>NC_044332.1:21650918-22875918 GCF_007399415.2 Gopherus evgoodei | reverse complement strand
CAGTTTGACTTATCTTTGCTTGGAACAAGACCTTGGAGGAGATGAACATAGGTGACTTTACAACACCTTTATATTCCTCCAAACTGATTCTGGGCCAGGTGCAGGGCTACCCCAGATTGCACATGGCTATAACAACCCTCCAGGGATCACTAGCCATGGTCTGCTGGAGCACATGAGTTCTGCATCACGCTCCCTACACAGACACTAGAAGGCTAGCTCTGAGTCTGCTGTACCAGATTTACGCCATCTGGGGATTCCCCCAACACTGGGAAAAGCCTCAGCCAGCTGATTACTCTGCTTTGAGTAGCACAGAGGAGACCGAACAGGGCCTGGCTAACCCAAGGAGTAAAGACGTCTCAAAAAGACTAAATCACTATGTGGTTTTTTGCTTGTGGTTTGGAGAGGAGAAGAAGAGAGATGGGTAAATGCATCAACCGGTGTTTTATTTCAGAGTCTGACATGCAGGATAGGAATTGACTTATATGGGACTCACCCTCCACTAGAAAGTGCACCATTGCACTAGATTCTGCAACTATAATCCCAGTATTCTGAGTATTAAAATTAAAGGTGCCAATGCCATTTATATCAAATCAAAACTTGTGCCTTCCACAGAAGTTGGTCTAATAAAAGATATTACCTCACCTACCTTGTCTCTCTCTCACTCTTTGTTGGGTGCAGGAGTACCCATAGTCTGTATAAACCAAATAAACCATGAGAGTTCCATCTCTGACTGTCTACTAGACAGGAACGCTCCATGGAGACCCCAGACAATGCTATCTCCTTGTTACTGAGAGCCTCTGCATACAGGAAATGATAGGATACCCTCCCAGAACAAAGGTGGAGAGGTCAAATAGGCCTTCAGGCATCTGCTTGCAGTCTTCTGTAACCCAGTGAAGAAGCACCATGAAAAGAAATTGAGGCATACAGTGGGCACCCTAAATCTGGACTGCCTTGATACACTAGAGTGAACGGGTAATTATTCTATTTCCAGTGGCCAGAACAGCTATCATAAAAGGGACACACTTCAACTCTGGAGAATAAGGCTACTGCATCAGGGTGATTTCTCTGTTTAAGAAACTGTGGAAGTACGGAAAGAACTGACAGGGATTTGTAGGGGACCTTAATGCAGGACAGTCTTTGTTAGCAAGAGTTAGGCTAACTCTAACCCTAATAACATGAGATTTGTAGAAGCGAGGATTGTGTGAGGTGAGTGGAAAAGAACTGTGTGAGAAGTTGTTTTTCGACCTTGTGTAGATAATATGAAACGTAGACTGGAGTCTCTTAAGTGAGAAAAACAAGACATTAGGATGACCTATGTATAAACAAAATGCAGCTGTTTCTTATTATTGTCTGTAACAAAAGTATAAATGCTTGCTGTAATTGTTTACCTGTTGAGAGACCGGTCTAGGAAGGGGAGACCCTATGTCCTAGTGCACTCTCTCCCTGCTGTAGCTGCTAAACAAAATAATCTGACTCTGCTGCACCCAAACAAAAAGTGAGAACTGAGTTTTTCTCTGACAAGACTGTTTCTTCTCAGCTGGGGGTCTAGGGAAGAAAGATTCTCAAGGAGCTGCAAGACAATTTGGGGGCTCGTCCAGGATGGCAACACCTACTGGGACACAGGCAGCTGCTACGGATCATTCCCCTTTGAACCCCATGGCGCCACAAGAGAGGTATGAGACCTTTTGAAATCTCTATTGGGGTATCGGAGGAGGACTGTCTGTGGGGCCTTTTGTCCCTGTTGGGCTTATGCCATCTGAACTTATTGACTGTGCAGCAAGATCAGATGCAGAGTGGTATTGGGGAATGGTTTTGCCACCCCCAACAAGGTTAGGTTGAAGCAGTACTGGGGAACTGCTTGGTTGGCCAACAAGGTAATGCATAGGGAAACACATTAGGTAATGCATAAGGAAATGCATTAGATATGCACCGGTGCTGAGGGGTTTTTACCGCCTCAAGAGGGGTTGTTATACCGCCTCATGGTATTGGGTCTGGACGTAAGGTACAGATGCATCGTGGTATATGGAAATAAAGGCCTTGGTGTGTGTGTGTGTGCACACCAGTGTGAATGACGGTTACTGGAAGAAGCGCAGAGTACTCTGTGAAGTGAAAGCTCATGACCAGGTCTACTCTAACACAAGCCCGGTAACTAGAGGATCTTAGAAGATCCAACCCACGGTGGGCTGACTCGGCCTGGCATCGTCCGGCGAGGAAGCTACCTGGGTCTAGGAGCATGTGAACTCATCTTTCCTCCCCCCTTCATTTCCGTGTGGGCTATTGACAGTCTGATCATCTCACTGGATGCAACAGAGTAAGCGGCGCCGTCTCCCTGAGACTAGCCAATGCTCTTTGCTGAAGGGAGATGTAGGAGGGTCATGGCCATCCTCGTTAGCCTGTCCTGTGTGAGTGCCCTGTAGGGAGAGATCCTTAGTTTATGTGCCGCTAGCGCAGACAGAGCATCCTCCCTGTGTGTGTGATTGGAAAATGGGTGTGGGACAGTCTAAGCTTTCCACCTCACCCCCTAAGTGTACCCCAGCATATTACATGTACGTACATAATGGTCCAAAAACAACCTGCAGTTATTTAGAGAATTGGAATCTTTACACGCATGAAAATCCATCTAAACAATGCCCACTAGAAGGTACCTTCAATCTAGATAAGATCATACATCTCAGAGGAGCTTTCAATCACCAAAAAAGCCTCTGACACAGTGTGAGCAATTTGTCTATTGAGGAAAGGAACGAGTTAATTTGAAATTCAGCTTGGCCCAGAGATAAAGAGAAAGTTGCTCTGCGTTCAAGGTCAAGAATCAACGCAGACTATGCTAAGTACAAAGAAAAATTGCTTTCGGCCCCAGCTGGCTGTGAAAAAATATAGACAGAGGCAAACCAAAGGCAAATCAAGTTACAGAACTGAGATTACATTTGCAAAGCTTAACTGTCTAGTGAGATCCAACAGTGTGCCTTTGCGACCCTGGAGCTGGTGTGGCTTGGTAACACCGAAGAAGCCACAGGCAGCCGAGCTGGAGATCCCAGGGTGTAAAAGAACAGCCTTCCCAAGAGCGAAAGCATGCTGGAAATTCTGGACAAGCTGTATACAGGATAATCTCCCGTCCACCTCTCCCCCTTCTCTAAACGTTATACACAGACGTGGCCAGTCTGGACGTACGTGTGTGAGTATGGAAATGGCTTAGGGCTTGGGGCATTAATGTTTTTCCTGAGTGATGTGGGAGCGTTCCCAACACTCTCTGTTGTTGTTTTATTATTTTATTAATGAAGCTTTAAAATTCAGTCATAAGGTGTTTACTTTATCTTCCCCCAACAATCCTGTAGTGTCAGCCTGATCACCTGACACGAGGGATAGATTGGTAACAGAAATTTGTCACAGTTTGGTGAGCAATTGAGAAGGGGGGAGACCTGCAGAATTTACACCATCTGTTTGTTTTACCCTTGTTATTTTATGTTTGCTTTGTTTGGTATCGTTGGTGTTATATGTTGAGGACTGCATGATTAAAGGTGTGCCCACTTTCAGCTGCAGTAAGTCTGAGAACTGGAGAGGGGTTTAGCATTCCTCTCTCCACCCTGGTTGACCGGGAAGGGTGGCAGGTGGATCTACCCCAGTCGTAGCAGGACTGAGCAATAGAGTAGTTGGAGAAAAGGGAAGAGATGTGTACTTGATAACCAGAATTGAGCAATTAAGAGCATAGATCATGAACCAGGCAGCAACTCAAACCTACGCCCAGGGCAAGTTGCAGGCCTTGAGACAGGACTTCCAGGTAGGAAAAGGAAGCACTGGCTAAGCAAGTACCGGTCCTTCAGGGACTTGTCAAATTGTAACCATTTGTGCTTAGCATATGCCTTAACAGCAGTGTGTCTGCTACAAGAGGAAATTGAATAGTTAAACGCCAATGGGCCATGCGTTTTTGCCCAGGTGGCAAGCCTCACGAGGGAGGACTCGGGTAGTCTTTTGAGTATGAATGTTTAAGAGAAGAGATGAGGAAGGGTGGGGGCTAGTTGAGAAGCCCACCCTCCTAGCTAAACGGGTAGTGGAACAAAGCCGATGCCCATGGAAGGTACGGTTCAGCGAGAAAAGCAGGATCGGGCCCAGGCAATAGACAGAGAGATTGGAAAACAGGCTGGAAAATTTTGAGGGTGTAGTGGAAGGAAGGAGTAAGTAAATATAAGCATGGGGATTTCAAATACCCAGGACAATACTTGAAATGGTGATTTGAGTTGATAAAAGTGGTTGTTGGGAGACAAGCAAGTGATTTAAGGAAGAAGTGAGAAGTTAACTCTGTAGTTGCTGAAGGGAACAGCAGTTGAACTTTGTAAAAATGCTCAAGAGGAAAGCTCTTGGTGTCTTTAAAATGTCTGTAAATAAATTCAGGCAAAGAAATTATTAGATTGCAATTATTTGGCTATGAACAATTTAGTTGAATTAGCTAAAGAATGTATACAGTGCTATGTAATTGAAATCTTATTAGGCTCTAAGGGGCACTATAAGAAGTGCTTTTCTTTCAGTGTTTGAAAGCAGGAGTTAGAAGTAAAAAGCCATCAAAATTCTGGTAAAGTTAATTTATGTCCCTTTTAAGGTAAGAATCTTTAAGCTGTGAATAGCTTTGGATCCAGAAGTAAGCCAGAAAGCATCTGTATTAATGCAAATTATCTAACTGATAAGGTAGAAGCCACTGAAACCTGGGCTGCCTATGAAACAAATACAAGAAAATATGGGATAATTCCTCTGTTTTGCCTGAAATCAATAAGGGTATTTGTATATTTTAAGCGATGATTGACTGCCCAGAAAGTAGACCCCAGTTTTCTGTCTTTCAGATAATCAGAGAAAACTGATGTCAGCTGAACAGCATTCAACGTACCATGCATTTACTGGCACAATAGGAATTATGTTTTGTGTTCTATGTCCTGTCTTGTGGTGGTTGTCTCGTGGCCAGAATTGTTGTGTTTAATATTTTCATAGGACAGTCTAGTTTAAAATCAAATAGAAGGGTTAAATTAAAATGCAGATACTTGTTTTATTCAACTTGGTATACGAAGTGTTTGGATAAATCAGGAAAATGTGATATACTAAAGTCTAATACATTTGCTTAAGTAAGAAAAAGAAACTTCATTGGCCAGATTGTTAATTGAAAAAAATTGTTTTTAAAATTTGCATACCAACAGTCTTTGGAAGCAAGAACATGAAAAGTTAACCCACTCCCCATATTGTACATGGGATCCTTCTGGCTACCTCAGATTTCTAGCTAGAGGGCTAGGGATGATGGGAAGCTATTGGACTAGAGGTTGTATTGAGTGAACTCCTCAAAGTGGGTGTGCTTGTCCTGGCTTGTTGCTCCAAAGCTCTGTAATAAGGTTATTTTAGTGCAAGGGTACATGTGGCGTACATTGAATAATAAGACTAATGAACTCTATAATAGCAATGTTTATGTGTTCGTTGTTGGGAAAAAGGTGTATGAGTGAAGAGTGGAAGTTTCCTTTGTAGGTTAAAAGAAGCCAAGAAGGGGAGAAGGAAAAAGAACAGAATGAATTAACTGAAAAAAAAATAGCAAGTATGCTCAGTCTAAAGATAAGACACTGGCCCCATTCAAGGACACTGGCCACAGCTAAGACTTGGCTGACAACCAAGAAAAGGGGGTGGGGGCTTGAATTTGCCCAAACAGCTATGAGATCTGCAAAACACTGCCAGGCACTAATGAAATGTGTTAGGTTTCTTTTCTCACAGGTAAAGAAGCACTACCCAAAGACCCTAGCAGCCCTGCCACTCCTTGGAACCAGGAAACTGGATCTATGTAAAGGTCCACCAATGAAAGACTGCTTTGGCTCCATGCTGGAAAGGCCCTTATTAAGTCCTGCTGACTACCAACACCACTGTGAAGTGCCAAAGACTGACTGCTTGGACCCATGATTCTCACTGTAAAAAGACCCCTCCACCTCGGGAGGATTCTCCTACTCATGATTAGCCTATTTCTCCTTCTAGCACCGCTGTGCCTTCTGGACAGCAGGGAAAAAGTACAAGGTGAAGTGCGAGTAACCTCTCCCTTGTCCACTGACAGACCTACTGTGCCTTTGAATTTTTCTAGAAGAAGCAAAACCATTACAGGGTGATGGGCTGGTAACCTCTCCCCTGTAGGATGCTGAACCACGACTGTTTTGGGAAAGAAGGAGGAACACTCACTCCACTGAAATTGCCAAAGTCCAGGAATTCCTGAGGACATTAAGAACTGATCCTTGTGAAGAAACAAAGAATTATACACTGGCAGGAAGAAATTTGGGACCCATGCTTGGGAATGTGGTATTGACTGGATGTTGGGGTTTATTCTACAGGCTGCACCCTGTGTTTTGGATAAATCCTTCAGCATGTATTGCTCTCTCTATTTGGATTTTAAATGACAAGTACCAAAGGCACCTTGTTGCCACTGCCCCTACCATCTCCTCCATTACACTATTACCCCTGTAATACATCCAAATACAGACAATGCCATCTCTTTGATAAAACCAATGGCCAAGGCCTTCACGCTTTAGTGATTTATTTAAAGATTATTTGGAAAAAAATATGTTTAAAGTTCATGATATCCCATATAAGCAAACAATTGAGTGGAGAATAAATGGATCAGTGGAAATAGAAGTATATGATATCACTACAAATGAACCCCAAGAATCTGTAATTGAAATTGATGGGTTCCATAGTGAAGTAGATATGATGGCTATTCCTGGAGTTTGCAATGTGTTACATGAAAGAAGCCCTTATTGTTATTTGGTCACCCAATTAGTGATTAAGTAAACAAATACCCAAAGAGTTTGTTCTGCCACTGAAAATTTTACCTGTATTGAAATTATTCCAGTAATTAATAATGTAACCTGTATCTTATTGCAATACACCCCCCCAAGCTATTAATGTTAATGCCTTTTGAAAGTACCTGAGAATAGTTAAATAACAGATGTGATATAGTACTACACCAAAGAGAGATGTATTAGGATATTAATGGACTGTGATTAATACAACACTAGGGACTGTCAAATTTACATTGCCCTTATCCAGTCTCCAGATCACCTCTACATACCCAAATTGCTCACAAGGGGCTGCCATTAGATTAGCACAACAGAGGGCCTGGGTTATTTCCTCTGGAAGAAGAAGGAATTGACCAGATCCCTGTGGGCTGGGGCCAATAGTGCAGCAGCCATTTGGAATATTCTTAAAAGCCAAGAACATGATGAGAAATTGGGCCAACTAGAAAAGACCACTAGCCTTATCTCTGGAGCTCAGCTAACCCAAGTACAGGCTGGAGTTGGTGATTTACATGTCATTTCCACCCTTAGTTCAATGACCCAGAAGTTACTGACAGAGATGGTATGGAATATCACTGAGGCTGGGAAGGCATTGCAGTGGGATCTAATATGTTTAGAAATTCAGGATTTCCTGAACGACCAACTGATGGCCATTCGGAGTGATCTTGAGCACCAGACTTGGCCCACTGCCCTTACAGACACATCAGGAGTACCATCTGTTCTGTGGTCATGGAGACATACTTGGACACTTTCTGGGTGGAAGTGTGGACATTCACAGCGCTCCTTCCAAGCATTTGGACTGGTTAGGGGGGTGTCGGCTCCCACATACCGAATCCTGCTGGGTCCATGGGGTGGATGCATGTGGGATTGGGTTATTCACCGAGACATGTGGGAGATTAGACCACCTGGTATACCTAACTGATTTATAGTCAGTCCTCCTAGAATAACACCTGACATGTTGGATAGGACTAGGGAGTTAATGGACATTTTGACTGTTAGAACCCCCACAGCTTCAGTGTATCCGTAACTGAAGCCAGGAGAAGTTGTCACTGTTCATGAGTGCGTTATCTGAGAGGGTAGAGGACAAGGAACTATCCTGACAGGACACTTACTTTTTCAAGCTAATGATAGCTGTGTGTATGTTAAAACCACCACATTGCAAGATATGCATTTTAATCTCATTATCACTGCAGGCAATCATATTGTTTACTGGCCTGAAGACAGAATTTTACAAGTAGCCTTAGGTTCCAGATACCCTTTAATTGGACCAGCTTAGTACCTGATCTATTTCAAAAAGTGCTTTCATTGTTATCAGCAGTTCAAAGAATCTGTGAATTATACAGGCAAATTCATATGCTTCAGAATATATATCAAGTTGAAAAAATGCCTTTCATACAGCTTATAAAATGTTTACTTTATGTACTAAGTACGATGTATTGTGCTTTGTGCCCAAAACTGTACAACAACCCCATCATATTATTGCTATGGAAATGTTATTGCTTGTATTGCTATTAGTTAGCTTACGATTATGATGTTGTTGTTGTTGTTGTTGTAAAGGATGTACTAAAAGTAATACCTTTCATGTCCATGCTAATCATGCATCGTCATTACATCCAATCAAAACCCTTAAGGTTGAAACATCTGATGTAGAATCTGAAATCCATGGCTTAATGCAAATAGAGGTTTGAAAATATTTGTTGTACTAGAAGTACAAAATGAGGGAGTGTGGAAGTACAGAAAGAACTGTCAGGGATTTGTAGGGGACCTTAATGCATGACAGTCTTTGTTAGCAAGAGTTAGGCTAACTCTAACCTTAATAACGCGAGATTTGTAGAAGCAAGGATTGTGTGAGGCGAGTGGAAAAGAACTGTGTGAGAAGTTGTTTTTCGACCTTGTGTAGATAATACGGAACGTAGACTGGAGTCTCTTAAGTGAGAAAAACAAGACATCAGGATGACCTATGTATAAACAAAATGCAGCTGTTGCTTATTATTGTCTGTAACAAAAGTATAAATGCTTGCTGTAATTGTTTACCTGTTGAGAGACCTGTCTAGGAAGGGGAGACTATGTCCTAGTGCACTCTCTCCCTGCTGTAGCTGCTAAACAGAATAAAGTATCTGACTCTGCTGCACCCAAACAAAAAGCGAGAACTGAGTTTTTCTCTGACAAGACTGTTTCTTCTCAGCTGGGGGTCTAGGGAAGAAAGATTCTCAAGGAGCTGCAAGAAAGGCAGTCTGCAGCTACCATGTTGGGAGGAAACTAGAGATCCCTGAAAGCAAAGCTTCTGGTGTGGGCAGGCAGGAGCTCATTCCTCTGCTCTCCAAAACCCTGGAGATGTTCCACTTTTAATTGCCATTCCTTGTCTGCACCAAGGCTTCCTTCGCACACGGGGTGTGTGAGAGAGACCAGAGTATAAATGGGGTGTGGAAGGTTGTTCACGATCAGTTTCTTGCTTTTCAAGCCACTCCCAGATCAGAAGGAAAGCAGGTGCTGTTTTTTTTTTCCCCTCTCTCTAAATGAAAGATTCATTTGTGCAACACAACTCCAAATCATCTAAACTTGGGTGGGGAGGAAAAAAAACCCTCCCTGTGAAAGCAGAGGCTCTTACCTGATGGGAAGGTAAGACGTGTTCCTTCTCTCCAGCAGTCTTCTTCCTGGTAACTGCCTGCTATTAGGCCCCAACCCACCCCAGTTGTGGCTAAATTAAAGATTCACAGGTGCAGTATTCTGCTATAGGAAAATCTTGCAGCAGAAGGGGAAATGATCTAGCTTAACAAAAACTTTACCTCCTAGCTCCACCATAGAAGAGGTGCAAGTCTAAGAGCTACTGTCATAGGTGTGTGAACTTTTAGAAACTTGAAACCATGTTGGATATGTTTTTATTCCCCATTGATCAGATTAATATATTTTATCATTTATGTATTTGACCTCCAGTTGCCTTAAATCATACACTAGACTGCCCGAGGCCCATACTACACTAGTGACTCAGCTAGTAACAATCACATTCTGACCATGGTCCAGCATAAGGTTCATTTTTGATGGAAATACAATTTATGTTCTTCTATGAAAAAAATCTGATTTTTGATTAAAAAATCAAAATGAAAAACTTCAATAATTTTCTTTCAAATTGAAATCAGCTTTTTGTTGTGGCTCCAGAAGTTGGCAGTTGGTTCCAAAACAAAATGAAAAATTCAATTTGTAATAAAAGTAAATTAAAACCTGTGAAATGAAAATGTTCAACAAAAAAAGTCATTTTTTTCATTAAAAAATCCAAATTTTATGAATTTTCAACAAAAGCAATATTTGTACACACACAGAGCCAGTCTTTGGTCCAGAAATTCCTACCAGCTGTAGCTTTTGAAGCTGCTGGCTGGAATGCTCAGAATTTAAGCAGAAAAAGGGTAAAGGAAATGCTATCTCTTGCACACGGGAAGAGAGATGGTCAGACCCTGATAATGAGTGCAATACACTGCTGGGTTACAAACACTAGGGCTAAGCAGGTGATTAAAAGGCTGATTTTGGCCTTTAACCCCCATGGAAGAGGTTCTGGATCGTGGCGCTGAAGACTGCTGGCTAACTAGTGTCTGATGACTCTCCCGGTCAATGAGGTGCATTCATTTAGCACATTCAGTTTTAGAAAGTACATTTCTCAGAGTCCTTTCTAAGTAAGTTACCCAAATCTACTTAATATTTGGAGCCCCAAGAAACCTCCAAAGTCTGCCACGTTACAGAGCACAAAGTCTCCTCTAGCACCAGTATTTGTGCTGGATGCTTAAAGGGCACGGCAGTAGCTCCATCAATACCCCGTCGCAACAGTGCAGTCATGGAAGGTAGAGCAGAGCCTCCTTCCATACCCAGAATTCCTCCTGGGTATTTCTGCTTCCATGTAGCCCATGACACTGCGCTACAGGCCATTGCTTAATAGTCCAAGCTGTCTGTCGCTGTTTCCACATATGCAATTAGGGATGATAAGAAGACCGGGGGCTCCCTAGGCAACCCAAGGTGTTGGAGAGGCTGCTATCTGTGGAGTTGGGCAGCCTGTGGAGCCAGCTACCTGTGAAGTCAGGGAGCTAGCTACGTATGGAGTGCATGAGCCCTGACACCACATCAGCCCACCTGGCTGACTGCTAGGGAGCTACAGACGAGTGCATGAGGCTGAGGAGCAACCTCCCCTGAGCGCCAGCTCCCATGTTCTCAGCCAGGTGGCGTGCCGAGGAGTCAGGTGGGTGGACAAACTGGCAGGAACTGTCAAGCCTGCCTGCCTGCTGGTTTCTGTCAAGCTTTTCAATGGAATCGACGTGTCCGTGAAACATTTCAGCTCAGTTGAATCAGCAGTGTCCGATGGACATGCGTGCCCACCAGACAATTTTGGACATGCTCTAGTTATGAGATACAGGTCATTAGGGGAGGGGGTTATGATGCTGGGCAAGTGCTACTGAGATATTGTGTAGGCAATTCAATATCATTTTGTGAACTTTATTCTTTGCACTCTATACTTTGGTTTAGGTTACTAGTAACTTAGGTTACTAAAGATCTAAACAAATGAACACTTCAGTCTAAATTTTGCGACCCTACTCAGGCAAAAATCCCAATAAAATCAGGAGTTTCACCTGGCACAGATGGATCAGGGATGCCAAATTGTGAATTTAAAACCTAGTGGCATTTCCACTGTGAACTCCATTGTCAAGATTTTATGACTACGGTGTAAAAAAATTGCATTTGGCTGAAACTTGCCATTTAACTTCTCATCACAGGAGTAAAATACCATACTTTACACACACACACACACACACACACACACAGAGAGAGAGAGAGAGAGAGAGAGAGAGAGAGAGAGAGAGAGAGAGAGAGAGAGAGAGAGAGAGAGAAAGAAAGAAAACATTTAGCAGCTTTTAAAATTATGCAGATATTTTTAATGGCTTTGGAGTATTCAGACACTCACTCATATTTCGCAAAACAGATTTGATTTCTAGGAATGACATTTGGCAGAGCAATTAATCCATGCTATGTTCTAATCATGTTTGGTACTGGGGGGGGGAATTTTTTTTTTAAAAGAAAAGTAAAACTTGATTTTCAAAGCCTGTGCCACTAATTATTTTCAACGGTGGCTCAGAAGAGTTTTCAGCGAGCACAGGGACAAAGCCTGGTGCCAGCTGGGGGTGATTCAGTAATGGGGCATGTTATTTTTTGCAAACATTTTAATCAGAATCACACATCCCCTTGTTTCCCCATTGAGATTAGGAGATTTCATCATCATCTCCAGTGACGTGGTGTGCTGGGTACGCAGACCTCTGCAGGGGCAAGGGAGAGGGACTCCTCCTTTCCATGTTGCTGCTTGGTTGCTACTCCTGGCTTATTATAGCCTGCCCAGCCCTTATGCTACTCCTCCACCCACACTGGGGATAATTACTGGTGGATTGACGCAGAGCCTTGCTCCTCTCCTACTCTGAACACAAGGCTTCAGAGAGCCTCCACAGAGCTAGTGTCCTCTGAGGCAGTGGAAATGAGATGCCTGAAGGAAGGGCTTCATTTAAAGGAAGCCTCTGGCGGGAAATTAAGAGCGGCTTCCACCTAAAAATATTGGACCTCATGATCCAGAAAGCTGCTGAGCCCTCCTAACTCCCACGGAAAGCCACAGGAGCTGGGAATGTTCAGAACCTTGTAGGATCAATGAATAAAATGTAACCACTGCTGTTGTCTTAACATATTTGTATCAGTACACACTGTTCTGTCCTTTCATCTAGGTGGTGATGTGGTCAGCTGGGTGTTCCCACTTTCCTATTTAGCAAAAGGATGAGAAAAAAGTTATTGACGACTCATCCTCAGGAAATGGACTTGGAACTCCAGCCACAATGAGTGTGCTCTGATTTGGCTTTCATGGATTATCATATCCTGCATGATTGCGGATGGAATCCGGCTCCTCCTGAGGCAGCACAGCTGCTCCATCATGCCTGAGGCTACAATAGCTTCCCCTGTTGCTGGAGACGGTGGATCTGCAGAACAGCAGGGCCCTCAGCCTACCTTTCCTGATCACTAAACACTGTGGAAGTAGGAGCTCACATGGGGGTTCCACACCATGGCGAGTCCAAAAAGCCTACATCACCCAGATAGCGGAAACACAAGGGTTCTGCTGAATCTTGACAGGCTGACCTGGGAGGAAATGGCAGGATTCTCCACTAAATGGACAGCTCTAACTCCCTCACTCGGATCTTACTTTCTAACTCCCTCACTCGGATCTTACTTTCTAGATAAGTCTTTAGCTGCTGAACCTTTGTCCACACCAGTTTGTTTCATTACAAATTACTCCATCTGTGTTTTTGCATAAGTGTGAGACTTTGGTTCTCTTCTTTCCCCTAGAATCCTTGACACGGAATTCTAGGGGGAGGAGTGGTGAGCTCAACACAAATACCATTCAGTGTGACAGATAAGACCAGTAAGAAGAGCTTCTCTGACATTCATGATAGAATACAAGAGCAAAGGCTGTGGGATAGAATTTCATTTAGAGACTTTACAGAAGCTGCTAGCTAACTTTTACCATAACTGCACCAACTCTAACAGTCCCATTTGCTGATGAATCTGTCCTAAAACCAATTTTGTCTCCAGCCACTCGGAATGTAACCTGACAGCTGTTCAAAGGTGTACCTATGCTAGCCCCGTGTCTGGGTTTGTACCATGGACTGCTGTCCACTAGGGGCTAGGCTTACATCAATAAATCTAAAACTACTGCACTTGCTTTGCTTATTCTAATGATTTAAAAAAACAAAAGGCAAAGCCAAGTCTCTTCACCGCCCAAATATTCCAGTTCAACCTGTTCACAGCTAGGAATATATTCCTCCAGCCTCCCTCAACTATATTTTTATATAATTATATATTTCTTTATTTCTAATATATATTTTAAGCAGGTTGTTAGTAACATCTGCCATTAAGGTTACAAAACCATTGGCACTATACCTATAATTCATTTTTCTCCTGCTTGTAACTTTCAGAAATATTTGCCATTGGGGTTACTGGTTTCCATAGTTGGTTTCTGTCTGAAGATGAATAATTAACTATTATTATTATTAGGGAATGTTTGAGCAAAATCCCTTCAGTCATTTCTGGATTATAGAAGAGTGGGATGGGAAATATCTAACCAGGTTTTTTAAAAAAAAAGACAAGGCTATGCAAAAACAGCTGAAACCTGCCACGGACAGAGTCCTTGCAAAGAACTAATCTTTGGTGGTTGGGACTGCGAAATAAGGGGTGGAGGAGCTCTAAGCCACTGAAAAGACACTTCTGGACATGTGGTGTAGGCATCTACTAACCACTTTTAGCAGCCTAACCTACCTCACACCCCCTCAGACGTTTCTGCCAGTTTTCTCTGCCCATCCTGACAAGGCCAGAGTCTGCTGGTCTCAGATAGCTGCAGGACAGAGTACAAAAGGGGGATTGTAACTGTTTCAGTTATACATACCAACGTCCATCAAACAAAGCAACCAATCTTTCCTTTGCATTTGGAACAGGAAAAAAATCATACGCAAAAACAAAATCATGTGTCCTATGATTTTCTCTCCAGCTTACAGCTGCATTTAGCAAATTCTATGCTTTTCATTTTATAGAAAAATGTCTTTTTTCTCAGTTGCAAAGATCACCTGTCACACTGTTAGCAGGTGTGCTGCTGCTTTATGGACCCAACCTCGTAGAAAACTGATTGGAGCAATAAGAGTAGGAACTCAACCATCTCTTAACCGGTTCAACTTAGTACAGTATTAGGTGAGAAGCAGCGTGGTTTAGACAACAAAGCATTGGACTGGAAACCTAGGTTCTATGCCTGGTTCTGCTAATTGGCTGCTAGGAAACTTGAGCAATTCTCTGTGCTTCAACTTCCCAATCTGTAAAATGACAATGATCTTCCTTTGTAAAACACTTTGAGAGCTCCTGATGAAAAAAGTGCTGTATAAGAGCAACGTAGTATTATCCCACACACAAAAAATTGAGATTTCAAATGTTTTTCCCATCTTAAATTGAAGAAAAAAAAAGTCAAAATCTTGAAAATGTTTGTGAATTGAAAACAAAAATCAGTTTGGATCAATTGATATGTTTTGTTTCAATCATTTTGAAACATCTTTTTTCATATTTGATCTTTTATTTAACACTATAATTGTCTTAAATTTCAATACAAAACATCATCTGAATGAAAATCTGACCTTCCTTTCCAGAAAATGCTGAAACAAAACACTGTGAGAATTCTGAAACTTTTCAAAAAATTTTCAAATTGAAAAATTTGTTTAAACTGACCCTTTCCCACTAAAAAGTTATGCTTGATGAATCAGCATTTTCCAACATAAAAATTGTTTTGTCAAAAAATTCCTGACGAGCTCTACTCAATATGGTCTCATCTCTGCAATGAGCTCCACACAGAGAGAGATCTCTGTGCCCACACAGAACCCTACTGAGGGCATCAGTGCTCTAATCTGAAGCACTTCCATAGCCTCTATTACCACAGTATCTGAGCACCTCACAATTCTGAAGGTGTTTTATCCTCACAACTCACTAGTGAGGTTGGGCACAGCTATGATCCCACACGACCACAGCTACACTACTAATTTTAGCACACTAGCTCAGAGAAGAGATGTCTACATGAGCTGGAATCACAACCCTAACTCATAATGTGGACGTAGCCTAAATAACTTGCCCAAGGTCACATAAAGTCTTTGGTGAAGCAGAGAATTGAACCTCAGTTTCCTTCATCCCAGGCTGTTGTCTGACCCCTGGAACCTCATTTCCTTCTGTGCCTTCATGCAGGTACAGGAGAAGGGCCTAAGATGTCACCTCAACAGGCTAAGTGGGACCACTTAAATACCAGTTATTAAGCTCATGCATCCCCTTATCCATTCTTTTTTAAAAAAACAGGGTAAAATATGCCACAGTAAGACAATAAAAAGCAGCGTAGACTAAATGTCAGAAAATCAGGAAGTTCTAAAGCTACAGTTCAGACAGCAGCATTCTAGCTTTGGGGCTTTGAAAATGCTGCAGGTGTTGGACTTTCCATTCCTGTTGAACCTTGGAGCTTAATCCCGTACGTTAGAAAATGTGGGCTGTAGACATACAGGATGTGCTACGTGACTTAGATAATACTGCTCTTAGAACCTTAACTGTTGCATTTACAAACCTGGTTGCTGATTGTGGAGCTCTAACTTTGAATGATGCTGAGGACTTTTTTGTGCCTCTAGGAACTCTTGCAATACTAATTAATGACCTTTTGTAGTGGTTGCATCATAGCTTCTCCAGCAGCCTGGCTGAGGAAAGCTGAGGATTCCCTCACACTGCTGCAGAGGTTTTTGCCAGGAGTCCTTGTACACGGGCTTGCTCCATTCCCAGGATTTGGCCCTTACTTAAGGAATTATCTTCATCTTGCAAATAATTGTGATTCACTCCTATCTCACCACATGACATCCTGAGGGGTTGCTTACCCAGGCAGGGGCAGCTCCAGGCACCAGCACGCCAAGCGCGTGCCTGGGGCGGCAAGCCATGAGGGACACTCTGCCGGTTACCACGAGGGTGGCAGGCAGGTTGCCTTCGGCGGCATGCCTGCGGAGGGTCCGCTGGTCCCACGGCTTCGGCGGCCCTCCCGCTGACGTGCCGCCGAATCCGCGGGACCGGGGACCTCCTGCAGGCTTGCCGCTGAAGGCAGCCTGCCTGCCGTGCTTGGGGCGGCAAAATACCTAGAGCCGCTCCTGTACCCAGGATGTCATTGGATAGATTATCTTTGTTGCAAATAACCTAGCAAGAAAAGCCCTACCATTAAACTGTTTAAAACAAAACAAAAACAAAAACAAAAAAAACCCCACAGTCTGGAGCTTAATGGAAAGATGCTCATGGGCATCAATAGACTTTAGATCAGGTATCCAATAAGCAAGCCTTCTTCAGACTGGTAGTGTCTACTAAGCATTTCAGTATATAGCAGCTTTTTTTGCCATTAAACATTTCAGCTACACGTACTTGAAACCTACTCCTACGTTTAATAATAAATAGTGCTTCTCAAGATACCAAAAGACAGATCCAGATCTGAGGAGTCATTATTTCCCATATAAGTACATGAAGCTGATAAATGTTACCAGTCTGATGTTACAACTGCAGGCTGTCACCTTGGTGTCTCTCTGTGCCAGTTATGCCCTATACGTACTCTGATTCAGAGCGCTTACACATTTCTGCTGGAAGGCTTTCAGGTATTGTATGTGAATTGAAATCCACTTTTTTTCCACTTTTTTTTTTTTGACAAGCCACAATATGAGCTTTTTCAGAACATTTGAAAGAGCTTGTCTCTTTAATAGACCGGATGATTTACACAGATTTTGCTAAGGAAGCCTATGTGCATTGGATTTAAAAATAATAGGAGAAAGGTGTTTCCTCAGTGTTAGAATTTCAGTAGCAGTCGTGAATTCTTCAGTAGGAGTGGCACCATGTTGGTTTCCTCTACTGTTTTTTGAACTCAAGTTGCTATAACAACTCACTTCATCTGTTCAGTCAAGTACCTATGTGTGTCATTTTTCCTTGTGGGTTCCCTGTTTTCCAGACACCTTTTCTCAGATTTTGTTTAAGGGGACCAGCTCATTCCCCCAGTGTGCAGACATGTAAGTAGCTGAAATGAGTCAAAATTTGTGCTGAAAAGAGTGAAATCTTCCCTGAGGACACAACAAGGCAAATTAAGGACCTGATCTAGTTCCCATTGAAATAAATAGAAGTTTTGCCAATTACTGGATCTGGATCTGATTATAGACCATAGGAAGGTGAAAGTAGAGGACTTTGATACCAAATATGGACAAAGGATGCTGCAATCAGAAAATCTCTGACACAGTGGGGATTAGAGCAAGTCAACAAATCAGGCCCCCAGCTGGTCATAAAACAGATATTTTCCCCCCATAGAAAATTTTGACTTTTCAGTGAAATAGTTTGGCCAAAATTTTTTTTAAAAAATTGGCCCAAACACCAACATGTTTTATTCAAACCAGTGCTGTAAAGAGCTTTATTGAAGCTGTAGTTTAGTCCATAAAGGAGAATGGGTGCATAAGACACCTGAACTACATTTCCCATGATTCTTGTGAGGTAAATGGGTGTGTCATAGGAGAGGTAGTCCAGCCAGACAGCCTAGTCCATGGAGGAGAATGGGAACATCTGAACTACAGCTTGGAACCCGCGGATCAGGTATTATGGGAGAAGGCTCACGGTGGGCTTGAGGATTACTTTCACCATGTGCAGCTGGCTACAGCTAGCAGTTATCCTCAGTTGTGTTTGCACATAGCGATACTCCGACCTGTGCAGGAGAGCCACATCTTTACTGGGTCTCCTTTGCCCTGTGCAAAGACCTGCAGGATTGACTCTAGCTAACGCACTTCTGTGAGAGCCCCTGACAGGCACAGGCTGGCTGACTTCTTATTTGTCTCATGGTATGGAGGATAATTTTCTCTGAAATCACACCTTTCTCCTTCAAACACATCTATATATTTGGTAACGTTTACATATGTCATTTCTGTATGACAGCCACAGCTCCCACCTGGAGTTTTGTAACATTGTCCACATGTTATCTTTCCTGGAGGATATAAATGTGTTGTGGAGACTATTTTTGCACTGCAGAAAGAAAGAGAAAGCAGAAAAGATTAAGTTACATTCAAATGGCCAAATTGTGGCTCGCCTTGCACCATGGGGAAAGAGAACACTGGGAGCTCCTTCCTGGTACCCAGGAGTAGGTACCCAGGGGGTCTCGTGGGTTTGTACTCAGGTGGCTAGCACAAGCTGCCGCCTGTGCCACCCCAGCTGCTCTGCTATTTTTCATTCAGTAGTTCAGACACAGCTAGAACATGTCTGTCTATTCACACTGGGAAGCACGCTCCTAGCTGCAATGTAGACATACCCAAAGCAGGCAGCCCGAAGTAGCACAAGGAGGGGGCTGACCAGAGCAGCTGGTTGTGCTGCTATGGCCCCAAAGGAACATGACTGGTGGGTATGGGGTGTGACCTCACATCTCCAGCCCACCCACTCACCCACAGAGGTTAGTGCTGACTTCTAATATTATTCTACAGTGCCCCAAAGTGTGCTAGAGGCCACAGTACCAATACTGTGAGAAGATAAAAGGGGAAATCCTGGGTCCACTGAAGTCAGTGGCAAAATTTCCATCAATTTCAGTGGGACAAAGATTTCATCCAAAGTTCCTGACATAAAAGCTGATCTGATTTCAGACATACCAGTAATTCACTGACATGAGTAACAAAGCAGGAGGGAGAGGCATAACCTGAAGCAATAACACAGTTACTTAGCAAAGGCTTGAGTGCAGCATGGTGAAGCACACATTTAAAATAAAATAAAATAACGGGAAGAGCAGTTAATTAAATCAATCTTATTTCTTCCAAAAATACTGTACAATGAAAGTTTTGTTTTCATTTATTTTTGAGGTTTTAAAAATATCTCCCTGACAGTGTCCCTGGCCCATGTACAAATCCAAATCATGCAGTATTTAATACTGGAAGAATTAAACAAAACAAAAGCCGGAATACAAACATACTTCATTCAGGAAACACCCCAATAAAGAGATGAATTTTGTCCTATACCCAGTAGGGTAACTCACATGCAGAACTGACCTTCATTCATCAACAAGCTAGGCAAGTGTATTATGAGTCCCAGCAATTCTCATTCTGTGGTTTATGGACACACAACACTTGCTGGTGGTCCACAAAGCATGCCTTCTCCCAGTCACCAGTTGCTTCTACAAGGTCTAGGCTCTTCATTGCCATGCACAGCTTAGACACCTGCAGGAGCAACTGGAAACCTGGAGGAACCAGTCTAGCAATGCACAAACAATGGTCATTGCCACTGGGGTATCACACCATCGCAAATGGGTGGGGAGAGGGCCCCATGAAATGACCTTGCTGTTAAGATGTGGGCCACATGCCAATCCTTTTGCAGAGCCTTTGATTTGTACTGTACGCTCAAGCCAGACTGGCAAGAACCAAAGGAATCTCAGAACTCCAGACACTGCACAAACCGAAATGCGCCACCAAACTTCTCAGTGACTCAGTAATTAGAAAATAATCAAAGGATATTCAGCTTCTTAAGCAGCCATTAGAAACAGACAGCTATCTATAAATAGAACAACAACAACAGGCTACGAATTGAAAACATCCCCAACCTATATTTGTTTCTATTACACTTTATTGGATTAACCAGCCATTTTAACGCCATCAGCCAGATCCTCAGCTGATGAAAATCAGCATCGCTCTATTGTGGAGCTACATCAGTTTACACCAGTTGAGGATCTGGCCCTTGGGCTTAAAGTCTGAAAAGCATGTGATAAATCACTAAGAAATGCTCAAGGATTATTTGTTAAATAATCTGAACATTAATCCTATGGAAACTGCAGCTATCTACACAGAGAGAGACATGTTTTCCTGAACATTTACTTGGTTTGTATTCTGGAAAATACCAGTGTGATGCAGGGATTAAATTAAAATGTTTTAACTAACAAAACAACACTGTTCTGCTTCTATCACAAGCTTTTCTTACAGATACACTATAGGAAAGAAACCAGTTAGATCCTTGTTCGTATTGCATGAGTTTACTGATGAGTTTCAGTAGATTCATGTATTAACAACATATCATCCAAAAGCCTGAGCTAGAGATATTTCAGATAGAGTAGAACTTTATTATAGCTTATTTCAGAGCAATACTATATCATAACAAGGTGATTGATCAGATCAGACACTGCGCTCTCCTAATTTCAAAGTGATGGACTTTCAGGAAATTTAGAAATAAGTGAATGAAATATTAATACCTTTTAACAAAAGACCATGGCAGTTTGTTTTATGCAAAGTCTGTCTTTGGGCTTTGGATCAGGCTTTAACTGCAGAAATCTGGTTATATTCGGACACGATTTACAGCCATAGAAAGCCCACTGATTTCAATTAAAGGTAAACTCGGACCCCACTCCAGGAGTGGCACTCAGAACTGGGACCAAAATTATAGTACAAAATGAAAGTTCTTATCTTTATAATAAGGTGAACAAAAATACTAGAAGCAAATACCCTGACCTTTGGGATAACTGACATCCAGATTTGGATCTGGATGTTGGGGCTTGACTCCATTGCTAATTTCAGTGGGGGTCACACAGAATGTAGTTAAGGGCAGATTTTGTTTTATCGGGCAGCAATTACAAATTTCTAGGAAGTGGATAGAGTTTGGGGGCCCCATAATAAGGTCCTACTGCATGTAACCTGTACTCTTTTCCATATGTGTAATCAGCATTGACAGCTCATTAAGTTCCTTCTATACACCCTCAACAAGGAAAACATGAGAGATTGTCTATGTTACTAGGGCAGGTTGGGGGCACACTCAGGACAAGAGATGTTGGAAACTATTTTCCGTAGGCAGCACCACTAATGCTGTGCAAAATGGAAAGCAATCTTCTTTCTGGCACAGTTTGAGAAAATGTTAAGCAGTAATTAGAATGATCGTTTAACCAATAACACCAGAATGCATGCTTGAAAGTTTTCAGTACAGAGGGCAGGCACATTTTCACTATACTAGAATACTAAACTTTTTATCCTGGCTGATATTGCTAATCTCTAAATTAGAAGTGAACTAAACCTTCCTTTGCCATTAGCTAAGATCTAGCCCCCTAATGCATCCACTAGGACTCGAATATATTCTGAGAAAAGATCAAACTACAGAATGTGCATTCCACATGGACACAGAGCTATATTTTCATCATGGGGGAGCAAACTGGATTCAAGAAAGATGCAAGTTTCCTCTGTCATTCTCACACCCAGACCATTGTCCATTTCTACAGCAGAAACCAAACTAAACCTTCTCGGATTCTGAGATGTCTGAATAATTTCCCCCTGGCTCATTTCCAGCCATGATTGGAAATGCATTTCTCAAAATACCATGAGGAAGCCAGTTCTCATGATATACCTTACCCAAGTTTGCCATGTCAGCTTTGGATACGTATCCAAATGTTTTGATGATTGTAGGAGGGAGTCCACGTTCCAAACTCTTTGAGGTGTGCCAATTACTAATCTGAGGTGCATTCAAGATGCAGAAAAAAGGAAGGTAAAGTCTAAGGGCCAAATTAGGAGATACAGCTAAACAAGTTGGTTTAACCCATATGTTGCGGAATCAGAAGAGAGGGTTCTTGCAGGAAAAGCAACAAATAGGAGGGGCAGGAAGGTTTAAGGTCAGATTTTTTAATGTTTGAAGCTATCTGAAGTTGCAGATTGGCTCCTACTGGGATATTCAAAAGGTGCCTAGCTGGTTTTGAAGATCCCAATAGGAGCCCATCTGCAACTTTAGGTGCCTTAATACCAGGGCCGTCCTTAGGATTTATGGTGCCCTAGGCGGGATTATTAAACTGGTGTCCCCGTGCCTGTCTTGCTCTTAGCTACACAAACATAAGCTATTGGAAAACTTGCCACATGCATGTTATTGAAACCAGTTTAACTTAATGAAGCACACTGTAATGCTGATGGACTAGCACTAAAGAGGTAGCACTATAGAAAAAATTCTGATTTGACAGAATGATGCAAGTAATATTTTTTTAATTTGTCAACATTTTATTGGAAATTTCTATGAAGAGGTATTGAAACAAGGATTTGTTTTTAATTAGAAGCAATTTTTCTGGCTTTTTTGGCTGCAAAATCAGTAATAATGTCATCGTATGACAAAGACAAAGTGATGTCTTGTTTGATTGCAAGAATAGCAAGACCAGTCAAGTGTTCCTGACTCCTTGTAGAGCGGAGATAGTTTTTAATGAGCTTTAGTTTTGAGAAACTCCGTTCTCCTGATGCTACTGTTACAGGAATTGTCAGTAGAATACAAGTGGCAATGTACACATTAGGATACATGTCAACAAGTTGGCTGGTATGAGTAAACTGTACAATGTCCATCATCGATTTTGCATGTGGCAATATTGATGACAGTGTACTCAATTCTTTGTACAGTTCAAGTCCATTTAAATCAAAACAATTGCCATGCTTCAGGTGGCTCTCTAGGTCAGGGGTCCTCAACGCGGTGCCTGTGGGTGCCATGGCAGCCACAGGGGCCTCTCAGTGTACCTGCGTACTGGCCGGCAGACGAGCATCCACCGAAATGCCACCGTAACTCGGCAGCATTTCAGCAGTGACGCCTCTGGATGACGCCGTTTGCCGCCGATAAGCAGCGTCATCCAGAGGCGTTGCCACTGAAATGCCGCCGAATTTCGGCAGCATTTTGGCGGATGCTCATCCACTGCCACGGTCCTTCGTCTGATGATTGCCAGACAAAAAAGGTTGGGGACCACTGCTCTAGGTTCTTGCACTTTGTCATTAGTTACTCTTGTTTTCCTATTTTGTTGAATTTAGTCCTGCTCAGCCTGCTGCCAGCCTGGGGTTTCTTGGGGGTCCCCAGGCCAGCAATGGGTGCTGAGTAGGGCCGGTGGTCGGGACCCCCGGTGGCAATGGGGCAGCAGCCGGAACCCCAGAGCAGTGGCGGGCTGAGCCACTCAGCCCACTGCTGCGTGCCATCAAAAATCAGCTCGCATGCCATCTTTGGCACATGTGCCGTAGGTTGCCAACCCCTGCTCTATACACTAGTAAGGAGATTAGCATATTACAGTTGTTGGAGCGCTCTATTTAGCAGTAACAGGGCTATAGGGAAGTCAGTCAACGCTTTTTGTTTCTTTGATGAAAACTGGCCCACTCCCTTCCCCATACCAAACTTGTCACAAATAATTGTCAACAACTTAATTTCCTGGTTTTGGCTAAGATATTGATTTTTTTAAAAAAATATTGAAATTGAATTCAGGATTGTCAGCAAGCATTTTTGGCTAACAAATTTGTTAAATGACAATCTAAATGGCAACGCAGTACTGCTTTCATGCTTGGCTCACCCCCTAGCCTGCTGATCCAACAGCTGCAGTAGAGAAGGAGATAGGTGGAAAACTGAAGGACCCCAAAATCCACCTTTTGGGGTGCCAAGTGGCAACAGCAGCAGCAAACCCTCAGGTCTGATCACACGCCAATGGGCACCACCACCAGCCCTACGGATCATAGTGAAGTTAGCACAGCATCTGATCTCAGGGACGGGGCACCCATGGAGCCACAGCAGCTCATCCTGTCCTGTGCAGCTCCCCCCGGATGAGATGGATCACTGCCAGCCCAGGGGAGAGGGGCTCCCCAGCTAGGGTGACCAGATCCAGATTTTATAGGGCCAGTCTCAATATTTGGGTCTTTGTCTTATATAGGTACCAATTTCCCCAGGTGAGTTCCTTCCCCTACCCCTTCCCAGAGACCCCAGCAGCCAATCCTTTCCCTCAGACTGTGCTGCATTCAGCTCTCTCTAGGACCCAGCAGCCCTGCTCTTACATGCTCCACTGCTTCCCATCGGTCTGGGCTCCCAGCAGAGCGGTACCCCCAGACCTAGTGGTGCCCTAGGCAGCTGCCTGTTCTGCCTATGGCTAACGATGGCCCTGCTTAATACCTTTAAAAATCTGTGCCTAGCTGCTAAGGACCTGGGCTAAAAATATGGACTGATTCCATTAATATAAGTCCCTCTCTTTTTTCTCCTCTAACAAACAGCTATTCAGCATAAACATCTTTGTCTGCTATATCCCGAGGAAATCTGCTGCTAATTATAATGCTGAACCCAGATGCTGGTGGAGGAAATTAAACTATGTCCTGCATAGTTTATGGGGCTTGTTTTGCTGGATTTGCCAAATATTCAGTGAGACTCTCATATGACTTTTATTAGCTGAACAAAGACATAAAGGGCCAAATACTGATCTCATTCATGCTGGTGTAAATCTAGAATAATTCCATTAGAGTAAATTAATATAGTTACAAGACACTGGATTTATAGCAATGTAACGGAGAGCAGTTCTATGATCCAAACCATGGATCAGAACTTGCATATTTCATTTAATAGTGTAAATAATCAGAATTTCTGTCTCTTGAGAAATTCCAATATTTCAACATGATTGTCCCAATTTGGGATGAAAAGTTGAAAAATAGAAAAAAACTGTTTGCACAACAAATTGTACTGACACGTTTTGATTCAGCAATGACAGAACGTTCCGTTTTGGCTCTGTTTGATATTGGACTGAGAATGCCTCAGCTGCTGCAGTGCCTCATGATAGCACAGCAGTCATGGGATTCCCATGATGCACCCTGGTGGTTCCACCAGAGGGGAAGTCATGGTGAAAAACGGGAGATGTAGTCCAGTACGGAGCCCAGTTCATAGAGGAGAATGGAGGCATCAGGCACCTGAACTCTGACTCTCATGAGGCACTGCAACAGCTCAGGTAGACAGATTCAGGTTAGTTGGAAGTTAAACAAAATGTTTCAATTGAGTTTGACAGACCAAAACATTCCTATTTGAACCGACTGCACCTGAAACAAAACACTTTGTTTTGATTTTCCCCACTGTAAAATCGAAAGATGTAGAGCCCCCCCTGCCCCCAATCAACATGTCTTCACAGAAAAACATTTTGTGACACTGCATTTTTTGTCAAAAAAAATCATTTTGATGGAAAATTCCCAACCAGCTCTATGTATAAGTTGAATACACAAAAAGAGGATGCCTGAGTAATACCAGCTCACATTGAAGGCAGCAATATCAGTTAAGCAACACAGACTTGGAGCCAGGAAATCTCCTGGGAACTTAATACCTGCTAAGAGAGTTGATGCCTCAGGTACCACTGACAGCTTCTAACTCCAACTGGTCACTGACTTCCAGGAAGTTGGCCTGTCCCCCAGCTGGTGCTCCGATTCTAAGCAGAAAATATACATTTATAAAATAAGAATATGGATTTTTATTTTAAATATTGGGTTTCATTTCAGCTGGTAGTGCCAGGGCATTTATAGTGCATTGTAATGATAGTACCTTGGTAAAGCACCTTGAGATCTGTGACTACAAAGTGCTAAAGTATTATTATGGGCGCAAATCGTCATTCCTCATATTGGGAGCCAGGAAGGGGAAAGGGAAAGGATAAACATTTGCACTGAGATCCTTGTCAGGAAGGCAGGATTTGCCACTCCATGGGATCGGTCATGGAGCTCAATTTGAAACTTGGCTCCTCAGGGATCCATGCAGAGGCAAGGGGCCTGGGGCCATCTGTATGAACAGAATAAAATCCAAGTCTGAAACTGTCAAGAACTGAGTGGGGTGGATACTAAACAAAACAAGTTCATTTTATTTCTCTTTGGTATAGTACTTTGAGGTTCTCTAGGGCTTATTGCTACTCCAGGGAGCAGAAGGGGTTACCTATTTCTCACCCTCCCCCCACCCATGTACCTTTCTTTTCATAGCAACTTCCTCACCCCGTTTTGTTTGGGATAAGGCTACTGGCAAATGAGAACAGATACTGGCTTTCTCCATGTCAGGTCTTTCATCTGGGAAATCCCCTTCTACTGTAGGATTTAAGGCACTGCCACCAAATAAACTGTTTCACAACATTCAAATCATCACCCTTCACTCCTCTTGCTGCGTAGTTCTTTGTGGAGCAGCTTAGCTATGGTACCTGGATTTGGTCTGCCTTTTGCCTGGTCTACAAAGAATTTTTGAATGTATTTAACTGACAAGTGCATTTTCCAAGGTAGCCGTGGCAGAAATAATTGTATGTGCTGGTAGGCAGGTTAAGTACCCCCCTTCACTGTAGCAGTTAATGACTGTTCTTGCTGCCAGTCATCTCTGTAGCAATTCAGGGTGCATTCAGCTTTGAAGGGGGTTGGACAGCTCCAGTGCTCTCTGTGTCAAAAGCTAGTTCTCTTTTGGACAAAAGCAGATACAATGTAATACAGCTTTACACAGCATTGTTCAGACTCAAGATACTCAAAGTGCTTTACGAAGCAACACGTTCCAGGCTTGTGACACAGTGATTGCACAGGCAATCAAAACACCCATCATGTGCTCAGTAAAATCTACCATCCAGCCTTGTCCATTAGCATAAAAAATAGAGGGGCCTGGGACCTTAAACTTGCACTTGCACAATCACAGTGAGAACGTCAGCATGAACCGGAAATGAGGTTAAAAGAACATTTAATGCTGTGGTAGCAGCAGTCCTTCCCCCTATGGACTCCTTTGAAAATTCACCCCTCATGTCTTCAGGAAGAGAGATTTTGATCACAACATGTTTAAAGGAAATGGTAACGGTCCAGTACAATGCCTTGCAGTTAGAAAAGATATTGGCGTGTAAAGCAAAATGCACATCCAGTGCTGTCCCATGGACCCATTTCCTTAATATTTTAAAAGGGTAAATGGGATGACTCAGGTAATTATGGGCCCGTTCATCTGACATCGATCCCAGGCAACGTAACTGAGTAGGTGACACAGGACTCAATTAAAAATAAAATATCAAAGGAGAGTAATATAATTAATACCAATCAATGTGAGTTTATAGAAAATAGAGCCTCTCAAAAGAACTTGGAATCTTTTTTTGATGAGATGACAAGTGTGGGTGATAAAGGTAATGGTTGTGATACACTTGGATTTCTGTATGGCGTTTGACATGGTACCACATGACATTTTGATTCAAAACGAGAATGATATCAAATTGACATGGGACACTTTAAATGGATTAAAAGCTGGCTGATTTGTTTCAAAATTTAATCATAAACACAGAATCATCATTGATCACGTGTGTTTCTAATGGGGCCCAGCAGGGGTTGATTCTATATCATTTAACATTTTTATCAATGACTTGGAAGAAAACAAAATTATCACTGATAAAAAGTCGACACATGACACAAAATTTGGGGAGTGATAAATAATGAAGAGGACAGGTCACCGATACAGAGCAATCTGAACCATTTGGTAAACTGGGTGTAAGCAAACAATATGTGTTTTAATATGGCTAAATGTAAAAGTATAGCTCTGGGAACAAAGAATGTAGGCAATACTTATAGAATGGGGGACTTACGGGGCTCTGAAAAAGATTTGAGAGTTATGGTTAATCAGCTAAACATGATCTCCTAGTATGCTGCAACACAAATGATTAGGGGGCTGAGGCACATGACTTAAGAGGAAAGACTTATTTAGCCTGCAGAAGAGAAGAGTGAGGGGGGATTTGATAGCAGCCTTCAATTACCTGAAGGGAGGTTGCCAAAGAGGATGGAGCTCAGCTGTTCTCAGTGATGGCAGATGACAGAACAAGGAGCAATAGTCTCAAGTTGCAGTGGGGGAGGTCTAGGTTGGATATTAGGAAACACTATTTCACTAGGAGGGTGGTGAAGCACTGGAATGGGTTATCTAGGGAGGTGGTGGAATCTTCATCCTTAGAGGTTTTTAAGGCCCAGCTTGACAAAACCCTGGCTGGGACGATTTAGTTGGGGTTGGTCCTGCTTTGAGCAGGGGGCTGGATGAGATGACCTCCTGAGGTCTCTTCCTGTCCTAATCTTCTATGATTCTATGCTGTGGCCAAAAGGGCTAATGTGATCCTTGGATACATAAACAGAGGAATCTCAAGAAGGAGCAGAGAGGTTATTTTACCTTTGTATTTGGCATTGGTGCAATTGCTGTTGGAATACTGTGTCCAATTCTGGTGCCCAAATTCAAGAGGGATGTTGACAAATAGGAGAGGGCTCAGAGAAGAGCCATGAGAATGATTAAAAGATTAGAAACCGTGCCTTAAAACAGCTCAATCTATTTAGCTTAACAAAAGTGAAGGTTGTGGGGTGTCTTGTTTACAGCCTATAAATTACCTACATGGGGAACAAATGTCTGATAATGGGTTTTTCAGTCTAGCAGAGAAAGGCATAACACAATTCAGTGGCTGGGAGTTGAAGCTAGACACATTCAGACTGGAAATAAAGGCATACATTTGTACAGGTGAGAGCAATTAACCATTGAAACAATTTACCAAGGATTCTCCAGCACTGCCAATTTGTAAACCAAGATTGGATGTTTTTCTAAAAGGTACGCTCTGGGAATTTTTGTGGGGAAGGTCTATGGCCTATCCTGAACAGGAAGCGAGACAAAATGATCACAATGGTCCCTTCTGCCCTTGGAATCTTTGCAGCCATGAAAAAAAAGAATGCTGCTGCAGAACAGAGACAGAACGCAGTAAGTCGACACAGGATGCTGAACAGCATGATACAACTCGGGCTAAATCATCAACTGATGCAAATCTTTGGAACTGTGGCAATTTACTCCTGCTGAGGACCTGGTTTTGGAAAGAGCTCAGTGTTTTGATTAGAGAAACTGACACCCAGGCATAGGTAACAATAGGAACACAGTTATTGTCAAGGTTCCTTCCCCACTCGGAACTTTAGGGTACAGATGTGGGGACCTGCATGGACACTTCTAAGCTTAATTACTAGCTTAGATCTAGTATCGCTGCCACCATCCAGAATTTTCAGTGTCTGGATCACTCCCTTTCCCCCCAAAACCTTCCCCTCCCTGGGTAGCCTTGAGAGACTCCTTCACCAATACCCTGGAGAGTCCAGATCCAATCACTTGGATCTTAAACAAGGAGAAATTAACCATCCCCCCTCCTTTCTCCCACCAATCCCTGGTGAGTCCAGATCCAATCCCCTTGGATCTAAAAACAAGGAAAAATCAATCAAGTATTAAGAAAAAGACTTTTAATTAAAGAAAAGAAAGATAAAAGAAAACCCTCTGGGAGAGAGTAGCATACCAGCTACTCTCACAGACAACAGATTCAAAACACAGAGGATGTTCCCCTGGGCACAAATTTAGTTACACAAAAAAATACCCAATTTGATTCTACCTCTAATTGAATAAGACAGGTTACAAAGAAATAAACATAAACCTATTTATTCCTTTCTAAAACGTACTACTCTGATAAGAGGCTGGTTCCTTGATCTTTTTCACTCCGGCTGAAACTGAAACTCTAAACAAAGGAAAAACTTCCCCTCTTCCTTTTGAAACATCTTGTTCCCCCATTCGTTCCTCTGGTCAGGTGTTAGCTAGGCTAGGTGAACTTTTTAACCCTTTACAGGTAAAAGAGGCATTAACCCTTAACCATCTGTTTATGACAGTTATTAAGGTAAATAACTCACTGCCTAGTTCACAACTGCCCAGATGGAACTGCCTGTATTCACAGAGCCAGAGGAAAGCACACAGGAAGTTCACGGAGGAGGTCAGATTCTAAAAGAGACATAACGGTACACAAACAGACTTTCACTGTAACCTCCAAGCCCAAATGAAATATCTCAGCTGACAACTGCGCGTAGTATTTTATGCTGTTTAGTAGAAACAGGCCTGAATGAACCAAACCCCTGAATATGAACGACTCAAACTTGGAAAAATTCAGATTTGGAACTTTACTTTGCAGCTTGAGCCAATCTCTACATAGTTCCAAGTTACCTAGGCAGGGTATGGGCATTTTTATGCTTTCAAAACTCCCATTGCAGAATCAGCCCATAGACCATTAAAAGAACGCTAAGAATAATGGAAAGGAACTATGGTGGAAAAATATATAAAAGCAATCCTCAAAACCAGGACAGGGAAAGAACAGACAAGTTCAAAAATAATTGTGTCAAATATTTCTTAATTTCTCCAAACCAGAAAAGAAACCTGCCCATTAATTCTGAGAATCTGAGTTGGGCAGGAAAGCACAGCTAAACTTGACATAATATATTTAAAAAAAAATGTACAACTCGAGTGGATTGAAAATTGGAATTTCCACCCTCTCCCAGAAATTCCCATGTCTCAAAATTTGTTTCTCTCTTGAATTGGGTCATAAAGATGAAATATCAAGATTTTTCCTAGAACAAACGGTACTGAACAATTTCAATTCTGAAATGTCAAAACATTTTGACTCAACATTTCCAATTGGGATGAAGTGTTTCGACATTCCCAAATAGAAACGTTTCATTTTAAAATCTGTTTGACATGGATCTGTGTCTGCCTGAGCTTCTGCAGTACTTGTAGCTCAGGGGACTCAGGCCCCCATTTCCCCCTATTCTCCCACTCTTCCCCCTCTCCCAAGCTGGACTGATTCTCCCAGGATGCATTGCTGTCATGAAACTTCCATAATGTACAGGGTCAGCTCAGCCAGAGGGAAGACTACAGTGCATGATGGGAGATGAACTCTGGCCAGAAGCCTAGCCCATTGATGAAAATAAACACATGAACTATAACTACCGCAGCAGCTGAGCCAAAGCAAAAATGTTTTGGTTCAGTTTAATAAACCCAACATTTTGAATCAGGTTAACCTGACCTGAAGCATTTCTTTTAGATTTTTACAATGGAAAATTCAAAACCTTCAGCAAACACTAACATTTTCCATGGACTTCTTCAATTTTACAGAAATCACATTTTCTCTGGAAGAAAAAACAACATGTCAACAGAAAATTCCCAGCCAGCTCTATACACAGCCAAAGAGGCCAGCTCAGCAAAGACTATTTTAAGTGAAGTGACTGATTTTCCAAGTTGGGACAGAGACCACATTAAAGGTCTGCCCACTTACTCCCATATGCTTCTTGTACCATTAGTCATGAGAGCTCACGGAGAGATTTTCTGGAATCCTTACATACCAAATCTGATCAGCACCAACACACTTTGATGGCAGTAGAAGCACACTGAAGGAATCCTGGTGAGAAACACTGAAAAATTATTCAGCCTTATTAGTGCAGAGAACAAACCTAGGCCTGGTTCAGGCACCATCCCTATTCAGGAGGGCATTAAGCATGTGGTTATGTCCCACTGAAGAAGGGGCATTAAATGGAAGTTTCAGTCAACCCCATAAAGAAAGAAATTACTCTAACTGCTGTCTAGGAGAAAGAAGCCAAACAAATCCTCAGCTGCATTAGCTCTCCACTAAGTGAACCTGTGGAGAGAGGTGGCCAAGGTGAGTATTGGCCACTTTTGTGCTTCCTCCAACCCCTGGGTTGCAGGAGACTGGTTTAACCCCCGCTATGCATTACAGCAACCTCAGGGCCACTCTAATGTACACCAGCTAATAATGTGGGCACCTCGAGGCGGGTTACAGCAAGGTGTGTTCTATTATTGATTTTAATAATGAAATTGCTGGGGACCAGCACACAAACCCTCCAAATTGCAATGTAATTTCTAGGGGCACTTGTGATGAAGAAATCCTTTAGTAGAGTCCTGCTACACTATTGTTTTGACAGAGTCTGATCCCAGAGATCTGGAGACAACACAAAACACAGTCAAACCCCTATGATACACGTTTAATTGAAAATATGCCACACCTAGAGAAGGCTTCATACAAATGTCCTCCAAGAAAATTATAATAGTCTGCACAGTTCAATTACAACATTTTACATCTGAACAAGAGCAATATGTTTCAGAAAACAGAGGATTATATATATGAAAAATTATACAAACTGCATGCAATGAAAAGAACATAAAAATGGCCATATGGGGTCAGACCAATGGTCCATCTAGCCCAGTATCCTGTCTTCCCACTGTGGCCAATGCCAGGTGCCCCAAAGGAAATTAACAGAACAGGGCAATTAAGGGCAATCAAGTGGTCCATCCCCTGTCATACAGTCCCAGCTTCCGGCAATCAGAGGCTAGGGACACCCAGAGCATAAGGTTGCATCTCTAACCATCTTGGCTAATAGCCATCTATGGATCTATCCCCTAAAAACATATCTGATTCTTATTTTTAAATCTGGGAGCACACATTTTAGCCTTCACAACATCCCCTGGCAACAAGTTCCACAGGTTGAATGTGTTTTGTGTTTTGAAAGTGCTGGCTATTAATTTCATTGGGTTACCTCTGGTTTGTTTGTTATATGAAAGGGTACACAACATTGCCTTATTCACTTTCTCCACATCATTCCTGGTTTTATAGCCCTTTGTCATATCCCTCCTCACTCATCTCTTTTCTAAGATGAACAGTCACAGTCTTTTTAATTTCTCCTCAGCTGTTCCATGCCCCTAATCATTTTTTTGCCTAATCACCCAGTTTTGTGAGTTCTCGTTGTTAAGTCCAAAACAGACTGTGAAGACTTAACTATCTTGAGTAATTTTGTGCCATCTGCAAACTTTGCCAACTCACTGTTTACCCTTTTTTTCCAGATCATTTATGAATATGTTGAACAGCACTGGTCCCAGGACAAATCCCCGGAGGACCCCGCTCTTTACTTCTCTCCACTGTGAAAACTGACAGTTTATTCCTAATATTAATTGTGGTATGCTTTTGATTGTCATTCAGTCTGCAATAGATGCTATCAGCATACTGAGTTAATACTGCTGAAATGTTAACTAAGATTGATAGTGCACTGTATTTAGTCTATTATAATCTCTACCTATCAATTGCAGAGTTCATAATAGCTAGCAATAAAATAGTTTCCATCCATATTACTAGACAGAGAAGATAACCATTGCATGTAAACCTTGCCCAAATATAACTGATAGCTTAAAATTTCTAACTGTATAATACTTGCCCCAGCTAATGTTGCGCTAGTGTTTCATAAAGAGTTCCTTCTGCTGGCCTTTTAGTTATAAATTATATTTTTTCAAGGACAAATTAATACAGAGTCATTTAAATTGCTGGCATTTATATCTTTAATAAGCTATAAGCAGATAATAGTGGGCTGTAAAGGATTATTTTTTCTCTTATGTTATCAAAGAGCAGCCATAAAAGTACAAAATCCATGGTTAAACCTGTGTACACACTTCTGATGACAAACATGGAGCCCTATCCTGCAGACCTGGGCAAGAACCACGGGACTGGGCCTTTTAAAAGTAGAGCACAGCAAAGGTTCCCTTTTAGTATTTATTCATTATCTTCCCGCTTTCTCAGCTCTAATGCCTAGTTCCCACAGTGCAGTAGCTGCCTTTCCCTTTGTTCTGTTGCGTTGCCTTTGGTTGTATTTTGAATCTATTCTTATTTACTAAACACTGGAAAACTTCTAACCCAGATTTTAAAGGTTGTCACACGCACAATTTTATAGATTTTTTTTACATTGTGAGGAATTTGAGGAAGTGTTTTATTGATTTTCCTGAAGGGGATTAGGCATCTACATGTATATCTGGGAAGCTGTCATTTTATTTCACCCTTAAGATGTATTTCAGTTACCCATTTATCTTGTTTTCACCTTAGAGTGGGATGAACATTTTAGTCAGAGTCATTTTAAACACAAATTCATGGACAGTGAAGGTATTTGGAATCACAGGGACACCGGAATTGCCAGACCAGTAATCCATCTAATCCAGAATTGTGTCTCCCACTGAATACTGGGCTATCTGCTGCAGGTGAAGGTGCAAAAAAGCCTGCAGTAGGCATTCCACTTTCACTCCACAACCCCCCTTTCTCCAGAAGGCTCCATCCCCTTGACGGCTCTTCCTCTTCCCCTCTGCCTTATCAGGCAACCACTGCACCTAACCTCGTCTCATTTCAAGCCATGAAATGCAGTTATAAGAATAGTGAGACATTAGGAAAAAACTTGGACTGGAAAAAAAGAAATCAGGACAAGTTTCTTAACAATGGGTCAGAGTAACACCCTTAAGCATCTTGGGTAGCACAGGTAGTCCCATTCACTGCAGTGCTGCTCATTGTGGAGACTTTCATAGGGACAATCAGTCCCAGAGGTCCGACTGGCTGTGAAACAATCTCCCAAGGGAAAGCTCCACCCCCTTCCTATCAGGCTCTCTCTCTGTGTGTCCCCGAGTGTGCACACCTGTGTAGCCTACCGAATATCTCATGTACATTCAATATAAATAGATCCAAACAAAACACACTTTTTAATAGGCTGTGTTTACAAAAAGCCCAATCCTTAGTAATAATGAACTTCAATTATAGACAGGCTTCAATTCCATCTCTCTTGTGGTCAATAGTTTATTTTTAATGTTCAGTGGGTGTCTGTTGCAGTTCAGGAATAATTGGATTCCCTTTGTAGAGCTTATTTAATACCTGTCATATCCAATGGGTAGTACCTACAGACTAGCTTGGGGCAGCAGTTCTCAGACTGTGGTCCATAGGCCATCAGCAGCCCATGGAGCCGCTCCAGGTGGCTGGCAGAATGAAATGTTTTGGGAACCAATCTAGGGGATTGGGTTGTTGGAGTGGATGTGGGTCCCTGATGTCTCCTTTATGAAGCACTCTGCAGAATGAAGAGGATGAAGAATCCTTGGCCTAATGTATTTCATATTTCAAAATGTGCCAGCTCAATTTCAAGCCATTATATTTACAGCTACTTATTGCACCTTCCATCACCATTTTCCCATTCAGGTGACTGGAGATCGGTTTTTACCACTTGTCTAAAAGAAAACCTATGAGCCTGATTCTGCTCACTCTTGCACTGGTTTTACACCAGTATAACTCCCTTCACTCCCGATTTACACTAGTGAGGAGATCCAAGCCTAATGGGTCTGATTCTCCATGCCCTGTACCTTGTGCAGTCATTTACACCAGCGCCAAGTGAGCAAACGTTACCAGATCAGAATGACAGTTCAGTGCACCCACTTGCACCAGTGTACAGTGACTTCACAAGGTGCAGGGCAATAGAAATTCAAGCTAATCTCTTTAAAGGTGCAGCTCTCCCCATGCCGGGGACTATTACAGACTCAGCAAGGTGTGGTTCTTGAAACTTGGAGGAAACCAGGTCTCCATTAAAGGCTTATGGGATGTAAGGCATTCTGCACTGTCCCACAAATTAAATTTCTGTAATAAGGTTATATAGCCCATCCTTGCCAACTATTTAAGAGGAGTGATGTTTAGAGATTGTAAGACTGATTCTCCTCCACCAGGAGTTATACAAACCATCATAAGTGAGAGCAGAATCAGAGTCTGCTTTGTCTTAAAATTCTTCACTGAACTGCTAACTGAGTGTGTATAAATTCTGTCAGCAGCAAAACAACAATTACATCCACCTTACTCAGGTAAGGTTCAGGGAAATGGAAACCGGGAGTCAAGAACAACCAATGTTAGTTAGTCATAGTTTAGGAATACACATACTTGTCAGATCCTTTTAAGTATAAAGTTTTATTTAAGAATAAAAAAAGACAGGCTTGCAGCTGAGAAAACACATTTCACTTAAAGACTATGACTAGTTCGTGAATATTTCCCTATCTCCACATTCTCTCTGAGAAAAACATTTACAAAGTGGAATGTTTTTGTGAAATACTATTAAACTCAATCACTTTTTAAATTTTTGACCTGTGGAGCATTCTCTTCCTGTGAGTGTATGCTTGGTGTGAAATGTCATTTATAAAAAAAAAAATTTAAAAAAATCACAATTCACTCGCAAAAAGCTGCATGTTGAAAGGCTCTCCTTTCAAGCAAAAATCAGCAAGACTCACCATGCTTGCAGATTTAACTCAGCCAAATACTTTGCAGTGAACCTCTCCTCACTGACAAGACCTTTCCAAGTCCTATTAAGGACTGACCCAACTAAAACCTCAGATCTGCACAACTTCAAGCTTTGAGACAATGCACAGTCAACCTGTGGAACTCTTTGCCAGAGGATGTTGTGAAGGCCAACACTATAATGGGTTCAAAAAAGAACTAGATAAATGCAGGGAGGATAGGTCCATCAATGGCTATTAGCCAGGATGGGCAGGGATGGTGTCCCTAGCCTCTGTTTGCCAGAACAGACAACAGAGGATGGATCACTTGATGAATACCTCAGGGCACCTGGCATGGGCCACTGTCAGAAGACACGATACTGGGCTAGATGGACCTTTAGTCTGACCCAGCATGGCTGTTCTTTGTTCTTATGAGATGGTTGAAATCCACATCTGGCCTTTTCACCTTGGCCCATTTCTATGCACTCTGTTCATTCAGGCCCTGCTCCAAAGCCCACTGAAGTCAGTTAAGAAGCTTTCCATTTATTTCAATGGGCATTGTATCCAGTCCTTATTTTCTTCCATTCGTTTTGAGGAAACTTGGGCCAAATTTTTGAGAAACTAGTGCCTCAAATTAAAACATGTAAATCCACATTGAGGGACCTAAAATAACCGGCCTGATTTTTAGGCTAAACAACTTTGAAAAAATCAAGACAACTATTTAGCCACCTACATTTCAGGTCTGCTTTGGTTTCATTGGTATCAAAGTATGCTAGTGAAGACTCACCTTCACCATGTGACCTGAACCAATTATCTCTGGGGTTCCCTAGGCAGAGATTCACAATGTTCAGCTTGCTCAAATCGATGAAAGGGCTTCCAGTAGCCCCTTCACTATGAGCCACATTTGTAGACTTTTATCAAATATTCCACCTGGGCACCATACGACAGCAGTACCATACAGTACATACATATACTGCAGTGTCAAGAGACTGGGCTGGTTCCTTTGAGACCAAAATATGCTCCTGCATTTCAGGGCCTTACTTCTTTTTGTTTCACTATAACCTCTTGGTCTCTGCCACTCAGATTCTGCTCTCCCTTATATCAAGGGTTCTCAACCTTTTTCATTCTGAGCCCACCCCCCCCCAAACACGCTAAAAATATTTCCACAGCCCACCTGTGCCGCCACAACTGTTTTTCTGCATATCCAGTAGATTAAAAGCCAGGCCGGTGTTAGGTGGTAACAAGCAGGACAGTTGCACAGGATTTCACATCACAGGGGACCTCGTGAAGCTAAGTTGCTCTGGCTTCAACTTTCAGCCCTTGGTGGGGCTTGGACTTTGGCTTTTTGTCCTAGGCCACAGCAAGTCTAAGTCTGGCCCTGCTTTCTGGTTTATTTTGGCAGACCCCCTGAAACCTGCTTGCAGCGCCCCAGTGGGCCCAGGACCCCTGGTTGAGAGCTACTGCCTTATATCACTGTAAAACTCCAATCAGTGTAAAACTAGTGACAGGGAGACTCTACCCCCAGCCTACTGTGTGAAACTGTTTTGATCAGTCTTTCTGTCCTCACAGTTTTGTAATTTTCAAGTCTGGCCTCAAGGGGGAGATGCCAGTGTTAAGGATCTTGGTTGAGCAGCATGTACACATTTTCATAGTTTTAAAATTCTGCTAATCCCAGATTATATTACTAAGAAAACCCTGTCCATACACACTGGCTTGCCTGATGCCCATCCTCACAGGTAGTTGATAGTGAGCTCATGCCCAACTGAAATCTGATCTTCAATCCTGCAAACCCTGACATAAGAGTAGCTTTATAACCATGAGTAGCCCCATTGAACTCATCATGTCTGACCCAAAACTAATTCAAGTCAATGCGAGTCTTTCGGTTTGGCTGAATGGGTTTTGGATCATCCCCAACTAGGCCACTCAAATGTGTAATTTTTTGCAAGATCAAGTCCTTACTTTGCATCATGTTACATATTTTCACACAGCTATGGAAGAAAATTTTTCACTGATCTTCATAGTTCCCAGCATGGATGCAAAGTCTGAACCGTCTCAGCTGAATCAGTTCAATGAATCCTAACATCCACTTCTCTGTGCAGCTGGCCATCCCACACAGCTTTGGACTTCCTGTTACAGGAAAAGTTGTGTCTAATACATTCTATGCTACATATTCCACAGGGTAATTGATCTACATTATTTACATCAGATCAAGTATAAGAGTGATGGACTCGATTGCTATCCATGTCAGTAAGTGATCACTCAGCTTTTCAGCACAAGGCCAAAGTGAAGACACTGATACTGACAGGAGTGAAAATTTTGATCCAGGATCAGTTTAACTGCATTGTCAAAAAACAGGGAGTTTACAAGCAGACATCAGACAAACTCACCAAAGCAGGGTTCACAGCAAGAACTGAACAATGCTTGGAGAAGATTATAACAGTGAAATTATGGTGCTGAAAGTGCAAAGGAGTTCAGCATCACGACTGTGGCTTCAGAGCAGAAAGGAAGACATGCCAGTTTGATGATGAAGTGGACTTAATTTACAGATATAAACAATGAAGCAAACCCTCACGCATACTCAGGAACTCCAGTCTTTGACTTACAGAGAGCACCGGGGCAGTTACTGCAGAGATACAGATGAGAATGGCTGAGAGACTAAGGAGGTAGGACTCCAGCAAGATCTGTAAAGATAGGGGGTGGGGGCTTTACTTTTCAGTACCTTGGCCTATCTTGTGAGACGGAATTCAGAAGCAGGCATGAAAATTCCAAAAGTTTAAATTCAGTTTGGTTTGAGTTTTACTTCCTCTTATTTGTCACCCACTCTAAGAAATCAGGGTTGATACTGTGTGTGTGTGTGTGCGCTAAAGCATAACCCACCCCCTCAAGCCAGTGGCCAAATTCCACCCTCAATGCATGTGCAAGACCCTCATTGAAAGGAATGGGAGACCCCCTCATGCATCTGAAAGCAAGACTTGGCCCTGTAGATTTTCACGTACCTGAAGTTCCCTTCACTACCACTATATGGTTGTATAATACACCTGTATTGCCTCTCTACATTGTCTCTCCTGGTATCTAACTCTTGTTGCAGAATTAAAAACATAGGATGACGACGGCTGTAAGTAACACAGCCCCACCCATGAAAAGTTCTTGCGGGAACTTAGCCCTGTTGCTTGTGCATCCAAGCACACACTGACTTTTAATCCATGCGCATTTTAGGTGAACAAAGGAATAAAGGATTGGGCCTTTTATGGGCGTGATCCAACTCCCACCACAGTCAATAGAAAGCCGTCCATTGACCCCAGTTGGAGCTCCATGAGACAGTGTACAAGTACTGAAGGCTGCAAGGGTAGAGGACACCAGCAAAGCAATGGCTGATTCGGTTTGAACAAAGCTGTCACTACAACAAATACAGAACTCTGCAAAACCCTAAACTCGCCTAAAGGCACAGAGAATTCACTTGAGAAAGTATCTCAAGTTATACTAGGAAACAGAGAAAATAAAATAAATTCCCCTAATGTGCCACAAATATCAACCATCACACACTACCTACAAACCATATGTTTTTCCCATCTGTTCTGCTATCTTCAACTAAATTTATAGTATTTGGGCTATCAGAAGAATTGTCAAGCCTGAGATGGGAGCATTATAAAGCCTAGGTGTTATTACACTTTAAAAGAAATTATCCCCTCATCTCCTCACCATGTACAAGACAGTCGTTTCTTTTTCTGTTTCTTTGATTTGGTACTAACAAAGAATACCACTACTATTTCTAGTACTGGAAGGTGATAGGGCATCCCCAACACTACAGCAGAGCACTGCACTCTATCACATGGATTCTTCTCTCTATCCATTTCCTCTTTAATTTTTTTCCATTCTTCTCTATACACGGGTCAAAGAGAACCGAGCTGTAGGACCAGATCCCTAGATGTCAATTGACAGAGCTCCACTGAAGTGAGCGAAGCTCTTTCAATTCCCACCAGCCAAGGACTGGGCCTACCTTTCCACAGTCTCCCTAGGTGTACTACAGTAGCTCAGGTTGAATTTCTCCAGCCTGAATGTCCAGTTCAACATCAGCCAGTACTGAATGGGTCTGATTTTCAAATGTAGAGAACGTGAACCTGTACAAAAAGTGAACACAAAGATGTGCATTCACAAGTGGAAGCTAAGCTGAGGTGCCATCAAGAATCAGGCCCCATAAACAACAATCATCATGATAGTGGGAGTGATGGCTTTTGTATGAACACACCCTTCTTTCCCCACTAGGCAATATCTTAGGCAGGGCCGGCTTTAGGCCAATTCCACCAATTCCCCTGAATAGGGCCCCGCGCCTAAGAGGGCCCCACGCCCAGTGAGAATCTCTTCCCTGGCTAGAGGCGCCTTTTTAATTTTTACTCACCTGGTGGCGCTCCTGGTCTTGGGCGGCACCTTGCAGGGGGTCCTTCGCTTGCTCTGGGTCTTCAGCGGCATTTCGGCGGTGGGTCCTTCAGTGCCACAGAAGACCTGGAATGAGTAAAGGACCCACTGCTGAAGTGCCACCGAAGACTCGGAGCACCGCCCGGTGAGTACAAGCCCCATGTATTTTTTACATTTTTTCTTTATAGTCATCCCTGCCGGGGTCCCGTCGAAATTGTTTGAATTGGGCCCCGCACTTCCTAAAGCCAGCCCTGATCTTAGGGGTGCTTACCTAGCATTCCAGTAAGTACAAGGATTGCTCTTGGCATTTGCCAACATTGGGCATCCATGCAGGGGCAGGCTGCAACCTATTCTTCTGGGTGTGGACTTGAACAGCTCCGATATTCTCCTTCCTCTCACATTTAAATACAGCCTGGACAGCTGCAGTTCTCTCTTTACTAGCACTCTTGGGGCTGGATTTTCATCAGAGCTCAGCATGTTTGGTACTGAGCTCAGGTACACAAAAATTTACAGATGAACCTTTTTGGCAAAACACACACACACACAGAGTTTTGGTGATACCAAAATGTTGTGTCCATTTGTGACAGATTCATCAAATTGGTTGTGTAAAAAGAAAAAAAAATTAAGAGGAAACTTTTTTTGTTTTGAAAATGTCAAAATGAAAAGTTTTGATTTCTCAGTTTGAAACAAATTTTCCTTTAATTTGATTTTTAATATTTTTTTTTAAAGTTGTACAAAGCTCAATCAAAATGAAGCATTTGGTTTAACTCAAAACAAGGGTTTTGGTTTTGGTTTTTTTAACATGTCAGAACTGCCAGTGAACTGAAAACTCAGTTCTTCACCTTGCTGTAGTAGTGAGTTCTTCTGCAAACCTAGCCCTTGATCCGCTGTGTGCCAAATTTTCAAAATGTGTCTGTGCAGAACTAATACCTGCATTTGCATGACACAAAAGGTCACCTGAGTACACAGTGCCTGAAACACATTCATGGACAAATGGAGGTCACTTTGAAAACCTGGTCCTGACTGAGTCAAGTCATATAACACCACTGCACAATGAACACTGCTCCCTCTGTGGACAGGACTTTCCCTAGTATCTCCTGCAATATTTTTCTGCCTATAGACAACTTCGTCCTAGAAGCTCTGTAGCTCTGTGACTTGGAAATCCTCCAGGCAAGTACGAAAATAACACTGCTTGGAAACCTCCGGTTTGGTTTGTCATTTACGAAAGTATTTGCAGGCTGATGGTAAATGTAACACTTTTCGGCACAGAAGGCCTTTGAAGAGTGTGCAGGATTCCAATAGTTGTCTAATTAATGTCAAGTCACAGAGCAAATGGTGATGCTTTCCTGCTGCTTCGTCCACCTGCTCACTGCCAAGTGGTGTTGTCCAGCACACTGCCAACCTGCTGACTGCCAGGAGATGCTCTCCTGCTGGGTAGCTGGGGCTGCCTTCAGCTTGTTCTCTATTAGTTCAAAGAGTGGATTCTGGAAATGCACTACATTTCAATATTGAATAGAGGGCAAGTCCTGCTCCTTCTTCACCCTTAGACACATGTGCCTATAGGACATGCTAGCAGCATGCCATGTCCCTCCTGCTTTCCGGGGTGAAGGGCAGGTTAGGATGTGATGTTGCTGCCAGTCCATCAAAAATCAGAAGTTTCACCTGTATTAATCAACAGTCATTTGAAACCGGCTAGCATCACAGAGAAAGTAGAATAGTTCAGCGAGGTGCTGCTCTGTTCTGAAAAGTGACGTTGGACAAATGGCACCGCGGGGTTTCAGGTTTAATGTGTCTCTGTGGCTCCATATCAAAGGTGCTCACTGTACAAAGAATTCTTTTCTTGTAGCTGCAAGGCCAGCTAGCTCATCCTAGGCTGTGAGGGTCAATCTGGGTTCTTTCCTTCTTGTGCATTGTTACCCATAATAGAGAGCTGTCCAGCCATATTGTGTTTTCAGTACACCTGGACAATGGTAGGAATGAGGGCAGGCTTGCCCTCTCACCTTTTCAGTGCAGGTGATGATATGCAAGAAGGGAAGCACTCCTTTTGACTTTTTGATCCCAGGGTAAGTTTGCAGGGCTGTCAGAGAGAAAGTGCATCATAACATTTGTAAAATGAGCCAGTCTAATATGGAATTGGAGAGAACCTTACAACGCCATTTTCAGAGTCACTGGCAGAACAGCCCTTTAAAGCTGCCTGTGTTGGGAGGAATCAAAGCTTTTATTTGATGGCTAATCTAGGATTTTTAAAGGTTTTTTTTTTTAATGTACGACGTAATAGAATATATGAAAACATAGGTCTTACACGTTGACAAAGAACAGGCCTGCAACAGCAGGGCTCACAAGTGAGTTGTTAGATCTACAACTACTTTCATTCACATACACACCCTTCATTCTAAATCCTCCTATGGCCAAGATAACTCTCCTTGTGTAAATCAGTAGAGTGCTGGTACAGCGAGACAGGATAGTGACTGTTTGTGATCAGCCAGCATGAACAATATCTGTGTAGGTGTGCAGTCCTACCTTTCCCACATAAAATGGGGCATTAATTTCAAAGTCTCTGATCCCTTAAATCTTTAACAATAATTAATAGGAGAAAGACAACTAATATTTGTGTTTGCTCTCTAACTATAACGTAAAAACAAAAACAACCAAAGAAAGTGGCAAAGTCAACAGCATTAGTATTCCTGAATTTGTTTGAGATAACTTAGATGTTAATGCTTTACTCAGACCTTGTGCTCCCAAATGGATTACATTTATTCCTAGATCATGAGATGACTCTGCACAGACATGGTCCTATGGAGCTAATTAGAGCAGCCTGATGGCTGCTCTAATTTATGTTAGCAGATAATGGTCATTAGGGCCACCAGGAATTGTCACAATACAGGAAAACCCTGTCCTTGAACCATTTCCCCAAATCATACCTTCTGTGCCAGCTGTCTCGCCAAGCAGGGGGTGTTCTTCCTGCTATAGTGCTGCTTAGCATTGCAGAGAGGTGCAAAGGCCCTTAAGATAAAGGAAAAGCTGGCCCTTTACCTCTAAAATGTGTAACCCAAAACCCTGGAAGTAAAATCCTGCCTCTGTTGAAGTCAATGGTAAAACTTAAATAGGTCAGGATTTCAACTCAGATCTAGAGATGTTTTGCTTTTCCCTATGCAGGAAAAGCAAAAAGGTTCTTTCAGCCCTGATTTAACTTGTGAATCTGTAAAATGGCCTTATGGGACTCCATGTTCATCATGTCTCTGTGATTCTGACATGCTCAGTTTAGAAGTAAAACTACGTGCTTCTCACTGCCAGTCCAGCTAAGGCAACCCAAGTCTGATGGTGAATATGGATTCCTTCCACCTTGTGCGTCACCAGCTGCAACAATGGCCCACTACCGTCCAGGGGCTTGCACGGGACTAACAGATTGGGGCTGAGCAAACAATTCTGTTGAGGCATAGAGAAGAACAGAATCCAGCACACACTTGAGTGTTAGCTGTGTTGTGCTCTGCAAGGCTATTCAGAGTAAAAAAGTAAAAATGGATTGGTTTCACTAAACTGAGCAGCTGTCCCTGCAAATACACACAAAGAAAAGATCAGTTGGGCAAGAAGGTGCCATTTCTACATAGTAATTTTTCTATTTTAGGTATTTATATGGCGCCACATTACCACAGTGTCCAAGCACCTCGCAGTCTTTAATGTATTTATCCTCACAACACATCAGGAAGGTAGGGAAGAGCTGATATTGACATTTTCCACATGAGGACCTGAGGCACAGACAAAACAACTGGCCCAAGGTCATGCAGGAAGTCTAATGCAGAGAAGGGAGTTGAATCCAAGTCTCCCAAATCCTGATCTAGAGCTCTAACCACTGGGAAATCCTTCCTCTTTTCAGAGTAGAACTTCACTTTTAGGGGAAAGCAGACAATATAAGAGGTCTCTGAGAAAGTGCACTCACCCTGTAACAGGCGTATCTGCCTCATAAGCATTGCTCCAATACACAGGTTTGCTTTAACCTTTAAGGTGCAATCCCATAGGATTAGACAGGTACCCAGAAAACAGCCTTACAGTTATGCGGCCAAGTGCATCAGAGAACACTCAGAAACGTGGGGCAAATCCAGATCGGCATCTGAACTTTGGTGCTCATATTTTGCTTATTATAGGGAAAGATTCAAGCTGTAAACTCAAATCCAAACCTGGGTCTTTTCACAGACCTCTCTCTGGCCAGAAATATCTTTTGGAAAACATTTTATTTAGGACACCTAATTCAAGAAACAAGGATATTTTTCTAATGGACTTTCTAGCTCACCTATGTCAAGACACACAAAATCAACACAATGAGGACATCTACCTGTTTAAAGGACATTGGTGCTTTCCTGCCTATTCTTCTTAGGGACCTCAAACCTGCAAGTTCATATGCAGCACACAGTAGGAAGCACCCCCAACGCAAGTGTGGCTGGAGTTTCCACCTGAGCACACAGGTTAGCACCAGGTACGATCCTGTGCACAAATGGAGTACAGGCATGGCTGCAGCAGGGGTGGCGGGGAGGGGGTGCGGGGGGAGATGCACCAGTTTAGCTAAACTGATTTAGTTACACAACTGCAAAACCACGGTAAGTCACATGGGCACAGGCCCTGCTTGACCTTGCTGCAGCAATGCTACTGAAGCGCAGACACTTCCTATGTTGACAGAAGCGGTTTTGTCATTGATGTAGTTAATCCACCTTTCCGAGAGGCGGCAGCAAAGTCAGCCTAGCCACATCTACAGGGGAGGGGAGGTCGATCTAACGACAATCCTCAGGGAGCAAAGCTTCTCACAGCACTGACACACTGGTAGGTCAATCTAACTTTTAAGTGTAGATCAGGCTAGAGTGTCAAGTTCTTTGCACACCGACCCCCAGGGTCCCAAGAAGGCAAGAGGTGTGTGCGCGCGCACGCAGGAATGGACATATTTGAGGAGACGTGGGTCAAGGGCAGTTCTCAGCATACATCTGTGCACTCCCCTCTTCGGACTGACCTCTGCTACCAGACCAGAGATATGCCACTGCCTGGCAGCAGCACTCCCATTAATGCAGGACTGGCTTTCCCTGTGCTTCTTATCCTCCTCATTCCTTTTCCCTTGAGCTGATTTGGGCAATACTCCCCATCTGCACTGTGCAGGGGCAAATGTGGGACACTCAGTCCTCTTGCCACACCAGGGTCTTTTTTTCCCCTCCCTCTTCAACCTTCCTTCCTCCTCATTTTAAACTGGTCCCAGCGGTCACAGTGCAGCACGTCTATATCACTGCTCAGCTGCACGGAGAACCTGATCCAAAACCTATTGAAGTTTATTCTAAACTGGTCTCCGTTTGTGGGTGCAGAACTACGTCCTGGATTTGCCAGGAAGTGTCCTATTGTCTGTCCCGCCCTCGAGATCTGATCCCAGTGTCTCGGACTTCAGTAAGTCTGCTACATTTTAATCCTGCTGGCCAACACAGCTCTAGGACAGTGAACTGGATTTGATGCTTAACGGGTAGTTAAGTTTCAATTACAAGCTCTTCATTGCTGGTGATGTCGTGCTAGCTGCAGGACAGATTGGCTGTTTGCAAAGTTGTCAATTAGAAAAAAAATATCCTTGTAAATATGATATCAAGAGACAATAAACAGACCATCGCAAGGTCCAGAAGGGGTTTGTGTCCCTATATCTACCTTGCCCTGGCTCCTTGCTTGTTCATCAGTGCTGCACTTCTTCTGGTGGTTTGCATCCCCAGTACAGAGGATGGGCATGGAGTCCTGGCCTCTTTTCTGCAGTAGTTCCCTGTAGCCTAAACTCTGACTCCCTGCACTGACATGGACTTTCTGCCAGTGATTCCTGTCATGGCCCCCAGGAGCCACAGTGTTCTCCTCAGGCTTGGGTTTCACTGCAGCTTCACCTCTGCTTTGCGGCTCACATTGTGTATCATTACTGTGGTCAGAATGAGGCTGCCTCCCATCTTCCGATTAGCTGCAGCAGACACAAGTGAGGATTAGGCAATTGCTTTAGCATGAAGGTTTATTTTGCCCAAATATTTACCCCAGAAGTACGTGTGGTTCATTATTTTCTAGTCACCATTCGTTGGCATTTTGAGTCTGAGCAGGTAGGGCTGTATATGAAGGTGGCTTTAAATTCATTTTGTGCCCTCCCCTTTCCCAAAAACCTGGTGCTTATCTGTGCCATGCCAATACTCTAGCACAGGTTACTGAAGCCTGAAGGCTGCTCTAATGTGTGTCAGATACCTATGACCCTAAGGTATTACAACAGCTGGGGCTCAGGGACATCTGGGCCACATGCCTTTTTTTCCTCACCCATGTCCTCTGCCACAGGGAAATAGGGTGGTGTGGGAACTATCAAGGCCACGTTACACCTACCAAAGCAACCCCAAAACAGTAGAGAATCTGAGCCAAACTCTGGGGCTCTGGATTAGACCACCCCATGTCCTGTTCATTAGAACAGTCTGCCATTGGACCATGTAACAAGGGTGAATAGGGTGGGGTATGCCCCAGGGCACAGAAAACAGCAGATCAGGAGATCAGCATCAGGCCTGAATCTCAAAGATTTCTATTGCCTTTCAAATTCTAGAGCCGAGGACTTTCTTTGTTAGGCTCTTCTTGTTTAAAGAGGGAGCTACTTAAGGCTGGAATTAAGAATTATTGACATAAATTGAGGGAAAGAAAAACCCCAGAAGATTTTGCCTGACCACTTTAGATTCTTAAAAATCCCAATAATACAACAAAATGGATTTTAAAAAGTATGCCCCTTATTTCTAACAGAATTCACAGTCTGTTAGGGCCTGACCCAAAACCCTCTGGAGCCTTCAGTGGGCTTTGGATCTGGTCATTAATGCCTAACAAGATGCCTAGTCATTTTCATCTGTAGAAATGGGTGTGAGCTTCAACATTTAGATGGAGATCTGTACTTCCAAAACCCTGGATCTGAACACTCCAGGACATTGCAGGTGAGTGGTGGTGGAGACGTGAACTGCAGATTCCTGAGGTTCTGTGCTATACTTCACAAGTAAAAAGGAAAAAAAAAATTGTTTTGTTTGCAAGAGATGGACTGTACACTCTACCGCTGGTTCTGAGCAAAACCCACGGTGCAATCATGCTCTATAGATCAGAATATAAGAACGGCCATACTGGGTCAGATCAATGGTCCATCTAGGCCAGTGTCTTGTTTTCCAACAGTGGCCAATGCCAGGTGCTTCAGAGGGCATGAACAGAACAGGGCAATTATCGAGTGATCTATCCCCTGTTGCCCATTCCAAGCTTCTGGCAGTCAGAGGTTTAAGGACACCTAGAGAATGAGGCTGGCACCCCTGACCATCTTGGCCCACAGCTAGGGCCCTACCAAATTCCCAGACAGCAAAAACGCGTCATGGACAGTGAAATCAGATCTCCCCTGTGAAATCTAGCTTTGTAGGGGAGTCGGAGGGGTAGGGCTGGGGGCACCCACCATTCACCAGGCTCCAGCCACTAGTCCCAGTGGGGCTGGGAAGGAACAGGACTTCCTCTTCCCCTGCACAGCCACTCTCGGGGCAGGGGGGAAATCAGACCCACCTCTGGGAACTCCCTTGGCTGCAGGAAGCTCCACAGCCCACAAATGTGGGTGGCAATTACACACCTTTGTAAATCTCTCCCCCCACACACATTCCCCTTTTGGGTCAGGACCCCTCACAGTTACTCCACCATACAATTTCAGACGTAAATATCTGAAAAAGTGAAATTGACCATTGACCAGTGAAATTGACCATTTTTAAAATCCGATGACCGCAAAATTGACCATGACTTTGGTAGGGCCCTACTAATAGCTACTGATGGGCCTATCCTCCAGGAACAAATCTAATTCTTTAGTGACTCCAGCTATAATTTTGGTCTTCACAACATCCTCGGGCAAAGAGTTCCATAGGTTGACTCTGTTGTGTGAAGTAGTATTTCCTTCCATTTGTTTTAAGCCTACTGTATTAATTTCATTGGGTGAGCCATGGTTCTTGTGTTATGTTAAGTGGTAAACACTTCTTTATTCATTTTCTCCACACCATCCATGATTTGATAGACCTCTCTCATATCCCTCCTCACTCACCTCTTTTCTAAAATGAACAGTCCCAGTCTTTTTAATCTCTCTTCAGATGGAAACTGGTCCATATCCCTAATAATTTTTGTTGCCCTTCTATGTACTTTTCCCAATACTAATATTTCTTTTTTGAGATGAGGTGACCAGAATTGCATGCAGTATTCAAGGTGTGGGCATACCATGGACTTATATAGTGGCATTATGATATTTACGGTCTTATCTTTCTTAATGGTTCCTAATATTCCATTAGCTTTTTTGACTGCACGATAATTCCAAGATCTCTTTCCTAAGTGGTAACAGCTCATTTAGACCCTGTCCTTTTGTATATATAGTTGGGATTATGTTTTCCAGTGTGCATTACTTTGTATTCATCAACAATGAATTTCATCTGCCGTTTTTTGCCCAATCACAGAGTTTTGTGAGATCCCTTTGTAGATGCTGACTCAGACTTAGCACTACTATATCACAGGAATAATCTAGGTCTAAATTTTAGACCTGGCCCAAACATTGATGTGCAGGAGAACAGACACTCTTGCCAACAAGGGGATGGTTTTTAGAGCCTGGGTATTTAGGAGCTTCCCTTGGCAAACTAAACTATGAAGAAGCCAACAAACAAAAACAAAAAAGCAAGCAACATTTTACTACAACAGGTCCCTGAGAGATCTGCCAGCTCTTCAAAATTCTCTTTGGGCCTGCCTCATGATACTTTTAGACCTGACTTGCCAGGATTAATGTTTCTTTCCAAGTACAGTATGGACACAATGCATCTTAGGAGAATCCTGAACCAGAGTCTTTGTATCATCTGACAACTTTGCCACCTCGCTGTTTACCCCTTTTCCAGATCATTTATGAATATGTTGAACAGTACTGGTCCCAGTACAGATCACTGGGGACCCTTCTATTTCTCTCCACTGTGAAACTGACCATTTATTCCTACCTTTTAATCAGGTTCTGATCCACGAGAGGACCTTCCTTCTTATCCCACAACTATCTACTTTGCTTATGATTCTTTGTTGGGGGCCTAGTCAATGGTTTTCTGAAAGTCCAAGTACACGGTGACCACTGAATCATCCTTGTCTACATGCTTGTTGACCCCCCTCAAAGACTTCTAATAGATTTGTAAAGGAAAATCACGTCTCATCAAAGTTGCTTCTTTATTCCAACATATATTTATCTGATAATTCTGTTCTTTATCATAATTTCAACCAATTTGCCCAGTACTGAAGTTTTGCTTGCTAGGATCACCTCTGGAGACTTTTTTTTGTTTTTTTAAATCAACATCACATTAGCTACCCTGCATGCATCTGGTACAGAGGCTGATTTGAGCAATAGGCTACATGCCACAGTTAGTAGTTCTCCAATTTCATATCTGAGTTCCTGCAGAACTCTCGGGTGATACCATCTGGTCCTGGGGAACTTATCACTGTTTAATTTTACCAGTTTGTTTTAAACCTCCTCTACCGACAGCTCAATCTGGGAGAGTTCCTCAGATTTGTTATCATGCTCAAGTGTGGGAACCTCCCTCACATCTTCTGAAGTGAAGTCCAATGCAAAGCATTCATTTAGACCAGGGGTTCTCAAACTGGGGGTCAGGACCCCTCAGGGGGTTGTGAGGTTATTATGGGTGGGGGGTCGTGAGCTGTCAGCTTTCACCTCAAACCCTGCTTTGCCTGGAGCATTTATAATGGTGTTAAATATATAAAAAGTGTTTTTAACTCATAAAGGGGGGGATCGCACTCAGAATCTTGCTATGTAAAAGGGGTCACCAGTACAAAAGTTTGAGAATCACTGATTAAGCCTCTCCGCAAAGACTGTCTTCCTTGAGTGCTCCTTTAGCACCTCAATCATCTAGTGACCCCACTGATTGTTTGGTAGGCTTCCTGCTTCTCATGTACTTAAAAATGGTTTTGCTGTTAGTTTTTGTGTCTGTTGCTAGTTGTTCTTCCAATTCTTTTTTGGCCTGCCTAATTATACTATACCACAAAGAGAGGAGCCAAACTACTGGAATTTAATAGCTGGCTTCCTGGCTCATGGATATGCATTATTTTCTCATTTGGTGCTAATTTACTTTAACAAAAATCTTATTGTGACTAGTATTGCCACAAAGAGGTTTCTGTTTGGGGAAGGGAAGGAGAAGGGGGTGCTTTTCTCTGTATTTAAAACAAAGATACAGTAAGGAGGAGGGGAGAGAAAGCTCAGTAATTAACCTCCACAGGGTCTATGGCTATAGAACAGGAATGCCTCAAATTATTTGCAGACTGTTTGATGTATTATCTGATAACTGGTCATATACAAATGGGATTAGTGCATCACAAGTGAAGTCAGGAACTAAAGACAATGCAAGCAGCCCCAACGGCTAAAGCCTGGTCCTCAGCAAACTTCCATTTGCGCATGGGATCCTCATGGGGTCCCCGAGGAATTAAATCCTATCCCATTGCACCACAGAGAACCAGGAAATTGCCACTACACCAGAAGGAGCGTAATGGCAACTGCTGGCTGTTGGGCAATGACCAACTGATCTGAATAGTTAGGGACTGCCTCCACAGGCCATGCTTGTGCCCTCACAGCTGGCCAGTCCCTCCCTGCAAATCCCTCAGTGCATCAAAGCGTACAGAAGTTCTGGGTCCCGCTGCTGGTCTCTCAAAACCTAGTCCTTCTCATGCTGCCAATATGTTTCAGGCCTTGTATACCTGCATATTTTCTTCCAAATTGCAGTCTTATTAGTAAGAAGCCTGAATTACCTCATCATCAGGACTACAGATGATTCATAGATTCATAGACTCTAGGACTGGAAGGGACCTCGAGAGGTCATCGAGTCCAGTCCCCTGCCCTCATGGCAGGACCATATACTGTCTAGACCATCCCTGATAGACATTTATCTAACATACTCTTAAATATCTCCAGAGATGGAGATTCCACAACCTCCCTAGGCAATTTATTCCAGTGTTTAACTACCCTGACAGTTAGGAACTTTTTCCTAATGTCTAACCTAAATCTCCCTTGCTGCAGTTTAAACCCATTGCTTCTTGTTCTATCATTAGAGCCTAAGGTGAACAAGTTTTCTCCCTCTTCCTGATGACACCCTTTTAGATACCTGAAAACTGCTATCATGTCCCCTCTCAGTCTTCTCTTTTCCAAACTAAATAAACCCAATTCTTTCAGCCTTCCTTCATAGGTCATGTTCTCAAGACCTTTAATCATTCTTGTTGCTCTTCTCTGGACCCTCTCCAATTTCTCCACATCTTTCTTGAAATGTGGTGCCCAGAACTGGACACAATATTCCAGTTGAGGCCTAACCAGCACAGAGTAGAGTGGAAGAATGACTTCTCGTGTCTTGTTTACAACACACCTGTTAATGCATCCCAGAATCACGTTTGCTTTTTTTGCAACAGTATCACACTGTTGACTCATATTTAGCCTGTGGTCCACTATGACCCCTAGATCTCTTTCTGCCATATACTCCTTCGTAGACAGTCTCTTCCCATTCTGTATGTGTGAAACTGATTGTTCCTTCCTAAGTGGAGCACTTTGCATTTGTCTTTATTAAACTTCATCAGGTTTACCTCAGACCATTTCTCCAATTTGTCCAGATCATTTTGAATTTTGACCCTGTCCTCCAGAGCAGTTGCAAACCCTCCCAGTTTGGTATTGTCTGCAAGCTTAATAAGCGTACTTTCTATGCCAACATCTAAGTTGTTGATGAAGATATTGAACAGAGCCGGTCCCAAAACAGACCTCTGCGGAACCCCACTTGTTATACCTTTCCAGCAGGATTGGGAGCCATTAATAACTACTCTCTGAGTACAGTTATCTAGCCAGTTATACACTCACCTTATAGTAGCCCCATCTAAATTGTATTTGCCTAGTTTATCAATAAGGATATCATGCAAGACCGTATCAAATGCCTTACTAAAGTCTAGGTATATCACATCCACCGCTTCTCCCTTATCCACAAGACTAGTTATCCTATCAAAGAAAGCTATCAGATTGGTTTGACATGATTTGTTCTTTACAAATCCATGCTGGCTATTTCCTATCACCTTACCACCTTCCAAGTGTTTGCAGATGATTTCTTTAATTACTTGCTCCATTATCTTCCCTGGCACAGAAGTTAAACTAATTGGACTGTAGTTTCCTGGGTTGTTTTTATTTCCCTTTTTATAGATGGGCACTATATTTGCCCTTTTCCAGTCTTCTGGAATCTCTCCTGTCTCCCATGACTTTCCAAAGATAATAGCAAGAGGCTCAGATACCTCCTCTATTAACTCCTTGAGTATTCTAGGATGCATTTCATCAGGCCCTGGTGACTTGCAGGCATCTAACTTTTCTAAGTGATTTTTAACTTGCTCTTTTTTTATTTTATCTTCTAAACCTACCCTTTTCCCATAAGCATTCACTAGGTTAGACATTCCTTCAGACTTCTCAGTAAAGACCGAAACAAAGAAGTCATTAAGCATCTCTGCCATTTCCAAGTTTCCTGTTACTGTTTCTCCCTCCTCACTGAGCAATGGGCCTACCCTGTCCTTGGTCTTCCTCTTGCTTCTAATGTATTGATAAAAAGTCTTCTTGTTTCCCTTTATTCCCATAGCTAGTTTGAGCTCATTTTGTGCCTTTGCCTTTCTAATCTTGCCCCAGCATTCCTGTGTTGTTTGCCTATATTCATCCTTTGTAATCTGACCTAGTTTCCATTTTTTATATGACTCCTTTTTATTTTGTAGGTCATGCAAGATCTCGTGGTTAAGCCAAGGTGGTCTTTTGCCACATTTTCTATCTTTCCTACCCATTGGAATAGCTTGCTTTTGGGCCCTTAATAGTGTCCCTTTGAAAAACTGCCAACTCTCCTCAGTTGTTTTTCCCCTCAGTCTTGATTCCCATGGGACCTTACCTATCAGCTCTCTGAGCTTACCAAAATCCGCCTTCCTGAAATCCATTGTCTCTATTTTGCTGTACTCCCTTCTACCCTTCCTTAGAATTGCAAACTCTATGATTTCATGATCACTTTCACTCAAGCTTCCTTCTACTTTCAAATTCTCAACGAGTTCCTCCCTATTTGTTAAAATCAAGTCTAGAACAGCTTCCCTCCTAGTAGCTTTTTCAACCTTCTGAAATAAAAGTTGTCTGCAATGCAGTCCAGGAATTTATTGGATAGTCTGTGCCCCGCGGTGTTATTTTCCCAACATATATCTGGATAATTGAAGTCCCCCATCACCACCAAATCTTGGGCTTTGGATGATTTTGTCAGTTTTTTAAAAAAAGCCTCATCCGCCTCTTCCACCTGGTTAGGTGGCCTGTAGTAGACTCCTAGCACGACATCACCCTTGTTTTTTACCCCTTTTATCCTAACCCAGAGACTCTCAACACTTCCGTCTCCTATGTCCATCTCCACCTCAGTCCAAGTGTGTACATTTTTAATATATAAGGCAACACCTCCTCCCTTTTTCCCCTGTCTATCCTTCCTGAGGAAACTATACCCATCCACACCAACATTCCAATCATGTGTATTATCCCACCAAGTTTCAGTGATGCCAACAATGTCATAGTTGTATTTATTTATTAGCACTTCCAGTTCTTCCTGCTTATTACCCATACTTCTCACATTTGTATATAGGCATCTAAGATACTGGTTTGATCTTGCCTCCCAGTTTTGTCCTGACCCTCTTTTCTCTCTGCTATTATAGCCCACGCTTCCTCTTGTTTCCGACCCATCTCCCAGGTCTTCATGTTCCCCACTTACCTGTGGGCTTTGCTCACCTATCCCCGTCGAGCCTAGTTTAAAGCCCTCCTCACTAGGTTAGCCAGTCTGTGTGCAAATAGGGTCTTTCCCCTCCTCGAAAGGTGAACGCCATCTCTGCCTAGCAGTCCTTCCTCGAATAGCATCCCGTGGTCGAGGAAGCCAAAGATCTCCTGGCGACACCATCTTCGCAGCCAGGCATTCACCTCCATGATGCATCTATCTCTGCCCGGGCCCCTACCTTTGACAGGAAGAATCGAAGAGAATACCACCTGCGCTCCAAACTCCTTCACCCGTACTCCCAGAGCCCTGTAGTCACTCTCGATCCGCTCAGCGTCACACCTCGCAGTATCATTTGTGCCCACATGAATAAGTAGCATGGGGTAGTAGTCAGAAGGCTGGATAATCCTCGACAATGCCTTTGTAACATTTTGGATACGGGCCCCTGGCAGGCAGCATACCTCCCGAGATGAAATGTCAGGGCGACAGATGGGCGGCTCCGTCCCCCTCAGCAGAGAGTCTCCGACCACTACTACCCTATGTTTCCTATTTTCAGTGGTGGCAGTAGACCTCCCAGCCTTACGGGTACAAGGCTTCTCCTCCTTTACTGTAGGGGGTGATTCCTTCTCTCCTGTATCAAGAAGAACATAACGGTTACCTATTACCACGGCAGGAGGGTTCGCAGCAGGGGTGGAGCACTGCCTGCTGCCAGAAGTAACCAGCTGCCAGTGTCCACCCTGAGCCATCTCCTCCTCCACCAGTGGTGTGTCAGCAGTCCTGTGAACTGGGACAGCTACCTCAGCTGTCTCCACATGGACACTGTCCAGGAATTGCTCGTGGATACGGATGCTCCTCAATCTAGCCACCTCCTCCTGTAGCTCTCCCACCTGCTGCCTGAAAGATTCCACCAGTAGGCACCTTTCACATTGGATGCCCCCTCCAGCCTGGATATCAGTAAGTGGAAATTGCAAGTTACAGTCTTTGCAAAACCACACCAGAATCTGGGTAGAAGCATCCATGATCTGGTGCTCTGTCTGGCTACAGGCGCAGGTGGAGGAGACAGAAGCAGTGCTGCCACAGGTGTTGCAGGTCTTCCTAACCATCGTAAGCCTCCCTCTGTCAAACTCCCTCTCAAACTCCTCTGTCTGCAGCTCCCTGTCCGCTCTGCTCTGCTTTAAAGAGAAAGGATTTGGATGTAGTTTGGTTTATAGGTTTTCAAGGGACTAACGGGTCACGGATAGGATCGACAAGGGACCCCCGCTCCCTTCCTACTCCCCTTCCAAACTCCCTTGCGAAACTCCCTGTTAGCAGCCCCTGTTGTCTCAGCAGATGATCTTGCAGGTCAGAAATGGGACAGGGACACAGGAATCTTGTAGTGCTGCTCTTGTTCTGTAGCTAGTGGGCCCAAACCTGCACTCGTGAGATGAGAAAACTCCTTCTGTGTACCAGATTTACACTCATGTTGCACAGCAGAAGTTGGCCCACAAAGAAACGGTGGCAGACACCATTGCTGTCTGGTACCTTTCATGAGCACTACATTCATTTAAATATACATATCCACTTTCCTCACTTAGCTCAGGGAGCCACTTCAGGGTATGATGTTTATTCATTTTTTATATCTGTTTTTCAGCCTTAATGGCAGATGTACCATCAAAGGTCTTTTGATCAGTGACAATAGCTCAGAAGTACTAAAAGCCTGTAGAGGAAACATTTGAAAGGTGGGCAGCAGGAGATATTCCACAGCATTTATCTTAAGTGTCTGCCACACCTCCTTCCCCTTTATCTTCCAGTAGACCTGAGGCACACACTGCTACACATCACAGTTGGGAGCATCCACAGTTCAAGTCTTTTGTCCCTGCAGCCTCTCCTGATACCTTCCACAGTCTGGGAGCACAGTCTGGGAGCCAGTCCCACAGTAACTGTTCAGAGGGTGCAGATGAATGGGATACATGGGAAGTAAGCTGGTAGTGAAACACAATCAGTTTCTCTGTACATAGCATTTAACGTCATTGTAAGACAGGATGCAAAAACTGTAGCACATGAACCAACTCCCCATCCTTGACGGAGGGGAGGGATAGCTCAGTGGTTTGAGCATTGGCTTGATACACCCACAGTTGTGAGTTCAATCCTTGAGGGGGCCACTGAGGGATCGGGGGTTAACAAAAAACAACAACAAAAAACACTGTCTGGGGATTGATCCTGCTTTAAGCAGGGGGTTGGACTAGATGATCTCCTGAGGTCCCTTCCAACCCTGATAGTCTATAGAGCATGTGCATGTCCTATTCTCCCCATTAACAAATGAGTTAGGCTGCAAGGACTGACTTCATCTGAACATCTTCACCACAACACAGGATTTCTGAATGCTCAGGCAGTGTGTTGTCTGCCAAGATTCACTTCTGGGGACAGGAAATCTGCTTCTTGCCCAAACGGATTAAAGAGGAAACACTGATCAGCAGTTCATATTCATTTCAAAATGTTCTCAAAGCCTGAGACGCTGCAGCTTTAAGAATTCCACACAGATGGCCAAATAGATTCAGCTGAAGTTGCAGATTACCAAAAGCCTGCTGTCTCAACAAGAGTCAAAGGCACGGCCAGAATTTTGTCCGGGGTGTGGTTTTTGATTGAAAACGTCACCCCTTTCAAACACCACTGAGAGAAGTCAGTGCGCCACATGGTGGGCACATAGACCTAACAGCTCCTCTTCCCTTGAACACTGCTGTCCCTTGGGCAGTCCCTGCAACCAGTCAATGGGATACCCCTTCCTTTCATGCTCCTAGTTTCTCCAGTGTCCTGTATGGTTCCTCCACTCAACCTGCCTGAATTGCAGGTGCTGACGTCTACTTCACACTGCACAGATGTTTCTCCCACGCTACTGCATGGTTACTTTTCAAATGACTTCTTAGAGCAGATGTTCCTGTGTGCATCCTCCTTCCCCTACCACACGAGCGCCAGGCTGCATTGCGGCTCTCCTTTGGATTGAAAGAGAAATAAATTCCCACACCATGAAGGTTTTGCTTTTCCATCTTCTTGGCAAGAGTGCACAGGGCTGCTCTGTCATCGTCCTCCCTCCCCTCAAAAACAGTGCTGCAGACAAGGCTCCCTCTGGGCCCTTGCACTTCCTTAGTCACTGTGCTTCCCTCTGCGATTTAATTCCTGCCACTGTGCTTTTGAACTTTCGTTTGTTGAGCCTCTGGAGCATCTGCCTGCTGTGACTGCAGCCATTACCCACACAACAGCTTCGTCATCTATTTCCTCCACTGCCTGACAGCTGTTAGCTTAGGCAGAGGTGCGGATGCCATTATGCAAAAAGCCTTTAGTGCAGGTGACTGCTCTCTCTTCGCCCCCCGCTCTGTGGTCAGCCTGTACCTGTTAAGTAGGGTGACCAAAGAGCAAGTGTGAAAAATCGGGACACGGTGGGGGCTGGTGGGTTGTAATAGGAGTCTATATAAGAAAAAGCCCCAAATATCAGGACTGGCCCCATAAAATCGGGACATCTGGTCAGCCTACTGGTAAGCCTTTTCCATCACACTATGGCAGTTCACTGCAGCACTGCCACTCATTTGCACCTTGATTCCCTTGTCAAGTATCAGAGGGTAGCCGTGTTAGTCTGGATCTGTAAAAGCAGCAAAGAATCCTGTGGCACCTTATAGACTAACAGACGTTTTGGAGCATGAGCTTTCGTGGGTGAATACCCACTTCCTCAGATGCATGTAATGGAAATATCCAGGGGCAGGTATATATATGTGTGCTAGCAAGCAAGCTAGAGATAACGAGGTCAGTTCAATCAGGGAGGATGAGGCCCTGTTCTAGCAGTTGAGGTGTGAAAACCAAGAGAGGAGAAACTGGTTCTGTAATTGGCAAGCCATCCACAGTTTTTGTTCAATCCTGAGCTGATGGTGTCAAATTTGCAGATGAGCTGAGCTTCAGTTCATCTGCAAATTTGACACCATCAGCTCAGGATTGAACAAAGACTGTGAATGGCTTGCCAATTACAGAACCAGTTTCTCCTCTCTTGGTTTTCACACCTCAACTGCTAGAACAGGGCCTCATCCTCCCTGATTGAACTGACCTCGTTATCTCTAGCTTGCTTGCTAGCACACATATATATACCTGCCCCTGGATATTTCCATTACATGCATCTGAGGAAGTGGGTATTCACCCACGAAAGCTCATGCTCCAAAACGTCTGTTAGTCTATAAGGTGCCACAGGATTCTTTGTTGATTCCCTTGGTTGGTTTTGACCACAGTTTTATTCCTGTGGCAATAGGTTGGCTAGTCTAGAGCGGAGAGAAAAGAGTAGATCCCTATCTGGCAAATGATCCTGATGGGCTCAGCCCTTCTAATTGTTTCTTTTACAAAGGGAAATTTAGAGGCTTATTATTTTACCGTCCTTTTTCTAGTCATTCACTCTTTTTTTTAAATGAAAGGATTGTATCGCCTTTCCCTGTTCATTTTGCAAGATCATTCTCTCTCCTTTTCTTAGCATTCCCTGCTCACTCTTGCTCGCTCCACAAGATAGAACTTTTAAATGTTGAAGGGTGGGGGCTGTTATAACTAGTAACCCCTGTGTGCAGGGGTCCAGAGGGAAGCAAATGGAGAATCAGTTCACTTCCCTCCTTTGACATAGTTCTCTTGTTTGGAGAGGAATCATGCCAATTGTCAGCCACATTCTGAGCCTGTTACTCACACTGAACAGTGCCTTGGTCCAGGAGTGAAAACAATGGGATCGTGTAGTTAGGTGTTATTCAGCAGAGTAAAGGAATGAGAACCTAGCCACCATCTAACTGACCTCAAACCACATTAGTGAGGCCTGGTCTACACTACGCGTTTAAACCGAATTTAGCAGTGTTAAACCAATTTAACCCTGCACCTGTCCACACAACGAGGCTCCTAATATTGCTATAAAGGGCTCTTTAAACCGGTTTCTGTACTCCTCCCCGACGAGAGGAGTAGTGCTGAAATCAGTATTGCCATGTCGGATTAGGGTTAGTGTGGCCGCAAATCAACGCTATTGGCCTCCGGGCGGTATCCCACAGTGCACCATTGTGACTGCTCTGGAAAGCAATCTGAACTCAGATGCACTGGTCAGGTAGACAGGAAAAGCCCCGCGAATTTTTGAATTTCATTTCCTGTTTGCCCAGCGTGGCGCTCTGATCAGCACGGGTGGCCATGCAGTCCCAAATCCAAAAAGAGCTCCAGCATGGACTGTACGGGAGATACTGGATCTGATCACTGTATGGGGAGACAAATCTGTTCTATCAGAGTTCCGTTACAGAAGACAAAATGACAAAGCATTTGAAAAAAATCTCCTGGCTATGATAGACAGAGGCCACACCACAGTGCTGTGTGACAAGCATAACGGAAAGCCAAAGAATCAAATGGACGCTCATGGAGGGAGAGAGGGGGTACTGAAGACTCCAGCTATCCCACAGTCCCTGCAGTCTCCGAAAAGCATTTGCATTCCTGGCTGAGCTTCCAATGCCTGAAGGGTCAAAAACATTTTCCCGGGTGTTTCAGGGTATATGTCGTCAATTTACACCCTTCCCCCCCGAAAGAAAAGGGGAAAAAAAAGTTTCTCACCTTTTTTCAGTGTCACCCTATGTCTACTGCATGCTGCTGGTAGACGGGGTGCTGCAGTGCTGAACACCAGCATCCCCTTCCCGATGGCAGATGGTACAATCTGACTGCTATCCATCGTCATCATCAGCCCGTGAGTGCTCCCTGGCTGGCCTCGGTGAGGTTGGCCGGGGACGCCTGGGTAAAAATGTGAATGACTCCCGGTCATCCCCGGCAGATGGTACAGAACAGCTGGTAACCGTCCTCATCATAGCAACTGGAGGCTGAGATCTATCAGCCTCCCCTTTTCATGTCTAAAGAAAAGATTCTGTACTGCCTGGACTAACATAGCTGCGGGAGGCTGGGCTCCTCTCCCTCGCCATCTTTTAATATCCTGCCTGGACTATCATAGCAGCTGGAGGCTTCCTCCCCCTCATTTTATCTCACTAGAAAGTCAGTGTTTCTTATTCCTGCATTCTTTATTACTTCATCACACAAATGGGGGGACACTGCCATGGTAGCCCAGGAGGGTTGGGGGAGGAGGGAAGCAACGGGTGGGGTTGTTGCAGGGGCACCCTCTAGAAAGGCATGCAGCTCATCATTTCTGCGGGATCTCTGAGGCTCTGACCCGGAGCAGCTGTGCTCTCTGGTTCTCTAGTAGACTTGCCCCATATTCTAGGCAGGACTGACTCTATTTTTAGACAAAACATAAAGAAGGGAATGACCCCGGGAGTCATTCCCATTTTTGTCCATGCGCCCCCGGCCGACCTCAGCAAGGCCAGCCAGGAGCACCCATGACTGCGGCAGACGGTACAGAACGACCGATAACCGTCATCTCATTGCCAATTTACAATGGCATGGCAGACGGTGCAATAGGGATGGTAACCGTCTCTGCTACCTTGCAAAGGCAAATGAATGCTGCTGTGTAGCACTGCAGTACCGTGTCTGTCAGCAGCATCCAGTACACATACGGTGACAGTGACAAAAGGCAAAACGGGCTCCATGGTTGCCATGCTATGGCGTCTGCCAGGGCAATCCAGTGAAAAAGGCGCGAAATGATTGTCTGCCGTTGCTTTCACGGAGGAAGGATTGAGTGACGACATTTACTCAGAATCACCCGCAACACTGTTTTTGCATTGGGATCTCAACCCAGAATTCCAATGGAAGGGGGAGACTGCGGGAACTATGGGATAACTACAGGATAGCTACCCACAGTGCAACGCTCCGGAAATCAACACTAGCCTTAGTACATGGACACACACCGCCAAATTAATGTGCTTAGTGTGGCTGCGTGCACTCGACTTTATACAATCTGTTTTACAAAACATGTTTATGTAAAATCGGAATAATCCCATAGCGTAGACATACCCTGAATTTCAGCCACCTCAACCAGTCCCAGTGCCACTCCAGACAACTTTTGTTGCCATTCACTGATGTTTTTCACCCTTTCAGAAAATATGTCCAGTCACATTTTGCAGCTTTCCCTTGATGTATGAAGTTTCACACCCACACTTGAGATGGTTGGATTGTCCATCTGCTCACTGATATTTCTAACTCCCGTTGGATCCAAAATCCAGTGCTAATAGTGGTTCCACTCCAACCCCCATTCAGTGAAGGAGAAACTTTTCTTTAAGAATTTCATTCAGTTTCAGTGAAGGAAAGTTTCCCCAGTGCTGCCATCAACAGTGGTCAGAGACTGCTTTGATTGTATATCAGTCTGCAAAAGTTGGAGGAGTGAAAGCCTCAGATCACCCAAAGTTTGAAGATGTAGTTCCCCCCTGATGTTTGCATCTTGCCTCCTTGTCTGAGAGATGCAACCTTGCATTTCACTACATTTTTGTAGCTGCTCTGACCTGGGTTGGAGTGGACCAGTGATTCAGATGCTAGCTGGAGAGCTGGGTGCCATTCCCTTACTCCTCCACAGACTTCCTGTATGACCTTTGGTAAGTCGCTTCGCCTTTCTGTGGGTCAGTTCCCTATGGTTAAAGATTCCCATATGATAGCAGATCTTCCCTATCTCAAGGGGTGCGGAGGATAAGTACACTGAAGATCGTGAGGTCATGGGGGTCATGTAAGTACCACAGACAGAATTAACTTTTGCTGAAAGCTAACAATTGAGGCCACTGTTCTTATTTATAGGAGCACAACACTCACATTGTGTAACTCTTATTTAACTGCCTATGCTTTGCCAAATGGGAGTTCTTGTCAGGACAGATTTGATAGCAAAGTAAAACTGAGTCTTGGGCCATTTAATTATCTGTTGGGGGGGCAGATAATTATTTTACAATTATGTGAATACTCATGTGTTAGATTTTTAAATCAAGGCACTGTATTAAGAGGCAGCTTGACCTACCTGGCTATTCCACAGCAAGTACAAAACGTTCTAGTTAATTAGTCACTTAATACCACAAAAAGAATCACTGAAGCTTCTTGGAAGTGTTGCCATTTACATTCACGCAGAAAGCGAAGAGTCAATAGTAGTTAAGGGTGGTTTTACATCAAATGTGAAATGTGTTGCAGACCAAGCCAGGGACACTGGGCCACACTGGAATGGTTCTTTGACACTGTTTATTTTTAATCTCGACATACCTTTGCTTCCTCCCTCTGTGTTCTAGAATTCCATCAAACTAACCCTGCATCTAGGAACTAATACCACTCACATCAGAATAGCAGGTTATGATAAAACTCAGTGGCATCCCCCTAAACACTTCAACGTTCACTGTATGTCCGTTGGCTTTCAAAAATCCATTAGGATTGGACAATATTTCTCCTCGTTTTTTGGAATAGGATATTGCTGGAGCCAGGGAGCTCGTAAGGTTATATTAATGTGAGATAGAAGGTGAGTTAGCCAGGATGTAACGCAGGATTCCTTTGGATCAAAGGGCAATTAGTTGGCACCACAAAGAGCTTGGATGGACTAACATTTTTGGAGTATTTCAAAGATTGAAAATTAACTTTCATGTTAATTTTCCTTCAGGTTGCTTAAGTCTATTCAATGGGAATATGCAGTAAGTCAAACGGTTCTCTGTGGATGGCACACAGCATTAGCATCTTAATATTAGATAAGGGACCGACAAACCTACAGCTGTAGCATGAAGGTTCTGATTTCTTTTATATATTGTGTTAAATTGTAGAATACACTTTTTTTTAAAAAACAACACATCCCCATTAAGAATCAGCTCACATAATATTAAATTGCACAGATATCCCAGTAATAAATGAATGAGAAATTTGGCCAATTATGGAGCGAATATTGTTCATGCATTTATTGTTTTATCCAAAAAGGCACTATTAGCTTAAATAAGCATCTTACATGAAGTATCTCAAGGATATGCAAGGCAGACCAAAAGTAATTGACCAAATAACAAACCAAGTACTGGAGTGGTTTTAGTGCAGTAGCTGTGGAGAAGTTTTCCCAGACAACAGTGACCAAAATAAATGCATTTAGACATACAAAGGACTAACAGTATCCTTTTAAAAATATTTCATCAGACTGCACCCTCTGATTGAATTTTTATAGTTATTGTATTGCGTGTAAAGCGCATTACATAGTATATATTCTTAGACACGGTTAGATGGCAGGTACACACACACACACACACAGAGTAATACATGTTAAATAATTATTTGGTGACTATATGGGGAATTTAAATATGGGAACCGCTCCATTCAATAGTAATCTCTCTCCCATGGAAAGTTTCTATGGCTTGGTCTACCCAGTTTTTGTACTGCTATAACTATATTGGTTGGCAACACTTTTAAACCAAAATAGTTATACCAGTACAAGTCCCAGTATTGATGCAGTTGTACTGGTATAAAGGTGACTTATACTGGGAAAACTTATTCTCCTTTTCATATGAGGATAAGCTACAGTGATATGCCAGTAGAACAGTATAAAGTGAGGGTTATACTATTTTATCTAAGCCTGCTGAAATGGTTCCAAAGATAAAATCCTACCTGGAGCGTTATTACAGCTCACTCAGCTGTTTTGGACAAGTGGAGGCTCAGACTTGGGTGAATGTCATTGTGTCTGCATAGATCACATTCTGCCGTAGGGAGTGAAAAAGGAGCCATCAATAGTGGGCAATTGTTTTCAATTCACGCCGTATTACTACTAAAACTAAAACCGGCATTGGATGAATCAAAGTGCTAGCCCACTTTGGGGGGGAAAAAAAAAGTTTATGGAACCTATTCACATGAGGAACAATGTAATGTTAACGAACGTTTAATAATGCACTCTTCAGTCAAGCAGAGAAAGATATAACGCAATCCAACGACTGGAAGCTGAAGTGGACAAATTCAGAGCGGAAATAAGGTGTACATTTTGACAGCGAGGGGAACAATTTACTGAGGGTTGTGGTGGATTCTCCACCACTAACAATGTTTCAAATCAAGATTGGCTGTTTCTCTAAAAGCTCTGCTCTAGGAATTATTGTGGAGTAGTTCTATGGCCTGTGTTAGACAGGCAGTCACACTACAAGACCACAATGGTCCCTTCTGGCCTGGGAATCTATGAATCTTACTCAGACCTGTTCCCTGATAATGAAATTCACTCTACTGCAGAGACGCAGCAAAAGGTATATGCCACACTTACATCCCTCTTGAGCCCAGTTTGATTTGTGTTGGCTATCTGGACAGGGATGAATTTCACCCTTTCTAGTTTAGTGAAAAAAGTCTTTGTACTCCTCTTAACCCTGTGGAGACAGCACAGCTAAGAGCGTGAGCCGGATTCGGTTTCGTTTTGTAGATTAGCAACCAGTTTTGTTGACAAACTCCAGTTACAGAGGTAATCTGTTACCATTGGCAAATCCATTTGAGGCAATGGGTTTGAGCAGATGCCAATAAGGGCTTCATTTGAATATGGGGTGGCTGCCCAGGTGTAACTGACAGCAGAATTAGTTCTGCAGAACCTTAGTACCAGTGATGCTGTTGCAAGAAAAGAACCGGGTTGATATGACGCCCCCAATCTGAGTTTCCCAGATTGATTGTTGGAAAGAAAAAATATTTTTTTACTTCTAAAGTTCTTGCATTTAATCTGGAAGTTGTTATTATTTAGAGACAATAAACACGAAACCCCACAATGCCATTTTTGCAGAGTCCCTTTTCAGAGCCAAACCACACTTTAATGTATACTCCATTGGTATTAAATCTGACACCACTCATTAGAAGTAAAATAAACTCCAGCACTGATGGCAAATGTGTTGATTAAATCTCTTTGCATGCTCATAATTGCAAATAAAACATTGACATATTCACGGACCTGATTCTTCTTCCATCGCTGTAAATCAGGATTAATTCCATGGAAATCAATGACAAGAGGAGAATCAGGCCTGTAACTTTAAATTTGATGCATGGGGATTGCAGACAAGCATCAAAAAGGGCTAAGGAAGCAACCAGGGGATACTAGAGAGGCCCTTGGTCAGTGATAGGTGAACATACTGGGCCAGATCCATGCAGTTATGTTGATTTACATCAGCTGAATATTTGGCCCATTTATTTTTGTTTTGTAAATTCTCCCCTATAGTGACTGATGATTTTATGGAGAATTCAAGTATTTACTCAAATCTCATTGTTTAGACCATAGAAGAATTCCTCCTCCACCTCCCACCAAAGTAATTGTCTTGGGTGGAATTAGATCTGAACACATTTGCCCCAAATGAAGAGTCACAGAACTAGGACGATCTCTGTGACAACAAGCAGAGAGAGCATCATGTGTCCAAGTTTGCAAGGATTCTGAACATCTACAATGTTTGGGGTTGTTTAGATCAGAGGTTTTGGTTCAGGCTCCTATTTATATCACCTGAGGGAAAAAATTGACTCTACTTGTGAAAAACAAGCAGCAAAAAAAAACAAAACACCACACCTGATCTTTCTCAGTCCAAATGTTTTCACATAGCCCTGTCAGGGAGGAAGCATTATAAATGTTTGGGTTATTGCCTAGAAGAGTATGCTAGTGCTTGAACTTGGGAAGAAGGGAGAGGGGTCACTAGATTATAGCCCTGCTTCTCACCATAGCTTGTTTATAAAAGGGGAGAAAGGCAACAGATCATCACTTCTGGGGGACCCACTGGTACCTTCAGGGTTTTTTTCCTTCCTTCAATTCTGCAATAAAGGAAGGAACTGAAAGGAGAATTAAGAGGGCAATGGTGCATCAGAAAATAAAATATTCCCCAAATGCACAGAAAGCCCAACCACAAATATTTCAACTTTGGACTTATCCAGCTTTTGCGAGTCCCCATGCAGCATTTTAAACACCTTCCTTCCGCTTACCACTGTTTTCGGCTGAGGTGAGCAAACCTCTGTGAACGGTCTAGACACTGAAGTGAATAATGGGTTCTGAGCTGAATGGAAAGCCCTTTTCTGACCAGGGGCAGCTCTAGCTTTTTTGCTGCCCCAAGCACAGCAGTCAGGCAGCCTTCGGAGGCACGCCTGCGGGAGGTCCGCCGGTCCTGTGGTTTCAGCATACCCGCTGCTGAATTGCCGCCGAATCCTTGGGACCGGTGGACCTCCTGCAGGTGCACCGCCAAAAGAAGCATGACTGCCACCCTCACAGGGACCAGCAGGGCACCTCCCGTGGCTTGCCGCCCCAGGCACACACTTGGAGCGCTGGTGCCTGGAGCCACCGCTGTTTCTGACAGCATGTATGGACAGTCTACGCTGCTCTGGCTGAGTGCATGCTCCACAATGGCCTCTGGGTCTGCTCCTCAGATGTGTGGGGCATCCACAACTTCCACGCATTACAATGGAAAAGGCAGGTGGGTTCTTGTTTAAGCGTATTTGTTATTATTGTTGTTTAACATTTATATTACTAGAGCACTTAGAAGCCACAACCAAGATCAGGCCATTACTGAGAGACAGTTCTTGCCCCAAGGAATACGGAAAATAAGATGGTCTGTCATTTTCAGCATAATGTAGAATTATTTAATACCTGAATGGATTATTCCAAATGAAGTCACCTTGTTTTAGAGGAGACCTTTTAGCATTCAAGCCAGATTGAAATCAACAGGAGTTAGGCACAAAAGTACCTTTGAGGATCTGGACCAAGATCAATAAAACTTATTTGGAAAGCCAGATGTTCCCATCTGCTCAGAGACCCCTCAGATTTTTCTTTAGACCAAACTTTTAAACACTTATCCGGATCAGTATCAGGCAAATTCCATAGGAGCATCTGTCTCAGAAGTAGAAACCATTACAAATTCACTCATCCCTGGCTGAAATATCATACAGCCTGGTTTCTATTGGGACAAGTCACATTTTAGTGCTCTGATAAAACCACACCCTTTATTTCTGTTACTGTTTTTGCCAAGTCTCTCCCTAAAAATCTTTAGATAATGCTGCAATATTCCTCATCCCCCAGCTATTATATAATTTAGTCTGATTTCACTGGTTAATCAGTGGAGCATTCACTTTCTTACATTCATTTCTTTTCAAATATTCCCTTAAGAAGGATTAAAGGTTGGAGGTATTTTGTTTATATTTCCCCTCCACTACCACAGAATTTGTAAGCTCTTTGGGACAGGAACGGTCTCTTACTATGTGTCTGTACAGCACCTGGCACAATGAGGCCTGATCTCAGCTGGGGCCCTTGTGCAAATAATTTGCATCATTTTAACAGTTTTTAAATTTCATTTTGTTTCATGTATCAGAGGGGTAGCCATGTTAGTCTGGATCTGTAAAAGCAGCAAAGAGTCCTATGGCACCTTATAGATGTTTTGGAGCACAAGCTTTCGTGGGTGAATACCCACTTCGTCGGATGCACGTAGTGGAAATTTCCAGGGGCAAGTATACATATGCAAGCAAGAAGCAGGCTAGAGATAACGAGGTTAGTTCAATCAGGGAGGATGAGGCCCTCTTCTAGCATCTGAGGTGTGAAAACCAAGGGAGGAGAAACTGGTTTTGTAGTGGGCAAGCCATTCACATTTTGTTTCATGATAGGAGCTTTTTTCCTTTGTTTAATGGTTCCTAACTACTTTTTAAAAAGCACTGAAAGGCTCTGTTAAAACCATGTCTGTGGGACAGCTTGGCTTGGCTTATCTCTTCCCATGTCCCCTCACACCTGCGACTGCTTCTCAGAATATGCTCGTAAGCTTTTTAAGAGAAGCAAATCATACATGTTTTACCTGAAAGCAGACTGTGGTTGGCAGTCCCGTATCCACGCCCAATAGGTAAGCTCCGTAGAATTTAATTTGAAATGAATGGGGGGCTGAAAGAGCACCAAAGGAGCAAATGGTTTGTTATCCCTTAAAATCAAGTGTTTTCCCTCAGCCCATTCACTGCCATTACTGAGAAGTATGGTGGGCCTGCGTGGAAAAAGGACAGGAATTTATAGCCCTTCTGGCAGCCACCCAAACACATGCTTCATCTGAGAATCACCAGTCAGGTTGCAGAATCCCTAAAGTGATTTAGAAGCTGAAATAAGCAGCTTCATTTTTGCTTTGGGGCGGGGAGGAGAAAAAAAAACTTTTCTGAAACTTTAAGCACAAGTTGATCATGTAAAGCTTGCGAAGGGGCCCAGGCAGCCCAGAGGATTCAGGTGGCCTGGGGTCTTCGGCGGCAGGTCCCAGGGCAGAAAGATCCCCCACCGTGGGTCTTCAGGGCACTTTGGCAGCGGGTCCTGGAGCAGAAGCACCCCCCGCCTCCGAATTGCCACCGAAGACCCGGAGCAGGAGAAGCTCTGGGGGGCCAGGCCCTGTGAGAGTTTTTCGGGGCCCCTGGAGCGAGTGAAGGGGCCACTCCAGGGGCCCCGAAAAACTCTCATGGAGGCCCTTGCAGGGCCCGGAACAAATTGCCCCACTTCCCCGCCCTCTGAGTGGCCCTGAAAGGGGCAGCATGGAATCTCTCCTTGAAGCTAAGATGGAAGTTGCATGGAGGACAAGCAGGACTTGTCGAAGCTGGAATGCCAGCATCCCATTGGCAGGATAGTATCTAAAGTGCTTTTTATACCCTTCAGTATCTTTTAAACCTCGGGCTAGATCCTCAGCATCATTCTGGGTGCTTTGCTGTGCCAAGACAGCACAAAGCTGCCTTGAAGGGGCAGCTGAGGATATATAAAGTTCTGTGTCACTCATTCTCTTTACCCCAGAGCTGCACAGAGAGTGTAGAGGAGTCAAGGCAATGTGGCTGATCCTGGGATAAGACAGTTCCTAGGCAACTGCTCCAGCTAGCAACAACAGAATAGCCCTCCAAGGAGCAAAGGTGCCTTTCCATACTTCAGTGCAGACGAGGACTAGGCCATTAAATTTTAACTCTTTACTTTCATGAATCTTTACATATTTATTCTAACTGACTTCAGTATTTGAAAAGCTGCTAGTAAGAGAGACAAATCTAGAACCAGGGCCCCAAGTTTAACTTGGCTTGTTGTTCACTGTTAAAACAATACAGTTGCTACACCCAATTCTAATAATATTTTCACTGTTCCTTATTCCATTACACCTGTGTCATCCTAGCAGTCCAACTGCAGTATGGGAGACTTGGTTGGGATTTTTAAAGAAAAGAGAGAGTTAGGAAACCAACTAATTGAAATGCAATGGGAGTTGGGCACCTAATTATCTTGGGTCCCAATTCAGGAAAGCCCTTAAGTGCATGGTAAACTAAGTTTAAGTCAATGGGACTTAAGCTTGTGTTTACGTGTTCTCTTGAATAGGGATGTATTCAGCATGTGTTTCCCTAATCAGGTCCTTAAACTCCCAGCCTCAGGACCAGAACATCTAACATATGACTCAGTAAAATAATCCAATATAAAAAATACAAATTCGTTTAGATGGATGTAGATTCAAATAATTCTATTCAGCTTTTCACTATGTCCTAAGAGCAACAAATGAATTAAAAAAAAAGAGAGACACAGATGACAACTTCTAGCTTAATTTAAGACAGCTATGACAACATAGAATTTAACTGCAATTCAGTTAATGATTCCAATAAAACAATCCCACTAGTTGTTCACATGTTGGTTGGTTTTCAGATTTTTTCCAGCCTCCTTTACAGGTCTATATGATTGGTTAAGTTAACACTTAATAAGAACAGATTAATATATAACAATGAGTTGGTGCATTACAGACTCTTGCTTTCTTTAGCAAGTTCTTTTAATTTCTGCCTTTCCCTAAGAGGGTCTAAAAAGGCCAAAATAAATAAATCACCTTTTAAACATGAACATCTTAAGTGCAAGTTAATGGGAACACATCACTGGTATATACTTTTCCCTCATTTATTGGAACTTAATTCAAAACTACACACATTAGGGCCAATGCACTCTACCAAATGGGAGATCAGAGTTTTCCCTCCTGAAGGAGCCAATAGGGGTTGGAAGCCCAGTGGTACATACAGTCTGGCCATAATGCTCTCCCAGCCAATAAACTTCTGAGCTAGCCTAGGGAAGGCATTAGAAAGTTGGTCTCACCCTGGTGAAAGAAAATCTAACACATATTGAAAATGGACAGTTGATTTTTGGAGCTTCTTTTTGGAAATCTTCGTTTTTTGAAGAACGTGGATATATGAGCTCATTTACATAAGGCACTGTTTATTTTGTGGAATCTCCATCTCTGGAGATATTTAAGAGTAGGTTAGATAAATGTCTATCAGGGATGGTCTAGACAGTATTTGGTCCTGCCATGAGGGCAGGGGACTGGACTCGATGACCTCTTGAGGTCCCTTCCAGTCCTAGAATCTATGAATATGAACCTATATTATAACTAAAACCAGGTCCCATGGATTGGGTTATAAAAGGACTATAGGCTGGGATATGGATGGGACCTAATCAGACTAAAGGCTTCAGCTGTCGATGGTTTTAACTTAACCACTTCCATGTAATCTGGTTATGTTCTCCATTACATCTTTGAACCATCTAAGTTCCTTACAGGGCCCCCATTACCAGACCATCTGAGCACCTCACAAACACTAGTATATTGATCCTCAACCCACCTACGAGGTGAGAGTATCTGGTTATCACCATTTTCCAAATGGGGACCTGAGGCACAGAGAAACCAGATAACTTGTTTAAGGTTGCATAGAAAATCTGTGTCAGAGCAAGGAACTGCACTAAGGTCTGCCATGTTCCAGGCAACCACTGGACCACCCAGCCTGTCTTTAGGCATGTTGTAGCCAGGTAGAATGACAACCTTGTTCTACTTGAGTTAGGCTATTGCCATAGGTCAGCAGACATATTGGGCCAAATTTCTAGGGTCTCTAATTTTGGGTGCCTGGACTTTGGGTACTCAGATTTATACACCTAGGGGCAGATTTTCAGAGTGCTAAGAACCCAGCAACCACAATGGAAGTCCACTGAGAGCTGTTTTTCCACAATCAAATTGCTACATGCTACACTAGTTTACCAGTTAAACCCATTTTCCAACCCGCTGTATGCAATTTATACCATTATTTTAATCACAGCTGAACTTGACCCACAGACTTCCAAGGAAATTGTGTCCCATAAGCCAAATTGTATCTCTTTTCAATATATGCAAGTCTTTTGGCTCCATGCTGTCTTTTGATTTTTGCTTCTCTTTGTCACTTCCTAGCTGTTTTTGTTATACCTTGTCACAAGTTGTATTCACACTTTGCTGCATTGAAAACTAGTATTTTTAAATCAACCAGCCATAACCCAAGATAAGTCCATGAACACGAAGGAGAGGGATCCAGTGAAATGCTTCAATATCTAGATACAAAAAGATGCAATATATATTGTCCTATTTTGAATAAAGTATGGAAAATTCTACAAGATAGTCATAAAAAAGTCATATGCACATCTCTTAAGTGCTTCTACCCATGGATAAAACAAGAGTTGGCAAGAGCCAAAAGGTCTCACGCTGACTTTAAAAGAAAACCCCCAACATTAAAAATGCCCTGGATACAGATTAACTTTCTTGTGCTCAATATTTATTATTGTTTCACCTGCCTTGAAGTGGGGACTGACAGCACTTTGATAAATGGACTGAAAGCTTGTCTAATTTCACTAAGTACCTTCACATCCTTTATTTAAATGCAGAGTTGTGAATCTGCAGCAAATCATAAGACATATCCCTACACCTCATAGGAGGCCTAATTTAATATATAATTGGGAGAAACCACTGTCCATGCTACAGTCAGGCTTCAGCCCTTTTTTAAAAGGGATGCTAATAGATTCAGCACAGAGTACAACCTTAACAAGCACTCCCAGCCTTTCACTATATTGGGAAATTCCCAAAATAAGTTTTTCTCAAACCTGCACTTTCAAAGAACAGAGTTATGGTGAGCACTGTGGTGAAAGAGAGACACAGACAGACAGACACTGTATGGTGGTGTTGATCTCAGATCGTGTCGATTTTAACTGGAATACATAGTCACAGGGATGGCTCTAGACATTTCGCTGCCCGAAGCAGGGTGGCAGGCAGTTCCGGTGGACCTCCTGCAGGTGTACCAGAGCCGTGGGACCAGCGGACCCTCCGCAGGGATGCCTGCAGGAGGTCCACCAGAGCTGCGGGACCAGCGGACCCTCCGCAGGGACGCCTGCGGGAAGTCCACCAGAGCCGCCTGCCGCCCTCCCGGCGACCGGCAGAGTGCCCCCCGCGGCACACAGCCCCAAGCACATGCTTGGCATGCTGGGGCCTGGAGCCACCCCTGCATAGTCACAGTGGGTGGCTCTTAGCACTGACCACTGAAGTTGAAGAGTGTTATACCATTGACTTAAATGGGACCATACTCCTTGGCCTTAAGAGGAGCAGAGTCAGGTCATTACTGAGCACCTCTGAAACTCTTCCTCATCTAGGAACCCGTATAACTCCCTTGGATGCAATGGGTGCGATTTGCACAGGCAAAAAGGGCCATTAGGTGCCAATAATGGGATTTAGACACTTAAGCTTGATTTGTGCCTAAAAAAACCAACAAAACAAACACACAACGTTATCACATCCCCATCTATTTTGTGATAGGAGGCTCAGGTGGCCTAGTAATTAGTGCACCAAATCTCCACCTCTGTGTCTCACTGTCAGAGAAGGGGTAGCTCTGTCATGTCCCTGCCTCCAGGCCAGGAGCATTTGGGCCTCCTCCCCACTGTGTATGGAGTCTTTGCCCTTAAGGAGGGGTGGTGTCCCAGCCCAGGGCCCTGCGGAAAGTAACACTGGCAGGTTTCTCCCCAGAGAGCCTAAGTCTGCCACCCTGGACTACTTCCTACTTATGTGCCCCTTCAGTATGGGGCATGGCTCCTGTAGTCCAAACAGTCAATAGCTTCACAAAGTCCCAGATGAGCAAGGCCCTGCAAGACCTGCTGCTTCTTGACATGCTGGGTGGTTGGGGAAGGTGGTGCAGGGGGCCTTACCTGCTATGTGGTCCCCTTTCAGGTTTCACCATCAGTCTGGCTTCCTTGGAGAAGGAGTCTTCTCTCCTGCAAACAGTCCACTACCCCTTGCCTGAGTTTCTGAGCTCCTTTTAACCTGCTCCGTCAGGTGGAGCACGCTCAGCAGGCCTGAAGAGGCAAGACTATCTGGTCCCAGCATAGCCTTTTAGTCCCTTCAAGACCAGAGCGAAATTTGTATATCCCATCACAACTGTGTACGTGCCACATATCTTTACAGGGAAAAAATATTATATAAATGTCTTAGAGACCATTAGTTGTGTTCAACTATTTTTCATATCAGTCCAGATTTTAAAATATCCCAAAATGTGTTTACAGTATTGCTATTATTTTTTAAAAGCATGAAACAAACCTAATCATAGGTTTAAAAATCTGTTTCACAAACAATCATAATTGTAACCAAAAAAACAGCAAGCAAGAGAGAGGAAGAGGCTAGTGGTTCTCAGTAATAGCTTGCATTATCCCTGAAATAAAAATACAGGAGAACTGTGAAGAATGAAGAAGTTACAAATATGTCAGGGTTCCAATCAGAGTAGAAACTATTTGAATTTCAAGGAATTCTGGTGACATTGTGGTAATCTCAAGTGACAAGCTAGACTCATCGCTTATAGTCACTTTCATAGTGTTACAGAGTTGGGCCCACACAGCATAGCTTGGATCCAAACTCCTTCAAAGATTAGGGATGTTCAGAACAGGGGGGGATTGAGGTGGTGATTGCCTTTAGCTCTTCTTTCTGCAGTAAAGTTCAGTAGTAAAGTTCAGGTCCAGATCCAAATGTCCACAATATTTAGGCATATTCAACATAGGATTTTAGTTCAGGTTTGTCTCAAAATATACAAATACATTTTTACCAGTTGTTCAAAGTATAATGTAATAAATTACAGCAATTCAGCTGCAATTGAGCATGCATTTATACACAATTCCTAATAAACTCAAATGAAAGAGATAATTTCCTGATGCCTCTTTTCTTTCTAAATCTGTAGCATATTCCAAATATATTTTAAATACAATGTATTATTGCAGTTTAAATATTGCTAGGAGGTTTCTCTTCATGAGGTCCAACAGTGTTCATAGAATTATTATAAAATATCAAGTGCATTTAAAGGCGTTCCAACACAAGCTACACAGATTACAATAGCACAGCAGACAGTGAGCCTGATTCTCCATTGCCTTGTATACTCATTTATACCCATGCAAAATGATAACATGGTATTCTAGTTTGTTAGGATATTACCTGTAAACCCAGTCTGCACAAGATACAGTGCAGTAGAGAATCAGGTCCTATGCTTTTCTGTTGTAGTGTGATTGTGTTATGTACCCTGTGTTGGTTACATTTGGTGGACTGCAAAAAGAAATAGATCAACTAAGTATCACTAAAAGAAATGGCTAAAGGATCATGCTTCTCTCTCCGGGGAGGCGGGGAGGGGAAGGAATCTTGTATCATCTTATTCAATATTCACATGCCATCAAAGTCAATGGGGAAAAAAGACCCCCTTAATTTCACTGGGAACTGGATCAAGCAATTTAAATAATCTGAAGAAAAAGGAAATTCAGGAGTTTTGACAAAGATTCAAAGAGTCTTGATTTGGTGTTTCACCTGCCAGATCACATTTACAAAGAGAACAATAAGCCAGATTCACTCCTGCTGGTGCAGCGAGGCACAAATTGCATATTTCTGCCAGCCTGGCCAACTGCCCCCGATGGAGGGCAGGTGGCAATACTGCCGCTGGTACCTTGTGCCACCACTGCTCACCACTGGGTAGCCTCCTTACCCTAGGAGTCCCCTGCTACAAGGTTACATGCCAGCTTGTGCAATATGGCAGCAGCTGCCACCCTCCGAAAACCCCTTCCAGAAAACAGATTCAACACTTTGACAATTGAAAAAGAGCAGCAACAACTTTTTGACGACCACGTCCTGCTATTAGAGCAGGAAGAGACATGCCTTGGAAGCATGAGGCCTTCCCCCTAGCCCCAGGGCCAACTTCTGCTCTCAGGGACATCAGAATAAACCCACTGATGTCAGAGAGAAATTTCAGTTTACACTGGTGAAAACAAAGGCATAATTTGGCCTAAAATAGTAGATTAGAACTGTGTGCCTGTTGGTCACTCTCACACTTGGTTGTAATCATTACAGCTGCTCCAAAATTTGGTTGTTTTGCTTCCCTTCCCACCAGGAACATTTTCAGAAGAAAAACCTCATTTCATTCATAAATTCACTTCTCCCCTCCCCCCTTTTGGGGGCAAAAAAACAAAAACAAAACAAAACAAAAAACACTCATGATCATCTACTCTGACCTCCTGTAGAACACAGGCCACAGAACTTAACCTCCATGAACAATTTTAGGGAAGTCCATTAATGTCTATTAGCCAGGACGGGTAAGGAACGGAGTCCTTAGCCTCTGTTTCTCAGAGGGTGGTGATGGATGGCAGGAGAGAGATCACTTGATCATTGCATGTTGAGCTCACTCCCCTGGGGGCACCTGGCATTGACCATTGTTGGCAGACAGGATACTGGGCTGGATGGACCTTTGATCTGACCCAAGATGGCCATTCTTACATTCTTATTTTTCCAGCAGTGGGTGGAGAAGGGAATTCTTTCTTAAAGAGGCGGCAAAATGGGAATTTCCCTGCCAGTTTGAAATGAAGGATTTTAAGAATTTAATGAAATGTAAAATTTAAAAAAAATGGTTTGGTGAAGACAAAGTTGTTTTGACAATACCCCACTTTTCAGTAAAAACATTTTGTTGGGAAAATGTCAATGTAGTGAGGCGGTCTGGCTCCCAGTCGCCCCGGAGGATGAAGAGCCCAGCCAGAGGCCGGACTGGGTGGAGCTACAGAGCTCTAAGCCCGCCCCGCAAAGGGTCAAGCGCCAACCCGGAAGTATAAAGGTGGGCCCTCCGAGCTCAGTGAGGCCCCATCAGCAGGAGCGAGTGGACGTCTCTCCGGGAGCTCAGGACTGGGAGACTCCTGCAACCCAGGGTAGCCTCCCAGAGTGGCCCGAACTTCCCTGTGCTCATTATCGAGAGGAGCCACCGGAGCCCCCCCGTGCTCGTTATCCAGAGGAGCCTCTGGAGCCCCCCCATGCTCATTATCCAGAGGAGCCGCCGGACCTACCCTCCAGCCCCGGCCGGGATGAACCCATGCACCTGGACCCTGTGGAAGATGACCCCAGGATCCAGGTAAGCCCCGAGGTGGAATCTGGAAGTAGCCCGGGGGCAGTTGACCCTAGTCTGGCTGCAGCCAAACCAGAGCCAATGTCAGTGTGTTGCGGCCAGGATCCCCAGTGACACAGCCGCAGGTTGCCTGCTGCTATTAGGGCCCTGGGCTGGGACGCAGAAGAGTGGGTGGGCCTGCGTCCCCCCTGCCAGCCCACTCACAGGTAGCAGTCTCCCCCTAGCCCCAACGCTCAGGCCCAGGAGCCTGGGCCTCTTACCTTGTATAAACTGAACTGTTTGCTCAGTCCCTGCCTGAGGGTCTGAGCCCTGCACTATTGTTTGTTGCCCAGACTGAGGGCCTGGGCTTACTAGACTGAACTGTTGGCTCAGCCCCTGTCTGAGGGTCTGAGCCCTGAACTGTCATTGTTGCCCCAGGTAGTGAGGCGGCCTGGCCCCCAGCCGCCCCAGAGAAGGGCGAATCTCAATAGAGGACCCCTACAGTCAACCACAGTAATTACATTACGTTGACTCAGTGGAATTACATGCGATTCATACAGGTGAGAGGCAGAATCTGGTTCCATGGGAACACTGCTTTCTCTCTAGTATGGCAAATATTTTCTAGCACGGCAAATATTTTCTAGCACACATTTAAAAAACCTATGACTGACTCAAACTGTGATCCCTTCCAAAGTGGCTAAGGGCCAGGTGCCATTCAGTTCTCCAAGTTCACTGTACATCAAAAGAATCCTCTGTCTGAGTGGCTGCTCTGACGTCCCCATTTGGAGTTTAAAGATCCCTTCTCTCCTTTCAGAAGATGGCAGTACAAACCACCTACACTCCCTCCAGGAGTGGGGATTTGGGAGGGGGGCCGCAAGGCTTAGACCTTGCAAAACCATTATGCATGTCAGTAACATTTTAAATAGCAGCACTGCATATTTAATAAGAACAAATATATCTGTCTATAATATTTGACACAGTGTGTATCATGTGGCTGTTAAACCACAAGGGCATTTCATAATCCATCGGTATTCCATATTATACTAGCCGTCTTAGAAAAATATCCGTCAAATGACTAATTGGGAACTTGAGTTGAAGGGCTACCTTCCATAAAACTGGAAGGACAAAGGGCTTGCTTCATCTGTAAAGAGCGGTGTATCACCTTATTACCCACCGCTATGTGGACAAGCAGCTGTCAGATGTTAACTACAGATCTTGTGCAACAGCACACTGGCCGATTTTCCAAACTGATATTTCCACCCCAAGCAGAGCCAACACACAGCATATCAGAATACTATCTATTAATCTCTTCACTGCTAGAGACACTGCCACACCTAAGAAGTAATAAGTTCAGGGGTTGGGGGCTATGATATTTTAAACTACAAGTTACTAGATAAGCCAAAGTTAAGAAATCTCAATGAAGTGATCTGTTCCTCCTAGATGCAAATGTACAAATCTTGTTCTTTCTGTGCAACAGAAGGTGAGAGCAACGTGCCTCCATAGTATCCTTAGATAACCCACACATACCATCTCCATTCTCAGACCCCTGGAGAGATAGCTACAGGTCATCACATGGGAAGTTTGAAACTGAAAGTCATCATCTTTGGTGGCATAGCCTTGGGGAGGCACTTCAGCTCCCCCTGCCTCTCAGCCATAAAGCCACTAAAAAGTTAGTGCAGCTGAAGGTTGCCAGTGCATGGCAGATGCATCAGGTGAGGAGAAGAAACGGGATCTTGGAGTGGCTGCAGCACCCAATGATTGGAGCAGTTACCGCATTCCCTTACTCACCCCTACAGGGCTATGGATGTGAAGATCCAGATATGAATGATTCCTCCCAACCCACCCACCCTTCTTCCCCTGGTCCCCGTCTGGCTCACACACGGTCATGGGGAAGACCCTGATCAACTATGGCTCCCAAGTGGGCATAGGCTGGACATCCACTGTGCCCCTGCAAAACACTCTACTTCCCATCCCATAGCAGTTCCACTCCCTTGGTACCCTCTGGGTCCATACAGGATGGGAGAGGGTTTGGATTTACCCATTAGATTTAATTATAGATTTTCCCTGCACTTGCTGTCAGTTTTGCTATACTTTCATGATGGATAATTTAATTTCTCCCCTACCCTTGATTTCTCTGGGACACCAAAGACCAAGCTCTGGTTGGGCTATGTCCCCTTACATGAATCGCTGCCGTTCAACCACATTTTCCCATCAAAACTGCCACTTAAAGCTTCCCATCCACCAGCACAGCTGCTATTTAAGGACAGCCAGGGGCTGTCTGGGGCCATAGTGCTCCACTTTGTGGCAAGCGCCCACTATGGCTCCTTCTGAAACATCTACTATTGGTAACTGATGGAGACAGGACACTGGACTAGCCTGGCCACTGCTCTGATCCAATATGGTAGGTCCCATGTTCTATAAGCATGAACTTTTGCTTTGTATTTTATGTGCATTCTTACACATCTTCAGACTATTTTCCCTGGACTTTGAGTTAGTCAGGCACCCAATGTGAAGCAGGTACAATTTTCCTATCCCTCCCACCCACCACACACACACACACACACACACACACTTTATTTTTTGCCATGTTATTCTGATTTAACACCTAAACTGGGGTGCATGAAGTTGTTTCTAGCAGCTGCTGATCCTCTAGCGCTGAAGCAAGGCAACAGAACAGTGAATAAATTCACAAGTTATGCATTGGCTCCGCACCCAAACAAACTGTGCACTCCACCTCTGGGTCAGCTGATCAATTACCAGCTTATATGGATGGGTCTGTGCCCTGTTTTGAACCCTGATTCTTTTGAGCTCTAGGTTTTGTATTTTGGGATATCACAAATGGTCTTTTTTCAGGAGTTCAGCTCAGCCAAAGTTATTCGGATTTGGCATTACAGGTTGTGAAACAGACTTCATCCTGACATGTGAGACAAGTTACATGTCTACTGTACATTACTTTGACAGTGGAACTTTGGCCTGGTCTACATTGGGGGGGGTGTCGATGTAAGCTACGGGAATGGCGTAGCTGAAGTTGAAGTATCTTATTCCGACTTACCTCGTGTCCTCACGGCGTGGGATCAACATCCGCAGCTCCCCCATCGACTCCACTACCACCACTCGCTCTGGTGGAGTTCTGGAGTCGATGGGGAGTGCGTTCGGGGATCGATATATCGCATCTAGATGAGACGTGATATATCGATCCCCGATAAATCGATCGCTACCCGCCGATACAGCGGTTAGTCTGGACATACCCTTTTATATACCTATCAGTACCCAGCGATGCACTTTATCTGAATCCAACACATCTCTGCTGACAATGAAGGAAGCTGTGATTTGCTAACAAAAGCTCTGACTCATGGTCCTTATGCATCCCAAAAACTCATCATTACTATATGGAAGCACTGCAAGGCCCAAGGGAGATCCTATGGCACGAGGAACTGTACAAACGCATGTGAAGCCACTGAATTTATTTGAAGACATAAGTTATGTGGTATTGGGATCCAACCAGCTGCTGAATACAGTTACTCACAATCTGGTGCTAGAAAATGAATAGAAAAGGCACCAAGAAATTCTTCACATGACTAGATTACTATTAGATGAGTCTTCCCAGAATATTTTCTAGCATAAATATGTATCACAATAAAAGTACTGGTGTCTTTGTTCACTGAAACATCAATTTAAGCATGAAAGGCTACCAATGCAGCCATATCCCAGAATATATTCCATGACCCAGACAAATATGAAGTGGTACAAACCAACAGTGGGAGGATCATTTATACTTAGTGACTAGCTTGTCAGTGTGAAAACCTCAAGTGGGTTGTAAGTGCAGGGTTGACTGTCTTTGGTTTTTTATATTTGCTGATTCAGCTCTGACAATCAAGGGATTTTTGTTGTTGTTCAATTTGACTAAGCAGACTAAATCAAATGATTTCATGTTTATTCTCAGTTTTGTTTGCCTTATCGCAGCTCAACTCCATTAAATGCTCAATTTTGGCTGGTAACTGGGCTTGGTAAGAAACTTTGGCATTTGCTTTAAATGCCAGCTTCTTTGAAGATGTTCCCATTGCCCTTTAACAGCCCCAAAGCCAGACATTTACATAGCAACAAGAAAACAATAAAAACCTATTCTGTCCCTAAAAAAAACAAAAACTCTGTCATGAAAAGCCAGCACTGGCGTCCATCTGAGGGGTTCGTAATTCTGGCAATGCATCTTTCTGATTAATGCTAACAGATCATCTTCTTAAAATTGCCCATTAAATGACCAAAAATATCTTACATCTAAAACCATGTTTTCCCTCAACCCTTGTTGTAATTTGAATGCATCTTTTTCATGGTCCTTAATCATTACTCAAAGGAGGCAATGCCACACACACAGCTGCTAAATGTTACTTTGCGCAGTTTTAAACAGGTCCATTAGAAAAATGCTACCTTCAAAGTTTATAAGCAACTAATAATGACACTCACACACTCTCTCTCTCTGTCACACACACACTCTACATAAGTTTCTATGCACAAATGGTGGGATTTTCAAAAGTGGTAAAACTTCCATTGACTTCAGTGGGAACTAAATTTGGGATTTTCAAAAAAGAGTTCAAATTCAGTTCCCACCAAAGTCAATGGAAGTTTTACCATTTTTGAAAATCCCAACCAGAGGAGCATAGTTAACTAATCAGACCAAAATGGAGAAGCCTTTTGTGTTTCAGAATTAAAAGCAAACTGATCTCTCAGAAGTATTTCTCTCCATATTAATTGCCAGCATTTCTTAGCCGACTTAGATGGTATCTGCTTTCTAGTAACAATCAATAGCTTTCTACCCTAAGACTATCTCCCAGGCTGACAAACACCCCATCTCAGCCTTCAAGCGTTCCTTGTGCTCCCTCACCTTCCGATACCGTATGAAAAAAAATAATAAGGCCCTGTTTTGATAGGGACAAAATAGTTGTTCAAATAGTTCTGCTAATTTCATAAAGATGCATGATAATGTTTTACATATGGTCCTATGCTTTTTAACACAAAAAATTGAACACACATTTTGAGACAAGTTTGGTTGATATGCTGCTGATAGCACAGGATAACCGAACGCCTTTTGGTTTTAATTATAAAGACAGCCTAGGGATCATTTACCCAGAGCTAATGGGTTTATGGGTTCTTTAAGGAGCCAGATAAGCCCACAGCTGTGACAGTGAACAGCATGTAGGTCAGAGCTACTGCAGGGGCTTGAATTCTGGGGGACTGAGGTCATTTATGCCACAACCTGAGTCCTGACACCATTAGTCTGTGTTCTTTAGTGCAACTAAGATGTGTGTGTGTTCACATTATGGTGGAATACGCTACACACTGAGGAATGTTCCATCTTATGAGGCCATAGCAGGCCAGCCCCTCAGCTAGTGTAAAGGGGTGTCTCTCTACTGAAGAGAATGGAGCACTGCTCATTTTCACTAGTTGTGGGTCCGGCTCAGTTCATTTAGGTTCACTAACCAAAAATGTCCCACTTAGCCAGGTGAGAAATTTGTGAATATTCCTGAAGACTAAGGGGATATGAAGAGGGAGAGGGAGGAAACGTGCTCATCGCTAGTCCGCATGGCTAAATTGGCAACACTCACCTTTAAGCCCATAAGTGTAAGGTCCTGTACCAGGATTCGGACTCAGATAGTAACAAAACCTGCACTGCCAGCAAAACTGGTTGGTTATGTGCTGAGCACCAAGACCACAGACAGGAGAGAGAGTCCTTACACCCCAGGGAGCCGACAGTCTAGTTCAAATACAATCTATTCTAATCTGCTTTTGCTTGTATCAAACTCATTGGTTTTAAAAGCACTTTTGGGTGCTTTAAGACCAACTCTGATGTAGCACAAGTGCATGGCGTTATTACAGATTTATATTGGTATAGGGCTGATCAGAGTCAGGATCCTTGAGTACAAAAGTTAAGGTATATTAAAAAACATTCTATTCTACAATATATCTATCGATCTCTCTATTGATTTATTCAGACACAACTGTTAGGTAGATTATGCTAAAGATTGGAAATCTTTTAATGATGGAATATAAACCCCCTACAAACCGTGCTCTGGAGAAAGAAAATTGTGTCAGGGGTATGCCAAGGAAAGGCAGAGAACCCTAGTGAACCTTGGAAGCATTATGGGGACAGAGGTGACAATGTATTACATTTCAAAGAGTTATAATTAAGATTTGCCAGTCAGATTTCCCCCAAGGGGATCCAGAAGATTAAAATGCAAGGCTTAATTCTGCTTGCACTGGTGAAAAAGTCAGGGCACATGAGGGGAGAATCAGGCCTACTGACCTCAAAGGCATTACTTGTGTTTTACATGGGTGGGAAGCGCGAGGGAATCGGGCCCACAGAGTTCCAGCTCCCTACATTAGAAGTTTTTCTTCTGGGCAAGAGACACTATCAATTTTGCAGAGGTTTTCAGCCTATAATCACACGACAGGTAGACAGTTGTCATAAAGCATTAGCTCTAAACGAGGTTGACAGCATAACTGCGAGCTAGCCCCAGGCTTGGCAGTCTGTGCAGCACCTGCAGCTCGCGGCACTGCAGCCATAGGGCAAGACAGTGTTCCATCAAGAGACAGGCTGGCATCATCTGCTGTGAATTACTTTGAATTGTTGCCCTTAATTGACAGTATACTCAAGACCAGCCTGCCTTTAAAACACAACACACGGGCCGCTGCCAGGAGCCTGCTTGGCCCCACATGGCAACAGTTTCAACCCCAGCATTTTTGTCAAGAGTGGTGTTCTACCTTTCGATCCCATCGTTCATTAGTGCCGATTCCCCCCAGCAATGGTGATCAGAAACAAAAAAATGGTTTCTCCTTAGGTTTGTTAAAGACACCATGTTCCCTGGGAGGCCTGCTCAACACAGTCATTAGACAGTAGAAAGAGAGAAGGGAGTTCTGTCTATACAATGCTGAAAAGGTCATTGAAATCACCAGCCCTAGAGAACTAGGGGGCATTAGAAAAACATGTGAGCGTTGTCAGGTGGCTACCGGTTCCCACTTGATTCCCCAAGAAATGGCAGTGTGGTGATCAACTTACCCAGCAATGGCTTCCAGGATGACACTGCTAATTTTAGTTCCCTCAGCACTGAGCCCCTGCTGCCGGAGAAAAAAGATGAAAGACCACATGGAAAAGATACAAATAGGAAAGATTTTAAAAAGCAGTGATCATGTTCATCTCATTTGCTTGCTCCAGCTCCCACTGAGAGACTCCAGAGTGAGTGAGCATAGTGAGTGATTTTAACAGGACCATGTGGAGAAGATGCTGGGTGTTTCTGTGTTGAGAGGTGGATCAAGGCAGAGGGTTCTCTAAGTAGGAAGTGTAAATTGGTCTAGGTGAAGCTTGAAGATGGACAGGAATTTGAGAGCGAGTCCGAGGGGACATTATTCTGTTTGCTTATTTGGCTTACATCCTGTGTCTGTATGATGCCCATGTAGGCTGTAAGCTCTTTGGGATTGTGCCCAGTTCAACCATTGTCTGTAAAGCAAGCAGAACAATTTTGGGTGCTATGTTCATAATGATACTATTTTGCCTTTGCGGATTATCCAATACATTTTCTGTGTTCTGCTATATTATTCTGAGGAACTTGGAAGCTTTTGTGTGAGTTGCTTATAAATGAAATGGGTTCTTTAAATCTATTGCATCTTTTTGAAGGGCAGTCACAAGGAAATACTATAAAACCTGAAGAATATTACACTATATATTGTAATCTATGTACAAATACAGTGTTATTAATAGCTTAGAAAAAACCCTACGATAATTGATAGAGAAGGTTGAGCTGGTGGTGAAGGTGGGAGGATGCCTGGACGACAGCTACGTACAAAGGGCCTGATGCTGAACACTTCACAAAAAGTGCTGAGTGGTCTCAAGCTCCACAGGAAGTCTGTGGAGCTGAACGTCATGACCGTTACACTGAGCACCCATGACTTCCACTGACTGCCTGAAAATCTCATTTAAAACATCTGAGAGCACAATTCAGGTTTCTATAAGCACCTTCTGAATGGCTCTCTGCACAGCAGTGCAGGAAAGTGCTTGTCTGTTCTCCCATTCGGTAGAAGGAAAGCTACAGGTGGCTAACGCACTGGACTGGAACTCAGGAAGCCTGGCTTCTATTCCTGGCTCTGACACTAGTCTGCTGGGCAATTTCAGACAAGTTACTTCACTCCTCTCTGCACCTCAATTTCCCCATATGTAAAATGGGGATCATTCTACTGGCCTCCTTTGTAAAGTGTTTTGCACGCTACTGGTGAAAAGTGCAAGAGCGAGGTCCTACTATTATTAGTTGTCCCTAAAGCAGGCAGAAAGAGTTGGGGGCCAGATGGTTTCTGAGTCAGATATCCCAGCACAGAAAAATTCCATGCTCCTATGAATGAGAGAGGCCTAGCCCTAGAGAATAGGAATAATATTGCCTTTAGGGCAGGCCCTGTTTCTTTGCTATAGGTTTTACAGCACCAAGCTTAACGGGGCCCTTAGTTGTCGGTACTATCATAATATAGATAATTAGCTATGAGGGATGTACGTCTTCTAAGCATATCCACAACATGCCTCAAGTGGCATGTGACCAGAATTAATCACCAAATTGGGTCTGCTGGTTGCATCATTCGCTTCTCCAGCCTAAGCCAGGTACTGACGGGGAGCATGGCATGAACACTGATCCATGCCCCTCTGGGATTTACTGGCTGATCGAGTCATGCTTTTTTCTAGCTCTCATTTCTTTTGTATACTTGTAAAAGTAAAATGCATTAAAATGATAAACTCGATTGGGTTGCAAACCAAGGTATAATGTACCTTAGGGTCCAATATTTCTGTGTAATACTATCGATAGCACCACCTTCAAGGAAAGACATCCAGACACAACTGGGCCCAGGTCAGCATGGCTAATCCAATGTAAAGCTGAAGTAATTCCACTAACTGACTTTGGATTCATAATGGTGTCAATGAATGCAGAATCTCGTCCAATGTGTCTACAGTAAACAAACCTACATCCCTCCTTCTGTCCTCCAAAAGCAGCCTCCTAGGGAGAGCTTGCAACATGAATGACCTTTCTTCTGTCCCTGTCCCCCACCATATACAAATCTTCATCCCAAAAACTAAATGCCTGATTTTCATTCACAGTGACCCTTTTACACTGTTTTGGTAGTGTCAAGAGGCCTTGAAGTGGATGTGAATTAAATTCACAGCCCCCTGACAATCAAAGTGATGTAAAAAGACCACAGTGTAAATGAGGATCAGGCCCTAATCACTTAGATACATTTATGTGAATTTATAGTGTACACAAGGGTCAGTTTTGTTTATTTTAAATAAAAGCTTTTAAGAAAGATTCAGCGAATTTTTCAAGTACAGAAGAGTTAGTGGGTTATTTTTCCTCACTTCTGCTGGTTTGTTTGATCCCGACTCTGCCACAGATGCAGTATTGTTTGTTTCCTAATGAGAAGCTGTAAAAAGATCATGTGACTGCAGGAGTGTTTTTTCCCATGACCAGACAAACCCTTTTCTTTATTCTGTTAATCTCTTCAAGGCCTGGTACAACCAGACAGTCCAAACTACTGTATCTGACCAAGCAATGCATGTCCTACCCATGGGTGAGCAATTAACCCAATCTTGCGCTCTCACCCCCCTACCCCCCCCCGCCAACTATCTCCAAACTCTTCAGAGCTTGCTCATCCCACATTTACATTTCAAGAGCTGGTTTGTAAAGGGACCACCAGCAACAAATGTCAGCTCTGGGTTTAGGGTTTGGTTCGAAGGCATTTAGATAGAAGAATAATTGCACAGGGATGTGGTTTGCTCTGAAGAAATAAAGCCTGTGTTTAAATGTCTGAAATTCCTGGTGACGCTAATAATTGCAACCTCTGCCTCAATAAAATGCACCAATAATGTTATTGAAATGTTTCCAATCAGAAGGTATTATTTTTGGTTTAAAACAGATGCAGCAGTCAGTATTTAAAAGGAAGACGTCTGGGTGGGTTTACCTCTATCTCAAGGGAATACAAAACTCTGGAACTTTGGTCAAATCCCTCTCTCTCTATTTTTATAGCCTTTTTATTACAATGTGAAAGGCTTAATACAGATCTTGTGCTGACTTTTTTAAACAACCAGAAAAGTTCCACTCTCCGGTCATCCGCTGAAGATGTTTTAACTGAGACACATTGAATTAAGACATGTTAGAGAACAGCCTGATACTGGGACCCCGCTGAGCTTCTCTGGAAAAGTACTGAGCACACAACTCCCACTGACCTTAGTGGGAATTGAGGAGTCTGAGCATCTCACAGGATCAGACCTTTAACCCAGCTGTAGGCATTGATCCTGTAAACACTAAGGGCAATGGTTTCACAAATGCCCATATGATTTAGGAGCCTCAATCTCATTTTCAAATGGGACAGTCATTTGGAACTTAAGTATCATTGAGGATTTAGGTCCTGATACTCAAAAGATATTTAGGCACCTCACTCCTATTGAGTGTGAAGCTCCTGAATACCTTTGAAAATCTGGATCTTAGGAGCTTAAGTCCCAGAATTTCCAAAGGTATTTAGACACCTAAAGAAATCTTCAAGAATACCCAAGCAGGACCACTAATTCCAGGAGTTAGGCACTCAGCCTGCTTAGGTACTTTTGAAAATCCCACTAGGCACCTAACTTCATCTTTTTGTCCCTATACAACCTTTGAAAATATGGCCCCAAGACACTTTTGAAAATGGAACTTAGGAACTTTTAAAATTTTACTCTTTTGCTTCACTTTCTTTATGCAAGTCATCCCACTGAAATCTATGGCATTACTTTTATGAGTAAAGTTAAGCATGTCCATAAGCGTTGGCAGGTCATAATAATTAGTAGACCTATAGCATAATTATAATGAATGGTATCTTCAAGTAAAACAATAACTATCTCCTATACATACACTCAATAGATTCAATGTCAACACATATGGAAGACATTTATTGCTATAAATACTCAGGCACTTTTTATTATTATCCAAAAAAAGAATATCGGGCTAATCTTTCTCTTGTACAATCATCTGAGACAGATTTGAACCCAGGTTTTTCTGGCTCAATTTCAGCTTTTATATACATGATCACTTCTGCCAGCTGGCAACCCTAAATTCTTAGAGCATAGTAGTTCTTCTGTAATCAAACATATCTGCACAGTAATGTTACACAACTAAGCTTTTTACATGCAATATATTACAAAAAGATTCTTTCCAATTGTTTAGAACTATGAAAAATTAGATAGTATAGGTAAAAATTGCTTCTCTTTTTTAAGTTAATCATTAACATTACTCCAGGAAATAACTGAGACTATTGTCTTATTTCCAAAGGTTGTCCTGGGGCAAGCAAAAAAGCTAATTTCATTAGACATCATACATATTACAAGGGTAGCTATGCAATCACTGCATGCATATGTATACAATCATTTTAAAAAACCCTCTGAAACGGAAGTCTTAAAGAATACTACAAGAGGCCCAACAGAATGAAGGTATAGAAAAATAAACACACTGGGTCGTATTGTACCACTGGGATTTAAGTAAAAGTTCTCAGTGATGTCAATGGGAGTTCTGCATAAAGCTCAGTAGGACAACCTGGTCTCCCGCCACTATATATGGAGATAATACATGAAAACTTTCTTGTGCTGATTAAAGGTGAGCGACTAGCCATTTTACAATCCACATGTCCCGTGTATCAGAGGAGAAAAGACATGCTATGCAATTGGCAAGTCTCATCTGTTTGACTTGAGATTGCAATCCTGGGCCTTAGACCTTTGGATGACAAGGCTATTAACATATTTTGTACCTGACTCTGCACTGTGGAAGTGAATGGACACTATACTATTGCCTTCAACAGAAAGAGGATCAAGACCTTTGACAATGACAATAAGTACAGGGCTGTTCTCAGTTACATCGTTGACTTCAGTGGAGTTCATCTGCATTGGCACCGGTGTCAATGAGTGCCATGCACCACCCGTAGAGTACAGGCAGATTAGCGTTCAAGTAACTAGGAAGCTAATGATAGCTGAATAAAAAGGCAAGTGCAGAAATGGACAGCAACCAGTAGTTAAAAATGAAATAGAACGACTTGTATGTACCTCTGGGAGCTGGATGAAATTCCACAGGGCCATGAAGAGTAGCCTGAGTGTTGTGTTTGTTTCTAAAGTGAATTTAATGCTTTTATGGAGAACTGCTGGATCCACAGCACTGGCACAGTATGGGTCAACTCCCCCATACCTCAGACACATTCACACTTAATGTAAGGCTTGAGGTTAAATGGAACTCCAGCCTCAACTCCTGCTCAGTAATGTACGAAATCCCTCCTTACACAGAAGGCCAGCACAAAGCCCATGCACCACTTAAGAGGGTCTTGTGAAGCCTCTCCACATGGGGGAGGAATTTGACCAATTACAAGCTGAGAATGTATTTGCAGACCGACAAAGTTCCTGCAATCTGCTCGCCCCTTCTTCCCCCACTGCCATAACCTCCCTCCCAAAGCAGCCCCATGAAGCACTAAGATCCTGCTTACCACAGCTGTCTTCAGGATGGGTGTATTGCCTACTCCCCTCTTTTCACTCTGTCCCGTAGTTCTTCTCTCTGGGCCTCCAAGAGGTGTTGTAGAGCCATTTTCTCCCCTCCTACGGCCTGCCCAGTATATGCCACCATCTGCCTGACAAGCTATAATGTTTCTTATCTATGAGTCTAGCATAAGCCAATCCTTCTATTCAACCACACATTGCAAAGAGAGCAGGGAAAACACTTCTCCTCTCTCAAATAGAGGTCTCTCTTGGAGCTTTGCTAGCACCCACATGCTAGGGATTGTTCAGATAGAGGTCCCCAAGCATCACTTACATACAATTTGTCCCCTGATGCTGAAATGGCTCCTGTGTATTTAAGTAGATGGCCACACCTCAGGCCCATGCGCTGAGCGTTGCCTTTGTTTGGGCATGCAATGAGTCTTGTGCCCCTTTCATCACTGAAAATATAGTTACATGATTATTCATTGTTGAACATTTTCAACGGGTGGCCCTGCAACACTTTTGCTCCTCTGAAAAAGAGTTACCTCAGCCACGTTACAGTATTTTCCTTTCCTCCTTCCCTTGCTAAGTACAAACCTTAGCACCTTACTCTGCTATAAGTGTACACCATAAGCTAGACAACATGCATAACACTAGCAAGTTAGCATTGCCAAGACACTAAATTTCCTGACTTTGGAGGGCTTTGAGCTTACCATCTTAATGCTGCATTGCTAGATTTTTTTTGGGGGGGGGTGTATTTCATTGCGAATCTGTTTTTACAAAGCAATACATTTTATTTGTCTATGGAACTTTAATACCCTCTGCAAAGTGTTTTATGATGCAATGTGTGAGTGTTGGTTAATCATAAGCTAAAGGGGAAAGGAAAATGTAAGTGAGATATAAAGGGTGGAAGTGAGTGACTCAGTAGGTTGGAGGGAAGGGACAAGAGTTTCAGACAGATGGGACATGAATAACTTTTCCATCTCTTTTCTCTCTCAAGTCATGCAGGAACTGTTGTGTTTAAATAGTCAGTCATTAACTTTTTGATGGGGTTTTAAAGCCTGAATTGAATTCTCTGAACATGACCAACTATCATTACAGGGTCTGCATCACTGCACTGCAGTGTTAGAACCCTTTAGCAAGAGAGAGCCTTGAATGCAATATTGAGAGCTTGCTGTTCCACATCATGAAAAGCCACCAAACCAAGTCAGTTCAGTTTCAGATCCATCTAGGACTGGATGATGCTTCAAGAATCACAGTGGCAATGGTTAGCAGTTGGGCAGAGGATTTGCTACCAGGCAACGCTTTATTTTGACCAGGGGCGTAGAAAGCAATAGAAGTTAAATGGGGTTAGGCTTACAGGGAGTGGCAACTGATCCGTCTGGTTGCGAAATAGACTCCAATGTGAGTACAGCTAAGGTTCTGCTGAACTAATATGCCAGTGGTTTTGTCTAAGGAACTGACTGTGATCCACCTCAAAATCCCTCACTGTTGGCTCCTCGAATGGATGGACCCTTCCATTCTTACAATATCCTACTAACTTCAGTAGGACTCTTCACAGATGCCAGGGTCCACTTGACCAAATCAGATTGCAGGATTCAGGCTTTAAAAAAAAAAAACAGCACTGACAGACCAGCAGAACTCAAAGCACAGCATGGGGAACAGTCCTGCAGCCCTTACACATAAACAATAAATTCAGAATTTCCTTTCTTAGACACCAATGGCTAATTGACCAGACGAGGGGATGCTGAACTTGATAGAACGAGGGTGGATATAATCACTCAATAGAGCCAATAAGCAATTAACTGAATGGATTCAACTGTTTAGAGGTCTCTGTTTATTAACTATACCATTAGAGGTCAATTTCTTAATATACATTATTCCTTCCTTGGATTATTGTTTAGAATGGCAACAGTATTTTACACAATGCAAGAGTCAGAAGAGAGCAGAAATTGCACATCTGGAGGTAGGGAACACAAATGGACAAAGTCTGAAGCCAAAGAAAACTATAAGAAAACAAGAAGGATGGTCTTGTTCTTACGGCACTGGAGCCAGGGATGGGGGAAAATCGGAAGAGTTGGGCTTTGTCGCAGACTTCCCATGTGTGGACCTTGGCAAAGTGGCTTAGGTGCCCAGATGTGTGTGAGGATCTGAGCCTAACTCCCAGCCATGTCAAAGGAAGTTAGGAACCTGAACACTGTTGACGGTTTGTGCCTCTGAGCTTCAAATTCCCTTTCTCTAGAACTGTGGTTCTCAACCAGGGATCTGGGGGGCCTCTAAGGGGATGCCAGCAGGTTTCAGGGGGTCCACCAAGCAGGGTTGGCATTAGACTTGCTGGGGCTCTGGACACAAAGCCAAAGCCCCACCATCCTGCGGCTGAAGCCCAAGGCTCCAAACCCTGCCACTCGGGGCTGAAGCCAAAGCAATTTAACTTCACAGGGCCCTGCTTGCTACCCCCTAATGCTGGGCCTGGCTTTTATATGCAGGAAAAAACTGTTGTGGCATATGTGGGCTGTGGAGTTTTTATAGCATGTTGGGAGGGGGAGAGACACAAAGTAAAAGCTTGAGAACCCCTACTTTAGAAGTTAATCCTGTACCTCCTTTTCCCTATCCTTTTCCTTTTGTCTATTCAGTTCTATGGGACAGAGACTGTCTCTAACTATGTATTTGTCAAACACCTACCACAATGGGATCCAAAAGTCTCTAGATGGGGCATCCTGGTGCTACTGTAATGCAAATATTCTACAAGAAAAACTGGAATCTAGTTAAAAATCCGTGATCTTTGAGGCACCATTACTTTGAGTAATTCTTCCTGATCCCCTAAAAGGGCCACCAACAATATGCTCAACAGAACCATCTTGTAGGATGACCAGACAGCAAGTGTGAAAAATCGGGACAGGAGGTTGAGGGTAATAGAAGCTTCTATAAGAAAGAGACCAAAAATCAGGACTGTCCTTATAAAATCAGGACATCTGGTCACCCTACCATCTTGTCACACAGCATTTCCCCATTTTTCATGTCTCGCTATACAATGGCTCATGCAGAATTTAACATATTATTTCTCTCTCTTGCATTTTGTGGTGCAGGTTGCACACAAGGTGCAGTACGATGGGAATCACATTGTATATTATATCAATCATTATTTAAGAAGGCAGTATCATAGAATCACAGACTTTAAGGTCAGAGGGGACCATTATGATCATCTAGTCTGACCTCCTGCATAATGCAGGCCACAGAATCTCACTCATCCACTCCTGGATCAAACTTGTGTCTGAGCCACTGAAGTCTTCAAATCATGATTTAAAGACTTCAAGGTGCAGAGAACCTTCCAGCAAGTGACCCCTGCCCCACACTACAGGGGAAGGCGAAAACCCCCCAGGGCTTCTGCCAGTCTGCCCTGGAGGAAAATTCCTTCCCAACTCCAAATATGGTCATCAGTTAAACCCTGAGCATGTGGGCAAGACTCGCCAGCCAGACACCCAGAAAAGAATTATCTGTAGTAACTCAGATCTCACCCCATCTAACATCCCATCACAAGCCATTGGGCATATTTACTGCTAGTAGTCAAAGACGAATTAATTGCCAAAATTAGGCTATCACATTATACCATCCCCTCCATAAACTTATCAAGTTTAGCCTTGAAACCAGATATGTCTTTTGCCCCCACTACTCTCCTTGAAAGGCTGTTCCAGAACTTCACTTCTCTGATAGTTAGAAACCTTCATCTAATTTCAAGTCTAAACTTCCTGTTAGCCAGTTTATATCAATTTGTTCTTGTGTCCACATTGGTACTGAGCTTAAATAATTCCTCTTCCTCCCTGGTATATATTCCTCTGATATATTTATAGAAAGCAATCATATCTCCCCTCAGCCTTCTTTTGGTTAGGCTAAACAAGCCAAGCTCTTTGAGTCTCCTTTCATGTGACAGGTTTTCCATTCCTCGGGTCATCCTAGTAGCCCTTCTCTGAACCTGTTCCAGTTTGAATTCATCCTTCTTAAACATGGGAGACCAGAACTGCACACAATATTCCAGATGAGGTCTCACCAGTGCCTTGTAGAACGGTACTAACACCTCCTTATCTCTACTGGAAATGCCTCACCTGATGCATCCCAAGACCACATTAGCTTTTTTCACAGCCATATCACATTGGCGGCTCATTGTCATCCTGTGATCAACCAATACTCTGAGGTCCTTCTCCCCTCCCCCTCTGTTACTTCCAGCTGATGCCTCCCCAGCTTATAACAATAGTTCTTCTTATTAATCCCTAAATGCATAACCTTGAACTTTTCACTAATAAATTTCATCCTCTTACTATTACTCCAGTTTACAAGGTCATCCAGATCTTCCTGTATGATATCCCAGTCCTTCTCTGTATTAGCAATATCTCCTAGCTTTGTGTCATCCACAAATTTATTAGCACATTCCCACTTTTTGTGCCAAGGTCAGTAATAAAAAGGTTAAATAAGATTGGTCCCAAAACCGATCCTTGAGGAACTCCACTAGTAACCTCCTTCCAGCCTGACAGTTCACCCTTCAGTATGACCCGTTGGAGTCTCCCCTTTAACCAGTTCCTTATTCACCTTTCAATTTTCATATTGATCCCCATCTTTTCCAATTTAGCTAATAATTCCCCATGTGGAACCATATCAAATGCCTTACTGAAATCGAGGTAAATTAGATCCACTGCATTTCCTTTGTCTAAAAAAATCTGTTACCTTCTCAAAGAAGGAGATCAGGTTGGTTTGGCATGATCTACCTTTTGTAAAACCATGTTGTATTTTGTCCCAATTACCATTGATCTCAATGTCCTTAACTACTTTCTCCTTTAAATTTTTTTCAAAGACCTTGCATACTACAGATGTCAAACTAACAGGCCTATAGTTACTCGGATCACTTTTTCCCCCTTTCTTAAAGATAGAAACTATGTTAGCAATTCTCCAGTCATACGGTACAACCCCTGAGTTTATAGATTCATTAAAAATTCTTGCTAATGGGCTTGCAATTTCATGTGCCAGTTCTTTTAATATTCTTGGCTGAAGATTATCTGGGCCCCCTGATTTAGTCCCATTAAGCTGTTCAAGTTTGGCTTCTACCTTGGATGTGGTAATATCTACCTCCATATCCTCATTCCTATTTGTCAACCTACCATTATCCCTAAGCTCCTCATTAGCCTCATTAAAGACTGAGGCAAAGTATTTGTTTAGATATTGGGCCATGCCTAGATTATCCTTAACATCCACTCCATCCTCAGTGTTTAGCAGTCCCACCTCTCTCTTTGTTTTCTTCTTATTTATATGGCTATAGAACCTTTTACTATTGGTTTTAATTCCCTTTGCAAGGTCCAACTCTACATGGCTTTTGGCCTTTCTAACTTTATCCCTACATGTTCTGACTTCAATAAGGTAGCTTTCCTTGCTGATCACTCCCATCTTCCAGTCCTTGTAGGCTTTCTGCTTTTTCTTAAACACCCCTCTGAGATGCTTGCTCATCCAGCTTGGTCTACAACTCTTGCCTATGAATTTTTTCCCCTTTCTTGGGATGCAGGCTTCTGATAGTTTCTGCAACTTTGACGAAGTAATTCCAATCTTCCTCCACCTTTAGATCCCCAAGTTCTTCAGTCCAATCCACTTCCCTAACTAATTTCCTTAATTCTTTAAAGTTAGCCCTTTTGAAATCAAAAATCCTAGTCAGAACTATTTTTGTTTATCCTTCCATTTAGTTTAAACTGAATTAGCTCATGATCGCTCGAACCAAGGTTGTCCCCTTCAACTATTTCTTCTATGAGGTCCTCACTACTCACCAAAATCAAATCTAAAATGGCATCCCCTCGTGTTGGTTCAGCAACTACTTGGTGAAGGAATTCATCAGCTATCACATCTAGGAAATCTGAGTCTATTATTATTATTAGCACTTGTCCTCCAGTCTATATCTGGGAAGATAAAGTCTCCCATGATCACACAATTCCCATTAGTATTTACTTCATTAAAAACATTGAGAAGGTCTCTGTCCATATCCAAATCAGATCCCGGCAGTTATAGCACACCCCAAGCACTAGCTCAGGGGAGGTTCTAGTAGCTTTCTTCCCCAATACGATTTTTGCCCAGACAGACTCTGTCTTATCCATTCCATCCCTTCTTATTTCTCATCATTGATACACAATGCTACTCCACCACCTTTGCCTTTATGTCTGTCTTTCCTAAACAGCACATACTCTTCAATAGAATTACAGCAGGACTGCAAATTTGGTTCCTGCAGCCTAACTGCACAGGAGCATTAGGGGGTAATGTCAAAATGAGCAGAGGAAAGATTCAATCCGAGCTGATTGAAAACTATTTCTGAGGCAACGGTGCTGGAGATATTGCAAAGGGTAGTACACCCAATGAGAGCTGGTTTGCAGGGCTGGAGACCCCCTCCAAACGCTGCACCAGTGTGTCCCTATTCAGGGGACCATGCCCCCCATGTGCAGTCAGTGGGAGCAGGGCTGAGCCTCCCCGTGCATGGAGCTGCAGGGACTCCGAGCCATGAGAAAATGGTATGGGAACTTCAGAAGCAGTCAGGAGCATGCACATTTGGGACTATGCTGTTGATTCACACAGCTGGTGCAATGGTCCTAGCATGACAAGACACAAGCCATTGTTTAGATGGCTGTAAAATGCTATGTGCATCTATGGAGCTATGCAAGAAGACAAGCCCTTTCCCAACATTTTATAATCTGCATCAAACGAATTATACGCAAACAGATGACCAGATGTAAAAGTGAGAGTCAACAGCACCAGAGGGGAGATCAGTTCTGGAAAGATGAGCAAAGAAAGAGGTTTTAGTAGAGAGGTTGCTCAGCCTATAGGACAGAGCATTGTGGGCAGCCTAGAAAGAGGCATAAGAGTGAGAGGCTGAGCATCAGAAAAGCAGTTGTTGGTTAGAAGGTGAACATGTGCACATGCCTTCCCAAAGGGGAAAGAGAGCTCTGTGGCTAGGCACAGGACCATGACTCAGGAGATCCAGGGTGAGACCCCAGCCTCACTGAGGTCAATGGCAAAACTCTACTTATTTCACCCCAACTTCTAGTCCTGGCTTTGCCACCTTAGACAAGTTTGGCCTTACACAAGTCATGCATTTTTTAAAAGTACCTGAGGGATTTAGCAGCACAAGTCCAATTCTTTCACTTTCGATGGTGACTGAGCTCCTAAATCCTTCTGGAAAAATCAATTCCTTAATGTCTCTGTGACTCAGTCTCCCCGTTTGTAAATAGGGATGATAGTAATCCATCAGAAGTGAGTCTAGAAACTTGTGTTTGGGTCACATGCAGAAAGTGCTGTGTGGTTCCTTCCATTGAGGGCCTCAAAAATGTACAGGATTGTTACAGAGAGAGTATATATCCCTATGCACATTTAATACACAGCATACAATTGAGTGGGAATTGAAAGGCAGGTATCCAAATGGCATGGAAGCTTGACAAACAATGCTACAGTAGGTCCAGCATCTGATCCTGATTATAAATATACACAAACATGAATGAAAGAAGAATTAAAAAACCAGCAAAAACCTCATTCTTAGATGGCACTTTTCATCCACAGTTCTCAGTGTGTTTTATAATTAGGGCCTGACCAGATTCAAAGCCATGAAAAATGCATCACGGACCCTGAAATCTGGTCTAACCCTGTGAAATCTGGTCTTTTGTTTGCTTTTACCCTATACTATACAGATTTCACAGGGGAGACTAGTGTTTTTCAAATTGGGGGTGCTGAACCAAAAGGGAATTGCAGGGGGGTCACTAGGTTTTTTGAGGGAGGGGGCAGGAATCATGGTATTGCCACCCCTATTTCAGCACTGCCTTTAGAGCTGGGTGGCCGGAGAGTGGCAGTTGCTGACTGAAAGCTCAGCTCTGTAAGCAGAAGCCAGGAAGTAAGGGTGGCAATACCATACCATGCCATCCTTACTCTGCGCTGCTGCTGGTGGCGGTTCTGCCTTCAGAGCTAGGATCCTGGCCAGCAGCCGCCGCTCTTCAGCTGCCCAGCTCTGAAGGCAGCTGCCGCCCGCAGCAGAGCAGAAGTAAGGGTAGCAGTACAACACCCCCCCAACTCTTTTTGAATCAGGACCTCTACAATCACAACACCCTGAAGTTTCAGATTTAAATAGATGAAATCATGAAATTTACTATTTTAAAAATCCTCTGACTGTGAAATTAACCAAAATGGACCTTGAATTTGGTAGGGCCCTATTTATAATGCTACCCACTTCCTTTGTAAAGGATACAGGACAGGATTGGATGTTATTTGACACCTGAAAACACTTTTCAGTGTTTGGAAGAGTTTTGACAAAGGACATTTTTGAAATGTGCTGGGATTTAGAGGCACTAGGTTTCAGAGAGGGGGTGGAGCTTTGCATACATTCTGTTAAGTTTTAAGCATATGTAGCACTGTACAACCCATAACTAGATTGTCCCAAGCCCTCCAAAGTAGGTAAATGTTATTGACATTTTTACAGATGCTATATACACAGCAACGGTCAAAGCAGTGCTTTACTAGCTATTAGGAAAGGGATGGAAAAGAAGAGAATATCATAATGCTACCTTATTAATTCATGATATGCCCACCTCTTGAATACTTGTGCAGTTCTGGTCACCCTATTGCAAAAAAAGATAGTGGAATTGGAAAAGATTCCGAGAAGGTCGACCAGAGATAGTCAAGAGCATGGAACAGCTTCTCCACAAGGAGAGACTAAAAAGATTAGGGTTGTTCAGCTTAGAAAAGAGATGACAAGGTGGGATATGCTAGAGATCTATAAAATCATGAACAATGTGGAGAAAAAAGGGTTATTTTCCCTTTCCCACAATACAAAAGTCAGGGGTCACCCAATAAATTAATAGGCAACAGGTTTAATAGAAACAAGGGGATGTACTTCTTCCCACAATGCACAGGTAGCCAGTGGAACTCATCACTGGGGGATGGCCAAAAATATAACTGGATTAAAAATAGAATTAGATAAGTTCATGCAGGATAGGCCTGTCAGTGGCTATTAGCCAAGACAATCAGGGACAGAGCCTCATGAGCAGAGCGACCCTAAACCTCTGAGTACCAGAAGCAGGAGTGGAAGACCGGGGTGGATCACTCCATCATTGTCTGTTATGTACACTCCCCCTGAAACTCCGGTACAGCTCACTGTCAGAGACAGTATACTGGGCAAGATGGACCCTGGGCTGACCCAGTGTAGATGCAGAGGAGTGAAGGCCCCAACGTTCAAGTGAGGGTGTATAAAGTTAAACACACCCTTCCCCTGGATTAAAGCACCCAGGTTTAGGCCACCAATTTTGAGAACTTTTGTTCTAGTGAGGGGATGTCAGGGAGCTGTCAGCAGCTATAGCTTGAGCACTGCCCCATACAGTTATCATCCGTGGGCTTCCTTAAATTCAAGAGGTCCCAGGCCATTGCTATTCCTAGCCCCAGAGCCCAGGCTTGGTGGCTGCTCTCTTTAGGGGAAGATCAGCAGGGAGCTCCCAGCCACAATGATCACTTTCTGTGGGTCCATATTCCCAAGAGCTAGACATGTACTCTTTTTAGTCACTGAAAGCAGAGATTTCCCTTTACTTTTCCTACAAACAGAGGGGTTAGGGCCACAGCCATGGGCTGTGTAGGGCTGCCTATCTCTGTCCAGATGGACCAAGAACTTATTCCTTTAAGTCCTGGTGGTGTGATGCCATGCAAGAGCCGCCAATTCCCCTAGCATGCTCTCTCTTCCACCTCACAGCCTGTCTCTCTTCAGATACGTGCTTTGTCCAAATGAAAAGTCCATTTCCCTTGTCAAAAAGTTACTAAAGGTCCCTTGCTGTCCAGTATTGCAATAAATTAAGAGGTTAAGGAACAAGGCACTGTACAACTCTCCCCCACTCCCCGAACCACTTTGTTTCTTCATGGGCGAGATCATTATCTCAAACCATGCAATTCACATTTTTCATCTGTTCCCACATATAGACTGTCATGTTCTATCAGGCAGCCTTCTGGGGAAAGTAGAGGTTTCCCTTTTGGAAACATGACCCTGAACAGAACTTGAAATGCCCCTTCCATTACAGCAATGTTATGATTTTGCTCATTTCCGTCTCGTGTGCTTCAGTTGAAGGCGTTCTGTCAGCGTACCCAGCAAGTGGGATGCTGCAAAGGAGCTCTTTGAAGGAGGAACTGAAGAGCGTGTGAAAGGGGATGATATTTTCAAATAGTTTGTAGGAGTTATAGCTGAAAATTGTCCAAGGCATAGGCTGCATTGTTGACTATCTTACAGAAAAATGCAGAGGTTTGTCTAATGGACTTTAGCCTGTAACTAAACATTTACTTCTTTCAATATGATGAACAGCAACGCAAGAATAGTCATCTCCTAATGTAAATTGATCCAGCACAGAGGAGTGTTTAGATCAATGTGTGATGCCCCGATTGGAATTAAGGCTATTTCCATAAAGACAACAAGCACAGAGATTATTTATATGACAAAATGTCATTTTAAAAGACTGAGTCCATCATATAGGAATCCACCCTTCCCCAAATGCCAGCTTCCTGCTTCTAAAGGCATCCAGTATCCTGGCAAGGAGAAAAGGGCCTGGAGTTTTGGAAATAAAACACACAAAGCTCAGTGAGAGGACCAAATCAGGTGCTATTGAAGACAATGTGTTTTGTAATTGCTTCAGTGGTATCAGGATTCAGCCCTGAGATTTTAAAGAGGTGGTAGAGCAACCCACCTGAAAAAATCTAAGGGCCAAACTCTCCGCAGCTATGAATTGATTTTGCTTAATTGAAGTCACTGGAGTACCACTAAGCTACACAAGCTGGAAAATATGTTCCTTGGTTTCTAATGCTGCCACTAGCGAGAGACTGAGGGGCCAATCTCAGAGGTGATGTGAAAGCTGGGGTAAATTGCATAGAATTAGAAACCCATAGACCAGTTTACAGAGTCATTGATGTGCTCTTGTAAGAGAATCTACGTTAGTGTAACACACTCACTGCACACACTGGGATGGGATGCTGAGGAACTAAAGCTGGGAGGCAGCAGGGTCCCAAAAATTAGGGCATTGGACTGGGATTTAGGAGACCTACATTCTAATCCCATCTTGCCACTGACCGTCTGCCAGCCCCTTTGCCTCTGTGAGCTTCTGTTTCTCCCTCCAACCTGTTACCTGTCTTGTCTACTTACACTGCCAGCTCTGCAGTGCTGATCCAGTAACAGCACCAGGCATGATGGGACCCTCATTTCTGTTGGAGCCACGACCATACAAAAAACCTAAATCACTTTCTCCATGTTAGCCTCCCATTTGAACATGGCTCATGGGGGTTGGCTCTCTTTTCTTTGAGAGGAGTTATCATGCCTTAGAAATTTAATGTCACATTCAGTGAGTTGCCATCTTAGTCCTTGCTATAGTGCTTCTGTCCTTGGAGGGATTCAACTGGTCACATGGCAGAGTTTAAATGTCACTCACCCCTGGAGATTCGCACTCAGCTCCTCAGGGCTCTCTCCAGACTGAGTCCGTGCCGAGTTTACGGAGGATGGTGTGGAGCACTTTGATTTGGTTTGCCCTCAGCCACCTTGTTCAGCGTTCCTCGTTTGGTGACGTGTGAGGCACTGTGTTGTATGAAGACTATTGTTGATTTGTTTGATCTAGAGCACTGAATGTGGTGGCACTAGAGGCCACCCTCTGGCCTTCCAGCTGAGGTATTTGGTGCCAGCGGCAAAGCAGGCCCCAAGAATGCTGTTTATCCACCCACATAATACTGAGTTTGTTGGACTTGGTAAAACAATTATCTCATACAGCAGGCTGCTTTCCATTTGTGTCCTGTCTATTGACAACCCATGTTTTTTCATCTCTATGTATTTAAGTTAATAACACCAGCTACCTTTCAAGTTAGTCATGATTAAAATGGATGTTTCCTGTTACTCACTGTGAGCTTTCAATACCTCACTTCCAGGGTGCAGTTTGTTTTCTTCCTTCCATGCTGAAAAGGCTCTTTAAGGGCTACAGCATGAGATGGCCCTTGCACTGTTTGGCATTACAACCAAAGGAGCTGCTGCATGCACATATATTCCCTAATGTTGTGGGAAAGGGTAGCTACTTGAAGTGCAGCTCCTGCCGCATTCAGAATGGAAGTTTCTCATACTGAATATGGAGAATCAATAGAGAAAGAAACAATACACCAGAAGTCCAACCTACCGAATCAAGGTGAAGGATGTAAATCCACAAAAGCAAGGAAAGGCAGAACGAATGCTACGAGCACAGGTCCCCCTTTGGCCTTTAAACAGGCTGCAGCGTACAGCAGTGTGAGTTGAGGATATGACTGCTGGGCTGGATCTGCAGCCTTAAATCTGACTTTGCATGGGATTAATTGAGACCCTTAGGACTCACGTTTTAATAATTCATCAGTTGTGCTGAGCTCAGGGCTCCATGGAGCTAGCCCCATAACACATGCATAGCATGGGAGACTCTGCCCCAAAAGAGCTTCCTGTTAGACAGGACAGAAGAAGGGTGGGAGAAAATGAAGGTGCTATTATCCCTATTTTACAGATTGGGAACTGAGACACAGAGAGACTGACTTGCCTGAGGTCAGACAGGAAATCTGCAGCAAGCAGGGAATTAAACCTATATTTCCCAGAGTCCTGTCCAGTGCTTTAATCCCAGACCATTTGGCAACTGTGCTATAGGGGATTGTGTGGGCACTCCACATTTGAATGCTGCTGGCAAGCTCATACAGAACTAGCTTCTACACTTCCTACTTGGAGGTGCAACGTGAGCACAGAGCTTAGACTGGGCCTACCACCATACCTTTGGGGTCATTGGCAGTGCTACGGCTCCCCCAGTGGGCTTTCAGAAAGCACAGTGCACCCAAAGTCTGGCTGCCTGCTAGCCAGTTGAACAAAGGAGAGTAGGTTGCGCCTTCCACCCTCTCCTCAACACTCACATCTGTGTGGTAGGGGAGCCAGAATGGAGCCCTTGGAACAAAAACCACCACCAATGTGGACTGCTGATCTTATGCATCCTTCAAATTAAAAGGCACTACTCACTTGAAATGCTAAAGCCTGATGCCATTGAAATATATGGCCAAACTCCCTTTGATTTCTGTGGGACTGGGACTTGGCCCAGAGCACATCAATAAAACCAGACTCTACATGCGAAGTTAGGCGAGTAATTCCCTTCTTATACACAGTCCAAGGAAATCTTGGTTATAGACAGTCCTGAAAGTGCCCTTTTTAATGTATACTTCATAATGCTAGCACCTAGCAATGATTCTTACTCTGGGTGAAGGGTGTCTCCTTTGACAGAAATGGAACATAGTAGTGAATTAAATCACTGAAAGCAAGAGAATCTTACCAAAAACCAGCCACACAAATCTAAATATCAGACATTAAAAGCAGTACAGCCTAGGTCAGCTAACTGTTGTGGTCACACTGAATTTAGATACTTGAGGTTTCAGGTAATCAAGAGAATTTTAGATGGAAATAAGAGCTATCCAGGAACATGTTCTGGCTAACCAGAAGTTCTGGATAACAGAAGCTATACTATACATGGACAGCATTTCTTTAGCTTCCCAGAAAATTTTATTTCTAAGATCTGGAGTAAGGGGACACTTTCTCCATTCTAACTAAGGTCTTAAAGGAATGTCTCAAGAACACAAATCTAGCTATATCTTGGCAACGAGATATTGGACTTCTCAACTCTAGGTGTTAAATGAAAATGCAATCCAAGTGAGTAGAAGTTGAAAGTTCAGATCTGATGGCTGTTGGGTCGCCTATTGCAAATGAGTTTGATGGTCTTTCAATCCAATTCCCCAAGGGAAAATGTCCACATCTCAAAAGCCACCACCAACCCAATTGACTAACTGGTGGTAATAAATAAATAGTAGTAGTAGTAATAAATAAATAAATAATAATATCTAGCTCTTCTATAGCTGCTTTCATCAGTATATTTCAAATACTTTACAAAGATGATGTATCATTATCCCCCTTTTACAAATAGGGAAACTGAGGCACAGAGTGGGGAAGTTACTTGCCCCAGGTCACCCAGCAGGTCAGTGGCTGAACTGGATACAGATCTCCCAAGTTCCAGTCCAGTGCTCTATCCACTAGAGCTGGTCAAAAGTTTTCTGACAGAACAGTTGTTTTTTTTTCAGAAAATGCTGATTCCACAAAATTGAAAAGTTTCTCCCCCTCTCCCCCCCCCACACACAAATTTTTGTGGGATGTCATAATTTCAATAAGATCAAAATGTTTCATTTGGACTTTAGTTTCAGCTTATGCTGTATTATAGTATAAAAGTCAAAACGGAAGGGTCAAAACAAAATACCTTTGAAATGTTTCATTTTCCAGCATTCTCAGATTTGAAATTTTTGTCTTGTGTCAGAACTAAACCAAATTTCAGAATTTCCCATGGGACGGAAATTCCAGATTTCAACCAGCTCTGCTATTGATAACCTTGCCAGCAGTCTCAGCAGATTCCAGTGATCACATAGACATGGCGACTGAATTACCCTCTCCCTCCTACTGGTGCTCCCTGTAAGTGAGGGCTGAGACACACTGTGAAAGCAGTGGAGAGGGAGCGGATATGACACTGCTCAGGCACTATGTATTCTACTGTCTGGTAGAGGATTTAACTCCCCAAAGTCGACAGTCGGGCACCTTTGGTGAGCCCTGAATTTACACACAACTTTTTTAGAAGTTGATTTAAAAAGCTAAATATTTTCCTAGTAGCCCTTAGAGGGAAAATTAGTCCTTCCTCACTGGCACAGGACTGCACAATCACTCCACACAGCTCTGCTGTGGTACCTCAAAAATGAGGGTTGAATGGAACCAACTCTGCTAGTGGAGGGCAATTTATTTGCCACGGCCAATCGCTGCATAGCCTCTGGGGAGAGCCTGCTAACCACGAGGCCAGCCAGTGCCATGGGGTGGCAGTACTGAATAGAACAGAATTCAAAAACAGCCTATGCCCCTCAATAGGACAGTTGGGCACACCATGCCAATGTTTTCTCACCAAATCTTCAGCTTATCAAATTCAGCCTTATTTTAAAATGACAGCGGTGCCTTTGCTTTGCATAATGGAGAGGTGTAATATAAAAAGCAACAACAATAAGCAAACAACACAAGGCATAGCCTACTTTAACACATACCCTCTTGAGAGCCGCTTTTCCTGCTAGCCCTCAGGGCCACCTCTAGCCCCATGCTGGGGGAGTTACAGACCAGTCTGGCCACGTGTTTCCCTTTCAGAGCCCCAGTAAGCAGTTCCACTCACCGCCACAGTATCCCTGGTGACATGGCAAAAGCGTTTGCAGGGATTCTTCTCGCGAGTGCTTCCTTTTCTCAGCCAACGTGCTTCATCCACAGTCGTCTTCTTGGTGACTTAGTGCTCCAGCCAGCTCACGTTTACAGTCTCCATTCTGGATAATAAAAGTCCAGTTTAACCCCCCAAAACAAAATATCTAAAATCCACTCAAAGTTGGTTCTCACTTTCTTGGGCCTCAAGTTCTCCCCATCTTGCCTCCCCTCAGGAACTCCAGCAGCTTCGCTCAGGGACCTCTCTATTTCTTAAAGGTCCCATCTCAGAGCTTCCCACAGGAGTGTACACCACCCCCTGTGGTCCCTATCACAGTGTCTTCTTACTGCTGTCTCTTAAGCCTTTACATCTTGAGGCCCAGGTGTTTGCTATAGTAACAAAAGACCCCTTAGTCCCACCCCTCTCAGACTGAGAGGCACTGCACAGGTGGGGCTGCTGAATAGGGCTGGGCTAGCCACTCTGGGCAGGCCAGCCTGTTAGAGTCCCCCACCTATAAAACTGTGGTATGAGAAAGGCAGCACTTATTTTCATCTCTTTGGCTAAGTGGAACCCCATAGAGAATTAAAGATACCCGTCCTTGTGAGCCCTGGGGAACTCCTTGCCAAGATGTAAAGCCAAAAAAGGACCCAGTTCTGCTCCCACTGGTGTCCAGGGCAAAACCAGAGACAGTTTGTAACTTAAGTCTCCATTTGTAAAGAATGTGTGGGTGGAATTTTGCCAAGGTTATCTATTGCAGATTCATTTCAATATAACTCTCTGGTTTTCTGAGCGTTCCCCTTATTGTAACACTATGACAATTGTTATTTTTACTTCTTTATTAAAAAAAAAATACCCGAAGTGGCACACTGCACTTTTATTTCCTGTTTGCAACTGTTGCTTATTTTGTGCAAAGACAGGTCAGATCAGTTTCATGCGTGAAGTGAGAGGGAGAGGCATTGATTATAGCACTATTTCAAGCTATTTCAGCAGCATAAAGAGAAGTATGATCTATGAAAAAGAGCGAGCACGGGAGATCAAAGGGACTGAAATAGGAAACAGCTTTTACCAAAGCTCTTACAGGTCTTTTTGGCCCTTTAGTATAATGTCAGCATTTAGCTTTATACTTAACAGTCCTGCCATACCAATCCTCCCAACATTATGCATGTCTATTAAAATGTCAGTTTCCTAGACAAGCAGCACACATGTTAAAGCAAAAAACAGCCGCAGACATGCTGACAGCAGTTTAACAGAGTTGAGACTAATGTATTCCTTTTAAGGATTTCACACAGGGAACAGTATGTTTTGCCGCTTGTTTCGTCCCTGATGATTTGTTTGCTGTGTGTGGTAATAGACTATTCTACATTTGTATAAGCCCTTTCATCCTGAAGGAACCCACGGAGTTGTACAAACCGGGGTGCAGGCTCACAGGCAAACAGGCCCCAGTGCCCCACAGTGCAGAGACGTGGAATTAGTTTGCAGGAAAGAAGGGTAAAAGTTGGCGAAGGACCGATTCAAACTGTCGTCATTATAGAAATTGGCATGGAACTTTTACTGACCACACACACAACAGACATGACCCCACTTTGTAAGGTCTCTTGTGAAAGATCCGTACCAGGTCTTGGATTCAATGGGCCAAATTCATTCATTCATAATTTCACTGGACCAGATTTTGCTCTCACACTGGCATGTGAGAAGTCAGTGGAATTAAACCCAGGATAAGAAAGATCAGAAGCAGACCTGTGGATTCCATAGTTAAATTACCCAAATGCATTGTGAATGTATCTACTGCAGAAGGCTGATTCAATTCTGCTGGAATTTGAACCATGGGTCTAGGAAGCTTAGGTGCCCAATTCTGATCTCTCATTAATTTTACACTAATGTAATTTCCACTGACCTCTTCAGAGCTACTCCTGATTTACACCACAGTCATAAGTTCAGAATCAGGCCCTAGCTGTTTCGCATCTGAAGTAGCGACCCCTGAGGCACTCCAACAAGATAGCATCCCACTGACTGCAGTGGGCTCCCTGAGAATGCAGGGGGTCTGCCCGCCCAGAGCTCATTACAGGACTGGGGCTCAAATTACCCTCCAGCCACGAAACTTCAGTTTATGTCTCCCATCATTTACAAGCACACCACCTGCCGCTGGCTAGCCACTTACATTTAGATTATAATCTCTGCTAATTTTTAATGGGTTTGTATGATGCTTAGTACAATGGGACCCCACTGAGGACCATAGGGCATTACCATAATAATATATACAATTAAGCTAATAATTAAATAGTCAGATATCACCAATATGTTTTGTTTGCAGAACGTATTTGGCATCTGCCTTTATCAATAAAATTCCAACACTGCTAAGTATTGTCAGACATTGCCCAAGAAATGAAAATGCTTTTCTATTACTTTTTATTGGATATGAACAGTTAGTGCAAGAAACAGAGGGGAAATAGCCTCCTCGGATCTGCTTTCTCCAATAGCTTACCTGGCTCTGGGTCTCTATAAATACTCCACTCCACGCTGAGGATCAGAGATCATTTTATCTCTATAGGAATAGATACAGAGAAAATTTCCACCTCAACACTGTCTTTTCACATGTATTCTGCCAATTCTGGCACCCAGCACATTTGATGCTGATGTATTCTGGTGCTACAACCTCAGTCCAGTCCTAGGATACAGAATGAGTTATCTGTCTTCCACAGTTCTCCCTCTATGTCTGCATCTACCATGAGTTCTCTAGATACCCCCACATATCTTTCTTACTCTTCTATATGAAACTATTAGTTATGGCTGGTCAAAAAATGGGAAATCTTTTCTAAAAATTTCAAAGGAAATGGAATATCTTTGTTTCATTCAAAGTCTCCCTCTTTCCCTCCCTCCCCCCCCCCAAAAAAAAATTTCTGGGTTTTTTTTTTTAAATGAAATGATTTGAAACAAAAATGTCATTTCAGATATATTCTTTTTAAAAAGCCATATGAATAATAGGAAATAGCCAAGAACACCTTACCATTCTCATGGGCCAGAATCTTAAAAAATACCTTGTCCACCCGCTTCCCCTAAAAATATTTACAGAAAAATCTCGTATCTCCATTATGACCCTGAAACATTACCCAGGGAGGAGAAGGCCTGGCTCATAAGTAAATAAAAAATGAATTTTCCTTAAAATAGCAACAAAAAATTTGACTTGTTCAGGAAGGCCCCAGTTCAGGGCAGCATCTCTGTTCAGGACTGTACCTTCATGGGTTGAAAATACCAGGTACAGAAGGACTCTGTAATCTAGCAAAGAAAAGTGTAACAAGAACTAATGGTTTAAGATTAAAGCCAGACAAATTCAAATTTGAAATATAACAAATTGTTAGCTGTGAGAGTGACTAACCTTTCAAACTAACTATCAAGGGAAGGGGTGGATTTTCCATCTCTTGATGTCTTCAGATCTAGAATGGATGCCTTTCTAAAAGACATGCTTCAGTTAAACACAAGTGATTTGGTTCAATGCAGGAGTTACGATCAAACTCTATAGCCTCTGATATATAGGTTGGATTGGATGATTTAATGGTCTGTTCTGGCCTTAAAATTTATATGCACTTAAGTATCTGTCTTGAATATGGATGCACTTAAGCACGTGTTTAAGTGTTTTCCAGAAACGAGGCCCCTGGGCCACATCCTGCATAGGAGTAACGTGTGCATAAGATCTACAGGACTGGAAAAAAGGCAGACATACCTAGGTTCAGCAGGGATTGTCTTTTTGTTCTGTTTATATGGTGCCTAGTGCAATGGGATCCTGGTCTGTGATTAGGGCCCATATGTACTATGGTAACATGAATACTACTGCTGCTGGATACCTGGTATGAGAGAAGCTGTTCAACAGCATATGCACGGGAAGCCTTTTCTATGGCCAAAGCCAGACAGGAGACGGACAACCAGCAGAGCAATTGGCCCTTCATTTTATAGATGCAGGGCCTGATTCTGACTTCACATGCTGTTTAACCCCACTTCCTTCACCAAGCTGCTTCCTTCTGATTACATCTATGTAACCGAGATCAGAATCTGGCCACCAATGAGCAAAGAATTCAAAAGCAATCAAGGAGAAAAGCTATTTAAATCATTATTTGGACCAATGCCTTCCTCCTTCTCTACCCCCTTACAATCCTTCACACATACCGTGTCTGGCAAGTTTCCTGAGATCTGCACCACAGCCAAGGAGCGAGAATGCATGCTTCATGTAAATTGAATGAGAATGAGCTGCAACACCTTTCATGCTGTTTGTGGATAAATAAGAGAAAGATCTCAGATAGGGAGCACAAAAAGTCAGCACTCCCACACTCCTAATGTGCCATGTCAATTGCACCTCTCCCCATGGTGCATTGTTTATTAATAGCTTCCAGTGATGTTGCTAAAGGTTTCAAGGATTTACGGTTTCTAAATGTTCTGCCTCACACTGGCCTTGTTTCACTTCCTATTCTCTAATATTCAGCCCGCCAGCACTTCTCCTTTGGTTGACTTTAGTTTGTGTTAAAACAGGTATGTTTTTTTAATGGGTATAAATAAATTAAAGCTGCATCTTTAATTAATCAGTGCACTTCATATTGTAAATGGAGATTTTTTTGGTAATGACTTATCTTTTTAAGAGGACATTTTACACATTTTCCAACTTATCGTGGGTGCTGTAGCTTTTACTCCTGCATGTCCAACAGGTCCAGCTTGTCAAGAGAACATTGATCAATTAGGGATGCTAATCAATCTAACCTAAGGAGATCCATTGGTTTCTGGATACAAAGGAGGAGATGGGGCATATACTTATACTTGAATGATGATGAATTGTAGGGAATAGACAGTGTGTTGTACACAATTTTAAAAAATCTTAAATGTTTATTTTTTCAGTTACATAGGTTTTTAAATGGAAATACATATGTCTGGAAGACTAAAACATGCCTAACAGACAGCAGCAGCAGGTAAAGTGTGGAAAAATAGAAGCATTATTAATAGAAATATTTCTACCATAGCAGCTATTAAATGATTGTTTTTAAGGGTTTGGAAGAAGTATCCATATGTTTGTAAGATTTTTTTTTCAAATTAAAAAAAAGACAGTGAGAGTATAAAGAGGTTTAGAGGATAGATGGAAACATTAATACTGCTATTTCTTTGATTGCCTGCCACAAGGTGCTAAGCACCCATTGGTTTAAATGGGGATCAAAGCACTCAGCACCTTGCAAGATCTTCAAAACTGCCCTACTCAGGAAATGGGGGGAAATTATGAAATATTTTCTGTATTTTGTTGACGTTTTATGTCAATGGAAAATTTAAAACCAGCTCTAAGAACTTCATTACCTTGGACCACCAAGTTCCCACTTCGGCAAAGAACTCAAGCACGTGCTTAAATCCCATTGATCCTTTGCTGAATAAGGATACACTTCAGTACGCGTTTAAGTGCTTTGCTGAATCAGGTCCAAAAGGCCACTGAAGTCAGCAGAAGCCCCAGGGCCTAGTCCAGCAGCTGCTATGCATGAGGCCTTCACTGGTAGTTCAGAGCAGTGATCAGTCCCTAATGCTGGGCTGAAGACTGCCTGACTGAGGCATCTTTTCAGGTACTAGGTAAGCTGTGGCTTTGACATGAAAGAGGCTTGGTTAGTGGTGGCCTTGTCTGTCAACAGGTACAGTATTGCTGTGCACTTATTACTTCCATTATAGAGAGAAAAAGCCCCCAGGGTTCATTCAAAGGTAAGTGGCATAAAGTGAAAAGTAGCAATTATGCGTGCCAGAAAAACAAAACATAACCAAATGGCGCTTGTGTGAGTAGCTTCCAAGTGCAGCAGCATTAATTTAACATACAGTTGTTTTTACTTGGTCTCTGGTGAAATTCCAAAATTCAACTGACAAGCAGGTGGTTGGGTACCGTAAGACACAGTTATCTATTGTCTTTTTTTTTTAAACAAGGAATTCTGCCGATGTTTCGTGTGGAATGTAAATGAGTCGTTAAGGGAAGAACTGCTGCGTCCAAGCCATAGAATTAAGATGGGGGTGGGAAAAATGACAATACCTCAAGCAAGCGAGGAGTGTTAAGTCTGGAGTTCAATATAAATTCTGTCTGCTAGGACAGAACCCAGACACTCACTACTTTGTTAGCTTAAGAATTTTGAGCAATTTTTTCCATTTATCTGCATTCCCTCAAAAAAAATTATTTTCACACATTTCCACAGATACATCAATCCTTGAGGCATTCCCCTAGACACTCAGTAGGATGCCCTGCCATAAATATAATAAAAGCCTTTTTTTATGTCCATTAACCATGGACATGTGTGTTCCAAAAGTTTCATGACACGCAGTCATTTGTGGCTTTTTAATTATAAACAGAAATATCCATCAGTGAAATACGGGAGCGGGCTAACAAATATCTTTATACATTTGAGTTCACTTTGCACAACGTGATCCAATTGGTTGAAAGGCAATGCATCTATGCCCCTCCCTTCCCATCCTGTCACAAATGATGTGTGTGTGTGTGTGTACACACACAAAGTAAAAATCCAGTAACATGATGCATCAGATTCTCAGCTGCTCTAATCCACTAAAGCTCCACTGACTTCAATCACCTATATGGATTTAGCAAACATCTGTAATGACCGGTAATGCTGTTCTGATCAAATCTTATTTCCAAAATAAGAACACTTATTTTTCCTTTATTTCATAGGCCTGGTTCACTTAATCTCAGAGAGAAAGAAAATAAGGCCCAGTGAATTACTTGACAAATGAAGTCATATTTATTGAATGCGTTTTATTTCAACAACCAAAAAATTCTAACAGCCTAACAATGCACATAAGTTAAAAATTAATTATCACTTAGTGATAACAAAGATAAAGTTGATTTACATGGAAAAAAGAACATTTACAATATGTTAATCCTTATTCACATTGTTGATACCGCAATAAAACACAATTTGTTTTTTGATTTTTTTTATTTTTTATTTCACAAAAAAGGCGGAAAATTGTGCTTTGTTAAGAGGCACTACAAGAAAAGTTTCTTTTTCCAAATAGATATTATATGATGGATACTGAATAAATAGACATGTATGCATTGTAATTCGCAAAGTTCTGGCAAGACCACAGGCTAAAATGCCCACAGATTCACTTAGAACCACTGCAAAATTGGCAGTGAAATAAAAAATAAAAGGCAAGACTCAGCATTGAAAAAATATCTAATAAAATTTTTGGTTGAAGTGTAAAAGATATCAAATGTTGATGCCATCAACCGATGAACAATCTTGCAAGGGCAAAAATCAGTTTCCTTTTACACAGATGGAGTTATTTCAGTAACAGCAAAAGAAGACAGTTTTGAAAGAGTAACTCTTCAAAGAACATAAAGCAGCAACCATTGAACTTCGGATTAAAGCTGAAGCATACTACAGAAATAAAGAAAGAGGAGCAAGAAGGGCTTAATTAAGCAAACCACCATCATTTTGCAAAGGTACATAAAATTAATGCAGAGCTACTGTTATGTTTCAAAACGTTATTTGAAAAAGTCCCTTTAAAAACTCCAGAGGTTACTGAGCAGCTAGAATTAGCTTGTATTGCAACATGTCTTCTCCCTGTATATTGTACGTTCTGAGTAAATATCAACACAGAAGTTTGTTTTTTGTTTTTACTCCTACTTTTTATACCTTTCAAATATATAAATAGTATTAACAGTTATATTACAATGCCTGGTGTGGTAAACAGAAAATAACTTTCAAAGCGATATTGCATGAGGTCTTTGTCAAGGTTACATAAAAGCACAACACGTACAAAAAAGAAACCCTGCAGATACGGTTCTGACTGCAGTTTAGAAGGAATCTGCAATAGGTCCAGCTGCAATAGTAGCTTGGAAATCATTACATGGAAGTGAGAGGTAATGCTACCTGGTGTTGCTCCCAACAAGATGCCTCAAACTGTTGGTAACTATAGTAGATTGCAGCTTTAGTGCTCATACCATTGAAGAGTCAGTCAGCATAAGTTCTGCCTTATGCAATGTAATTGCTAGGTTAGGTGTCTGGGAAAATGTTTCAATTTATGACAAGAAGGTGACTACACAGATATCGCCGCTCATTCTTATTACCTAGAGCTGCTAGGCTGCAGGAAGATTGAAAAATGTGTTCGCGTCAGGGCTGCCATGCACTGAATGTGGGCTGCAGCTTGTGAGGCCAGTGGCTGAGAGCACTTAGTACCACTGAAATAATGTGCATGAAACAAAGGAAGCCCAAGTTTAATAGACATAAAAGGGGAAAGGAAAAGGGAAGCCAAGAGTGGCAGACCCCCTTTATCAATCCATTTAACTGGACAGTTTTCTACCCATGTGGGTTTTGACATTCTAGTTTCCTAACTTGACTTTATGTTGAATCAAAAAATAAGAATAAAAACTAAAAGCAACAAAAAATAAAAAGGTATAAATGTCTAAATTTTAAGAACTGAAACAGAGAACAAGTAAATAAACTCCACAGTAAAACGTGGTTCATAGTATGAATTCCATACATCAAATCCCCAAATACTATTTTTTAATCAAGACCTCATTAAAGGACAAGTCTTCTATGCACTGAATTTCAGTTTTACTCATTTTGAATTCCATGAAAATTCATCTGTTCACTACAGAAAGGGCAGTCTGAATAATGGAATGTGCAGTATCACTTTACGTATGCACTGTGGTTTAAAGTACTTTAACATAGTAGTTGTTTTTAAGGTGCCCTGATTTTTTTTTCCCCCATTTTCTCTCTTTTCTTTTTTTGGCAGTGTTGATTTATGTCTTTAAATACATACCTCAAAAATTACCCATCAAGTTGCCAGATAGGAAGCCATATAATAACAATAATAAAAAAATCAGGGATAAACATAGAAAATAAATAGGAATTCAAAAATAGTCACCACACCCTGAGAGCAGGCGGCAGTTATCAAAAAGCCAAAGCAACTCATTGTGAAGTGGTTTTAATACATAAACAAGTTTCATCTTTAAAGAACTCATTTCACAGTCTATACTTTCGGATTGTAAAGTTCTGTCCCATGCAATTTTTATATATATAAAATTTTATGTGTGTATATATATCTATATATCTATACACACACACACACACACACACGCACGCACGCACACACAGAGCTGTAAATTTTCCTTCATTGATTTCATAGGTCTTTTTCTTCCTGTTTACTTGCTAGATGTCCCTTTCATAAGTGCAAGATTAAAAACAGGCATAATCCTATGTGATTACAACTATTATCTCAGTTAAACATAAAAGTGTAACACTCAAGTGTCTGTGTCAAGGCGATGTTTTAATTGGACAATGCTGAATTCATTCAGTTTTCACACGGATCGTGTGCAACAGAAACAACAACAACAACAAATGCAAAAAGAGGAAAAAACAAATTAATAAAAACAAACAGAAAATCCTTGGATCAAATGTATTGCTTTCTGTATCAGGGGCTCACATTATCTCTGATCAATTTCTGAAGGAGTTGCCTTGCTTTTGTCAGGATTCTCCTCTTCGGGTTCCACTTTGTACATTTCCTCGGAGCCTTCTTCACTGTCATTCTCCTCCGATTCAGTCAGCAGCTCCTCATCCTTGTACTCTGCCACATCAACCACTGTTCCCAAATGCTCTTTTAGCTTCCCATGGTGCTTTACATGGTAACGCTGGTTCTGGAAGAATTTGATGATCGTGTGTTTGGGCAGATCCAGCTGAGCAGACAGAGTGTGAATGGCCTCCTGGTCAGGATACAGGCCTACATCATGGATAAAACTTTGAAGGATGCCTAAAGCTTCCAAAGATATCTTGGTGCGGGATCTTGGCTTTTTGGCACAACTGTCCTCAGCAGGTGTAGGTGGGGCCTCTTCTCTTGGAGGTGTGTTTTCCTTTGCAGGCTGGGACTGCTGTCTATGCAGGACCTATATAATTAAACATATACACATATTCAATGTACTTTCTGCACAATTCGAAAATGTGGCCAGCCCTCTGGTTAAAAAGGGCACTTGAGATATGCAGCAGTTGGACAGAATTTAGACAAGGTTTTATTTCACCCTTTAGTACACAGATGTACTTGTGAATTTTTATTCTCCAATCCCTTTCTTCTCCACAAAGCAACTGCACCATAAATGCAGATTCAGATGGACAAAATATGAAAGGCCAAGTAAAATGGCCAGAGCTAGATATTAAGTTGGGGGACATTGTAGACCAGTGGACATGGGAGTCAACTGGGATTTAGGATAGCTTGGTTCTATCCCAAGCAGCTACCTCTGCCACAGATGGTCTGTGTGACCTTGGGCAAGTCACTTCACCCCTTTGTATCTCTGGGACAGGGACTGTCTCTCAGTATGTGTTTGTACAGTGCCTGTCACAAGGGGATCTGATCTTGGTTTACATGCTATCGCAATGTAATGATATGATTTGGTTTAAAACCTATGAGACCTGCTTTTAGACAAAGACTTATATAATGACATTTTTCAGACAGACGTGGCAGTATTTTCCTTTTTTAAATGTAGTGAAACTTGTCTTAACCCAGTGATGCTCAGACTGAGGCTCATGAGCCACAAGTGACGCTTTAATGGATCTCCTGCGGCTCTTTGCAGCACATGATATTAAAACACTGATTTCATTATTAACCAGTCTAAGTTATTAACCAATCAGGATGCTTTTACTATGTTCTTATTTTATCAACTACAGATGGTTAATAATACTTGGTCAGTCATTTTGCTGGGAGAATTTTATATTTTGATATCGATAGCTCCATATGGATATATATACACAGAGAGAGAGAGAGAAAATGAAACAGTGAATTCACTCTACTGTGACTCTTTGGGGTAATAACGATCGCTAATTTGGCTCCTGAACCACTGAGGTCTGAGTATCACTGTCTTAAACAATCACTCAAGGGACAGACAAACTTCAGCTGCTTAAAAGAGATGCCCTTGTAGTAAAGGAGGCATAGGCGCCGACTCCGTGGGTACTCCAGGGCATGCTCTGCACCCAACGGCAGCCAAGCTCCCCTTCTCCCCCTCCCCTAAGTGTGCTGCCTCACCACTCTTCCGCCTACCTCCCAGCATTTCCCGCTGCCAAACAGCCATTTGGCAGCACTCAGGATTTTCCAGGAGGGAGCGGGGAGGAGCGGGGACATGGCATACTCAGGGGAGGAGGTGGTGAAGAGGTGAGGCAGGGGCAGGGACTTGGGGGAAGGGGGTGGAATGGGGCAGGAAGGGGTAGAATGAGGGCAGGGCGAGGGTGGTGCAAGGGCGAGGTCAAGCACCCACCGGGAACAGTGGAAGTTGGTGCCTATGGAAGGAGAGGTAGTGTTGTAACCAGAATGGCTAGGGCAGAAGTTCTCAAACTGTGGTCCGCAAGCTCCATTCAGGTGGTTCGCGGATAATTCCCTCTAAGGTGCACACCTGCTGGCCACACACAAGAGAATAGGGGTCACCCACCTAATTAGTGCAGCTGCACAGGTGTAGCTCCCCTAATTAGGTGCCTGGACCCTAGAGAAGACGCACATGTAAGATGAGGTGGTGGCCTTGGGGAGAATAGAGGGTAGGTAGATGAGAGAGGGCAGTGGGGTGAGAAGAGGGGTGGGAGGAATTTGGGACATGCAGGGCTCCGGCGGCCAGAGAAAGAGGTGACTTTCCCCAGCTCCAGGGCTGCACTTCTGGGGAGAGATGGCCCTCCATCCCAGCCTCATCAGGGCTGCTGCAGTGGGGTAGAAAGGGCACATCCATCAGATTAGAAAGGTAAGACTACTGATATTAAAATATGAGTTGTGTGCTTTTATTTGTAGAACAAAAAAATGTTAATTATTATTAAGGTTTTTTTATATAGCGCTTTTATCCAAAGCTCTTTACAATACTTAGCTAATGGTACAAACAACATTTGGAAAGATCATTAAGTGGTCTGCTGAGACCCTCAGCAATTTTCAAGTGGTCTGTGGAAAAAAAAAAGTTTGAGAACCACTGGGTTAGGGGATACTTTGGGAACGTCTCTGAAGATAAGAACCTGCCTTATGAAGAGTGTCCTTTGAATAGGTTTCACTGCACTACGTCTGTATTCATTTTGTTAACTTAATAGCCTTGAGTTCAAATAATTAATTTTCCTGCATTCTAAGGAAGCCTCTGAACAAACACAGATTTCAGAGTAGCAGCTGTGTTAGTCTGTATCTGCAAAAAGAACAGGAGTACTTGTGGGACCTTAGAGACTAACAAATTTATTTCAGCATGAGCTTTCGTGAGCTACAGCTCACTTCTTCACTTCTTCAGTCTTTGACCCTCTAAAGGGTTTTCACTACTATTATATCATCTACTTTTTGGAGGCAGGTTTAAAGAAAGCATCTGTAATTCCTATAGAATCCTAACAGCCATTTATAATCACTCAGAAAGGGCCTTACTCAGCCATTACCTCAGGTGAAACTTCCATTGAATTGTTAGAACTATATCAGAGTTACCGATGCTTTCTTTAAAGCAAAGTCCATAAAGCAGATATTACTGGCACACACAAAAAAATCCCACAGGATTGAAGGCTGCCTTTGTCCAGAGGTTTCTTAAGAATGCAGGGAAAAACTGATCAGAACTCAAAGCTACTGAGCTAACAAAATCAATACGGACCTGATATTTCACAAAAAAAGGAGGAAATCTTGTTTCCCCACTTGAAAAGTATCCTTCAAGTCTTTGCTTTAAATATTCAAACATCTTGCATGTAAATTATTGTTAAAATCAACTCTACATTAAAATTGTTTAGAAGAACTAAAGCAGGGGTAGGCAACCTATGGCACACATGCCGAAGGCAGCACGCGAGCTGATTTTCAGTGGCACTCACACTGCTCTGGTTCTGGCCTCCAATCCAGGGAGCTCTGCATTTTAAATAAGCTTCTTAAACATTTTAAAAACCTTATTTACTTTACATACAACAATAGTTTAATTATATATTATAGACTTATAGAAAAAGACCTTCTAAAAACGTTAAAATGTATTACCGGCACACAAAACCTTAAATTAGAGTTTATAAATGAAGACTCGGCACACCACTTCTGAAAGGTTGCTGACCCCTGAACTAAAATGATAGAAATTTGTTGAGGGCACAGACTGAATTTTATATAAAGGCAGCTATTCTCTCCGAGAAAGCCAAGATATAACACATACACACACACTGAGCAGAACCTTGCTAATTCAAACTAATACTGGAAGAGACGGCTCCATTGTGGATTGCCAAATTGAGCATACAAGAAAACAAATATTAAGGTATCTGCATCAGAGTGACCTTTATTCGTTATGCATCCATGCCAGAAGAAAGACAGGAGGCCATGGATATGGTTTAATTAGGCTACAACTTTATTCATGTATAATATCTGGGAGTACTCGGCAACAAATTGTACAATGCAGGAAGGAGCGGGCTCCCAACTGTTTAGGATGTAGGTGCCCTAAACCCTCTTCCTCAGCCCCACTTAAAGGGACCAGGAGAAGGAAGTGGGGTAAGCTCCCCATTGACAAGACATAGGAGCCCCAAGCTCCCCTGCTCAACTCCCATGAAGGATGATTTCCTTTAAATCCTTTTCCAATCCATTTTATTAGATAACTGTATCCCTTCCATACTGAGTACCTGCACTGGACATCCACCACATATACGCCTACATAGAAGAATCCCAGAAGATTATGATTGGAAGGGACCTGAGGAGGTTATCTAGTCCAACCCCCTGCTCAAAGCAGGATCAATACCAACTAAATCATCCCAGCCAGGGCTTTGTCAAGCCTGACCTTAAAAACCTCTAAGGATGGAGATTCCACCATGTCCCTAGGTTACCCATTCCAGTGCTTCACCACCCTCCTAGTGAAACAATGTTTCCTAATATCCAACCTAGTCCTCCCCCACTGCAACTAGACCTCCCCCATTGCTCCTTGTTCTGTCATCTGCCTTCACGTAGTTGAAGGCTGCTATCAAATTCCCCTTCATTCTTCTCTTCTGCAGACTAAACAAGCCCAGTTCCCTCAGCCACTCCTTGTAAGTCATGTGCCTCAGCCCCCTGATCATTTTTGTTGCCCTCCGCTGGACTCTCTCCAATCCGTCCACATGCTTTCTGTACTGGGGGGTCCAAAACTGGATGTAACAGTCCAGATGTGGCCTCACCAGTGCTGAATAGAGGGGAATAATCACTTCCCTCAATCTGCTGGCAATGCTCCTACTAATGCAGCCCAATATGCCATGAGCCTTCTTGGCAATAAAGGCACACTGCTGATTCATATCCAGCTTCTCATCCACAGTAATCCCCAGGTCCTTTTCTGCAGAACTGCTGCTTAGCAAGTTGCTTCCCAGCCTGTAGTGATGCATGGGATTCTTCCGTCCTAAGTGCAGGACTCTGCACTTGTTCTTGTTGAACCTCATAAGATTTCTTTTGGCCCAATCCTCCAATTTGTCTAGGTCACTCTGGACCCTATTCCTACCCTCCAGCATATCTACTTCTCCCCCCACCCCTCCCAAGCTTAGTGTCATCTGCAAACTTGCTAAGGGTGCAATCTATCCCATCATCCAGATTGTTAAATATGTTGAACAAAACCGGCCCCATGGCAGACCTCTGGGGCACTCCACTTGATACCAGCTAGACATGGAGCCATTGATCACTACCAGTTGAGCCTGACAATCTAGCCAGCATTCTATCCACCTTATAGAAGGCCATATCAAAAGTTTTGCTAAAGTCAAGATATATCACATCCATTGCTTTCCCCAGATCCACAGAGCCAGTTATCTCATCACAGAAGGCAATCAGGTTAGTCAGGCATGACTTGCCCTTGGTGAATCTATGTTGACTGTTCCTGATCACCTTCCTCTCCTCCAAGTGTTTCAAAATGGTTTCCTTGAGGACCTGCTCCATGATTTTTCCAGGAACTGTGGTGAGGCTGACTGGTCTGTAGTTCCCTGGGTTCTCCATCTTCCCTTTTTTAAAGATTGGCACTATATTTTCCTTTTTCCAGTCGTCTGGGATCTCCCTAGATTGCCATGAGTTTTCAAAGATAATGGCCAATGGCGCTGCAATCACATCAGCCAATTCCCTCAGCACCCTCAGATGTATTAGAGCTGAACGCCTAGACTTGTGCATGTCCAGCTTTTCTAAACAGTCCTTAACCTGTTCTTTCACCACTGAGGGCTGCTCACCTTCTCCTCATACTGTATTGCCCAGGACAGCAGTGTGAGAGCTGACCTAGTCGGTGAAGACCAAGGCAAAAAAAGCATTAAGTAGATCAGATTTTTCCACATCATCTGTCACTAGGTTGTCTCCCCCCTTCATTAAAGGTTCCACACTTTCCCTGAAAGTAGTAACATTATAATCCCCCTACTGCCAGCTCAATCCAGGTAAAGAGGGTCTTTACAAGGCTACAGGGGGATAAATACACCCCACTCTTCTGGTCAGCAGGAAGGGCAATACAGTGTTCTTGTTCTAACCTGGCTTCAACTGCTTCCTGCCATCCCTGTAAACTTTTCCCCTTCTTCTCATTTGCTGTAAGGGAGACCTTGAAGGGGTAATGCCCCTTTTCTTCCAGCTAGCTGGACAAAGACCCACTCTCATAAAAGATTTCCATGGGCATATTTATTTGGCCAAATGTCATTTTATCTACCATAACTCTTCACACTATACTAATAAATGTACTGTAACACATTTTGTAAAAGTAATGCAGTCTCAGTAATAAGACACCTCACAGAAATGTGCTGCTATTAAACTATTGCTGAAAAGTGAGTTGAGATTGACACTTTCACATTTAGGGAAAGATTATGTTACCTTTACTCATGTTACTCCATGAGTTGTCCCACTGAAATCAGCTGGGCTACTCGTCAACTAAGATACTACTCACTGTGACTCAAGGAGGCAGAATCTGGTGCTGAATTAGATTGGTTCTACTCTATCCACACACTCATGTGCGTGTTTGTTTGAACGGACAGATAATTTGTACAGAGATTAATAATCCATACAATACCAACAGTCAGCCCAGAAGATGCAAAAATCACATCTGTAATGATACAGTAACTGCTGGTGATGGAGAACTCTAACGCACTGAGCAATAAAATAGCGGTAAGGCCTAAATAACTTCGACCAATTAAAATGAATGTTCCTGGCACTCTCGCTTCACCACTTTCAAACAACAGAAAGTTTGTGTGTTCCACTGTGGCATGCGAGCATCAGCAGAAAAGTGAGAACTACAATACTTCAACATCCTAATTGCATTAGGCATAAAAACACTAGCCTTGCCCATGGCAGGGCTGCCCTCCGCAGTTAAAAGGCAGATGTCAGCACTGGTGAAATGCAGGTTGGTACAATTCTGACAGGGAAGGGTGTTCATTGAATGAACACAGTCAATGTCAGTGGATCAGAGTTCCATTTCTGTACATACAAACACAGGGGGTATCAGAGAAGTTGCACTAGTTAAAAAAATAAATAAATAAATAAAACCAAAATGAAAAGCTGTGTTTTCTGTTATGCTGTCTCCTGCAATAAAATAAGCATAATGTTCCAGCTAACTGAATAATTAGAAAATTCTCTGAAGATTTTATTGTGTCCATGGATTTGTTTCTAAGAGATTTTCAGTCATATTTTTAGATAATAATGATCTGGCCCAGTGTATGTCCTCTCACAGACCATTCCTGAACAGTCTCCAATGGTTGTGTACCTTGGCATTCTAAAACACAGAGCCATCAATAACAAGAAATTTAAACTACATGAACAAACTGACAGTATGAACTTCAGAAAGCTGCATACTAGAAGCCTCAAGAAATACTACTTATCACAACTTGGGCAGCAGCTATTATAGGTATGAAAGCATCCAGAAAGAGTATGAGTTACTCCGTTTGTTCGCATTGGAATTGGAAGTGACTTTTTTTTTTCATTCAATAAACAGCATGAGAAGTGATCCATCTGAAAAATGTTACAAGACTTCCAATCAAATATAATGATGAAAAAACCCCAACAATACAGGATCAGCAGCAGTAAAAGGTTTAATCTGAAGGAAATGAAGGGATGCCTACAGCATCTTCAAAGCAATCAAATCAAAGAGAGGGCTGTGCAAAAAAAAAGATAAATACATTGTAATTTTTTTAACCCTTTCTGAGATGGAGCAACATTCCTACCCTTCCCAGAAGGGAATATGCTGACCATGGCTGCTTAGTACAATATATTAGAAAAAGGTTGGGTTTTGTCTGAATTAATATCTTCTTAAAGAAGCAGTCCTAATTTACTTTCAGTTACACCAATGTAAATCTACAATAACCCCAATGACTTCAGTGGCACTACTCTGAATTTAGACTGGTGTTAACAGCAAATTGTAGTGGTATTATATGGATGTATAAATACAGATACATATGGACAGAAACACACACTCTGCAATTCCTCCAAATACAAATAATGAACAGTTTTGTATCTCCTGATTTCATAGGTGATTAACCTATTTTGAATTAGTCAGAAGTTTGTATTTCTCTGGGAAGTAGACCAATGGTCTATTTCTCTTATTTAAGTGAGAATTAAACTTCATGTTTTGTAAACAACTCCTTTGGACAAGCTTCATAAAATGCACTAGTTGATTTCTGCTGTTCAATTATGACATTTACCGTTCTGCACACTACACCGTCACAAAGGAAACTATATAGTTTATTGTAGTTCCAGTTCTAGAATTTAGGGTCATCATTTTTCTGATTTCTCTGCAAAATTCCTATGGACGTTAATGGGTGTTCTGCACACCACATTATGTACTCTAGGATTTTTGTTAATGTTGTTCTGGCTCACTTACAGAATGAAGCATCGCTGCAGATTCTCTTTATAGCTAAAGGATGGGGTATGTGCATGTGTGTCTACTCTATACACATGTACAGGTAGCAAGTTATAATCGATGACCGGTCAAAGAAGAATATGCATGAAGTGTCTGCTGGACTGTGGAGGGAGGATACAGAGAAGAAAGAAATATGCAATAAACACATTTTTCCAAAATAAAACTGGTTATCTGCTTGATGGCAAGAGACACACACGTACTATACAGAGTCTGTTCCCACACACCTCTCTTCCCTGTCCCAGGAGCATGACCATGCCTCCCCATTACTTAGACATCTCCGTGGCCCCCTAATGACTGAAGGATTCCGTTCAAATTTGCCCCCTTTGTTTCTAAAACTCTCCACTGACTTGCTCTATATGCTTGTCTCACAGGTCTCCTTTCCCCACTCTCCTCCTTTCCCCACTCTCCTTCTGCTCCTCTAGCACGGCTCTCTTCTATCCCTACACACCAATGGTGCATGACGTTGTTTAACAGCCTCCTTCTCTGCATCTTCTGGCCTCTGGAGTGGACTTCCTGTCTCCTTGCCTCACTACTTCTCCACCTACTTTCAAATCTAATTTGAAGATATCTCTCACCCCTTACCCATACGACTTACTTTTCTGTCCGTCCAATAGATTTAATTTTCGAGCTGTAGAAGCAGTATTACACTCTAAGCCATTTTAGAAGGGATGTTGTCCAAAGATGCCATATGAAATAGAGCTTTATTCCCATGTACTCTAAACACACACAAACATTCACTTTTCACATACGAACCACCGCCGACAGAAAACGTACAAAAACCTAATACGATGGAAGTTGACTTAAAAAGACAGAGTGACTAGTCTTAAATCGCACAGTATTGAAATATGTTTTGAAGGCCACAATGAAAACCAGCTGGGAGCCATGTGTAAAATATAATGGTACATGCCTGCAGGGAAGGAAGTAAGATATTGAATGATTAAGTTTAGGAAAGTATATAATATAGTATATCATTACGGGAGTGAGCTGGATTACTTGCAATAAGCGAAGGTTTTGTGGTCTTTTTCAAATCTAAAGCAAAGAAATATTGGGGTGGGGGAAAAGGCCACTGCTCCATTTTACAGGTAGCTGCTCCCCATCTCCATTAAGATGATTTTGGATGAGAAAACAGGCTTCAGGTGAAGACTACCAGATGTAGGTCCCATAGCAACAAACCAAACTGGACAAACACCATTGATCTACAGTTCTTCATCAGCACAGTATTCAATTTTGTCTAGATTCATTAACATTAGTTTCCACCCCACTCTCTCCCCATCTAGAACTAAAGATGACAACATGGCCAGTCATTAAGGGAACATGTACTCTCCCACCTCCCAATAAGACAATTGAATAAATATATGTATGTGTTGCATTGTGCATTGAATGTCTGCCAGCTAGCTAAAGGTTAACAAAGCTTACTTTGTGAAAAACAGGTTTTGTTGCCTATATAACTGTCACAACTGATTAGAAACAGGAACCATATTTCTACATGATTTGTGTCATCAAAACCCCAAATTCTTTGTTTTACAATGCGGTTCAATTGTTTCCTTCTTAGCAAAGAGAATTAGTCTGTGAGATCATTACTTCTAACACATTCTCTCAGAAATGGTTGAAGTTATTATTAGGTGTCCCCCCCCTCATCCTCATAGCCATCCCTGTCACTGGGTCATAAGATTACCTTCCCAAAGGAGAATACAGTAAATTTTCTAAGTACAGGCTCTCTCTCTGCAGGGATTATATTGCCAGAAATGACTCAGAGCAGCTGGAGGCTCTGAGGTTGGCTTACCCTGGGCAGTATCAGTTCCCATAAAGCTACTGTAACATGAAGTCAGAGGACCAGGTCCTTCATGGGACTTTCAATTCACAATTTAACACATTAAACATCCACTTCAGAACAGTTACTTTCCTTGGCCCTAATTCAAAGGTCACTGAAGTCAACGGAAAGACTCCCATTGAGTTCTGTGGTCTTTGGATTAGACTCATAATCACCATTTGCAAGACTGAACTTTGCAATCAAAGGGTTCCCATGCTGCTCTGTCAGTGGCGACATACACCTCATAAGCAGGGTATCCCACTCTCCAAGGCTTGGATTAACCCTTAGCAAGCTATCATTTACTATAATCAGCCAGCCAATTGTCATGCCTAGGAAGATGTACTACCTAGCTATATTATATTAATCCACTGGAGACATATACAGATGTACACACACACAGAGAGCTCTATATTTACGTATCTTGCCCACAGACTGCAAAGAGTTAGCTTAATACATTGTATTGTACAAGAATAGACCAGAACAAAACACTGCAGTAAACAAACCTACACACAAACAGGATTTCCAATCTGGGTCACACTGGCAAAAAGCATTAATTAGACAGAATTCCTGTGTTGAGACACTTTACAGGCTTTTAGGAATGCCTGCATGAGAAACTGTAATAGAAGTTACAATTTGCACCTGTGCTCATTTTTCCTTTTAAAGAAGTGGTGTGAGACTTTTTTTTTTGCACTTTGCAAAGTATACTCATTTAGATAAATATTGCAGCACAAGTTACAGCCCCAAATGAAGTATTTTCTTTAGGTTCATTCACATGTCTGTGATTTTACATCTTGACACCATAAAGCTGTGTTAAAGACTGTGGTTTAGTTCCATTGCTTTTCTTGGATTATACAGTATCCTAAGGTCAAAAGTCAGGAAAAGCCAAACTGTTATTAAAAAAGAAAAAGTATCTATGAAGTGATGACAAATTGCAGACTATAGGTGTTAGATTACATTTTGACTTCAGGCAGGTTTAATATACTTTGGTTTCCTTTTACAATTGCTCCTAGCAGGTACTGTTATGGGTAAGGGATTTAAAAAAAAATATGGTGTTCAATAAAAGAAGACCATGTCAAAAGAAATCAATATGAGCGTGCAAAATGGTAGGAAGTCTGACATGGATATATATGTTCACTTTCATCTAGTTTTAGTCTGAGCTTCCTTTAATATTGTAACCCAAATGCTAGTGGCATTTCTCGTGTATTGTGTTTATTTTTTAAATGCAGTTTAATAATTGCTTCACAAGAGTAAATACCAGCACCAAAGATAATCACACAATTTGTGATATATAATGCAACTCCTTTTATCAGGGCCCAAATAAATCTTTATGGGTTAGTTGGTTAAAATGATCTTTAAACCAACAGCCCTAATTCTTCTTTGTAGTTGCAAAGAGACAACAGCTAATTTGAAAAATAAATAAATAACATAGCCACACAAGCGAGATAGAAGGGCTTTCATCTGCAACATATTAATTCTCTGAGCGAGGTGGATAGGGAAAAAGGTTCCACAAGGAACCCAAACTCAAGTACAAGCCCAGTTTCTAAATGGGAATGAGGAACTAGTTGAGTGCAATTCACTTCAACAGCTTCCCAGCAAACATTCCATACCCTTCCTTTTGCTTTATGGCAGTCATGTTGCTTAAGGACAAGAAATAAACAGTGATAAAAAAAATGGCAAGAGACAGAACAAACAAAGAGCTTCTGAAACAAGGGATCGATCCTGCATTCATTGTGCACCCAACAGTTTGCAGAGGACTAGAAATGAAGGACTGAGCTATCGTGGTATTCTTTTTTTTTTTTTTTATTAGAGCAGCAACAAACTAATCGCATTTCTAGATAAGGGAGACAAAGGAGTGAACTGTTCCATTCTCCTTAAAAAAATATGAGTTGGAAAAAAGTCCAGTAGTATACTGCATTTGCCATCACATCAGAAGTGATAAGTGTAAAGTGTTAGCAAAATTCAATTAATCTCATTGACTTAAAAAAAAAAAAAAAAGAGGTGTACTCTCCCCTCCTAGCACACACTGCTCCTATTAATGCTAATAGGGGCTTAGCATGCATCAAAGAGCAAATACACCACAAAACATTTTTAAAAGCTATCATCACTGGAGATAAAATATAAATTACAGCCTGATTACACTGTGCTGCTAAGAGGCTACATGTGTGATATGACTCACAGCGACAACTGGGGATGACCAGATAACATTTGGACAGGTCTATGGTTACTATAAAAAACATCTGGGCATGGGAATTTTTTTAAAACATAGAATTACGGTCTTCACAGTTGTTTGAAGAATGTTTACAAATCAGTCTTAAAAAAAGAGAAAAGTTTCTTCCATTACTTTACCACAATCATGACCTTATTTTCCAGTAATGCGTGGCTTATTTCCCCTTCCTGATCTAGGTTAATAGACAGCACGTGGCTGCACAAGAGTTACTATTTTGCCAGTATAATGTTTAAAAAATGTATAACCCTGAACATACAAAGTAATTCATGGGTGTCTGGATGGGGTGACTTTTCCTAACACTAACTAAACACTAACTAAACTCTTCACACAAAAACACAGAGAAAACTTTCATCGTCGTGCAGTGCATGGGAAGTACCTGATTTTATAGTAGAACGTAAATGAGCTCAAGCCAACGATCACTGGATTAGCTCTGAATTTCCCATCTCTTTCTGGTTTAAGCCAGATCCTTAGGTTTATTGTATCGTAGTTTTATGTGAAAGAGAATACACTCCTCTCCAATATCTATCTGCACTATGAGAATTTTATAAACAACATTATTTACCCAACAGGTGGAGCCATCACATACCTACTATGTGGATACGTACTATGTGGAAAACAGGCCAGATTCACTCCAGTTTCTGCTGGTGAAAACCAGGCTGCAGGGTCTCTGATGGCAGACAGGCCTTATTATAGATGTGGGTTGTAGCACAGGGTGGCTGCAATCTCTCATTTTAAAGAGGGGGAAGCAATCAGCCCAAAAAGTGGGCAGCACAGGCAGGGGATTTGGTATGGCCATTGCAGCTGGTGGATGCGCTCTGTTCTCTGCACATGTCTCAGCCAGAAGGGCTCTAATGGCTCCCTGGTGCAGCAAAGGCAGTCCTCTCCCTATTGTAACTCGTGAAGGGATTTAAAGGTGAAAACTCTGCCTTACTCAGCCATCAGTAATGAGTCATCCTCAAAGTGCAGTGGCCACCACCAGCACATGGAGATACACATGGTCATTTGCCACAAGCTGGAGCAGGGATCGGCAACCTTTCAGAAGTGGTGTGCCGAGTCTTCATTTATTCACTCTAATTTAAGGTTTCGTGTGCCAGTAATACATTTTAACATTTTTAGAAGGTCTCTTTCTATAAGTCTATAATATATAACTAAATATTGTTGTATGTAAAGTAAAAAAGGTTTTTAAAATGTTTAAGAAGCTTCATTTAAATTAAATTAAAATACAGAGCCCCCAGGACTGGTGGCCAGGACTGGGCAGTATGAGTGCCACTGGAAATCAGCTCACATGACGCCTTCGGCACACGTGCCATAGGCTGCCTACCCCTGAGCTGGAGTGACAGGCCCAAGAGACAAGCACTCTAAATACCTAAGCCTCTTGAGTCTGAGAACTTGACCTGGAAACCTCTGAGGTGACAGCTTTCTATCAAGATTTCTGGCATTTCCTGCTTCAGATTAGATTGCAAACATTGTGAGAACAGCCTGGCAGAGCCTACACGTAAAGTGGTGAGAAGAACTGAGCAGCAATTGGTGGAGGAGGGCATCACTGCTCTCTTCTCTCCATTTCAAGGTATCTCTGGGGTGCTCATCATCACAGCATCTAAACTGCCACCAGTGTCAGGCTTGGATTCCTTCTGATCTCTGGTACAGCAGGACTTCCACAATAAATGGCCTTTTGCTGAGAATGGCCCATCTCTAGCTCTTGGGGACTGCATACTGGGCACTATAGACTGCCAACTAATGCAAGAGGAGGTGCCAAATGAAGAGGCTGCCTCAGAGGCATCCAGACACCATCTCATTGAGGGCCATAACAATTCTAGACAAAGCTTCTGGAGCCTGCTCAAGGCCTAACAGGAAGTCACTAGAGAATGCAAAACATGCATAGGGTGGTTCTGGTTATGTCTTCCTGCTCAAGAGGCAAGCTGCTGCATTCTGTATATGCTATAGCATCTGTGCCGACCCACCCTCAGACACAGAGAGAGGGAGCTGCAACAGTCGAGTCTGAAGGTGAGAAATGCTTGGATTGCTGGAGCCAGAACCTCCTTCGAGAGGAAGGATCAATGTGTCCTGCACAGCTGGAGGTGGGCGATGGCATTTTGAGGCACTACTGTACTTAGAGTCCTTCCATCTGAATTTGGTTAGGGTGCGGTTCAAGGTTTTGGTGAAGACTTGGGTTGGTTCTTATTTTATCCAGAGCAATTCGCCCATCCCTAATTGAAAGCTGGCAAAACCACCATATTGAATAATAGAGCCACTTTTTCAGTCAAAGTCATCCAAAAATGAATCTCAACTTTTGACATATTTTTGGTACTTTGTGTATCTCAAAAAGTTACCACTCCATGCATTTTCTTCTTTTTTCCACACACGATAAAGGATTTGCCTTTAGCCTGCGGGAGACATGTCCTGCCAAATTCCAGCCTAGAGCAAAGTTTAAGGTCAAGTTATAAACCCCATAACTATGGTGGCACAAATGGCGCCACTATAATCATGCAGTTTTCCAGCTACTTAGATTAAGAAGAGGGTTTTGAATTATTTAAAGGGAGGATATGTTTGGATTAGACATTTTATTCTGGCGGGTAATTATTTGTCCCATCAAACTGTTTTAGTCCTCACACATGGCTATTTGGGGTTCCAAGAATATCCAACTGTTCTGTTAATTTTTACAATAGGGACACTCAGAAGTCAGAAGAACCTGCCTGTTATGGTTAGTGAAAATAGTACATTTGTGCTGATAAAACGCTATTCAGCATGTTTTTTGCTTTCTGGACGTAACCACCAGTGCACTTAATAACAGGACTTGAGCAAACTGTACTGTGTGAATCAAACACATAAAAGTATAAATATTCCTTTTTTTAGAACGCAAGTCTTAAACACCGCATTATAATCAACTGCCATGGTAAAAGGCAAAATAGCCAGCATTACACACACACAACTGGCATAATACGCTTTATTATACCCTTAGCTTAAAATTGGGTAAATAAAGTCAAATGATCAAAGTGCTGAGGTCTCCAGGGACTATGAGACAGAAGACAGTAGATTTTGGGGAATTATAACCAAGATCCTTTGTCTTTGCGTTTCACTCTTGAAAAGGTATGGAAGTCTTGAAAACACTGGACGATTATCTCATTTTGCTAGTCTTGTGTCAATTGCCATTTTTCACTAGACACTAATTATGACCAGTACCAGTTTTCCTATATTAGATGACGGATGTTGTAACTTGCAGGCTGTAAGGAAAGGTTTCCTATATTGTTTGCACTTGTGCAATACTGGCAATACAGATGTTTTCGTTCAGAAAACTAGGCAAAAATGCAACTGAAAAATAAAATGTACTTCATTCTTTTTGATTAAAAAATGGAAACAATTCAGTGTAGACGTGGATGGCTGATGCAAAGGCATGGAAAGTATTCAAAGGCAGTGTAAGTATAATGACAACAGTCTTGTGGTTAAAGCACTGAACTGGGACTCCTGAAATTTGGATTCACTTCCCAGAATTCCCAAAGACTTCCCCGGGCAAGTCACTTAGTCTGTGGGCTTCTGTTCCCAATGGAGCTACTAATTCCTTCAAACAGGAATTAATTCAGGGAAGGCCTGTGTCATGCAGCAGGTCAGACTAGATTATCACAATGCTCCCTTCTGGCCCCATAATCTAAGAAATTTCTAGCGGTTTGAACAAGTGACTGGGAGTCGTGACTTCCGAGTTCTAGTCCAGCTCTGTCACTGACTCGTTTGGAAAAGACGACTGACCATTTTGTGCCCCAGTTTACTTACTACATTTGATCTTACCTACATTAGAGGGATACAGCGAGGCTTAAAGGAGGTTTGCAGAGATCCCTGTAAGAGGAGCCTTAGATTTGCACTATAAGTGCAAGATCTTTTATTTACATAATTTTGTACCACCAAGAAATGGAAGACTAGATCCTCTTGCTATAAACTTCCACTGTGCTACTCCTATAACTCCTGTTGGCATGTATAAGGGCTGTATGCCTACACAAATGGAAGAACTGACCCAAAAAAATAAGAAGCAATGTAGTTTATAAAAGGAACTTAAATATATACGTCTTCCATGTAGGAGTCCTTCAGTCCATGCAGCACCGATCATCAGTTTGCTGAGAAGTACTGATGAAACTAGGAAGTTACTTAAAACATCTTCAAACCAGCAACTTCTCAGAGTTAAATGCATACATGTTGCTATTACTTGCCCAAGGGCAAGGCATGTATCTTGGAACCTGTACGCTGACTCTGTGGCATTTCACCATGATTTTGTTCCATCTCCCACTAAAATTGGTTAGAGCATAAATCAAAACTACTATAATCAGTTGCAACACTCCAGGAAAGGGGTCATCTTCTTCCATTATTTTCCCTTACTCCTCCTATAAGCCTGAAACCAGGAAATTTACAACCTTTTACAATCCACACACTTATAGGCAGCACCCAAGAGAACATTTCCATAGAGAGATATGGGTCCTAATTCTGATCTCACTTACACCAGGGTAAAACAGGAGTAATTCCTCTTAAGTCAGTGGTGTTTCACTAGTGTAAAGCTCCCCAGAGGATTCAGGGGGCCTGGGGAAAACAATTTTGCGGGCCCCTTCCATAAAAAAAAATTGCAATACTATAAAATACTATATTCTGGTGAGGGTTCCTGCCCCACGCCCCACGCCCCACGCCCCCCCCGGGCGGCCCTGATGTAAAGCCAGTGTGAGAACAGAATCCAGCTTCTAGAGTGGCATCAAGAGGTTTTCTCTAAGCAAATGGGCAAAGAAGCCAGCCAAAGGAATGAATCAAAACTAAGGGAAAATTATAGTTTAAGAACAATAGTACTTCTTTCAGCAAAGGAAAAGCTTGAAGTGCACGATAAGTGGCTAAAGACACAATCATAGCAAGATCTAGAGACAAAAAAAAATCTCTTGACTTAATGAAATGTAAATTAACCTGGCCCTGCTACAAAAGCTTCCAGGGGAGACTAGAGTAGTCATTGTCATGAAGAGACCCAAACCAGTTTGCCTCAAACCAGGACTGCAGCCGTTCACTTACAAGCGATCACACACGAGGAACGCACACACTTTGGAAGTCGAAAGTTGGAGAAAAAAACACTGCAGTTTCCAACCGAGTTTTCCATGCAGCCTTCCTCCCCAAATGAGCAGATGGTTTACAGTTCGTCAGGGTCAGAAATGCCCTTGTGGCTTGCTTCCTGCCTGCCTGCCTTTGTAGCTTATCTAGATCTTATCAAGATACACAGTTGAAAAAAATTAGAGAAGCTAAGTACAGAAATTAGAGAAACTAAATAAAAACCAAGACCTGTTTTGCACTTGTAAAGACCAGCACACACATCAGTGTTCAATGCTCACCTGTAAAACACATGGAGTATGATTCTGAGAGGTGCTGAGTGACCTTTTATTGAAATCATTGGGAGCTGTGTTGCTTAGCACCTAGGGAAGGCAGGCCAATTATTTTTAATATGCTCATGTACAGAGGTACCAGAACAATGCCTAATTTATGTAATGTGCTTTGAAGAAATCTGACCCTGGTTAGACTCTGTTTTCTTTAACTCGCTTGACCCCAAACGGCTACTTTACCTTGCTTATCAAATAAACGAAAGGCCAAATTCTGTAGTCCATACTCCTTATTAACTCATGAAACGCTTCTACTGAAGTCAATGGGAGTTTTGCCTGAGTAAGGAATGCAGGATCTAGCCCTAAGCCCCTTAATGACCAATCTTGTAATAATAGAACCTTTTTCACATCTGCAATACCCGGCTACAGAAGAGCGCACTTAAAAGGGTCCCAAGTGTGCAAAACATTGCTCAAAAAGCTTCAGGTGAAAGAAAATTATTAGTATAGTTCCAATGCCCCATAGTGGAGCAATGCAAAAAACCATTGTCCAAGCCAACATAAGAAAAAGGATCATGAGATTAAAATCTGAAAACCATATTGGTTCTTCTAGTTCTAAAGAAAAGACAGTACTTCCTACAGGAAATCTCTGAGGTCAACCAGCAATTAACTGAAAGGTTCTGATTGAATATGTTATTGACTGCTCTCACATCAGACAGCTTCCTGTTTATTATACCTTATGGGCTGTTTAGGTGCCAAGACATTAAACTGTCAATAATCTATTAATACTGAACTACTCCCTCCCTTCTCCTCCCATGCAAATACTCTCAGGCTAAAGAACTGTCCTAAAAATATGCACATTTTAAAACTGTAATGAAAATTAGTTCTTTAGGTTATTTCTTTATTTTGTTCCAGCTTAAATGTATAGCAATGATCATAAACAATATGAAATACAGTCTATAGCTACACAGAAAAATGTATTAAAAAAAATCATAGACATGATTGGGACCATATCCTGAAATCTGGCTTTCCTTTCCCAGCCATCTTAAACAGTCTAAGTTAAATTTAATTAACAATTTACAATGAGGAGACAGAAGTTATTTAAAGAGAGGCCTACAGGTCCTTGTCTGGGAAACAGTTGTATGCAAAAAAAGTTTTAATGAATTTAATAGAGAAAAGCACTTTAATTAAATGCTGTCAAAGAGGATTGTATTAATGACTGCACACAAAGGAATTTAAAGCAAGCCAAGTATATTTAGCAAATAGGAACTGGGCTTTTGAAGGCTGTAACTATTTATGTTTCTGCAGTTGCAATGCATCTAGAAGATCGCAGTGCCAAGTGAAACCAGTTATGTTATTATATATGATTTTATTTATTATGGATTATTAAAATTTCAAATGCCACAGGGAAAACATTTATTTCACTTCCAAAATGAAACACCAGAAATATTTCCTGTTTCTGCAGTACTAGGAAAATAGGCGAGGAAGTAAATAATAAATAGTAATAATAACTTAGCACTTAACTGTGAAGGGCTGTCCATACACATCTTTTAAGGGATGCATTAAATCTTGGAATTTGAGCATGTCAGCTTCTTTCTTATACAATTGGATAGATTCACAGTTCTTCTAACTGTAGTATCTCAAAATGCAAAGGAAGTAGAGTAACTAATTCATACCCTTTTACAGCCATGTTGCCATTATATCAACAAAGTGGATTTTTGTAATATGTTTAATATCTGGAAGCCAAAAGCAGTAGCAAATAGGTACCAGGTTTTCCTGAAAGCACGAAGGCAACCAGGCTGCCATATTTTTCTACATCTGAAACAAGATCAGGAAGGTTGAAATTTTCAAACCCAACTAGGAGATTTAGCCACTCAACTCCAAATACAATCAATGACAGCTATGGTTAAATCACCTATTTAAGTTAGTTCAATTTCAGACTACTTCTGCAGAATGCCCCCCAGTGTGGATGAAATTTGGGGCATGGATGAAGGAGTTCTGTCTCCTCCTACTAGCCCCTTAAATGCTGGATGCAAGAGAAAAACATAATATGGGCAAGTCTTAATTAAGCAGACACACAAAAAAAAAGCAGAGCCCCAATGCAGAAAACAGAGACAGACACAACCAGAAACGCCAATGGGTGTCAAAATGATTTTCTACCATGTTGGTACAAAGGTAATTATCAAAGATACAGTCCTGGGGTTATTTACAATAAACCATTGGAAATTGGGGGTTGTCTTTTGGTCTTAATTATGTCTATGAAACCCAACCAAATGTGAAGATTTTCTACATCTTTCTTGCCACATGAGAGAGAGAGAGAGAGAGAGAGAGAGAGAGAGAGAGAGTGTGTTGTTTCTGTTTTCCCAGAAATGGCAAGTGATTTTGGATACTACATTTTTGGGTGCCCAACCTGAGACACCTTGTACAGGTTTGGGGTTTTTTTAGAAGGTGGGTGTTCAGCTTTTCCTGACTGTCACGAGGTGTCTCAAAACCCAAAAACCTGGGCACTCCAAATCGAGCCACTTTCAAAAATGTAGGCCACATAATATTTCTATACACACACACAGGCCAAATTATATGTATACACACACACAAGTTTATAATTCAAAACATGAGGAAGGCAGGGGGAAGCATTTGAAAAGAGGTAGAAGCTGGGCACCTACTTCCTTTCAGGACGATAAGAATGATCAGAAATGGAGACTTTCAGCTTTCTAAATAAATTAACTAATTATTTTTAAAGTCTTTGATTAAAGTCATGTGTTTGATCTGAGTTTATAATGTAGCCTTTGTTGTTCTGCAACTAGGGATCCAGCAGGCAGCTTCACTTTCCTGTTTGTGCTAATATATTTTGGAATATTCTTTGAAATACTGCAAGTGTAGATGAATGTGAGAAAAAAAATGTGTGCTACATACTTCCACAGGTAGTCTATGTAAGAATTGTGTATGTACAAAAAACAGTTCCTATTTTGATATGTACATATACAAAAACAAGCTATACAAACACATTGTATACACCAGCAGAAAGTCTCCCCCTGCAATGTGTGTATATTTGTGTATGAGCCACTATCAAGGAAGTAGGAGCCTTAATCAATGGAGAGGAAGAATGGCCCAGTGGTGGCTCTGGAAACCTAGGTTTAATTCTCTGCTGCACCACAGACTTACTATGTGATCTTAATCATCTCACTGTGCCTCAGTTCCCCATCTGCAAAATTTGGATGATAGCACTTCCCTACCTCCCCAGGTGGTGCTGTGAGGAGAAATACTGTGAGATGCTCAGATACTGGATACCCAGCATTAGACAGATACTCGTACAAGAGTGAGGCTTCTGTGGCTGCATGAGGTGGCTGGGCAAAGCTGCAGTTGTTACCAGAGTGCAGAGCAGCCAGACATCTGACCACACTTCAGAAATTCTGCTAACCAGCAGCTGGCTGATGAAGTTCAATATGGACCTGCCTCAACCAAATGGATCTGTTTCGTATCAGTAGAGGTGATGGGTGTCCTTTTTTTCTCTTCCCCAATGTCTATAATTTCCCTGCCCACACTAATTTGCATATCTTTACATTGCAGAAGAGGACAGCTGCACTGGGATTGACAAAGGGAACCTTACTCTCAAGAGGGGTCCCCACTTGAAAGGTCAGGTTAATAAGGCCAGTGTCCTGGAAGTATCCACCATACAGATCTGCCAGGCTCTAAAGCCAGCTATTTTATAACTTCTGGGAGAGGGTGAGAGAGACCACTTAGGGAACACTAATATGAAATGAAAAAAGAGATTTTTTTAAAACTACTACTAGAATTTTAGGAGTTTAAGTGGGGCAGCAGGTCCAACAGCTCTTTACCCTCACAACTTGTGTCTTGTCCTGCTGAGTAAGTTCACAAGCTAAGAATGAACTTAATGGTCATGCTTTGTGGCCATGTTCACACATCCTCCAACTACTGCATCATTCAGAATAAAGTGACCATCTGAGTTTATGGAAGCCCCAGGACTGGGAAAAAGAGGGTTAAAGGTAGTTCAGATGGAAGCGTATTGGCCAAGTTGCGTAAGGGCGGAGTCTATGGCTGAGATGGTGCAGTGTAGAACAGACATGAACTGAGCAGAGCAGTTTTCAGGGAACATGCCCTTTGGACCAGTGCTGTCAATCTCTTGTCTCTCTGAGTATTAAATTAATCTACAAACAGGTTTTAATTGTGCTTATTTCGCTTGTATCCTGTATATTGTTTAGCAGCATAACCATGAAGACCAGGTTATATAAAATGCTGACACTGACCTCCCAGCTTCCTCCCCTGCGTACAAGTGCCACCTCAATTCACCTACACTGGCCCCCGTTCTCCTATACTTCTGCGCAACTGACTGAAACTCCCACCCCTCAGCTGCCATAGAGCTGGCTTTACAATTTAAGTAGATCAATTAGAAATCTAAAAGTACAAGGTAATTTGGCTAGGTGAACACTGCTTCTAGGGACACCACTTGGAAGAGACTGAACTTGCAACCTCAGAAATGACAAAACTATCCAGCCTCGTTGCTCTCTCCCTTCTAGGGTTAAATAAAATAAATTAATTTCAGAACGAAGACAGTTTCCCTTTTACTATCATTATAAGGGTAGCTGCAGACTTCAACTTAATAAAAATCAGCAGCACTTTTCAGCCACATTAGATATCCACACTAAACAGAAACAGCTGAGAAGGCGCAGTAGGTAGGTTTGGCTAGAACAGTAAAAACTCAGTGGCTTTCCACTGCAATTGTAATAACTATCAATCATAGGAAATTCTATCGGATACCTCAGAGTCTAATATAAGGGGCTCATTGTCTGTTATGTGTTGCTCGTTGGCTTTGTTAAAATGCATGCAGGCCTTGCTGGGGCAATGTTTCTGAGCTACTGTAGACTGTCAGAAAAATGTTCTAATGGTGCTCATCAAAAGGTGAAGTGGTCAAACATTCATTAAGATATAAAACCACAGTGCACAGCCACAATTCTTTTCCAAGTAGGGAGGTTGTGATTCCTGAAGAGTTGAATAACAGAGCTGCATAAGAACTCCAGGGAGAATGCAGTACAGAGCTCCAAGCCTTCCAACCAGCCTTTTTACTTACTTACACACGCACACGCACACCACTTTCCATGTCAACAAGGCCAAAACGTCTAAAGCAGTCACCTCATTTTCAGGGCAAACAGTTTTTCATGCCAAGGTGCCCAAAAACATAGATTTGGATGTTGCAGGAACAGAGATTTTTGTTGCACTGCTGTCTCTTGCCACAAGGGGCCATTGTGCATAACGGGTGGCAGACCTGCCCAGTCTCTGGAAAACTTGAGTCCAAACCTCACTGGCTTTCGCCAGAATTTTTTGAAACTTCTGTGCTGCTGAGACGGATCTCAGGGGAGTTACTGTATACAGAGAGTACAGTCTGGGGGATACACGGCCGGCTCCCTCTCCCCACAACATGGTGTTTAGCCAGAATGGAAAGAAGCCAAGATGATGGTGCAATCTCCTACTTTCGCACTGCAGCAGCAGCTCTTCTAAAGCAGCTAGGTATTGCCAATATGAGGAAAGCAGCAGTTATTTTGTTCTGTATTCACTTTGATGGAGGATTTGGTTTCATTCCAGAAGGAAGAAATGAACCAATTTCTCAAAGATACCACACACGCTGAGGCAGAGGGAACAAAGGGGGACTCAGTGGAGCATGGGGACACACACAGGGGGATGCTACAGGTTGGAGAAAACCCTATCCCTCCCCAACTGCCAGGGGAGAAACAAACATATTAAGATATATTAGCATTTTCAAATGGTAATTGGCTGATTTTCTGATTTTAACTGTATCATTTTAACACTGCAGTGATGCAAACTTGTCTTTATCTACCATATAGTTTGATATTTTTCAAGTGTTTTTCAATGTTTTAGGTTGAAAGGTAATACAGAAATGGAAGACAGCGCATGTGCGCACACACACACGCAACTCCAGCTACCATTCAGTGGTTAGGTACTCTGTTTCCAAACCTGACAGATTAAGATTTGACACATTTCTTCCCCATAGCTCAAGTTCAAACAGCACATAAATACACCAAGCACTCAACATAAATGTGCCAGCTCAAATAAAGGTTCTAAGCTTTCTGAGACGGGTTCAAATACAGCTACACTGCAGACACAGTACAACCTGCTCAAGTACACCCAGGCTTGCAGAGCCTGTTTTATCTGTCTGGTCTCATTCCCATTTTGAGCAAGGATTGACAGGGATTAGAGGGTGACGTTTCTGGTATGTTTTGAGGAGCTATGATGAAGGAAGAGGCTGAAGCGAACACGGGAACAAGAGGGTATAATCATGCAGAAGAGAGGAGTAGAACTGGAGTGTGACCCAAAATGTCTGGGGAAATTCATAAGCACAAGTCACACAAAAAGTTATTTTGGGATGGGAAAGTGACTTTTGTCTAAGTTGTCAAGTATGTGAAGACCGCTGCCCTTCCCAGATCCATCTGTGGACAAAATGAGTGTGTAGATCATGGTGCAGCATACTCTGCATGCTCTTTTCCTTGAAGGAACAATATTGCCATGGTTTTCCTCCTACTTACTGTTAGCTAAGAGTTACTAATTAGTATTATTTTTAAGTGGAGGAATTTTACAGCAGTTACTCCTTTTTCTTCTACTCTGCATATCGTATGTATTGATTGACCTGTGTATTCTAGTGTTAGTGTCATTTCAAATCCATTATTTCATTAGGCTGCATTATTGTAGTGCTCATTCCCTTCTTTATTATTTCTATAAAGAGAATACGAGATTAGGGTTTCAGGAACTGCCACCTCCCCTGCCTTGGCCCACTTTTACAGGTGACTCATGTCCTGATGTTTTATATTCCATTGTAATTTCCAAAGCATTTGTCCTGTTGCATCTCCCACAAAATGGTAAAATGATCTCCTTTATTTTTGTGATGCATTTTTCCTGGGTCTTTAAAAAGACACTGACGTTTTCAGTGCTCCAAACAGACCAATACAAAAAGACCTTCCTGAAGGACAGCTTTCCACTATTTACTAACATTCCCCCAAGATGTATGATCTGAAATATTATAAATTGCCAGATTTGTCTGAATCAAAGCTCCTGGAGAAAAGAAGAGATATCCTTAGACAAAATAATTTGACAAAAGTAACAACGTATCAGGAAGCACGTGATGTACATTCCTGTTTCTTCCTTAAAGTCAATGTTTGACTAGACTTAAAGCAATATGTATCTATGAGCTTGAGCAGATCTATCTGACAGCTTATACAAACAATGAAATGCAAGGTTGCTTTGCTCTTTGAAAAGCAGGTGCTTTGCTGCAGCAGTGGCTCATTACTCTAGAGAACTAGCTTCTCCATTCTGACACCCTAGAGACAACCGCTTGATTCATCAGTCTCCCAACTGAATCAGGTTTCTCTGCCCCAGCAATTAACAATGAATTTGCCCTGTATTAAAGCACTAGGCAAGGAGGTTGCTCTCTGGAATGGTCACCTTGGAGGGCAGAAAGGAGAGAAATGTGAATTACTCTGTCCCAGTAGTGAACCCCCAAATTTCAGCATGGGCAAGCTTCTCTAGTCACTCATTAGCTTGAATGTTATGGAAAGGAAGCTGTGTATGCTTCTATAGGGCAGAGATTAGCCTAGGCACCATGGTTTCAAAGGCTTATGGGGTCTAAGTGAAAGATGGAGCTGGAGGAATAATCCCCCTCAATCCAGAGGCACAGCAAGCAGAACACCTAGGCAGCCACTACATGGCCCAGATAATTGCAGTGATCAGTCACAAAAATGGTCACTATGCATGTAATTTATCCAGTAGATCTATGTAGTTATGGTCTTCCTGGCCTTTTCCATGACCTCTATGCTGCCAGAGAATGCAGCCATACCGCAGGGCTCCACGGGGCCTAGGGTTTATCGGCTCTTTGGTATAAAAATGCTTCCTACTACATCAAGCTTGTTAGTGAAAATTTCTTCAGCAGTAAATTCCACCCTTGAATAGTTCACTCAAGGAATAGGAAAGCACTCCATTATATGCCTTAATATATAGGTGTCAGGGAGAATCCAATGGAAGAGAGAAAAAGAGGAATAAAACAAAGTTACACATAAATAGCATGCAGAATAGAAATGTCAACTGTCTCCTTGATGGTCAGGGACTGCTGCAGCCTCCCCAAAGGAGCTAATGTATCTAACTGCAGCAATAATCCTTTTAAACTATCAAGAACCAAACTCTCCTCTCAGTTACTTCACTGTAGAGCTGGAGTAACACAATCCAGTGGATTTAAACTGACACTGCAGAGCAGAAGTCAGCCACCAGTGATCGCTGGCATTCAGTCCCTGACATCTGACAAAGTGGGTATTCACCCACGAAAGCTCATGCTCCAATATGTCTGTTAGTCTATAAGGTGCCACAGGACTCTCTGCCGCTTTTACAGATCCAGACTAGCATGGCTACCCCTCTGATACTTGAATCTCTGAACTGCAGAGAAGTTTCAAAATTATGAACTCAACATGTAAACGAGACAGAACTCAGTGCAAAGGAAACTTCACAGTCTCCAATTTACTCCCAAGTAGCCAAGTAACTGAATGTAAAGGGTTGCTTTTTCAAAAAAACTTCTCTGTTTATTGACTTCTGCCCTGATTTCTGTACCCTAGCAGGGTTGCACTGCATAGAGGCACAAACTCCGTGAAGAGAAACTTCACCCTATTTAATCAGAGGAGGTGTAGTTTGCCCTCACCCTGCTATCCCAAGAAAGCAGTAAAGGGATCAATCCAGAAGCCACAGATGCTGGGGGATCTGCTGGAAGCCAGAAGGCATGAAGGCCCTATTACTGGGTGGAAGGGAAATGCTGGCCAATGCCAGGAGGCATTTCTTCCTCAGGCTCCTTTTAGTTTGGCTCTCAGCTTGGGAAGCAAGAGACCAAGCCCAATCTCAAATGCCGATTGCCACGTGGCAATGCTATTGCTAGAACAATTGCACCGTATCTCAATTCTTGATCATGAATGACTGACACATGCAAAACCCCCTTTTTTTTTTTTTTAAAGGAAGATGGAAGAAAAATGAAACAAATTAGAGATGCAAGAATGACTACCTACCACCTTCCTTTGGGAGCCTTGTAAGCACTTAAGGTTTTTATCATTTTGCATGTTTTACATTTACAACGCTGTCACTTGTTCTGGCCTTTAATGACCATCACCTTGGCATCAAGGCTGAGTGGTAACTACATACATTTACATAGCACCTTTTACCTCGAAGACCTGCAAAGCAGAGTAATTCTGTGGCAGTCGATATAGGATTGTTTTACCCACTGCTAAAGTGCAGCCAGCTCAGAACTGAAATGTAGCAGGCATTCTGCACCAGAAACTGCTTCTAGGAGGAAGTGAGACTACTTTTCCAGCTGACACCAAAGAGGGAATTTTAGATAGGCAGAATGTAATTACTCCAGCTGGAGTCTGGCCAGGATTCCTGGGCCTAGGACCCCTACCCTTATGTAAAGTGTCACAGAATTTCCAATGACTGCAAGTGTGAGGATCTCAGCTTTACATCTCGGATACTAGCCGTCATTGATTCTTCAAAGCTAATTGCCTATGAACAACCAACACAGCAAAGCCAAAATCAAACCTGGCTGTTGAAAATAACTTCAGTTGCAGAGACTGAAAATATGATTTAAAATAAACCAAAAAATCACTCTGTCCAGAGTTTCTTTTGACACTAGGGGACAGGTGGAGGTCTGTGTCTTGTACTGGTACCATGCCATTCAAAAAACAACTGGGAATTTCGGATAGGCAAACAAAGTCCTTTAAAATGCAGCACCCTCAATACACAAACCTAATGTATCAACCATATCCCAGTCTCTCCAGGGTTTTGCTCTATGCAGTTGCCAGCTGGTTCCATTTATTTTTCTTCATTTTTCATATTTTGACTAATAAATAATTAATCCATGGCTTTGTAACTTGCTGACAATACAAACACATTGTATTGCAATGCAGTATAACAAGTCGCTCAGATGAGACACCAGGCACTATGCAAAAAAAGTGATGTGCAGAAGAGTTCTGAAAGTAGGCTAAATTATCAAGGTCACTGATTAAAGCTAGAGCCAATTCAGGGAAAAATTATCTTGAACTGTCCCTTTCAGGTCCTTAAATATGGTGTTAGTTCCAGGGCTGGGTTTCTCCAATTCTAACAGTTTCCTTTGTGTGTCTAACACAGTTAAGAGCTACAAGAAGCTGGTAGCCCTCTGGCACAGCTGTTTTTTTTTGGGGGGGAGGGTTAAATAGAGAATACTCTGCTAAATACAAATGCATCTAGCTTTGCTGAGTACTGTTATTTATACAGTGCCAGAAGTGAACCTGGTCCTTTACAAATATGTAAGAAGACAGTTCATTGCCCCAGACAGTTTACAATCTGAGAGGAATGGGGTGCCAATGAACCCTGGCCCTCTGATGCTGGGCATGTAGGGTACTTTGTGCAAATGTGAGATTGGAGAACTTGAATTCTGGATGGTAAAAAATTTTTCCCTTTTATTCTTATCTATATTTTGAGAAGAAAGTCAAAAGTTGAAAAGCTATACATGACTGGATAGGGCAAAAACTGCCCAGGGAGAACTGAAATTGTTTGGAAAGAAAGGGAGCAGAATTCAAAGAAGAGAGAATGAACTGAGAGGACGGACAGTGTTAGAACAGCCTGCAGAGGTGCTCAAAAGCACAGGAACAGGAACAGAAGCAGAGAACACGGACTGAGTGGAGAGGCAGGGGATTAGAATGATGAATAAAGCAGTTTTAGAAAAGAGCAGAGAATCCAGTAACAGAACAGAGGGTAAAGCTGAAAGTAGAAACCATGAAGCTGAAAGGCAGGAGCAAAGTCAGAGAAAGGAACATCAGAAAAACAAGAGCATTTAATAGACTGGAAATCAGAAAAGGAATTACAAGGTGGACTTGAATGAATGATGAACTCTTAATAATCAGCAGTCAGAGAGGAAATTCAGAGATTAAAAAAAACCAGTAAACTCTTCGGTGATGACTAGACCTAGAAAGTGACCAAGATGGTGTGCAGGAAATCAAGCAAAAGAGATGACTCAAGAGGCAGCAGAATCAGAAAAACTGAAGCGGAAATTCAAGTTGCCCAGGATAAAAAGTAAGAGACTGGGTTGAGAAGAAGAAAGAGGAAATCATCAACATCAGGTAAAATGGGGGAAGGGGAGGCTGCAACAATAGACTATTCCACTTAGAGGGAGATGAAGCAAAGAGCTGGATGGAGTAGACTTCAATGGAGGCAAAGGAACAGCAAGTGAAGGGCTGCCACCCACCAGAGGTTGAAAGGTTTTGGTTGACAATACCACCTCCTCCCTTTCACACACACTCATGACCTGGGGGTTATCTTGGACTCTGCCTGGTTGCCTCACATTCAGACTAGGCCAAAGCTTGTCACTTCTTCCTCCACAATTTCTAAGATGCGATCCTTCCTTTTGGTACAATCAGTAAGAATTCACAGCCAAGCCGCACCTTGGCCATTGTAACCACCTCCTCTCTGGTTCACCTGAACATGCACGTTGCCCTCCTCTAATCCACCCAAAAGGCAGGTGCCAAGATCATCTTCCTAACTTGTTGATCGGCACAACATCACCTACTCTTTCAATCTTCCCATTGGACCTCCTTGCATCAAGTCCAAGCTTCTTCTCATCAGCTTCAGGGGTTTTGGCAAATCTGACCCTCCCTACTTAACTGCTTCTTGTTAGTCTCTAAGGTGCCACAAGTACTCCTTGTTCTTCTTGCTGATACAGACTAACACAGCTACTGCTCTGAAACATTTCACTAGTATAATTCACACCTCACTTGATATTCTTAGCCAACAATAATACTAGCTTTGAATGGCCATTGTCCACTACCCCACAAAAACTGACTCCCAACTAATCTGTAAGGCCTCTCTTCTTTTGATGACTTCCTCAAGACTTACTTCTGCTTTGACCCCCAAAAGAATGAAGGCTAGATTGAGAGGTGATGTGGAGAAATGATCGTTATTGTTAAAAAAACAAAAAAAACTTTCAACATGATTTGGAATCATCAAGCTGTGCACATAGGTAGCCTCTATGATTCTTTCTACTGTTCCTCCCTCCACCAACAACCTACACTCCCTCCTAGCATTTTAGCCTCATTTGCAACATCATATCTTAAATCAGATTTAAGATTGCTGGGGTGGGAGGGAGTATTATTTTTCCTGTTTGTTTTTTTTTTTAAATAAAACAGCACCTAGTACAATGGTCCCTGATACTCACTGGTCCTGCTGGGCTTTGGACAGAACTGAAGTACAAATAAACCACCCTCCCTCCCCCAGTGTTGGCTCATACCACAGGACAGTAAAGCACTGGTTTGAATTTACCTGTGCTAATGGTGCGCATGAGGAGTGCAGGGTGGGAAAGTACTCTACAATTCTTTCCAGTTCTCAGTTCCCATTAGTCCTGATCTGCTACATGTTGCTGTCTCAGTTTTGAGCCTCTCTTGACGGCCAGATGACTCTTGGTTTTGTGATGTGTATAAATATCTGCTCCTCATTTTCATCTATGTTTTGAAGCAAGGACCTCAGCCCCCTTCTTTTTCTGTTCATGTGTGAGTCTATTTACCAGTAGAACAACTGAGACAAGGCTAATATAAAGTTGCAAAGAATCAAAATCTAGAGCCTGAGTCAGGAATGGAGCCTACAAACATGCAGGTATCACTGAGGAGGGTTCTGAAATGAAGTTCTGCTTTCAAGGAAATGTTCACCCTGCTCAGTTTTAGAACACATCAAGTTTCAGTGAACACACATGCAGCAGATATTTCCAAAGCAGAGCTTCTCCAAATGTTTTACTTTTTAGACCACTTCACACGGGACACACCCACTCATGGACCACCTCTCCTCCCAATACTCCCTATTTTCTGTGGTATTATCTGTCTCTTTCTAATGATGGATGCTACAAGCATTTTTGGATAGTGGAGCATAGTTCGAGAATCCCTGTCAGAAGCTGTGAGAACTTTGTGGGTTGAGTTTATCTACTCAAGTTCCTGGTTCACTTTCCAGCTACACACACACACACACAAATTTGTTTTCAATTTCTGGATTAGGTAGGCCCCCAAATATCACCAGCTCTTCTTCCTGTTGAGTCTTACCCTCACTTATTGCCAGCGTAAGTAGTTTGTTTTGAACTCTTCTTTGGTAATCTAACAAACACACACATAAACACACTCAACCTGCAAGCCCCACAGAAGCTGGAACCAGTTGCTCTTTTCTACCTCGGCCAGCTGCTGCAACACAAAGAACCATTGCAAGGGAGGTTAGTGCTCTGACCTGCACAGGCTCAGGAGTGAGCTGGACAACGTGCTGCATGCGCTCGCTGTGGTGATGCCTGGACTCTTCCTCGTAGATCACATCCCTCTCGTGCTGGGGAAGGTTCAGGAAGCGGCGGATAGTACAGAGGTTTTCCCAGAGGGTGCGGTTTTCCGGGCTTGGGTTCTCTTTCCAGCGGAGCAGCTCACACAGCCATCCCTGCACCAAAAGGGTCAGAGTAGTTAACTTGCCAAGCACTGATGAAGCAGATGTGAAATGAACTTCAGCTATACTGCAGGCTTTGCTGATGCACTGTCTCAAGTTCTGCTGCCTTGATCTGACATGGAAGCCCCTCTGATTTCCACAGATCTAACTGGATTTAACTGTGGCAAACCAGTGCTGCAATAAATCAGTAGTTCTCAACCTTTTCCAGACCACAGCACCCCTCCCACTTAGCAATACACAGCAAGAGGAGTGGTATTGTGGTCTGGAAAAGGTTGAGAACCACTGATTTATTGCAACACTTAGCAATACAGCAAGGGGAAGGTGGTTGTAGCCCTTGACATCTGCTACTGACCAACTCAGAAATTTTGTCCCCACACAATAAATGAAAACTTTTGATAAAAAATACCAACAGGTAAAAAGCCTTTGATTTAGCTCTTCTTATGTAACATCCACTCCTCCAATTCAAATCCCAAAATAAAACTTGACCAGGTGTAAATAATCAAATGTCTGTTTTATAAAGGAAGATTAAGCCTTATGGAAAAATCCTATCAAATTTAATAAGAATGAGACAAATAGGGCTCTGTAGGAATTACTCTAAAATTCTATAGACAATGATATCTGTGGAAAAGATTTCTAAACCAACCCAGAGTGTAATACTGAATAATGATATCCCTGCTACATACTTCTATAGGTTAGCTTGAAATTCTATAGAAAAGTTGGTGCACTGTTAAATACTATAGGACTTCTCCACAAGGGCCAAGAAGCAAAGGTTCCCAGAGAGTGAGAAGTGTGCACTCCAAGAACGGAGCTGGCTGTAAAACAAAGAATACTACAGGGCAAAACAACAAGGCCTATTAATGGCATTCACACATCTGGCCCCATGCGTGCATTGAGCATGGCTGTCTGTGACCTTCGGCCCTGCGCAGGTTACTGCACCTGCAAGGGTCTGAAAGTTGGCTCAGTTCACACTTGCAGGCAGATGTCTCCTACTTAGCACTGAGGATATGATTTCTTTCTTGTGCCTACGCAAGAGAAGATACAATGCAAATGATGGTGTACGTGAAAATAAAGCCGAGAATGCTGTCAACGCGGCTTACTGACTCTTGTCAAAATATTTTACCTAGTAGCTTTATAACCTAATCATTTCCAAGCTACAACTCGGAATTTAGACACCATTTTGACAGGCACCTTAAAATACCTAAAAGATAGATAGCTAAATCGATGTTAAATGCAGAGAACAGGAAGTAGCCCAAGTTGCATATTTCCAAGCTGTAACCAAAGAAAACTTAATAGGCAGCTTCATTAAAGGCCCATACAAGTCCTTCCTAAAAAAGGAAAGATTTTTATATAACAACTTGTAAGCCAGTGACGACTCATAATGTGCATTATAAAACCCCCATATAATATTGTAAGTGTTGTTTGTCTAACTCTCCACTGTGTCTTCTGCCTTCACCCTCCCTTCCCAAAAAAGGAAGATTTGATTATCTCCGCTGCATCAGCCAAGACAGCAACACCAGCTGTTCTCATTGTGCAGCCTCTTCCTCACGGCCTACATGTTAATAACCTGATCATTCCATTTTCTCCTTCAACTGCCGGCTGCAGCACAGCGAAGAGACAAAAACCCAGGCCCATCTGCAGCAGCTGTAGGCACTGAACTGTGAAGCCACTGGGGATTTATAAACTAATCTGTAACACAACACTGCCTTGTTTTTACAAGTGAGAGGCCACAATTGTGCAGACCTGATCTTTTCTTTCTAAACTGGGGGGGAGGGGGGAATGAAAACAAGATCTCTAATCATTTGCTTTAAAAAATTTTTTATATATATATAGATAGATATAGATATAGATATAGATATAGATATATATAAAACTTGGTATTCAGCTAAGCTCAAGTCAGGTGATGACTGAATTTCTAATACAGTTCCCCTCCATCCAAAATAACACCCAAAACTTTATGTCTTAAAGAAAAAAAATCTTCCAGACCCAAAGTATTTTCTCAGGGGTTTCTTTGTACAAAGGAAACAACTTTTGAAATGGAAAATAAACCATCTGTGGAAAAACTAAGCTCCTATTTCTCCATCCTTTTTACTGATCTGAATAAGTCTCCAACTGGACTCTTTCAAATGTTTCAAGCAGGTATGCTTAACATCTCCTGAGGGATGCTGTAGCATGAAGACCAGTCATTAAACAGAAAATAAAAACAAAAACCTACATCTGTTAAAAGACAGAGTTCTGAGGGATACAGACCTTAAGGACGAGAACACCTGCTGTTCTGATGGAGGCAGGAGTTGCATTGTGGGAAGCTCCAATTTGAAATGAGACAGGTGACAGCTGAGTGGTACCATCGCCACGGATGAAACTTGGAATGTCTAGCACAACATTCACTGCTGCATTTTGATTTATAGGCACCGTTATAATCTGCGCTCATTACAATCACTTAGAACAATGCTACAGACCTCGTTATGGACTGCATGCTCTCTGCCATTAGTCTTTAAGAAGTATAGGGCTCAATTTGCCCAGCAACATGCGAGGTCCTGACCTTAGAGCTATTAGGGAGAGGATTAGACTGCAGTGTGACCATGTGTGCAGACATGAGCAAACCAAATTAATTTCTGGCAAAGGGAGGCACCAGGCAAAGACCCTGTCCTTAGGACACCTGAGAACTTCTCAATTCCCCAATGGAGATACGCTAATGGCGTGTTTAAGGGAGCCCAGTTCTGAAGGTAAAGCACATTCATGGTATTTAGAGGAATATTAATCCAGTTTCCCACAAAGTATTTGCTTGGCTGATCAGATTAAGGGATCTAGCCTTCAACAGCACCCCCCCACCACAGCAGGCCCCGAGAAATCTGTGATACTTCACAGCCTCAGACATATTGCACCATGTGTACCCAGCTGCTACAATAATTAGCTTATGAATGTATCAGCTGGTTCTGTGATTTTTATAAATAATAACTAACCTACAGAGCAGAAAGATGTTCATGAGCCTAATATTAGGAAGAAATTGCAAGGTGCTCCTAACTCTGAATTGTCATTGTGCTAAATGCCCTGTTTACGCTCATGTTTTATACTACTGGATTTCCCTCTGATGCCATTTATAAATATTTATTTTGCATCAGCAATGGCAATTTATTTGTGTCAGCTTTCTTCACGACAGCCATTATTTCTTCCCCCCTCCCCTTCACCCTCTATTGCATTTGTACACTTATCTACATCAAAACTATTCTTTCACCCGCTCTTCTTCTATCCCTCTATCTATTTATTTAAGCATTCATTCATTTGCCTATCTATTTGGGGTTATCTATCCATCAACAGGATCTGTTATTAGGTAGTTGCATGGCTAATGTCAGAAAACACTAAGGCATTACCATACACACATATACACACACACTCACCCCTTTACCATTGCAAGTAAACCCTCTCTGGGTAAAGATGAGAAGTCTGCACTGGGGTTTTGGATTTTTTTCATTTGAACAATCTTAGCCTGCCATCCAAGGAAGTTTTGCAGTACCAGGCAAAAAGAAAAAAAAAGTGTAAATGTCAAATAAAACAGTGACAGATGACAGTATTCTCTATTGAATAGCACCGTTTCTTCGTGCATGTTCAATGAGAACTCATGAATTATTAATAAACAAATCTCCTTTTTCTGTTAAAAATCTCAAATTGGGTGTTCGGTGGGTTTTGTCGTCGTCGTTTTTTTGGGGGTGGGGGGTTGTGGTGGTTGTGTAGTTCTGTGTATGTTACGTGGAGCTTTCCAGCAGAATTACTTTCATTTAAGAAATGCTGATGCAGGCATTCACAGAGATACAGCAGTTCATGCTGATTTTCATCTGTGGTTTGATTTACTGGGGGTGGGTGACAAAAAATTAGAAAAACCAAAAGGGAGATTCTACCCCATCCTCATTTACCTCACTCACCCAGAATGTCTGAGCTACTTTTCAGTGTGCTTACAAGTGAAGCCAGCTTAAACGAACCTGCTGAGAGACTGAACAATTACACACTCTTCCCAGAGATTTCTCATCCCCAAGCTCCTGATGCTGCTGCCCATGCACATGTTGAGTGGTACTCTACTATGCAAGCAGACCCACTGATTTCAGTGGTGTTACCAAGAGAGTTTGCTACTAGTCAAGGTGAATAAGGATGGCAGAATCTGGCCTTTCATGTCTGCTTCTGAAGTTCTCAAATAGGGCAATGACTTGCATTAAAAATAAAAGGAGGAAAACCACCACAATTAAAGGATGCGTTTGACTCTAAATTCAGGCACACCCAGTACTTGTGGTTACGAAGGAATTCTGCTAATAACTTCCTTACGTTCACCCCAAAACCTGAACTTGCATCTAGAGCTCTGCCCAATTTATCTTATTGAAAGGAACTAAGAGAAAAGCTGGCCTCTATTTTTGCTGTCGTTCCAATCAGAAAGGATGAAGATTTTCTAGGCATTTTATTAGATAAAACAAATAATATCATACTAATGTCCTATTTTTACTCTCTCTCTCCCCTAATCAAATACATTTCCCATAGCAAAACAAAAAAAAACTGCAGGCGGCCAGCCTTTGTCACTGTGTTTTTGTGCTGTTAAAGAAACAGTCCACTTGCTACACTAAAGCATTTAGGCTTGGTGCACTCAGAATCCCCTTGAGGGATGGGTTAGTTGGTTCAACAAATGTAAGCCCTATTCGCTGTCACTTATCATTGATCCCTTTTTAGCGGCTTGACCCTTTTACTTTTGTAATACTTAACATAGCACGGGGGAGGGAGGAGGAGGTTCAGCGAAATGGAAGCCAAAGGGATAAGAGGCAGATAAGACTAAATTTAAAAAGCTTTAAGAGGGTGCACACAAAGACCTCCATGTTCTATGCAGGCGGAGCCCCACTTGTAGTCAATATAAGAGCTAAGAAAGCTTCGGTGAAAAGTCCAGACTTAGACATATTGGTCTTGAAGCTAGTTGCTACTCTCATAGAAGTACGTCTGCTGATGTCCACAACAGAAACAGGCAGCCGGCTACCCACTGTAACTTATTAAGACAAAGCATAGATGCATGCACAGGATATTGACATGCTTTCAGCACTGATAAGGCCTCCTTGCAGGCATGTAATTTAAATAATTCTGTGCTTGTGTTCCGTTAAAAAAAAATAATAATAATTTTAGAATTTTCTACACTGACATTTTCAAGGGATTCCTGTGAATCCATGAGTAGGCAAATGAAGAGAGTTTTTAGTGAGAGTGATTCAAGATTCCTCTCAAAATAAATGTAAAAGGCCATTTCCTCACCCACATCATCAGTGCAGAAAATGTCAACATATGCGACAAAAAAAAAGCAACTTCTGATGCATGTCTTGAAAGATTTTTTTTTTTTTAAGTTACACTATTAGCCACAGAAAGATCACTTTCTACAGGGAAACGCCTGAAGTCCCTGGAGCAAACTTTCAGAGGCGCAGAGAGCATTCTTCTCTTCTTGGCTAGGACTCTTCTGCAGTGCGAAATGAGCCAGATAATATTCAGCTCTTGTTCCTTAGTCGCCAAACTCTCTTTCCATGAATCCAATAAGTGTTTATTAAAATAAATAAACCCCCTAATGATTCGAGATAACCTAATCAAGAAAGCTGAAATGGATAAAAGACTAACTAGAATGGAGAGTTCTGCCATGGGCTTCAATTAATTCTTGATAAGGAGGTCAACTGAACCTTAAAAACTTTACACAGCGCATTTTGTTACAGTTCAAGGTTAATCATTTTATACCTTGAATTTACTAATGAAAACTGATCAGTATTTTTCCCTCTTCCAACATTTCAGACTAAACACTAAACTTTTGGCTTTATGTAGTAACTTCAAATCCAGGCATATTCCTAGATGTGCAGTTCCTGGTACTATATTCCTGAATAAAAGGGACATTGAAAGATTCTGTGTATTTAGGTTCCCAGAGTTCAAAAGAGCACAACACCGAGGATATCTCCTGTAGGAACAAGGCTAGTCAGTGGTTAAGACAATGGACTGGAACTCACGTGATTTGGGTTCCCACCTTTACCAGAGATTTTTTGCGTGACTTCGGGCACATCAATTAATCTGTGCACCTCAGTTGTAAAATCGCGATAATATTTCCCTACCGCACAGAGTTGTTGTGAGGATAAATTCACTATGTCTGTGAGGTAGTCAGTTACTATGTGTAATAGGGACCATATAAGTGTGTAAACAGATTGTAGAGAAGACACTGGTGTCTAAGGGCTTGTCTATACTAGGGCTAAATCGGCACTGCTGCGATTGACACAGCAGCGTAGATTTAGCAAGTCTAATGAAGACCTGCTAAGTCGATGGAAGAGCACTCTCCTATCGATGTCTGTATGCCACTTCCCTGAGAGCATCTCCCCTCGACACAGTGTGGTATAGACACTACTGTAAATCAATCTAAGTTACAGTAACTGCGATCAAGCATCGGAGGGGTAGCCAGGTTAGTCTGGATCTGTAAAAACGGCAAAGAGTCCTGTGGCACTTTATAAACTAACAAACGTATTGGAGCATGAGCTTTCGTTGGTGCATTTGATAAAAAGGGTATTCACCCATGAAAGCTTATGCTCCAATACGTTTGTTAGTCTACAAGGTGCCACAGAACTCTTTGCCGTTTTTACAGATCCAGACTAAACCGGCTACCCCTCCGATGCTTGACCGCAGTTACTGTAACTTAGATTGATTTACAGTAGTGTCTATATCGCACTGTGTTGAGGGGAGATGCTCTCAGAGAAGTGGCGTACAGACATCGATAGAAGAGTGCTCTTCCATCTTTTGATGTTTGCCATGTGACCTTATGGTACTGTAAAAAGAATAATACCAAACTATGAATCAAATGGGTGTGCATCAGACACAGATTCATAAGCACTATAAAGGTTCTCTGGAACTACAGTGATGGGGATTACATATATATTATATATATTACTACATTTTGTGTGTGTGTGTGTGTGTGTGCGTGTACACACACACACACACACACACACACACACACAATGTAGTAATTTCCTTGCATTTCATCTCAACGTCACTAGCACAGTTTTTTGTACTTAATTTGCCTGGGTTTATTTATGTTTTTAAAACAGTGTAAGAATATAAACATATTGGGCCTGATTCTGCTCTTAGCTACACTGGTGTAAATCAGAGATGCTCAGCTGCGTTACTCCTGATTTACAAAGGTGTGAGTGAAAGCAGGTACTGGTCTCCTACGTCAGAAAATCAGGCCATAAATGCCTGTATTTAAATTGCAAAAGGATCAAACTTTAGATAAAAATATACACATAATGAATATAAATGCTTGTTAAGTAGAAAGTCTGAGATTAATGGTCTCACAACTGAGATCATTACAGGGGTTAAATCCCTTAAAGAAGACTATCACCACATTATCTTTGCATCTTTCCCTTTTTGAAGCCCCTGGGCCTTTCATTTACCCTGATTTCCAACTCCTAAGAACCCTCACTCCTCTAGCTGCTAAACCTAATCTGCAAAGGCATTTAAGAACAGAGATGGATGGGTATTAAATTATAGGCCAATTCATTCCACCAGTGGATAATCCCAATTACAGTAGCCACTTTCATTGGGTACCAACTCTTCCTCCAGGAAGAAGGCAAAAGAAACGGGTCCCACTGGCTCTTGGCTATGTGAGAGGCAGCTCAACATTAAGGATTTCTTTTAAAATGTCAGAATATCCTTGTCTGATACTTGCCGTCAGTTAACACTGTGAAGATCTCACGGTCATAGGTATTGCTGCTGAAAGAACAAGAGCAACTGCCTTACTAGTGAACTGGACTAATCCCAGTGGTCAGAGTTGGAGAAGAGGGAAAACAACAGAGGAAGCTTATGCAACACTACAGAGCAAGCCTGACCTGGGGAGAACAGCAAAGGACTGAACCTTGGAGAAGAGTGCAATCAGACTCTCCTTTAATATTCTCTCTCTTTTTTTCTTCTCTCTTTCAAACATTATTCCCCCTGCAAATATAGGGATTTTCCAGAGCACTGTGAGTGGCATTACTCCCATGGAAAGCAATGGTAACACTCAAGTCATTCAACGGGAGCAGAGTTAGGCTACACAGAGTGAAATCTATTGCTGGTTCTTTAATGAACGAAATGTAAGGTTATGTGCTGAGAGTCCCAAAGTGCGTGAGGGGAGGGAACATCCAACTCAAGTGAATCAATAATTTGCTTTCCTTTTTTTCCCAGTCCCTCGAATTCAGGCCAACTTGTGTTCCATGTCACCCCCACAGCAGGCGCTGACATCACATTAGCTAGGGGACCTTACTGGAGCACACAGCTAGTCTATGGGAGTGGTCAGTAAAGGGCCTTCGGGAAAAGAGGAGGTGCAGCACACTTCTATTTCAGGGACAATCACTTATTCGTCCCCACCATTCAGTGCCCCGCATAAACCAGTTAAACACTCCAGCAGCATGTGATGGTAGCTAGGACCTCTCAGCATGGTGAATGCTCGAGCACTACAGGGAGTCAGCAATGCTGCCCTGGCAGGAGTGTGAAACAAAAACAAACATCAGCTCAGAATCCCTTCTGAACTGACTGCTGTGGGGGACGTTCAACACAACCTTACATTTAGTTCATTCCAGACAAGAGCATTCCTGAGTCCTCTTTTTAACCTTCTGCTTCACGCTTTCTAACTTTAGGTCTCTTTTTTTTTTCCCTTTTTCAAGTGGGTCAGGAATGGGCTTGTTTTTATTTCAGGAGAACGGCTGGTGTTCGGTTCTGCCAGGGGAGGGCTCAGTTGCTGTTCACTTTAAGCATTTGAACTGGCACAGACTGACGCTGGTGAGCCACCCGAATTATTTTTGGGTGGTTCGGTGCCTCTATTTCAAGATTCCTCTCGGTAAAATGACAGGAAGTTTGCAGGCAATTTTGAGCCAAACCTCAAAGAGACTGGCTTTCAGTCTGTGCTAAAAACTCCTTATTAAAAACTGGCCTGTCCGGACTGTGTGCGTAACTTTGATATTTGCATGAATCAAAGAATAAGGGGCACGTTTGCAAAATCAATTGTGCAGTTTTTATATTTACTGCACGTTTACCACATATGTCATTTATTACACAGTGGAAAACCGTTAAATGCACAGTAGTTGTGCCAAGTGGCATTATGCTTTTAACAGCTTTATTCGTTTAACAGCTCCAGTTCTCATTATATTTTGCCATGTGGTATATGAGATTTTTATGCATTTAACGGTTTAAAAGGGTTCCATGGTATTTTCCTTTTATGTATTTCATATTGTGCCTGTTTGTGTGTTGGGTTTTGGGGGGGATTGTGAGCTGTAACCCAAGCACCTCCACATACGAGGGAAATAACAATTAAGAAGGGAAAGAAAAAATGAAGGAAGGGGAAAGGAATCAGCCTATGCCAGGATATAAATACATATAAGAGTAAGGCTCTTAGAACAGTTTCAATGGCTTTTAATGCCTTGTTTAGATGCCTTTCAACATTTTCATCAGATTTATTTTACTTCCGTTTCAAAAGTATTGTTTTCTTGCCTGAAGGAAAGGAATATATATAACTAGCAGAAAGAGTGTTCATGAGTAACCCCCCCCCACACCCACACCCACACACAGGTTGATACCATCTCATAACAAAACTGCCCCTTTCACACAGACTTAAACATATCCTTCTTCATGGTCACCAACATACTTACTGTCCGCCCTATGCCAAACTCTATCCCCCGCTGTCTCCATAAAACTGTTCTGGCTGATTTTTTTTTTTTTTTTTTTTTGGTAAACAGCTGGATAAAATTTCCATTTCATTGATTCCTGCAAGACTTTTAGCCTCCCTTTGAGCTCCCCAGTATGTATTTCTTGCATCCAAGGTGAGAGAGCCAGTCCATGCGAACTAAGCGTTAGCCTTCTCCCCCAACCCCTCCTTGTACAACGGCAAGGATGGACAGTGAATTATTTAAAAGGCAATACTGTACACAGTATATTCCACATAGAAAACAGAAAAGATGTGCCTCAGCTGTGGTTTCCCATTGGTTTCCCAGAGTTAAGCAATTAAGAAAAATAAAGAATTTCTCTCCCAAATGAGGCAGAATTTTGGAGGGTCCTTGTTCCACTACCAGAAATTTTAGGTTACATATCACAGTGGGTAGGGAGGTATGAGCATCTGAGTGAGAGGGCCCCAATATGTACAAAACCAAAACCAACTACATGGGATCATGAGCGGATTTCTTTTCCATCCTATTTTAAAAGGAAAAGGAAACCAGCCGGGAGGCAAGAGACGAAACATGACAGGTTCCCCAGAGATTACTATTATTGCAGGAACAGATGTATTTTTACTGGTGGAAGGGAGGAGGAGAAGGGTCTAATCCCAGCCCCAGAATTTTCTCTTTTAAAAAAACCACTCACCTGACTTTTATTGGCAGCCACTTTGGCAAACAGGGCCTGAGACACCTTGGCCCTTTTCATCTCCTGTTGGATCTCGTCATAAATGGCAGCTGTGATGTTGACGTTGGCGCCATCCACCTTAATGGGGAGGTCTGTTGTCGGTGTTGAGGTTTTGGCCTACCAAGAGACCATGAAAATAATAATTAAAAAAGTGCTGCTTTCAGCCCAGCCATCTGTGCAGAAATTATCAAAGGATTTCAGTCAGCTGATGCCAAACTGCATTAGCTACAGAGGGACACTTCCTGTCCATTATTCTAATCAGGTTAATTGTGATTGGAAATAATTGCAATGCATTCCTATAGGATGTGCAGGGCCCTGTCAACCCTCTCTCTCAGCATGTTTACTGAACAGCTCCAAGACGGGATAGGTAGCTAGGGCTCTAAGCTGCAGGCAGACAACTAAGTTCGTTCTGCTGGCCTGCAAAACAGCACATATATGGGGCAATGCCTTTTTCTTTTTTGTTGTTCTAAAAATGGCATACCTTAGAGAAAGAGCCAATTCTCCTAGAAAAAATGAGTAAATGGGTAGAGGTCTCTAAATAATAAATTATTACTCAATTTAATGCACTCCCTCAAGTCTCCCTCATTCTTTATTAAAGCTATACGTATGTCATTTGAGCACGTATGGTTTCCCATCATTATCATCATTATGCTAGCCAGACAGTCACCTAATTTCACCTAGGAAATCAGTGGAAATGAAAAAAAAAATCATTTAATAAAGCCAGGCTGTGGAATGCCTTTGATGTGCCGCCCTCATTCTCCTTAACTCATATTGCGATTTTGTGTATTCTGCTGCACTCCTTTTAATTGAATGATTTCCCATCAGCTTCTGTGACAAATGAAGGACAATAACGGAGGATGCCAGCCCTTCCCCAGGCTGGGCTAACCCTAAAAGGTTTGTACCAATGCAATCCACCAGGCTGCTGCAAGATTTTTATTTTGACCTCCTCAGCAGCACAAAGACTTTACTGACGAGTAACAGACCGAGAGTGATGACACGCCCTTCCACTGGTGCTTTTACAGTAGGACACTCAGTAATCTGTGTCAGCAGCATCAGTGTCTCAGAATGCCAGATTTCATTCATTTTCCAGAGGCTAAATAGCAGAGCTATTAGAGCTGTTCTAAACTAGGCTTTAACTCTGAAGCAGCTCACCCTGAAATCCCTGCCTCAGAGAGGAATAGCCCTTAATGAAAGGATGAACATCACAAGTATAAATTATCTGTTTGAGGTGCAAAGGGCTTGAGAAATAAATGAGCCCAAGTGGCAAAGCTCACAGCACATTCCAGATCCAAACCTTCCCAAAAGCTCCGAGTTTGTGTTCCGTTCCCAGATTTTGGTTTGGCCCCTTGTAAACCTTTGCAGCCGGTCCCTGCCTTTATACCTGCAATTCCCCAGAGTTTGGGGTAGTTATGATAGGGGTTTGATTCAGGCTCATTTCTAGTGTTAATTCTTAGCTGGACACACACGCCCAAATGTCTGTATGTTAACAGAAAGGTTACCTAGGTCAATCAGAATGTTCTGAGCTCGCTTCCTTCTCTTCCTCCTAGCTCTTCCCACCCCAAATCCTTTCCTCACCATGGAAATCTTAATTGATGGCCCCATTCAAAGCCTACTGAAGTCAAAGATCTAAAGACACCCACTAGTTCCAATGGACTTCTTTGGATGACAACTTAAATCCTGAGGATGTTTGGTGTCTAACTTTCAACCCCCAGGTTTTAAAACTGTCTTGATGCTAACATGAAGTTGGCCATTACTGGAATCTCTCAATGCAAATAATAAGCAAAAGATGATAAGTGGGCAGCAACAATGTAAGAGCTCTTAAATCCTGTCAGTTACTGCTGCATCCCTTACTCTTTTGTAGAACAGCCAGGAGAGAGCTGGCCAAATGTACACAACAACCTCTTAAACTCTCCGAATTAGTTTTCAAAGCACTCAGATCCCTTTGCTGAGTTAATTTGGTACTCTGCTCCTCATGCTGGTCCTGAACAATACCGGAACATACCAAGGAAACAGCCCAGGTGGGGATTTCATCACCAGCGCAGAATAACAGAAGGATGGTTATCTCCTCATCCCCGTTATATCAACCCTTCACTACCCTTATTCCATATTAATAGTAGCTGACGATACCCTCTCGTTTAACCCTCCACACTGAAATATCATTCCCAGAACTACTGCCTCAGGAGACTGGTATCTATGGAAACGATGTTTCAGAATGCCATTAAATCAACTTCTCTAGCACTGTAGCATAATTCCTAGAAGGACAGTACAATTTCTCCCATCTAGCTACCTTTGCTATGTCCAAGGCCCCTCTTCTTGCTATTTAAAACATCTCGTCTGGGAAGCTGCACTTGCAGGAATCACTGTACAGGAGATCAAGAGGATACTAGCCTCACCCAGGCTAATATGATGTATATGGGAAGCAAAGTAAAATGTGCTGCCTATGGGCTGGTCAGCAGCCTTGTTTTCAGGGGTGCCCAGGTCTTCCCAGCAGTGCCTACAGCATGCCCTGCCATTGGCGAGTGCTGAAGTGGGATTTCACTGGTGGCCAGACACTGTGCAGTGAGGAGCTGCTCCCAGTGTGTTCAGCAAAAGACAAGCACTGAGGGCACAAAGCTCTATGTATCACTGTTGCTCATCAATAAAACAAATATGTAAAAAAAAGAAACTGCTGCCTCATTCAAGTCAAAAAGTAAGTGAGCCTGGGGTGCCTCTGACTCACCTTAGGCCTGAAGAAGAGCTACGTGCAACCCCCACAGCTCCTCTCTCCCCCACAGAAGTGGGTCCAACAAGAGATATTACCTCCCCAGTCTTGTCTCTTTAAACTTTTATAATCAGATTTTCTAACAATGCTGAGCTCTTAAATGGGAAGGTGTTACCCATTAATCCTCATTTTACAGATGGTGGAAAGGAGGAAAAGAGGTGAAGTAGCATCACCAGCAGGCTGGGGGAAGAGACATGATCAGAACTCTGGTTTTCCAACTCCCGCGATCCACTGAACTGCATTGAACCCTACCCCCACAGCCAGAGTGCCTCATATGAACTCTAGTTGTGGAATTAATTCTACTTGAACATTTGTGTGAATGAGCAAATCCGTTAATATAATAATTAATGCAGAAACATGTGTGGTTATGATGTTTTAAAGTATCAGATAGAACAGTTGTCTTGACAAATCCTTACTTTCATGAAATGGAAACTGGAAAGATAACAGTTAGTTAGGCCATTGACCTGGGTTTGCAACACAAAATTCATTTTTAAATTTGTGTGAGTAGAGTATGCTAGAAAATTACCTGCAATTAACAATTCCTTTATATAATGTGTAAGTATAAAGTGTATTAAAATTACAGGATATATTTGAATGACCTCAATTGTTTCTACAGAAACAAAATCCTGTCTTTATAACTAATCAGTCTATGCCACGCTACTGCCAATGACAAGATTGAGAGCTACAGATCTCAGATATGAAAAGAACCCAGTAATAAGACTATAAGCACAGATAACGTGTACACAGGAATACAACTCAGATGCTTTACAGACTTCAAAATACTATAGTTACTAAAGCAGGATGATGACACATGCCCATTCACTAGTAAAGTTTTGAATCAAATAAAATGTTAGAACTGATCTGGCTTAGCTCTGCGGTGAGGAATTTCAAATTAAAGCTATGCAAATGTTGTGATGACAAAGGTAATTTGCTGTAATCGCAATCTCCTTCTAAGCACACACCCCTTTTCAGAAGCCTGAATGTTTGTGAGGTTATTTTCAGTCAGGGAGCAGGGGAAAATACACTGCAGTCTGTGTGCCCACGTTCTCTTTTTCTAGTGGCAGATGAGCATCTGATATGGGGAGATAGGAAAGTGAGTGATAAAACAGCAGCGATAAAAGTGTACAGAAATCTGAAGCGACGTCAATCAGACAATAGTTGGTGGCAAATAGCAAGCAGTGATCTTCTGTTTCAACACTGCACCCACCTGACATCTCCATACTCTATGCCTCTAAAATAAGGACTCTGACGAGACAGGCTATTGAGCAAACTTATTTCAATGAGATTCTCATTCACTGGGAGCCATGTATTCTATCAGCCACACACTCTTATTCACTGAAAATCACACAAGAACCCAGGTCCAACTCCTCTCTCTGCCCTGCCCACTGAAATAGACACTAACAATGTAAGACGTAAGTTAGAAACATGGCTCTTTCTATAATCCATCATGTAGTAGCTATATAGTGCACATGCACCATTAATCTGTATGCACAGCACATGTATCCTCTCTCGTGTACTAAAATACCTCTTTGTATTTATGCCATGGGTCATAGCTAAAGTTATGACAGTGCCTTGCTCACAGCCAATAAACACCTCTTGACAGCAACTCCAAAACCCTATAGAAAAAATTTCCAAGACACATCTAGGTGCGGGGAACAACAGACAGGAAAATACTGAGAAGCCCCCTCTCGAAGATATGTGCAGGGTCTCAAGCCAAAGAAAAACAGTTAAAGAGGGGTTGCACCTTACCTGGGGGGTTCTGGAAGAACTCGGACTGCTGGCTGCCGAAGACACCATGCTCACATTGGGGTTCATACTTCTCTCTCTCTCGTCCTGATATATACGATCCCGCTCTGTGTCAGGCAGGTTGAGGAAATTCTGCATTGCCCTCAAGTTTACCAGGAGGGATTGGGAAGCTGTCCTAGGGTCTTCTTCTTTACGCAGGATCTCTGACAGCAATCCCTGGTTCAAAAAATTAAAAAAAAAAAAGCCAAGTCATGTGTTGATTTTTTTTTTTTAATTTGTTTGGTGTAACCATGCGGGTTGCAATGCTGAGAACCTACATCAGTTTCTTAAGGGTTCTCCAGAAGGGATGCTTGTAGGATGGTGTTTGCCTTCTGGGAACTCTGGTTTATTTTGGGAATGTCCTATTCTAATGCTCTAATAACTATCTGAGCATAGAGATGCTGGATAGAAAGGTAGATGCCTGGGCAGAACAGCAAAACTGCAATTACCACCAGGTGCCTCCTGAAAATATTTTAGGAATGGTTAGATCCTTCCCTCTCCCTGCTTGAAGCTGGGAACACTTGGCAGCCCCATTCATCTTTACAAATCTGCCAAGTTTGGTAAATTTAGTTCCGACATTTAAACAGCACAGGAGCTTTATTAAAAAAAAAACACAAAAAAACAGCATTTGGCTGGGTTTTGATGTTACAGTCCATTCACTTCAGTCTGGACAATTTTTTCTCAGAGGAGAGAATGCAGCAAATATGAAAGCTTTAGAAACTATCTCCAGGGACTGGTTACTTTAACCTTTTATTTGCGGCATCATTTAAATCATCATGGACCTCACAATGCCGACATTTTTTAATAACATTCCTCCAGTGTTTACAAACACTTTCATGCCAGAGTTAGCCAGTATAGCAGAGGTCCCTCAATTCAGGAGGATTTAGGGACAAAAATGTGTTATTTAATAAGGCCTTAAAATCAACAAGAGCACTTAAGCCCATGTATAACTGTAGGCACTACCTAGAAGTTAATTTCACTATGCACAGATCTAAGTGCATTGCAGGATCAGGGCCTAAGACAAGAGGCAATTTATTAGATCATACAAGATGTACCACTGTCCTCTACAGAGCCATATTATATCTGCCACCGGCTTATTGATGTATGTTTCACTTCCACAAGGTAATACTACGGTAACTTCCTTCAACATCTGTGTTTAAATTTATTCACGTACAAGCAAGAAGCAGAGAAGGATTAGACTCACAGGGAGAAGAGGTATAATTCAGTACTGGGTATGCCAGTCAAGAGGCTCAGAGTTGGAGATTTCAAAGTATTAAAAAGGCTGCTCTGTCCCACAACATTCATACACCTTGCCCACCTAGCAGTCTATCAAACTGAAGCATTACTCCCAGAAATACTGCCGAGAGAAAAACCTTTACTCTTGAGAATTCCATTACATAGCTAATGAAGCTTACCTAAAGCCATCACCGTTAAAGGGTCAATATTTACCAACCAAATACTGGGGGAAACTGGAGTACCTCAGAAAAACAACTGTGTGGAAACCGTTGTCAAAAATACACTTCACTGTTACTTTACAGTCACGGCCCAGTGAAATCACATTACAGTTACAGTCAATCTTACTTCAGTGCTCTTGTCATGCAGCCACATACTAGAAAACCTGAAGTATTTACTCTTGGCTTATTTTCTCCCCTCACATCAAATAGTCCCCAATATCCTTGTTGGACATTTCCAAGACAGTTGACCAGTGACCAAAAGCCAATATTTTCCAGTGTTCATTGGCCTTATTCACTACACTTATTGACAAAACCAACAGTCTAAAAAAAACACTCCTATGTCTGCTTACATCTGCTCACATGTTGCCAGAACATACACATCTCCTTAAAAGAAGCTAAAAATACATTTTCCTAATATTACTTTAGTATGTAAGCCACTGTGGTAGCTGCCACAGAAGTGAAATGGCATTGCAAATGGGAGAGGATTGGGGCCATGCGATGAGAAGTGGAAGATGGTCTGTGAGGCAACCGGTCTGTTGAGATGAGATCCACACTATGGAAAAATTCACAAACCCTTTGGCGTTATGGTAATGGCTCTTGCTTCGGTTACCCGCTGAAATCATTGACAGTATCATGTATCGTGTAGTTGGTATAGCTGTAACAATTTATTAGAGACCGTACAGTTTGGGGACATTCAAAGTGCTTTTCCAGTTTTCTAGACTAACAAGCCCAGGGAGAGATTAACTGAAAGAGGAGTGGATGCCCTAGAGGTCTAAGCTGTGAGGTTTGACCTCAGCCCTTTGCCCTTCCAAGGTAGATATATCTAGTACCTGCAGTTTTCCATTAGAGTCAATGAAAAACTCTCCAAATGGGATAAAAAAAATTAAATAACCATTTTTACAAGTTCCCTAACTCTTGATTCTCTGCCTCTTCTGGGGATATACCAGAAACAAATTTAAAAAAAACCACCCCAGCTTCCAAAATATTGTGTGATTTGGGGCTTTTTACTTATGCTCCTCTATCTTCTACTCCCCAGCACCAGGCTGATTTGAAAAAGAAACTTGAGAGCAATGGGAATGTACTCTAAGCCAGGGGTTCTCAACCTTTTTCTTCCTGAGCCCACCCACCCCTCCCAACATGCTATAAAATCTCCACAGTGCACGTGTACCACAACAACTGTTTTTCTGCATATAAAAGCCAGGACAAGCATTAGGGGGTAGCAAGCAGGACAAATGGGGGCCCCGTGAAGCTAATTGCTCAGGCTTTGGCTTCAGGCCCATGTAGTGGTGTTTGGCTTTCTATTGTGGGCCCCAGAAAGTCTAATGCCAGCTCTGCTTCGCAGACCCCCTGAAACTCCCAAGGGGCCCCAAACCCTTGGTTGAAAACCTCTACTCTTAAGACAGCTTGCACTGCTTCCTTCTTCCCACTCCCTTCCCCACCCCCAGCATGTCTGAATTTATGGTAGAATTGTAAAAAAAAATGAAGATCAGACACATACACAAAAGTGCACCAGCAATTCCTTACAAGTACAGTCACTGACTCCACACTAAATCAGGTATTTGCATATACAAGTAGCTCTCCCGGTGCCTAAACTTTGGGATGCATATTTCCAGACTTGTGCAAGCAATCGAGGTAACTGCACATTATCTGACACAGCTCCAACTTTGAGGAGTTGAGCTCTCTTTATTTACACTGATTCCCAGTCACATTTGTGCATGTGGGAAATTTGGCTGCACAAATGTTATATTGAGACTCAGTCCATCTCGAAAGATGAGGGTGGATGTTTGGTAGCCTTATGAGCTACGTGAATAGCAGGACAGATGAGAAATGACTAACTCAGAGGGAAAGATCTCATTTCCTTCTGAGATTGAAGAGAATGCTGTGATGCAGTGCACCAGTAAACAATGCCAGATAGATCGCAAAGTGACAGAAAAGACAATACAATAAAATATCTTGAGAGCAATAACATTTCCATTAATATAATTCTGAGCTACCAGAGTATACACAAAGTAACCAGCAAGCAACATTATAAAAAAATAAAGTGATACTAAATTATCTGTTCAGCCTTTTTGTCACCTGCAAAAAATTAGGCTTTCAGTATGCAAAACATCTTCCTTCCAGAAAAACAAATGATTGTGATTTCACTTAATTGTAATTTAATGAGGCATAATTTATTTTTTAAAATGATATACCCCAGGTGTGTGGTGAGGAAAGCAGCCCAGCCAGACAAACCCTAGCGTTTCTATTTTTGAGAAAAGCCTAAAGCTAGCCAAAGACTGTTTTCATTTCTGCAAATTATGTTTCTGCTAGAGGGGGCTACGGAGGGAAACCCACAGCATTCATACATTTGTTATAAAATTCCGATGGCTAAATTAGCTCATTCCAACATACATTTCCCATATAAAATAATACACACACACTTGGCAATTTGCAGAGTAACTAGCTATGCAAACTTAAAGGGACACTCCAAGGCCTGTCTAGTCTATCTAAATTGAACTTACATGAATAAACGGATATTCTTCCAAACAGAATCCTTAAGACACTTTTTAAAAGTGGGTATTTTGACAGGAATTGTGCTTCTTTTTCCATCATAACGCTTATTGGTTTAAAACCATCTCAAGTGATGAGTGATTAAAACAGATGTAACAGTAAATTTAGGCCGTGCTCATAAACACTATTGTACACATTCTCGGAGACCAGGTATCATATGTATGCACAGCTTGGCTTACATTTGGGGCTTATACGGGGCACTGTATTTTATTTTTTAATTACACACTGTGTCAATAACTGACTATAAAAAACAAACACAGAGGTAGAAAAAGCAGCATATTTCCAATCAAAATATAAAACTTTGCAGGTATTTAAGTCCAGAATAATTTTATCATTATCTTTTTATGCTAGTTGAGAATTAGTTCACACAACTTTACTACTGGCGTCAAAAAACGAGGCAGTTAATATTTTGCACAAGTCCTACGGAGTTTTGTTTGTGATTTTATTTTATTTTGGTTTTGCTACCGACAGAAATCTCCACACTGAACAACCGGAGCCTCAAAAGGAAGTCTTGTAATCAACAGTGGACAAGCAATTGGCAAAGTGCTGTGCAGCTCCTAAAAGAGGATGTATATGGTAGAGGCAACAGGAGCTATGGGGTGCTCCACACCTAGGGGACTGGGCCCATGTGAACCAGGGTGGTACTGGAAAGGGTGATGATTTAGGTCTGCCGGGCTGGAGCTTGGGATCGACAACCCGGTGGGATGGGAGGGTCCCAGAGCTTGGGCTCCAGCCCAAGCCAGGAAGTCTATACAGCAATGAAACACCCCAACCGCCAGAGCCCCACAAGCCCAAGTCGGCTGGCAAGGGGCCAGGCGAGGGTGGCTAGTTGCTGTGTAGACATATCCTAAAAGACTTGCTGTCATGGCATTTCAAGCTCAGTCAGAACCATGTAATACACCTCTACCCCGATATAACGCTGTTCTCGGGACCCAAAAAATCTTATTGCGTTATTGGTGAAACTGCATTATATCGAACTTGCTTTGATCCACCGGAGTGCGCAACCCTGCCCCCCCAGAGCTCTGCTTTACTGCGTTATATCCGAATTCGCATTATATTAGATTGCGTTATATCGAGGTAAAGGTGTACCTGGAAATCTCATGAGAAAGCCAGCTCCACTTCCCAGCAGGTCTGGACAAGATTCAGATAAGTATCAGAAGCTTTGGTGCTTATTCAAATTCAGCCTCTGAACCTCACGGATTAATGACGGTGAAACTTCCACACTTGGGAGGAGAAGTGTCTTCACGCAGGAGGGCCGGCACTGAGACATGCCACTCCCATTTTTATGAATGAGAACTCTGAACTCATCCCTAGTGGGTGATACTGAAACTTTATCCCCATAGTATCCAGCAGTGAGATCTAATTTTACCATACTAAAATGACCAATTTTAGATATAAAAAACTATTACTACCTGTAATCAAAAAATAGAAAAGGAATGTTGTAAGGTGCACTGTCCTTCTGTAATCTCTCACAAGTCATTTTTATCAGCCCTCAGGCTTCTAAAGGAATTTCATATTCTGTATACTTCATGTCAAGACAAGTCTTTGCCATGACATTTCTCCAACGGCAACACTTATATTATTGGCAGCTGTGCCAAACAGACCATTAACAAGGGTGTTATATTAATGGTTTTTAAAAGACCATTCCTAGCCTACAAGCATCCAACAAATGACAAAAATATGTGTGCGATAGTGTGTACTGAAGATGTTCCTTATGGATTATCAGGATTCTGAGGACCAAAGGTCATTTTCATTATTTTCCTTTTTTCGGCATCTCTGTACCCTGGCAATTTTTCCAGTTCAATTTTGCAGATCAAAGAAGTTTTGAGCATCTCTTAAAACCAAGCAGCACAAAGGTTCATCCATTCATAGCTGAGAATATGCAATGTTACATTTATATCCTGCGACCTGAACAATTCTTCTAACTTCCAAGGGGACAAATTCTGATCTCACACCGTTGTAAATCCAAATAAACTGAATCCATTGCTGCAATGAAGTTACTCTGGATTTATACCAATATAACTGAGAGCACAGCTGGCCCCTGACCTACCAGAGCAGTGGAATACATCCCATCAGTTCCTCTTTTTTTTTTTAATCTTGATTCCCAGATTCACTACCTATAGTCCTGATGCAAGCTTGATTCTTAGAACTCATTTAACTAATGCTATAAATACATATATCTCGAGAGATATCTGCTTAGGCATGAAGCAAGTCTGATTTGAATAAAACACATTCAGGGTGCAACAATGTCAATTTGATTTTTATTATTAAAAATGAAATGTTTAAATTCTCAAGAAAATGGTGTTATTGTATTAGTTTAATAAAGTCTCTTTTTTATTATGGTATCTCTTTTTATTAGGGAAGACAGTGTGTGCATGTGGATCTGCATGTTGAAGCTGGGGAAAAAAGAGGCTGAAGAAAAAGAGAGAATATTTGTAAATGCCTTGCCATTTATACGACATACAAGAAAAAAACCCTGAAAGGGAGCAAGACATACAGCACACACTTTGTATATCTATGCATTTGTTTCCAAGGATCAGAAATCCTGTGTATCAGCTGAGTAGCCAGGAGCAGCCTCCTGCAGAACACATTCTGAAAGCCTGACTCACATACTACTTAAAATCCTTTCATCCAGCCTATTGAATACAATTAAGTTAATTGAAACTGAAATTTAGGGTACTGCAAAACCCACTGTTGAAACAAATATCCCATGTACCAAAAATCTGCAATTTATTAATTTAAGCATTTCCCTTACAGACTGCCTTCTTTCCTGTGCATACAACAAAACACCGCTTGTGCCACATTACACACAAGACTAAAACAAGCAGGCAGCATGAAAAGGTTTCAGGCAATAAGAGAGAGTTTTCTTTGCAAACAAACAAAACCAGACCCTTCCTAATTGGAAGTCTATGGAGAATGGTGCAGACCCCATAGTGATGAATATGGTATGAACGTCTAAACAGATAGCAGCGAGAGGATTAAATGCTGCTAGTCTTCTCCCCACTTAAGTCAAGGTGAAAACACTCACAAGACGAAGCGGACAGGATTTGGCTCACAGTCAGATATACACGGAAGTTATTTTGACAAAATGTATTTCAAACCAGAGAACCTAATTCTGCTGCCATTTAAGTCAATGAGAATTTTGCCAATTCAGTCCAATGAGAACAGAATTGGACCCATACTGATGCTATTTTTTCCTTTCAAAGCTCTTCAATATAAATGGAGATTTGGTATAACTGGAACTTTCTTACCTTATGCACCTACCACTGTAGTATCTCAGCTCCTCAGAGACAGGAATAATATATCTTCCTGACCCCTGTGAGGTAGCTTCATTTTCCAGATATGAAAACAAGGCAGAGAGTTTGGGATTTGCCCAAGGTCACACAAGGAGTCTGTTGCAGAGCCAGGAACTGACCCCAGGTCTCCGAGTCTCAACCCAATGCCTTAATCACTTTCCACTCTGCACAACGCAATGCACTGAAACTACCTGGGACTTTTCCTTTTATTTCATTCCAAATGGAATTTCATGACACTCAAGTTCAATTAAATGGAATTCCACTCCCTCTATACTCTAGATCCCTTTTGACCAGAACGATCTTCAGGCAACAGCCAATCAGCTACCAGCAGAGCTAGGCAAGTCAAATCTTCAAACTAGAAAGCTGATTATTCTCATTCATAGCTAGAGTTTTAAAAAGAAACGGGGTGAGGTTGTTCTTTGGGAAGAGAGTCATAAGTGGCCTCTTCAGCACTGAAGATGCTTGCTTTTTTTTTTTTTTTTTTTTTTTTTTTTTTTTTTTTTGCCAGCTCTCTTTGTATCTGACACCATGACTGTTTCATTCAAAAAGTCTCAGGTTCACTGATATTCCCAGTTTCTGCAGGTGTGCAGTAAAACAAGAACTGGCCCCTCGCCCAAAAATTTTACTAGCTTTGGCTACTGTGTCAAAACACTGGCAAAAAAGATGCCTTTAAAAAAAAAACAACCACCACCACCCAAAACAGAATACATTTGTTTGGTCTATAGGCTTTTCAGTCCGTCGGGAGTCCCTTGAGCAAAGAGAACAACAGTTCACTAGTCTACTGATTGAGTCTGCTGGATCCTGTAATATGGAGCTGATCTTTTGTTTACAGCACCAGCAGCTTTCCCGGTTGGAACTCCAGGTTCTCCATCATGCCTTTGCTGCACAGAAAGGGAAATTGAAGAAGGGGGATGTATTGTGTTTAGTCTGCTTATGCTGACCATAGAGATCTCAGTTCTGGAGTCAAGCTGCCTGTTGGTCATTTGGGGCTCCCTCGTAAGTGAAATTCTAACCATTAGGGATCACTGCAGCAAAACTGAAATGGTCAGGAAACTTTCCAGAGAGTGAAAAGATAATTTATTTATCCAAAAGTGTCCGACAAAGTGGGTATTCACCCACAAAAGCTTATGCTCCAATACATCTGTTAGTCTATAAGGTGCCACAGGACTCTGTTGTCTTTTTAAAGGATCTCCCTCTCACAATTGTTACCTTCTGTGCCGGTACATTTCTAAATGCATTATCAGCCTGATAAACCAGGCTCTGGCAAAACATTCTGACTGAGATTTGAATACCAAGTTTGCAGAAACTTCAGACTGAGTGAATCTGCATGAATTTGCAATGGGGGCAAAGGAAGAAGGTGCAAGGAACTCCCTGCCCTGAAGAGAGCCAGAATCTAAGCGTGCTCCTTACACACAAGGTATGACGTCACAGCATCACCAGTGGGGCTACCCATCTCAAAAGGAGAGTGGCTAGCCATGGCTTAGCCTCACCTTCCAGAACAGCTGGCAACCTCAGGCCAGCCCTGAAGGGAGCTCACCCACCTGTTTTAGGGCACATCTCCACCTGACAGCTATTCCAGATAAAGGTAGGATGCAAATTTGAAGTGGCATAGATCTTCTGGAATAACTCCTTGTAGATACCCTTATTCTGGAATAAGAATACCTTTGTCTGGGGTTTCTATAGTGCCCATCATCATCCTTTCTAAGTCTTTGCTCTCCCAGCGCATTCCAAGGGGCATTCTGCCCTTCTGTCTTCTGCAGAAAGCCTTTTAAAGCTTCTCGTTCACTTTTCACCCTTTAGAAGGCTATGGCTTTAAACACCACACACACATACCCCACAGCTCCAACTATGTGTATGAGTGGCATCTGCCCCACATTTAACAATTTCATTCATGGCAGCAGCTTAACCCGGTGCCCATTTGAACCCAGGTCTCCAAGAAGTAAAGAAATGGTCGATTTGCACCATTTATCAACCCTTCCTTGTTTATTTTCCAAAGGATTTCCATGGCTGTAAATAAACACCAAAATCTGAAATACTGAAGTCTTTTCAAACAAGCAAGGAAAAAATGCAAGAGCTACCACGAATGCCTATTTTTATAGCAACTTTCTACTTACAGTCTGGTTTAACATAAACATGCTTATTCATATGCTTTCCCTATTTTAAAATACAGATATTTGGGATGCCTGCATTGCTTGGGGTTGGCGATGGGACATGGAGAGACTTTCGCCCTTCTGGCACTGATTTGAATGAATTAGTATCTACCACATACACAGCTTCTAAGATGTAAAGCACTATAGGCTAGACTGGAACATGTGACTCAAAGCAGTAGTCCCAATGAAGTCCCCAAGACCATTCCTATGAACAACAGGTAGTGATGACAGTGTCTGCACATTCCTAACTCCCAGGCCTCTGGGCCAGCTAGCCAAGAAGACAGCAGTGCTCTGAAAGGGAACTCAGGCCAGGGATTCCAGGGAGCTGAGTAGAAGGGTGATTATTCCTCACTGAGCTAGCCTGTAGCCCTGTCTCTACCAGGCCTGGCAGAACAGCAAAAGAAGGAACAGTACTGCCTTTACCTGGTGGGGATAGCCACACTAAGCAGAATGCTATCTATTTAGATAAATAGAGGGGCCCCATTTCTGTAGTATCCAAGCAATTAACAACCTGTACTTCACACCCACCTGATGAGGTAGAGCAGTCCTATTATCCTCATTTTACAGATGGAAAACTTGAGTCACAGAGAGACTAAGTGACCTACCCAGGATGACTGCAGTACAGCCAGGAACTGAACTCATGCCTCCTGAATCACAGTCCAGTGACTTAACAGCAAGAATACCTTTTCTCCACAACTTAGATCCTCCCTCCACTTATCCTGTGTTGCCCCTTGGGCATGTAGATATTTTGCTGAGGGGATAGGAGGTAGGGGGTGGGAGGCGGGGGGGAGGTAGCTAAGTGCAGAAGTATAGGGGCCCGTTATGGTTTCTCATCTCTGTGCATGCCTGAAACTTCCATTCATGCTAATGAGACTTCTTGCATATAGACCCCAACGTCTGCAACCTAAAACAAAGTCATACTATGTACCCACAGTCCTTTGCTAAAATGAATTTCTCAGGGTACATTTATATTGCAAAGGGAGCCCTGCAGCAGCGAGACTTGTGCTATGAGGCTAAATATTGCAGTGCAGACGTTCCCACTTGGGCTGGAGCCCAGACTCTGAGACCCCCCACCAAGTTTCAGAGCGGGAGCTCCAGCCCAAGCAGGAACATCTGCACTACTATTTTTAGCACTGTAGCACAAGCCTGAATCAGTTGACCCAGATTTCCTGCTGTAGGTGGTTTTTTGCAGCATAAACACACCCTCAACTTCAGTGTGGGTACTGAACAATAAGATCTCATCACAGTCCACACCTGTAGTTATGAATAGGGCCCTACCAAATTCATGGTCCAGTTTGGTCAATTTCGCGGCCAGAGGATTTTAAAAATCATAAATTTCATTATTTCAGCTATTTAAATCTGAAATTTCATGGTGGTGTACTTGTAGAGGGTCCTGACCCAAAAAGGAGTTGTGGGGGCAGGGTCACAAGGTTATTCTAGGGGGGTTGTGGTACTGCTACCCTTATTTCTGCACTGCTGCTAGCAGCAGCGCTGTCTTCAGAGCTGGGCAGCTGGAGAGCAGCGGCAGCTGGCTGGGAGTCCAGTTCTGAAGGCAGAGCCACCACAAGCAGCAGTGCAGAAGCAAGGATGGCCTGGTATGGTATTGCCACCCTTACTTCTCTGCTGCTGCCAACTGCAGAGCTGGGCCCTCAGTCAGCAGTCGCCACTCTCCAGCTGCTCAGCTCTGAAGGCAGCACAGAAGTGAGGGTGGCAATACTGTAACCCCCTAAAATAACCTTGAGACCTCCCTCCAACTCCCTTTTGGGTCAGGACCCCCAATTTGAGAGACACTGGTCTCCCCTCTGATATCTGTGTAGTATAGGGTAAAAGCACACAAAAGACCAAATTTCACAGGTGGAGACCAGATGTCATGGTCCATGACACATTTTTCATGGCCATGAATCTGGTAGGACTCTAGTTATGAACTACAATACCAGCAGCATTCTCAGAGGAGACGATGACTGTGTACATTCTTGGGGGAGGGGGAATCTCTTCCCAATGTTCACCCAGAGCTCCCATCACACCTAACTGGTTCTGAGGTAAAAAGGACTTTGAAAAACACTGTTTTGTGCACAACCAAATTAAATATTTTGAAACTTATGCAGGAACTCCCGACTTGCTGGAATTCCAGGCTATAATTAAAACTAGTAATAATCATTATTTTCTCCCTGTGGGCCTCAGAACACCATCCTGGTTCTAGCGCGTACTTGATAATAAGCCTCAGAATGATATAATAAGGTGCGTTCAAACTACTACTCAGATTCAATAAAGATAAAACAAAAGCATACACAATTAGCCCAAGGAATTAACCAGAAATCAGAGCACGTTACACTTTCTGAGGGTATCTGACGCATGTTGTTTCAGAATAAACTTGCTATATACACTAATTTGAGATCTTTCAATCCAATTAAAAATTATTCCCCCTCATGCGCAACGTAGAATGAACAAATTGCCGTTGCTAAATACTCACTGCAGATTTCTTATCCACAGTATGGATAACTATTGCTTATTCTGCACGTCGTCACATGCAAAACTTTCACCGACCTCAGTGGGTGTTTTGGACGCTCAGACAAATGCAGAATTTGCAATAAAGATCTGTGGTATGGGTTGCGGAGGGGTGTTCTGCCTGGTATGCAGATTATAACATAGCCAGAGGCTTGAGCAAATATTGCTGTCTCAAACAAGCTACGAACTTTAAAATTTTAGGAGAAGCCTCAGAAGTTACTTGAATCACGTGACTTTACCTCTGACTTCCTTTTCTGACCTTCTCCCTCCCATACACACATACGTGTCAGGCATTTGTTCCAATGGATTTAGCCTAGTTTGGATCAAAGCTTCCTCTACTTCATTTAACAGATTTGCTCAGATGGAAGTCTCAGGGGAGAAATAATGTTAGTAAGAGGGGTTTTTCAGCATTTGAGTATGTAGGTCATTGGACTTTAAAATAAATTGGAGAATGGTTTATCTATTAAACAAGCTTCACAGTACATATTTTATGAAGCTATCCTTAATTTTAGGTTAATGTACAGCACATAACCACCATGTAGAAAGATTACACACTGGGCAATGATTTGATGATTAATACAGTTATTAGCTAGTTGGTACAAGGATTTTAATGCACACAGAAAAATTGCTACAACAAACCTTTAGTTTTTAAGGGCAAGGTTCCTTGTAAAATGTAACAAATCTGAACACTTCACTGTTTGACATGCCAGTGGACTGAGTCTGCCATCTGCTCTGCCTTAGCACACAAGCCTTGGGAGGTGCAGTGGGGGGCAGGGTGACAGGAGGCGAGGACCCAGCCTCTGTCTTATTTTCTTTTTGTGATGTTTTTTGAGCCTTTGAGAATGTTCATGGATGTGTCTTGTGCACCACCAGTGAGTCTGCTAATATCTGAACCCCTCTCCTTCCTTTTCACCTGGTGGCTGAGTATTACTCGAGCCATTGGTTTCTGGCCAATGGGAAAATAAAAGAACAGAGCTAAGAAGTTTTGATTTAGAAATAAAAGCAAAGGACAGAGAGGCATCAAAATGTGGCAAGATACTCCTGTTAAGATAACGTGCCCTAGGGTATGTCTACACAGACTGAGGAAGCCTGTGACCACGAGCCTGTGAGCCCAGGTCAACAGACTCAGGCTTGCAGGGTTCACGCTACCATGCTAAAAAAAGCTGCACAAACAGCGCTTTTAAGCTGTGGCTTGGGTTGGAGCGCAGGCTCCGAAGCCCAGTCCACCCTGCCCCGTCCCCCGGGTGCCAGCGCTCAAGCTGCAACGTCTTCACAGCTATTTTTAGGGCTGTAGCATGAGCTCTGTGAACCTGAGTGTGTTGAGCTGGACTGGGAGGTTCACTGCTACAGGCTATGTAGGCGTACCGTAGTGATCTGTTGCACTAATTCCAATGCTTCTTAATGTTAAGGTCCTGCACTCTAACAGACACTCAGGCTGAAATGATATTAGGTTTTTTTTATAGATGTTAAAGATTTGCTCTTTTGGGATGGTTGTTATGGATGTGTAACACATGATAGCATCCGGGTGACTAAGTCAAGCATGAAATTTAATTTTTCTTTATGTCAAATGTATAATATCCATTTGTGAGTTCATCTGAGGAAGAAAGACATTTAAAACAAAAAGTCTCAAAATGCTAGTGCTACCTGAAAACAGACTTCAACAGGAGCTGAGCACACGTCTAAGTGTGACAGGGCAGGATATGTCTGCATCAAATTATGAACTCCATTTTATACTATGTGCTAACAACAAACTGAAACTTGCCTGAGGGCAGTATATCATACAACATTTCAGACAGAGCCCTGCCAGGGAAAGGTGGTTGATGCCTCCTTGGAGGAGTATTAATGAGAAGCCATCAAGATTGTAATCTGGAGCCATCAACTCTGATTGTCTCTCATCTGCTGTTATGATCCCATGGAACAGTTTTTTTCTACACAAGAGCCTGCAGGTGGGGCATGCATGAGACTGAATCCCCATGGAGCACATGGCAACAAAACAAACTCCACTTAAGAGTCTCAGACACTGGGGCGCAGGGGGTTCGAAGAGAAGGGTGGGTTGAGGGCATCTGGGTGCTAACACCACATCTCCCAAAGAATGGTTCCAGACAAGAGGTCCAAGCCTGGGACCGTGCTCTGTAGAATTCCAGATCTAAGAACAGTGACTAGACTTGGTTGGCTTGGAAGCACATGGGAACCAGCAATTGATCTGCATGCAACAAAATGGTGACCATACCGAATAGCTGTAGGCCAAGTTGTAACCCTGAGAACAAACTGACCCTACCATCAGGCTTTTTTTTCATACAGATGCAAAGTGATATATAAGAGGAGAACTGTCATAACGTTATTCTATCCAGTACCCTCTGAGGTGCTCAACATTTAATATCTTTTATCATTAGCTGGATATTTAAAAGGCAAGTATTTTCTTTTCACTAATTACAATAATTTTGGAGATGTTTTCCATAACCCAAGCAAAGGTGTGGCTTTAGCTGATACTTTTTTTTGTATTTTTTTTCGTACTGGAATGCAGAGATGCATGGTCAGATTTGAAGGGTGGCATCCTGTGTGAATGATAGACATGCATGGAGACATTGCAGTCACAAGATATTAGTTGTTATGCCTTTTTTTTTTAAATAAAGAAAAAAGTAAAAATGTACTAAGAGAATCCAAAATAACTCAGAAGTCAATGAGACTTGGGGTCCTAAGCTACTCAGATGCTTTAGAAAATGTTAACAGATGTGACTTCCCAAAGTCACACAACAGGTTGGCAATCAAGCTGGGTCTTCAACCCAAGTCTCCCAATTCCCAGTCCAGTGTCTTAAATCCACTGGACCTATCCCAGGTCACCATAAGAAAGTGAAGAAATGTTCTGCAGGTGAATTGCTCTAGATTTCAAATGATCCCACAGGAAACTGTGGTAGGATCTCCACCACATATGTTAATAGATGATATGGGCCCTTCTGATGCTGTTCTGGATATCTGACATTGCAGCGCTCCACAGATGACACATATGCATAGCTCAGGATTTTGACAATGTCAAAATCTGGTCACTCTTCTCATGATATAGCAAAATGGCTGATTTAATCTAAATAACTCTCCAAGAGCCTTTACATGTTGGGAATCAGGTTTTGGTTTACTACAGAGTATTCATTCAGCTTCAACCATCTTGCTAAAACACAGCCTCACATTCAGGGACAGTCGTAGAATCAGCAAAGGCAGTATTACTGCTGACCCCTTGTTCAAGTTCAAAATATGTCATTCTGTCAATACCATCTACCTTAATTATACTGAGCTTTATATACAACAGGTTATGGTCCCAGAACGATGAAAAGCTTTTCCAAATTAAAAGCAGCATTTTGAAAGGGAAATACTCAGACGTTCCTATGTAGTTTTCATTTGATATCCTCAAGGCTAATCCCAGAACTCAAAGTCACGTTGACTGAAAGTGCCTGTTTTGCTGGGTGTAGCCATCTTATGAATTTACTGGCAGAAGGGAAGTAATAAAAACGTGCTCCATACTTTAATTAGTTCCCTCATAACATGGTATTTCCAAAATGGCTGTGCCAAAGAAAATCATTACTCCAGGAGAACAGACAAAGGCACTATGCAGCGTGTGGCACAAACCTCCAAGAGACAGAGGGGTGAATACAAATACACACGCTGGTCCACGTTTTGTCTTGTTGCAAAGCTGAACTAGAGCTTCACACGGGCTATTTGGATAAAGTTTGTGCTGTATTTTTAAACATGAAATCCTTTCATCACTACACTCCTTCAGTTTTGTTACAAAATAATACAGGTTGAAGAACCTTTTTTTGTATGGAAATGGCAATTGGCATGGAATAAATGCACATGGAGGCCCATCATGGACATGTATGTATTCAGGTATTCCAGGTGCTAGCATAAAGGTGAGAAGGTTTTCTGCACTCACGTGATACCATCTTGTCATTATTTGTGCATTAATGGAAGAGACCATTAATGTGATCCTATCAAAGATGGTCTACTGCAAATGGCAGATGACTCTCCAAAGCCAGCTTTTAGAGTTCCGTCAGACTCCCCCACTCACCTCTGCTGCTCTGGGGCCCTCCGCAAACACCACAATATCAGCATCAGTGGCAGATGCTACAGCAAGGAAATGAGGTCTGACCCAGCCCAAAGACTCCTCCAGCTCCCACAACAAGAAGGCTGATGGCAGAAGGGGGTAGGGGGCATAATGTCCCTCTTCCTGCTAGTCAGGCAGGGGCAGCTGTGGAAGGTTTTAACAATGAAGAAGAGTTCATGGAAGAGACAAGGGAGGCAGATTTGAGGGATGACAAATAAGAAGCTAGGGAAGCTCTAGGAGGGACAAAAACAATTAACTGGCAAGGCAGGAACTGAGAATGATCAAAATACAGGGATACTATGCTAAACACTGGCTGGCTGTGGAGGAAACAGCTATAAAGAATTGCCCCTCAGAGAAAGACTGTTCCCTTTCATTGTACATATGGCCCAAGGCCTTGGTCTCAAGCACTTTGTTCCCTGCCTAGAGCAATATTTTACTGATACAACTCCTTTGCAACTAGTCAATATTTGTAATCTATACACACACTGATTACTATAAATACCATGCATATCATGAAATAGCCTATGCGCAGGCGCGCGCACACACACACACACACACACACCCACATGGGGAAGCTTATAGGGAGGCACAAAGCTTGCCTTTTCAGGCCCGAGTCCTGAATCTCATCTGGATGGGAATCAATCCAGGCCCCCTCCCCCCCCGTATCATTTGGAGAAGTCTGAAATTTGCAGTAAAAATGAGCAGGCTGCAACTGGCATGAAGGGAGCCAGATGTCAATAGGGTGTGGGATCATCCCAATGATGTGTGCTTTCACCTAGCCATGCTCCTGACACCAGCTACACGCAGAGACGAGGCATAGGAGCTGCTATGCTGGCCTGACACCACCAGGGGATCCCCTGCACTGGCATGGATTCTTCCTATGGCTGACTAACCTAGCATCACACCCAGAATTAACAAGAGATACAGTCAAACGTGGTCATATCACCACTGGTGCCCACAGTTGTGCGCACACTATGCACAGTGCATACCATGGGCAGTGGCAAGGAGCAGCAACCTTGGCTACCCCACTGCCCACTCAGGTTAGGCCTTGTGGCCCTCTGTCATGACAAGGGTGACAGGGCCAAAACTGAGTGAGTGGCGTTGTGACCTGGTGTACAGGGGTTCCAGCATTGCTCAAGTTAGGCCCCACGACCCCTGTGTCATGATGGACGGGTCACAGGGCCAAAACTGAGTGAGTGGCACTGTGATCTGGTGTGTGAGAGTGATACAATGCTGTTCAAGTTAGGTCCCACAGCCCCTCCGTTGTAATGAAGGTGCCACGGGATCAAAACTGAAGGAGTGCCATTGTAACCTGATGCATGAGGGCCGCAGCACCACTCGGTGAGGGGCTGTGGGGTCAACCCTAAGCGTCACTGCGACCCCCATGCACCTTGTGGTAACATTACTCACTCAGTGGAGGGGCTCCTCCTCACCACTGCTGTGGGGCTGGCTCTGGCATCGGCTTCCCCTCCCACCCAAAAACCTCCGCATATATCCCCCTCCTAAGGGCAGGTAGTGATAGGGACAGGTCAGGCTGGAAAGCAGGGCCTGAGCATGGCACAGACTAGGTCAGGCAGTGGGGCAAGCAGCTGCAGAGGGGATGGCTCCACCAGGATTGACGGTGAGAACCATGGGAAAAATTTTGGGGGGCACCCCTGCATATAGCAGCAGAGAATCAAGCCCACAGAATTATTTTATCATGAAGTGGTATCCTAGCAGTGAGGGTTGACACTCCCCACCTGCTAGTGAAATTCATATTACTTTACACAGAATATAAGCTGCACCCTGCAATTATTTTAATAGCACCCAAGACTGACCATCTAACCAAGCTTGAAAATTTTGAAAGATTTATAACTGTGATGACAATAAGATGAGATTAGAAAAAGCGAAGCTGATATTTCCTTGGTATGTTTCTTGTCATGACCTGCAACAACCACAACCTTGTAAAGTTATGACCTTTTCCCTCTGCTCTTCTTATTTAATAGAAAAAAAATTGATACCTGGGTACGGTTGAATGCCACTCTCGCAAAGACAGCTTGGGACACACTGGCTCTCTTCAGCTCATCCCTGACTTGCTGGTAAATATCTGGAGAGACTTCCACTGATGAATTCGTTGGCTCTGGTTTGACAGCTCTAGGGATGGGTGGATGATTCAAGAACTGTTGGTTGATAGCTTGTGGGTGTTGGTGAGCCAATAGCCGGCTTACAGCAATCTGTTGGTTTATCAGGTGGGCCATTGCTATCTGCTGCCTTACCAGCTGTGGACTGAGCTGAGGTGACAGGAGACCAGGGCTCATGATTGGCTGCAATGTTGGCACTTGATTTCGGATTGGAGTACTGTGGTGAATTTGGCCATGAGGAGATTGTTCATTAGTTTTTCCCAAGGTTGCCAGTTGGTTGATATTTGGTAAGTGCATGGGACGCTGACCCAGAACACAATAGTCTGATAGGTTTTCTCTTTCCACTCTTTCCACTGTTAAAAGATAAAATGAGTTCACTGTGATTTTGATTTGCACTTACAGCAGGATTGTTAATAAAACAGTTATTACAACTAACTGTATTTTTAGTACATATGATAAAAGTCAGTTAATGCTACAGCTAATATATCAGACAGTGAAATTATTAACTCTCACCTCTACAAGCTTTACTTCCAGAAACATTAGGATTCCAGGAAAGATATCCAGGCAAATACACCACCAAAAAGAACAATCACAAAAATAATTTCTTTCCAATGTTTCAAAGTTTCACCCACTGCTTACATTAGCCTCCCTATAAAACTTTCAGCAGCTACCCTTTAAAAATAATAATAATAATAATAATTTCCAATTAGTAAGAAATGAAGGACAGAGTGTCCCACCACAAGGACTCTAGCTGCAAATGAAAGTCTTGTACTACACACAAATAATATGACCAGTGATTATATGAATTCATATAGACATACCAGGCCATAGTTTTACACTGGCTCAGGGGTAACTAAGTTTTCAATAAACTTAGCTATAGCCAGTCTGGATGCATTTATATATATATGATGTGATTAAAAGTGTTTCGGGATCTAGTATAACATACTGAGAAATTACTGACTCGTCATTGGAATGTTTTCCGCAAACAATGAGCCAAGATTTATCTCATGGATGTCACAATAATATTATAACTTGTGTAATCAATAATGTTTGCACAATGCTTTAAAGATTTTTTGTTTATCTTATATAAGGCTTTGAAGCTTTAGATAGTTAATATTCAGGTAGACTGATTATTGGGGATCTTGCCTGTTCTTCTCTGAATCAAACATATAATGTTATTGATTCTTGGAGAATCAACAATCCCTTCACCCCTGGAGCTAATCCCTCATGAACAGGGTTGTGGTCACACCAGTGAGATAGTGTTGAAAAGTTCTGGGCATACACACAGGATTTCAAACTCTAGAGATCTCAGTCCAGCACCTCTTAGGAGTACTAAATACTAGAGCTGCACGAACAACGTCATTTATTTTTGTGGGAAATGTCTTGCATTTTTATTTAATCTTTCCATGAAAAACCAAAACCTGAAAGATTTTCAAGTTAAAAAAATCAGTTTCTGAATAACAAACAAACAATTGTTTTATCAAAAACTAAATAATTTTACTGAAATGTTTTGGGTTTCTAGTGTTTCAAAAAATTCCATTTTAACCAAAGCAAGAATTGTGTGTGAAATTTTCATTGTGGTTGAAAATCAACATGTTTCAATGAAAAAATTTCGACTCACTTCACTCAAAAAATATATATATATTTTGAAAATAAAATCACAATATTTTTACAGTAATTGTAGCATATTGCACAGACAGTTATTTGATTCTTTTCAATGATCTAATCTATGAATCTAGTCTATGGTGTAATTTACCTCAGTTTCAAGAGGGCTGAATTCAGCTCTAAGAACACCAAAAACTTAAAGGTAACCAAGCATTTTTGAAAATTTAGTAACAAATAAAATTCACTTTCCTGGGCTGAACCTTAATTGCCAAGTTTCCACCCAGACCTGGTTTAAGTGCTAAGCTATAAACCCCTTTAAAAGTAAAGTTTAACATGAAAATGCTGCCTGGCTGTTAACCTATGCAGTGCTAGCTGGTATTACAAGAATACAAATATATCATCTGACTCATTTCCTTGGGTATATTTTTCTCCTTATTATCAATTTCCTTTTTCCATCATTTTATGCTCTTTAGTAATACACATGTCCCCCATAAACAAACCAGATTCTAGTCACTTTAGCTGCCTTAATAATAAAAAAAAAAGTCACCATTAACAATCACGTTGCATGGAAAAAATGTGGATTACCCAATTCCCTCTACATTGTCGTCTCAGACTCACTTTGTAACAACACTAACCATATTGTCTGCCCTGTTGCTCTCACAGAGTCATAGACCTAGAAAGGACCACCAGATCATCTAGTCTGACCTCCTGTGTATTACAAGCCATCAACACCACTCAGCACCTGTCCACTAAACCCAACTGAAATTAGAGCAAAGTATTACAATGCACAGGAGGTTAGAGTACTATATGCCACAGGCAGAGAATAGGAGGCACCAAGGAGCACCAGTCCTGAGGCCCGTGCAATGGCAGGGAAATGATTAAGGCCTAGTCTACACTAGGGCGGGGGATCGATCTAAGATATGCAACTTCAGCTATGCGAATAATGTAGCTGTGGTGTCTTCACAGCGGTAAGTCAATGGCTGACACTCCCCTGTTGACTCCGCCTGTGCTTCTCGCACAGGTGGAGTATCGGAGGCGATGGGAGAGCACTTGGCAGTCGATTTATCGTGTCTAGACTAGATGTGATAAATCGACCCCCGCCAAATCGATCGCTGACCGTCGATCCAGCCAGTAATGTAGACAAGCCCTTAGTGAGATATACACAGACAATCCTGGCAAGTGACCTGCACCCACATGCTGCAGAAGAAGGTGAAAAAAGTCACTGCCAATCTGACCGGAGGGAAATTCCTTGCCATCCCCACGTAGGGTGATGCATTCGATGCTGAATATGTGAGCAATGACCAACCAGTTAAGCACCTGAGAAAGAGAATGCTCGGTCCTACCTCAGAGTCCTTCCTCCCCGCCCAATGCCACATCTCAAGCTGTGACCAGTAGGGGCACTGCAGGGCCAACCCAGGCAGTGAAATCAATGTGAGAATGCTGAAATGGTGGCATGGCATTACCCTCAGACAAAGAGCATCCCCGTGGCAATTTATGAGAAAAAGAAGGCAATATACAGAAAGCACAACATGTGAGTAATGAAGCTGGATACCCTCACACTGCCATATCAATATACAGCCTCATGTTTTTTATAGGTAAGAGGTATCCTCTATTTGCACTGTCTGATTTCCACATGTTCCCCACACAGTCTTACCCTACATGTGTTTGTTCTTTTCATATTGCCTTCTAACTGTGTCCTTTGTCCCCATATCATATTGGCTAACTATTTAAATAAGCAGGTATGAATATCAGCTATAAAGCTCATTACCCTAAAGAGCCCTTGTAAATAAAAAGGCCATACTTTTTGGCCTACACCTTTCCAATTTTATTACACCAGTTGGCCAGATTCAAGGTGTCTGCAACCAGGAGGCATAAAGGTGCATTGCCAGAGCTTGGAAAGCAGCTCACATAGCACTCCAGGAAAGTCTTCGTTAGAGGTGGTCAGAACACAATGATTCAGTTGCGCAAAAAATGCATTTGACTTTTGTTTTTGTTCTGGAATGGAATGAAATCAAGACTTTTTTAAAAAAATATTATAATTATTGCCACCACAGTGGACTCCTTGCTTCAAATCAAACCTGAACCTGGGTCATCCCAAATGAGTGCCCTAAGCACTGCGTTACTGGCAATTCTGGGGTGCGGAGCCTCTCTCTCAATCCTGGACCTGAGGAAAGTTTCATCAAAACAGATAAGTTTTCAAAAAAGTTTCAATTTCAACAAATCAGTATTTTCTGGTGAAAAAACAGTTGGTCAAAAAACTCCTGACCAACTGTAGTCTCTGTCCCTCATTTCTTATGACCTAAAAAGTCACCAATACCAAAAACAATCACAGATCAACATGATCCCCTAACTGAGTGCAGCAAACTGTCCATTTTCTATGCTCCTTTCTCCTGTTATAAATGATTACTGTGTGTGTCAAAGTATTACAGCTTCACTAGGAAGATGCCTGGATGCAGAGGATGAGCAAACCAAAACACATCTCTCCGTATCATCGACCTGAATCCATCTTGGATACGCTAAGACAAGGGTTCTCAAACTGGGAGTCGGGACCCCTTGGGGGTTATAAGGTTCTTATATGGGGGTCATGAACTGTGAGCCTCCACCCCAAACTCTGCTTTGCTCCAGCATTTATAATGGTGTTAAATTTATAAAAAGTGTTTTCAATTTATACGGTGGGGTCACACACAGAGGCTTTCCATGTGAAAGGGGTCACCAGTACAAAAGTTTGAGAACCACTGGTCTAAGAGCTGATGCAGACAATAGCATGAAAAAGGACTTTCCATAAAAATGAAAAAAGATGAATTGATTTATATCAAACGCTTTTAGGTGGAAGAGCGAGAGGGTTCCCTCTTTTTTCCCCCACTTTATTTTTGTTTGGTTGTCAGCAAAAGCATTCTCACAAACAGCCTGCAGTGCATTTAGGGCTTAAGAATGACACTGGAATTGACTGCCTGCTCTAGATACCAAATTCCTCAATTCATTTGCAGTATGGGTACAGTGCAGAGAGCAAGAGGGCAAGCTTAACATGCTTCCCCACCAACACACTACAACCTTGACACTGGTAAGCCTCCCTTAAGGAGGAAATGGCAGGCCATCTTCCAAGGCCCATTCAATCCTTGGCCTTTCCATTCCAGGGGGCTACAAACTCTTTGTCGGAGAACTTTGACAAACAGCCACTGTAATGGAGAAGGAGGAGGAGGCGGTTGTGAAAAAGCATAGACTGAACTGCTTTATTTCAATTGTGATTTTAACTCACCATCACAGGATAGCAGGTGCCATGCTGCTGTTTTTCAGTGGAATCATTTCAGAGTTTTGGTGGTTTTCTTCGCTCTCTTTTTTTAATTTAAAACCTGATTCAATTTGATGATCATAAAAGTCAAAAAGATTCTGGCCCTCGTGACAGCCAACTAAAGATTGCACTAGGCCATTTTCCACACACTGCTCTGTTAGTGCTCCACATTAAGCCCTGCAATACTTCTGATCCATAAAGGTCAGTCATGTCATAATTACAGTCACAGTCATGCAGGTTTAGGCATCACCAAACACTGAATCAGGATCTGAACCCATGACTCTACTATTGGGAGGCCAACACGTTAAGCCACAGAACCACTCTCTGTCTAGAGGAGCCAGTGCTGCCGTGGCACATCCAGAGGCTACCCAGCTGCTTTCTCTTCATAATTACAAGCCAACTCTTTGGAAATAACAAAACGATTCCAGAACACAGGAGGTGCCTTTAAAGTGGTAACATATCTTTTCATCTATAATTACTGTAATTTCTTATTTCTTTTAATCGCCGCCCACTTAGCCACTTCAGTATAGGGGACTAGCTTGAGAAGCCTCATTTTCATTCAACATCTAATCTTCAGTGTCTACCAAAGCCCTTCATTTACCATCTGCGTTCTGGCCAGGCCACTTGCTCTTGCAGGATTGGGATAGACAGGCTTGGAGAAAATGCAGATTACAAGAATGACCCAGCCTTCATAATAAGTTTTAACTTTTACAATCTCTCTCTGCCTCCACTCTCATAACATGCAAATGACCCAACAACAGCTATATAACAAATATATAATAATGGGGGGTGGGGCACAGGGAGAGGTAGAAAGGTTACTCTCGGTCCTAGCCTAATGGAAACACCAAACAGAGAACACGTTTGTCTGTTCTTGACTGTGTAGTGTCTAGTTCTCTCATGCACCCTCACTTCATTATTTGTGTATCTGAATTAACACCAGGCTTCTGTGCAGCTAGCACCCAAGGTGAATTGGGCACATGGTGAACTGATGTTATTGACCAACCTTCGTATGGTATTCGTTTCTGAGCTCCACCTACTTGAGCACATTTACAAAAGACGCTGAGACTCTACCTCCTCTCTCTCTCATACTAAGGGCTTGATCCAACTGGAATAATGGAAAGTCTCCCATATATTTCACAGTGTATTGGATAAGGCTCTTTGTCTCTTTTAATTCTGTTTAAACATACGAGGCTAAATTTCCACCCTATAATCGTACAACCCAGGGAATCCCACTGGTTATCCCAGAGCGTTTTATTTTTTCAGCTCTCTTTTGCACCATTCTACAAGTTAAATAGGACACACTGCCATTCGAATCCAGCATTTATAACTATGTGCAGTCTAGTTCACAGGCAGGATATGCTAACTGTAAGTTCATATGATATAGAGAGGAGCTTTACATGCCAGTCAGCCTGAATAAAAATGAAGACGAAGAAAAACAAATATTGTCAGAATAATTTTACATAAACTGTTAATCTAGATGGACCATTGTTTTTGTCCCATACAGAAATGCCTATGACTGGGTAAATTGTCCTGGTAGTTACACATCTTCCCTATAGTTAGGCAGTGATCTACCATGGATGATGCACCTCCCAAACCATACCTGACCAATTGTGCAATGTGTGCTGTGGGTGGAAATCACTTTGAGTCCCATTGCTAATAGTCACCAGGAAGAATGGCTCACCCATGTAATTTATTAAGAGACACCTCTAAAAACATCAGATGACTGGAGTGCTGAATAAATACAATTCAGTGACAGAAATACATTTTGTATAATCTGCAATTCAGATGATCAGGATACACCAGTGCTGCACTTTTTGCCCCAGCAACAGATATGGGTATTTTCAAACTTAGTCTAGAGTTCCTTTTCCATCCTCATTTTCACCTGATGCTAACTTTCTCAAAAATTCTCCTTTGGGGCTGAAATTTCCTTAACTGGCCTGAGACTAGAAGTTGGGGTTTGGTTTTGTTGTTAAGTGTGTGAAAAATCCATTCAACCATTTTCTTAATTATTTGTGACCAAAAAAGTTCTACGCTTTTTTTTTTTATTTTAAAGGTGGCGGGGGGAACTGCACATAGTTATAAATACTGGATTTGAATGGTAGTGTGCCCTATTTAACCTGCAGAATGGCGCAAAAGAGATCTGAAAAAATAAGACACTCTGGGATAACCAGTGTCGGGGAGGGGAGGAAGAAAGTTTTTTTACTTTGCTCCCCAATAATTCAAAAATGGCTGAGCAAAACTCCAGTCTTGGCATGTGACTGCTCCACAATGAGAAAGTATCTCTTAGTTAATTTGAAAAATAAAAAGTTTTTAAAACAAAAAAGGTAAAAAATTGACAACTCACTTCTGAGCATGCGTAGTGAGCATCTGTTAACATTTTTAAGCAGACGCCTAGCAGTGACAACACACTGGGAGCTGTAAGGACTTCCCATTCTCTTTAGAGCAGTCAAAAAATAAGAATAAAATTCTGCAAAGTTTAAATTCCCACACATGCCTTTTTCATCAAAATTCAAATTTCAAAATAGTTCAGCCAGTTCTACTTCTCTCCATCCTGCTTAACAGCCACAAGGGCCACTGCTTATGGGTTCTGGAATCCAATGCATTGGGCAGGCTGTGTCTCATTGAACCACACACAACACAGTCCTTAAAAATAAAAAATGTCATAACATCAGGGACAGGAGAAAAAGAAATGTGGGTTTGAAAAGGTGTAGACAATTTTTAGATATCTATAATGGTTGCTGTATCCTGCCTGTTCTGTCAATTCTATACTCTGATTTAAAAAAAATTAAGACTCTATCTTTTTCCATTGCAAAGATACAGCAGCCTCAATGTAAACCAATGCCCTACTATCCCATCAAAGCAGCATAGCTGAAAATAGTCTATAGCTTAACAGCAGGAGTGGCGCCAGGATTTTTGGCGCCCTAAACAGGGGTCCTTCCGCGCTCCCGGTCTTCGGAGCACTTCGGCAGCGGGTCCTGGAGCGAGTGAAGGACCCGCCGCAGAATTGCCGCCGAAGACCCGGAGCGCAGTAGGACCCCCGTCGCCGAACTGCCGAGGGCAGCAAAATGCCACCCCCTCAAATCCTGGTGCCCTAGGCGACCGCCTAGGTCGCCTAAATGGAAGCGCCAGCCCTGCTTAACAGCATTAAAGATGTGAACTCATCCCTCAATGAGCTGTGACCTTTCAAAGCCTCTGTGGGCCATCGAAATGCTATCATCATCAAGACCGATAGTTTATTTTCTTCAAAAAAAGAAAAATGAATGAAAACACCCTATTGAATTCAATTTCAGCATTGAAGGTACAAAAGTAAACAAAAGAAAAGGTTCAGATTTTCATAGCAGGAGGAAGAGCCCTGAGCTGAACTGAAAGGCCTCGTTTTGGCTTAGCTCCAGACCAACAACTAAAGTACAACCAAAAAACCCCCAAGAAACTGCAAATTCTTAAATCAGTTATTTAAGTATCTAAATTGATAATGAGTGTAACTAGCCATCTGAAATGTTGAAGCCCAAAGAAAACATTAGTACATAGGGCAATTTAAAGTAAAAATCTTGGATGGAAAAGAACTGCCATCTTTCTAAGAAGCAACACCTGCTTCAGATGAACAATTCAAAATAGTTCTTAAAGAAAGTAATGGGAATTTTTAGTGTTCCCTTGGCAGTTGCTGCCTTGAATGGGAAACTGAGTTCTGTCAGCCTGAGAGCAGGAAAGCCGGAAACTCATGCAAACATTGCTGCTTCTAAACTCTCTAATCCTGTAACTGCTACTAAGACCTATGGTCAAAAAACAAATTCTCTGTCCGTCTGTCTGAGGCTGTAAACCAGTTTTCATAAAGTAACAGAGCCTACAACATCTGAAAACCACAGAGGATCCAAAAAAGGTAAGACAACATAGATTATCCTCAGTTTAAGGAAGATATGTATCCTCTTTCCTGCAACAGCTAGCTCCTGATGGTCTCTGATCTTAGGGATGAAGATGACTCTTATTACCTGGACCAACAAAAGATGTTTTTAGCTTGTTTTAAGGTCACATCATATTTGTTGCTCCCCTCTCTCCCCCTAGCCTAAGCCCAAATTCTCAAGAGAAAAAGAAAATATTCACAGTACTAAAAAAAAACCAAAAACTTCAGTAGTGAAGGAGTGATTGTCTTTCCTATAAAACTAACCTTGGGAAGGCAATATATCTTTTAAAAACAGATAGCTGAAAGACCATTAGCAAAAATTACCAAAATGACACTGGACAATGAATTATTTCTATGAATTTCATTCCTTGGAAATGCTTTTGATTGCTTTGAAATATTGTTGTCTGTTTACACACACACAGAGTTTTTTATGTATGTATTCTTTAATTTTTACAAACAGAGAATCCAAGTAAGTCTGTGTTAAATGCCGTAGAATCATGCACAAAGCAAATAATGCAAATGCAATTATTTCTGCTTTAACTCATTGCAGATAACAGCTTTTGCCTTTCAATGCATTTGAACAAATTTTATGTTTTATTTACATATGGACTGGAAAAAAACATTTATGCTGGATTTTGAAACACAAACAGAGAAGACTGAGAGAAGATCTCATCACTTTTGGACCAAAGACTGGGCTTCATTCATATTATATTCTGCTGAGAAATATTAAACTAATTATTCAGATCCTAAATTTCAAAGGGTCTGAACATCCATAGCTTCCATAAACTTCCATAGGAGATGTTTGTGTTCAGTATCTCCGAAGACTAGGTCATTGCTGTCTGATTTACATGCAGTCCTCCTTAAAAACTGTGGGCCTGATTCTCATGTACACGAGACCCTTTTCTTCTGCTCTGGGAATGCAGAGGGCCTTGTGGGGTAATTTTACGTCCACTTCAAGGCCTCTTTCCACTATTAGGGTAGTGCAAAGGGTCTCAGTGTAAATGAGGAAGTAGTCCTGTAATCTTAAAAAAGGGAAAATTTAAAATCAAATGTTAAATAAAAGATGCATGTAGTAGCATTAACTCACTCCATCTTGCATATCCTGTGTATAGTTTTGATCGGTAATTAAACTGCCAAATATTATATCTAAATTATTACATATGTGCTGTGTGGCAAAGAGAACGTTACTGAGAACCTTAACTTTCTAATTTCCCGACTTTTAAAGTTAGCACTGTATTAATATAAGCCCTCTTCTCCTAATTACATACACCAGAGGTTCTCAACCTTTTTCTTTCTTTCTGAGCATCCTCCTCCTGCCCAACATGCTATAAAAACTCCATGGCCCACCTGTGCCACAACTAGTTTTCTGCATATAAAAGCAAGGACTGGCATCAGGGGTAGCAAGCAGTGTAACTGTCTCCGGCCCAATGCCACAGGGGCCCCCAGGAAGCTAAGTTGCTCAGGCTTCAGCTTCAATCCCAGGTGGAAATTCTCAGGGCCTCAGACTTTAGCCCTCTGAAGTGGGACATCAGCCTTCTACCCTGGGCGGCAGCAAGTCTAACACTGGTCCTGCTCGGCAGCCCCCCTGAAACCTGCTCACAGCCTCCCAGGGGGCCCCTAACTGAGAACCACTGACATACACAGTATATGTATCATACTTATACACCAAACAGGTTTAAAAGATTTTTCCTGATCTTTTCCATCCTACTATCCCATTCACGCATGCCCAAACACACATACAGAGTACTAGACCAACAGCTGGGAAAAGATGGAAAAATCTCCATTCTTACACTAGTAAATTCCAGTTATCAGTATGTATACTAACTCTTGTGCTACTGTGTAAACTGTTAATTTCTTCAAACTTTAAGGGGGCTGGTAGACGAGAGGAGGAGTGTCAAGCCAGAACCTTATTCTATCATGGCCTTGACACAAGAGAAAATTAACATTCTGATCTGAACTAACTGAAAACTTTTAAAAATTATAAGCATAGATAATTTAGCTGTGTTTTCAGTAAGCTCAACAGAAAACACACTAAGAATGTTTACTTCAAATTTCATACAATTCCATTTGTATATAGTTTTGACATCTGTTGCTAATGATATCAAATTATTGATTGTTCACTTTCTTATATTTATTTATTTAAACAACTATATACTCTGCAACGTGATGCTTTTCTTCTTTTTATTCCAGAGGACATTTTTATTTCTGCATTGCTTTAGTCATATTTGCTTTGATCTTCCAGAGTGTATAATTATTTTACTGTTTATTTATTTCTACGAGAAAGGAAAAAAGTTTGACCTAGGAGATCTATCTATATGTGGCAATTTGTAACAGAATCACATAGCTTATGTTTAGGAAATCATGGTTTTGATTAAGAAGCAACCATTTAGTTCCCACTGTTTTATTAAAACAGACATTAGCAGATAATAGGAAACATATTTAAATACCATTGACTGCATTTAGTTTGCGACGTCAATAGTCATTTAGAAGCCCCTTTCTATTTTGCATTTACCGCATGCGTGTGATTTTTTTTTTTTTTTTGCTTGTTTGGTTTTCGTTTTGTTTGGTTTTAAATTCTGTTAACCAAATCTGGGCTTGGATGTGCGTGTACTGGTCCCAATGCCTCACAGTGATATCCAAGGGCAAAACTTGACCCTAAATGCTAACTGTTGCTTATATCCAGTTTTTTAAAAACAAAACTTTTTACTTTTTATTAAAAGGAATGTGTGGAGATTTATATTTACAAACTCACTAATTTCACATATGAAATGAGTTCTACTGTACAAACCACTAACTGTGAAGTAGAAATGAAACCATAACAAAGAAATGGAGATGTGAAATTAAAAGCACCAAACTAAGTGCAGAAATCTTCCCTTTCAGAGAGTGCTAGAGATTATTGCAATGAAGTTACATAGCTATTTATTCTCCATACCCAACTGTACCTGTCATGGATCTTTGTTTTCCCTCCCTCTCGTTTGGTTGATGAATCAACACCACTTCAACTGTTTTACAGCAGCTTGTGTTTACTTCACACATACCTTAACCTTCTCTTTTCTCCTCCTACTAATACACACATATTCTTCCAAACAGCAAGGACTAGCTGAATCTCTTTAAACAGTGCACATACACAGTTATCTGGCAAACTCTTCAGGTTTGGATCCTTGACCTCTTGATTGAAATCAAGGTCTCACTCTGCTTTTACTGCACTTAATGATTTAACTGTGCACTTACTAACTAAAAAAAAAGAAAGAGCTTGAAGAATTGAATGCTGTAAGAAAGGAATAAAGTGGAAGATGCGGTGTGCTAGAAACACTGAGGAGTCTGAAGTGGCAACACTGAGAACCACTACAGTTAAGGGTTTCCAGTGCCTTTGGAGCTGGCATTACACCCTAGCCTGATGAAATAGCAAGTCCATAGCTTTTCTTCTGCAACAGCAAGTAAAAGCGATCTACTAAATGACCTTGAAGCTGTTTGATTCCTTTGATTTGTTTCGGCCAAGAGCACTTAAAAAAAAATCTTTTTACTAAGTGTCATTTAGAGAAAAGAAACCACTTCTGAGTCACACGATGGTGATTTAGAGTGAGAAGGAACTATTCAATTCATCCTGCACAATGGTAAATATTAACAACACAGTAAAAGTGTAAATCAAAATTTGCAGATCACCCCCATGTAATTTTACAAGATGAGATGTGTATCTTAATTTTCTTACGTACTTAATTTACACTTTTACTTCAGCTATTGTAATCTCCTTCACAGACATTTTTAACCTAAAACAAAATCGTTCTTGCTAGGGCAAATATAACAGCTGCACACAACTGAGCTCTGATTTTTATAGGTGTGTCTTCCATACTCCATGCACACATGTAACCACATTACAGTTAATGGGAAATAGACACATAGATCCCTCAGTGTTTGCCCTGATATCTTATGCAAGATACAAATATTCTCAATTCTAAAAGAAGCTTCCTTATTACATTACTATGATGGGTTTATATTTTACCTTAAATGAATTAATGAGCAGCCTTCCACATCCTATATGCTCTACTTTTTAAGAGAAAAAAACTGCAGACACTTTTTTAAACATTTTAGTTTTATGAATAAGTGTACATTTGGTATATTCACTTCAAGAAATTATGGGCACCATAATGGAGTCCAAACCCAAGATTTGTGAATCTGACACATGCCCTTATGGCTGGTGAAAAAAAGTCTTGAGCTTCTGGTGCAAGTCATGCCTGAAATAGCCAACGCATTCCAATTCAGGGAAGGAATCTTCTCTTCCAGAGATCGACACTGAAGAAACCGTTCCTCTTCGATACATTGGTTCAAGCCAACTACTGCTCAGTGTCAAAAGTTCCGTTTCTGAGAAAGCTCACAGAGAATCTAGCCACAGGTCAATTACAAACATCTAATTTAAAATAATATCCTAGTCCCCAAAATCTGGATTCAGGCCAGGCCATGATCAGAAACAGATTTAGTGCCACCGATGATCTCCTGCAATAAATGGATGATGAGCAGACATCCATTCTCATCTTCTTTGACCTGTCTGCAACATTTGACACTGTTGACTATGAGTTACTGCTGTCTTGAGAGATGGCAGAGGTCCACTGAAATGTGCTAAAATAGTTAAAGTCCTTCCTGGAGGGACATGTCCAAACCATACTGATGGGAAACTATTCCTTCACCACTACACCCCTCATTTGTTGAGTCCCACAAGGATCAATTCTTTCTCCATCCCTTTTCAACATCTACATGCAGCCAGTAGGTGAAATGAACATGATACAAACTTAAGCGTGAGAAATATGTAATGACATAGAGCTTCATCTTTCCTATACAAAATATGAACGTAAGAATGACCAATGCATTGGCTGTCAGACTAACGATCCATCAAGCCACATATCCTGTTTTCCAACAGTGACCAGTACCAGATGCTTCAGAGGGAATGAAGAGAACATGATCCATCGAGTGATCTATCCCTTGTCATCCACTCTCAGCTTCTTGCAGATGGAGGTTCAGGGACACACAAAGCATGGAGTTGAGTCATTGACCATCTTGGCTAATAGACATTGGATCTATCCTCCATGCACTTGTCTAATCCTTTTGTGAACCCAGTTATACTTTTGGCCTTCTCAACATCCCTGGCAACATGTTCCACAGATTGACTGTGCATTGTGTGAAGAAGTTCTTATATATTTCTTTGTTTTAAACCTGCTGCCTATTAATTTCATTGGGTGATCCCAATTTACTCTTGTGAAAGAGTAAATAACACTTCCTTATTCACTTTTTCCACACCATTCATGATTTTACTCACCTCTAACATATCCCCCCTTAGTCATATCCTTTCTAAATTGAACACCGTTTTTAACCTCTCCTTGTACAGAAGTTGTTCCATACCCCAATCATTTGTGTTGTCCTCTGAACCTTTTCCAATTCCAGTGGATCTTTTTTGAGGTGGGATGACCAGAACTGCATGCCAGTATTCAACGTGTGGGTGTACAATGAATTTATATAGTGGCATTGTGATATTTTCTGTTGTATTACCTATCCCTTCCCAAAGGACTCCTAACATTGTTAGGGTTTTTTTTGACTGCTGCTGCACACTGAATAGATGTTTTTAGAGAACTATCCATGATGACTCTAAGGTCTCTTTTCTGCGTGGTAACAGAACATTTAGATTCCATCATTTTGGATGTATAGTTAGGATGACTTTTTCCCCCAATGTGCAATACTTTGAATTCACCAGCACTGAATTTCATCTGCCATTTTGTCACCCACTCAATTTAGTGAGATTCCTTTGTAACTCTTCACTGTCAGTTTTGGATTTAAACGTCTTGAATAATTCTGTATTGTCTCCAAACTTTGTCACCTCACTATTCGCCCCCTTTTCCAGATCATTTATGAATATGTTGAACAGCACAATTTCTAGTACAGACCCTTGGAGGATCCCATTATTTACCTCTCTCCGTTATGAAAACGGACCATTTATTCCTACCCTTTGCTTCCTATCTTTTAATCAGTTACTGATCCATGAGAGGCCCTCACCCACCATCTGGACTAAAATAATATGATATACCTGGGCAGGAAGCCATCAGTCCTTAAGAAATTCCAACTAAAACAAAACACTGCAATGCATTTTGTTAGCAACCACAAGCTACCATGAGCACGCACATCAAACCAGTCCTCTGCGCTCTCCACTGGTTTCCCAAAGAATATCAAGTTAAATTTAAGATCTAAGATCTTATCTTCATGGTGCTCAATGGCCTGAACCCAGCACATCAAAAAGAGACTAAAGTTCTGAGATGAAGACTCTAGCCAACAACTCCACTCTTCAGGTAAAATAGAACTTTCTACCATAACAGCAAATCTCGTCTGTGCAGAAGACAGCGTACTCAGGGTCGGTACGAGACTGCGGAACAAAGAACCATCACAAACCTCACCACCTCCCCCTTCAAATACAAGGCACACTTCTTCAGCCATACTTTGTCTAAAACAAATACATAGCAGCATGCGTATTTAAAACAGAACTCTACCAAAACAAAACACTGCATTGTACACACAATCCTCCCCTTAAGGAAAGGACAAGAGAAAGAATAAATTACACATGACAGATGTTAGTAACGTCACTTAACGCACTGCTGGAAGACACTCAGGCATTATGGCAACAAGGGCATTATAAGAACCTACCTAGAACAACATTCCTGTATGAGACATTAGCATTTCACCAACTAACACAATTCCATTCCATATAATAAAAATAATGAGCCATTTTCATTTGGCAATGAGGGCATTATAAGAACCTACCTAGAACAACATTCCTGTATGAGACATTAGCATTTCACCAACTAACACAATTCCATTCCATATAATAAAAATAATGAGCCATTTTCATTTGGCAATGAGGGCATTATAAGAACCTACCTAGAACAACATTCCTGTATGAGACATTAGCATTTCACCAACTAACACAATTCCATTCCATATAATAAAAATAATGAGCCATTTTCATTTTGGTACAAGTGAGAATAGTTGGGATGAATTTAGCCCAGTGCCTCCAAGCAAGTTGGTCTCAAATGCATTGCTGCTACCTAAATTCCAGATGATGTGACATGGCAGGAATGCCAATACACTTAACCGTATTTAAACAGAAAGCGAGGATATATTTAACTTAGGAAGACAGGTTTTTAGTTTTCATAAATAAAATATGATGAAGGTGATTTACTTAGCAATTTAACTTTTTAATCCAGATCTTCTATAGCAGAATTTTTCCCCCCCAAGATGTTTTAGTTTTCTTACACACACAGTTGATCCTTTCAATGTAATAACAATCTAAAATGTGATGTAACTAGCATGTTTTCTTTAAAAATCTTTTCTTTCACACCATCCTTGTTCATAAGGCATTGGATATAATTTCCAGTGTGCTACAACTGTGCCCTCTTTGCAGACAAAATCAGCAATATTATTAAGGCTTATCATCACCCTTACTTAAAACAAAATTTCAGGCAGTCAAACACAGTTCATTGGCTTGGAAATTAACAATAACGGAAGTTAATTTACCTTTAATCTTCTTGTACTTTTTATACCATCTCCCAAACTCCTGGCACTTGGTTGCTGATACATTGGCATAGTATGTGCTATTTACAATGGATGAAATCATACTCTGGAAGTAAAGGAAGACAGAAAGTGTGTTAAAAAAACAATGCAAGCTCACATGGATCACCCAAACCTGCCTTCAAAACCTAACGCAGTCACTGTGAAGGACTCAAAATTGGCTGTATTTCCCACTCTACATCCCCAGACATGATTACTCTGGTTCACTAATAATGCAAAAAAGATGCTGTGTGAACCAAGACTCTTGTCTCCAGCTCCCACTGACTTGTCACTTTAATTTATGCTTGTGATGTCACAGAATCTTCATACTAAAAGCATAACTGCAGGCAGTGATATGTTGGGGGACACACCCATTAGACGCAAGAGGTAAGAATAACTGTGATTTAGGAACCAGATTCTAAAGGTAATATTAGCATGCATAATCCAAATAATGCTTTTCAGATGCTTCTGATCTGCTTTCAACTGCAACAAGACCACACAGCCAAGAACTGGAGAACATCCGTGCTACTCGCTGCAGAACAACAGTTAGGCAAATAAATTAAATTAATATAATTTATAGAAACGTGAGATTAGCTCTTATGTGAAAAATCACTCAACAGAAAAATTAACAATACTCTTCAGAGCAGATTAAACTAAATACAGTACAGCTGAAAGATTCAAAGTGCTTCACCACCATCCCCACTCTTTGCAGGTATCCTCTGGCAACTACCGCTACAAAACAACTGGAAGAAGATAGTAGGTAGAGTTGCTCTGCCGCACGTGACACACACAAATATTTTATATTTGGGGTACTTTTGGCCATATGATGGAAAATAGTTTTGTTACTGGTAGTTATCTCAATTTGAGAGAGTAAATAATTGTTGATAACTTTTAAACTCTTCCAGAGTTGAATCTCTGCATTATGTGTATATCTACATTTATATAAATATACATAGTTCTATACCAGGGATCGGCAACCTCTGGCATGTGGCTCACCAGGGTAAGGGCGGTCGGCACATCCCTCGGCCCACACCGCTCCCCACAGCTCCCATTGGCCTGGAATGGTGAACCAGAGCCACTGGGAGCCACGATCGGCCGAACCTGCAGACACAGCAGTTAAACAAACCAGCCCGGTCCACCAGGGTGCTTAATCTGGTGAGCCACATGCCAAAGGTTGCTGATCTCTGATCTGTAAACATACATTCACTCTAAAACCCAAGTAGTTTAACAAGATGTGTGAGCCAAAGCATCCTTTCTTGAAATCACATTTTTTATGCCTACAGTCATGCCAGGGTTCAGAGAAACCCTGTTATGACACTTCTGCACAGTAGAAGAGATTAAGGAGATAGCTTGCAATTGCTTTGAGGTCATGCTATTTACCACGGGTTCCAACTCTGGCACATAGGCCCATCTAGGCTCATGTGTGAAATGGGATCTTATCCATAGCTGTTAAACTACTAACTAGGCTCACTTCTGGCTTACTCCACTTTTATGGTGCTTTTTAGAAAAAAAAGCCACCTCATTCAAGATCAATTATGCATTTATTCAGCCCAGTCTGCTACTCTGTTGGAACCTCAAAAGACACCAATTTTCCTGACCCCTTGAGTTTTGGGGGTTTTAGGAGGCTGAGAAGAATTTACTTTAGAGAGTCTTAAGGAAGACTGGATTGTACAGATTAGTTTCCGTCTTTGAGGCATGAATTCACTTTAAACACAGAGGTTCCTCCTCCCTTTCACTTTCACATTTCCACGTGAATGCCACTCAGCTGCAGTACCGGAGACTCAAAGTAGCTATGAAATAAGGACTGGGATTTTTTTTTTTAAATGGATGTTCTAATCACCAAAACTCAGCTCCAATTTTCTAATTAAAATTCATATTTTGAGACCTACACCTAGTACCATAACAGTCAGCAGCACCTCCTTCCCTATGAAGCCTTGCTTGGTCTAAAGTGTGCCCTGAGGAAACAGGAGCATTTTGAAGGCATAACAGAGTGGAAATTTCAAGCTGGAAGAAGCAGCTCTAAAGAGCTTATTTTTCCAGCAGGTTTTTGTTTAAGCTCTCACAGCTCTACAATAAATGGGCATTACTAAGATTATAGCTGTGGTGGTTCTGAGGAAGAAAAATGGGGCAGAAATTAGTCTTCCTACCCCCAGTGGGTGGACAATTTCATCACATCCACATGGAAAGAAAGCTGGCATTTGTCCGGTAATGTATCCCAGAACTAGCAGAGGATTCATATAAACAAGATATAATGTCGTAAGTTAAAATAAAAGGCGAAAGCTATGGGACGAAAACAAAAACCACCAACCCGCAACAAGGAAATGAAGTTTATACAAGTATGCAAAATACATGAACAATACTGGAATGATTAGCACAATACACTTGGAAGACAGAGATCTCAGTGCAAAGATGGAAGTGAAGAAACAATTGGATTTCCTTTCCCACCACCCCCATGCCCAATGCCCTGCCTTAGTTAATTGGGATTTATTTGCTTGAACAGCAGCCTTATGCTAAGGGCGGCTAAGCTGCAGATACATAATACACCTAGCAGGAAAAACAGAACAACTGTAAATCAAAGTGAATGATTACATTGCCCATTAGTGGCAATCAGAGTCTCCATCTGGGCTGCAGGAAGAGCTCATGTACCAAGAACAAGAACTGGAGCACAGTCACTGAGAAAAAAGAAAGCTCCCTGGGCTGCCCCTTTCCACTTCTGTACAGAGGGAAACTCGACGCACTGTGAACACATTAATAAACAGCAGCATTTACGCCGCAGTTTGACTCCTAGGAGACAGCTCTGTAATTTGCTGCTGTCAATAATATATTAACCACAAGGGGGTTGTAATGACATTTCACATTTGGTGCAGTATTTTTTTAAAAAACTGGTTTGGGAAAAGGAATTGTATTCAAGGCAAATTCAGATAATGGCAATAGACAGCTCCTATGCAACCTTCTACTGTATCTTTTACATTTTGGGAGCCACGACAACAGAGGTTACAACTTTTTGTGGCTCTAATGCAAGAAGTGCATTCACTGTGGTCTAGCCTCCAGAGTCCATTGCCATTTAGCAAATCACTTAAGCACATGTTTAAAGGTAAGCGTGTGCAAATGCTTTGCTGAATTAGAATCCACAAAAGCGTGTCTCTATACCTTTATTCTCTGCATAATCACCAGGACAGAGATTATTTCTCCTACAGTTCTGCCATCTGTAATCTTGCTAATGTATGTCAGGATGAGTTTATAGAGAGGTCAGCCAACTGCCACATTCCCATACGGAAACTGATGGAAAACATCCCTAAATAGTGAATGAATGCCACCACGTAACATGGCTCACCATTCAGTTATACCAGATAGTGGTACAGGTCAGGTGCACTGGGACACACAGGATTGAAGAATTGCAGGTATCTCATCTAATTTCACTTCTTGAAATGTAAATTTATACGCTAGTTTTGCTACCATCTGTCAAAGAGCTCCAACCTACATCCTGGAACCCTCATTAGCCAATCAGATTTCTCCTTTTGCAGTTCCCACTCTATATATAAAGGCAAAACACAAAGTGTTGTTCTACTCTGTAAAAGTAATACTTTCTTATTCAACACATCCACTCCTATATTCAGAGTCACTTCAGTAAGTAATGTGGGTTACACTGCTTTTCTACTCCTGTTAGCTCTGCAGCTATGGGAAGCTGAAAGAAATTCTATTGTGGACAGTACCAGCTGCGGGACCTAATTCTGACCTGTATCTTTTTGGGGTGGCATAGATCTAATGGAGGACCAAATTTGGCTTACAGAATTTCTATCACTAGTTACGCCATATCATCATCAAAGATCCTTGATTTATGAATCCAGGGTTGAGTTTGTGGTGTTCATAGCTAAAAACAAAATATTTTTTTTAATTTATAAGTTAGCAAATTTGATATGGACACTCTAAAGACCTAATATCTACTTTAATCAGAGATCTCCTGACTTAATAAAAAATGCAAAAGCTGGTGTGGGTTACATCATTCTATTATACAACAGAACACCTTCATGTTGGAATGTGTATACTCAAGTTTGTTTTGCTTGGCTGTCTCCAACCTGTAAGTTGAAGGTAGGCAGCAACAGGAGGACAACATTCAGGCCATGTCTACATCTAAAATTTTGCAGCGCTGGTTGTTACAGCTGTATTAGTACAGCTGTATAGGGCCAGCGCTGCAGAGTGGCCACACTTACAGCAACCAGCGCTGCAAGTGGTGTTAGATGTGGCCACACTGCAGCGCTGTTGGGCGGCTTCAAGGGGGGTTCGGGGAACGAGAGAGCAAACCGGGAAAGGAGATCAGCTTCGCCGCGGTTTGCTCTCGCGTTCCCCGAACCACCCTGCAAACCGCAGGGAAGGAGACCTGCTTGCTCGGGGATTCGGGGAACGAGAGAGCAAACCGGGAAAGGAGACCAGCTTCGCCGCGGTTTGCTCTCGCGTTCCCCGAACCACCCTGCAAACCGCAGGGAAGGAGACCTGCTTGCTCGGGGTTCGGGGAACGCGAGAGCAAGCCGGGGAAGGAGACCAGCTTGATTACCAGAGGCTTCCTCGGTGATGCTGGGATACCTGCTTATTCCACGGAGGTCAAGAAAAGCGCTGGTAAGTGTCTATACTTGATTACCAGCGCTGGATCACCAGCACTGGATCCTCTACACCCGAGACAAAACGGGAGTACGGCCAGCGCTGCAAACAGGGAGTTGCAGCGCTGGTGGTGCCCTGCAGATGTGTACACCTCCTAAGTTGCAGCGCTGTAACTCCCTCACCAGCGCTGCAACTTTCTGATGTAGACAAGCCCTCAGATTGGTGTTAGCAAATGAACCGAGTTTTTAGCATTTAAGGATTGTTCGTTTATTTTTTGGAGGGAAGGGGGAAGAGGTTAATTATAAAAGAAATGTTTTCATATTTTTAAAAGACAATATAAAGCATTATATTAACAGCTCACCTTCTGTTCTAATGAAGTTTTTTGTCAGGTAATATGAATCACTGGATGTTGGCTTTTTTACTGGTACAGAGGGGTGCTCAGCTAACTTGGCCAACTTTATACAAGTCTTTATGTAAGGAATTTGATCAGGAGCTCAGTTTCATTGGGAGTCTGAACTATGGCTGTGTCTTCACTGAAAGCGACAAAGTTATACTGAATAAAGTTTCTCTCTCTATTTACACACACACACACACACACACACACACACACACACACACACACACACACACACACACTTTTGTTATATCTTCCTAGAAACTGGCACCACACGGATGAGAGTTATATACATTTCTTTGTAATCAGGGATTGATGAAAACTGTGTGTCCCCCTAATGAATGCTGAAGGCTTCTGCCAGTGAGGATAAGCGGCTGTTGCAATTAGGGTGACAAGATGTCCTGATTTTATAGGGACAGTCCCAATTTTGGGGTCTTTTTCTTATATAGGCTCCTATACCCCCACCCTCATCCCAATTTTTCACACTTGATGTCTGGTCACTCTAGTTGCAATACAGGGTATTGAGCGGTAGTACAAAATTTGGAGATTATATATATGGAGAAATCGGGGTCCCTTTGAAGTTGAGGTCACAAACCAGCTGATCTCCTTCCAACAACACCTTAGAAATAGTGCACCACAATTAAAGAGATATTTTCCCAAGTGGATTGGAATTTCTCCTTTTTAATTAAAACAAACAAAGATTAAACATTTCTGGAATTTTCTCTTGCAAACACCTTGCTAAACAGTTACTGGCTTTGGATTTTATAAAGCAGATTCCTTTAGGACAGGTAAAAGCACTGACCTGGGAGAGAGGGCATTCTTTGGCTAATGTGCTCTGATTCATCTCTTTAAGCAGTTCCTTTAAGGCATTGCGGACTGTGGCATGGTTCCACTGCTCTGCTGGCAAGTCTTCCAACTTTGAACAACTGTAAAAACAGAAAGCAGAAAAATCAGATGGAAACGTCACCAGCAAGCAAACCTGCTCTCTTCATGCAACCATAAATCTTTGTGACGACATCCCCACTTAACTGTCCTGTGCTCAGACCTTTCTTTAAAGTGCATCCTTTTTTTACATCCCCATTCCCCGCAACAAGACATGTGCTGCAACTAAGAGATTACAGCACATGCCAGAAATCCTAACTAAGCCTCCATAAGTGATGTAACATGTGTGCCTAGCCATTTCCTTTGGGGCCTGAAGCAATGCAAAGTGCTCTGTTTAATGCAGGCCACACAAATGACTGGGAAAGGCAGCCTCTTAGGCACAAAGAGATGTTCCTGCTGGAATAGAAAAAAGATTACACAACACGGTTAAGTAGTGAGAGACACCCTCATTCTGGAGGGCCAAGGCTTTGGTCTAAAACAGAATTCTGTTCTACACTGGTATATATCCTGCCCTCACCGCCATAGTATCTGAGCACCTTCCAGCAGTGCATTACCCAACGTGACTAAGGTCTGTCACAGATGGGTCACTCTCACTTTCATTCTCTCCACTTGTGGTGAACTGCATGTGTTTTCGTAATGTTTCGGGAAGGTTTCGTTTCAGGTGTATTTATTTGTGGTAAGGTTGTTTGATTTTTTTTAAGTATGCATGCTCTGTGTTTGTATTAGATTAGGCAAGGTCAAAGAAGTGTGCCTTGCAATCAGTGAGGAAGACGGGGAGGTTTGTGACAATTCTTTGTTCCTGGGGAACTTTGTTTCAGTCTCAGACTGATCCATGAAACCGTTCTGTCTCCTGCACAGATCAGCTTTACCTTTATGCTAGAAAGTACTTTTGTGCCTGAGGAGGGGAGCTGCTGACCAGAGTCTTCATCTCAGAATCTGAGGTTCTTTCAGACATGCTGGGCCCAGGCCATTGACCACCCTGGTGATAAGGACCAAGACTTTACATTCGACTTAATAATCTTTGGGAGGCCAGTGCAGAGAGCGGGTATGATGCTCTCACAGTAGCCTGTGTTGCTGAGGAGATGCACTGCAGCATTCTCTACTAGCTGGAGTTTCCCAAGGGCTGATGGCATCCTGCCCAGGTATATCACATTACTGTAGTCCTGACAAAAGGTGACATAGGTGTGAGTAATTAAGGCCAGGTCTTTATCCACCAGGAGGGAAGAGAGGCAACTGGAGATCACAGAGTGTTATTCATAAAAGCTGCTATGTGGGAGGTTGGTGTTGGCAAAGAACCCAAGAGTGCTCCTAAACTACAGACTGAATTGACCAATTGTGGGCACATGACTTCAATCAAGGAGACTTAGTTGGAGACACTTTCCTCTGCCTATCAACACACCTCTGCCTTGCTCGTTTCAGCCTGCTAGTCTTCATCCATGAACTGATCTCCTCCAAGCATTGGGGCATCCTGGTGGTCGTAGTGTGATCGTATGTGTTGAAGGACAGATAGAGCTGTGTCTCATCTGCATACTGTTGGTACCTGAATCCATGCTTGTGACATTATTCACAATGCTGCCTGACCATTTCACCTAGCTGCTGCATGTAGATGTTGAAAAGGACTGGAGAGAGAACTGATCTTTGTGGGACTCCACAGATGAAGGGTTTAGTGGCAGAGGTGCAGTTTCCCATCACTAATCATTGGGTGTGTTGCTCCAGAAAATATTTTAACATTACCCAGGACTCCTGCCACCTCTCTCAGGAAAGACAGCAGTATCTTATGGTCAACAGTGTCAAATTTTGAAGAGAGGTCAAGGAGGAGGAGAACAGATGTTTGCCCCATTGAGAGCAGTGCCATCAGTGGCACTAAAGCTGTTTCCATACCATGTCCTGGCCTGAATCCAGATTATGCCTAGTCAAGTATATTAGCTTCAATTAGAAGAGTTTGTAGTCAGCCTGTGAGTTTGCTAGGTAACAAAAGATTTTATACTGAGCAATAGTTGGCCAGAACTGAGCTATTAAGAGGCAAGATTTCTTCAGTGTCAGTCTCATTAGTGCATGTTTGAATCAGGAAGAGAAAGTTCCTTCCCTAAATTAAGTTTTGGCTATTTCAGTGGTTTAGTGAACCAGTTGCTCATGGACTTTTTTTCCTCAGCCCAGAAGGGCATGTGTCAGATTCTTAGTTCTGGGGTGGATATTCATTTAGGGTGTTTAGTGCTTCTTAAGGGGAGAAAAATATCGCCATTGATTAAGTAAGCGAGGTGGAAAGTATGCAGTGCCATAAGTTTCAAAGTACTCAGCAGCTCTGGTATAATGCATAGAGTCAACCCAACCATGCAGTGCTGATTTCATACATGCACACCAAGTGCAGCAAGACCCTCTGTTGTTTTGCATGAGATTTTTGCAATGGGATTTAAACTGATGGTGCTCGGATACAACAGCCATGAGACTCTTAATTATGATAAAGTTAGAATGAACCTTTTCGTACGGGCAAGTTATTTCACAGTAATCCACTATTTCTTACTCCTTCCTCTAAAGCATCCTGATCACCGGACTATGGCAAATGGGCCAACTGTCTGATCTAGTGAGGTAAGTCCTAGGGTTAAACTTAAGAATTAGGTGGGCACTTTGCTTAGGCCATCTGGAGAATTCTCCACCCTTTTCAGTGAACAGCCCTGTAGTCTCCATCTTCTTTAAATGGCCAGGAGAGAGAAAGAAAAAATATATAAAATAAAAAGTGTGCACAGGATTGTCAGCAGCTACCACTCCGCCCATTAGATGTTCTAGAGTAGGAAATAGTTTAAATTACCAGAGGGAGCAGTAGAGGCAGGCTCTCCCCACCCTGCTAGGATTGGCCACTGGAGACAAAAGAGAAGGCAACAAGCTCTCTGGGCCATTCTGTCTGAGCCACAGTTAGCAGAAAGTTTAGACCCTCATAACCCGAATTCTGGAAACAGATGAAGTGTTTATTTTTCATATTCAACATGCTAAGTATTTAATCGGGCCTGGAAGACCCATTAAATTAAGAGTTGTGGAAAGTTTCCCTTTAAAGGCTTCATATCCCTCACGATTGATGGAGTCCCCCCACCCACTCCACTCCTGCCCCCACCATACCACCGTCGCTTTACTGCTTCAGAAAATAAAATGTAAAAACAGTTGGAAGGTTCACCAAGAAAGCTGCATCGTGAAGCACCCTTCCCTTCATTTTCCTTTTCATTTCATCAAAAGCCCAGAAATTAATGAAGACAGGATGTGCTAATCTCTGTAGTAATGCTGTGATCAACAGAGCAGCTCAGAGAATAGAGGAGGACAGATGTTCAGAAACACCCACCTTTGTAATTGGATTTTCAATGTCACAACATGATAGACATCTTGTAGCATGTCGGCTACTGTCGCATCTGGTGCATCGGTCACGTAACTGAGGGGGAGAGGGTTCCACCTCCCAAGTTTGATTATTCCTGGAAAGAAAAATATAATACACATCTATTAGCTGTTTATGAAACCTTTTGGTTATTTGGTTGGTCAGGGTGTTCAGAACTCGCCCTGAGATTTATTGCAATTCTGAACACAAAGCTATTTCTTTGAGCCTAACTAAGTGGAGGGGAAGGAATATATTTTGAATTGTAACAGAGAGCTGTTTACATCTTCGTGTTTCTTGAATTATGATACAGAAGAAAAGGATGAGTCCCCCCACACAGCATCACCTTTCCTCATCCCACTAAAGGCTGCACTTTCTAAGTTAAGACAAGCTTTAAATACCCTTTGCTCCTGATTTCAAAGCCTGCACAACCCTTAAGTAAATAAAAGATCTGGTTTTGAATTGAACAAGAAAATTCCTGTGTGTGGGCTCAGCACACAGTTACATCCTGACTGTGGTGTGATTCCCAGTACAAATAGCATTTGAAATCGATGAAGTAGTTAGAGTTCACTCCCAGATATGCGTTTTACCAGGCAGATGGTTGCTTTCTTTGGCAAAAAGCAACAGCGCTGTACTTGACCACAGATTGAAAATAGCACAGCTGTCTTCCAGGTCCTGTTTATACCTCTGCTCCTTCAGTAACAGCGGCAACACCCTTTCTAGATAGGCTTGTTGCAACAGACTGAGTTTGCAAGCGATAGTGTAAACTCTTTAGTGCAGAAACCTTCCCTTCTTTTAAATGTTTCTATAGTGCCTAGCACACCCTGGGCACTACCAGAAACAATTACTAAATTATTAGAAAGGATGGACTTCCAGGGAAGCACAGAAACCAGAGAGACTCTAGGAATATCATGAGGCACAGTGCTGCCTTGTATGGGTACACAGCATAGTGGGCAGATGTCTGCTGTTCTGCTTCATTCCATCTCAGCTGTGTTACTGGCTTCCTCTTTGTTTAATCAGCTTATCATCTCTGAGCCCAGTCCTTCAAGGTACCAAACACCTTGTTTCCACTTAAATTGACAGTGCTCAGGACCTGGTCTTTGGCCCATTCATACACATTCAAGGCTCCAGAAGAGATCAACAAGGCAGTCTGCGAACATTTTCAGAAGCAACACAGAGATGACTGTTCACAGCGCTGTTACCTGGTGACACCACACTATTGCATATCTATCTGTAAGTTCTCATAATAATCGAGCACCGGTGGTTCTAAATGGAAAGCAGCAGCTCATGACAACCCGGCCTATCAAGAAAACTCATCAGAAATTGGCTGAGGTGATATCATGATGCTAAAATTAATGCAGTTCCCACATGCACCCATTTTACCAACACTGATGATAGCCAAATCTAAACTTTGAGTTGCATCTAGACTTATCAAAGCTTCTGTAAAGGTGGTTATGAGATGGCAAAATGGCTTTGTGAAAATGGTAGCATAATGGTCTCCAGTACTGCATGAGATATTTAGCAGAGTGCTAATACTATGATAATATTTTCTCTGTTTCTGCATAGATAATTTTGGTACAATTACTCTCCCCACTTGTAGCATTTCAATACGTGCATACAGATTTTTTTGGGAAATAGATCTTCAATTGGTTCACAATGTATTCCATTACTATGTACAATCCCTTAGAGGGAAACTGGAGTAGAAGACCATTACCTCTGCTAGTCTGAAGTCTCAATGTGATATTCTGGTATAGACTCAGTAACATTTCAAGAGTAGGTTATGAAGCTTTTGGTAAGGGTAGAATCTCATCCAAGACAAACAAAGTTAATAAATGTTGCTTGACATCCAATGCTTGAAAGTGGGGCATACACAGAACAAAAACATTTAAATGATGCACTGTTTCAGTATTAAGATTTAACAATCTGGCGCTGAATATGCTGCAGTATAAACTGTGCCTGGACTCGGATCCAGTGAAGTAACACACAGCACTCATTCACAGTATCATATGTCTCCAGAGCTGGCTCCTCAAGCCATATTCCACTTGCCAAGAAAAGCTTTTTTCTGAAGGGGATAGTTTACTTAATGTTATCTCTGGTGACAATGAGATATGCACACAGTACAGCATACATTAGTCGTGAAATGAGCATCAAGGGTCCACTGATTGAAACACATGCTAGTGAAACAGTTTAGCTGCCAACTTCCCTTGCCCCTTCTAATACTATGTAATAATATAACACAAAGTCACCTGAAAAATCCAGAAATCTATATCAGCTTCGCAGAACACTGGGCTTCCTATTTTTAAATCACTTCAAGTTTCCATATAACTGAAAAAATAAGCATCATATGCGCCCTATAAGTCACATCTACATTGGTCACATTTTACAAGAGGCTTTATTCTTCATTCAGTTATAGGAACCTCTGTGAGAGAACACCGTCTCCAAGTGTTTGGTGCTGACAGCGCTGGAGAGAGACAAAGAGGCAGTAGAGGTCACTGGAGTTAGCAAGTTGTCCCAACCCGGGAAAGTTCAAAGCAAAACCACAGGCCAAAGCATCATGGGAAATGCTATATAAGTTGTTTTACAGGAAATGTCTGCTACTACTGGTAGTTAGGTAGGTTTTCTATCCTTCCCTACAGTTGGAAAGGAAACTGTTCTAGCTGGAATTAGACAAACACAGGTGTTACCATAATGCTTGGGCACGTTAACACCTACTGTGAGTCCTTTACACCTTGTTATAGAACCGCTGATGCAAGCTTTTTTTTTTAGCCGGTGTGATGTGACGGGTGAAATTGAAAAAAATAAATCAATTGAGTTAGTCCCTAGGCTAGGCAGAAGCCATGATTTCCATACTGCGCTTCAGCATCCTCCACAGGGGGTTTCATTCATGGCACTGTAGCTGCATTTAAGGCACCTGTTGCGTTGAAGATAGGATGTTGGTGCCGGCTTGTTTAAGCATGCCAGTTCTCTTTCCCCCAAATAACTTTCCATCAGGATTTGAGCAGTACATACAGCCATAGTTTGGCTAGAGGTTTCTTTCTCATTTGTTACCACTCTCAAGGTGCTTTTAATGCAACATTCATGATAGGTGAACGCCAGAATAACAAGGCATCATCTTCCTAGACACACAAATTAATGGCCTAATTTCCAATTTTTAAGGCTGTGGTCTTTAATCATGCAACTCCACTTGTATTGTATAGTGTTTTTATCTTGTATTAATCCCGAAGGGTATGTCTACCCTGCAATTAAACCCTTGCAGCTGGCCTGGGTCAGCTGACTCCAGCTCATGGGCTCAGGCTCCAAGGCTGTAAAACTGCAGTGTAGATGTTTGGGCGTAGGCTGGAGACCAAGCTCTGGGATCCCACAAAAGAGGAGGGTCCCAGAGCCCGGGCTCCAGCCTGAGCCTGAACATCTACCCTGCAATTTTACAGTCCCACAGCATGAATCCTGTCAGTTGACAAGGACCAGCCAAGAGTGTGTTTAATTGCAGTGGAGACACCCTACCAGACTTGGAGAGAGTGTGAGAATCAGTGAGGCACTTTATAAATGATTACTGAACAAATACTCTATTTTAAACAGGAAAAACATTCCTCCTTCCTTAATACTGTTTGAGGAAGAGATGCAGCAGAATTCTCAAGAAATCTGTAGGCAGATCCTTTTATGACTTCACAACCTTTTTCCATTAACTAATTCAATCACTCATTCACAAACCAATGACCCCTTTTGGGCTCTTTTTGTGGAGACTGGCAAACAGTGCACAAATGCTAATTGCCAGGAGTTTATTCACTAAGTTACTAGGTCAAGCTGAGGTGATTTTGAGGCCTTGTCTACACAGAGGAACCACCTATGTGTGTCGGAACAGCCTTCAAAAACTGATCTTTAAATGGTTTGATGTGAAACGGCCTGTTAGAGGGGTCAAAAAAATATATCTTTTAAATGGCTTTGTTTGAAGAACATTTTTCAATAACTGTTTTTAAGAAGTTATTCTCCCTCCACTCTGTTTGGCTGAGAGCAGGTCTACACTACGGCAGGGATCGATGCTCTGAGATCTAGTAAAGGACCCACCAAATCAGCTGCAGATCGCTCTCCAGTCAATCCTTGTACTTTACCCCTGAAGAGAAGAGTAAGGTAAGTTGACTGGATATTTTTTCCCATTGACCCCCAGCAGTGTAGACCCCGCGGTAACTCGACCTAAGGTATGTCGACTCCAGCTACATTATTCACATAGCTGGAGTTGTGTTGCGTAGGTTGACTTACTGCAGTAGTGTAGACATAGCGTCAGATGTGTTAGCCAGAGCATTTTCAAGATTAGCTCCTGAAAACCACTGCTCTCTGTAGACAGGCCCTTTCATAAGCTTGATTTTCAAAAACGTTGCCATCTCTCACTGAACAAGGTTCATTACTGATCAGCGTAGCAGACTGAAGAACAGAGGACTAAGGATATGCAGCCTCTTTTTAAATTTGCATATCTCCTTTCACTCAAAAAGATCCCAAAATACTTTAAAACTGCATATATCAAGGACCACTGAAAATGCAGCCACTTGTAGAGGAAGAGGTGCCAACCAAATGACCTTCTGTGGATGGAGTGGAAATCTTGGCTAGATACTTGGTGCTTGACAAGCATGCTCAGAGAAAAAGCATTACAGGAAGTTTAATGTGCTCAGTTTTTAAGGTCTCATCCAAAAGATTCACACCTGCCTTGAATTTCAATGTATTTAACTCACAAGAAAATGAAGGACTGACTCAATGCTATCAGGATTTTGAACTTGTGAATGTGTCCAGACGTTTCAAAACTGCATCTTAAATCACAAAGCCATCTTACTAGCTATGGCTTTTCTAGATCATTTACACAATTAGGGCCAGATCCTGCAACCCTTACTTACATGAATAGTCTTTACTCACATAAGTACTATCATTGAAATTAATAGAATGACTCATGCAAGCAAGGATTACTTAGATAAGAGTTGCAGGATCAAACCTTTAAAATAGGATCACTTCCAAATTTCATTCACAACCAAACAGAATGTACAGGCACCATACAACAGAACATCCCTTGTGCTATTGTTAATAGTTTCCTTCACATCTACCACATTTATTCCCAATTTTCACCTTTCACAGACTGTGTACATACCTGAACAATATTTTTAAAGCATATTTGTAGTAAGTTTGCAAGGAATTAATGTAAACTATTTAAAGCGCTTTACAGAGCTTAAGTCATATGGGTCAAATTAAGAAGATCATATACATTCCCACACACATGCATATTTTACAGGTACACAATGAAAATTCAACAATATTTTTTAAAAGTGAAGAGGAAAAGAATTCAGTAATCCTTTGTTAAAATAAAATAAAATATTTGCTCAGAAAGAAGAATCCTGGTTAATGAACACTATAAAGGAGTGTATTTATCAATACTAACCATGCTGGTCAGCTGGTGCACTATACCAAACTCTTTCATTTTCTTCAGCATAAACAAATGCATCCCATAGAGACACGTAAGGAGTGGAAGCGTTAACAAAGCTAATCACTCCCCTCATGGACTGAGACACTGGATAATCACCAGTTCCTTGCTTATACACTGAATATATCTCACATAGACCTTTGCTTCTGAGGATGAGAGGTTCAGGGAATAACAACAGCATCACTTGCTGTAGTGCTGTAAGTCTAATCAAATAAATAGTTTCCCTTTTAAACAAGGTACTTCTTAACCACTTTTCTTACAAGCACAATGTAAACTCAAGGGAAACTAGGCATTAGCATTAATATCCAAATACATTATATAAACTCCCAGTTAAAGGCCATGAAACACTGTCAATAAAACCCTGGGTCCTGGAATGATTAAGCCATAGAGTTGTTTGCAGTATTGATGTAGCCATGTTGGTCCCAGGATATGAGAGAGACAAGGTTGGTGAGGTAATATCTTTTATTGGACCAATCTCTGTTGGTGAGAGACAAGCTTTTGAGCTAAACAGAGCTTTCCTTTCCCCGGTCTGAGGAAAAGCACTGTGTAGCTCGAAAGCTTGTCTCTCTCACCAACAGAAGTTGGTCCAATAAAAGATATTACCTCACCCACCTTGTCCTCAACCTATTTACCACTGTGGGCCACATATGCGGCTTTCTATGTGTTATATAGGCCACATCCACACTATATGCTACCTGAGGCTGTCACATGGGCCACAGCTGTGTGCTGACTGGGCTGTAAGTGGACCGTGAGTTGCAGGTTAAGAACCACTGCTCTAAGTCATGGAGTCTCTGTTCACAGCATTACTTCTATTGCTGAAGAGACTGGTAAGTTCTTGTGACACTGAGTACATGTTTACCTGCTTCAAAGCGGCCTTGTCCCTATGCTATAGCAGGTAATTTACTGTTGTTCAGATGTACTCTCTTAAAGAAATTAGAAACTGCCTGTCCTATATAACAAGTACATAGAATTATTTATCCATAAATTAGTTCACGGGAAATCACTATCCTGCAGCATATAATAACCCAGCCTGTCTTTCTAACCCGTGGCCTGGTTGTAGTATATCATCAGCGCATAGCTGCATAAAGGCTACTTCAGTTACTATTGTTAAACCATTGCAGGGAATGACTTTTCAAGTAGAAAGCAACAAATGGGGCACATTTTTTTAAACTGATTCCATTGTATTAATTTTTTTACTATATTACTGAGCTGCTTCTTCAAGCTTTTATACCAATTGAACAGATTTTGTACTGCTTTTGGAGTCTATTATATGGAGCCTACATTTTTCTACTGAATGTGAATCAGACACATATTGGGGTGAGACTAGATGGAAAAAACAAACAATCAGCATAATTCTCCTTTGCACTTCCAAAACACCTTTCAGCTGAGGATCCCAAAGCACTTTATAAAACATTAATTAATTAAACCTCATAAGGCTTAATTGTCCCTATGAGGCAAGCAGCATTATCCCTTTGACATACTGGTGATTTAGTGATTGAAAGCACACAATAAACATAATCCTATGTTTATGCCAATACAAAAGAAACCCCCCTTACTTCAGACCATAATAAATAATTCAGTGAGAGAACAGGAATAAACTCTGCGATTATGTTGTGATGTACACATCCACAAATCAACAGGAACACCCACACCTCTTGAATGATTAACACTCCATCTCAGTTGACTAGACTTGTACAACTTTAGGTTGCGAACAAAAAGGTGACCTTCATTTGAAAGGCATGTGTTTGACACTAGCTTTACCTGCAGCTCTGGGGGTGAGCGTGCTTTTTAAAACTAAGCACACAACAATATATATGTGTAAGTGGAATTCTACAGTGAAAATAGCATGCATCGTACAGTCAGTCGGTTTAGATGATCATACTGGTCCCTTCCAGCCTTAAGAATCTACACTAATGTGGCTATTTTACATAGACGCAATTATATAAAATGATACATATTTGTAGAAAAGACTGTCAATAGAAGATTACTAGTGTTACACAGTTCAATTATTGAACTTTAGACTACGTTCAGGGATAAAAAACAGCTTTGCTATATGGTTCTCTGCTAGGACTTTTAATTTTTTGAGTGCTAGTTTTCCTCATTCCCTTCCTCCTGAGTACATTGTATTGAAGTATTTGTCTTGAATAATATATACTGAACAGTCTGATGCCTTGTAATTATACAACATATAAAGCCCATATATAGAGAGGTTTTGTCTCATGTAATAGATGCTGCTTCACATTTGGGAAACGTTATGTTAGAACCCTGACTTTTATTAGATTAATTTAATATAGTCACTAAGTAACTAGACTAAATTAATAAAGTCTCTATTGAAAGAAAGAGAACAGAATTATTCTGCAAATTCAATAAAACTTTCTAAAACTGGTTATTTTAGAAGCCTTTATTTAATTTTCAAAACTCCCATTCTTTTTGAAAAACTGCCAAAATATTGGTCAGGATATGGAAAAAGCATGTCTGATGTTCAGTTATTTATTTCATGAGATTGTTATTTAAACTGTTATACACAGAAACATAACAAATGGTGATGGGGATTGGATTGCTAAAATATCTGTTCAGATTTTTTGTATGTCAGTTTCTCCTGTTCATAAGAGTACTTGCCTGGCATATTTTCCTTTTAGCATTCCTGAGATAAATTTGCCCTTAGCTTGGACCAAGGTGAAGGACTGCAAGAATGAGAAAGAAATGCCTCTCTCTCTCTCTCTCATATATTCCTTTTGTGTGACACAGAGAAAACCTTTCCTCTAAAGCACCGTGTCAAAGGCATGGAACTAAGATCTTCTGAATAATCAAAAAGCATGAATTACAATCTATTGTCATCAGATTATACTAATATTAGCAGCTGCCTTTGATAACTCACATTAGCTCAGTGCCTTAACTTCCGTCCCAAGGAAAGGAACTACACTCAATGACAGCCTAAAAAATAGACTTGCCTCTCAGACCTTGCCATGGAACTAGACTTGTTTCCACCAATACTTTTCAGTTCCTCAGTGTCAGGCCCAGATGGCCCGCTAGTGTAATACCCATTAAGTACAATGTGCTGCATCTTCCTCAGTTTCACAGCTGTCTTTTGGGCACTCTCTGTTTTCTACATTTAGGGTCTTTCAGGCCGGGTCCCAGGATGGGCTTAGTTCCCTTAACTCTGACTAATGGGAGCAACAGACATACAGCACCTCTTGGAGTCAGGCCCTCACGGGAGCAGTGACCATTAGCATCCAAATTCATCGTATCTTTTGTTCAGGGAACTTTCTTTACAGACTGTCATGTGCAGAGACTCAGGCTGCCGTTTAATAATAGTTCCTAATGGTCTTGCTTTGGAGCATTTCAATCAGTCAACACATTCCTGGGACACTACGTTGGTTTCTTCCCCTTCATATTGTACAAAAGCAGATTATTTAATAGCAACTTGTCAGCTGCATGATGCCCAGAAGGTCCCATGTTATATAGCTCTATATCAGGGGTTGGCAACCTTTCACAAGTGGTGTGCCGAGTCTTTATTTATTCATTCTATTCTAAAGTTTCACGTGCCAGTAATATATTTTAACGTTTTTAGAAGGTGTCTTTCTAGAAGTCTATAATATATAACTAAACTATTGTTGTATGTAAAGTAAATAAGGTTTTTTAAATGTTTAAGAAGCTTCAGTTAAAATTAAATTAAAATGCAGAGTCCCCCAGACCGGTGGCCAGGACCCAGGCAGTGTTGAGTGCCACTGAAAATCAGCTCACAAGACACCTTGGGCACACGTCATAGGTTGCCAACCCTGCTCTACATTCTGCCCTCAATGATAACCAGGCAAACCTAATGACCTGCAAGGAGCTGCCTGCGGGTAAATGAAGGCAGAATTGCCCTGGTCTTTTTATTTTAATCTTCAACTGTTTACTGTCAACAAGATGCAGAATACAGCTAAAACAAAACGTTGCTTCCTCTCCCTCTTACATTCAGGAGAACATGGGATCCTAAATGTACAATCTTTGAGATCTTCACAGGTCCAAGCATTCAAAATCTTGGAAATGTCCTTTTTTAGATTTTACAATTAATTTGTGGTTCCAGAAGGGGAGAGACAGCAGAGAATTTTCCCCTTCTCTTTTTTTTGGGGGGAAAAGGATTGTTTTTCATTGGGAAAGAAGAAATTCTTGATTAAAAAAAATTCTAGATGTTTTTGAAGACCTCCAAACAATTCCCTCATCTGTACTGTCCAATGCAATGTTACACCCAAAAATCTCCAGTAGAAAAGAGATCCACTGAGCAATAAAATGCACGAACATTGCAGCTTAATACTGTTAAACACATTGTTAATGTTATAAATGAGCATTATTAATAGGCATTGTGGAGGCTAATAGGTCTAAAACTGTCTCCACTGACATTGTTTTGACACCTTTAAGAGAGCAATACTCCTATGAATCCAAATAGCCTGCCTGTTCACAACAACAGAACTGTATGGAGGGAAGAAAGCAAGGCCAAGATTGCAGAGATAAAATACTAGAATGTCTTTCTGTAGAGGCAGCCAGAAGTATAACTAAGAATTCAACTGCCATCAGTTCTTCAGAATAAGATGACATACGGGGTCAGGAAGAAGCAGTGTAAAAGAAAACCTAGTTTTACACACTGGTGAAAATTTAGGCTAATGTAACTTGATGGAGTCCCTTTAAAGGCAAAATGCAAAGAGGGACCAAAGGGGAGATGTGTGTGGGGCCACCCCTTTTTTTCTGCTTCTTCATGATGTAAAAACTTAGTCTAAAGGTTTTTAACAAAATTACTTTTTTCCCTTGCTTCCTCCCTACCCTGCACTCCCCCCTTTTTAAAAAAAGAAATAAAAAACCACATTAGAAATTCAGATCTTGTCTTCCTTGTTTCTTCTGGGAAGCGATATGAATGACTGAAGAATTGGTAGGGTGATGTCATAAGCACCAAGGAAGGAATATGAACAACTGAGTGTGAAAGGATGTTGTGGGGTTTTGGTTTTTTGTCTTCACCTGACTGCTTAGAATTATGATGGTTTCCACCTATTTAACTCAAATGCCTGACACACAGCTGGCAAAAAGTTCTCTTGCTAATGATATAATACCTCAACCACTTCAATTAAGGTCTGAATCCACTATGAGACCTTTCATGAACTTGAGAAAACAATGTACCTAATATTTGCAGTTAAAATCAAAACAAAAACAAGCAGGATTTATTTATTTTTTAAGTCTTCAGGTCTTCCTCAGACCTCGCAGAGTAGCAAAAACAAAGGGCATAGTCCACTTTTCCTTTGCAGATTGATTTGTATTAGAGAAGTACACAGAATTGATCCCTTAAAATATGCAGTATTTCTTTTCAAAATATCATTAAATTGATCCTGTTGCCAAAACTCCAGTTTGCCCCCAATTTGAAAGTATTTTAAGCTTTCAGAAATGTGACAATAAGTTCAATATTGACTCTATGGGCTAATTTTTCTTTCACTAAATCCCACTTTAAAAAGGGCTCATACTCAGATTCCTCCCCTCCCAAATTTTCTTCCAAGGAATTGCAAAATACTTCCAAATTTAGGATAACTGTAAATAAATTTCTCCTGGTTATTGGGCTCAACTACATTGGGTTTCATATTAAGCAATAACAAAAAGAGATCATTGCCAGAGGTGATGACTTAATGCAACCAGTAATTGTACCAAGCATCAAAAAAAACCAGCTCCAGTTATATCGCGGGTGCACTCCCACTACACTGGCCCATTTTCTCCCAGCACTACCTTTATCTTCTTGGCAACGTTCATACTGCTAACTCTGTGTTAAAAAATCATGAGTCAGGCCACTAAAAATGATTAATTGACTTTAAAAAAAAATCATGGTTATGGTTTGGGGGGGTTTACATGATAAATTTGCGGTCATTTTTGTTTACCGTTAGGTCTTTGAGTCTTCATATTACACTCGCGTCACATTTTTTAAGCTTTTCTCCACAACTATGAAGGCTGGAAATTTACTGTTGTGTTTCTTTACATGAAAGCTCAGAGTCTCATGTAATCACAGGATTCCAGGAGCTGGGGCTTTATGAAAAAAATAAATACTGCAAGACTCCCAATAAGATTAAAAGCATTGGCAGCACTGCATGTCCCTTGTGCAATGGTGGGGGGCACTATTTCTTCATGAGGATTCAAGGCACCTACCTGAAACCTTTGGAGCTGCCAGCCAGAACAATGGTACTCTCAGGCCCCCTTAGCTTTTGATAACATGGGCACTTTAAGTACCACGTATCATAGGAACCTCAACAGTGGTTCTTTGTGGAGAAGTTTTCCAGGTAAGACAACAATGACAGTATAATTATCATCTTAGAAGGTATATTTGTATAACAGCTTCCCTCCCTTCCTTCCTCTCCCCTTCTGCCCAAACTCAGGGGAAGGAGGGTATCCTCTTGGCATTGACCCTTCTTTCCCACACCACTTCCCACCCCGAATGCACAGAGCCACAAACCCCATGAATACACTTCAGCAAAAAGAGGTAGAGGAGGTCAAATTGCCATTTCCAATCATCTCCCCACATCCCTTCGAATTTTAGCCTATACTTGACCAGTTTCCGGCTCCTCTGTATTTGGAAGGAAATCAGATGGTGTGGCCCAGTATTGGTGGGTTACACCATGCTAAGATGTCCAGAAGATACCTTACTCAGAAATGTGGCATCATCGCAGTAAGACCTGCGGGATCTAATAAGGATCTCATTTTACTGTGAGTACAGTGTCTGTTGTTGCAAATGATTCCCATGGCATCCTACACTGGTAATAACTGACTGAGGCCTACAGGTGTTACCAAATTAATAAATACTACTACTAAAGGTGGTGCTACCACAGTATATATAATAAATAGTAAGTCTTTTTGATGGTACCTGTTTCCACAGACCTACTGGGCGGAAGGGGGACGATGGCTGTCTAGGCTGCATGTTTCCCAGAAAGAACATACAAACAAGCATAAAGTAGGTTCAATCACCTAAACAGACCCTTTTTCCTTGACCACATAAGAACCAGAGCAAACCTTTGCACCAATGAAGCACCACACATTAAAAACCAAAATACAAAGAGTAAGGCTCGATTAGTTTGCTAGTGTTCACAGCCTGATCGATTTTAAAGGTCAATCAGATTTATGCTCACGTTGAGACTTCCGAGAGCTATTCTCTGCACTTGGCACCACTGCACTCAGGTGGAGGGCCACATGGTGCACCGGGGGTATCAGTATGTTAATTTGAGGCTTTATTATAGTGCCCCCAAAGTCTCTTGAATGTTAAGTGACTAAATGTTAATGGCTCCTTCACAGCAGGAGAGTCACAAAAGGCAGCTGCAAAGCACAGACAAAAGTTTTTTGAGACGTTCTCACATTGGAAAGATGCCCCACAATACCGCTTGAGACACACAAAATACTTATTCAAAGACTAGGTAGAATCGTTCTTGTATTGTTTCTAAGAAATGTTTCTTCAAGAAAACCAAAAGAAGGGAAAGGCAACAATCTGCATACATAAAGGCTCCCCAATAATAATTCCAAAGTCAAGAAGACCTTGAATTATCTCCCGCCTCAGAGATGGTTGCAACATTTAGACTGCCTGAGCACCTTTAATGCAAACCCTCCTCCCAGAGATCTTCCAACTTTGCTTCATCTCACTCTCATTTGAGGCAGCTTTTACTCTATCCTGCTTTGTTTCCTTTTTGATTGGCAGCATGCATCAATGGTAAGTACCAAGCACACACATCTTAATGCCCGGCCACAAATGTAACCAGACCTCATAGAAATTCCACCACTACTTTCCACTTAACAGCTGGTTTTATGGGAGATGAAAATCCAATGAGATTATCGCTGATATGAAACAAAACAACTTTTGTTTTCCACATTGCAAATGTTCTGGAGAAGAGTCATCATTTGCTACATTTGTACAAGGCCTCGCACAATGAAGCCCCAGGTTGAGTGGTCTTTTGATACAATGACAATATAAATACAGAAGACCTCCACCCAAAGAGATGGCAAAAGTACTAACTAAAATGAGTTAGTTATGGGTGAGTCAATAAGAATCAATGGCAAATGCTGCTGTTTTCTAGGTACCACTGGGTTTAGGTGGGCATTTCACAATGAAAACTTCACAAGCTGTTCAATGCAGTTTGTTAAAAAGGCATGTCTACGATGCAATTAAAAATCCACGGCTGGTTCATGTCAACTGGTGCAGGCTCATGATGCTCAGGCTAAGGGGCTGTTTCATTGTGGTATAGATGTTCAGGCTTGGGCTGGACCCCAGGCTCTAGGATCCTGCAAGGTGGGAGGGTCCCAGCTCCAACTCAAGCCCAAATGCCTACACTGCAATTAAACAGCCCCTTAGCCAAAGTCAGCTGGCACAGGCCAATTGCAGGTGTCTAAATGCAGCATAGACATACCCAAAGAAACTGAAGCCCGGTTTAACCTTTACAGTATGGGCAGCAGGCTACTTTCTTCCTCTGTTATTCTTGGTGGACCAACAATGCTGGCTTATCTTTCATCTCCTTTACTTATTCTGTAGTTAAATTAATTTCATTGCTTGTATAAAAACAACAGATTGACAGTCTGGGAGGCTGAATCCTTTTATTTGTCAGCTAAACTGGTGCAGAATGGGCAATGGCAGGGGAAAATTCTCCACACATGCCTGCCAGTATGTCTCCAATACCTCCTGGGAATACCTCCTCTAGGGCTAAGAGGGTAGCTTGGCCTCTCTGTTGAGAATGCCCATCAAGGTTGCCAGTTAGTGCCAAATGAAGCAGGCCCAGGCCCGACATTTATTAAAATAGAGGATTACGGTAATATAGGGCAGACAAAGCCACACAAAGGAACTGGTGAGAGGCGGCTACAAAACAGGATTCCCCTGGACCCTCTTCCGGTACAAAGCAAAAATTTTCTTTCCATATCTAGCTTCTCAGAAATAAATGAACACATTTTTCTGCTCCCAAGATGGTGCACAGAGAAGATACATCAGAGTTTGGACAAACTTTCACAATCCCGGATGAGAACTCACTCTCCTCTTACTGTGGAAGAGTCATTCTGCCACTGGTCAGATCCTATTCACCCATCAATCATGTGCCGCATAATTTTTAGCTTCCTTTTCCCTTCCCACCCACTCACACCAAACTTCTTTTGTCTCATAATTCTGGCCAGCCACCTCCAAAAAGCACAACAATAATCCCAAAACCTCAAACCTCTAACACCTCCTCCTCCCACCCCAAAGGCAAAGAATTATACTCTATTAGAGTGAGTCACAACTTTTCTCCCCATCCCGCTTCTGGGCACATTGTCCTGAAAGTAACAATTTAAATCCAGGACACACCGACATTGGCCAGACCTCAACGTGTCTAAACTATTGGGATCAGCGAGGGAGCTTTCACTTCACCACAGCTGCCTCTTAAAATAATAGCTGTGATTTATCTGTGACACAGCTGACCAAATTTGCCAAACAGAGGGGTGAAAAGGCAAATTGCCAGGAGCCTGAGGGCGTCACTTAATTTGTGCAAAATAGAGCAGTCTGTATAATAAGGCAATACAGCCCACTGAGACTACCAATCCCAGTATGCAGCAAAGCTGCCCTCTGGGATGAAAGCAGAATATTGCATGCTGGTATATGCAGTCTCAACAGGGCAAATCTGCACATTGAAGTTACATGCCATGTTGGAGAAATCTACAGGCCATATTTACCCTACAGGCTGCACCTGGGCTACCCAAAATTACAAAGTAATGAACAGTTCATTTTTCCATCAACACAATCCATTTTGATTTGCATATTTTTTAAATACAATTTCCCAGGGTCAGATTTTATATATACAATTAACTGTTCAAAGGAATAAATATTTTACATAACATTTGTAATGTCTTTAGTGGCTGCAAATATACACACATGTATATAAAGAGGTCAGGAAGAGCTGTTTCATTACTCATTCTCCAGTATTTGCACAATGATATACTAAGGTAGCAAACACTGTACAGAAGTTGACATATTAAAATAAAAGCTGAATTTAAATTAGGAGGAAAAATAGTACACTTATTTTAAGGTTTTGTAAAACTCTTTTTCCTTCCCCACCAAACCTACATTTTTATCTTACCAACTGGACAGTTTCCCCATTAATATATATTTACATTTTGCAAGATAATGTTATCATTATTCTCTATGTTTATACATAAATAAACCCTTCAATGCCTTTATGCACACAGATAGTGAAACTATACGTGTGTACATCATAAGGATGAGTGACACAAAATGTAAACCAAAAACCTAAATGCTGAAAGTTACATTCCATTTTTTTTCAGTTCTTTCTCCTATAATATTGTATGGTTTCCTTAGTGACACCAATAAGGAATTTTATTCAGACATTTATTTTAACCCTAACAGTCTCCTATTGATGCCGGTTCAGATTAGAACTATCCTACTGCATGAAGAAGATGAACTAATTACTTCTGCTATGGGAAATGATCTTTTATCCCATTCCTCAAGCCATCACCACTGTCCATAAGTATGATACTCTTTCTGGATAGCTCTTCGGTAGCGCAGGTCAGTTCCCTCAAGTGACTAGAAATGCTGAGTCTAAATGGGATGACTAAGATTCCAAATATAATCATCAGCCGCATTGCTAATGAGACACGCAGAGCCCAACACCAGGTTAATTGTAATAAGCAATAATCTAAACTAAACTGTCTGACATTCATTCTATTTGCCCGTTCAGCACTGGATTCAAACTTTTTAAAAAAATCCTGCCTCTTCCCCTCCAAGGAACCAAAAGTAATTATTTTGAATAGAGTGACATATGTTAGACAAAAATACCGAGGGAGGCGGGGACCTCATTCCACTCAAAGCCCCTGTGCACTTTTTTTTTTGTATGATCATACATCTGAGCTTGGATCCTATTACAACCAAAGTTTTATTTGAAATCATGGCTATAAGCTGATGAGAAATCCTTTCCTGAACAAGCTTGAAACAGTAGCAGCACGGGGGAGCGTGCAGCAGAAAGAAGTACAGCTGAAGCGATATTACAAAGAAAAAGTTCACAAGTGCTAGAGAGATGGCTCAAGAAGAGTTAAAGATCACTTGGCTTTGGTTCTACTTTGCGGACACAGCAGTCCCAGCGTAGCAAAAGAAATGCAAGCTACTGTCTTCTTCCTGATGCTTGTCCACATGAAATACTTACTTTCCCCTGCTATGATAACGACCCGTCTGCTGTGATGCGACTAGGGTTCCCATCACAGACTGCCTTAGAAATGATTATTGTATCGTTAATTGTGAGAAGAAAAAGAATTTAAGCAGCAACTCAAACTGACATAACCAATAGCTCCAAGGTAATTGTTACTTGCTTTAATTAAAACAGTGCACATTATTTAGAGAAAGGTTTAAAAATACCACTGGGGAGACCAGTTCAGGATATAATTCCACATGGGGGAATCTGTATAATTTTGGTTGTAACCACAGAGGAAAAATGTATAATTTAAGACAGAAATTATTCACTTAGCATGCATAGCTAGTATAAAAAAAAGTGTATTCATTTAATACGAATGAATGCTGTGGGTGTACTTACAGTGTTTTATACGTCTGTTTATCCAAAAAGAAAGAATGCAGCGTTTATGGAAAAACATTTCTCTACTCAATTAACCTTTTTTTATTTTTAAATCATTTTGATTCTTTGTGATTTGTACGCTAAAGATAAGTCACGTTGTTGGTAAGAGAACAGATAACCACATTTTAAAGCATTCAATCTCCTTTTCAAAGCTCAGTACTAGGGGCCAGATAGAATATGTGGGCACTCAAAACACCTAAGTTTAACCACGAACATGAGATGTGTTTAATAGAGATGATACAGTGAAAAAATTCTCAACTAAATAATGTTAAATGAAACAAAAAAAATCACTTTAGCAAATAATATGAATGCTGATACTGTCAAATAAGAACTATGAAACAGCAGAAATCTTGGCTCTGTCTTTAATGAGATTCTACAAAAAGTGTTCTTCCATGCGTGACTCAATGAGCAGAAACTAGTGAATAACTATAAATGCCTTAATCTAAATGGTAACTGGCAAATATTGTACCACAGAAAGCACCTTCAACCAGGGTTGGCCCAGTTGTAGTTGACTATGCTGACCTGACTACTTCTAGTAGACTACGCTGACTAGTCTGAAAAATGTTTTTAATTTTTGAGAACTTCTAATCAGCTCTACTCTACTGATTTTTCAGAGTCAGCGCATAAGGAGTACCTGCAAAGCCCTCACATTTGGCCCTGCTAAACTGAATGATGGCACATGCACATGGCTAATGTGGGAAGTAACCCAACTCATGCACAAATGACCATTTGAACATGCTAATATCAGTTTTACAAACCAGCTGGATGAATGGAAATACTTCTGATTTGCAGGCATGACCCTCTGAGCCCAGTTTAGAAAAGCTGGTCCCTAAAAGCCCACAAATTCATCTTTGGAGCTGATGCCAACACACTCAAAATGCCTCCAGAGATTCCGAGCAGACACACCAGAAAGGCAGTTCCACTGACCTCCAATGGACTGCAGCATGCACTCTCCTTCCCTTCCCTCTCTTCCCCTGCGACAGCTCAGCTTGCTGCCCAACATGGAAGGAGCAGCAGCCATGGCCTTGTCCTTAACGCTGCTCTATTTACTCTGAGGAGTGTACTGCCTATGGCTGCAGAGAGTGCAAGGACTGGGTCTGTAATTGACCCCAGCAAAGAGGAGTAGGGGACCCTTGTGCACCCATAATAGACCGGCAACACTAACCACCGGTGACTTGCCGAAAACACACAGCAAGTCAGAAGCAGAGCTGGGAATGGGACCCGAGTCTCCTGACTACCTGTCTTGTGCTCTAGCCATTAGACCAGCTATTGCTGTGCTCTTGTTGTGCATTTTTCATTTACAGATGGACAGGCGGAGAATGTTCCATTCCCAACATCAGCAGCATCCAAAGCATGGCTCATCATCAGTCACTAACCAAAAGAAGATGTACATCTAAGGGACTCCAAGGATCTGTCCCACCCAAACTAGGGACTCTACATAGTAGGTCAAATGAGTCAAATGCTATCCTGGGCCATTACTTTTCACTTTAACACCACATTTATCCATACATCATGGCTTTGAGCACTCTCTTTCCATATCTAAGCATCCCCTTCATGTGTAGGAGGAAGGAACTTTAGTCTTCACGCCCTTATATCATAACTTACCATTGCTTTTTTGTAAAGTGATATTATTTTATATAAAACACACACACAGACACATATATATTTAAGCACTTATAGCTCCCCAATTTTGAACATTTAAAGAAAATTGTTCTGAGCAGCTCTTCTTATTGGATTATAAATACGCTGTTTAGCCTCTTGCTGGAGACCAGATGGAAGGCTGGATAGCAGTAAGACTATAGCTTCAAGTATAAGTGGTTAAAGTAGGTGTGAAATTGCAGAGTCCCATTAAGACAAGCAATATAAAGGAACTTTGGGTTCACTTTTCTTCTTTAAAGTAACTTAAATCACTAAGGATGTCCTCTACATACCTAACACTTTGCACCACCACTAGCCAATAAGCAAAACCCGCACCTGATAGCTGACCATACCATTTTTATTTGGGAAAAGCACAATTTTGCTCGAAATAAAGGAACAGTTACTTAGGGAAAATGCATCAAAATCTATAGTCCCAATCAGGCAATTACCGAGAACCTATTCTGCTTGATTCAAATGGGAGTTTAGTTATTTATTTCAATTTATGAGCAAATTCTCTGAGCACTCTAACAATTAAAACTCAGAGGAAGCTCAAGCACCTTGCGGGGTTGAGCTCTTATTGACCTAAACTTTATTACTTAGAAGTAAATAAAAGTAGAAAGACAGATGTTGATCATTCACAAAAGCTAAAGCACTTTCAAAGAACCACACTCTTAACACTGTAATAGACTCCCTTAGGAATAGCTATTTCCATGGCAAGACAGTGCAATAATGCTATTATCATCGCTAAATTAATGTATGCTCTCGAACTCTGTCTCCCTCTAATTTCTAAACATCTCGCTTTAACCTCAAAATGGGATTTTCTGCCCCATCCTGCCATAGCAACACCTGCAACAAATCTCAGTGTCTGAACAAAAGGGGGACTCTCTGCTTGAGCATGAATACATTGTTTGATGTCACCTGTCCCAGTGCAATAGTAGCTTTCTATCCCATGGGGTGTAACAGTAAGAAGTTTAACTTCCGGGTTGGCAAACTAATCTTGATAATGTAACGATACTTCTGCTAAATCTGGATTTAATTACAAGTCTGCAAAGAATCTCCGTGAAAGTTAGTTTCATCTTCCTTCCTTAATGGTACATATTTTGTGCCATAGTGCTGTGAGTATCTTGTTTAAGTATTGTACATAAGACTGTTAACGTTGTCTTTAATTTTTTGGGGTCAGTACAGTAGTTACGATGATTTTAAGTGATATTAAGCACTAAAGAGTGAGACCTTTATCTGCCTCTGTCGCAGGCAGACTCCCTTTCCTCCCTCCCAAACCCCAAGCAAAAGCTTAACCAAGAATCCTTGACCTTTGGCCGGAAATGGACACTTAGACCTACTAAATGTAATCCAGTCTCCTTGCTCATTCAGTTTCATGATCCATTTGAAGCAATCATTACTGACTCAGCTACATTTTGTGGTCACATTATAAAATGAATCATTATTCAACAGTCCAAGATTGCTAAACTCATTTTCTCTGTGGTTTAGAGCAGTCATTGGTCACTCAGTCTCCCAAGATCTGTATTCTCTCCCATTTAGTCACACCAGGCAAAACTGACTCCAGATTTACACTGGTGTAAACACAGCAGAACTTGGCCTGTAGTATTTGTTCTTACAAGTTCCCCAGAACTAACCAGTATTTCTCAGTCACTCATTTTTGAAGAGATTGCACAGTTCCAACACAAGGAATTCTGGGAATTTGAATATATATCACTCCCATAGTATAGACTACAATTACAGCTTCAAAAGGGCAGCTTTGCACTACATGTTCCCATACGCCACATTTTCTATTTTAAGAGAGTCCATGGAATATTTTATGCTGCAACTTGGTATGAATGAATGAATGCTCCACTATTCCGCCTGGTGGTACAGGGTGGTCGCTCTGAAGTTTTACAATTCAGTATATTGCTGTAATGACATCATATGACATCATAAACCCTGCATGACTTCTAAAGCCTATGATTAATTTTCCTACTGTAATCATCCTGTTAATAAATGAAAAATAACTGAATGAAAGAAGCTGATCATTTATGAGCCATTTAAAAACCTACACTCAAGCAATGAACACCTCGAGGTTAAAATAAAATAAATAAAAGCCCAAAACTAAATTTTGGCCCCAAACTACATACTGTCCCTAAAGATGTTTTTGTGATGTGCAGTTTGCCATTCAGGGTCTATCTTCCCATCCGATCCTCTGATCTGCTTCAAGAGCTCTTCAGAACAGCTTTCAGTAAAAGCACTGGGTTTTTTCAAGGTTTTGAGTACTCTCTCCCACCTAAACTCTTTCCAGCACCAGCTTCTGTGGATCCCTTAATGGTCACTGACTGAATTGCAAGATATTGTGTGCAACTTCAGGGAAATATCTCCTGTATTACAAGTTCAAATTGCTGATAGGAGTGCACAGGGTAATGAGCTGTTGGTGCTGAAGTCCTCCTTTTCTAGGGAGGATCACAAAACGTGCCAGTTGTCCTGTAATATCAGAGAATTGTTCAGTGGTTTACTGAGTATGCCCATTGGCCAGGCACATGCCAGGGTCTACATAAGCCTTATAACTTAAAAACATGCTGAGGTTTCTACTACTGGGTCTTCAAATCTAGATTTTGTTGGAGATGAAATCCAGACCAGTAAGGGATTGTGTCACTTCTTACCCTGTAACGCTGAGTATCTCACAATGCTTTGCTATTGTAGCTCCCAGCCTGGGAGGCTCAGAGTATGTATTAAACCCATGGCCGGCCTATGCCAGCTGACTTGGGCTAAGGGGCTGTTTAATTGTGGCGTAGCCATTCAGGCTCGGGCTGAAGTCCAAGCTCCGTGCCCTTTCCACTCACCCTCCAGCCTGAGCCTGAAAGTCTACACCACAATTAAAACAGCCCCTTAATTGGTTAGAGTCAGCAACAGGCATGCAGGTCGCGCCCTGGGTCTGTGCGCTATGCAGCCAGCCTTGGTTCAGCATCTCCAACCCCAACAGCCAGTCTACAATCTCACAGCCCCACTGTGGCTTCCACTAGCCTTGGTTACAACCAGCAAGGTGACCTCAACACACTCCCAGTCCCAAATCTGTGTGTTTTGTAATGCCCAGCCCTCCCCCTGGACAGGTCAGGGAAATAATAAGGTTTGTTCCTTTAAAGAGACAAAAGCACATCACAGCTTATCAGCTTAACTGGGGTAAATACACCATTCCCTACAAACACAGCACTGAGTTGGGTTATAGTTAAATAAAACACATTTATTAACAACAGGACATAGGTTAGGTGATGCCCAGTAAAAGGAATAAAGTTAGAATGGGTTACAAGCAAAGACCTGCATTTAAACGTCTAAAACTTCTTCTAGCAAGGTATAGGCTTTGTTCAAGACTGGTTTCTCTCACCAGTCATTCTTCTTCCCGGTCATTGCGGACTTTCCCTTAGTCAGGATCTTCTACAGAAGTACAAGATGCTGGTTTCCCTGGTCTCCCTACGTGAAGGATCTTTGCCTAAGGCTTTTGTCTACACTACTAAGTTTTGTGAACTACACTTATATTGACACTCAAAAGTCAACTTAATAAAAATCAGAAAAGCCTGTTCACACTGGCCTGGTCCCTCTGGCGACAAATCACGTCCACACTGTGGGCACCATCATCAACAGCGTGAGCAATGCACTGTGGGTACAGGGTACAGCCCTGGCTCATGAAACCTTACACGGGACACCTGGACACAGTAAGGTGCATTTCACCAACATGCTGAGTAGATGCCGGATGACAGTTGAATGTGCCTTTGGCAGATTAAAGGCACGCTGGCATTGCCTTTATGGCAGATTAAACCTTAATGAGGAGAATATTCCCATGGTCATAGCTGCATGCTGCACTTTATGTAATCTCTGTGAATCTAAGGGTGAAATGTTTGCTCAGGGGTGGAGCGCTGAGGCAGAGCGCTTGGCTGCTGAGTTTGAGTAGCCAGATACCAGGGCTATCAGACAAGCCCAGACGGCGGCAATTGAAATCAGGGAGGCTTTGAGGAAGCACTTTGACAATGAGCAGCGGCAGCGTATATCCTTAGAGTAGCTTCCATGGTGCATTCCATGTTTTTTTCCTAGGAGGCTATGTTAACATTTGGGGCTGCATATCCCAGTAAGAAAATGATTAAAATGCCTGTACATGTACTCATTGTGATTGCAATGCGAGTTTGAAGAAAACAAAATAAAGATGATTTACCATTATAAAACTTTGCTTTTATTGATCAAGAAAAAGCAGTGACACTCACAAAAAACACAGATGCTTGCTCGAAAAAGGAAGGACTGGGAAAGGGCAGACCCTCACAACTGTATGTAGGTCCAGCTGTCATTGTGAAAGCTGTACGAGTTGGAGGAGTGATGGGGAAACTGAGGAGTCCCAGACAATGGAAAGGAATGTGCGGACGGAGTGGCAGGGGTGGGCTGGTAAAGAATTGTGCATGTGCTGCAGTGGAGGTCGAGCCTGGACCTGCTCACTCTGCAGCATTATTAAAGACTTGAGCATCTCTGTTTGCTCCTCCATTACTTTAATCAGCCACTCAGTTGCGTCTCTAGCGGACGCTTGATTCTCTTTTCTGTCCTGCCTTTCGACTTCCCAGCAGTCCTTTCATTCCTTTTTCTCTGTACTGGAGCACTGCAGTACCTCCTGGAATATATTCTTTGATGCGTCCTGGCCTCTTTCATATCTGGCAGAGACGGTTGGGCAGGGGTACAAGGGGTATTCCTGAAGACCACATCTGGTGAAGCACAGGGGACAATGCACAGAAAACAGGATTGTTAAATTCAAGCACAGCATTGAAACATTTAACTTATATGCACCTTTTGCAACATATCAATCACTTTCTCACTGACCCTTGCCAGGCACACATCTCTGCAAGCACACAAAACATAGTGAGTTTTAGCAGGAGGGGGGCGCTGCACTTGGACAGAAAAACATAGTGTCTTTGCAGGGGTTGCAGTGCAGCTTTACTGGGAAAAAATTCTAAAATTATCCCACACTTTTCCACAGGCAGGGATCATTCTAGCAGACATCTCACTGCTGAGGGTAAGCAGGGAAACCAGGGTACTGCATGCGTGTGGCTTCTGCCGTGCTCTATATACAGCTCACTTGGTGACACTTTGGTCCCTACACAAGTGATTGCTGAATGGCACAGGAAAGTTTCCTACAATGGGATAAGGAACAAAAGCTGCACTGCCACGCAACCTGCGGCAGAGGATTACTGAGTACCTCCAGGAAACTTTCCTGAAGATATCTCTCAAGGATTCCCATGAGATCTCGACATGTATCAACAACCTGTTCCGCCATATCGATTAGCTACACGGGGCAATATACAGCACACAGAAACTCAGATAGCCTTCCACATTTCTATGCCATGAACCCACCTCCGCACTACACAAGCCACAACCACTTACCAGGCGTCTCATCTCCTGCTTCTTGCTCACCGGAGAACAACTGCTGAGATTAGCTAGGCACCTCAGAAGTGGAGAAAAGTTCCTGGCTGCCTGCCCCACTGCTGGGAGATCCATATCCTCATCTAGCTCCATCTCTTCATCAATAACTTCATCCTCTGGGTTAGGTCCTCTTTCCACCGCTTCTGTTCTTCTGAAGTATCCACAAGGCTCTTGGCGATGGAGGTGGTCACCACTAAGGATACCGTCCAGCTCCTTATAGGAACAGCAGGTCTTATGTGCAGCACCGGAGCAACGGTTTGCTTCCCGCACCTCATCTCCTTTATCTTCACTCTGCACTGCAGCATGTCCTGATCATAGCCCTTTTCGCACAAGCCTCAAAAAACATGCCCATGGATATCCTAATTCCTATGGGTCAAACGCAGCTGGGACTGCACAGACTCCTCTCCCACTGTGGCCCAGGCAGGGGAGCATTTGGTGCAATAGCCAGCCATGGTCACCCGGGAAGACGCAATGAGACCTCCCCATGCCGAGCCAGCAAGCAGGAAATGGAATTTAAAATTGCTGGGGCTTGCAAGGGGGAGGTGCAGATTGTTATTTACCTGGCTGCAGTGCAGTGGAGTTCTAACTGATGACCAGAGTAGCCAGGATGGGCATTGTGGGACACTTCCTAGAGGCCAAATAAAGTGATTAAAGCATGTGTGGCATCTACATTGATTCTTTGTCAATAATAAAAGGAAAAGAAAAAAAAAGAAGAAGTCTCTTGTAGGGGTGAAATTATTTTGTCAACAAAACTGGGCATTTTTCCCCAACAAAGTCACATTGCAGTGTGTACACACTCACTGTTTTGTCGCCAAAGTCAGTTTTGGGCAACAAAACTTGGTAGTGTAGACAAAGCCTGTGCCACTTTCTCATCTATATTCAGTTTCCAGAGACTTCAACCCCTCCTTGGTTGAAGGACCCATCTTTCTCAGTTTGCAAGTGCTCTGTTCCCTTGTGTCTGTCTAGTGATCGATGCCATAAATGGCATCTGTCTTCACTTATATCTTCCCAAGTTCAATTACTTGCTTTCAAGAGGCAGGATGACCTCATGCTGTTTCTCCCTTTCTGTGGGCTTCCTATCCCCCTTTATATAAATGGGGCTGCCATTGTTTTGATTGCACCATAATTAATTTACATAGCAGAGAGGTAAATCACTGCCTTCTTCCTATCTGGGAAGGAACCTGTTTCTCCCTGTTTGGCCACAGCCCTTAAAGCATACTATCATTTAGTATTCACATCTCCTCACGTCATGTTAATATGCACATTTAACAATGATATCAATCACCAACGTGTCATTAGCTTTCAGAAAAGACCTCACTCTATGTACTTTCATAATATAGTAATATTGTATACAATCAGTTGATTCAACTGCTTATCACTTGAGGTTCAGGCCCCCGTCATTATAGATCAGTAAACCAACGCAATGTATTCTGTGAAAGTAAAACCCAGACCAAGCTTCTCTCTGCTGCTGGGACACAGAGACCATCCTGTCTCCTCCTCCAACTTGTTGGCTTGATAGCTTTGTTTACCTGATATGTAAAACTGGACCTTCATTTTCTTTGCCTGAAGATTGGGCTGCTCAAAAAATCAAACACACATTCCTTTGTGTAAGGCAGATTGTGCTTATGCTTTGCTGGCCAAATACATTTTAAGACTATAATTCTAATGCATATAAGTTTTTGTACACATCCTGTGCATACATCATGCAAGGATATTAATGAGTAGTGAGCTATTAGTTTTCCCATTATATGTTACATGCCACATTTCATATACAGATTATAGCAACAGTGAGTTAGGTGTAGCGAATATGTCAGGCCTGACAAGAGCTGCTGACACAGAGCAGTGAATCACATATGGGCCACCATGTCCACACCCCACTCCTCCAAATTCTCCACCCTCAGTTCTGATACCCAGAGGTCAAAACAGAACAAAGTGGCAGCAGTGCATTCCCCATGATATTTGGGGTCAATGCAATGAGTTTGCATGCACACACAATTATTAAAAATTATCCATTTCTCTCGCGCGCACACACACAAGGTACAATATGTTTCAGATACCCAAACTCCTCTTTTCTTTTCTTTTTTAAATTAAAAGCTGAGCTCTTTCATCTAGTCACATGTTCTGGGCTTTAAGAAAAACACCAGAAATTGGCAACACAAGTTCTTGCAACACTAATTATTCTTTTAGGTAACATTCTTTTCACATAAAATACATTATTTACAAACATGGGGATAATGCGGTCTCATACTCCAGGCTGTACACTCATCACTGCATGCCTCTGGAAGGATTTGGGGCAGGGCAGGGATTGTAATCGGCCTCGTGCTGAAAGCAGGCACTGGCTGCTGCTGGAGGCACAAGACCTAGCTAAGGTCTGAACCCAATGGTCTGAACCCTAATTAGAGCATGTTAATTGTTTCTACATGTATATCTAGTATTACACACAGCAATTGCTAATATAAATAATTCCATAGTTTCATATAAGGGCAGATGCTTTACAGAAATAGAAGTGATTCAGACATAAGCCAATTACTTTTATATTTAAAATACATGGAATATGGATCGCCTATCTGCTATAGGCAAGCATGCTACAGCTACAGTACTAACAAAGCAAATTTAACTACATATCTTGCCACACATCAGATAAGGTGGTTTTGGTAGAACTGAATACAGTACATATATTGAAAGTTTTCATCTGCATGTTGTTTCTGGACATGCGGACAGACAGAAATTTAGACAAATGCTAAGTGCTCTAAAGGAAAACAAAGCACATACAGTGTATTATTTAGTACAGTGATTATGTAATCATCAGAGGAAAAAAGGAAATTCCTTTAACAAAAAAAAAGCTATTTATTGCTATCAGTTGGAGCCATTTATTTAAAATAGAATTGCACAATTTCCAGAGAACTGGATCTGTGAAGTAAGTTTTATGGATTTGTGTCAGTTCTTTCAACATTATCCTGGAGTAAAGGCTAAACTAATTTTATCCTAGTGTTATTCTCGATTGACTAAATATCAAGACAGCGTTTTTCAGTGTGGAACTTCATTCCCTTCCCTTCTGTTCACCGCCTCCTCTCCAACTTATGCACCAAAGCAGAATTACAACACATGTTCAGAGGGATGCTTAGAAAGCCATGGAGATCACCCTCTCCAGCCATAAAACTCGCAGAGTGGCCTGCTGCACAGATCCTAGGCTTTAGCAGGCGATACCTTGCATCTGTGCCAGCTCCTAGACCCCTGTCCAAATTTTGGCTTCAGCTGGAAGGACTTTGACTCCCCTTCCCTGGAGCAGCAAAAATTGACATGCATCTGAGCGGCGCGATCGGGACTCTCATTACATTGCCAAAAATCAAACTATCACCTTTAACAGGAGTATAAAATCATTGGCATAGAGGGTTTAAACAAACTGTGCTGGCAGTACATATATATTTTTTTTAATACTGCAACATCTTTTTTACTCTGCTTCTCAATACAAAATGCCATCCCCAGAACCCAAGTATTCTCCTGCTTACGTAGTGAGGCATCTATAAAATTAGATTTTACAACAAAGTTAAAAGGACACAGACAAGATTAAAATACCACACCGGGTATTAAAACAAAAACATTGCCTACCCACATTAATCAGAACACTTTAGTTTATTAGGCATGAAAGTATTTTAAAATCTAATTCACGTTTCACTATTCATGCTGCGTTATTATTCTTCTATCACTCAATGCGGACTGTGAACGCACTGTAATTAAAAAAAACACAATTAAACATTTTCTCCTATTAGGCTTTATAAACAGCCTCTACTCCTGCTGAGCCCTCTTTTTAAATAAATAAATCAATAAATCTGGAGGTTTAACCGATCTGACACTTTTTTTTTTTTTTTTAATATCTGGAGGCAACAATCTGCCTACTAGAAGCAGCTTCACACTGGCAAACCTCTTAACAAAAAAAACAAAACAAAACAAAAAAACACACCTTGTAAGAACAACACACATGATGCCAAATTCATCCCTGAGATAACTTTGTTAGCTTCACTGAAGTTGAATTCACAAAAGGAAGAAGTTGACCCTACATGTAATAATATACTTACGGCAAAATCTAGGAGAATTTAATACAGATTGATCCAACAGGCTTAACTAGAAACTTAATAGTGATCTACAGGAATTACTGTAAACATCTATACAGGTTAACAGAAAACAATAATGTTACTGTACCATATTTTAAACATTCATTTCTATAGCAGGGATAACATTTCCTATAGAACTGTTCAGAGAAAAAAGAAAAGAAAAAAAAACTTATATAAAGATAATAATTTCCTATTAAATTCTAAGACGTTGCCATCAGCACTTACAGAATGTAGCACTTTTTATCCGTAGACCCCAGAATGCTGTCCTAAGAGGGTAAATACTATTGGCTGTATTTTAGGTGGAGAACAGAAGTAGAAAGCGTTTCAGTGGACTTGTCTACCTTAACAAGGCAAATCACTGGCATGGGCAGGGAACAGAGCCCAGGTTTCTGGCCTGGCAACAGTGTCCTTTATACTGGACCTAGCCACCACCCAAGTAAAGCCATGTTTACACTACATCCCTCGAGTGACATAAGTTACACCAACAGAAGCGCCAGTGTGGGCAGCCTTATGTCAGCAGAACAGCGTCTCCCACCAACATAGCTACCACTGCTCATGGAGGTGGTTTTATTATGTTGCTGGGAGAGCTCTCTCCTGTCAGCATAGAGTGGCTACACAAGCGATCATACAGCAGTGTAGCTGCACTGGTACAGCTGTGCAGCTGGAGGCTCGCTTCTCTAGACATGGCCTACATCTAATGATAAGCACGGCTTCTACTGATTCAAATACATTCTCAAATTTAAGCTGTGACATTACTCAGACTTGGGCCTGACCCCACAGTCTTCACTGCCAGGGGAGCGGGGGCAGGGCAGGAAAAATCATACTGAAGTCAACCAGCCTTTTCCAGAACAGAAAGTGCAGAATCAAGCTCCTAATTTGATCCAAAAGGCAGCTTTCACAACTTTTAAGACTGGGTGTAAGACATATTTGTGTTTTAATGGCTTAGCCAGTTCAAGGGGTTTTGCTTTATGGGTTTGTTTTGTGCCTTTTTTTTTTTCCATAATGAGTTGTAAATCACCTTAAGATGCACTGCATGAATGGCTGCACTATAGAAGAGCAGTTTGTATCGTATTGTAAAATTTTCAGACATTCACCACACACAAATGGCGTTTGTAATGAAAATACTGCCATATATCTTAATTTGTACTAGAACAAATCAGTTTTATTTGTTCATTCTGTGACTTAGTGTCATAGGTCTTTTAGAAAAGCAAATTTATAATTCCTTATGCAATTAGATATGAAATTAAGCCATCTCACTTCCTCAGAAGAATTTATAACAGAGCATCAAACTCTTCCAGGTTAAACCAGTTCCACTGATAATATTTTGATAGTGTCAAAAAAAGACGGCATAAAACTCTTTAGTGTAACAAATTAACACATGCCTTTTGGATAAATTACTGTACATGCTGTTAATCTTTTAATTAGGTTCTCAATTTCACATACACATTAATAAGGGGGTGTTAGCGATCGAAAAATGCAAAAAAAAAATGGTGTTGATATGGTCTTTAGTAAGATGTCAGAAAGAAAAAACTGGCATATGTAATTTTTGTTTTAAAAGTTGCCTGATAATACTAAAACTGCTGCAAATATTATTCTAAAAAAAACCCTCAGTTCTGCATCTTTTTTTTTTTAAATGAATAGTCTTTAAGTTAGAAAAGGAAGAGACTGTTCTCCATGCTCATTGCTCAGAAAAAGATTTGGGGGCTAAAAGAAATATCACCCATATTCACGTTTAATTTATCAGAACAACAATCCTTTGTTTTGCATAGCTATATAATGTTTGTTACGTAAAGAGCTGGTTAGCTTTTAAAAAAAAAGAATATGTTTGCAATGCATGTATTGTTTGCATACGCACACATCCTGCATATATAATAGAGATATCTGTTTATATAGCATCAATCTATATTAATAGTGGTAACTAAAACACTTACTATATGGTAATGTTTCACAAAAAGATAGTTTTCTCGTGAAGCTATAATCCTGCCTGAGTATTTCTCTACATCTTAAAATGATTTTTATATATACACAGTTCATTATTTGATACATTCTCTTCCTCAATCGTCTGTTCTCAGTCAGTTTTAGCACAAGATAAACATTTTTTCCTCAGTGTTCTCCCCACAGACTCTTCCACAAAATCTTCACACAGTGCTGAAAAGAATAGACTCCGAGAAGCAGACAAACTGCCATTAGTTAACGATCCCTGTGCCAAGGGACATTTTAGCATGGAATTGTCATTGTGAAAGTAGGAACTATCTACTAGCTATCCCACATAATGGGTTTTATTAGAAAAAGGAAGAGGGCCAAAATGTGGCTAAGCAGCAAATATATTATAAAAACAAAGTATGAAAGCAATTTAGCAAAGAATCCTGAATGGCATACACATTCTCTCTTAAGCTTACTCTAATTAAACTCTTATTTGGAAATTTTAGGAATATCCAAGTGAGAATGGGAAACAACTGAAAATACTGTACATACAGAACTGGCCGGGGTTGAGGTGTTGACACTGTTCTCTACAATTAGTATGGCTTTATAATTCAGTTAGCTCTCACTTCATTCAAAAAGTGATCATTTTTGTTGGAATAAGCATGCAAGGGATATTGTCCATTAGTATCAAGAAAAGGAAGCCATTGTCTCAAACACTTTCCTGCTCCCATTTAACTGTGATGGAAAAGCTATTAAGGACAAATTCTACCGTAAGATATAACATTATAGAGGGTAGGGATGGAAGGGAACTCAAGAGGTTATCTAGTCCATCCCACCACACCCCACGGCAGAATTAAGTACACTTTCAGTGAAAAGTGCAAACACACAGAGTTTGGTCTTGTGGCCTCAGGATTACTCATTGGTCTTGTCTATATTGGGAAAACGGAGTGTTTTAGAAAATGGACTGAGCTAGAATATGTTAACACATTGTTAAACACCACTTGGCAACTAGGGTAGACAAAGGATCTATCTAAACTTGGGTTAGCCTTCACTGCAGAAAAGGTGTGTGTTTTCTTGAGCTCACTATGTCAAGTTAGTTAAATTCCTAGAGGAGACAAGGTGCTGTAATTTTTACCTCAATGCACCTGGTTGGGGTAAACACCAGTTGGAGTTTATATGGTTGACCCTAACTAGCTCCATCAAAGTAAAAAAAAACTACTTATGCCTTGCCTCAGCTACCTTGACATGAAACTTGAATGATTTTAATTAAACAACCACCATACACCTTTTTCTGAAACAAAGACATAACCTTGGCTATGATATGTTTGGAATAAGTCATGTTTTAACATGTTAGCTGGTCAGGGTGAGCCTTACTGAGAGACTAGGGACCTCCCCTGTCTATGCTAGAATTTTAAAAGAGGTTTGCTTTTTCAGAATGCACCTCTTATCGTAGTCTACACAGACTACTGTTAAAAAATGTGATCAGCCCTGGAGAGGGGAGGAGTTAGGTGTTTCAGACACCATTGTCTTGGCCAACACTACCTGTTAAGTGATGTTTTAAAATGTGTTAACACATTAGCTATCACATCTGCTAAACACACCTCATTTTCCTATCCTGGACTGGGGAGGTAACCTAATCTAGCCTATTATGTTCCTTTTTTTAGGAAATACTGCTGCTTTTAAACCAATATTTAGGCCCCCATTAGAGAAATGAAATGATGGCTAAAATAAATGTTCAGTAAAAACTACCATGCACCATTTCCCAACGTTCCTCAAAAATACCAGAGGTTCCTGTGGGCGGGGAAAAGTGGATCAAAAATAATCTGAATTTATTAACAGCTGGTCTGAGCTTTTAATCAAGCACACATAGAACTTTTGCTTATTTTCCCTCAAATACTGCTGTGAGGGTTACCAGGCCATAGCCTCTTTTCTGTCACAACAACTTCAGTATCTTGTTCATGGGTTTACAGAACGGACCAAAAGAATGTGTGACAATATTTCTCTGATGAGGGTGAAGCTGTGGGACAAAAGTTTTATCTATTTGCATATAGCCTGCAGCACAAAGAGTGGAAAGCTTTAAGGAATACAACTCTGTAAAACAGCAGAGCAGATTTGCTATTATGTTCTGCTGTTATTTCTCAGAAACATGAGGAAAAAAAAACCAGAGAAATAACTTTAATGTTTTCTCTCAGTGACGTATTCAGAATTTTACCAAATTACTGGTATGGAACAAACAAATGATACACACTCCACTGAAACACAATTCAGGATTCATTAGCGTCCTCAAACCAGTCATCAAAATATGGTGTATTTCAAAGCACTTGGTTTAAAATTCTCATCATGGACATGCAAAAGCTCACAGGCGCACAGGAAACGAAGCAGGGGTATTCTACTGTGACCAAAATGTGCTCTGGCCCTCAGCTCTCTCTTCTTTTCATCCCTGCCTCCTCTTCTGCTTGTGAACGCCATGGTATTTTGCTCAGTCACAAACCGCATAGGAGATGGAAAGCAGCCATCAGAAGTGCTGAGCTATTCAGGGCTCCGTTTGGTTACTCTCCTTTAAGCTGTTCAAACACTAATAAATTACCCATTTACTTATACTACCCAGATGTTTGCCATCTAGAAAAACAGATTATTTGTGGAAGTTTCTGTTCCATCACAAAAATCCTGCAAATAATAAACGGGGAGCAGAGAGCTAATGCCAAAAGCAACTTGCACACAGATCAGCATTTTGATGAAGAAAAAAACAAAAACAAAAACAAACCACTTGACCACTGTTTTAAAGTTAAGAATTTCTGTAATGAGCAAAGTAAAGAATGTAGTGGCCAATGTGTTCATAAGGTAGTGACATGGGACGTATTTGCGTAACAGTAAAATGACTCTACCAAATAAAGGGAACATTCACAGATGAGATTTAAAGGCAACCTGCAACATTTTTTAAAATTGGATTTGGACCCTTCCTGCTTCTTTAGGACATGTAAAGAAAACTTGAAATGTATTTTTTCCCTCAAAAAATAAGGTTCTTCGTGGTTATCGGAAGTCTTAAGTATGGTCTTCTATGATTTTGATGGAAGACTCTCAGTGATATTTGCTGGGAGCATCCATGCCTTATGGGAAAGGCTTTGGATGTTGAATCTTGAACAAAGATGTCACTTCAGCCAAGTGCTCACTAGGTGTTAGAATTAAATACTTGTAAACAAAAAAGCAAAAAACATTTTGAACAGGCTGACTAAAATTCCTTGCCCTTTGCACTTGCTTGATTTTCACTCTCAACTGTTGGGAAACAGTTCTATGCTCCACTTGCCATGAAGCATTCCAAGGTAGACAAGAGATGAACTTTTAAGGTCTCTGTAGCAGAGACCATGATTTTGTTCTGTGATTGTACAGTACCTAGCACAATGGAGTCCTGGTTCGTGACTGGAACCCATAGCTACTATGGTAATACAAATTATTATTATTATTATTATTATTATTATTAATAAAAATAAATAAAATCAAACACAGGAAAAACCAAAACCTGAGAAAAATCTTTCAGGCCTTCTTTATAGAATATAAGGAAGCAAAAATGGGAACACACCCACAACTACAAAGCCCAGAGAATTTAGGGAGAAGGGAGGCATTCAGAAGGAAACTTTTCTTATGGACCCCTTCAGATCATTGCCAGAATTCAGATCTCTTTACAATTCGTTTCAAGGCTATCATTACTATTACTCTCGAGCTCATTGCAAAATGCCCAGTAGAAGTGCATCGGGCAGCCACGCCAGACTACTGAGTGCTTTAGTCCAGTCCCCGACCACCTTGCCCCCAATATTAGAAAGCATTGAGAAGGGAGTGAGAGAGGAGAGTTAGGGATGAGAACACAGACTCCCCAAGAGAAGTGAGGAAGGCAAAAGGGGGTTACCACTTCTAACTTAACCAGATATAGTTTTCAATCAAAGATCAGGATAAGATTCTGCTACCGAGAGGAGACCAGAAAGGAGGGGTATTTTGTTTGTTTATCTTTAAATAAAAGAGACGTGTTACATTATCAGGGCATCCATATTTGGCAACCACCAGGTTGAGGTTATGGGGACATTACCAATCTGCCTAGAACCTAAGGGCACAAATACTGGAGAACTGCACTGATCACTGGGAGACCCCGTCGCAAATTAATGAACTTCACAAGATTAGGGAGCAATTTAGATTGCAATCTTTTGGAATTGGGGCCATCTTTTTGTTCTGGGTTTGTACAGCACCTAACATCATGGGATGGTGGTCCATGACCAGGACTCTTGGGCACTACCGCATACAAAGAAGAAGAAGAAGAAGAAGAAGAAGAAGAAGAAGAAGAAAGTGAACAAAACAATGTGAAGGCAAGGAAACCATCAAAAAAAGCATTTTGTTCATTTGATAACTGTCACCGAGTTTCATTTATAGCATCCGAATTTTACCAGTAAACCAAATGTTTATTTTGTAAATACAAAAAATCTTGGCAGTACAAAACCAGACTAGACCACCCTGTTGTTTATTATTACCTGTGCTTTGATCACACGAACTTGGGACCCAGCCCTGCACACACAGCTCTGAGCAGTACTAGCCAATGGTCTTTGCTGAGGAGTAGGAAGAGACAATTTACAGGTGTAGTGATCACACAACTCTTCAAAGTAGACCCCTTTCTCCTCTTGCATCAGCTGTACATGAGTGCAGTTGTTCCTCTTACTTATACTATCTGTAATCAGAAAGAAACCCCTTCTCTTCCTACCTGTCAGTAGTGTACTTAGTACACTATTGCTACTGTACAAGCAGTAACATGCACAGATTACCAGGGTCCTACTATAGTTTCATGATCTTGTTTTATCTTTCTTGATAAGAGGAATATTAAAATGATTCTTGTGCACGCTCAATGGCAACAAACACCAGCAGCTGATCTGTTTGCCTTCACCCTGCAGTTACACAGTCTACGCTGATGTTACTCCGCAAGCCAACAGATCTCACTGTTGGGAAATGTTTCCTGGTATTTTGCCCAAATTATCTTTCATTCAGTTTCCTCTGATTACCCCTAGCCCTACCCTCTTGGAGATCCTAGGCAATTCCACTCCCTTCTTGGTATTTACACCCTTCAAATATTTGTAGACTGTTATAATCCCACAAATAGCAACAAGGTTGTAATGATCATCACACAATGCAACTAAAGCAGGAGCCAAGTACGCAGGCTGACAGAGGTTCACACATTTGGTGGACTGGGTTTTAGCGGCTGGTTGTTTTCTAAATGGCAAAATACCCAAAGGAACTGCATGCTCTCTCTCTCTCTCTCTAGTATTTAAGTGTATCCAGTCCTCATGGAGGGCATTAGGTTAACAGCCTGAGGGCGGGGCAGACTCCAAGTATATTTACATGTTCGGAGACTTCATTTGCCTCTCTTTTTCCAAGTGAAAAGATGATTTGTGGTTAAGACACCAGGAGTTCTGGGTTTCATTCCTGGCTTTGTCACATTTGCTATGGATCCTGGGCAAGTTTTTTAATGTATGTGCCTCAGTTTCCCAGCTGTCCAGTTGAGATAATGACATTTTCCTACCTCTCAGTCATGCTGCAAGGACAAAAATCCTCCATGTTTGTGAAGTGCTCAGAGTCTAGAGTGCCAGAGGCAAGCCTGAAGTCACCCACTTCTTTCTCTCCCTTAGATCTCCTGTCACTTTCTTGTTTCCTTCCACTCCACCTGGTAGCCTCCTACCCTCTTTCCTTCCCTTCAGTCTCCCCATTTCACTTTTCTCCTTATCACTGCCCCCCTCTTTCCTGCCCAGTCCCATGCAGCTGTCTCCTATCCTCCTGGCTACTTGCTACATGTTTTGCTTCTGGTAATAGGATCCCAGAACAGTTGAACATTTTCTGAATGGGTAACGTAATGCAGCACAACTCCTCCTAAAGCCACCGCAGCCCCTCCCGAAATTTATTTATCTAATATATGGCTAAACTGCCACTCTGCCCTGGAAACTTTCACTCACAACACAGGTATGAGATGAGCATCAACAGTGGAAGGTATTGTACATTGCCCGGCGAACCCATCTTGACACTGACCTAGCCGAACCATTTTCAGGAAGTGGAAGTGCAGTTCCATCTTCATGGTCCAGTCATTCTTTGGCTTCTCTGCAGAGCCTGTGATCAAAGCTAACTAGCAGAGCTGGTCAAAATACAGAAGAAAAATCTCACTTAATTTTTTCCTCTAGTTTCTCTCAGAATTGTGAAATTTGCCAAAGTTTCCAACTAGCTCTACTAAATTAGTAGCATTGTGGTAAGAAGTCTACTTTCACAGCTAGTCCAACAGCTGTATGTTTGCATGCAAAATGGAGCAGATTGTAGCTACTTTTATTTTTAGTATGGAGGGGCAGCCTGTGGAGACTTCTGGTCCCAGCATTCAGTGCTGTATCTTCATGGAGCACTGGCTGCTGAGACACACAGAGACTATGGGCATGGGCTACCTCTTCTTATTACAAAGATCAGGTGCAGGTCACAATGTAGAACTCTAATGGGCACTCAAAACTAAAGGCTCCAGTTTGGCCACAAATGCTCCAGGTGAATTATTCTCTTTCTGGGACCCCACACCAATAAATAAAATTATTAGAAGCAGAATGTTTTAGATTTGGGATATTAATGTTATTAAATTCTGCATAGGAAAATATCCTTGTTAAGAAGAGCTCTGTGCTATCACATTCTATTCATAAAGAAATAGGTAGCAGGTTTTCTAATTTCAGGTGTAGACACAAATGATGAAAGAAAATACATAAATGTTTACTAAGCTTTTATGGATTTCACACAACTAACTTCCCCACTTTAGACCTGGTCTACAATACGCGTTTAAACTGATTTTTAGCAGCGTTAAACCGATTTAACGCTGCATCCATCCACACAACGAGGTCCTTTATATTGATATAAAGGGCTCTTTAAACCGGTTTCTGTATTCCTCCCCAACGAGAGGAGTAGCGCTGAAATCGGTATTACCATATCGGATTAGGGTTAGTGTGGCTGCAAATCGACGGTATTGGCCTCCGGGCAGTATCCCACAGTGCATCATTGTGACCGCTCTGGACAGCAATCTGAACTCGGATGCACTGGCCAGGTAGACAGGAAAAGCCCCGCGAACTTTTGAATTGCATTTCCTGTTTGGCCAGCATGGAGCTCTGATCAGTACAGGGGGCAATGCAGTCCCAAATCCAAAAAGAGCTCCAGCATGGACTGTGCGGGAGATACTGGATCTGACCGCTGTATGAGGAGACAAATCTGTTCTATCAGAGCTCTGTTACAGAAGACGAAATGCCAAAGCATTTGAAAAAAATCTCCAGGCTATGATACAGAGTCCACAGCATAGTGCTGCGTGACAAGCGTTACAGAAAGCCAAAGAATCAAATGGACGCTCACGGAGGGAGGGAGGGAGGACTGAGGACTCCAACTATCCCACACTCCCCAGCAGTCTCCGAAAAGTATTTGCATTCTTGGCTGAGCTCCCAATGCCTGTAGGGTCAAACACATTGTCCGGGGTGGTTCAGGGTATAGCTCATTAATTTACCCCCCTCCCCCCTCGTGAAAGAAAAGGGAAAAAAATCATTTCTTGACTTTTTTCAATGTCACCGAATGTCTACTGCATGCTGCTGGTAGACACGGTGCAGCGGCAGTGAACAGCAGTATCCCCTCTTCTCCCCTCCCCGGTGGCAGATGGTACAATATGACTGCTATCCGTCGTCATCACCATCCCATGAGTGCTCCTGGCTGGCCTCAGGTGAGATTGGCCAGGGGTGCCCGGGTAAAAATAGGAATGACTCCCAGTCATTCCCAGTAGATGGTACAGAATGACTGGTAACCGTCTTCATCATAGCAACTGGGGGCTGAGCTCCATCAGCCCTCTCCCTTTCATGTGTAAAGAAAAGATTCTGTACTGCCTGGACTATCATAGCAGCTGGAGGCTTCCTCTCCCTCATTTTATCTCACTAACAAGTCAGTGTTTCTTATTCCTGCATTCTTTATTACTTCATCACACAAATGGGGGGACACTGCAACAGTAACCCAGGAGGCTTGGGGGAGCAGGGAAGCAACAGGTAGGGTTGTTGCTGGGGCACCCCCTAGAATGGTATGTAGCTCATCATTTCTGCCAGATCTGACACGGAGCGGCTGTGCTCTCCGGTTCTCTGGTTCTGTAGTACAATTGCATCATATTCTAGGCCAGACTGACTATTTTTAGATACCATAAAGGAGGGATTGACTCGGGGAGTCATTCCCAGTTTTGTCTTTGCGCCCCTGGCCGACCTCAGCCAGGGGCACCCATGACAGCAGCAGACAGTACAGAATGACTGATAACCGTCATCTCATCACCAATTTATAATGGCAGGGCAGATGGTACAGAACAATTGATAACCATCTCTGCTGTCTTGCAAAGGCAAATGAATGCTGCTGTGTAGCGCTGCAGTACCGCGTCTGTTAGCAACATCCAGTAGACATACGGTGACAGTAAAAAAAAGCTGAATGGGCTCCATGGTTGCCGTGCTATGGCGTCTGCCAGGGCAATCCAGGGAAAAAGGGCGCGAAATGATTGTCTGCTGTTGCTTTCACAGAGGAAGGATTGAGTGACAACACCTACCCAGAATCACCCGCGACACTGTTTTTGCACCATCATGCTTTGGGGTCTCAACCCAGAATTCCAATGAAAGGGGGAGACTGCGGGAACTATGGGATAGCTACGGGATAGCTACCCACAGTGCAACGCTCCAGAAATCGATGCTAGCCTCGGACCATGGACGCACACCACCGAATTAATGTGCATAGTGTGGCCGCGTTAACTCGACTTTACACGATCTGTTTTACAAAACCAGTTTATGTAAAATCGGAACAATCCCGTAGTGTAGATCTATCCTTAGTGCCAGGCTGGTAAAAAGTCCCTATCTGGTTACAGAATATTGTTTGCAGATTTTGTTGAAGAACTGAAGTTTCATGAGGCCAATGTTAGCTGGAAACGGCTCCATGGAAAATGCTTGTAAGCAACAGCTTAAAGGATAAAAATGCTCTCCCCAATTAACTCAGGGCAGACAGGGACGATGAAACAAAAAGCTTTCTTCAATAAGGTATGGTCCACCTTCAGAAATCCTTTATCAGTACATCCTACTGTATATTTGTCTCAAGACTGTTTATTCTACTTCAGTAAGCTACAGGGAAAACAGCAATGGAAACTGATTCAAGCAGTCTCACACCTGTTGTACAAAAACCAAGTGATAATTTTCCCCAATTGGATCTCCAATGACAGACACATACCAAGGGCCAGTGATCCTACTGAGGGTGGTTCTAAAAGCAAGCAGAAGTTTTTGCAAGATCAAATGAAACTTGTCAGTCACATGCTGGAACCAGACAGCAACAAGAATAAAGAAAAATTAACAATGTACATTTTTCCACTTAATAGATTACAATATTTGGAGTTCTTATCCCACAGCTGTATTACTAATCAGTGCACAGACTGGTTAAAGCTTCATTATTGTAAAGGCAGTTAATGTTTACTTCGCCACTAGAATGTCTCAGGACAGCTCTTCACATCAGTATCCTAGTCGGTTTTCTACAGCACAAGTTGTTCAAGATTTTATTGCATTTAGAAAAGCATCAGAGATTGCCGAGCTTCTCACATTGGTCTTAAAAATTAGCTGTTTTCCTGTTCACGGAACACTGGTAAAGAGAACTTAAATGATTGTTTATCAATGCATCATTTAAAAAGAAATCAACGCCAATAATCACAATCGTTGATTAAGTTACTGGCAGCAGGTCGTTATTGGAGGAGGAGAGGCTGGTCTCTCCTGATGCAGAGCAGCCGAGATAGTCTCAGAGAGGGAAAAACAAACAGATGTACTATCATTTTTTATAAGTGAATACTAAAACAAATCTTCCCATCACCACCTTGGAGCACCCCTTGTTTCAACCCTAATACTGATTACAAACCAAACCAATATCCTGCTGTTCTCATCATGAATCTAAACTGTCTTGGTGATCAACTAGTTCTATGTCCATGCCTCTGTCACATCTCACAGCTTTCACACAAATCTGTTCAATAGCAGAATTCATACCAAAAAAATCAACCTCAAATGATGGAACACCGAGTGTTCCTTCACTATTTGTATGGCATGTATGATACAATTTAAGACTGGCTTTTCAGAGTGAGGTAATAAGAGCAATACATAAATAAGAGATCTAGGAGCTGATCAAGCTTTATGGTAATTTCTTCCACTTCTAAGTACAAAGGAACTGGTGGACACTAATACTTTGTATGAGTAAAAGCAGCAAAGAGTCCTGTGGCACCTTATAGACTAACAGACGTATTGTCAGGCTGCACATGCATCCAACGAAGTGGGTATTCAACCACGAAAGCTCATGCTCCAATATGTCTGTTAGTCTATAAGGTGCCACAGGACTCTTTGCTGCTTTTACAGATCCAGACTAAACACAGCTAACCCTCCGATATGTGACACTTTGTATGAGAAAAGTGCTAACCAAAGAGAGGCCATTTCTTAACTAATGAAATCAATTTGATATGTGAGGTTTGAATACTAGCCCTTTAAAACTCAAATACATGAGCCAACAACAGATTATTACTTTAACCTGCTCATTTTCCAAGACCACAGTGCAAAAAAAATGCAACAGCCACTGCACAGGGGGAAGTTGCTAATGGCCTATTTGAGTCCCTCACCAGCCCTCAGCAGAAAGGTACTGCAAGAGAGAGGTTTCTCCAAGCAAGGTGCTCAGCTGGTGTGGGTCACTGCATGCAATGGCACACCTCCTTGGAGCGGCTTCCCAGTGAAGCCCTTTCCTCGATAAGACGCCAAAAATCAAATCTTGGCTACTTAACGCAGCATGTTCCACATGTTAGCTCCCCACATGTTGCGCAATCATGTTAACAGAGATGGATAGTGCTGTCAAGCAGGAAGCTGGCTCACCCGGATGGAAAGAGTGGGATACAGCGACCTTTACATTCAGAGCAAAAAGTGTCCCTGAAATGGCATGAAATGTTTTGAAAGAAACCTGAACTTCTTTGCTTGCTTTTATTGTTGTGTTTTGTAGCAAAACTCAGTGTTGCTGTGCTTGAGTTTTGCTTGGACTCAAATCCTGGACCTCTCTCAGAAAGCAGACTAGCTGACAGAGGAAATGAATCATTATTAGACTGCTTTGAAAGAAGTTTTCTTTAGGAGCTCTACATTATTATATCCTAGTTTCCAGGACACTTAGTTTCAAACACCGCTGCTGCTCACATTGAAGGCAGCTGAAATCTCCTAGCTGCCTTTTATTTCAAATTTTTTAAGAAGGAAATACTGACTAAAGCAGCTAAAAAGCCAAATTTCCAAGTAAAACCATTCGTAGATTAGTCTAATTGTGCACTGGTTTTTAAAAAATCATGTCAAGACTGAACTGAAAGTTACAGATTTCGCTTCCAAAAAGTAAGCATTACCATCTAGTCAATACAAGCCATTCACTTGAAATGCAGAGCGAATCATTTCAACAGGATCTTGGTTTTCAATCTTTTTCCTCAAGAGGTTTTTTATTTTTTTCTAAACCTCTTCTCCACTGCTGAACAATCATCTACATAACTATAGAATGACCTTCAGCTTCCCAAGAGGCTTTGTAGCACTATGGTAGGGATGCCAAAATAGATATTGGTCTAATATTAAATAATCAGAGTGAGCTATCAGTCATAAAGGGAATCCTATATATATTTATTTTAGTGACAAAGTATGGTGCAGCACAACCATTTTTAAATACATAACCTGGTGTTCATGTGTCATGGCCCTGAAATGAGGGGGACAAGATAGCTGGCACATATTGTACAATGTCATGCAGTTATACACGCAGGTATACTACATGGCTACTCTGAATAATGTTCTTCGAGGCAGCAAGCTTGGGGCCTTACACTAAAGAACAAAGCAAGACATAATATTTTCTCTAACTGATCAATACCAGTCTTTCATACGTCAGTAGGATTTATCAAATGCTCTCTATACCAGAGAGAGAGTCTGGCGCTGTTACAAGCCCAGTGATAAGAAATACTACTGATTTAACTGCTTGCTAGGTTTGCCACTAATCCTCTTGCACAGTGACCTCAGGAGCTATGAAAAGCTGTTTTCTTATGCCAATGAGCATGAAAAAGAATGCAGTGGAATACCTTGTGCCTGAGCTGCAGAACTGTGGGAATACCCCAGAGCCAGGAGCGCCGTCTCCACCAGCTGGCTAAAGAGGACATCTTTGCGAACCAGAACGAACTCTGCATGCTCCTCTCGATTATCATATTCAAGGGAGGTGTCCAACTGCTCCACCACACAAAAGACGGGAATCATCAAACCTAAGAAAGAAAGGTTTTTAAAAGAATCATCAGTAATAGAGGAACAGGAACAAATAAGTAATTCATTTCTGATTGAAAATGTCAGATTAATACACCTCCTGGAAGGCTCATGTTAGAGGTCTGCCTTTTTTCCCAGTTTTCATTAGACTGCAGAATAGTCTTTAAAGAGAAATAGTAGGTGCCTCCTCACTTGACTCATTTAAAACCATACTAGATAACAGTCCAGAGAATACAATGCAAGAACCAGGGGGATAAACAGGATGCCCTAATAATACTTTCCAGCTCTAGTCTGCTAGGATTCCATATATTTCCCTATACACAGCCATACATGAACTCCACATTTAAAATGTTATTCCCTCTCCTCCCCACACAATGAACACTACAGGAGCATTAAAAGACCAAGGCTTTCTCCATGCACGGTTATGTGCTCCAGAGAGATGGGGTGTGCTCATTGATACATGTATAGACTGAAGCCACTCAGCCTTTTGCCATATTAAGAGCTACAGAAACACACAGTAACAGGTTTGCATTGTTCATGGGAAAATCCACCCTGTTAGCTGGTGCTGATCCTGCAAAATCACTGAGGCAGATGGTTCATTAGCTCACCATAATATAAGGCATGAGGAGGGCATGGTCTAGTGTGGATCTAGGTATGGACTAAGCAGTCCTGGGAGAGTACCTTTAGAAGCAGCCCAGACTTGGGAGAAGATCTGGGCAGGATTGTTTAATTTTGTTTTATTGCAAGTTTCTTTCATGACTGCTGGAAGGTTTACATCTGCTACAAATTGTGTGGCCTGTGTTTGAAACAGACTAGGGAAGCTACCTCTCACATAACACTACCTGTAACAATGTTATCATCCTTCCTTTTCAAACTGCTGATTAACTCTGCTACTAGACGTTTATTAATTGGCTACGTATACTTGTGAGTCACTGAACATGCTGGAAATCATTGTGAGACTGGAGATATATCTCAGCCTAAAATGGTTTAACTAGTTCCTACCTATACAGTCTAATGAAAGGAGTTCCTTTAGGTCTATTGTTGTGGGGGGAAAGCTCACTCTAAAGACCAGCAGTATAGCCCTCTCTCTAATGGCAAAGAAAAGAAAAACAACAGGCTATTTTTAGGCTATGTTAAGGAGAACAAACATTGTGCTACTCTATTGCACATTCAAGCAAAATAAGAGAAACCTGCATTTCAGGAAGTCAACTCTCCTTTCTTAAGAAGCCAATTAAAACCTCTTCGAGGTATCCACTACAGTTCGGTTCAAGCTTTAGTTAAAGATCACTCCTATACATCGACTGAGGTTTGCTGCTTCTTTAGGCATTCGCTTGGGGAAAAGCTGCATTCCATTTTAGAGTCACAGCCCTACATCAGACAGGAGACAGTGAAGTCAATGACAACTATAGGAGGCAAAACTAATGGACTCAAATCCTTATCAGCTGTTGGTGCAAGAGACAAAACTCGTTTAAAAATAAATTGTTAAGTACACAACTCTCAATCGTTATATTAGACACTGGTCAGATTCCCTTTGACGAGTACAATGGTGTTGTTCGCAATAGTAAAAAGCATCAGGAGTGAACCTCTCAATATCAGATTGCTGCTCTTGGATTCTGGTACATGGCCAAGGGTTCTGCAAATTGAAGTAGTACTGTTTAGTCTTAATGTACTCAAGAACATGTACCATAAAGCCACTGTGGGCTTCTTTGCTGGAAAGATGTTGTGGAGTTGATCCTGCTCCCACTGAAGCCAGTGACAAAATTCCTATTAACTTCTATGACCCCAGGGTTGAATCCTAGTTGCCTGTAAATCACATAACTAGTTCAAACAAAATTCAGTCTCTCTGTAAGTGAAAAATCTTCTGTTTCTATTCAGACATGGTTTGTCACAGTACTTTCAATGCCCAATTTATCATTAGTAATGCCAACAATCTGTGGTGTAACTATTAATATGTTGTGAGACAAGTTTATAACGATTGTAGTAACAAGTGGCCAAATTCAGACGCAATGCTAATGGCTGAATAAATTACACTTTGGTAAATTAGTACAAGTGGGTGAATGCAAGCTTATGAGAGAAAGGGGTGCTGTTGCATCTTTTATCCTGCGACTGGTTGCTTTTCTTGCTACAACCCTGTCTATCCGCCCCCTTAACATATAGGTTATATCAATTCCCCATGCAATCTATACTATCATTTATGTCATCTCTGAAGAAGAAGCTCCCAATTGCTGGAAGTAGAATTGATCACAGTTTAATTTTGGGATCATAGGATGAACCCACAGCATTACTGAAGATCCTCTGTAATGCTCCCAAATACTGGCTTTTAAAATGGTCCTTTCCCACCACTGCTTGCTGGCAGCTCTGCTACAGAGATGGGGTTTCCAAGGACAGCATCTCTGAGCTTTGTGGCCCCGCAGAAATGACAATAAGCTGCTAACAGTACATTAAAAAGAATGTGGGGCAAAGGGAAAATTATCATATCCTCTACTGCTAATAGGTTTTGGTGCCTGTGGCTACAACCCCTAGAACTTTAACACCAATCCTACGTTACTAAAGACTGATGGTAAATCCAACTCTCCCCAGAAAATCGCATTCCAAGGAAGTACCACCTGCTTTGCCCTTTACTTAGCATTGGACAGAATAAAGCTATCGTTTCTTCCACAGATTTATTACCTCAGAGTTCCCTATTTCCTGACAGTCAGAGAATAAATTAACATTCTTTACTGTACATTAAAAATGAGAGAAGAAAACATTTTCGGCTGGAAGCCAATGCCACTCTCACAGACTGATATACACAACTTCTCACACCTAGGTACGTATATTACACTTTTCTCATACTCAACCCTAATACAATAGATTTAAAGTATAGCTGTGTAAATTAGTCAATGCTCTCCAACAGCCCCAGTCAGAGAATTTATAGCAATACTTACAAAGCTGAGAGCGTGAGTTTAGATACGAAGCCTTGTAGGTACTGATGGAGTAAGGCAAAATGAGCCTTTAACATTGCTTGGTTCTCTTCCCATTCCTGATCATTCAGAAACCACCACACACACAACAGAAAACCTCTGGTCCTAAAATTGTGTGTACTTGGTTTTCCAGATTTACAAAGGCGCTTTAGCGGGTCTTTATAGCTCATGGTGCAGGACATAAAACTATATGATTTTCACATACAGAGGTTACAAGAGGTGGACTGGAGGCAAGAGGGAGTATTTTTCTTTCTGAAAAGGATAAATGCAATGCCAGAATGTACAAAGGCATTCATATTAAGCTGCTTCATTTTTTTTTGTTAATTTATTTAAATACAGCAACTTAGTTGCTTTTCTACATAAATTCAGACGGTGCTTTGACCCTGAACACACAGCATCAGTTGAAACAAATAAGGAAAAAACAAGATCCTAGAAAACAGCAAAAGCTTTCATGACAGCATTGGTACATAAACGTCACTCTCCACACTCTGAGGAAGAGGCACAGTCCCATGTATGACAACTGTGCACAAACTGCTTTGACTATGACTGTTTATGCCTGTGTACATTTTCCAAACCTGGGTGGTTTAAACTTCACGATTCCCCTTCCAGTCACAGGGAGTTGTAAAGCTAAGGCTTTCCACATGGTTTTCCTTACTTTTTAGGCAAACTAGTCAATTTCTTTTCTGAGCCTGGCCTAAGGTGCAGAGAGAGACTAGAAAGAAAGCACCACTGAAATCATGTACCTGATATTTGTATTTTACTGTACATTTTCTCCTCCTCATCAAGGTCATTCTGTGTGAACAGAAATAAAACATCCACAAAAATTAGAGAGTGGGCATTAAAAACTGAAGGTATTTGTCAGAGCTGTCTTTGTTCAAGTAGTAGTTTTTGGCTATATCTGTGTACAAACTCATCAGTTTAACTAAAAGTTGAGTCATTTAAAAAAAAAGTACTGAACTAAATCAATACAGAGTTCTAAACCAATTTAAGAATGTCTACATGGGTTTCCACCAGTTTTCTTCAAACTGATCTAATTAAACAAATATTTTTAGTTAAACTGGTGCAACTTGTATGTGTATGGACCAGTCCCTTTGTGTTCATTTCAAATGACTATTTCAAGGCACAGTATGGTGCTGAGTCTTTCACTGTTTTTTTCGATAAGTTTCAAGTGTTATCTAGTCCATTGTGTGCTCAAAGTGAGTAATATGGTAAATTGCACTCTATAGTCACTGGACTCGCACATGTTGTCCATTTGCATGCTAACAACATATGGAGGGTGGGGGGAGAAAGGATATGGAGAGCTGGTGATGATGTTAAATAAAAATGCTATATACACACACATACACTCATCATTCTATCCCCACTGAATGGGAAGCACCATTTATCCTAATAAATATAAAACAGATCAGTCAATAAGAGTAGAATGCAATAAAATGTGTCTTTTCAGATTAAAATTTGTTTTCATCAGGCAAAATGTTGAACTCTGCCTAGGTGTTATTTAATTTAATCTAATTTGAACAATTTCCAAACATCAGCTTGATTAATTTCAACAGCATGATGTTATGGAAAAATTTACTGTACTGGGGTTCTCTAGAAGAGAATTAATAAAGGAGCCAAGTTCTCAACTCTGAGTAACACAAGGTTTTAAGACTTCCCAGATTTCTAGTGGGAATACTTCATAGCACAAGCATGCTTTCTTTTGGGAGTTAAACCCACTAAAATTATTAAAAATTGAGATCAAATGGTGGTGTAAAACCCAAAGGAAATCATACGATAGTGGAGAGATTTTTATCAAATGAAAAAAAAGTAGAAAATAAAGTTTTTACAGCACACGCACACAAGGTAATCTCCCTCACAGACAGACAAAGCTAACATCTATGATTTGATGTTCAGAAACCAGGGCATTTATTGACACTTAATAGACTACAGAAAACCCTCCATTATTGCATAAGAAAGCAGGCTTTGCCTAGTAGAGATTCTAAACAAAGGCCACACAATACGCAAGCCTCTCTCAAGCACAGAGTGCCAAACTCCAATGACTTCAATGGAGTGGAGCCTGATTACACCAGGACTGAATTTGGCCCAGAGTGCGACTACATACCTTTCCTAAATCCACTGTACAAAAAAGAGATAGTATCAGATCTGCAGAGGAAGCCAAAATTAACTACACTCCCCCCACACATACCCTGGTGAGAGACTGCAACTCCATTTTTCAATACAACACGTCTTATGGAGGGACCAATCCTGCAAGCCTTCCAGATGCAGAACTGCCATTGACTTCAATGGGACCTCTACACAAGATGGTTTTCATGACTCGGCCCCCATTTCAATACAATTCCATCTGCAACACAATTTATCTGGACAATTCCCTCTGTCGAAGGTCATATAGTATATTTAACAAAAAAAAAATTGTTCTCCCCTCTGATACTACCATCGTTCTAGATGAGCAAAACTGAAAGATTTCTTAAATCTGATTTGGTTTCCACCAATTATGTACTTTTCATGCTAGAGGGGCATTTTGTGTAACATGGACCATGAAGAGGAATTTTGAGTCAGTCACTTTCACAATCTCAGGCACTAGAAGAAAGCTGAATTTAAACAAAAAATATATATATTTGTTATCCAATTCCCCCGTACTTTCTTTTAAACAAATGCTAATTCTGACAGCATCCCTTCAAGAACTTCATATCAGAATTCACGTAGCAAAGAGAGCTTCTCTTCTGTTCTCTTCCTCGTTAAAATCCACTGCCTAGTCCCACTAATTAAAATGGAAGGAACCTCTAGAATTTAACAGTTCCCAGTTCTTTAGAGCTACCTGAATTTCAGCATTGAAGAGCTCCATCCCACATTCCCATGGAAACAAAGTGACAGCCATATTTGCCTAGTCTCCTGTGTAACTGAATAATTTCCACTCTTGCAAATCATACTGTGCAACACCAAACAACAAGATAAGCTCAGCAACAACACTGCCATAGCTCCAAAATGGTATCAGCAGAAGACCCTGCAACAATTCTGAGAAATGAACATCTCACACAAATACTAATAAACAGGAAATACTTCTATTTAAGCTTCACTAGCTGAACCTGTTCATAATTACACGCCTATTCTAAAGTGTGACAAACGGCTTTTTGAGAAAAGAGAGGCCATTGAGTATTAGAAAAGACAGTTCACCATTCTTATCTTCACCTCATTTTTACTGAAAGCATTGCTCAGCTCTAGCTTGGAGGTGATGTGAGATCTTACACATAAAATCCTACAGACTCCAATTAAAGATTTAATATTTAGGACACATGATAGACTGAATAGATGCAAAGACACTGTTTCTAAAGTGCAGCATACCTATCACTATTTGAGAGCAATCTCTCTTGAAACAGGCTCAGGTCATGGCAATACAGCACAGTGGAGTGGTTGAAGAAACAGCTCAAAAACTTCAGCAGGTATTAGTTATGTTCCCTCAGAATCACTTTCAAGCGATCCATAATCTTAAATATAATTACATTTGACAGAATATAAGCTGTTGGCAGTTAGCCTGTTTATAATAAAAGCTTGGTTTAGGTAAATGGACTGTACTTCAGTCTTTTAAATAACAAACACAAACCTACAACAGTCTTGTTATGAGGTAGAAAGTTCTTTCACTGTAAATGTTTTTACTGAGGACCGGGGGAATTACTTTGCAGCTTGTTTTTCACTAACCACTTGGAACCATGTGAAAACCACTACACGTATCCAGGAACATGGCTAACTGGAATTCTATACATTAGAATTAGAGATTATATTAAGATCATCACAACAGTATGGTGTTGCCCCAATATAAAGATTAGCTCAGCAGGGCAAAAACTTCATCTTTCCACAATCACAACGCTTGCCTACACAGCACTCCAGCTTTTTTAGGTTACTTGTGAGCTAATGGACATTTGTACTAGGACTGGCAGAACTTCACCGGTTAACTCCTGCTCTTTAGGGGTTTATATACTGGTTGCAAAAATTTGCTCTGGATTGAAATTTGGCCTTGAAGAAGATCTCAGCCTCCAGATTTATTTTTTCAAATACTATAGCATGGCTCCCTTTTTGGGAGGGCTGAGGGGACAGAGTACAGACATTACTTTTCTCCACCTTTTTCCCCCCTCCAACTCTCAGTATTCAATACAACCCTAGTCAGGAAACATTCTTCTACATATTGTGTTGTAGCCAATGGTGATGGGAAACCACAGCAAACTGTTTACATCATTTTACAGCTTCCAGTCCTTCTGAGGCATCAGTCTCCCTACTAGCGCCACTCTCCCTGCTCTCTAGTATTTTCACAAATAAATCACCAGCAAACCTGCAAATTTCCCCCAGTTCTGACAGTTTAACCAGCCCAAGAATTCTTTTTCTAAGTGAAACACAGCTACACTGTTTAACAGGAAATGCTCTAGGCCACTGGGCCATGACATGAATCTATTACCAAACTCAGAACACGATTTGATAATACTCCAGTTTTACATAAGACTATATAAATAAAATGCACTTAACTGGGATGTTTAGACTAAAAAGAGACATAAAAATAGGTATAATGCTGAGTCTCCATGCCCCTCTCATCCTACTGCATTCCCAGTAGGAAGTTGTAGCTCATGGGACACACAATCACCCTATATCCCAAATAAGAGAATCTCAGCTGCCTCTGATAACCAAGCACAAAAGGATGGGAATTCAGTGTGTGTCATCTCCTCTGGTTTAAGCAGGCACCCCCTTTCCCCACCCTATGTGTTAGCATAGGAGTTTTGTGTCTGCATTTTCTTCACTGCCTAAGACATGCCCATAGGCTAGTATGTCTCCACTGCTCCATTGTTAAGGCAAGGATGATAACGCATAGCACAAAGTTGTGTTGTGAGGTTCTGAGAGTCTTGGATGACAGGCAGCATACAAATGCAAATGATCATTGCTATTATTCTAACCTAAAACTCTACTTCCCTCACCCCTCTTCTCTCCTACAAAAAAAGCCAACAGAAAACACTGATGTCCATGAAAGTTGTATGCATGTGTCAAGAGCAGTATATGGCCTTAAAATAGATATTAAAAAGCAAACATGAATCCATTATAGCACCTTCCTAAATAAAACAACTAAGTTGTTTTCAATTTCCTTTTTAAAAATACCCTGCAGCACTACTTTACAATATGAATTAATGGAAAATGTACTAAGATTTCACTTAAAAATAGTGAAGGAAGCCCTTCTGGAATTAAATTGGTATTTTAAAAAAAAAGCACCTTAAGCTGTTACGTGATATTTGCTTTTGGTTCCTAGAACTTAAAAAACAGGGCTGGAGTTTTGGGGTTTGTACGTTTTCTTTTAATTAAGCAACTAAAGTTTTTTTTAGGGGCTAAGATTCTCTAACTTTGGGTAGAACTTGGCATAATTTTAGTGACCATGTTATAAAGTCTTTAAAACTAGAATAGACTTGTGACTTTGGCAGCGCTAGTAGGTGCCACCATACTGTATAAATTTTAGAGTAAAAACCCTTCTAGCAGAAACATTTTAATGAAGGTTCTGTTACATAGTCTCCAAGCAGTGGAATGCATATCTTGGAATGTAACAGCACAACTTTCTTTCTTGTTTTAGATTTCATTTCTGAAGAAGAGTTAAGTAACACACTCCGACTGGTTTTGGCATCTTCACTTGGTCTCACTATTAAAGTTCTCTCCCTCCTTGATCCCCAGCCCTCTGTGCACCATCCCAACAGCAAAGTAAGGGAACAAGAGTAAAGGAAGAATCAGTCCTCACCTTACCTAAGAAGTAACTGACGGAGGGACTGAGGGGACTGCTACAGTTAGGCTGCTGCGCTCAAGTCCAGTTCCAGACTCCAGCAGCAAAGAAAAGAGGGGATTGATCTGTAATCCTCACCTTCACGCCCTCTTCCCCATTGCCATTTAGACTATGTCTACACTAGAAAAACTGCTCATTTCTGAGACTGCGTGTCAACCATGGATGCAGCCAAACTGGTGCCAGGCACAGTTTAGCAGGAAACATGGAGAAGAGCAAGCCACAGTCAATCCCTTGTTAACAACTCGGGTCCAAGCACGGTTACTGAAACAGTCCTGAACACAGGCTGACTTTGTCTACACTTTCAGCAGCAGTTCCGCTGCTCCCATTGCTGAAATCCATTGTCAGCAAGAGAGAGTTTTTCCAAGCACAGACAGAACCATCGAGACCTTTCTACAGACAACACCGAGCAAATGTGAAGGAAGGAAGGAAGGAATCCACACCCTAGCAAGGAGGGACGCCAATGCGTTCTTTCTGTCCCTTTTAGGAAGCAGCTGATCTGTTCCATTCGCATTCTCTGTCAGCACACTGCCTGCAAAAAGCCTTCCGGGGGAGTGGGCATGGGGCACGAGCACATCGGAAATTATGACTCAGCATCTTGAACTGAGGGTCCAGTCACAGTCTGGTTTGTCTCGCATGGAGGGTGCCAGTACTTTGATCTGTGTTAACTGAAGGAAGGAAAGCGAGGGCTGCAGAGGAAACCTTATACCTTTGCAGCAGAAGGAGCAGTACCATAGCTCTGTTTAAAATTTAGCCCCCTTTTTAGTAATGCTCTCCTAAGAGCTGGTACCGTACATTTACCATGTGTTTTTTAGCAGTAGCCATGCCTTTACCAAACAGGTCACAAGGGAAAGGAATTCCATTTAACAGCCACCAGAGCTTCACAACTACATATTTACTTTGTTCAACCAGCGCACTACATTTAGCCACAACCTCCAGAGGGCAAAAGGATCTGCTGGGGCAGACCTACTGTGTGGATTTGGAGGCGTCAACTACCCATGCTTTGGGGACTCTCCAAAAAGGATTGCTACAACATGGTACACACACGACTATATTGGAAGGACTGGCACCTCATCTAGTGCAGAAGGCAACTGCGTGCTCACTTAGAGGCCATTCCTTCTCCCTCTCCCCTAAAATCCCCTAAGTTTATGTGGGTGGCATGTGATAATGATCATCTCTAATCATAATGGAGTAAGAAAAGGGAGAATTAAACAAGTGACAGGAAAAAATATTTTACTATTAAATCAACCATGGTTACAGAGATAACGCCTAACCTTAGCTTTAGCATCCTAGTAGTATCTAGTTACTATGCATTCATCCATATCTGCCCTTGTGAAGAGCCCAAGTCAAAGATCTTCTACCATAATAAATATAAACATCAGCTAACAAACAAGATGAAATAAAACTAAAAAACATTACTGTTCCTCTGCATTTTCTCTAAGTCTAAAAATTGGTAGTGTGTATGACAGGTCCACCTCATTTTTCTTAATGATGTTTTTATTATTCTTTCACTCAATTAAAGTAGAAATGGATATTGCATCTTCTGACTGTGTAATTGTTATTGTAATCTGTTTTCGATCACTGCTTGGGAAATGGGTCCAAAACAACATAAACTATCCACAGCCTCAGAATACAAGTCATTTTCTTTTACTACAATACTTAAGAGACATCTATCGTGTAGCTCTGCTCACATGTTTGTATTATGGCAACAAAGTTATTTGTAAGTTAGGAAAAGACATTACAAAAAATCACCTTTTACTCCAAAGTAATGTATAACACATAATTTATAACTTCATTCCTTAGTAGCCATTCACAATATCAAGCCTGAAAACTGTGCACATTTAATTTTTAATATATAAAGAGAGGAAATTTATACAAACTAAAAATATAGCACAAAATAGAAATTTATATTATTTTGGCTATATGGTCTAGTTATGGTTTGGAAAATAACTTGCTTCATTTCCAATATATGCCTATCAGTGATATTTATGACAAAAGAACTCTCCATGAGTTTATATTAATAGGATACATGGTATTTTACGTAAGTTTGCCCACTTATTTGAAGCTTCGGTCCAAATGAGCAGCAAGTGAAATGAACAAATAGTGGGTGATATTCAGGGATAGATGAAGTAGGACATTTGCTTTCATATAAGATGCTAATATAATAAGTAAAACATCTTGAAAAAGAGTAACCTTGCGGCTAATGCAAGATGAAAAGCAAGGTTTTGGTATGAAGAATTTCCACAAACAGCCCTTGCCCGATCTAGTTCTTTTGAAAACACTTGCACGTCTTAAAAATAAGAAAGAAAACAAAACATACACACAGGCAAAGGAGGACACTGGACTGGGAGCGGTTTATATTTCACTTTGAAAATGCAATGTGCATATGGCCAAAGTGCAGGATGCATCAATTTCATAGGAAAAAGTAGTTGGATGGTAGGGTTGGGTTGGTTTAAGGCTTCCACTTAACCTTCTTACCTTTGCTGGCATTACTGCAGACAAATTTATTACATTATTCTGACTCCTTAATATGACATGTCCTGTAACCAACCCGCTGAAAAAAGAAGTGTTAGTTTGACCTCAGGGACAGCAGCATGACTAACAAGGCACAGACTGGAATCCATGTAAACAAGACATGTACTTAACTCCTGTCCACAACTACCTGTCCCTCTTTTTCATTCTCTCTCTATCCCTCACAGAATTTCATACAGCTGATACACGTTATAGTGCTACTTTTTTTCTTAACAAAATTGAGCACAGCAGCTACTAACAATTTAGCATTTGACACAAGGTTTAAAATCTCTACTGCAGACACGCACTCTCCCCTCCGGCATGCAAATGAAAATAATAGAACTCTCTGGCTCATACTGCACTACTTTTACATTTATAATCATTTGACGCTGCTGTAAGTCATCCTTGCAGCTTTGTGTCAGGCAGAAAAATTCACCAGTGCATAGGTCTTGATCTATTAGCAAGACTGATTTTCATATTTACTCTAAATGTAGACTTAAAAAAAACAACAGAAGAATCTTACAAACTTATTGTAAGTTCTTATCGCATTAGTGGTCTCTAAAATACCTTGCTCGCTAACAGTTACAACTTTTCATAACTTTTGGGGGGGGGGGGGAAGATGGGAATAATGTTATTTTCGGCCAGGTTTAAAATAAGCATATTTATCAACTATTTCAATCTTTAAGGAAAGGTATCTGAACCTTTTCAGATGATATTATAGTGACAAGCCATTATTAAAACTATCATTCTCTAACCTGAGAGAGGTACAATTCTAAATACCTAATTCAATATTTTCCCTCAGTACAAAGACTAAAGAACAATTATCCACAAAGTGTTTGCTTCAAATAATTAGCTTTTATGAGAAGTTACTGTAGCCATAGCCACTTTTAAAGTAGATTTTGTAAGAACTCAATTTCAAATCTGCAACAATGCCAACACGGTTGCCATTTAACGGAAAGAAGGGTTGTTGTTTTTTGTTAATATAATGTATAAATGCAGTAAAAACTTTGTGAATGAACTGAAGAACCTAACAAAGGCAGGCTAATGATAGCATTTTTAATTGTGATGAAAATGTAGTTTCTGCATTTCGTACCACTAACAAATTTAAATTAGTTTTTAGGTAACACAGAAAAATATATATGTTTTAACTGACTAGCGTTCAGCAACACACACCAAGCTAAAATACGGCGGGGGGGGGAGGGGGCGCTAGGAAAGATTAAATTGTTATCGGTTGATAAACATCAATTTCACAATATACACACAAACCAACTAAAAATATTTCCTTCTATAATAGGAAAAATTTACAGATAGGCAAAGTAAGAAAAATGCTGCTTGAAAACTTATTAGAGTGTGATTTAAGGATATTTACTTTGTATATTTTGACATATGTAGCTGACAGTTTGTGTTTTAATAATATTAAAGATTTAACTTTTGGAATATCAGCACTAATTGTCATTAAATAATAACTGTCTGCCCCTCCATAATTGCATCCAACTGTGAAATTTTAAATTAATAAAAATTGTGGAGTGAGGGTATGCAGAAAACCCATGATTTTGAGCAATTATGAAAACTGAAATAGATAAAAAAATGCTTTAAAAATTATCTGTCACAATTATTTTAAAAAAATTAAATTCTCCCAAGCCTAAATAAAGGAGGGAACATTTTTAGCACGGCTAGGGACTATAAAATATTTCTCTCTGCAGCCATCAAATCCTCAACTGGCTTTTGTCTGTTGTGGCTTTAGTTCGTAACTCAGTTTCACTTATAGAACAATGTGAAAATGCATCAGTTGCAGTATAGCTGATAAACGATGAACCAAGCTTTGGTTCCTACTCTCTCTCTCAAAAACTATGCATTTTTAACACATTCTGCTATGTTCAAAATGTCTATTTTGTGTTGCCAAAGGAGAACACTCATTTGATAGCTACATATAAAGAGCCTAAATCAGACACTGCTTGAGCTAAGTGCTGAGCAACTTCTGTGTTGTGCAAAGCACCCGCAATTCACATCAATTCAAGAGGAGTTGATAATACTTAATGCCTTGCAGGATTGGGCCTTTAATCTTGAAATACATTAAATGTTACCAACAGGCAGGAAAAAAATCCTGTAAAATGTGTTAGCCAAAATAATTATCCAATTTAAGCTCATTATGCATAGAAAGATAGTAAATGAAGAGCAAACTTGACCAATTATAACTTTTGCAATAGAGATAAAGCTTTCCTAGTTTCCACTACTTTCAGTCATTTCAAAAGGACTTTCTACTTTAAAAAGACCATAGTGAGTTCAAAACAATCAATTTGTCAATTCTAACACTTTACACTACACATCACCAAAAGATTCTTAAATGGCCTGATAACTGTTCATTCACAAAAGTCAAGATTTCTCTTATTTAGGACACACAACAATTTTGTGAATGTGAACTACATACTGCAGCAAATGGTCTCAATTTTATAACAGCATAGATGTCAATTTACATTGCCATTCACTGTGTCATTTTCAGTGACAAAATATGTTATATGTGCCAGCTTCCTCTTTCCAGAAGGTCCAAAATATCACTGTGCCCCTTCTTGCTCATGCAGAAGGCATTAAAAATTAGTGGTTTTGCACTTTTGTAAAGCCATAAAAAAGTATTCCAATTATAATGTCAGTTGAAAATAAAGGGTTGTGTATTAAGGTATTGTATAATATGCGAGTGTGTGGAATACAGATTAGAAATATGAAGTGTGACATTTACTGATCACAGAAAGCTTATGACTACTTTATTACAAACAATTACATGAAAAACTAGTTTTCTTCTACTATTAAACCTTGCTAAAATATTTCAGATAGCAAAATAATTTCATTAGGAATAGGAAAACAATCATTTAGCTTCACCTTTAGGAGTTTAATCCATAACAGTAAAGTTTAATATTGTTTTCCTTCTTCAAATGATATCTAAGCTCTTTGTTTAAATTTGGTTGTGAAAATGTAGCTATTTAATTTTCTGCAGTGAAAGTTCCCCGCTGTTCTATACTGCAGCTATTTTGGCATGGACCTACCACCCTTCCATTGCATCAAACCAATTTTATTCTACGGGTCGCTGTCTGTTAGAATCACACTGACAGCACTTCTCTCAAAGAAATGTCCTGTAAATAATTGACAATAAATCTGTTCTGTCCTATAAGTACAGCAAAAGCACTGTTGACAGAGAGAAAGAAGAATTAACATTTAATTCCTCAAAGATGTTGGTCCCTTTTCTTTTCTTTGGTTCATGATGAAGATAATGGCATCAAGCAATTTACTGTGAGGAGGGGAAAAAAAGATGCTTATAGCTACTGCTGAACAGTTGTGGGCGGGGGGGGGGGAATCTTATTACAGCTAATCTTCAAGTCTCAAATACATAATGGTCAGTGGCTTTCTCTACATGGAACTTAGAGTTCCAAAATTACACGAACCATCAAATTTTGCCTAGGTCACCGAATGGGTGGATACCCTATGTTCTGTTTAATGCATATGTTCAATTGCATATATATTTTAACCAACTGTATCTTTAGTTTAATAACAGACCATGTATTGAAAACACAGAGAAGGGCTATTTTTCTGCCTCAGCAAAAATACAGATGATACACTAGATGACCCCAGAAGAGTGACTGTTACATTTATCCTCTTAAAGAGATCAGCTATGATCAGGAAAGAAAAATAATCTTTTTCAACACAAAAAGCAGCTCATTTCTAACAATTAATCAGTCTACATCTGCATTACAAGGAGATACCAGTGTTCCCTTTTCCTTATTTAAATTAGATAAGGGTTTTTTTTCCTAGCGATATACTATTAATGCATAAAACTAAGAATCTGCTTTCTATTTTAATTGATACTGAGTTAAAGCAAAAGAAAATGTAGGGTTTTCCAACTATATTGTATACATGGTATAAGATAGACTACACTGCATTGTCAACTCCTAAGCTAATAAGGCTTTGCGGCTTTCATAACTTCAATCCTAGACATGCTCAGCCCTTCCAAACAGCAAAAATACATTTTTCAGACAGTATTAAAATATTCTTCACCTAGATTTGAACAACATCTAAAACCTGTTACTTTACTTTATCTGATCTATTTATAAGGAACGTTCTCTATGCAGACAATTAAAACGTTTACAGTTATTGTAGGTAAACTTCAGCTCTAAATGATAGCCTAACAATTTAGAATATAATATCAAATGTGATCAATCTGCATGCATGAGTCTGTATAATAATGGATTCCCCCCACCTCCTGTAACAAAGTATATTCTTGAAACAGATATGGGATAGCAAAAATGAACTGGTATTCTTTTGTAAAACTAGCTGTAAGACACTGATTTTGATAGACACTACTTTTACCACACTTGATTGGCATTTCTCTATGTTGAGAGAGATATTAAAACAGATTTCTGAAATTTACCTATGAAGATCAAAATATGTTTAAGCTTTAATGTTAAAAAGCTGAGAACAATCAGGAACACCCACAGAAGAATGCACGGCATCAAGAAGATTTTTGATATTTGTAGCTTCCTATAAGCATTTAAACCATATGATAGATTTAAGTACTGCTCATGTAAATTAGTTACAATTGCTTGAAAGTTCTCTTTCAGACAGATATTATAAAATTAAATTGCATTTTAACAGTTAAATGAAGAAAAAGATAATTGCTATTAAACTGGTCTCAAACTCATTTAAGAAGCAAATATTACACAATTGCTTCCTGCCTAAAAGTTGATTGTGATATTTGGGTTCTACATTTAATTCTTCTATACCGAAGCATTAAACAGCACATTTACAATATTAATATTTTAAGTTACACTCGGACTCTGAACTCATTGTCTGTCTTCTTAGAAATAAAATACACAGATACAAATACAGCTCCATTTACAGACAGGTTTGCAAGCTTAATCAACAATTTTGCAAATCTGAATTTCCTAGCTATTAATCATTCTTTTTTCAAAATCCTTATGGAGTGAATTACTAACTGTGAGGGGAAGCCAATTCTAGTAAGTGAATGTTACCCAACAGGAATATAAAGCTGTCAACACCATAGTTCTCCTGCACACTCTAAATTCTCTCCCAGACTTCGTATGTTTTTTAAAGATATATTAGTCTTTTTTCCCAGGGACCCTCTATAAAACCTGCCAGTCAGGAACATCTGAGCACTTGTGTTTTATTACATACATGCTTTAAAACAGACTGGTTAGATAACTGGTGAAACATTTTGGAAAGTGTTGGACTAGCCAGAGCAAAACAAAACTGGACTCTAACACCTTCAGCTGAAGCGAACACCATTGTAAACAGTACAGAAACCTTAAATTCCCCTATTAAAAACAGCCATGTTTATCTTTTTGTGACCTACATGAGTTTACTACAGCTGCCATAATGGCCCTTTGAATTATGTACATTCACCTACAAAAGAAGTCAGAAGGCAAAATTTCTCTCTAGCAGAGCTGATATACTGTTTGCTGCACTTTATGTAAAATACTCTCACTGAATTTTTCAGTGAGAAAAGTGGAACATCCGTGCACTTAATATTTCTCTGGAAAGTCACTGTAAAAAAAAATGTAACGAACACTAAAAGTTATAAAACTTGTTACCACAGGTCATCAGTCCCGCCATAGCTTTAGATCATTTAAATTAAATTTCTCCATTTTTAATGAAAATGTACAGGAATACTTATTCTTGGGATTTAACTAAATGGGCATAATAGGGGGAAAAAATTCAGCATTTACCTACATAGAACAAATGAGGGGAAAATAAGAGTAATCAAAATGCGACTTGTTAGCATCTTATTGCTCTGGGGTTCAAATCTTAAAATACGTTCTCCGGAACTGAAAAAGATTGTAATAATATTGTCTCTAAATAGAAAAACATTGAAAATATTTTGTTTTTTGAAAAAGTACAAGTTTTTTCTAAAACGTTTTAAACTTACAAATAAAAATCAAACTAAGAGTTCATCAACTAAAGTCTTGGAAGTCATTTCACTATGCAACATTTCAATATAGTTTGCTTTTACTGTAGAGTCTTCATCTATGACTAGCATTGGAAAAGGGGTTTATTAATTTATTTTTATAGACACCAAGTTTTGTACATGAAAAAATACTATTTTCTAAAACTCTAATATATTTTTAAAAAGTACTCTTCAAATGCCAACATTTGAGTGTCACAATTAAAGTGACAAAATTATCAGCATTTCAGTGTATATTTGGAGCGATATGAACTTCTGAAACCGACAGACTCAGTTATTTGCATTCAAAATACACAAAGTCAAAGTAATGTGTTCATAAACATCAGATCTTAAAAAGAAAATGGGAAACTCTCTCTGAAAAATAGATACGCTAGTTTATCCTGAAAGCTTTTCTAAAAAATAAAAAATCAATCTTATACAATGCCATTATCTTATTAAAAAAAATCCCCCGTAACTACTTTAGCACTGAATATTATAGATCCTAGATCAGTATTCAGACAAAAATAATTTTATTCTTGCTTTCAATATGAAGAACTAATGAATAAACTGTATTATGGTACTCAAACTATGAGATACTCAGGCAAGCGGTCTAAAAAACACAAGGGGGGGAAATCACCATGATTCCCCTACATTTTAAACACTCCAGTCTACATTAAGCTTATAACAAACCAGACAGCAGTGAATGAAAATATAACCTCTTAAAAGTTTGTCTTCAGAAAGGAAAGTCTTCATGTTAAACTGAACGAAATGCTCCGCACTTCAACAGGCCAGAGTCAATCTGAACCACCAATATAATCACAGAACCCTGTAAACTTCCTCTGGCAAAGCACAGTTGCAATTAGAAAGCAATATATATATTCCAAAATGTTTGAAGTCATCCTTTTTTTAAGTGCATTTTAATAGATGTCCAAAACTTTAGTTCCAAGTTCTAATCCTTTCTTTAAAATGAAGCCACAGTCCTTCAGTCTTCTAAAAGGCACCTATGGCTATCATACTTACTTTCTAGCATTTTCAGAGAGAACTAGTTAGTTGGATCCCACTGTTAGCCAATGAATTATTTTCCTATTAATTTCTAATTGGTATAATACAACAAGCCTTTAACTGTAAAATTATTTCTCCCTTTGCATACTTTAAAAGAACAAAAATAAGAAGAGGTTCAATAAATGGAGATGATTCATCAAAAGCACAAGAAACTGCTGAACTTTTATACCCTTCATTAAGTAAATATACAGATCACTATGATTCAAAAAATACAAGCTGCAGCCTGTCAACAAACTTCAGCAGTTAGAAAGCCTACTGAGAAAAGATGCTTAAATCAACCATATAAATGACAAAACTGTTAAATTGAGTACACAGTCATGTGATGACAATATTAAAGTATCTTTTCCAAATGTCCTTAATACAGACCCTTTCTATTACGAACAGATTAGATTTTTGTATCCATCATGGGCTAGATTTAAAACACAAAAAAAACCCACAAACATACATTAAAGCATTAAATAATTACATTTCTTACTAAATATAAAGATGCCCACAGCCTGCTGTGAAATATTTCTCTTACTACCTGATCTGCTACAAAAGTTTAAAGATATTTTTCTAAATGTAATGTTACATTACATCAAATCTTGTCAACAGCAAAATTAAGAGGAAAAAGCAGGACATTTAAGAGGTCATCGGAGAGTTTAGCTTGAGTAAGTAGTTGCTTGAAAAAAAGCAGCCACTTGTGTCACTGAAACATGCCATAAACACAAAATTGAATAGCAACTAGGGAGCAGGGCAACTATCAAATTGAAAGCTCTACAGAGAGTAACTGTGCCAAAGCTACAAAATTAATCTGTAATAATTATGTTAAACAAACTGATCCTAACTATGTGTTTATGTCTTGCTATGTCCTCTGCATAACAGGTTAATTTTATAACTGTTCATATAAGTTCCATAAAGCATATACACTCTACAAGTAACATGTGTTGTAATACAATAGAGCAGGGTTTTTTCCCCCTCATTTAAAAGAATTCATTCATAAAACCATTAGGGTATTATTAATTATTATTATTATTATTATTATTTATAAATGTCCTGATATATTTTAAGTCACTAGTAAGATCATGTTAACTATAGTTAAGTGTTCTCCAATGCTCTCTTTTGCTAATAATTATCTACTGATGCATGAATAAAACTGTATTTTCCCCTCTAAAAATAAGGCCGTCATGCAATACACATTGTAATGTGATCTTTCACGGTCAGTTTATAATTATGTGCATTCAACAAACGAAATCCTGTTTAGAAAGCTTGGTGTACTTGGTCCCAATCCTGTTCCCATTTTTCCTCAGTAGGGGTAGGCTCAGGCCTTTTGTGAGTTGGCGCAGATACAGTGATGGATTAACTGTGGTGCTACAAAGGCCTTTTAATAAATATTTGGTGGAAAGAGTCGACATGAAATGAAGCCCTTACATGCACCCTTTTAGCACTGGGATACAGTTTAACAGCTAAGAGCTTTCCAGTAAAAGCTAGAACCTGCTAGCTGTGACATAAACCTGCCAACACCTCACACAGAGTGGCAACATGCCCAACAAAATGCCACTTTCTGGATAAACCACTTTTCTATTTAACAGTAAACGAGGCTGGTAGTTACTGATGAGGGGCAAATAGGGTATGGACAATTTGCAATCCACTTCCTGTAATCCTACACCCAGACAGAAAGCTTAATCAGGTGAACCCTGACACTATGCCATTGTAATTCAGCTGCCAGTCTGTTATGTATACATTAATACTACTGGATGGTTACCTCCCACTGATTTGGTCACAGAGCCATTGGGCCTCCCTCGGGTTCCCATAGGACTGCCATTCTGCTCCAGCCTGGCCACCTTCACTGGGGGAGGACCTTTGACATCAGGGCTGCCACTCCCTCTGTCTGGACTATCCCTTAGACAAGGACTCTCACTTCTCCGCTCCATGCTACTTTGACTTGGAGACAAAGTTCCCACAGGCAGATCACAGTAAAATGAACAAGGACCTAGAGAGAAAGAAACATACACAGTTCAGAGGTTTGTAAAGAGAGCATAACCAGGGAGTTCAAGAGATAGTAATCATCATTGTCGGCTCACTTTATCCAAATCAAGCAAACAAAACCCGGCTTTCAGAATGAAATACATTCTCTACAGTATGCAAGCGCTAAACTGCTTGAAACCCAGGTATTTGCACCAGAGTTGTTAATGCATTACCTACATTGATTTAAGAACAGGTAACTAACAAGTACTGACACACAACAGCTCACCAGCGTTGATCGCTCATTTGAAATGTGGCACAAACCATGTTATTACCGGAGACATTTACACCTTACATTTCTGTCTCGTGGGTCAGTTTAGAAAGTTGGGTACTTTGAAAAAGGCAGGTGTTTTAAGTAACTCCTGCACAGAAGTACCCCCAGTCACACGGACACAATTTAATGTGAAGACCCGATTGTGAATTAATACAGCGATATACGGAGACATCATCTCTCTTCGGAAGATCACTCTAAAAACTAATTGTGCGCAAACACCGCAAGGGTAACAACTGGATCTAAAAATACTCTGGGCTCCACGCAAATGTGACCTGGTACGTATGTTAGCAAACGGGCATTAAAGTCGGCACGTTTTTTTCAAAATAACATGCGACAGGTATCTTGATTACACGTCTCCGATCAAAGCGCCGTTAACACATCCCAGGTCAAGCCGCGTCTTAGTTCATTGATACTCTGAGCCACATGAAACTCAAGTTCAATTTCACTCCAAAACCTCCCCCCCACCCACCTCCGCTCTCCAGACCTCGCGTTCTAGCGCTAGTGTTTGCAAGGGAGATCGGCTTTGCAGGTTTGACTACACAGCGCAGTACAAACCAAGCCAGAAACCCCGCAAGAACTGCGTGCCGGGTTCCTGGGAATGGCCCCCCGGACACACCGGAACAACGGACAGGGCATTGCTGCAGCCAGAGCTGGTTCTCTCACAATTAACACCGCCGCCGTCATTATTTCCTGGACATCGTACATAATAAAACTAGCTGGCTCCTCCCGACAAAGGCTGCTGCGAGCGGCTCACCCACGCGGGGCTCGTGGGCGCGCTCCTGCTGTACTTACTGCTTATAGTCTGTCTGTAAGTTGGCTGAGTTGGGCTCTGTCCATGGATCAAAAGTAGAGAATCCAGGGTGGAAAGTTTTCTTGTTTCCTCCTTTTACGTTCGTGTTTTCTTCCTTTCTACTTCCTTCCCCCCTCCCCACCCAGCTGACCCCCCTTTTCCTTCTCCTCGAGTCCGAGCTTTAAGGTCCCGGGTCAGGGGGTCTTCTTGGGCAGAGCGGGCTGTCACGAGTCAGAGCCCCTTCCACAGAGGGCAGCCGGGGGGGTGAACAGGGGTGGAGGGGACGAAGTGAGGCGACTGGCTCCGAGGGGGGAGAGAGAGAGGCCCCACTTACACCTTCGGCGGAGAAAATCAATCGCGGGGGAGAGAGGGGGTGGCGAGGGGGAGGGAGGCCGCGTCTAAAGGGCCCGCTCTCCCGGGCAGCGGGAGGAGAAGCGGCAGCAGGAGGAGCCGGGAAGCGGGCGCTTGTGATCGCGGTGAAGAGGCGGCAGCCCCCGATGTGTCACTTTCAATCGCTCCCTCCTCTGCCAGCAGCAGCAGCAGGAGGAGCAGGAGGGACTCGCCACAGCGAGAGGAGAGAAATGATTATTAGTTGCGTTGAGTCATCAAGGCAAAGTGAGTCCTTTTTGGGGTTGTCCTTAGTTTCAGTGTCTGGATGTGTGTGTGTGTCTGTGTGTGTGCGGTTTCCCGTCCTCAGATCTTTGCATCCAAAATAGCAACCACCTCCCGCCCCTGCCTTCCTCCTCCCCCAATAAATAAAAGTCTCTGGATAAGCTCAGGTCAGGTACAGCGCGGAGAGAAGCAGCCCACCTGCCCCCCACCCGCCCTCCCTCCAAGCCAAGGCTGCCGCTGCTCCAGCCAGCCCCGCTGCCTGCAGAGGGGTGGGGAAGCAGGGAGGGAGGGAGACCCGCCTGGCAGGAAATTAAACACCAATAAATAAATAATGAACGTCCCCCCGGAGCGCGCACACAGGCAGGAGAGCCGGGAGCTGGGCCTGGGGAGGCAGGGTTAGGAGGCCAGCCCGGGGGAGGCGGAGCCGGAGCCGGGCGCTCTGCCCGTCTGTCCGCGGCTCCGGGCCAGGGGCTGGGGGGCGAGCGGGGCCCGGCCAGTGACAGCGGGAGCAGCCTGCCCCCGGCGCGTCGCAGCCTGCGCTGGAGGGTGCGCCCTCCGCCCGCTCCAACCTCACCCCCGGGGCAGCTGGACACGTGCAGCCCGGGGGCAGACAGAGGAGCGGCCTCCCCGGCTGCAAGGTGCAGCCGCAGCCCCAAGCGTCCACCAGCTCCGGGGCAGGGGCCAGCGGGCCGGATCGGGCCCCTCCAGCCCATCCCGGCGGCAGCCCCCCAGGTCCCGGGCGTGCAGGGGATGGGGGAGTCGGCCCGGCCAGCTCAGATCTCCCGGCCTCGCCGCTCCCTGGGCTGGGGATGGGGGGGGGGCTCTGCCCGCAAACACCGAACCCCTCCGCCAGCTCCCCTGCCCCGCCCGGGAGCAGCTCGGGGCCGCCCCGCAGCAGCCGAGGCGGCAGCAGCACGAGCTCCGCTTTAAGGTGGACCGAAGCAATTCCAGCCCCCTCCAGCTGGGCGTCCCCGCCGCTCGCGGGCCGGGAACCCCATGCCCAGCTCACGCTCCGACAGGCACCAACCGACTCGCCCGCCCGCTCAACGGCTCCTATTGCGGCCGGCCGAGCCCCCTTAAGGGGGCCTGCTTTTACGGTGGCGCCGGAGGGTCAAAAAAGGGGGGTAGAAACGCGTTAAAGGGGGACACATTGGAGACCTGAGGATTGCGGGGAGGGGGCTTTCCGTGGATGCCTGCGGGTGGGAGTGGGAGAGGAAAGGAGCCCAGCTAACTGCGGGGGCAGCGAGAACAGAACAGGCACGCTCCCTTGGCACAGACCCTTTGGGGAGAGGGGTTCAGTGACTGCCTGCGGGACAGGGAAGAAGAACCAAGAATGGTAACAGCTCCTGGCTCCTGCCAACCCACCGTCCACTATGGCCAGCCCTGATGAGGAGAGGGTTGCAGGAAAGAATAAGCAGCAGCTCCTGTTCCCCAATAATATCACCTGGAGCAAAGGAGAGCGCGAGAGCTCAGCTAGCACTAGTAACTCCTTTCCTTCCTCCACCCCGTACACCCTGCACGTGCACAGCACAATCTCGGCGGGCTGTGTAGAAAAAGCAGAAGCAGCAAGAACAGCAGCAACTTCCAACCCCGCCACCAATGTTGCAATCCCTTGTGGGGGCGGGAGGGTCACATTATTTGGCGGTAAGAATAAGAACGAGCAGCACTAATAGCTTCACACCCATCCTATTATCTTAACTTGGTAGAAAGAAGCAATAACAGCAGCCCCTACCCCCAACGCCACCATATTTGCAATCCCTGCCGGTAGTCTACGTATTAACACCATTTGGAAGTAGAGCAGCAGCAATTCACTTTCTTTGGGGATCTGGGCTGCGTGCGTGGAGCTTGCAGCCTGGTGGTGGTAGCTGAGCTGCTGCTGCTATTGCTTCTCCTCCTTTCCTCCAGACGATGTTAATAGGTTGCAGAGTGGTCGTATCTCTCTAAGGGCTTTGGGCCGTACAAGGAAGTAGGGCTGGGAGCCTGTGAGACGCGGCGGAGCTCTGACCAGGGTAAGAGAGAAACTCGCTTCACTCCAGATCAATCCCACTCTCAATCCCGGTGCAGCAGCAGGATTCCGCCACCCCGGAAAAGGCAGCAGCTGCTCGGCTCCCAGAAGGACGGGTTCCTTCCCCATGTAAGGGAGGGGGTGGAACACCGATCTCCCGCCGCGTGGCTACGAGGCGTCTTGACAGGGTGTAATCTCTGCCCCGGGGTCAGGAAGAAATGGAAATTGAAGGGGTGGGGGCAGGGGTCGTAACTCCGGTTGAACTTTGTGGGACCCAGAACTAGAGGCTCCTGCCAGCAGAAGATAGGGAGGGTGGCGTGGGGCGAGGAGGAGCAACGACCCGCTCGGGCAATTTGTATGAGTTGTTTGAGAAGGACTGAAAGAAAGCCAATGCATCTGAAAAATGCAGACTTTGGAGGAGTTTAATGCAAAGTAGCAAAGTATGTCAGCCAGATTTTGTGTTCGAAAGAAAAGAAAAAGAAAAGAATCCTGGAAGTTTGAAGAGCAAACTTTTTTTCAATACCCTAGTGTAACTTGACAAAATAAAATGCGTAAAATGCTGTTGTAGGTTATATATGCAAGTTCGTATTTTCTACCAACTATTGAATAATAAATAATGTTGATTTATTCTTACCTTTGATGTTGAACTACGAATTCCTTCGGATCAATGGCAGAAAGTTAGAAGAATTGGTGATTTAAGACTTCAGTACTTCTGGAAAAAAATACCAATGATTTAGCCAGGATCTTCCCTGTCTGATTCGTCACTATGATTATATCTGATGATGTGGATAGACAGAGTCAATCCAAGCTCATTAATGAGCTATTTTATAAACACCACTGTCTGCAGATCTTCATTTACATGTTGTCAATGATCCTTTCCTTAACATCAGAGACGTGTGTCAACAGCATGATTACAGGATTCTAGTAATGCTCCCATAAAAGAGTACAACTGGCTTGTTAATCGATTAATATTTTATTATTTGTAAATATTTTATAACGTTTTTAGGGAAACCATTGATTCTAAATTATTAAACTACTCAGTGGGGGAGCTGAATAATACATCCAATTAAATATACACGTTGCAATTGCTTTATTTTCAATTAATCCACTGCACCTCTTTTCTTCTCTGGGTTTGGGGTTTTGATTGGGGGGCGGAGGGGCGGTTGGTGGTTTTTTTATTATTATTTATTTTTTGCATGTGTGCGTTAAATGGAGAGCAAGAGTTGCAAACTTGTTTTCTATATTGCATTACTGAGTGGTAATAATTGTGATATGAAAACTGAGAGGATTATTAAAGACACGCAAAACTGAGCCGACTACTTAAATTCTGGTTAGTAATTTCTGTTTCTTAAACTTTATTCAAACAGATTTATAGGAGATTTTGAGATACATGATGTTTATTTTTCTTTTACAGAATATTTCCCAATAAAGGCCTTTTCTGTTTCAAATTCCATATGCTTTTTCCAGTGCAAAATTTTCATATCTTTATTTCAACTGGGGGGGTGGGAAGCGATTACTTTCCAGCGTATTTTAATATTAAAAACACTGGTTTGCTTTTTTATTAATAACCTCTGCTTTTTCGTCATTTGGAACAAATTGAAATGCCAGGGTTTTCTGTTTGGACCTATTCTGATGAATGCAAAATGGATGGGCTTATTAGCGTGTGACAATCTTCCTTATTTTAGTTTTTTAAATCCTCGGGTGGTGTATTGCCAAATAATTTTCTGAATACAAATATCGGTGGAAAGGTTTGTTTTTAATTAACTGTCATGTTTCCAGCCAACACGCGATTTCAAGTTCCAGCGTTGTCCAACCTTCAAAAAGCGCAAAGAGCCAAAGGCGGCGGTGGTTTTGCAGATTTTCCGGCACGAAGATTGCGCTTCCTTTCGCTGCTGTGCATCTGCGGGGCTCCGTTGCGCGGAGTTTGCGACATTTGAAATGTTGTCTCCGTCTGGGACCAGAGTGGAAAATAGTCTTGCTCTTCACAAATTCGCGGCCCCGCAATCGAATGACAATTTACTCCTAGACAATACGAGTTCCTTCTTTTCCTCTTTCCTCCAGGAGCTGCCTACGTCTCTCGGTATCTAGCGCCTTTCCTCACCTTCCCTATTTTTCTTTTTCTTCGTAGAGGCCCCTGCTGCCCTGACCCTGCCTTGTGCCCCCATCTCCCCCCTGGCTTCCCGTGGGTGCTGTGAGCTCGGAGTCCTCTAACGCCTGCTACCGGACTTGGACGCGCCGGGCTCCCTGCAGCCCGCGGCCAGCCTGCAAGCAACAGGGGGGGTAGCCCTGTCCTGGACAAGCCGCGGGTATTTCGTTTTCTGTTTACTCCGCCGCTTGAGTGTCGGAAGCCAGGGCCTGTCCCTGCAGCTCAGCTGCGCTCCGGGGGCAAAGGGGCTGTGCAGAAGGGTTGCCAACATCGCTTGAGACGCACCGGCTGTTGCTGGGGTGGAAAGGGGAGCGGTTAGTTTCTTTCCCGGTGGCTAAATCAGCCGAGGGCAAAAGGCTCGGAGAGGCCCAAACCTCCACCCGCAAAGGGAAACCACTAGCGGAGCGGAGCGCAAGGAAAGGCCACGAAGCCAGCGACGGCTAATCGTGCACATGAACTGCTCATGCTCAGCGCACCTAGGGAAGTTCGCTCCGCGTCGCCTTCGGGGCTGAGAGCCTGGGGCGAGCGGGAGAGTCCGGGGCGGCTACATTGGACTCCGCTGCAAGCCCCAGCCGAAATCTGGCCAGGGGTCGGCCGTGTTTGCTGCAGAACAAAGGGGGGAAGCAAGAAACCACGGAGCGCGCGAGAACGACTGTTCTTAAAACTCATTCGCTGGTGCCAACAGTTAAGGCAAAAATGCGAACCATTTAAGTCAAGGGAAACAAAGCTCGTCTCGTCTCTAGAGCTGTAGGGCGCTTCCCTCTCGCTTCTTTAGCTCAATCTGGAGGCAATTTGGGGACTGGAAAAGTCTGGTGCGGGAATTGGGCAGTGAGGGCCCGGAGCAAGAGGTAGGGAAGCTGGCAAAAGAGAGGGGGTGGGGGAAGGGAGTACCAGACTGGGCCAGGGGAAGGGGGAAGTGCGGATGGAGGAGGGTGAGAAGGGAAAGACGGGAACAGAAGAGCAGCGGGACGTAGGATAGGAAGTGGGAGTGAGAGAAGTGGGGTGATCAAGGTAAGTCGCCCGTGGAAAAGGAGGTCGGGGCCGAGATGTTGCGGGGCAGGCGCTAAGGTTCTGGGGGTGGGATCTGAGGGAGACCTGCGGTTTGGACTCTAGCTGGGCCCACCTGGCCTGGCGGGGATTTAATGCAGGAAAGCAATGCGAGTGTGATTGACCGGCCTGCAGCCAGGCCCCCTCTGGACCAGAAACAAAACAAGGAAGCTCGGGGCTCCTGGCGCCTCACCTTTTTCTTCTTGCCCCCAGAGGAACAGCTGTGCCAGCATTTGCAGCTGACCCCCCAGAAAGGGGGAGGGGTGGCCTATGGACGGGGAGGGGTGGATAGGCTGCCTCGGTAGCACAGTTACACAGCTCCCTCTGCCCCAGGCTTCTCCCGCTGCTCCGGCTCTGCAGCAGCCCGCGCCGCAGCCAAGGAGCGCACCGGCCACAGGGAGGCTCCTGCTTCCGTCGCCTGCCCAGCTAAGCACCCGGGACCACCTAGGCCCCGCGCTCAGCGCCGCAGCTCCCAGCCCCCAGGCGGAGCAGCCCCAAGGCTGCTTCAAACAGCGCCACCGCGCGGGCCGCTAGGGGAACTCAAGGCCGGGAGCCGGCCGCCTCGCGTTGCGCAGGGACTGGTGCCCCGGGGGGCGGCCAGCCTCAGCTCCTCCGGGCAATCTGCTGCGGAGACGCCCGGGGGGGCGGCCCCGAGCTCGAGTGAGCCCCTGGCGCGATCGGACCTGCGATCCAGTGAGCCCCCCCCCGTGTTGCTTGTTTCCCCTCTCCGCCTCGTTCCTCTGGTCCCAAGGGCAGAGTCCATCCAGCGCGCACCCCCGGGGCACCTCTCGGGTAAGAGCGCAGCCAGGGCTGGTGCTGGTGACCCTACCGCCCGCTATAATGACAGGCGATGCATTCAAGTGCACAGCCTCCCTCCCCTTCTTGGAGCGCCGGAGAGAAGGGAAACATTGCCAGAGGTGTAAGGGAGTGGGGGGCGGGGAGAGGAAAGCGGGGGAAGGTAGGAAGGAGCCTGGGGCATGATTGTATTTTTCTCCCCTACCATTCCTTCCTGATTCGGGGGGGGGAAGCCTGCTTCTCAGGAGCAAGCCCTCAACCCGAGAGCCCCTTCAACGTTGCGTTGCCCATTTCCAGAGCTGGTCCCTGGCACTCGGCAATCCCCAGTATTACAAAGCGATCGCTCACACGCCGGCAGGTTTAACCAGTGGAGACGGAACAACACGCACCGCAAGCTAGCATGGCCGGAAGAGGGGTGAATGAATAAAGCCCCAAGGTTTCCCTCCCCCTCGAGTAACTCTTACTCTTCAGTTGTGGGAACTGCTTCGCGCACAGACCATAGCACTGATGGTGGGAGCAGATTGAAAGAGCAACTCTGCCTTCAGCCTCCTTTCACTCCTAGCTGCTCAAGAAGGGACAATCTCACTTGCAGGATTTTCTAGCCAACTATATTCACTGAGCCTTTACATTCAATGTACCAGCACAAACCATTAATCCCGCAGTCAGTCGGAACAGAGACAGGCATTGACAGCCGCTTCTGGGAGCACTGAATATGCTTATTTAGCACTAAAGATCAAAACTACAGGGCGTCTTAGACCTGGCTAAAATGCTGGGCAGAAAGGTGATCCTCCGCTTTTGGCCTTGTCCAGCTATATAAACTGGTTGCTGAGACGTTGGCCGGCTGTTCTGCATTACAGAATGCAAATACCAACATTCAAGGCTACTTTCCTATGGACGGGGTTTTGTGGGGTGGTGGTGGTAGAATTTGTACCTCAAGGATTTTAAAAAGACCTAAAGACCCTTAAAGGCGTTAGGTCTTTAAACAGATCATTTTCATGAAGGCCATTTCTCAGCAAATGCTGCCCCCAATCCTCCACATTCCGCCTCCTGAGGACTTTATTATAAAAAAAAATGTGCTGCTAACCTTAATTGCATGGAGCGGGAACTGTGGATTTGTACTTTACAACTGGAACAAATGTATTATACAGCTGGATCTACTGATGCAAATACAATTTTACCCAAAATAAATGCATACGAAAAAACTGGCCGGGGATTTTATAAGTAGAAATAACATAGGTCGTAGCAACGCTCGCTAAAATGCTATTGGGGGGGGGGAACCGTGATTTTGTAGATAGACCAACATGCGACTTTCCAGGCCTGAGTCTGCTCCGGTTCAATCAATCACAAAACTCCCATGATTTCAATTACATCTAAGAATTAGAGAGATCGCCTGACTTTGGCATGTCACTTATTTAAAAAAAAAAGTAATCTGTCACAACGTTCACGTGCTGGTGGAGTCTCAGTAACTTAACAGCAAAAGCATAAACGTGTTTGAACAGCCAAGTTTCGTTTCGCTTTAACATATAAATATTATTTAGTAATAAGTGTATCCTATAAGAGTCGAATGGGAAAAAGTAATGATTTACATTTTCTGAGATAGCTATATTTTACATTGTACAAAGATTAAATGTGTTTAAACTGTTTCGCTTTTCATTACTATTAAGAATTATTTTCTATGATTCTATTATATATATTATATGTTATTTACACTTTTAGATAGCGTGCCCATTTCCGTAATATTAATATTTGCTGTATGACATTTTCATGCTAATCAATTTTTTATCAATTATATCTTTAGGAAGCTCGTCTTCATTATTGTGTCATATGTGGCTTCTTTTATAAATGTGTGTGGATTTAAAATGATAAAAATGGATAATAAAGCAGCGATTTTTCTCATTTAAGGTGACAGACAGTATAAATCATTTCATGACAAGTTGCACTGTTTTTATTTTGTTTAAGGAAAAATTATTTCATGCGATCAAATAAAAGTGATGTAACCAGTACTCGTGACAAATGCAATCGAAACACCACATCTTTTAAACTCCCTGCTGCTATACCACGGGAATTCAAATGAAATTCATCTAGATATAGGAGATGCGAAGAGCTGCCGTTTCGAATGTAAACTACATCGACACAACGAAATGAATATCATTTCTCTATCACATGACCATGATCTACAGCTAACAGATACCGTAAGGAATCGCAAAACAAAAATACGTACATGAACGCAGAAGTGAGCCTCAGACCCGCATTTTGTTACCCCAAACGCGTTTACAAGGGTGATGATTTCACAGTGGAGAATACTGTTCTGTACTAGTTCTCTCACGTGACTGTTATATTTATTCGGCGAGGGGGTTAGACACTAAGGTCTCACCAAGACATTTTAAGCGTTCAGTGCTGAGCCCTTGAATCCCAGAGGCATTGCTCATTTTAATGGCTGCTCTCTGTATTTTATCTTTCTGTAATGATCTGCGTACAAAAAGTGAGCGGTTGTTGTTGGTTTTTCTCTCTGTTCCTAAAGTAAAGGGAAGATCATTTTCAACCCACGGGGAAAGCAGCACCTTTCTCAAAGTTTCTCAAATTTGCTGCAGCAGCCGAAGACCAAATTTACATGGAAAACATACAGCGATTGAGAAGACAAGCCCGTCATCAAAACTGCGTCCCCATAACCTTCAAAAATAGCATTAATCTCTCCCACTTCTATCCCCTCCTCCGCACCCAAGCGCGTCCCAGTTCAAAAGCGGCTTCTTGCAGCGGGCGAATTTAATTATCAATTCAAACTATGGAGTAAAAAAAAAACATTCGCCTTTCTGCAGGATGCGGTTTCCGTTTTTAGTCTAGACGCAAGTTTTCCCTTCCCCTACAAACAAACAAACAAACCAAAAACACTCCGATCCTTCCATAAACCCCTCAACAAATATAACAACCAGAAAAGCATCCTCCGAATCCTTCAGTTTTATAACAATCGGCAGCAATTAGACCTGAACTCCCCTTACTTCCCAGCGAGTCCTTCATAAATTCCTCAGACAACATGGACAATATTGCTAGAAAACTGAGGGATCTGAACAATAAGGAGAAATTAGAAACTTAAAATGCAGCTTCAAATGTAGATTTCCACCCCCAAAGACCTCAGTTAAATCCAAAGAGATTTCTGCCTGGGTCAGGCTTGCAGAATTCAACGCAGAGGGAGTTTGGGGTGCCTAGAGACTGAAGGATCCCAGCCGTGTATTTGTGTATTTCCATGCAAATAGCTAACCTCGCAGACCTGAATATACACAGAAGGCTTGTTAGGGAATTTCAAGTTAAGATAAATATTAGAGGGTTTTATTGAACTGTAAGACTGAAAAACAATCTCCCTTGTTGGTGAATAGCTTAATAGTTCCAGGGAACTGGACTCGATTGCACTTCTGTACAACCCAGACAAGTGTTAGACAACTAAAACTAAAATACCACAACCACACAATAACACAAATCATGGTTCCACTCCATTACCGTGTTGCATGTTTTCCCTTACAGGTACCATACCAGAGAAGTTATAGAAGAAGGGTTAGTTAATGCTCAGTACAAACGTTTAGATACTAAAGATACTGACTGCGGATAACATGCTGATTGTCTGTATTTAACATGAATGGGCTAACTGCGGCCCTCCTCTGTCCTGCAAAATACACCGCGCTCCAACGTACTGTAGTTTCATTTGGATTTAGACAGGTTTGGATTCTGGTTATTTTTCTCTTTGTCTGCTAGGTCTCAGGGCTGCCCCTGGCCAGAGACGGGAGCCCCACCAGAGTCCTGGTTTGTGGTGCGAGATGTGATTTGTCTGTTTACAGCAGGTTCAATTAAAGCAGTTATATCTCCTGCAAGGGTTTGGGCCCAATCAAGGCACTTCCATTTAGAAAGTCAAACAGAGTCAGCGCTTACACACGGCGGGTCCCGGAGACCGACGCTCCCCATTGATAACAAGCCTAATGAGACTTGAAGCGTTGTAGAACCCTTGATTGCTCTGCCATTGAGCTGACCCGGTAAATTGCCCCTTTTAGAGAAGTAGGTGTCTAGCGAAATGAACTTTGCTTTGTGTCACACAAAGAGAGAGGCCTCGAGAGGAAATCTGTTTGGGTGAGAGGATGTGGTAACGCGGAGAAAGCCTGCTTATCCTTTTCAATAAGCCGTGCTTCGGGGAATCGGGCTTTTCATGCGCCTGTCTCCTGGATCAACACTCCACAGTGCAAGAAACATTCAGTTCTTCACACCCAGGGATCGCATTAGATGAGAACTATTCAGCTCTCTCGACAGTTTTTATTTTTCCTTATTCCACCCGGCCCTGCAGTCTGCTTCCCACCTTCGCCCCCCCCCCTTTTAAATTATTTTAAACAGAACTGTGTTTCAAATTTGTCATTATAAGAAACCCTAGACAAGTGCAGCGTGAAACGTTCAGGGTTTCCATTCAGCAACGTGACGCCAGGAGCAGGGAGGCACAGGCAGGCGAGAAGCTCATCAAATAAACATTCTCATTTGCCCTGCAACTTAATGAATGTCCAAACATTTCCTCGAGCCCCATGATCGAGTCTCGGGTGTCGCGGTGTATCACGAGAACCCAGACTTTGAAACAGCGCAAAGTTTCCAGGTGAATCTGAAGAAGCGAGGCGTCCAAGTCGCCTTCCAGAGAAGGGGTCAAATCTTGCTGGCATTACTGCAAGCCGCAGCGGGAGTCAAGCCGCCAAGATCTGACCCCGAGGTATTGAAATCTGAAGCTGAGGTGATTACAAACGAGGGCTGGGCACCCTCCTGCAAATCTCCGCGGCTGGACAATGAACTCATGTTCTGCCCGGGCTAGGCATGGCGAAATTGCCTTGTTTTCCCCACTCAGTGGACCTGCCTCCGATTAGGGTTTACGGGGAGCAGGGGCGTCCCGGGAGTTCGTTGAGGCCGTTCCAGCTTCCCCTGAGCAGAGTTCACTTTGATCCCTCGATAGTTTGGGGCACTACTCAGTGTTATTCAATTGAACCGTAAAGTCTGGGAGCCTAAGGGTCAGTTTCCTTCTCGTCCACTAACCTGAAAGCTCGCATTGGCTCCTGGTTTGTGGGGTTGCATTGGGGTTTTTATAGATAATAGCTTATGTGTGTGTCCGTATACGCACGCCTTTAGTGTCATGTACTGTGTGCACACACACGGAGAGATACTCCGTAGGACGGTGGAACAGAATCCCCTATCGTACCACACAGACTGTGATCCGGATTAGGCTCCCTTCGGACCCGCCGCCTGTTTTTCATTTTCCTTCTCCTTTGGAGGAAAAGGATCATTCCCAAAACAGCCAGGGAGCTTTAGCCCAATTTCAGATTCTAAAACGTGCCGTGTAGAGATTAGTCACTCGCCGAACACTTCAAGACCCAGGTCAACGGCGGGCTTGGTCTGTTTCATCTCGGGGAATCGATGCCCTCACCCGCTAGCTTGGCTCACTGACATACGCTGGCAGGAACTGTAGCTCTCTCTACAACTCGCTGCTATTCCACGTAGGTTTCTACAGCGCAACTTGCGGCTCAGCCTTTCCATCTCATCCCTGCCTGAGCTGGGCTTCTGCTGGAGCAAAAGGAAAGAATCCATCCTACGCCCGAGCCGCTGTTTGCTGCTCCGCTGCAGTTCTGGGGGCGTCCCGTGCCCAAAGGGGGGGAGGGTGTCCCATGAAGCTCCAGAGGCGAAACTCTGCAGGATCTCTGCGCTTTGTCAGAAACCGGAGTATTTGACATTCGCAATTATCTGTAAATACTCCGATAGTTCTGTGTATGAACACTTTTTTAGCCTTAAGGTTGGAATCTGATCAGTTTTATCCAACGGGGGGACTTATTGGAGGAGCTGTGAAAATTAAGTGCTGAGCGCTCAGTTATTAATAACGTCTCATCTCCCCACCCCAGGCTTAGAATTCAGAGAGATGCCCTGTAATGAGCATCTCGACCTTCTCATCTAACGTCTCTAAACAGCCAATACCCAACTGCTTGGGTTTTTTAAAAAAGTACTGAAGTTAATGAAAGATTTAATCCTATTAACAGAAAAAGATAGAAGAAAGCGGATGGCGGATCGATAGAACTGATTAAAAGAACATTATATCACAGCAACAAATTAATTCACCCCTGGGTAGATTAGGTGACAGCTTTCCAGTCGTCACAGTTGCTAGAATATATCCAGCCACATATATAAAATTAATGAGATCGTAATTGCTCGTTCGGAGCTAAACTCCGCATTCAGTCGCTCGCTGTTTCCTCCAGCCTTTCAGGCTTCTTAGCTTTCCCTGCCCATCACATCATAACAACTAGCAGCATGGAATTACCTGTCTGCTCCTTTGTGCCTCCTTCAAAGCAAAGAAGGAAAAAGTCACCTCACCTATTAGCTCGTATAAGTGATAAAGAGGTGGTAACTTGGAGCTACCACATTTTGAGATTGTGTGTCACATGCTTTAGCATAAATAAGGATGTTATGGCTCTATTGACTGACTGGATCAATTCATCTGTGCAACAATTTGTGGTTTCTACAGGTCTTTGCACGTATTATTCTCTCCCTGGGAAGACAACAGCTCCCGTATTTTCATAGCGCCTCAGTCACTTCACAAGGAAGATAGACTTCTTTTTGTTCATCAGCTGGTTTGTCCAGAGATGTCAGCCTATTTCTAATCAGATTCACTCTTTCTCTTCGGAAAAATCGGAGCATATTTTAACGTCTCAATTCTCCAAAAAAGACAACACCCAGGATGTTACACTTCTTAAATTGCTTGCTACACATAGATAGTAACTCCACTTCAATCAACTGGTTGGGATCCTTAGTGAGTGTAGTGGGCAGGTTCAAAAATACACGCAGACAATATTATGTAGGTGATACAACTTTCTTTGTAAAAGTTTTGCAGTGCCTCGTTACACTCTTCGGAGGTTGTCCGGTGTAATTGGTTGGAGACTGGAACAACTCCACAAGATTTTTACATAAATGTTTAATTCCGTTTCAACGCATCATGCGTTTGATAACTCCTTATGCCTTATATTAATATAAATTTAATCAAACTAAACATATTAAATGTAACGCGACACAATGGAGACGGTGACACCGAGTGACCAAAAGGCGCTGTTCTAAGCTGAAGCTACTGTTTCGTTGCCCCTGCAAAGGTTTAGACGTGTCATTCATTTCCTGGCAGGGGTGCTCTGATCCTGCTCTCCTGATCCAGACCAAACTCCAACCGGAATTCAGGACCTTGTCTGCCCTTGGTCAGTTTGTATCAGCGTTCAGGACCTGAGCTAATGCTACTATGCTGGAACATAGGAAACGTTGCAGAGCCTGGCTGCGTGCGGAAGGGACTCTGGTGCTAACTTATTCACACGTTTTGCGTTGATACTGAAATCAACACAGACCCACGAAGGACAGCACACGTGCTCCTCTAACAAATCCATACTTCACATATCACTACAGTTACACAGTCAATGAAAGATTTTGCAGCCTATATCATGGGACCCGATCCTGCTCATAAAGTCCGCGCGATGTTTGCCACTGATTTCTATGGGAGTAGGATAGGGGGCAGACATGTCCTGGGACCAATTCTCCTCTCACCGCAGTTTTACCCTGGTGAGACTCTGTTGCCCTCACACCAGGGTGACAGCAGAATCAACTTTAAAAATTCCAGTTTTCCATTCGAAATGTGCAGCCAAGAGCGCCAGGCATGGGTCTGAAAAAAGTACACCCACATCATGGATATCCGGACGCCCCTGGCTTGGCTTCCGGTGCTTCAGCGCAACTCACACCTGGGCCTGACAGCACAGTTGTAAGGGACACATTTTGGTGCGCCAATATCTGCACAGGTCATTAGTCATTGTAAGGGCTCGGCATCTGCCCGCCAAGATAGATGCTGCATCGTAGCGATCGCAACAGAGCAGGGCAGCCTGAACAACAGAGAGAGGCAACAATACTGCGTGTGCCCGTGCTGTGTACTATAATGAATCAGACCCTGGCTGCCTGCGCCCCACGCCCAGAGGCCGTTCGTTTCTATCAGCCCCATCCTGCAGGCTTTGTTCAGGCAAGAGACTGAGTCTTGCTTGAGTGAGTCTGCAGCGGGACGGACCGGGTCTTAGCTATGGATTTTCAGCCATTGATCGTGGGTGAGTTACCCCAGCTCTCTTTTAGCAGAGTTTCCCAGTGCTCAGATTTTAATATTCGGACTTCGTTAAAGGGGCCAGAATCCCCGCGGGCCAGAGGAGCCAGACTCCAGTTCATGTCACCCGGCCTCGCCTTTGTTATCACTGCTTTTGAACCCAGATGCCTCTCAAAAGGACAGGACTTCGCAGGCGTTCAGGAGTGACAAGCCCGCCGCCCCACCCAGTAAGTCAAAACGCCCTCTCCCTACGGAGGAGTAGGCGCCCAGCCTGTTACAGGGCCATGTCCCCCCGAGTGGTTTCAAGGCCAGTTGCAGAGAATCGTAAAAACAAGTCAGTCAGAACTAGCGAGTGGCCCAGTTTGACACTTATTCGCCGGGTTTAAAGATACCCCGTCGGTGCAGGTGGCAAACTAATTGTGGCCTGGGGAGTGTCTGGCCGCTGGCACTGGGCTGGCTCGCAGGGCATCAGAGAGACCTGTTCGCCTCGCTGGAGGAAAACAGGTTTGTGCTGAAGTTCGATGCTTTGCTGGGATTTCCACAGCGGCGCCCAGGGCCCAGCGGGGCAGGACTAGGAATGATGAGGGCCAAGAGCTCTCTGCCAGACCGCAGCTCCCAGGTCCCAGCTCAGGGACCACTCATGGCAGCCTCAGCTAGGGCTCTGTGCCAGCCCCCTGCGCTAACCGGCGGCCACCTCCTCCTACCTCCCCAGCATGGCTGCCATCCCCACCTCCACTGCCAGGCTCGGAGAGGGGGATCTACCCCCTGCTGCCTATGCCTAGCCGGGTTGGGGGGACCTGCCCCGCTTGCACCCCGCTGGGAGGAGGCAGCGGTGCCATCACACAGGGTGTAGATTCCACAGGAGATCCTGCCTCCCTGGATCAAAGGGGATTTTGCTAGCAACTTCAAGGGGAGCGGGAATCTCTCCCCCCACCACAGTTACCCCACTCCCCCCTGCGGGGGCCCACGCTGTTCAATGCCGTTACGTCATTTGTTCACTCACTCAGAGCCTATAGCAAATCCAGCCCGCAGCGGGTCACCTCTGGCGTAGTGCAGCTGCGCGTGTGGAGTGTGCGCTGCGCCCGCCCCCACCCGGAGCAGGTGGTGAGGCCACGAGGGCCACCGAACTGCTAGCCTGGGGCGGGGCCGCTCACCCGTGGTGCTGCAGAAAGCCCCGCGGGCCTGCTACGTTCCGCACCGTGCACGGCTCCCCACGCCCGGGGTCAGGCAAGGGGGGGGGGGAGCTGGACATCCGTCTCGTGGAGAGCCAGGCGCGTACGTGCGATGCGTTTCCACGTGCCTGGAGCCACCAGCCCCACTCCTCGCTGCTCTGACCCATGGCGTTGGCCTCCCACCCGCCTAGACATCAGTGGCCTCATCCCGCTTTTCAGCCTTGGGCCTCTCCGAAGCCCCTGCAGTTTGCCAGCTTTCTCTGGGCCCAGTTTTCTCGAAGTAGCCTGTGCAACGTGACCAGATCCTTTAACATCACCACGGGCCCAGCGGCGCTGGCATCTTTCCTAGCCCAGCCCGAGTTCCCCGCCTGCTGCACATTCACACCGCTCCCAGCCGGAGGCGGCTCCTCTCCCCCCGCCAGCGGGGTAGCGCTGTGACTGTGGGGGGGTAGGGGATACTTGGTATTACGGCGTGTGTTGGTGTCCGGTTTGCTGACGGGCAGACGGGCGGTTTGCATGTGCTCGGAAAGGACTGGCAGCGCCTTCCCCCCGAGGAGGGAATCCGGCAGCTCCCCGGGTCCCTCGCCGTTGCCAGGCCCCTAAAGTCGAGCCGGAGCCCCCCGGCAGTGGAAGCTTTTCCCCCTGCACCTAGCAGGAATTAGCTACGAGCAGACTGCGGTGCAGAGAGCAGGCTGCTAGCAGCTGGTGACCAAGTGCCCAGCGAGCCCGGCAGGCTCGGACCCGGCAGCCGAGAGCTGGGCACGCACCAGCGAGCCCACGTGCGGGGGAGAGTCAAGAGATCTCTGAGCGCGGAGCAGCCCGGGCCTGCACCAGCTGCCTTGCGCATTACCGCGTACAAATAAATATTTGCAAACCAGTCGCAAGTGTACGGCTAAAAATAGATCGCCGACTTCCTCTCGTTCCCTCCCCAAAGGCTCCATGTGCCTGCACGGGGAGCCAGCCGTCGTGTGACCCCCCGCCCCCCAGTGCTAGCACGGTGTCTGTCCGCTCTGCAGTGCACCCAGGCAGCTCTGGGGCTGCGGGACTCTGCGCTCAGGGCCCGCAGATCCTAGTAGCAGGCAGCTCTGGAGATGCTTGATCTTCTGGCCCCTTGACTGGTTCCCTTCCCAGTTGCCAAGTCTCCACTCCCTCCCAGCACCTCTGTTTGCCCTGGAATCAAACACAGCAGCTCACTGCAATATAGAACCCCAGCTTGGAAAGCTGAGGGGGAGGGGGACAGAAGAAGGAAACCAAATGTGTCATTTGTCAATTTCCCCTCTTGATTATATGGGCCTGCTTTTATGAGCCTGTCCTGCAGCCTGTGCACACACATATTTAAACCGCTTTTGAAATACTCTGACAGTAAAATATCAACGAACTTCCAGCCCCTGTTCACTCCCCTAAAGCAAACACAATGCGTCTCTCCTATTTGAAATAATAGTGTCAGATACATAACACCCGGCAAAGGCCAGCAAACCGGTGGCCCCTGGTGAAGAATACCGGACTGTGCCAAGCTGATTGCCTTATGACACCCTAAAGAGGAAGAGTAAAAAGCCTTGTTCTGTTCTCCCCTCCCCTCCCCATCCTATAAACAGCCCTCGGTTTTATTATGGCCTTGGATCTTTTCAGTTTGGAAAAAGAAAGAAAGGAGAGGAAGTCTGAGGTCTATTTTTATTCATATATTTTCGATTAAGACAATTAAGTAACCCGCATAATGTAGCAGCTACCCCCTTTTAAGAGTTTCCTTATTTCTGTAAAGACAGTTTACTAACTGTGACTCAAACAGGCTTCCTGCTCCCTTAAAGAAATCAGAAACAACAGCTAATAAAGAAGCTAAATATGAGGTAGGCTGCATGGGAAACTATGTAATTGCCAGCCTCAGATTTCTCTTTCATTTGTTTATGACTCAGGGATAATACACAACTCATTTCCCCAAAATCTGAAGGTTTAGGGCCTGATACCACAGTCCTGACTTAAGCAAAAATGGATGATTAGCTTGGAAAGGCTAGCAGGAAGAAGCCCTTAACTGGCGGCAGTCTAACTACTGTCAGTTCTGGTCCAGAGCCCTTCCTGGAGTGCCTGCAGGAGAGAGGGCCTTCTCATTAAGGTTTTTGGACTGGGACTCATATGGGGGGCTTCCTATACCATTTTGATTGTCTCTTAGGGCATATTTATACTGCAGTGGAAGGTGTGATGGCAGCACGGGTTGGCATACCTGCCCTGACTTCAATGTAGCTAGCAATGCTGAAAACAGACTTGGTAGCATGGATATCAGCACTGGCTGTGCAAGTAGATTGTGACCCTGGGTATATATTTGCATTGCTAGTCCACGCTGAAGTCTCTGCTGCCACACTTTCACAGGTATTTTTAGCCATGCTAGCTGGATTGGAGCTAGCTTGGGTGTGCCAGGCATCATGCTGAATCCCACTTTTCACTGAAGCGTAGACATGACCTTAATCTCTCTGTGCCTTAAATCTCCATCTGTGAAATGGGTAGAGAGTAAACATTAAGTGGCACACTGCTTTGAAATAGTTGGTGAACCACAACTGTACAGCACTTAGGTAATCTATGTAGAGATAATACTGGTGAGCCAATGAGCAGCACTTTTCCCCTTTGAGATAATTTACTATCAATGCCACTGAATGGGGTTAGGGGCTAGGGGCCAGGGTGCTGCTGAAGGTGCTCTCCCCCTCCCTTCTCTTTTTCAACACTAAGATGTAAAAGTGAGGCCCTGATAACATGTGATCATAACAGATACCACTGGATTGTCCATAAGTATAATAGTGTTTAATCCAAGTGTCCTAGCTGAATTCCATCCTGGCTAGTTACCATTTTTACATTCTGCATAACTAAATTCCCCATAGAGTTTCAGTGGGAAAAGGGTATTCCCTCACTGCAATATGGTGCTACTGGGCATGCTAAACAATTGCCAAATTTCACCTCAACTGCTGCTTGCATTTCAGTGGTAGATGAATTGGCCACTATAATTTGTTTTTCAGTCTCAGGTCACAATTCTGGAGCCATGCTGCACACAGAGTTCCCAGGGAATTCTGTGCATGGAGCAGATAAGGCAGGGGTCGGCAGCCTTTCAGAAGTGGTGTGCCAAGTCTTCATTTATTCACTCTAATTTAAGGTTTCATGTGCCAGTAATACATTTTAATGTTTTTAGAAGGTCTCTTTCTATAAGTCTATAATATATAAGTAAACTATTGTTGTATGTAAATTAAATAAGGTTTTAAAAATGTTTTTAAAGCTTCATTTAAAATTAAATTAAAATGCAGATCCCCCAGGACAGGTGGCCAGGACCCGGGCAGTGTGAGTACCACTGAAAATCAGCTCATGTGCCACCTTTGGCATGCGTGGCATAGGTTGCCTACCCCTGAGATAAGGATTCATATGCCACCCGTTTGTAAAGCACTTTGGGAGTTAGAGGTGAAAGGTCAAAATAAGATAATTAGTAAGAGACAGTGTACAGTTTAGTCTTGTATATAGGTTAAAAAGATGAGTGATTGACAACATGGCCTGCTGGTCTCTAGCTAGTCACTTGATGTTACTGTAAGAAATGGTGCCAGTATTTTCCAAAAGTTCTTGGTAGCTAATTCATTTGATACAGCTTCTATTGAGTACTTTCTTTACTCCTGGAAAAGTGGAGTGATTTTCATTATTGATTTTATAAAGATTTTTTAAAATGACAAATACTTTGTCCTTTAAAGAGAGCATCTTTTCAAACCCCAAAATGAGAAGTGTGTGTGGGGGGGGAACTGACTCAAAGAAAAGTGACTTTGGATAAGTTTCGAATTTCAAACACAGTCTTTGTTTACATCTGGCTGACAAAATGCCTCTCACATATTCTCTGAAAGGTGATTACATTAGTCAGTGGGCCATTTTAGCAGTTTCACATTTCATAGCACCATAATAACACCAAATGTATTCAGGGATATGTGTCTATCCACTTCCCTTACTGTGGCATTAATTTCCAGGGCTTTTATTCTGCTACCATTAGCATTCATGAATCTCCTTCACCACCACCACCCCCCAAAAAAAAAAGAAAAGAAAAGCTCCCTATACTATCAAGTGCTTTTCTGGGACTTAAGCTGGGCTGCAGAATCACTTTTTACCTGTAGAAGTTTTTTTTGAGCCCTTACTTAGTAAAGAACTTAAGCACGTGTAAGTGGTTGCATTAACTTCAAAGAAGTCAATAGGAATACGGATGTGCTTAAAGTTATACACATGCTTAAGTACCTTACTGAAGTGGGACATTATTGCTAAAGTTAATGCAGATCTGAGCTGAAGTAGCACAGACATTTTCTTTAGGCTCCAAAGCTGTGCTTGAAAGGCTTTAAAAAAAAATACTTGTCTAAACATTTCACTACCTGTAAAAGATGCTGGCTCGACAGCCATGGAATTTGCAGTCCCCTTTTATCCACCGAAACCACATTCAACATGGGCATCAGAAGTGCAAGCTTCCTCGCCTTGCTTCTGATGTTGTCCCTCAACCCTGAATCACAGGCACCACATGAGAAGGCAGTTGCGTTTCTACACTCAGGGCTTGGCTACACTGGAGAGTTGCAGCGCTGGTGGTGGGTTTACAGCGCTGCAACTTATTCACCGTCCACACTTGCAAGGCACATACAGCGCTGCATCTCCCTGGCTGCAGCTCTGGCTGTACTCCTGCTCTGCCTGGGGTATAGCAATTGCAGCGCTGGTGATGCAGCGCTGCTCCGTCAGTGTGGCCACCAAAAGCGCTGTAATTGGCCTCCAGAGGTATTCGGAGGTATCCCAGAATGCCTGTTCAGCCACTCCCAACAATGCTGCAAATGCTGCAAATGTGGCCACCCTGCAGCACTGGTAGCTGTCAGTGTGGCCACACTGCAGCGCTTTCCCTACACAGCTGTACGAAGACAGCTGTAACTCCCAGTGCTGTATAGCTGCAAGTGTAGCCATACCCTCAGTGACCTTTCTGCAAAAAAACTCACATAGCCCAGATATTCTCAACTGTCTTTAAAGGATCAGACCCACGGTGGTGCCTTACCTCAGTGAAAGAGCTCTCTCTGGTGGCAAGCAGACCCAAATTAGGAACATGCAGTTTATTAAAATGCATCATATTCCCTTTGGTGATGGATAGCTTGCTTGACTCTGGTTCCTCAGAACAGGGAGGTACCAATGGAATCAGCAGGATAGTTTCAGTTGTCAATGGTGCTCATGGCTTTTAGGTAGTGGTAGTACAGATGACAGGAGCAGAACTTAGGATAGCATAAAGAATAATATGAAAAACTTCAGGGTGTTATTTAGCCAAGGACGGCCTTGGATCTCATCCATTGGTCTACTTCAGAGGTAGAAATTCTCTAATAAAGTAATGTTAAGAGCTCACTCTAAGACCTCCCTCGTCTTTGCTATAATATCTGTATTGTGCCTGAGGGGCTTATGGAATTTTGTGATGCTCAGTGGACCAATCAGGGGTGCCCCAAGCATGGCAGCGAGGCACGCCCGCAGTCACACGGATTCAGCAGTGTTTCTCTGGGTGATCTGCTGGTCCCACAGGTGTGTCACCAAACGCTGCCTGACTGAATTTAGTTCTGTATTGATTTAGTTCTCCATCTCTGCATAGCATCATCACCTACTGAAGTATAACAAACATGTCAAGATAGGGTCTACATTTTGGTTGTTTTTAAAATATTTTAGGGAAAAGCCTATCTTATAATATTTCCTTAACATTTGATGACCAGTTTCAAACTGATATTCTATACCCAAGAAGATTCCCCTTCCCTCCTGCTGTTAAATGGTGAAATCCTAGCCCCAAAATGCCTATTGTCTTTCTTCAATAGTGTCAGGATTTCACTCTAGCTATTTAGGGCCAAATCCTAAGGTACTGTAAACTATTCAAGTCAATGGAGCTGCAGCAATTTGTATGTGCTGATGATCTGGCATTGTGTTATAGAAAATACAGGGCTTGACCCATCTCCCTAACACAGTGCAAATCAGAAGCAAATTCAATTGATCGCAATGGAGTTAAAACATTTTAGAGCGGGTGCAAGTGAGATCAGGACAATAATGAAAATAAAGGATTGTCAAGGGGGGAAAAAAGAGGTACAAAAAGACTTTGGCATCACCACTGCTATTGAACAGGGAGCTCAAAGCTGGAAATACATCTGACATGACATCTAGTTTTGAATCCTGATCATGTTAGCCACACTGAGAGGGGGGTAAAGGAGTCTTGCCTCTTTGCCTCAGCTTTTACTCTGTCTTGTTTTAACTGATCACAGTCAGTCGGTGCATGTACACAGCAGCAGGAAGGAATGAAGAGGGAGGAGGACAGAGAGTTAGGATGACGTAGTGTGTTAAAGTGTACCAGGGGAAAAAGAAAAATGTGTTGATGACAGGTGACATTTGTGCCGTGAGTGGAAGGCAGAGTTTGCTGATTGCACTTCCAAATGCAAAAATCAAATGAGAGTACAATGAAAAACACACCTTTGTATGCCTATCCAAGGACTGATCCCAAATGCAGAATGGACTTTGCACTAAGCCATCATCAGATTCTATAAAGTGTCGGTAATCTGTACTCATGAACTCCTCTTCATGTTTACTGGGGCAGCATTGGGAAACTTTTTTGTGCTAATTTTTAAAACAAATATTTAAAAGGAGAGGAAAATGATTTGCAAAGAACTGAACATAAAAAGTAAAGGCAAAGTATTAGTTACAAGAAGTGCCTTTTCTTCAACTGTTGTGAAAGCAAGTAAAACTCACACTCTACATTTACATGTTTACCATGAGCCAGATCCTCAGCTGCTGTACTCCTGCTGAGGAGCTGGCTCTACATTTTCAAGAGGGAACCCAGCCTCAGAGCTAAAGAGTTGTGCCAGTGACACAGACCCTGCTTAGACTCGGTCCAACAATGGGTGTGGACTCAACAGGGTTGCAGCTGTGTAACAGAAAACAGAATTTGGCCTATGGGGTATAGTGTTGACATTTGCTGTTAAACAGTTTCCACATGAGCAGTCATTTATTATAATTAATTAATATCCTGTGGAGTGTGAGAGACTGTATAGTTCATGCCTTAAAGAGACAGAGTGCTCTAATGGTTAGAGCATAGGCCTGCCAAGTGGGAGACCTGGGTCACAGGCAAGCCTCTTGAGTGAGATTTTCAACAGAGCCTAAATGACTTAGGAACACAAGTGTGAATGACTTTCAGTGGGATTTGTGCTTCTAAGTTACTTAGGGACTTTTGAAAACCTTAACTTAACTTCTGTCTCAGTTTCTGCATCTGTCAGAAGAATCCGACCTGACCTCAGAGATGTAAGGGATACACTGTCTATAGCTGTGAAGTGCTTTAACATTAAACTTGCTAAGAATTTATTCTGAAGGGCAGATCCTGTCTCTTCCTCTCTGAGTGAGGAGGGCCATCAAGGCAGTAGAACCAATAGAGTTCCAGTGTGAAGGGGGTCAGAATACAGGCAGATTGCACAAGGGATCCCCCTAGTCCTTACCCATGCAACACCCTTCAGTACATTTCCCCATTTTGCAGATGGGGAAAGTGAGTCTAAAAGCTGAAGTGATTTTCCCAAGGCTACACAGCCAGTCATTGGCAGATTCCCCAGCTATTCCCAATTCCCAGTTCTGTGCATTCTTCCAGACCATGCTGTCCCTCAATCTGGGAAAACATTTCAAAAATGCAAGGCAGAATTCAAGCTCTCAGATATTAATTTGGTTTTGGATTCATCCACAAACTTTCCATATTTAGAATAGTTTTGAATTGTTTAATGGAACACAAATATTTGGATTAGACATATCGTAGGCCTTTTCTGAGTAACACTGAGAAATTTGCTAGGAAAAAAACAGCAATTTGATCTCTCAAATTCAGGGCAGTTGAAAAATTATTTAGCTCGTCACTGGGGTTTGCATTAATAATCAATCATGTCTGCAGATGAAGCTCCAAAAAACAGGGCCCAATCCTGCTTCTGTTGAAGTCAGTGGAAAAACTCCCATTGATTTCAGTAGCTTCAGAATCAGGTTGTTATCTTGTGCTGTGCATTTAATCCTTTGAATTTCAAACATCAGTAAATACCTTTAAAGGACCAGCTTGCTAAAGCTTTATCCATCATATCCATCTTATTGTTTTTTAAGGGTGTAATGCACGAGCAACTGATATGTTATAGAGTTTCCAACAGTGAATTAAACCTCTGATTATCCCCTACTTTCCTACTCTGATTTCAGAATTGTATTGGCTGTATCCATTCAAATACAAATTAAAAGGCTCTTATTCCACAGTGGAAATTTATTACTCTTCTGGGATTTGGTTTTATTAAAAAATAAACCAATAATGAGATACTGTAAAGGTCAACTCACATCTTTTCTCCCTATCTGGCTACTTCGAGGGTTCCTCCCTCAGGATTGCTCAGCTCACACCCTGAATCCACTTTCTCTCTCGCTTTTTCCTTCCCCATATTCCCCCCGGAAAGCTACTTCCACTTCCCTTACACCCAGAGGGTTAATATGCTCCAGCCTAAGTGCATCAACAGAACCTTTCCCTGTGGACTGAATTTATATCTAGCTATGAGGTTGGAAGAATAGGTTTCAGGTAGACACTGTCAACCAGTTAAGTCTCTCTCACCTTGGTTGCATTTCTTCCCACCTCCTGATCATAAGCTGCAGAAATCACAAATAAGGAGATAACATTGTTGAAATGAAAATTAATTACCATCCTCACTGTATACTGGTCAGACTCAAATAAAAAAATCAGAAAAAATATGTGGGCCTAACTAGTGAAGAAACTCAGCCTTGCTCCTCAGAGTATATGGTAACCTGCATACAGTTCAGCTGTGAATACATTTCAGAACCTGTCGTCGGGGACAGGTTAAGAGCCAAGACTGATATCCAGTGATTTAGGATAGCTCCAGGCAACTTTTGGTTGAGGAAGAAATAAGACCTACAAAGTGTTGATCCTCTGGAGAATTCTGCAATGCCAGGGCAACCCTAGCGGGGAATAAATGAGACTTCATCCCCAACAACCCATGTTAGAGATGACTGTATGAGATATCTGTCCTGATGGAATCATCCATTATCATTTATCTGCAGCAGGACAAACATCATTTGCTGTGTTCCCTCTTATGCAGTTTCACCCTGACTGCGTAGAGGCTCTATTGTTTATGGCGTGTTGTTCTTTTGCAAATGCTGCTGCCTTAGGGTGTAGAGACTTTCAGTTTAAACAGGTGGCTATAGTTAATTATTCAAAATGATTGTCAGGAATTTGGATTTTTTTTGTTTTGTTTTACTGACAGTGTACAAGTAATAAGCACTGTACAAAAATAAGACGATTGCATGCTGTTTGGGGTATTTCTGATTAAAAAAACATGGCTTCGGCTTATTGTGGAGTTTCTGCAGGCTGGCATTCTTCGTGAGAACTTCATTTGTTGAAACTGTTTTGGATTCTTGTTGGTTGTGTATTTAAAGAACGATGTCAGCTTAAGTGGTTTCATATGAAAAGTGGAAGCCTCCTTACCTCGAGGAAAGCGAAACCATAAGTGTCTTTAATTTCTAATTTTATACAAATCCATGAACCATTCCCCACACTCGTACCTCACACCTCCCCCTCAATCTCTAGGACCCCTGTGAGACCACAGCCGAGACTTGGCTGCTAGTGGAGAAAGTTCAGATGTTCTCACCCAACAGACTTGTGTCAGTCACCGTAACTCAACGGTGGGCAAAAGATGAGGAACCTGCCAGCTAATGCAGCCACAGGAACAAGCGGGAACAGGATTGGAAAGAAGATACCAGGGAACTATTTCAATAGCTAAGATATACTGGCTTATTTAACCCACAAGCAAGACTAGTGAATGTGAGATTTAGTTAGAAAACAATGATCATGAATTTCCTGACAAATCCAGAATGTGAGCTAGGTTCTGAATGCAAATTGCCAGCAGAAAATTCCTGGTGTGAAGCTGGGGGAAATGACTCCTGCACCAGCTGTCTGGCCTCTCCACACTCTTCCCGCCCCTTCTGCTCTTTTGGAACAGGGAGTGTTTAGGAGCAAGGGGGAGCAGCACCAGGGCTGGCTCCACCTGCTCAGCCACAGGGAATAATCTGTCCCAGTGTCTGTAGAAAAATGTAAGGAGTAAAATGAAGAATGAGCATACTGTATTCTGCAGGTAACCCCAGTGCCAATGTGTGGCCTTTGTACAGGTGAGATCCAGTGTGCACACCCTGAAACAGGAGTTACATAGACTTGCTCAGAAGAAAGGACTGCTATATTACCCAGCCCCATCCAGAATGGGTTATAAATCAACCCCAAATGTACCCTCTGTACTATTCAGAATAGTGATACACACATACTTGTACGACTACAGGGGGAGTGAATCAAGACACCTAGCTAGCCTCACTCTGCCTTTCACTAACACACCCTCATGGTCTTACTGAAAATGTGGGGTGGAATCCTAGCCCCGCTGAAGTCAATGGGAGACAGCAAACTGCAGCCATTACAGTGTATGTTCTTCTACTCCAGAGGCGAAAGCTTACAGGAACAAGACCTGCATGGCAGATGTATTATTATTTATTCATAAATATATATTTACACAGATACTTTAATCTCAAATGGTCTCAGAGAACTGCAACTCTAATAACTCTATTTATAAGGATCTTTCCAAATGCCTCCAAAATTCAGCCCTTTCCTGAATGAAATGTGTCAGCTAGTTAAAACTAAGCAACCACACTACACAATGGCTTGAAGAGAACCAGAAGAGTGCTACACTCAGCTGAAACCGGAGAGTATCCTGTTATTTCACTTTTTGCAATGCCTCTGATACTTGAGTAAAGAACAAGGATGGAGTAACAATGAGAGGTCACGATGACCCTAACGAATATAATCAGGCTAAACATGGAAAGTCTCCGAAGTGCCTGTCAATTATTAAGACTGACAGCTTAGTTATTGCTAATAAGTAGATAAACACGTTACACAACCTAGTTTGTGATGTGAAATCTTACATTTGGTCATAGATATTGCTAATTATTATTATGTAATCATCCGAGAAGATGGCTGTTGATAGATAGTAGGGTGTCATCTTGGGTATAAAAGAGTTTATGGAGACTTAAGTCTTTGCCTTTGTTTGCGTTCAGCCTTGTCTGTATATACTTAGCCAGATCATTGGCCGGTCATACCTCAGCTGATCACTGGGGTATAGCACTCTGTATCTATGCTGAAATAAACCTGATCCCTGGCTCTGAATTCAGAGTTAGCCACAGTTTTGTCTGTTACAGTGATCAGTGGTTGTCTACTTTGCTGGGTTCATCAGGTAACCTGTGGGCCTGCTTCGTGGTCCCAAAAACATCCTTACACAAAGATGTGTACTAATTTGTCTCTCACAATATTCCTTTACATTAGTGAAGCCACAGAATATTGAAAAGACACTCCCACACAAAGAAAAAGAAAGAAAGAACAAACCAGTAAGGCTGCTGGTGAGATGTTTCTGACAGGATCATAGCTATGACAGGGTAGGTCCATTTTAGCTGTAAAAATCTTGACAGTGTCCTTTAAAAAGTGACCCAAATGCATACCAAGCTACAGATGGTAGAGTATATTCATTGTTATAATACAAACCAAATCCTGCAATTATAAATACCAAGTCTGTACAAGTAACAACTTATTCTCTTTCCCAACAAGTTGTTTATTGGCTTTTTAAAAAAAAGAAACACCCAACATTCTGAAAGACCCCAATAAAAATGTAAGAATACACCATGAGAAGCTGTCCCATCTAATAATGCAGTGTTACGTGACTTAAGAACTATGGGGTAATCATAAAAGCCCAATATGTCAAGGTTACATAGAAATAGTTAATTCACTGTTAAAATTACTTGGAAAACATAACCCAACCTTCATATCCCTTTACGTATGACTTAGTCTGATTGTAGACTTTGTCCCTCAAGGCCTTCAGGACAGTTGACCACTTTTTTAATGGTATTATCAGTATCTAAAGGAGCACATCTGCCTTTTAGAGAAATATTTTGAACACAGATGGACAATTTGCTTGCTTGCACTTGTATTTCTGAGAAAGATAATCCAGCTTTTACAGAAGTTCTGAGAGAAGAAAATCCCTCTGCTGGAAAGAACAATTTTGGGAAATGACTGTTATTAATGATTCTAATCATTTTAGAGAGTAGCTGAATTCCCTTTTTTACAGCCATACATGTACCCCACAGTTCGTATATGCAAATTCCATTGACATCCATGTCCTCTAGAGTACAGATATAATCAGAATTAGAAAGCCATAGAAGCAGATGCCTTTTCCAACCTTCTGTTTACATTTTTTTGTTATCATCATCGGTTCTCCCATCCCTACACACACACACAAATATGCCACTCCTTCTAATGGGAATTATGTGCCCTATTTCTAAGTGGGATAGAGAGAGAGTTGTTGCCCCAGTGCTCTGAGAACCAAGGACTTGTGGCTTCTAGGGCCAGATCCTCTTTTGCTCTAAAACTTCTTTACCCCACGGCAGCAGTGCAAAGCAGATTGACAGCTGGCTTAGCTGGCGACTGCAGGAGGACTCCTTCATAGGTAAAGAGATGGATGGATCATGACAGATAGTTTGAGAAGCATCTTTGGATTCTTCAGAGTTACAATATATCACATATACTGGAGGGGTGGGGGCGGACTGCATAATGGGAATAATCAGCTTTAAAATGTTAATTAGGAGAAACATCCTGAAGAAGGTAATGCTACCTTTTGTTTTGCAAGAGCTATTTTTAAACACTGTATTAAGTCAACAAGAATTAAGATCCTGGTATTCACAGTTGTGGTTATAATCTTTAGGATGAGTAAAATTAATACAAATCTAGCCTAAGGTTTAGATTTAATAGACACAATAAAAAAAACCCATAGCCATATTCCTGTATTTCACTTCATATGATATTGTGTCTTCTAGTACATTACTTCTGAATCAGAGTTAATTACCAGGCATTATCCTGTTCACTCCAGGAACTGCATAATGTACAAACAAACGGATTTATCTTTTCATCTCAACTAGACTGGGGCCCCTGCCCACTAGTGATGATATACTGAACAGCAGCGTCTCTGACTGAATTATAAATCTGGGTTTTAGATCTCACACAACCTTTTGCTCCTGTTGAAATTTGCCATGCAACAAAAATCAGTGGGGCCATTTCTAAGTGGGAAGGATTTGTGTAGACAAAGAGACCCACAAAGCCTGGGGCCTTAAAAACCTCTCAAATACTTTCTATCTGTGAAGGGTGTGTGTGTGTTTTGAAATTCTCCTAGGTATTATAGTGTTGTTGATGAATACCTTTGTATACATTGGAGAGAGAAAACAATGACCATTGTATCCCTTTATTCAACAGCCGGTCACTGTTAGAGTCTTTCATCTCGAAGGGATCTATTCAAATCCAACCTAGTTTTCCAGTGGCCCAAAAGCTGTTACAATGTGATGTCCTATGTGTGAGATGAGTTTGGCAATCTCAGTCCAGTTCCAATCGAAGCTTTTGCATCCAAAACAATGACACTGACATTCACCACCCCCAGTCCCAGCAAAGAGGCCCAGGGTTTAATGGGCCTGGGCCCTGGGGAATGGGCATATCCCTGAAGGCAGTTACTGCCTGCTAGCATAAAGACACACTGGCGGGGGCAGTGAAGGGGTGCTTGCACAGCTGTATCTGTTCAGTGGACAGAGAGGAGTTCATCTTCCAGGGCATTTAAACTAGCCCATTTCACAGGCACGGCATTCAAATATAGATACAATAGCCATTCACTGCACATGCTCATCTTTTTCCAGGACGAGTCTGTAAGGGTTGTTAGCACCTGGATTTAGGGGCTGTTGAACTATCCCTGGGAGCAGAATTAGGTCATGCTGCTACACAGAAGAGTGAGTGCTGGATCTCTGGGGGCTGCATAGGTCATGAATCTACTCTCCTGTGTAATGTGTAGCATGGGCTGGGGGTCTGTTACTATGTGAATCCTTTGGTCCCCTGGGGTGGGGACAAGAGACATGTTTAGCCACTAGACAGAAGCACTATTTATGGCACAACTATATAATTGCTCTCCATCTTTGGAAGAAAAATTCCATCCCTCTAAAGCCACTGTGGAGATACTAGGTGAAACCTTGGTCCCCAAAATGCCATTGACTTCAGTGGGACTAGGATTTCACCCACTCAATCAGCTGCTTGGACTGTATGCGGTCTCTGAGTCTGGGCCTAATTCCAACATACCCCATAGAATATCAGGGATGCTGGAACAATTTTTATAGTGGGGGTGATGATGATGGAAACCATGCATTTGGTGTTTGTTGTCACTACTTCAAGTCTGGGGGTGCAGCAGTGCCCCCAGCACCTGTAGTTCCAGAACCACTGTATAATATTGGGGATTTTATCGCCCATCAATTAAACAACATTTATTTATAACCCCAACTCCCATAATTCCAGAGAGCTTGTTTTCCTATTAAATGAACATTAAAAAACAAAAACGGATGGTCTCTCACAAACAACATCAAAGACATGCAAAAATAAGGCTAACTCTTTATGCTCTGTTGTGCATGCAGCTTTTCATTTCAGGTCCTCAAGTAAGGGTCTTGTGCTCTGCAGGAGATGCAAGATTGAGGCAAAACACAATGAATTAAGGACCCAGTTTTACCTTAGGGTGTGCATGATGTGTGCAAGAGATTTCACGATGAGGCAAAGGTGTCGAGGAGGCTGGGAGGAGAAGTGCTTTCATGCAAAAAGAAGTGTATCTGGCCAGGATTCTTGCATGTCCCCTTTGCTCTTATTAAAGTGATGTGTTTTATTAACAGCTCAAAGCCTTCAGTTACAGTATCTCATATCCTCCCTATGTAATTCTACAATAAAATCATAATCCAGCATTTACAACACCTGTTACCAAAGAAATGAAAAGGGTGTCATATTCAGGAGCACGTCTCCACTGCAGGATCATACTGAAGTATGAGACGGGCTGGAAAGAAACATGCCCTTTCTTTAAACACCAGTGGCAATCAGCAAACATAGAAAGAAAAAATGGTGACAAGTAGGTGAAAGGTAAACAGTTGTGAGTTCTAGTTCTGCTAACCAGAGGAGGAGAACATTTGCCACCCAAGGCCAATCTACACTGGGGAAAGTGCCCTGCAATTGATCACCAGTTTGAAAACTGGTTCAACAAAACCGGTTTTTAAAATTAGTAAGATTTAAAGCAAACAAACAAAAAAAACCCAATAAGCTTTATAATGTGCAGCAGCAGTGAGTTCCCTGAGTTCATTCCAGTTGCATTAAGGCTATTTTCTACATTTCAAATATGTTTTCAACTCCACTGATTGTTCCCTTGTTCTTATATTATGCAATGGGATAAAGAAGTCACATAAATAGTCTGCATTTTTTTTGGATTCAGTGTTATGAAACTTGGTGTAGGTCAGGGAAAAAACAACCCCACTGAACAATTGTTTTGATTGAAAATACTTCCATGATGGCTGTGATGCAACTTGACATTTTACATGACAATGGAAATAATGTATTCTACAACAAAAGATTCTTTAGAGGCTGCTGTTGACTTTGCCCTGAACAGCTGAGTGTAGCAGAGCAAACAATTGCCCTGAGGGGATTTTCCCACTGCTCATAAAAAATGTCACAGCATAATCTTGTCCCATCTGTATTGTGCTTTCTCAGGGCAACCTGGAGAAGGCTATATTGTAAGTAAAGCTGTTTGAAACATTACACTGAACAGTAGCAAGTTTTTAAGTTTAGAATGTTAAGAAGTGGATACAATTAAAAATATTGTCCAGTTACCTGCAGCAGAGTAGCAGGGATGATACTGTGACATACCCAGGTTTTCATGTTTACATACAATAAACTGGGAAGACTATATGCTCCTTCTCCAATAGTTTAGGGAAATGTTGCATTTCCCAGAAATCTGTGGGGCTATTTAGTGGGAGGTGGTGTCAGGGCCGCCCGGGGGGAGGGGCGGCAAGTGCGACAATTTGCCCCAGGCCCCACAGGGGCCTCAGAGGATCCTGGAAAACTCTCATGGGGCCTCTGCCCCCAGAGCTTCTTCCACTCCAGGTCTTTGGAGGCAATTTGGCTGCGGAGTGTCCTTCCGCCCCGGGACCTGCTGCCGAAGTGTTGGGTCTTCGGCAGCAATTTGGTGGCGGGGGCCCATCACCACCGAAGACCCCAGGCCTCCTGAATCCTCTGGGCGGCCCTGGGTGGTGTTCCCAAAACATTTGTTGTTGTTGTTGTTGTAATATGGGGTCACTGTATGGAAGAGGTTGAGGCTATAACACACTAGTTAGGTACATCAGAGGATAAACTTACATGGGGCATAAGCACTTAGTACTGCCATAAGTTTCAGCATGAGGGGTAGAGGCCTGTGCTTTTGTCGCTGAAGACTACATGTTCTATCTCCACTGACAACTCTTGCTGGTGTCATTAGATTAGCAAGATATTTCATCTGAATATGCCACAAACTGAAATGACTGATTTTGCATCAGTGTGTGGTGAGGAGGGTCTCTCTATTAGCAGTTCTCAAACTGTGGGTTGGGACTCCAAAGTGGGTCATGACCCTGTTTTAATGGGGTTGCCAGAGCTGGCGTTAGACTTGCTGGGGCCTGGGGCTGATGCCGAAGCCAGAGGGCCTCAGCCCTGGGTGGTGGGGCTCAGGTTATAGGTCCTCCGCCCAAGGCTAAAGCCCTTGGGCTTCAGCTTTGGCTCCCCGATCCAGGATGGTGGGGCTCAGGCTTTGACCTCCTCCACTTGGGGCAGTGGGGCTTGAGTGTGCTCAGGCTTCAGTCTCCCCATCCTGGAGTTGTGCAGTAATTTTCATTGTCAGGAGGGGGTTGTGGTGCAATGAAGTTTGAGAACTGCTAAGTCTTTCCCAGAGCATCCTGATGATGCTACTTGTATTGGGATCTGCACCCAGTTGCAAACTTTAATAAAAGTTTTCCAAGTGATAATTATTCAGTTAAGCTGGGAGGCTGCTAGATCCCTAGACAAAAAGTTGTATGTGCACTCAGGTGATTTTTTTAAATGTATTTATCTTCTAACCAACATTAACGATCTAACTATCACAACCACTCCTATTAGATAGGGGATTATTACTATTCCAGCTTTACAGACAAGTGAATTAAAGGTGAAAGCTACTTTTGAGGTGTTCTGCTTTTCAGAGGTGCTGAGCACTCACTGCTCCCATTGACTGGTCCAAAGTGTCTCTTTTTGAGCATGGAAAAATTGACCACCCCAGAATCAGAGATCACTTTTGAAAAAAATTGGGCCTTGGAGCAGTTATAACAGAGAGCCAGGGAGTAGTCATGGACCAGAGCTAATGTGGATGGCCAGGGCCTCTGTATGGATCCTTGATCTTCCAAGTTTGTGGACAGACCCTGTGCCTTTTCCCACTGGGCGGGGAAGCACACTCACCCAGTAGGATGACATGGAAGAACCTATGGAGAGTTCTTCCCCAAAGGCCACTGGCCCCACCCCTCATGGCTAGGATAGGTGTGAAGGCTCTGGTCTTTAGGATTTTTAAAAAGATTTTCTTCGTAAAAATCAATCCTTTCAGCTGCAACTCCATTTTAATGTTTCTTCTCTGATTTCCCTCCCATTTGTCAACATCATTCTGCTGTTGATTGTACTCACTATCTCATTGTTAATTTGTTGCCTTTTGATTGTCACCATTTTATCTGATTTATTTATTTCAGTTTTTAAAAGACCCCTGACTATCCTTCAGGTGCTTGTACATTTTTCTAAATACACACAAGTTAATTGGATCAAATCTCCACAAGAAGAAAATCTCCCCGCCCGTTACATATAAGATCCCTTTTCAATTCACACATTAACCTGCCTCAGAGAGAGACTGGGAAACCAGAGGCATTTTATAACAAGCCTTTTAGGTCAAGGCATCTGATCGCTGTAAGACTGACTAAAGCAGGGAGCAGGCTCCAGAGTCAAGGACTCCTTACTGAAGACACCCTGAATACCAGCTCCCGCCCATTTAAATCAGGAGGGTGTGGGTTCAAGAACTTCATTAGATCACAACTGCTGTGAGATCCCATGAGAAGACAGAGGGAGTTTCTGAGAGTAAGATAAACTGGAGTGGCTTGTCTGTACCATTCACTGGTTTATACACCTCTATATCCTACTTCCTTTAACCCTTCCTCTTTCCATACAAAACAATCCTGTCCTACCCACCATCGCACCTCTAATCACATCTGCTGCCCTTCTTCGAACTCTGTCCATTTGGAGAGGAGGTGACTGAAACTGAATGAAGGTGAGGTTGTACTATAGACACCCTGCTCTGTGTTCAGAAGAGAGATCGCGCTCAAACCTCTCTCTGTAATGGGGGCAAGTCTGAACACCTGGAACTTTGGGATGGTCCAGCTCCTGATCCAGATTTTGAATTCACAAGTTACAACATTGCAAACCAGCATTTTGTTTTTGTTCATTAGACAGGCACGAAGTCAAGATCTAGGTGACTGCAAATGCCACCACATACACATTATTCCTAAGCCCTATCTTATACAGGCCAACATCTATATTCCTCTGTCATCATCTATAGAACAGGATAACACTCTGTGTAATAAAAGAAAATAGACAAACTGGAAATAATGGACACTGGCAAACAAACTATCATTTTAAGTACATTATGTTCAGGGTACTAAATTGGTAGGAGCCCTTTATTTTTCATTTCTGCTCATCTGTTCATCATTATTAAATGAGCTCACAAATCAGAGGAGATTGAAGAGTGAGGGAGGGTAATTATACACTTTAGGAGAAGATATTTTTTGTGATGGTGTTAGAATAGCACCAAGATAACAACCTATTCAAAAGGCAGAGAGAGAGAGAGAGAGAATTAATATCTGTGTATTTCAATATAATCGTGCTGCTGCCCTCAGATAGTAGACTTCATTTAAAAAAAAATCTTTCTGCTTCTCATTTTGTTGTTTAACTAAGAGAAAAACTATACACTTTGCCTTTAATAATAGCAGTCGCTTAACAGTTAATGCCTTTAGATTATGTAACTGATTTTGTCAGTTCCGCATTTAAAAATATTTTGATGCTATCCAATAATCTAAACAACTTAGAACTGTTCTTGTAGGGGATTTTTTATTTGTTTATTTGAAATTTGTAAGTATAAGAATTTGTCTGTGTTCACTATCAGGTTGTCCTGCGTGTTTTAGTGGGATCTAAAACCAAAAAGTTCAGTTGATCATATTTTCCAAGCACTGACTGCAGTATTATATGTATCTAGTACCAGGCTTCTCAGCTGAAAGGCTGCAAAGAGATGTAAGCAGGTTAAAACCAAGCTGCCCTCCCCATATTGCAAAATGGGAGGAGGTTCCGAGTAAATGGGAAGGGTGTTCCAGTCTAGGACAGAATCAGTAACTGCTGATTTAACAGAACATCACCATTCTTGGTCCTGTCCAGTGAAGTCCCTCTAGTGAGCTAGATCTGCTCACCTGCCCACCCAGGTTCAGTTGTAGGTTCTCCTTTCACATGCAGAGCAAAGTTCCATTCCTCAGCAGCAATCAAACAATTCCATGCACCTACAGAGGATTAGCATCTAGTTATTGGCTTATCTCAGTCTTTTCTTCGTGGGTTGGATCATAGCTCACCACCACCAGAAAAGCTCTGTGGCTACAGCACCACAAAGCATTTTAAAAAATGTGTCTCATTCTGAGCGTAGAAAAATCCACTCCAGCTGTATAGAATGCCCAGTCCAGGTGCTAATTTTAGTTGATGTCGTGAGGCACTGCCCTAGTGCAGAGCCTCTTGGTTCAGACACATCATAGGACTCCATCTTATATCTCAAGACTAAGTAGCTAAGACTTTGTCTTTAGCAATAATCTTAAAAGGTACCAGAGACCAGATAAGAAATTGTACATGTCCAGCTTGCAAAAGATATTCACAGAGTCTGACGTCTGGTATTTATCTTCGGTTTCTGTAGGTCAAAGTCTAGTGCCATGATTTGGACGATAATATCCATGATGATTTTGTCAGCCATGAGAGCATTTTATGAATTTTCTTAAATTAGATGTGAAAAATTGGAACATTTCCAGATCTGAGAGGGATGCTGACCACTGTGTATGTGTGTGTATATACATTCAGTCAAGCTGTGTAATCCCATTTTTAGAGGGAGGTCAAAAGAATTGTGGTTTTGGTCTTTCCCTTTCTTGCTAGTCGACTGCAAAGAATAGTTCATCTTTTCCTATCACTACATCTTCAGAACTCCATAACCCAACCTGATACTGGTGGCAAACTAATTTAATTAGATGGTACATATGGATTTCTGGCTCAAGATAAAGGAAAACACTAAAAGCATTTATTGTGTTGAAATTTTCAATGCCAATTTTCTGCTAAAAAGGAGGGATTTGAGAGGTCAAGGCTCTTGCAAGCACAGAGTTAGTGGCAGATTAGTTACAGTAGTTCAGCCTGAAAATTCCAGCAGAAATAAATACAATGGAATGCCATGAATTATCGGAGACCACAGCTTTAATCAGCTCTTGGGAAAAGAAAAACATGTATTTGGTTATTGACAGTTAATAAACTGAATTATGACATTTGGAAAAACTAGAACAAAAGAAGAGTTCTAGGGGTTTTAAAAGTAAACTAACTTTTTTTTCCCTTTATTTTCTTTTCTGGTCATAGGGAATTTTTTTCCTATTTATTATAGCAATATGTTTTTCAAAATTATTACCACTGTTGCTGGCACTTGGGTTTTCCAGATACTCCCTGCACTGTAAGTGTGGACCAGAAAACTGGGAAAAGCATGTCTCTACAGAATATATTAAAAAGGGGCAGAGATCCTAAAAAGATTGTGATTAACTCTCTTCACATGTTAAAAAAAACAGTGGCAGACACAGCAGGGCTTTTGAATATACTTTAGCAGTCTGACAGAAACCAATAAGAACCAGCATGTTCAGAGTAAAGGGTAAATATTGTTATAAACCTGCTTATTGTGTCTATTTCTAGGGGTCAGTGTATTCTACAGTTCTGCAGCCCCCATGGAAATAGCTGCAAACTCCACCTCGCCTCTCTTGGTGCAAAATTCCATTCCAGAATTTAAGATTTTCTTCAAAAGTTGTTTATTGCCCAAAAGGTTCCCCTCTCAACTCCACACCTCCCCCCAAAAAACAACCTTGGGACCATGAATGGCGTGTTAGCTGATGCAGGAGTGCCTTTGAGCCTGCAAACAGCTTTAAACAATTGCTTTGAGAGATGTGCAATGACCCATTCATGTTCATGGATTGTTCACCCTGAAGCCTAAAGATGACCTGTTAATGCTACATTTAATTGTTGCAGATTTTATCAGATACATCCAGCTAAAGTGCTTATCCAACACACTTAAACTGCCTCCTACTTCTCCCAAGTCCAAAAACCTCAACTATCCCTACGCAGCTGACCAAACCTCAATGCCAATAAGGCATAACTGCACTGTAGTACTACAGTCTCTGTAGCATATTGAGAAATGAAAATGTGGGATCTCATATCCAAATTAAACACTCCAAGGCTGCCATGCTGATGGTATTATTCATCTTCATGTCTAATTTGTTACCAATTCTCCATTGTGCAAAGTAAGTCACATTATTACAGAATTCCAGGCCTGTCGCGACAAAGAACTGCAGAGTGCAGCCTGCCTATCTCTATAGGGTCTCTGTGATCTTATGCTGCAGTCCCCTAAAACAACAGATGATGAGTGCAGAGGTACATCATTACATCCGAGTTCCCAAACTGTGATTTTTTTCCGAGTTGGAAACTTAGTGAGAAGAGAACATTGCCTGGGTGTTTAGCCACATGACTCACCTCCAAACTCCTGTGTATGACAGAGTCAACTATCAAAAAGGAGTGATCAACTGCACGAGCAAATTCGGCATTTAGGTGAGCATTGCAAATAGGCATGCAAAAGTGCAACATGGATAACCAGTGCCTAAATGCCCAAGCAAGTGAGCTCCAAAATAGAGCTGTAAGACAGCACCATGGACTCCACATGCAAACAAGTACAAGTAGAAGAGGCAGCTCAGATGCTGCAACATTCACAACCAATACTAACTTTTTGGAAGAGGTTTCAGTGAATTTCCCTTGATATCTCTCTCTCTCTCTCATACACACACAGGTCCCTCTTCATCGGTTACCACTGGCCCCACGTAGAAAAGCTTCCCCAGTTCCTGCGTGAGAAAGAGCAGGTTCCCAGGATCAACAGACACCCATTGAGAAGTAAGAGGAGCTAATGTCCACGAGCTAAAGCACCTGTTTTCCACACAGCCTGAAACAAGCACTGGAAACCTACATATAGCAGCATCATTCTAGTTGTGAGAGCCAGAAAGTGAAACCAGTGAGGGACACTATGAAAACTGATGGATCTAGCTTCTCTCCCCAGTTAAATGCAAAAATTAAGCAAAGAGCACAAATGTTAAAAAAAAATAATAATTCAGATTTCACGTGGTCAGTCTGAATAACCTCAGGGGCTGTGTGTAACATGGGGAGGAATTTTTTATTTTAAATATGATTTTTTCCTCAATACTAGCTTGCAAAATATTACAAGCCATGAGCCAGTTTTTATTCTCATAAGTGAAACTACCATGGTTTCTCATCAACAAATTCCCTTCAAAAAGAGGTACTAGAATAATAGAGGACAAACACTTTTTGATGTGCTCCAGTAGTGTCAGAGGTTAAAGAAATCAGTGCTCCAGAGACTCAGACATGTCATTGTCATAATTTAAAAACTGACTTACTAACTTAAATTATTTGGAGAGTTAAGTGCTTGTGTTATTGCAAATTAAACTAATTAGTATCATTTCCTGACAGCTGCAGTGAGCGATTGGATTTTTCTTCAGCCGCTCAGATGGGATGAAGAGAGTGGAGACAGCTTTGTGATTTAATGGAATGGAATCAGTTTATCATAGTAAGGGAACATCATTCCATTCTTAGCTCAGCACTGCCGCCTCCTCTGCTCCCTCTCAATTCATCAGCCATTATTGCACTCTTAATGTATTACACAGGAAGCCGTGCATAGACAGATGTGAGTTGTCGGTAACTTTACGAATATCTGGAGAAGAAGCCATGCTGGAATATGTGATATGTCCCCCTTTTGGAAATGTTGTGGATTATGCTGTCCAACCTTTTAACCAACATTATATCTGGCAGTAGAAGATACAGAAACTTATTTCCATACCGCAAATGGTTTAATTGGTGTAAGGCAGCTTTGCAAACGAGCACTGATTGAAATCTCCAGCTTCCATGACTAGATGCACAAAGTGGAAAGTTTCAGTATATAATCCTCAGGCATTTAGGAAACCAGTCACATTTATTGAGTGTGGAAAATGTGTCCCTAGAATGGTGGTAAAACCAAGTTGCTGACTTGTGCTGAGAATTTCCATTAGGTTATATGAAGAGCAACAATAGCAGGCAGTCCCTACATACAGTTTATAAAATGTCATATTGAAAACTTACAGTAATCAGATCACTAGGGAAAAGTCTAGGATTTCTTTAGATGAGCCAGAATGAAATAAAAACTCTTGTCCACCTTCCACATCACAGAAGCCCACACAAATGGATGAAATTACTTGGAATTCAATTATTCTGGAATTCTAATTTTCTAGAGACCATTGGGTGGTGCTTGAACTGTCTTATTAGATGTTCAGTTTGGTCAATTTTTGCTCTGCTTGTATTACTGAACCGGCTCCAAAGGTTTGCTTTATCTTGGAGCCATTGGGATAGATGGTAGTTTTGAGGTCAACAGAATGGATTAATGGTTTTGATTGTAATTAATTGCTGATTGCCAACATCTCTACATGGAAATTGAATTACCTCTAATTGTATTAAAAATAATTTTATGCTGCCCTCCTCTGTAGTCACTATGCTTGGAGTAGCCTTGATTGAAAGAAATGTATATTTCTATAAAGCCAAACATATCAGTGCACAGCCTGAGAGTTTGCAAAAAGCTTGGGAAGGAGGAATCCTCTCACAGTTGCCCTGCAGTGGCTTCTGCCTATAAGCCATCCAAGGCATTTAACTAGCCTCCATTACCATAGTATCCAAGCACCTCACTATCTTTAATGGGTCTATCCTCAAAACACCTCGGTAAGATAGGGAATTGCTACGCTTTGTTATTATCTGTAGAATGGAGGGCTGAGGCAGGCAGACAGACTCGACTCAGTCTACACGACAAAGGTTTGCCAGCACAGCTACCTGGGCTAGCCGTGTGGAAAACAAAAAACAAAAAAACCCTCACCTCCCAGCCGCCATTGTCAGAATGCTTCTGTCGGTATAGCAGTGTCATGTGGCAAGGTGGTTTGGCTAGGCCAGCAGGAGAACTCCTGTTGCAAACACTGCATCTCTAGTAGAGAGCTCTGCCAGCATACCCTTACCAGCAAAGGTTCTGAAGTGCAGACAAGCCGACAGTGACTTGTCCAAGGTAACGCAGGAAGTCAGGAGTGGAGCAGGAAATGAAACCTGGGCCTTCCACATCCCAGCTAGTGCCCTAATTACTAGACTGTCATTAATCTTGGAGCCCTATAATGAAGGATACAGTAGACTTGTCTCTCCATCCTCAGGGGAAAAATAGCCAGTGGATCTGCAGAATCATTGATTCACTATCCCAGTCCCTCCATGCTGATCAGCCCTTATGGGGTATTGCAGAGTGTCTTATGGGGTTTTTCATGCGGTAACAATGGGACGGGGTTAAAATAAGGCAGGACAAAACTGCGTTCCGTCTTCCCCTGCACTGAACATGAAGGCTCATACAGGCGTCTGGGATATACTCTGGCCCTATGCAAGCTAATTATTTGATAGTGACAATGAAGCTTGTCTCCAAAAATTAAAAAAATTAAAAGAAAAAATGAATTCAACAAGTAGAGGTTAGTCTTCAGCTAAAGGTTAAATGAACGATCAAAAATTTATATTCCTGTACAGAGAAAGCCTGCCCTATACTTTGCCACCCCTGGCAACCTGATACAATAATCAGCTCCAAGAATCAGCCTCTCGGGAAACCAGAAGTTACTCTTAGAGATGGGTGAACCTCTTAGCGTTTGAGATTTTGTGGAGCATTCAGACTATTTTGGGGCTTGGCAGATTAACTGGAATAGGATTCTTTTCCTGTAATTTGGGGCATTTTTGGTGCAAAAAATGGATTGCTCTTCAAACTGTGCCTTTTAATAGCAAAATAAAAGTCTGTGCTAGACTAGAACCACCTTCAGAGCTAAGATGACCTTGTGGGTACCCTTCATCCTCTACCTACAGTTAATATCCAGTAGAAAATCTCCCCATCTCTGCTTCTTTTTCCCACACTATTTGTCTCACTCTGCCCCTTCTCTACTCCTTTCTCCTTTCACACTGGCATTTTTTCCACTCTGGTCTCCCTATAGTCTTTGCTTTTATTCAACTATTTTCCACTCTCTGCCCACCCCACCCATCCCACCAGTGTCTTCAATGAAATGAAGACTTGAGTACAAGTTGAAATGTTCAAACCAATACTGTCTGAGTGTGTTTGAATTTAAGCCAGACGAGTTTGCTCATCCCTTGTTATGACTGTCCTAGCAATAGTACAGCAGTACTAATGGAATTTGTTTCCAATGGGTGTTTTGTATGATAAAATTGTATAATTTTATACAAAAACCCTTCCAATGCATATGTGAAATAGAGCAGTATCTAATGATTCCACTCCATTTTTAGTAGAACATGCACGATTCTTCTTGAGTTTTGAGTAGAGAACCTTTACTGCGGCTTCAGCTTTCGTCACAAGATCTAGTACAAGAGGGGGACTTCACTCATCCCTCACTTTAGCAGGAGCTCCGAGTGAGGTACTATTTTACTCTTGAAATTCAGAGCACTATCCATGGGTATAAAGAAGAAATTCTTCAGAGTGGACCCAGGAAACCAAAAGGTCTGTCTACAATAAGGAGAGCATGGCTATGGCTATGGAAGATATTTTTGTCCGGATTACCTGCTGTTGCTTCCACTGCCAGAGGTAGCAGTGCCAGGGTAGTCTGGGCTCCAGGCAGGTGCTAGCATTTTAAGGTCCTTGTCTTCTAACCTTAATCAAGGCAAGCCTACATGACAGAATGCTTAAAACACTGGCAGCCACCAGTGCTTTGCCTTCACTAGCATGCCCACTGATACCAAGGTGAAATGGGGGTGGCAGTAGCCACAGAGAATTTTAGCAAGAATTTCCTAATGAGTACAGGCAAGGCCCAGTCAGCTAAGTATTTTACTCTGTATCTCCTGATGGATTCTTGGGCCTAGCTGTGCACACCTGATCTTTCCCACTGCTATGCTAGTGAAATTCCAGTTGTGGTTATAACAGAGCCATCTTGGGCACCTGTTAGCATGCTTAGTGGATTTCACTCACATGTTTCTGTAGAGAGCAGACTGGAAGTTAACACTGAAGTCAACTGAGTTATACCAGTTTGGCCCAGAAGGTTTAAGATGTGCACCAGAAAATCAGAAGTTTAATTGCAACTTCAATCTGCCCTTTCTGGGAAGGAGAAAAGAGCAGCCAACATATTGTACTGTAGGTTAAAGTCACCTTTGGCCCCAGATCAGCTCTAGCTGGATTTCTTTTCACCCCTCCTTCCCTTGCTATAAAACTAATTCTGACTACACCTCTACAACTGGAGATGTTGGTTCTTGAAAATAAAGAGGAATTGGATCAACAGCTCTCTTGATCTGTCATGAGCTTTCAAAAACAAGGGACACTTCAATTACAGAAGATAAACATGGGTGCCTAGATTTTTCAGAAATGACTAGTGATTTTTGGTGTCCAACCTGCCACATCTTAAAGGTGTCTGGTTTTCAGAAAGTGTTGGGCACCCAACCTCCAAAATCAGGCCCTTTTAAGAAGCCTCAAGTTGGGCATCCAAAATCACTAGTTGCTTTGAAAAATTTAATCTTAGAAAACTACTTGGCTTTCTCTAGGAGAGGAGAGAGTCTCAAGATGCTTCAAGAAATCACCTCTGGACAAACAAAATGTTTCTTTCCCCAATGGGAAAAATATATAGAATTTAGTTCCTTACCAGAAAAGTATGACCATTTTTGCATTGTAAGTTAGTTGCTTAAACCAAGGAAGCCAACTCGGACTTCTTGGGTTACAACAGCAACCACAATAATGAACTGATGCTCCCAGTCCTGATCTCTTCCAGAGATTATAGCTAATTCCGTCTGGAAGAATAGCCACAGCAGGGACTTGCATTTGGGTTCTGCTCTTTATAAGTTATTACTTTTCAGCACTTGCCATGATTAGATGGCAGACATCCCTCAGACAGATATCTCCCTTGTGACAGACATTGTCTAGTATTCAATTAACGCATTCTTAGGCTGAGGAGACAAAAGATGCTCTTGGTAACAGGCTTTTGCATCATGTAGTTAAACAGATAAAATAGCTGCTTTTCTGTCACACAAAAATGCTTAGAGAGTCAGGAAGAAAAGTTCACACATTCCTGCCTGACTAAAGGCTTCTCTGCAATGTGGGTTTAGACACTGCAGTAGTTGCAGCCATGTAACCGCACTGGTGCTTGACCAGGGCAAATGCTTACTGTAGATGCACTGCACAGGTTGGGAAAGCAACTTGCAATGGCACGGTGTGACTTCTGCAAGCATCTGCTCTGATGCAGATACACCAATGCAAACATCCCAGGGCAGAAAAACCCTAAGAAACATCAAAATACAGATGGCCAGTTACAGGGAAAACCCATCATCTACCCATCATCAGCTTTACAAAGGGCATTATGCTTCACATTTTCAAGGGGATAAGTGATCTTCTGCCACACAGCTACCATTGACCTGAAGGAAGTTCTGTGCTAAAGCCCAGTAACTCTGACAGGTTTGGAGTTACATTCCTGGTCTTCCCCTTTGAGTCCATATTGGCACAACTTAAGCGAACCTTAATGGATGAGCCTTTGGAGCTACATGTCATCACTATTAGCTTAAAGCCAAGCCAGCCTAAGGCAGACTAAAATGCTTGTGAAAATAAGAAGAAAGGCACAATAGTGAGGCTGTGACCTGTCAGTTGCCCCAGTCAGCAATTTAGAAACAATAAGACCGCACTTGACTGAAGAATTACAGTTGGATTTCTGATGCTCAGCAAGCATCCCATTGCCACAGCTTCTCTTATAGTCAGAGAATTGCTAAATGTCCTCAAAATCCCTCCTAGGATGTGTACATTTCTCTCATGGGCCAGATAAGTCTGTCTCTCTGAAGGAACTTCATTTCACCTCCTTGATCATGTCCTAGTACATGCATTTCTCACCCTTGCCCATCTCTTTTTCTTCTTTTATCTACTCTGTCAAAAATGGGACCCATAATTCCTAACTAGCACTGCTTTGCTGGGGGTAGCAACGGCGGAAGCTGTACTGTAGGTAGGACATATATTTTTGCCATGTGGTGTCCAAATTTGCAGATTTGTTTCCCATTTTGTCTGAACAGGGTTACCCATCTCTAATTGTCAAGTTTCTAAAATGAGAGCATTTCATATCTAGCTAACATATGTTTAGTTAACACAAATGGACACGAGTCTGTAAAGTTATACACCCCCTACTACATTTTACATCCACTTGCTTTGATTTGTGCTTGAATCCGAAACAAAGCACTGAGAGTAGAGATCTTGTTTTGTCCTTGTTGCTTTCAATAATCTAGCCAAGGAGATAGATTGGCTGGATGTGCAAGAGTGAATGATATTATCCCCTTGCAGGTGGCCCACAGAGAATAAGGAACCTGGCACAGCTCCCTGCTATAGAAATTCTCCTTTAATTCAAGCAGTAGTAGAAGGATGGTTTTAGGGAATGGAGGGAATCACAGTTTCAACCCCAGTTCCCAAGATCAGTAAAGACTGTGTTTGGAAAACAAATTAGGCATACAACGTGACAGGCAGACATCTTATCCGTCTGTGTTAACTAGACATATGTTAGCTAGATATGAAACACTCTCATTTTAAAAACTTGACAATTAGAGGTGGGTAACCCCGTTCAGACAAAATAGGACACAAATCTGCAAATTTGGACACCACATGGTAAAAATATATGTCCCTACCTACAGTACAGCTTCCACTATTGCTACTACCAGCAAAGCATACCACAGCAGCTGGCTTTCACTATTATTAAACAGAATCTTTTGCACTATAGCATCATAAAAATGGTTTCCATGTCATTAATCTATAATGTGAGTCCATTGCTTTAACTAGCTTCTAATAAACCCAAAGAGAACAGCTGATACATTTAACCGAATAGTAAAATGTTCAGTAAATTGATTTTTGGAAATAGTGTCCGGAGGTAAAGAGGAATATTCTATATTTTGGGCTTTTTGTAAGTTTGCTGTCATAGACAGAATGGTTGTGCATATACACCACACTGATGAATGATAATTCACCTAAGCATACACTGACATTCCCTGGGATCATGTCTGGTCAAGAGTCCATAGATTTAGAACTCCTGGATTTCATATAAACTAAATGGATTATAGTCATTCTGAATGAGCAGGGAAAAGAGGCAAAAATCTTAATTTTAAGGGTCTTTCATCTCAAACACTGAGGCACCAGTGATCTCAAGAACAGATTTCTTATTGCACTCTTTCTTCCCCCATATAAAAAGTGATTAACACACAAGCCAATTCCTAAATGCCTTCCTTCCTCTACACTCACTCCCATTTTATTTTCACACAGGAGGGAGAGAACCCTGTGTGTGTTTGGGGTAGATGGGATGGAAACAGAAAGGTGACGTCAGCTGATGGTAGGGTGACCAGACAGCAAGTGTGAAAAATCGGGACATGGGTTGGGGCGTAATAGGCACCTATATAAGACAATGTCCCAAGGATAGGGATTGTCCCTATAAAATCGGGACATCTGATCACCCTAGCTGATGGACAGGTTTTTCCATTTCCCTTTGCAGGCAAACATGGGTATTGGAGAGTCACTGGCTCTCTGGGTCAATATTAAAGTAACGCCCCAGCAGGCTGCTCTTGGGAGTGCTGTCTTTCAGTGGAAATTAAAAAACCGAGAACAAAGACCACGTGTTATTTCTGTGTTTCACAATCCCTTGACTCTAGCACAATGGGGACCCAAACTTGATCCAGGCTTCTGGGTGCTACTGTAATATAAAGAAAGGTTATGAAACATTCCATGACACATTGCCTCGTGCCACAGGATAAGTTGTTAACTAGAGCTGGTGGAAATGTTCCTGACTGAACAGTTTTCCACAGGAAAATGCTGATGCAATGACATCAAGACGTCTTGTGGGAATGGCTCCATTTCGTCCAAATTTTCAATGAAATATTATTGGAAAATTTTGTTTCAATAGACTCAACAGGCTTTGCTTTGTCTTTATCATTTCAACTTTTTTACTATATAAATATGGAATACAGACAGATTACTTATAAATACAATACATTACATAGATCGCCCAAACAAATATTTTCATACGTTTTGTTTTGTGGGGAATTTCAAAATTTAGATTCTTCATCCCAATTTGTGAGAAAACGGCATTTCGAAGGGTTGGAATTTCCCATGGAATGAAAATTCTGAGTTTCAGCTAACTCCAGTATTACTGCAGATGGCCTGGCCAAGTTCTAGCTGGCTAGTTACATGCTGCCTTCCTTAATTCCTCCTGCGGCTCATGCTCTCTTTCTGCCCTAAACAGCTGTGTGGTGTATCTAATCTGTACAGCATTTTGGGATAAAAGACACTGTCTATATCTGCTTATTCTAGGCTGTAACCCCCCTTGTAGATTGTAAGTTCTTTGAGACAGGGTCTGTCATTTACCATGGATTTAGAGCGTGCCTAGCACAATGCAATTCTAACCTGGTTGAGACATTTAGGTGCTACCATGTCATGAATGGTGTATAATAATTGCATATAATACTATTTAGTAGCTTGGACTGAAAGCATGATCTGATCTGCGGCTTGTCTACACACACACACAGTTAGTCTGGTTCTTTTGGTTTAAACCAGGCTTTGTTTCAGTTTAGTAATAGATTTAAGCTAAACTGAAATGAAGCCACTCAAATCAAAAATAGAGTGTCCACACCGGGGGTCAACTAAACCAATGCCAATGTGTGCAAACAAACCCTTGAAATGCAATGCAATGAAAACTGCACCCTAACCAATCTATTTTTACTTCCTGTAGACCCTTGATGCCTGCCTTATGATTATGTGCTGCATACACATTTTCAGAGTGATTTTCTTTTCTATGTAAATTCCAAATCCTAGAGATTTCTCTGTGACATTATCAAATATGTTCTTCAGAACAGGAAAATAAGTCAGCCATAAAATCAACCTATATCCCACAAAAACCAAAATCAGCCTGTGTTAAAAAAGTTAGTTTCATGGAAATGTTATTAGTGATTAGTTTCAAGGCTGTGTCACTATTTATTTGTATTGTGGTAGCACCTAGAGATGTCAGTCCAAATGTGCTAGGTGCTGTACAAACATGGAACAAAGATATCCCCTGGCCTCAAGAGCTTAGCATTGAAAGACTCTGCTTTCAGTGCCACCAGTCTGCATCTTTACCAGGACCTCTCCCAGTCAGGTGATTATGGTGATTTTTGCTCTTTCTGTTTTTATAACAGCAAAGGCCTTGGAGAGTGGGATGGAGATAGGAGAAGGGGAGCAGGTTTGGTTGTCTTGTGGCACCTCTCACCCTATGCACACCACTATCTTTGGTTAGGCAGCAGTTGTGAGAGCACCCAAGCCAGCAGTGGTTACCTCCACACTGCCTCAGGAGTTTGGGAATAGGAGCAGCGGTTCCTGGGGTGCTCTGGTGGAGGAAAACTAAATTTTATTTGTGAGTGTTAACTAAAAGATACCTTATCTGCACTCACTGCGCTATCTACCTCACTAATGCTTGTATAAAAGTCATGCTGTTAATGTAATAGCTGATTTAAACAAAGGCAGGGTATTTTTAGAACAATAAAAAACCCTATTCATATCTAATTATGCAAACTGTGAACAAGAAGATGCTTGTCTTGCATTAGTTGAGACTGACTCCTGTTGTAATTTGCTCTTTTTTGCTGCAGAAAGCATTTCTTTTTGTAGCTTATTGCTTCAGTACAGCTCTAAGCCATAGGCAAATACACTACAGGTCAGCGAGGAGTGTTTCTGCTGCGGTGGTATGCTGGAGTTAGGTAGTGCAGCGGAATAATGTATTCTAATGCAGATTACTGTGATTTGCTGCTGTGTGATTCACAGATATGATTGCATCCAATTTCAGAAATAAGTGGAACCGTCTGCTCTTTGTATTCATTCAAAAAGCCATTCAGTGACACTCAAAACGATTGCCATCTTTGCCACCTAAAACATGAAAGGAAGCCAGTCCATGTCACAGCAGTAACTTTCTTCATTGTGCCCTCAAATTCAGTAGCACACCTGCTTTGGGGAGAAGTTGAACAGCAGCCCCTTTATCCTCCCATGGAAGTTGGGAGGTTGTTTTGTTTTTGATAGACACACATATGCTTTCCCATTTGGAGTTGGTCAGTTCTGGATTCTCATTCTCTCCCTCCTATCAGTTCTGTAACAATACACCTCCTGGTAAATTGTAACTACTTATGAGTCAACTTGAAAAACTTCTGAGTTTGTAGTCTAACTTGATATTTTTGGTATGTTAATGATACCTGTGGAATATAATTAGCCTATTATTTATTACTTCTATTACATGATACCTAGGTGGTCCAGCAGAGGTCAATATCTCACCCTGCTGGACTCTACATAAATACAGGAAGTCAGAGTCCTTGTCTTGGGGCTTGTCTTCACTACCGGGGTAAGTTGACCTAAGTTACGCTACTCCAGTTATGTGAATAATGTAGCTGGAGCTGACACAGTTTAGGTCTATTTACCACGGTATCTTCACTGCGCTGCGTCGACGGGAGATGCTCTCCGGTCGACTTCCCTTACTCTTCTCAGAGACCTGGAGTCGACCAGAGAGCACGCTGCCATCGATTTAGCGGGTCATCACTAGACCTGCTAAATCAATCCCTGTTGCATCGATTGCAGCAGGGTCAATCTCCCCATAGTGAAGACCAGCCCTTAGAGAGTTTACAATCTGAAGGAGTCAGACAGACAAAGGAATTATTGTTATCCCTGTTTTTCAGAGGGGGAACGAAGAGGTTAAATGATTTACCCAAGATCCCACAGGAATTCTGCAGTAGACCCAACAACCAAACACTGTCTCATTGGTAAGGCATTGAACTGGGACTCAGGAGACCTATCTTTCCTCTCTGGTAAGCTGTGTAAAAAATGGATTTCTTGGTTTGCTGGCAATTCAAAAATATATTTTGTAAATTTGGGGTTGAAACAAAATTGAAAATTTCTAAGTTTTCAGCAAATCAAAAAAGTAAAAATAAATCTGGGGTCAAAAACTATTTTGTTTACATTTTAATAATTGAAAACAACATTTAAATAAAATTAAGGAAAATGTTTAAACAGTCATTTCAAATCAAAGCATAGAAACATCTCATTTTTTCCTGATCCTTTGAGAGGGGAAAGTGTTTACAACTGAAACAATTTGGCAAAAATCAACACAAATCTGCAATGCATTTTGGAGTTACCAAATCTGCATTTTGTGCTGGAAAGTTTCAGACCATTTTTTTTTTTTTTGCTAGCTCTATCTGTTTGCAACTGTCCTAGCACTTAAGTCAGCACTTTTTCTTCTAGTTATTTTTCAGACCGGTGGAAATAGTCATATAAATGTGTGGATTTTCTGGCATGACTATGGCTGAAACTGCATTTTTGAATGTTGAAATGGGTAGTCACAGCCTGCTCCCTTGGGCTGAAAACCAGAGTAGGCCCAGGTCTCTCAGAATGCTCCACTGTAGACATTCCATCAGACTGTTCTGAGGAGCGGCAGGATTTGCCTCTCTCTCTGGAATGGCGTGGGGTTCAGCCCCAAGGATACTGATCCACTGAAGGTCAAGTCGATGGGGTCCTCATGTCGCAGTCCCCTGCAGCTCCCCTCCCACCCCATCAACACAGCCCTAGCAGCAGGGCTGGCTTTAAGCTGATTCCCCCAATTCCCCGGAATCAGGCCCCGTGCCTGTGCCTAAGAGGGCCCCGTGCCTTAGGCGTCTTTTAAATTTTTTTTTTATTATTATTTTTACTCACTTGGCAGCGGGGAGGCGGGGGTCCCACTGCAGGTCTTCGGTGGCATTTCGGTGGCGGGGGAGAGAGTCCACTCCAGGGCTTCAGTGGCATTTTGGCAGCGGGGGATCCTTCAGTGCTGCGGAAGACCCGGAGTGGACCCCTTGCTACCGAAGTGCCACTGAAGACCTGGAACGCTGCCGGGTATTCAAATCGGGCCCCACCCTTCATAAAGCTGGTCTTGCCTAGCAGTGTCTCAAGCTCTCTTAGCAGTGGCACCAAACAGCCACGCCCCAACAGCTTTTAAACATTGGCCCTGTATTGAGTCAGGATGGCTGCTGCAGTCTGGTGCATCGCTGCGACTCCAGGGTTGTAACGTCATTGCCATGACCTGACCAGCTTTCCATACAGACAGAGAAGTAGCTGGGCCAAATGTCAGCGTATGGCATCGTGACCTGGAGCACAGTTGTTCAGACACCAGGATTTGGCTCAGCTACCCCTCTGCCCAAATGAAGATGCGGCTGGGCCAAATGGCATTGTGACGTGGCACACGGGGAGTCTATTCCTCTATGGGGGAGCACAGGGGAGTCCACGGAGAACTCAACTTCTGGAGTCACGAGCTCATGCTTGGTGTGAGTAACCTAGGGTTAGGGTTCATAAAGGTAGGCTCCCCACCCCATGGCTAGGGATCTAATGGGTAGGGCTCCCTTCTCTAGAGTTAAGGTTCCTATGGGTGGAGCTCCACAACCTCAGGTTAGGGTTTCTATGGGTAGGATACTTGCAGCTAGGGTTAGAGATCCTATTGGTAGGACTCCTTGCCCTAGGTTTAGAGTTCTCTGGCAGAGGAAGAACTTTGGGGGAGGGAACGAGCGGGGACCTGAAGGGGAGCCCTCTCCCCCAAACCCTCAGAAATATCTGAATTGTCACCACCGCTAACAGATTATTGGAAAGGTGAAGGGGTGCACGGGCCTGCTCACATCTCATATGTAAGTGCCTCACCCTCCGCAGACTCTCCATTGGGGTGGAAGGAGAGTCCTCCGGAGTACAGAACAACAGCATAGCCATTCTAATGAACCTATTTAAACACAGCTGCATTTGAAACAATTAAAGCAGGCAGCTGAACAATTGCCACTAGTTTCTTTCTCCCAGAGCACCCTTCCCTGGGGATAACAAGTCAGCTGGAATCACTGGGACAGCTCTGCAGTGTGATGAATAGGCAGTGCTAGCAATTGTCATTGTTCACGTGCTACAACAGCTCATCCCTTACATTTGTGACCCTAAGCAGCCCCAGTGGCAGCTAGCGAGGGGTTCACTATTCTGTAACAGTAATTCCTGACACGCCTGACAAACTCACTACAGCTAGCGTACTGCTCTCATGCTATTTATCCATAAACGAGGTCATGTAAGATCTTAAATGAAAGCCAGGATCACATTGATCATAGAATCATAGAAATGTAGGGCTGGAAGGGCTGTTAAGAAGTGATCATGTCTAGCCCCCTGCGCTGAGGCAGGACCAAGTAAACCTAGACCATCTTTAACAGGTGTTTGTCCAACCTGTTCTTAAAAACATCTAGTGAAGGGGATTCCATAACTTCCCTTGAAAGCCTATTCCAGAGCTTAACTACACTTACAGTGAGAAAGTTTTCTCTAATTTCCATTTCTGCAGATTAAGCCCATTACTTCTTGTCCTTTCTTCAGTGGGCATGGAGAACAATTGATCACCATCCTCTTTATAAACAGCCCTTAATATGTTTGAAGATTGTTATCAGGCTCCCACTCAGTTTCCTTTTCTCAAGACTGAACAGCCCAGTTTTTCTAACCTTTCCTCACAGGTCAGATTTTCTAAACCTTTTATCACTTTTGTTGCTCTCCTCTGGATTCTCTCTAGTTTGACCATATCTTTCCTAAAGTATGGCATCCAGAATGGGACACATAACTACAGCTAAGGCCTTACCGGTGCCAAATAGAGCAGAAAAGTTACCCTCCTGTGTCTTACATACAACACTCCTGTTAGTAACCCCAGAACGGTATTAGTCTTTTTTGAAGCTGCAACATATTGTTGGCTCACACGCAATTTGTGATCCCCTATCCTTTTCAGCAGTACTACCACCTAGCCCGTTATTCCCCATTTGTAGTTGAGCATTTGATTTTTTCCTTCTTAAGTGAAGTACTTTGCAGTTGTCTTCATTGAATTTCATCTTGTTAAGGTCATTTGGAATTCTAATCCTGTCCTCCTAAGTGATTGCAACCTCTCTCAGTTTGGTGTGATCTGCACACTTTATATGCATATGCCCCACTCCATTATCCAAGTCATTTGATGAAAATATTGACTAGTACTGGACTCAGGATGGACCTCTGTGGGACCCCACTAGAAACACCCTCCCAGTTTTACAGTGAACCGTTGATAATTACTTTTTGAGTATAGTCATTAAATCAGTTGTGCATCTACTTTATAATAATTTAATCTACACCACATTTCCCTATTTTGCTTAGGGAGAATGTCGTGTGGGATTGTGTCAAAAGACTTACTCAACTCAAGATATCTCACATCTACTGCTTCCTCCTAATCCACTAGGCCAGTAACCCTGTCAAAGAAGGAAATTAGACTGGTTGGCATGATTTGTTCTTGACAAATCCATGCCGGCTATTCCTTATAACTAAAGTTAAGATTTTTGTCATGGTTAGTTATAATACAAGTCATGGACAGGTTATGGGCAATAAACTAAAATTCACAGAAGCCCACAACATGTCCCTGACTTTTACTAAAAGAAACGGGGGGGAGAGATGACTGCTCCAGCCCCCGCTGGAGCCACTGCCACGGGGAGCTGAAGCCAAAAGAAGTCAGGGAGGTTCGTTAAAGTCACAGAATCCATGATTAAATCGTATCCTTACTTACAACCATATTATGCTCCAAGGGCTTACCAATTGTTTATTTAATAATTATAATTTGTTCCAGCATCTTTCCAGGTATCACAGTTAGGCTAATGGGTCTCTAACTCCCTGGCTCCTCTTGGTCCCCCTTTTTTAAGAAGGTACTATCCTTGCCCTTCTTCAGTCTTCTGGGACCTACCCCATCCTCCAGGAGTTCTCAAAGATCATTGCTAGCGGTTCCAAGATTGTTTCAGCTAGAGCCTCAAGTACCCTAGGATGAATTTCACCAGGCCTGCCCACTTGAATACATCTAATATCTAAATATTGTTGAATCTTTTCTTTCCATATTTGGCTTGCATTCCTTCACCCTTGTCACTAATATTAATTGTGTTGAGTAACTGGTCACCATTAGCCTTTTTAGTAATGTCTAATGCAAAATAGGCTCTCCTCAGCTTTCTTCATGTCATCAGTTATTAGCATTCTTCCACTAAGTAGAGGACCAACACTTTCCTTTGTCTTTCTCTTGCTCCTAATGTATTTAAGGAACTTCTTATTGCCTTTTATATCCCCTGCTAGGTGTAACTCATTTTATGCCTTAGCCTTTCTGATTTTGTTCCTACATGCTCGTGTTATCCCTTTGTACTCCTCCTTAGCAATCTGTCCATGTTTCCATTTTTTATACAATTCCTTTTTGATTTTCTGGTCATTAAAGAGCTCCTGATGGATCATTAATATTGCTGTGAAATATATGTGGTGAAAATATGTTCCTAAGTCTGAATCCAGGCAATGTTGACAAACAGGTTTCTGCCAGACAAAGGATGTCTATTTACCTGTCTGCCTCAGTTCATATATAAATTAAGCATTGTTAACCAACACAGTGTGAGCCCCATTTGTTTATGAAGTCAGCATTCCAGGGAGTAAATCCCAGAGGGTCCTCCTGACTCTGGAGACCAACAATGAGATTTGAGGGATATCACAAGAAGGCATAAGGACACCTCTTTATTCTGCCCCTGAGGAATTAATTGAGCAGTACAATTACGTTCATGAAAACAAGATCCAAAAACACTACAAGCGATTTGAGTGAGATTAGACTGCTTTTAGTGAGGTAACTAGCCTGTTAGAGTTAAGTTTAATCTCTAGAAAGTGGGTATTGGTTTTGTTTTATATGTAACCTGTTCCCATCATTAACCTTATTGACTATCACTTAAATCTTAATCTTTGAGAATAAACTATTGTTTTCACTATAAAGCTATCTCAATGCTGTGATGGTTCAACTGAGGATCAGCTCAAACAAGTTGGTATGTACCCTGTCCCCCTTGGTGATAGTAAACCTGGTATTTCTGCGAGAGGCCAGTGACAGGGGCAGGATATCACAGTGAACACCTTACAGAGGGTCAGGGACTGGGTTGCACCTGTTAACCTACAAACCATAGTGAGGGTTAGCATTGCCCTGGTGGTGTCAGGGAGCTGACACGCAGTTAAGCACAAGCAACTTTCTCTCTATCTGGAGGCAGGGAGGTGGAGAGTAACAAGGTAACTCTCAGTCCTAGATACTCAATGAAAGCATCACATCATTTTACAATAAACATCCCACCCCAATAACAAACAAACAAACTAGACAGACCAAAGCCATTTCATAATACCTACTGCATGGCATAGAGAAATTTCACCCAAGAAGAAAAGCAGATCCACTCTCTCCCAATTGTCACTAGACCTGCTGCCCAGTGGCATGCACAGCACTCTAGTCCCACTTGGGAAATCCATCCTGTCAAGTATGGGATATGGTCATGGAAAAATTAGCAGAAGGACAATAGCAGAAGGACAACCAGTATAGTATAATTTGATTTCTTAATTTCCATTTGCTGGGGGGCCAAACGTACCCTGGTTTGGATGTTCTGCCCAATTTTCCCTGACAACTTGATCCCTCTGTAATAATTTGATCCTTTGTGCCATGGCTAGGATTACAAACAATTCCATGATAGTGTTTGTGGCTTGTAGTCAGTAAAGCACTTACACATAGCTATAGAATTAAACCCTTACTTAAGTGCTTGCTCAGGGCAGGACTCAAGTTTACGTTTAAAATTTAGCACATACTTATGGGTTTTCCTGGATTGGGCCTATATCTGCAACTATACATCCTACTTTGATTTTTCTACTTGCGATTCTAAGGTCTGTTCCACAATGTAGTGGGGCGACTGCCCCAATCCTGAGGAACAGGGGTTAAAAGCACCCCTGGAGAGAGCTGCAGCAGTGAAGAAAGCCTCGGCTGATTGGGGAACCAGCCACACTCCAATCAGGGCCCAGCTGGCCCTTATAAGAGGGCAGTGGGCCAGGAGCATACAGAGTGTCTCTCTCTCTCTAGATGTGGAGAGAGATGGGCCTGGCTGCTAGGAGCTAAGCAGGGTACCAAGACTGGAGCAGGGCAGGGGGAAGGCCAGAGGAGCTGGGGAGCTCTGGCTTAGAAACCCCCCAAGGCTTCAGGCCTTTTTAAAGGCCAGAAAGGGTACTGGGGTTGCAGAGGGGCAGCTGAAGGGTAGGCCGAGGCAGCAGGTTCAAATCCCCCTTGCCAGTGATGAGTGGCACTGTCATAAACAGATAGTTAAGGGTTAATGTCTATTTTACCTGTAAAGGGTTAAGAAGCTCAGTAAACCTGGCTGATACCTGATCAGAGAACCAATAGGGGGACAAGATACTTTCAAATCTTGGTGGAGGGAAGTCTTTTGTTTGTGCTCTTTGTTTTGTGGGTTGTTTGCTCTTGGGACTAAGAGGGACCAGACGTCAATCCAGGCTCTCCAAATCTTTCTGAATCAGTCTCTCATGTTTCAAACGTGTAAGTAATAGCCAGAAAAAGAGTGTTAGTCTTTGTTTTCTCAACTTGTAAATGTTCCTTTTTTTGCTGAGAGGATTTTACCTCTGTTTGCTGTAACTTTGAACCTAAGGTTAAAGGGGGTTCCTCTGGGTATATGAATCTGATTACCCTGTAAAGTATTTTCCATCTTGATTTTACAGAGATGATTTTTTACTTTTCTTCTTTAATTAAAAGCTTTCTTTTTAAGAACCTGATTGATTTTTCCTTGTTTTTAGATCCAAGGGGATTGGATCTGGACTTCACCAGGGACTGGTGGGGGGAAAAGGAGAGGGGAATGGTTATTTCCCCTTTGTTTTAAGATCCAAGGGATTTAGATCTGTGTTCACCAGGTAATATGGTGACGTCCTCAAGGCAACCCAGGGAGGGGAAAGTTTTGGGGGGAACAGAAAGTGCTCCAGACACTGAAATTCTGGATGGTGGCAGGTACCAGATCTAAGCTAGTAATTTAAAAGCTTAGAAGTTGTCCCATGCAGGTCCCCACAATTTGTACCCTAAAGTTCAGAGTGGGGGTAGGAATCTTGACAGGCACTTACACGGCAGTCTGGACCCAGGGAAAAGGAGGCTGGAATCTGGAGACTGGTCTGTAGCCAATAAGTCGCATGAGGCGAGGTGGGGATAGAGGGTGGGGATCCCTGGGGGAAGGGAAAGACCCAGACCTGGGCTGCGCGGGTGGTACTTCTAGGGGGCAGCACCCTGGCCTGAGAGGGGCACTGGGGTCCAGGAGGGATATGGGCCCAGTATGAAGCAGGACACCGGCCTGCAGAGGGTGCTCTAGAGGCTGGAAATGCAAATTCCCTGGATGACCAGCATGAGGCGCCTCAGGGGTGAGTCCCGTCCCACATACCTAAAATTTAGGTCAACCTACCTACATTACTCAGGGCTGGGGGAAAATTGTGCCCTGTGTGATGTAGTTAGGTCAACTAAACCCCCACTGTGGATGCAGTTAGGTCAACAGAAAAAATTCTTCTAGCAGCCTAGCTTAAAAACTCCTGCATTGATGGAAGGAAGCATCTACACTACAGTGGCACAGCTGACATGCCAGAGCTGTACTGCTGTAGCCATTCTAGTGTAGACCTACTCTAAAATAAAATCTAAAAAGTAAATCAAGGTAGAAGAGGTCAAGCCAAATGGACTGAATTCTGCCCTCAATTGCTGTGCTGTAATTCATGGGTTCCTATGCGTAACTGGTCCGACAGCTGTAAAAACAGTCACTGTAGAAAATTTATTGGTCCCAGGGTATTAGAGAGACATGGCAGGTGAGGCAATATCTTTTATTGGACCAACTTCTGTTGGTGAGAGAGACAGGCTCAGTGTAAACTCAAAAGCTTGTCTTGCTCACCATCAGAAGTTGGTCCAGTAAAAGCTATTACTGCACTGCCTTGTCAGTGTAGAAAATGGTTAGTCACATTTAACCACATGTGCAGTGTTGGAGACACAATTCAACATTATTAACCCCTAAAAGTGCCACTTCAGGACTGGCAGTCTAAATGAACAGTGCCACTAGATAAGGATGATTATTATCACCAGAATTTGTTAAGCACCGACAGAGGGCCAGGTAGTTTGAAGCAGTGGTTCTCCACTAAGGGTATCTGTACCCCTAGGGGTACTCAGAGGTCTTCCAGGGGTACATCAACTCATCTAGATATTTGCCTAGTTTTACAATAGGCTACATAAAAAGCACTAGCAAAGTCACTACAAACTAAAAGTTCATAGATAATGACATTTATATTGCTCTATATACTATACACTGAAATGTAAGTATAATATTTATATTCCAGTTGATTTATTTTATGATTATATGGTAAAAATGAGAAAGCAAGCAATTTGTCAGTCATAGTGAGCTGTGACACTTTTGTATTTTTATGTCTGATTGTATAAGTTTTTAACTTGGTATGCAAGACAAATCAGACTTCTTAAAAGGGTACAGTCATCTGGAAAGGTTGAGAGCCGCTGGTTTAGAGGAAGGTATGAAGATAAGGTCCCTGCCCCCAAAGAGTTTACAGTTTAGATAATCTAGTAGAAGGAAATGGTAAACACGTGAGCAGGCCCAAAATTCCATCCAGTAGAGTGTGAAAGTAACTCTCTTGCTCTCTCTCACACACACATGAAATAATGTGATGATTACAATTTAAAGATGTATACACCGATTTGTGTCCACTGAATACTGTCCCTCTATCCCAGTAAGCTGGTCGTTAGAACGCTCATTACTTTTTGTCCATTACCAGAAGTCAACAATCCCTAGCTTTTCTAATTAACAGAAAACTAGTTGCCTCTCTACCTCAAGGAGCTATATAATGATAGGCAACAAATTACCTTGGTACTAATTAAAAACAAAACAAAAAACCCCACCACACTCCATTACACAAGCTGCAGATATTTTGGTCTCACCTGTCAAACAAGTTGAGTTTTGACACAGACTGCTTAAGTTTCCATTGACCTGGCAACCCACAGCCCTTTCTCACAAGCTTCTTAACATCCTAAAAACTTCACAGTGGAGCACTTTGGGAGGATTTGATGGAGGAGGCAGTGGGATTAATTGAGTGGACATCTCTTTTTATGGGAATAAAGGAACTAAAACCATTTTAAGATGAAGGCCTTTGCATGTTTTTCTTCTGAAAGAATCTTTGCATCAACTGCAATGAATTCAACAGTGTGTCTAAGCAGCTATTCTCTGCCACCAGTGAGGGCTTTGCAGTGTGGCAGTGAATCACATAAAACTTGCGGCAAGCTGTCAGGACCATTTAATGTGAGGCTAAGCATGTTTCCTGCAAAGGAAAGAGACATTTTCAAGGCGTTACAGCCCTTTCAATATCACTGAATTGGTTTTGCTGCAGTGGGCTGCATTTTCCAGAAGGAGGCTGCACAACCTGCAACCAGGGAAACTGATGCAAATTTTTTTGGTGTTTTCCATAGCTCTTGTATTCATCTAATAGCTCTAACACAACCCATTAGCTCAAAGGCACATTAGATGCTAGGAGCGCATTGCCATTCTTCCCAGACTGCAACTGGGGAACTGTGAGGACCGCTAAGGGCAATTTAAAACTTTCCAGAAACCCACAGAAGTTTGTCTTTTTCCTGCAGTCTCTTGGCTGCCTGGGAAGGCGTCTGAAACTCCTCCTTGTGTCAGTTCTAAAACAGTGCTATCCCTGTGCCCTGTGAGGAATGTGCTGAAACCCTGAGAATACCACAACTCACATGCAGGCCATGTGGGCTGGTGGCAGCAGGCTCCGCTCAATTAAGATATTTTAATTTGTCACTCTCAAAGCAGATGTGTCTGAGCTGGAAAACTTGGGAGGTGACCACACTGATCTCCCTGAGGGCCCATGGCACAAGGAACTTGGCGAGTGATTGTATTTCTGCCAAAGCACAGGACAGATGTTTTCTCACTTCTTCACAGTCACCATATCAGTCACCGGTCAGGTAGCCTCATGTAAGTTGGTTCTGTTTGCTTTTGTAATATGATTAACTGAAGAGGATTCTCTAAGGAATAGGATGATGTTTTTCTGTGGCTTTGGATTCTACCTACAATAACAGTGAGATGGTACTTATAAAAGTAGTGCTAATAAAACTTTGCTCGTCTATTGCATTCTTCATTCCAAAGCATTTAAACAAAGTTCTATATATTTGTGCCCCGATATCATGGTGATGAGAGTATTAAAAATGGCATTACATCCTAGTTTCTAGATTATGCACATATCACATGATTGAAAAGCAGTCACTCCTTGTTCAGGGAGCAGTAGCAAACCAGGCCCCTGATGTCAAAGGACATGTGTCCGTGGGCACTTGGGTAAATACAAGATCTTACAAGAAGCGACAAGGACAGAGCCTCCATGCAAAGAGACAGGACAAAACCTGGGTACGTTTTTTCAGTTCTCTGGCAATTCTGAAAAAAACAAAAAAAAATTAAGAATAGTTTCAGGTCAAACTGAAAACAATGTCTTTTGGAAATTTTTCAGCATGTCAAAAAGTTGGAAAAAGTTCCATTTGGAATCAAACAATGCTTTGTTCAAAACAAAAAAAAGCTTTGTTTCAATGAGCATTATTTTAACACGGTGAAAAAAAATAACTGGAAGGAAATTTCAAAATGAGAAGTTTTTTCAACCCCAAAAAACCCTCAACGCTTTTTAATTTTTTTCTGGAGTTTTTTGGTTTTGCTTTTAATGAACAATTCTGCCAAACTGACATGAATTCACAAAATGTTGCAGTGTCACCAAATCCATGTTTTTAGCCAAAAAAGTTTTGGCCAAAAAATTGTGCCCAGCTGTAGACTAGAAAAGAGCCTCCTATCTCAAGGTCTCATCTTAAAGATCCACACACAGTAAATGGGCTAGGATTGAAGTTTTCTTGCTCAGAAGGATGAAAGGCTGAAATGCTGCTGCTGAGATTCAACCCTCTTGTTTTAGTGAATCTAGGTATTCATAGTTGACACTAACTGTAAGACACATCCCCATAAATATAAAATATTTCATTTTTAGGTCCAAAATAAGTTCATTATGATTTTTTTATTCATTGATTGATTCACTACAATGTTTATAGGCTTCCAAATTACATTTGGGTGCATATGCCTTTAAGAGTTCAGCAGCAGCCGAAATAGCCAGAGGTTAAGACCAAAATAGTCACAGATGGCTTCCAATTTCGGGTGCCCAAGTGATGACATTTGATGTCAGAGGCATGGGAACCCACAGTACAGCTGAAGTCAGGCAGGCTCCATGCGTCTACCCACATGGCTCTTGTATGGGGTGGCAGGAGGGGAGAGAATCAGGACCTTCAATCTATCGTTCTGAAAATGGAGGTAGTTAAGCGCCATGTTAGTAATGCACCAAGTAGTAAGAGAAATAAGTTATTGAGTTTTTACAAAAATACTGAAAATTCCCAGAGTGAAGAAATCTGTACAGTTGGAATATTAGAGCCACCTAAAAAACAGCCAGGAAAAAAAAAAAAAGATCGTGACAAAAGCATGTTTCTGGTCCTCAAATGCATCTTTAAAATCAGAAGAGGATCAGGGTACATCAGGGTTACTTTGGCCGGTCAGAGAATGACAGAAAACTGGGAGTAGGCTCTGATCCTGTACATAATCAATGCACATACTTCACTTTAAATACTTAGTCAATGGGCCTACTCACGTGCTTAGCTTTAAGCATGTTGGGGCCATTCTTACAAAAATAAATTGTTACGGAACTATAACAAGATATACCAGCTGAGCATCTGAGCCAGAGAGTCTTTAATACATCGTACTTTATGAAGGGTTAACTAATGCTCAACTTAACAGAATACAGGAATATAAACTTAACATTCACAAATACATTTTTAAATGAAAACAGTTCCTCCTTCACTGAGCTGCCAAGACCCAAGTTCAGGATTCTGGGTTTCTCCAGCTAGACAGGGTCCCTAACACATAAATCCACTCCCTGAGCTGTGTTAAGCATGGATCATGTCATGAACGGTAGCAGGAGATACCCAGAGGTATTTGCAGCTAAAAGTCTTTTAGTTCATCTCATCCCCCAGTGTAGGTGGGCCCTCTCAGAATCATTCTTCTCTCTCTTCCTTGCCCCTCCCCACCATGAGGGGTGTCTCAGAGGGGGTCGGTAGGTCTGTGCATGGGCTAATCTGTGCCGGGCTTGGTGGTACTATGGTAACAGGCACTACAGAACTCTGAGATATAGGATGAGTCGCTATATTTGTTTTTAATCATTAGGAGCCAGAATCGTCAGCACAGTCTTCTATGATGCTGAAATGTATCCCTGTGCAGAGGGCCAATGCAGGGTCCATGTCCCCACTTCAGCACCAGCCCATCTCCGCAGCATCCTTCCGGGGCTAAGAGACAAACCTTTGGGTATAGTGAAAGGAGTTTCCAAGTTTTAAAAGTCTTGCATCATGGTAGCCCTTCTGTGTCCTTTCTAGTGCTGCCACGTCACTTCTAGGAGCCAGAGGATGACAGTTATAACTATGCACACAGGACTGTAAATCCTTTTAGCACTTTAAATGTGTTCGGTATAAATATATGGACCCAAGCACACACAGACTTTTGAACTCCCCCAAAGGACATATTCCTTCATATCTAGAGTTTGGGGTTGGAACTATCGCTACTGATTATGCAGCCCCAGAAAAAAATAAAGGTGCACATGTGGTGTTCTGTATTCTGACAATTTCTCTGTCAGCTTTCTAGGTAGCAATCTGTAGAGTTTATGTATTCCAGTCAGTAATCTCAAGCCCCAGCTCCTGCTCAAATGCTATGCTGATGTTTGGCCAAGCCTTAAAAGCCTCATCATTTTCTAAACAAGGCACAAACAACCCTTCATCATGGTTTCTATAGATGTAACATTGGGTTTTCTTTCCTGTAGATCTTGACCATTAAAGGAAATGGCAGAGGAACTGTGTAGGGGGCATCCAAGAGGGCAAACTGTAATTAGGCTTAATAAGATAAAAAAAATGTACAGAGTAGAACTTAGGCTGGATATCAGAAAATATTCATAATCATGAATATTATTAGACTGTGGAATGTCCCCCAGGGACCATGGAGGAAGCCCCATGACTGAGTCACTTAAAACCAGCCTGAACAGTCTCCTTGAGAAAACACTGTAGAGAACAATCCAGTGTCATGTCCTGGGAGATAGACAAGAGGATCTCATTTTAGGATCCCGTGAAGCATAAATTGGGTTGGATTGTTGGAAGCTGTTCTCGTCCTTGAAAAAGCAGGATTGGGGGAGCGGGGGAGTCCAGAATTTTGCTTGACACTAACATAGTTTTGAGGATGAGCTCGTCTACCAGGCCCCTAACCTTTCCCAGAAAGGGATTGCTGCTGTGATATCAGTTAGGTACATGTTAGCTAACTGACGCTGTGATACTTGAGGAGTAACTGGTATACAAGTGGGACAATCTAATAACACAGCTGTGTACTTGTTGCTCCCCTCCCCCATACCTGTTGTCTGTTCACTTGTCCCTCTTTCAGCTGTGAGCTCTCCAGAGCAAGGATGGGGCCTTTTGTGCTTGGAAAGCCTACCTTGGGTGCAGTCAGACCTTTATTTAAGAGGCCTGAGGTTCCAGAGTCACCATTAACTATGTCAAAACTGAGCCTTCCTAGACCAAGAAAAATCTCTACACCTAAATTTTTGGAAGTCACTAGTGATTTGTGGGGTGCTTCAATTTTTGGGTCTCCAGCTCAAGATGCCATAAAGGAGCCTGATTTTCAGAGGGCGGAGGCTCAGTGCTTTCCAAAAAAACCCCACAAAAAACCAAAAAACCCCAGGCCCTTTTAAGGTATTTTGAGTTAGGTCTTTAAAACATGAGGCACACAAAATCACTAGTCACTTGATTCCTCTTGTGGGAATAAAAATGAGCCCCACCAAGTTCTGGCATCTGGATTCCAGCACAGGATAAGACAGGGAAGCAAATTATTTCAAATATTCAATTTTAAAATGATATGTCAATGTGAACATTTCTAACGGAGTAGTCAGTAATAGAAGGCAACCAGCCACAACAGAAGGATAGAAAGAGAGAGCCATTTATATGACTACAACCAGTTATCCCTCTAAGCACATATTTGGCTGGCCGTCTGGAAAATGCCGGGGTTAAATGCCAATACTTATGCAACCACTTGAAACTACACTATAAGCTCAGCACAAATCCTTTAACATGACACCAATATTGAGTCAGAATCCTACATTGTTAAAGATACTAATGCTTAAAAACAGATGTCAGCAATTTTTCTAAGAAACAGAAATTGAGTTACTGGGGTTTTATAGAAGCAGATGAGTTATGTCAAAGCGTTCACTGGAGTCATCTTTAAATTCGAAGTTTAAGGATGCACTTTCATGAAGAGGCAGAGGTGAAAGTAAGCCGGTACGGTTTGGTACCGGCAAGAGCCAGTACACCGTGCCGGACTGGACCGGCTTCCCCAGGCTGGCGATTTAAAGGGCTCCGGGCTCCCTGCAGCAGCCAGAGCCCCAGGCCCTTTAAATCGCTGCCTGAGCCCGACTGCCAGAGCCCCAGGGTAGCGGTGGCAGGGCTCTGTTGGCGATTTAAAGGGCCCAGAATGTTGCTGTGGTAGCGGCAGCCGGGGGCTTTCAGCTGCCTCTGCAGCTGGTAGCTCCAGAGGTGATTTAAAGGCCCCAGGGCTCCCAGTCGCAGCCCCTGGGCCTTTAAATCTTGATTTAAGGGCCCGGTATGTAAAGGTCCCGCCTCGTCTGACTTAGGCCACGCATCTTCCAACTGAGGCCACGCCCTGTCTCCAGGACTCCGGCGTACCAGAAAATCCTTTAAATTACTTTCACCCCTGTGAAGAGGTGACCTTTCAAACTGACAAAACTATTTACTTGTGTGTTATTTCCCTTATCACACAACTATTGAGAATATTTGTGCTGAAACAAAGATTTGCTTCTTCAGTGCACAAGTTAAAAGTAGAGCAAGTCAGAAAATGATAAATATTTTTCATGATTTTGACTGACATGTAACTTTTTTTTTTAAATGAAAACCTGAAATTCTTTCTAACTGAAAAACGTTAGGTTTTAGGTTAAAACTACACTTTTTGGATGAGAACAAAAATTAATGACCAAACTTTTTCCCCAAAAAAACAAATTTAAGTGAATCTGAAATTTTAGGTAAAAAAAAAAAGTCATATTTTGTTGGAAAACCCTGCCCCACCCCCACAACCACTGACAGGGAATTATCAACCAGCTCTACTCAGAAGAGCCTTAGCCTTTTGGCAATGATCAATTCACCATCTTGGAGGTCTGTGGAAAGACTATGGTGTGCATGATAAGTATAAAAGGATAAATCACCCCCCACCTCTCAGCAGTCACCTTGGCCTCAGGATCAGTTATCCCCCAGTGCCACGTTGTTCCAATGATGTAATGATTCTATTTTTTATTATCCCTCAACTTACTGTGGGGAGAATTACATGGGTGCAGCCCTAGACTCAACCAGAAGACTTCAGCTTTCCTCTATTTGTGTGTGTAGTTTAATTTAGTTCTTAATAAGAACAGTTTTCCCAAATCAATTCCAGAGACAACATCCTTCATTGAGAAGGAGACTATCTTTTCCACCTGTATTTTCTCTAGTCATTTAACGTCTCTTTTATCCTATTACTGAATTTGTGACATCAAGAGAGTTTCCCTTGCAAGCAACTATGATGTCAAACACAGGCCTAGGACTGTCACTGCCTGAGTTTCACTTTTCTCAGACCAAGACAGACATTGAGAGGGAGTCAATACTTATTCAAAATGAAAACACAGTCACTGCAACAGGGATTTAGAAAAAAAAATGGCTGGCCATGTGTATTATTTTTATATAAATGTTCCCACCACCTCAGGAGCGTGTGCCAAACTTAACCGCTTTAAACCAAATTAAAACATTCTCACTGGATGGCATGATTCTTTGGTGGTTTTAATATCCAGCCACAGAAAAATTAAGTTATGTGCCTTTCAGTTAGAAAGTTTTGTTTCAGGTTCAGCACAACTGGGAAGTGATTAATCCGCCCCTAAAATATTCCAGATGAGAGTTGCCAACACCACTACCACTTTAAAAAAAAAAAAAGGAACATGACCAGCCCAAGTGGTTATCCAACAGTGAGCTCTCTCACTGTATAATTGGGTTGGAACTATGCATGCTTATATGTAAAGCAGCCACATTTTTTAGCATTAATAAGGTAAGTAGTTTGTGGAGGAAAGAGGCTCAAACATGCCAGTGAATGGTAGTCTGGATCCTGGAGATAAGGTAGAGGCAGAACCTTGGTACTTTATTGGACTCCTTAATTGGCTTTTTGCATTGGAAATACCTACATAGCTCAGGTGCAATAGATAGTTCTGTGACATTGCACTCCATATGACTTTACGAAAATATGCTAATAAGTCTGAATATAATGTAACTGGAATATGCTTCATGCAAAAGGTCTCTTGTAAGGTATTACAAAGCTTATAATCTACTGAATGTGGTCATCCTATTTGTATAAATGTACCACTCTTGTATCTGAAACTAGAAATATGAAATATAACTCTGAGGGCCTATTGTAATTATTCAAAGTGTGGGCCATTAATGGTGGTTTGGAATCTTGATGGCTCCCATCAACTAAGACAATTGGTTGTAAATGGCTCTGTTTACTTGCAAGCTTCTGATGAGTCAGGACAGGAAGAATGAAGGCTTGAGGTCTCACAGGACATGTGACCATGTCACCTGGTACTGGAATCCATCTTAAACCTGATGCTTTTCCATTTAAAAGGAGGGGTGGGGACCCAGAGAGACAAAAGATTCCCGCCTTGTGCCAAAGCTATATAAGGGGGTGGAACAGAACAAAGGGGCTATAGTCATAAGAAATCCCCTATCTGCCATCTGAACTGAAACAAGGATGGTACCAGGGGAAATGATTGGGCCCAGACAAGAAAGGAGTCGAAAGAAGCTTATTGGGACATCTCTGAGGGTGAGATTTACCTGCATTCAGTTTCTTAGTGTATTAAGCTTAGACTTGCATTCTTCTGTTTTATTTTGCTTGGTAACTTACTTTGTTCTGTCTGTTATTACTTGGAACCACTTAAATCCTACTTTCTGTATTTAATAAAATCACTTTTGCTTATTATTGAACCCAGAATTAGTGATTAATTCCTGGGCAAGCAAACAGCTGTGCATCTCTCTCTATCAGCATTATAGAGGGCAGACAATTTATGAGTTTACCCTCTATAAGCTTTATACAGAGTAAAACTGATGTATTTGGGGTTGGATCCCAATGGGAGCTGGGTCTCTAGGTGCGAGAGACAGGAGCACTTCTTAAGCTGTTTTCTGTTAAGTCTGCAGTTTTGGCGGGGATGTGGTTCAGACCTAGATCTATGTTCCAGCAGGCTAGCAGGTCTGGCTCAGCAAGGCAGGGTACTGAAGTCCGAAGCTGGCAGGGAAAATGGGCTCGGGGTAGTCTCAGCACATCAGGTGACAGTCCCAAGGGGGTTTCTGTGACCCAACCCGTCACAAGTACCTGGGGGGCAGACAGACCATGAATACACAGAACCATGGTCAGGAGCACTGTGTAAAGAAGCATTGTTGGGGATGTCTCCTCCCATAGTGCAGTCCAATGGTGGGACCACTAGTGTAGAAAGGATGCAAGCATTTCAACCAGAATTTCCTCTTTTGTTTCAATTAGCAATACAGGAGGCAGGCAGTGTTGTAGGAGAGATCTTGTTGATCATGCACAAAGGCCAGAGTTAAATGCTGAGAGTACGCAGTGTTACATGTGTTTGTCCCTAGCAGTCCAGCCACAGGCTTGCATTCTTGAACACCAGGTGTCAAACCAAACTAGGTCCCATCTGAAACCTCACCCCCTTTCTCCCGTCCCACTCATCATTTTATACTTGCTACCCCGAGTAGAGATACAATGGTGGTAGTCTTTGTCATGTCCTCTGGTTATTTTCCTCAACCTGTCATCATCACCCCAGTGCTCTCTTCCCTGAGTTAGCTCCCATCCATGGTCCAGCCACTGCCAGACTTTGAGAAACAGACTCAGCCAACATGGTCAGACAAAATGGAGATAGAATGCTGGGTGCCAGCAGTATGTTGAAAATATTCCAACCTAGGCCTCCCCCCGGCCTTCCCAACGACCCCATATACACATTTTGCAGGAGGGAGAGAGAGGAATGAGAAAACAGACCAAATTTAATGGCAAGAAAAGACTCAATATCTTAGTTTTAGTATGGATGTGTAGAGTAGATTCTAACCTTTTAAAAAAAAATAACCAAAAGGAACCTCCTGAATTAAAAAGAATACACTAGTTTGTATTCAATGCTTTGATATTCTTTTGGCAACACCCTCCCTTCTGCTGCATTTAATGATATCGCCACAAAGAAACGCAGTTACTGTCTTATGTGGGGAGGCATATTTGTGGCTGACAAAGTGCTGCAAATATTGCAAAGAAAGGTTTGATAATTTTAAACCTCAACACGTTCACCCCAGTTTTTACAGCCAAGTCATTTGGTAGACAGTCATGTTTTCTGCTTCTTATTTTCCATTTCATATCCTCTGATTTTTAATGATTCAGTTCTGGGCTGAGTATCATTTCATGTGATGAATAGGTACCAGAGACACAACTAAGGTTTGAATACTGCATTAAGTGTAATTACTTCAGTGTTTTCTGTGCAAGGGATCTAGGATCAAAACACTAATTAGATTCTACTTCTTTGACACTAGAACTCCAGCGCTCTTCTAACCAGTATTCTAGTCACACCTATCTCACTAGAGAGAATTGCTTTGATCACAGGCCCAGCCTTCCAACAGCACATCAGAATCCTCTTGCTAATATACACTTTAAGAAAACTTATTTTCAGAAGGTGGTAAGGTCTGACAATTTACCAACCCTTTGTCAACACTTGGCATTCCTCACTATGACTCCAGGCACACCCTACACACTACTACAATAACATTTGTACAAAATATGCCTTGTGAGTTACCATATGAAAGCTACCACCGCACTGGTTATTAATGTCATCGTAAAATGAATATGTCAACATTTTATGTGAAGTTGTGAATTCGATCTTTGTAATGTTACTGGAAGATGTTTAAGACAAGACAGCTTAGCCTAGGTACGGTAATAAACTGGTCGGTCCTATACAAAGGGATGTAGGTTTACCTACATTTCATATTAGCAGTAAACTAAGGTGTCAAGCTAAACCAGCAAGGGTTATCCTGTTCTTGAACCCCAGAGAAAGAAAATTAACATGAGTCCTGCACCTCAGAGAGGCACAGGAGACTGAATCCCAAACAAGCTTCCTGACTTGTAAAACAAAGACATCCCTTGGGGAATATAAAGAACAAAGAGATTCATCTTTATTCTTCACCTAGGAGACAGATAAACCAAGCGATTTGATCTCTGTGATAGGCCCTGGCCAGGCCAGCGAGTAAAAACCTGGAAAGGGGACTGTGGGTAAAAAATAAGGCATCTTGAACAAAGACTGAAGACAAGTCCTTGATCTACCAAGATACACAAATATCGCCACAGCGTTAGTGAAGATGCTACTACACCTAGAGGAGAGCTTCTTCCATCAGCGTAGTTAATCCAGCTCCACAAGAGGGGGTAGCTATCAACATAGCACTGTCTACAGGGGCAGGTAGGTCAGTTTAACTACATCGCTCAGGCGTGTGTGGATTTTTCACAACCCTGATTAATTTAGTTATCAGGGGCAGCTCTAGCTTTTTTGCTGCCCCAAGCATGGCAGGCAGGCTGCCTTTGGTGGCAAGCATCCGGGAGGTCCCCGGTGCTGCAGATTCAGCAGCTTGCCGAATCTGTGGAAACGGTGGACCTCCCGCAGGCATGCCGCCAAAGGCAGCCCAACTGCCACCCTCGCTTGGAGCGCTGATGCCTGGATCCGCCGCTGGTAGTTATACCAATATAGATCTGTAGTGGAGACATGGCCTAGTTTCAGACTTCTTGATGCATTTTCATTTTTCTTTGCCTGTAACTATCTCTACCTTTATCTCTTGGTATCACTTAAATCGAGGCTCTTTTGTTAATAAGCTTGTTTTACTATAAACCTATTCAGTGCTGTATTTGAAAGGAAGCGTGTATTTACCCCAGTTAAATCAATAAGCTGTGATGCACTGACTCTTTAACAGAGCAGCAAACTTAATATCTGTGAATGCACCATGGCAGGGACTGTGCATTGCAGAGAAACATCTCAGAGAAGCTCAAGGCTGAAGTTCACTGATTACCCGCTAGGTGAGGTTTGGGTTGGGAGAGCCTTGAGGAGTTTGTGAATGCTGGGCCTGCTCTGACCTATGGCCTTATATGTTGCTATGCAGAACAGCTGTGCAAGAGACCTCCACTGATTCTTAGAACAGCGGATGAAATACGCTATGACTGAACAGGATGCGCTTAACCGCAAACCGCAAGACAAAATGTAATTTGCATAAGAAGCGCTGTTGACGTGTTTGCTTGTATTTCTAAATCGCATAAAAGACGCTCGGGGACACACATTCAGGGCGAGCCACATTGGGGTACCTGATCCTTGGTGAAGGACGTGCCAATAGTGGTCTCTGCCCGGTCCACGGACCGTAAGGAAATCGCAGTCAACTGGTAGCAGTGAGAATCTCGAAATCCTTGGAGACAAGGCCTAAGCTCAGACAGACACATCCCCACCATGGGAGAACTGCCTTGAGTGGCGGTCAAGAGCCCAAGTGAGCAGGATTGGGAAGGGTCTCGAGACACATCCCCACCAAGGGAGATCTCGTATTGAACCCGGACCACCCTAGAGAGTATCCGGTTCCACCAGAGGCGTCAGACGATTGGGGATACAGGCAAAACAGGGGCAACAGTGGACTCAGCTTTGCTGCATTTAAGCCATACAAAGAGTAAAAGCCTGTTGCGATAAAGGAACATATATAAGCGCTTATTCTAAAAAGATAAGGTTATTATTATAATGTACGGCCTGATCAGCTGTGACAATAAATATTCTAAAGATGGATACAATCGATTGAATTGCTGCTAGGGGATTGTTAAGTATTGTAATACTAGTTATCGTTTGAATATTATTGGAAGAATAAATAATAAAAAATTGTTTTTATTATAATTAAGCCTCTCGAAGTGTCAATCCTAAGAAAGAACTTGTGTGGAAGCAGCCAGCCGCTTAAGGGCTAACCCTCATTGGATATAAGAGGAGGCTCATGGCTGGGCCACAACTAAAAGTGGTGTCTCCACAGGAAAAATAGCGGTGCAGAGTTCACTGCTCAGGAAGACAGGTTGGTGTGGCAGGAAACTGACATGCAGACTAATCACCAGCAAAACTCACTCTTGCAGACATAGAAGGGTAACAGTGGCTCAAAGCTCTGCATATCTCCAGCAGCATGTCACACTAACCCTAGACACTCAGCTATAGGAACAAACCATCGAAAATACCCTCAATGTGCTGCCTCTGTAATCTCTTCACTTAAACCCTCACACATGCCCTGCCATCTGCCCAAAAGGGAGTGCATTGTAGAGAGGAGACTCAGACAGAGTTCTCAGAGCTGCAGTCGGCTCCTTTTGGACAGAGATTTGTTAAGACTAAAGGTGGCAGAAGGAAGATGTCTCTATTAAACCCAAGCTGAAGACTTGACATGGGGGAGAGTGCCATTATGCACTGTGGCTCTGATCCAAAGTCCATTGCAGTCACTGGGAATCTTTCCATTTATTCCAATATGCATCAGATCAGGTCATATAACGGGTTAGTGACACCCACAGACCAGAATTTGTACCAACCTCCATGATTTATTCTGCTCAGTTGAGACTGATCCCCCTAAAGATGAAGGCCCAAATGACTCCACAGAGCTAAACCAGGGCATGACTCCAAACTCCCAGATCTTAACACTCTGAAAGTTAGGGAGGAAGGCTGAAAAGCTTGACATGAATGTCGTGGTTCATGACTCATTTCTAACATCACTGAGTTTTTAGCAGAATACTCCCTTGATTTCAAGATCACTAGCTCTGGTCTTCCTTGTGATAAGAGTTAAATAGGCATTAGAACAAACCATGAGCTGTAAACAGCCTGTTAAAAATCCTTTCCCCTGTCAAGTGGTCAACTTTCACTCTTAGCTTCTGTGATGCCATTTCAGCAGTTCCACAATCATAGAATCTCCCAGGGTACATAAGACCTGCATTGCTAGTGTTGAAAAACAAAAACAAAAACACACACCAGAAACTCCTCCCTCCAGTATGTTTCTTAAAAAACAACCACCACCACCCACACCCCTTTCCAGCCCTTGTGTACTCATCATACAGCATCAAGAAAAAGGGACAAACCCCAGTTTTTCCCCTGCTGTGTAGGCTACCTTTATGTCATCCTCTGACTGCCAATCAGATGAGAGGCATCCCCCCTCCATGCTGGTACTATGAGAAAGTACTGGGTGTGCACATCCAGCTCTGGGGACTGAATGTCAGTCAGAAGTACTCAGGCGCCCATTCTCTGGGTCATGCCACACAAGCACTATAGAGCCACCCTCAGGCAGGGCCCAGTTGCCCTTCAGGATCTGCGTAAGCTGAGCACAGCCAGGCCACGGAGGGGTGTCTGGCTGCCAGGCCACGGAGGCTCCAAGGCAACGATTTGTCCCTTGGAACAGCGAGGTTATTGGGGCAGCTTCTCATAGGTTTCTATGAAGCGGTCGGATGTGGCGAATTGTTGAGCTAGTACAGTCACAGTCTCTGAGGCATCTGGTCACACTAATGATTTGTAAGGAGACCGCAGGGTACATGTCCAGTATTCCTCTACATCTCAATTACTGTATAGGATCCTTGGTGTTTCACAGATTACACCTGTTCCCATAAATTATGGATGGGCACAGCTTGCCAACCACCGGAAGTGACCTGTCCTTAATTTGTAAGAACACAGCCATACATCAGGGTCCCAAACATTTATTCTCCCATTGTCCCAAGCCCAGGCACACTTTCTTGCTATGATTATAAAGGATTGTGGGATGGTGGTGGGGTCACATGGAGAAACAGCGCTTTGGGTGGGTTGGTCCTGAGATGCTAAGTGCTTGGTGGAGAGTTCAGGCAGGGGATTTCTCGGTTGTATAAGTGGGTCAAGAAGGTTGCTGTGTGAGGGGTTTGGGGAGGCAGGAGGTCAGACAGAAAGAAATATTTGCTTCTTCCTCTGGCTGCTATCTCGCCTCCTAGCCATCTCTCATTTCAAACCCTCAGTGGGGAATCTTGGTCAGGAGACCATAGCTACCACTGATAATTACCCTCTCTTCTCCCCCAAGATTGAGAGCTGCTGGCAGAAGTCAAGCTATCTGCAATGGGAGGGGGAGGAAAGTGAGCTAGGCAGAGAATGGCTGGCCTAAGGAGAGAGGGGACTGGAGTGGTCTCTCCTGTTAGGTGTAGAGCCCTGTTAAAATTATCTGTTTACTTTCTTTGTTTGTTTGGCTCATCCCCAAACCGCATTTCTTGTCTCAGTTAAGTGGAAACTGATGGCACAGAAATCCAGTTTGGAAGAGTTCCTCACAACCCCTTCAGCAACGTACCCTTTCCACTTGCTCACAGTGTAAAAAGCATATAGCCCTTTCTCCAGGAAGGGGTAAAGCCAGTTCAACATCAAGCACTGTTGTCCTTGGAGTTATTTTTTCTGGGGTATTAGGAACTAAAGTTCCATTTCTTATTTCTCTGGCATCAGGAGCTGCTACTAAACACTGTACTTCTCAACATCCGTACTGAGTATATTGACCAACATTGTATTTCTTGTGTGTTTCTTTGGCTGGGATTCAAGGGGGCTATGCTGGTGAATGGGAGGAGAAAGGGGGACAAGTGAGTGGACCCATTTAATATCACAGGGTTGCTGTGTTCACTTCTTTATACACACAGAGTTAATTTGGGCAGAAGAGTACTGAGGATGGAATCCCACTTCCTAATCTGTAATGTCTCCGCCTGCAGATTCAGGGAGGTCGCACTGCACTGGTCAACATTCAGAAAGTCTGTCATGGCAGCAGGGAGATGAACTTGAGTTCTGTCGTCATTTATTAAACCTTGTGCAGAAACTAATTGTTGTGTATTTGGTTGTCACGGCAATATAATCTTGTGTTGCTATGGCAACTGAGTTAGATTATTAGGGGATAGCCCAGCAGTTTTGGCTGGCTGTTGGTTAGATCTGTGTGTAGCTATAAATGGCTGCTCCAAGGTTTACAGCTCTCTGTGTCTCCAGTGATTCTTCCTATAACACTAATGGGCCCATGAGAAAAGCATGACCCCAAAGCAGCCGCTCAGCCATGCACCTCGTTGGCAAGAAGATCCTCATATGCTATAGTTTCACTAACAAAGTAGACAGCATTCCCTTACCTCCCCCAGGATCTTCTGGGGACTACACTGACAGGCTGGGGTTGCCAGAGGATATATTTTAATATCAAATCACTGCAGCATGATCCACAGGATGATTAGCACAGTTCAGCCTCAGTTGGGATATTATGACTTATTTTATTCCTATTAGTTTCCAACTGATCTTGGAACACAAGCATTACATCTGATTCTAATGAAACTTTAGACTTTGGTTTTTTCAGGCAGCTAATGAAATAGTTGAACCTTCCCAGGACTCGCTGTAATTATAACAAAGGCCGTGCATTATCACGAACAATGTTAACTTCTTTATAAGATGTTACTTTAAATCCTTCAGGACTTGCACACTGCTACGTTTGGAAATGCACATTTAGGAGTGAAAAGCAATCCAGCAACACCCTGCTGAAATGTGACCTTACCTGGCAGAGATGCTTTCACACAGTAACTCTTGGTTTGGCCTCTTGGTTACAAGTAATATTATGTTAACAGGAAAAGCCACTTTAAAAATCTCTTTTGCTCATGAAAGCCTCAAGCGTACATAGAGATCATTCACATTTCGAATGTCAGTTTAAAGACTTGTGAATAAATGGAAGCACACAGCTCCAAAGTGCAGAGATCAACACAAACCTGCACAAGTTTCTCAGTCTGAGCACGCGCCAGAAACTTTAGGTTCGCACCGGCTTTTTCCAGCGGTTTGGCAAGTGGCAAACACTCAGGACTGAAGTCGTTTCCATTTGCTGGGCTGTTGCCGGCCTGCATGAAACAAGTTGCTGGTCTCAGTCCAATTCCGATGCTTACCACAGAAAAGCCACCCATCATAATTGGAATTAATTGTCATCCTTGTTGGCAGCCTCAGATGAGAAACCAAAAATAAATAGATGGTGGTAGCTGAGCTACACTCACCCCTAGATGCTGCTACAGTCAGGGCTGAGGTATATGAGTGTGGGAGGGAAGCAGGTGTCACGGGGAGGGGGAGCAACTGGGTGAGAAAAACGCTTGTAGCTAATCCTTCCTACAGACAAGTCTAGTTCTCTAGAGTCTTGACAGACTAGTTATGAATCAGTGCCATAAAGCAATCAGAAGATTCAGTGCACCATCATAGCCTCTTGGTGGAGACAGTTCTAATTCACTGAACAGAGACTCCGGAGATCTGGATTTTATTCTCAACTCTGCCACTGGCCCTGCTGGGTGACCTTGCATGACTCATGTCTCTCCGTGCCTCAGTTTCCCCACCTGAAAAGGGGATCTATGTCTTCTTTGCAAACACTTTGAGATCCACACATGGAAAGTGCTCTATAAAAACTAGACATGAATAAATAATAATAAGTATTTGTTAAAATAAAAGACATGTCTAACAATGAGATTTAGCAATAGGTGCAGCTGAAACCAGCAATTAACACAGTTGGTCTTTGTCTATGCTTCCGCTGTAGCACGTTCAACTGTGCCGGTAGCTAGCACACAATTGCCAATAGGGGTCTTTTTCTGAGCAAACCCTAAACTAGATAGCACCGAATTTTCCTTGAACTATTTTAAAAAAACAAGTGACATTACACTGAGCGGCAGGTAGAGGTCAGAAATAACTACGTACTCTCTGACATGCCAGAAAAAACATACAAACATGCTACATGAACTCCAGACAGACTGCGGCTGCCTTAGGACTGCGGCTGCCTTAGGAGTGTGACTTTCTTTTGAACACGTTCCCCTGTTAACCATCATTTTGAGAAAACTGTAGGAATTTTTCTTTCAAATTCCCTGGCTGACCTGACTCAAGGGTAACAGAGCATAGTGCAAGCTCATAGGATAGTCATTTTTCTTTGTAAAGGAAAGCTAGTGATATTCTGTACACCGTCCCCAACTTTTATACACCTGACAGAAATCCATTTCTTGAAATCATGGTCCTTTTAGGGATTTACGTCCTTTCCACCAATTCAATTGAACACTCTCCACTGAAGCACTCTCTATGGCACTTTTCCCTCAGACAATACAAGTTCTGGCACAGATAACGACCTCTCATGAGTGACCGGTGAGGGGTGCTCAGAAAGCAGGCAATTTTTCATTGATGTATTCTTGAAAATCCTGTTTACAAAAGCCTGGAAATGAGAAGTGTTGTGAAAAACAAGAGAGAGAGTGTGGTGCCCATTAGACTGTGCAACAAATAACTATCATGGACATACTCTGTGTCTCTTTCATCCGTTTTCACATCTCACCCTCATACATACTTTTCTAGTGGATATTCTTTTACCAACCCTCTCTAGGCACATGTCATTGTGCTTTGTACATTTACAGATGGCTCAAAGCCAGCAAAAACTTCTAAAATGTCGCTCAATAGTCTCCCTCCCCCAGGTAGAGAGAGAAGATTCACCTTCCCATCATGAAGGTCATCAAATTTAGTCTTTGCTCTACTGGCAAGGAAAGAGAGCAAATTTCAGAGCCAAGCACCATTCACCAAGAATGCCTCGATAGCAGTATTTGCTTGTATATTAACAGACAACAGGAGTTTCTCTCTCTCTCTTCCTTCTCCAAAAGAATAGGACCATTTTTTGCTCAAACTTTCCATATAAACTCACCTTTGGGCAGAGGCCAGGTACGGAAAATTTCAGCCCGAAAGGTGGAAGTTTCATGAAGTTATACAAAACTGAAGAGAGAGGTTTATAACACAAAGGCTGGAACAATCTTAACTACAGCTGTCACAACAGTTCCAACCCTAACAACGTAGCAATGAACATGTCATTTGCTTTTAAGAAACCTCCAGATGACAGCACTAAAAACACTTTTAAATTGACATCATAGCGCTGCTGAACTACACAGCGAGTTAAAACGGCTCCAACTTAAACTAACACAGCTTGCCTAAAACCTGAACATTTATTATAACAGTTTCCCTCTCCAAACCAATGTGGTGTATATAGGATATGTAATGTGCTGCAGTGGAATAACAACTTTATGGAAATACTAATGGTGAAATATAAATAACTTATTCATGGCTTGGCCATTCATGAGACAAACTTGTTTCCCTCATCAGGATTAGAGATACCACCCTCTCTTCCCCCTTCCTACCCGCTTTTTGATCATAAATCATGCTAAATAAAAGCTACTGATAAAACACGGATTTAAAAAAGAGGAAATACATTTATTCCATGAGATTAGTAACACAGTCAAAGGTCACCATAAGTGCATGTACTCACCTCTAGGGCACCCCCTCGACTTGGACACCCTCTCATCTCCAGTGCCCCCGTTGGGCTCTTTCTGAGACTTGCATCTTCTCTCAACTCTGTAGCTTCACCCTCTGGCCAGGTCACATAAAAGTCTAAGCCCAGGGGAGCAGGAACAAGTCTGAATAAAAGTCCAAACAAGCCTGCACATCAACAGGCCTCCCACCCCTCTCATCTTCAATGTAGTTCCTTTCTTGGAACTAACCTGCTCCTAGTGTTCCTCCTCTGTTGTTGTTCATTAAACCCAATCATAGGGCTTTTCGCCAGCAGAGGGACTGACATAAACGGATAGTTAAGAGTTAATAGAACAGAAGTACTTCGTGTCTCTTTTGCCTGTAAAGGGTTAACAAGATCAGTAAGCCTGGCTGTCACCTGACCAGAGGACCAATCAGGGGACAGGATACTTTCAAATCTTGCGGGAGGGAAGTTTTTGTGTGTGTGCTGTTAGTGTTTGGTTGTTGTTCTCTCTGGGTTCTGAGAGGGACCAGACATGCAACCAGGTTTCTCTCAAATCTCTCCGATACAGGCTCTTATAAGTTCAGAATAGTGAGTACTAAGTAGATAAGGCAAGTTACGCTTATGTTTGTTTTCTTTATTTGCAAATGTGGATTTTACTTTGTACTTGTATACTTAGGCTGGGAGGGTATTCCCAGTGTCTATAGCTGAAAAACCCTGTAAAATATTCCAACTTAAGTTTACAAAGATAATGTTTACTGTTTTTTTTCCCTTTCTTTAATTAAAAGCTTTTCTTGTTTAAGAACCTGATTTTTTTTTTTTTTTTATTCTGGTGTGAGACCCCAGGAGACTGGGTCTGGATTCACCAGGGAATTGGTGGGGAGAAAGGAGGGAAGGGAGAGAGAGAGGCTAATTTCTCTCTGTGTTAGGATTACTTTCTCTCTCAGGGAGAGTCTGGGAGGAGGAGAGAGAAGGGTGGGGAAGGTGCATTTTCCTCTCTGTTTAAGATTCAAGGAGTTTGAATCACAGTAATCTTCCAGGGTAACCTAGGGAGGGGAAGCCTGGGAGAAGCAACGGTGGGGGAAAGGGTTTACTTTCCTTGTGTTAAGATCCAGAGGGTCTGGGTCTTGGGGGTCCCCGGGCAAGGTCTTGGGGGGACCAGAGTGTACCAGGCACTGGAATTCCTGGTTGGTGGCAGCACTACAGGTTCTAAGCTGGTAATTGAGCTTAGAGGAATTCATGCTGGTACCCCATCTTTTGGACGCTAAGGTTCAGAGTGGGGAATTATACCATGACAGGGACCAATCTCCTCTACAGCTGAGTTCCCTCAATCTATTTATAAGGCCTTGCACCACTTCCTCTGGCCAGGAGGCTATTAGTTACTCTTCCCCCTCCCACACCAGGTGCAGAGCATGACAAATTGAGTTCTTTCCCTGGCCTTGCAGGTGATGGGGGATTAAGCCCCATCACAGTCACACAACCTGCTGCAGTGCTAGCCAAATAACCTGTGGTTATAGTTATTTACATTGTAAGTTCTTTAGGACAAGGACTGTTATTCTGTGTTTATACAGCTTAGCACAATGGGGCCCCCAGTCTCCATAGCTCTTTAGGCACTACCATAATAAATATGATACATAATAATTATTAGAAAGAATAAGCAGCAAGAAAAGAACCTTTTACCAAGAGAACAATATGAAATGGTGAGCATAGGACAGCAATAATCGTCCTGCATGTTGGAGGGTATGGATCAGCAGACTGGATTAAGGTTACTACTCTAGGCTGTCATGTGAAAGACTGCTCTGTTCTGGCTTCTCGCTCTATAGTCTGGCAAGGGCTGGTCCAACAGAAATCCCTCCTCTTCACCACAGAGCAGTGCTGCTGATGGGGAGAGTCCTATCAACACTTCTGTGGCTAGTAAGGAAGCAAGTGGGGATCCAACAGAAAGGGAAGAAAAATTGAAAGGAGAGGCAAGCTTTGCTTTAAGCAAATTATTACTGCCCCTAATGGAGCCTCGGAGTTGGGGGCATGAAAACAAGCCTTAATTTTTAGTGTGGTGTAAACAGAATCTTAGGATGGATGTGAAAGTCAGGAAATAGACCTAAGATCTTGAATTACATTCTATTTCCCAACTTCAAGCGATCTAACCATTTCCTTACTCTTCACAGCAAGCCAAGATACAACATTCTGATGGTTAGAGCAGAGGGACTGGGAATCTGTAGATCTGTGCTCTATTCCCAGCTGACACTAACTCATTTGAACTCTATGCTTTTGAAAAGTGTTTTGTGATCCTTCAGCTACAACAATCCTCAGTCACATGTGTCAGCCACACACACTAATTCACAGCAGACCAGGAAGTTCTTTTCAAACTAACACCACACTCCAAAAACTACTGAATGTGCCAATTAAATATATAATATGCATTATTATCAGATTATGCAAAATTACACAGAGAAAATTACACTTCATTAGTTAACTCAGCAGAAATGATGCAAAGCTTTTCAGAAAAGATAATATCCAAACACAGCTGTGATTTGTAGAGTCCTCAAAATCATTGCAGCCCAGTTCAAGTAAATGTTAAAACAAAAAACAAAAAGTTTTCCCTAACATACAAGCTAAAGTTTTTTCACATCCAATACTATAATTAAAGAGGTTGATTTTAGAGTTAATATTAAATTATGTAACCCAGAGAGAGATGATATTCAATATATTGAACTATATATTATTCTTTTGTGAATTGTAAAGTGTTTGCTTATGAAACACTATGAGAGATGGAAAACTACTATTTACCATGGGTGTCCTATTCTCATTTTTGGAAGTATGGCCTCCAGCTGGAGCTTTTTATAACTGGAAAGATAATTTGAACTTTGCCCTTTGGTCCCAGGTCTGCTGGGAAATGTAGCTGAGTGCCAAGTGGCCTCTTTGCTAGACACGTCATTGTGAGGGATCAGTTTAAAGAATGTGGTTTTAATAAGGGACTGTTTGTGTGGTTGGCCCATTCTGACACTAGCACCCTAACCTTTGAGGTCAGCTTCCCAGCGGAGGAGAAATTCGTGATTCAGAATCAGGGTTTATTCAAAGTGTAATTTGTTTTATTTACACCTGTACAGCAGTCCTACAAAAGAGGTGATCAATCAGCATGCAGGCAAGAAACTCATCTCAGCAAAAATGTCCAGTTCCTAGGAGCAACTCTGCCTCAAGAACTCTCTCTCTGGGTACGTCTACACTACAGGATTATTCCGATTTTACATAAACCAGTTTTGTAAAACAGATTGTATAAAGTTGAATGCATGCGGCCGCACAAAGCACAATAATTCAGTGGTGTGCGTCCATGTACCGAGGCTAGCATTGATTTCTGGAGCGTTGCACTGTGGGTAGCTATCCGGTAGCTATCCCATAGTTCCCGCAGTCACCCCTGCCCATTGGAATTCTGGGTTGAGATCCCAATGCATGACGGTGCAAAAACAGTGTCGCGGGTGATTCTGGGTAAATGTCGTCACTCATTTCTTCCTCTGTGAAAGCAATAGCAGACAATCATTTCAAGCCCTTTTTCCCTGGATTGCACTGGCAGATGCCATAGGATGGCAGCCATGGAGCCCATTTTGCCTTTTGTCACTGTCACTGTATGTGTACTGGATGCCGCTGACAGAGGTGATACTGCAGCGCTACACAGCAGCATTCATTTGCCTTTGCAAGGTAGCAGAGACAGTTACCAGTCGTTCTGTACTGTCTACTGTGCCATTGTAAATTGGCGATGAGATGACAGTTATCGGTCATTCTGTACCGTCTGCTGCTGTCATGGGTGCTCCTGGCTGACATTTGCTGAAGTCGGCCGGGGGCGCAAAGACACAAATGGGAACGACCCCCCCAGGTCATTCCCTCCCTTATCTTGTATCTAAAAATAGAGTCAGTCCTGCCTAGAATATGGGGCAAGTTTACTAGAGAACCAGTGTATCAGAGAGCACAGCCGCTCCGTGTCAGATCCCACAGAAATGATGAGCTGCATGCCATTCTAGGGGGTGTCCCTGCAACAACCCCACCCGTTGCTTCCCTCCTCCCCCAACCCTTCTAGGCTACCATTGCAGGGTCCCTTCATTTGTGTGATGAAGTAATAAAGAATGCAGGAATAAGAAACACTGACTTTTTAGTGAGATAAAATGAGGGGGAGGCAGCCTCCAGCTGCTATGATAGTCCAGGAAGGACATTAAACGGAAGGGGGAGACGAGCCCAGCATCCTGCTGCTATGATAGTCCAGGCAGTACAGAATCTTTTCTTTAGCCATGAAAGGGGGGGGGCTGATGGAGTTCAGCCGCCAGTTGCTATGATGAGGATGGTTACCAGCCGTTCTATACCATCTGCCGGGAATAACCAGGAGTCATTCCTATTTTTACCCAGGCCCCCCTGGCCAACCTCACCTGAGGCCAGCCAGGAGCACTCATGGGCTGATGATGATGATGGATAGCAGTCATATTGTACCGTCTGCCACCGGGGAAGGGAGGGGAGAGGATGCTGCTATTCATTGCCCCAGCACCATGTCTACCAGCAGCATGCAGTAGGCATATGGTGACATTGAAAAAAGTCAAGAAACGATTTTTTTCCCTTTTCTCTTATGTGGGGGGTGGTGCAGTAAATTGACGAGATATACCCTGAACCACCCCGGACAATGTGTTTGACCCTACGGGCATTGGGAGCTCAGCCAAGAATGCAAATACTTTTCAAAGACTGCTGGGGACTGTGGGATAGCTGGAGTCCTCAGTCCCCCTGTCATGGTATAATTCCCCACTCTGAACCTTAGCATCCAAAAGATGGGTACCAGCATGAATTCCTCTAAGCTCAGTTACCAGCTTAGTACTTGTAGCGCTGCCACCAACCAGGAATTCCAGTGCCTGGTACACTCTGGCCCCCGCAAAACTTTGCCCAGGGACCCCCAAGACCCAGACCCTCTGGATCTTAACACAAGGAAAGTAAACCCTTTCCCTCACCATTGCCTGTCCCAGACTTCCCCTCCCTGGGTTACCCTGGAAGATCGCTGTGATTCAAACTCCTTGAATCTTAAAACAGAGAGGAAAATTCACCTTCCCCCCTCCTTCTCTCTCCCCCTCCCAGACTTTCCCTGAGAGAGAAAATAATCCTAACACAGAGAGAAATTAGCTTCTCTCTCCCCCTTCCCTCCGTTCTCCCCACCAATTCCCTGGTGGATCCAGACCCAATTCCCTGGGGTCTCACCAGAATAAAAAAAAAAATCAGGTTCTTAAACAAGAAAAGCTTTTAATTAAAGAAAGAAAAACAGTAAAAATTATCTTTGTAAATTTAAGATGGAATAGGTACAGGGTCTTTCAGCTATAGACACTGGGAATACCCTCCCAGCCTAAGTATACAAGTACAAATTAAAATCCTTTCAGCAAAATACAAATTTGAACTCCTTCCAGCCAAATACACATTTGCAAATAAAGAAAACAAACATAAGCCTAATTCGCTTTATCTACCTAGTACTTACTATTTTGAATCTATAAGAACCTGTATCAGGGAAATTGGAGAGAAACCTGGTTGCACGTCTGGTCACTCTCAGAACAACAGAGTGAACAACAGCCAAACACTAACAGCACACACAAAAACTTCCCTTCCTCAAGATTGGAAAGTATCCTGTCCCCTGATTGGTCCTCTGGTCAGGTGACAGCCAGGCTTACTGATCTTGTTAACCCTTTACAGGCAAAAGAGATATGAAGTATTTCTGTTCTATTAACCCCTACTATCTGTTTATGACACCCCCCTCCCTTCCTCCATGAGCATCCATTTGATTCTTTGGCTTTCCATTATGCTTGTCACATAGCACTGTGCTGTGGACTCTGTATCATAGCCTGGAGATTTTTTTCAAATGCTTTGGCATTTCGTCTTCTGTAACGGAGCTGTGATAGAACAGATTTGTCTCCCCATACAGCGATCAGATCCAGTATCTCCCGTACGATCCATGCTGGAGCTCTTTTTGGATTTGGGACTGCATCGCCACCCATGCTGATCAGAGCTCCACGCTGGGCAAACAGGAAATGCAATTCAAAAGTTCGCAGGGCTTTTCCTGTCTACCTGGCCAGTACATCTGAGTTCAGATTGCTTTCCAGAGCAGTCACAGTGGTGCACTGTGGGATACTGCCCAGAGGCCAATACCATCGATTTGTGACCACACTAACCCTAATCCGATATGGTAATACCGATTTCAGTGCTACTCCTCTCATCGGGGAGGAGTACAGAAACAGTTTAAAGAGCCCTTTATACTGATATAAAGGGCCTCATTGTGTGGACGGGTGCAGCGTTAAATCAGTTTAATGCTGCTAAAATCGGTTTAAACGCGTAATGTAGACCAGGCCTCTGAGATCAAAGCAAAGAGAAAATCCTCTTGCTGCCTGCATAGCTCCCTCTACACAGAGTCCACTTCTCCCACATGTTGGGGTAGCTTCTGAGACCTTATCCACTCAGTTCCCAAGAGTTCAGCCTGACTTCAGACTTGCCACAGAGGTTTCTTTATTGGCATGTATTCAAACTACACTTGAGTTGATCAGACTCAAAAGAAGAGTGGATACAGGGCACACCACACATCCAGAGTTGCACAGCAAAACCTCTTCCTTTATAATACATTTACAAATTACACTGCATTCACTATACATTTTCTTACATATTTTGAGACTGACTTGGTCATTTTGCAGGAACCAGTCTCTGTACAACATGCTCTGTCCACACACTGGCCATGTATGGCTTACTCTTTAATTCATTTTACGTTCCAGGTTTATCTTATCCACTGTTAATTTTATCCGTTGTAAATGATTCCTTGAGGTATTCCCCCTTATTTTAGCTAGTACAGATATTCTGTTTCCAGCTTGCTGATCCATTTACCTCCCTAATCCTGTCTCCCAAGAAATGAGGCCTCACCCATGTCCAATTACTCAAGTCAAGCCAGGCCTACACTGCAATTTCTCATAATCCAGGCTAACATCAATATGGCATGTTTTCCCAGCACTGAACGCTTGTTTGAACACTCCGAAAAAGAACTTGGAAGACTATCTGTAACATCCCACCACTAGTGAAATCTGCCATAACAGTATCAAATGGATCTACCAAGATACTTGGTCTGTTTGTGGCATCATCTGTACATTCATTTGGGTTATTTTGCATGGAGCAGGTGATTTTAAGTGCTTACAGTTGTGAATTATAGACTCTAGGACTGGAAGGGACCTCGAGAGGTCATCGAGTCCAGTTCCCTGCCCTCATGGCAGGACCAAATACTGTATAGACCATCCCTAACAGACATTTATCTAACCTACTCTTAAATATCTCCAGAGATGGAGATTCCACAACCTCCCTAGGCAATTTATTCCAGTGTTTAACTACCCTGACAGTTAGGAACTTTTTCCTAATGTCCAACCTAAATCTCCCCTGCCGCAGTTTAAGCCCATTGCTTCTTGTTCTATCATTGGAGGCTAAGGTGAACAAGTTTTCTCCCTCCTCCTGATGACACCCTTTTAGATACCTGAGAACTGATATCAGGTCCCCTCTCAGTCTTCTCTTTTCCAAACTAAACAAACCCAGTTCCTTCAGCCTTCCTTCATAGGTCATGTTCTCAAGACCTTTAATCATTCTTGTTGCTCTTTTCTGGACCCTCTCCAATTTCTCCACATCTTTCTTGAAATGCGGTGCCCAGAACTGGACACAATATTCCAGTTGAGGCCTAACCAGCGCAGAGTAAAGCAGAAGAATGACTTCTCGTGTCTTGTTTACAACACACCTGTTAATGTATCCCAGAATCATGTTTGCTTTTTTTGCAACAGTATCACACTGTTGACTCATATTAAGCTTGTGGTCCACTATGACCCCTAGATCTCTTTCTGCCATACTCCTTCCTAGACAGTCTCTTCCCATTCTGTATGTGTGAAACTGATTGTTCCTTCCTAGGTGGAGCACTTTGCATTTATCTTTATTGAACTTCATCCTGTTTACCTCAGACCATTTCTCCAATTTGTCCAGATCATTTTGAATTTTGACCCTGTCCTCCAAAGCAGTTGCAATCCCTCCCAGTTTGGTATCGTCCGCAAACTTAATAAGCGTACTTTCTATGCCAACATCTAAATCATTGATGAAGATATTGAACAGAACCGGTCCCAAAACAGACCCCTGCGGAACCCCACTTGTTATACCTTTCCAGCAGGATTGGGAGCCATTAACAACTACTCTCTGGGTACGGTTATCCAGCCAGTTATGCACCCACCTTATAGTAGCCCCATATTATGCACCCACCTTATAGTAGCCCCATAATATCCCATATTATGGATAGCCCCAATTATGGATAGTTTCTCTGATGAGGAGAGTTCAGATGAATAGTCCGAGGAGTCTCTTATTAGATATAGGTACTGCTAGAAGAAATAGAGACTTATAAACAAAGCCAAAGCTAGCAGTAAGCTTTAGGCCATCTATTAGTGTTTGCCTGTGCTGCAAATGTACAGATAACTTCCTTAAACTGAGCAATAGTTTATTTTTGTGTCTTGCCCCTCTTTTTTCTTTGTTTCATTTTTAAAATAAAGACATTCATACCTAATCTTTTCCTGGTCCTTCAAGGCCATTCCCATCTCTCACTGTGCATGTAGTTTGCAACTTGGTTTAGAAAACATTGGCTTTATATAAATTCAAGATTTGATAAGAATTACAGGGAAGGATTTGGAAGACCAATTCCTATGGGCACCTCCCCCTTTCACCAGAGAGCACTACGGAGTAAATTTCCTTTGCTTTAAAGAAATTGTAACCTTAGGCTACAGTTTTAAAAGTGCACCCTGAAATGGGATAGGTTTGGAATTCTCCAACTCATTAAAAGTTTGTATAACAAACTTAAGTGATTCAGACCCGATCCTGAAGTGACATCTGTGTGAATGGATCCCTGCCCAGTGCAACTCGTGCTTTAGAGAGTCTTTTCTATGGACTGCAAGAACTCTACAAAAGGACTAGAGAATGTGAGAGGACTTACAACCAGTCAGACTCACCAGCTAAACATCCCTTCCTGCGGTGGGAGAAATATAAAGCACCTATCGTGAGAGTCTGAAAAGATGATTCTGAGCCTGAGGGATCCTATAGAAAGATGGAGGGTGAAAGAGCTATCAAGGGAATTAAGGAAACTCTCTTAACCAGAGGGGAACTGACACAAGAAGGGATAATCTGAGTTGGCATCAGAGAATTAACAACTGATCCTTTTCAACTCTCCAGCTGGAATTAGAACTCCGAGTCAAGAGGAAGGCTTGCTTATGCTATCATCCAAGTCAGACAATTCATTCTACCTGCACAAGCCCTGACGTATATACTGCAGCACGAATGGACTGCTGAGAACACTATCTTCAACCCTCCGTCTGCAAATAATTATTCTGGATTATTACTTGTGCCTAACTCAGCATGAGCTAGGCACATCAGAGTTATAAAGACAAGGATCCCACCTCCTCAAGGAGATCACACTTGAAAAGCCCAATCCTGCAAATGCACACTGCTGTGACTAGACCCATTGACTTCGCCATGCTAAGCACAATGGCTGGTGGTAAGCGTTCATAGGACAAAAAAGCGAATGAGGTTTAGTATATGTCTTGTCAGTTCCAGATTATATATGTGCAGAATCTGGCCTTGAGGATAGGGAGGAGTCAGACAGCAAATGACCTTCTATATGGTCATACAAAGGACTGTCTGTCTCTGTAAGTACTAAGTTGCTGCTGTTTTTAATATTAAAAAATAAATTGGTGACATTCTGGAAAAACTCCCTGGACCAGCTCCTCAGCTGGTGTAAATCAGTGAAGTGCCATTCATGTCATTGGAGCAAAGCCAATGTACATTAGCTGAGGAGCTGACCCCAAAAGTCAGGAGGAGTTCTGCCTGAATAAGGAGTGCAGAATGAAGTTCCTTACATCAGACCTATATTAACATCCCACCAATTCCAAGATCCCCACCAATATGTAATTCTGCCACAATAGACAAGTCCTGATTCTAATGGGAAACTAACCAAAACCAAATCCAGAATAGGAGCAGGAATCAAATATTAACATAATATACAGTGAGTGGTTTGTTTCTCACAATGAGAGAAAACAACCATTGCTGAAACTGCCACATTTTGCCACATTTTGCAGCTCACAAACAAATTAAGAGGCTCGGCATATTGTCTATACCAGCAACCTTTCAGAAGTGGTGTGCCAAGTCTTCATTCATTCATTCTAATTTAAGGTTTCACGTGCCAGTAATACATGTTAATGTTTTTAGAAGGTCTCTTTCTATAAGTCTATAATATATAACTAAACTATTGCTGTATGTAAAGTAAATAAGGTTTTTTAAATGTTTAAGAAGCTTCATTTAAAATTAAATAAAATGCAGAGCCCCCCGGACCAGTGGCCAGAACCCAGGCACTGTGAGTGCCACTGAAAATCAGCTCGCTTGCCACCTTCGGCACCCGTTGCCTACCCCTGGTCTACACTGAGAAATCCATTCAGGTGTTATCCCAGCAGAGCTGAATGGACCAAAGAGTTTAATATCTTCTTGTTTATAAAGTTTCAGTTTTAATACCATTGGGTTACACAGATGGAATAAAAAGTTTGCTACTTTGCCCATTGTGGTTATGAATTAAAGCGCACTTGGATTCTGCTGTGGTTCCTGGTGCTCCTCTTACAGGTTCGACCAGACAAAGAGACCCAAAGCAGTTCAGCCACAGTGTTATCCAAATATATCAACCATTTAGCCTAATTTGGTTGACATCTGACCTTTCAGTAAGATGCTGTGTTCATGTTCTACAATAAATTCCCCCAATTGCAAAAAATAAAAATAATAAAAAAAATCCTACTTTGAGTTATTTAAACTGTGAGGAGAGAAAACAGTGATTGTGGAAAAATAACAGCTGAAGATGGACTGTGTTACATTGCTCATCCTGGAGAATACAGGATGGCACAACAGCCCCCATTAAAGGCCAGGTTGTGCCCCCTTGCATATGTGTAACACACACTGATCAGTGGCTTACACATGTCCATCGTCCTGCCCCATCCTCAGAGAATGTGAGTCTGTTACAGCCCCGAGCTACAGAGTTTAGCTCAAGCTGTATAGACACATGCTTCTGGTCCAGGAAGTCCTTCACTCAGTCCCTAGTGTTCACCAAGATAGCAGCAGTCAGAAGAGGGCAAGGACTTTTTCCTCTTTGCCTGCCTGTGCGGGGGCCAAGCACAAATTAGCCTCCTCAGTTATAGCATTTGGGGTCAACTACTCTGAAAACTGAAGAGAGAGGATGAGTAATGCTGGCATTGAGAGATGGCCCTGTCCATTGCCACAAGGAGGTCATCCATTAGGGCCATCTCTGCGCATGATGTCAGCAGATGCTGCATATTGTTGGAATCACTTGTCATACTGTCAAAGATTGTGTCTACGAATGGGAGACTGGAGATGGGGCAATAGCTAGAGAAAAGTTTTTGGCATCAAATATTGGCTTTTTGGAGCACACAATCAAGGTTAGCAGATTTCCCCCCTTGAAGCAGGCAAGGATTTTCCCCCCTTTAGCAGTGGGCACAATTGTTCTTCACTTTCCTTCATCCGCCAGGAGGGAACACAGCTCAGATGGTGGCTCAAATACTTCTCAGGAGTTCTTGAGCTTATTCAGGATGGCAGGATGGTTAATGCTAACTGCTGCAGTTTGGAGTTTTTTGCCTATGTGAGTTCCTTTAGTAGGAGATTGATCTTCTCTGTAAAGATATTTTCGCTCAGACATTTATATAATCTTCTGTCTGGCAAGATCTAGGGTTTCATTTAAAACAAATATTTCAAGGCCTTTCCACTGTAACCCACAATATCCCTCAAATCCATCATTTACCCCGGTGACCCAGCCTTTCTCCACCTAAATAATGGACTTTCTAGGGCATTTCTCAGCCCCCAAGGGCTCTGAAGGGCAACTGCATGGCAGCCACAGGCCCATAAGAAGTCTTCTATTTCTGCAGGGTGAGAAGTGAGGTAGGCAGACAAATTCTTACACAGGATTCATCTGTGTATATGTGGGCGTGGGAGGGAGGCAAGTTATGTGAACCCGTCTAGCCAGATACTGCAGAAGCTTGATGCAGTGAGCGGGTCCGTTGGCCCACCACTTGAAGCAATCATTGTTAATCATTCACCATTGTTCATATGAACTTCAGAGCTTTTAGCCCTAATAGTCTGTGACCCTAAGAACTCCGCAGTGGCAACTGCAAAGAGTTCATGTCCTACAGCAGTATCCCTGAGAGGGCTGACAAACTCACTGCACCCAACACATTGCTGTCACGGAACTGACCCATGGAGAATGTCAGATGAGATATGAAATGAAAGCCAGGATCACACTGATCCTCACAGTCATTGTGTGAGGTGCGTGTGGATGATATTTAAGCAGTTGCGTAACTGTACTAAACATGTCTACATCAAGGTACGGCGGAGAAACAGGTTCTGAGCCAGGCAAAGGATGTTGATTCACCTGTCTCAGTGTCAGCTATGTAAATGAAGCACAGTAAGTCAGCACAATAGAAGCCAGATCTGCAAACAGAGCAAACGGAGGAATGGGAAAACATCGGAGTCTAAATTGCAGCGGGTTATGCACATCTTTGTCCATCACTGAAGGAGTAGGAAGGACAGAGCTTTTTCCAGCCATGAAAGGTGGATTCCAGACACATTGGTTGGTGATGCTGGGAGATTGCTTTAGGAAAGGAACTACTTTAGACAAGGATTTTAGTCCACTAAAGTTAAATATCGATTCTAAGAAGCCTGTTATTCTTTGTATTTTCTATGTAACCATTTCTGTTTCCGTCACTATCCTCACTGAGCGTCTCTTTAATCTTGAGCTTCGATAATAAACTTCGGATGGTTTTCACTATAACTATGTCTCAGTGCTGTGATGTTATAAAGGACCTGATCCTGAATTGTACCTGTCAAGCTGTGTGTACATGTTTCACTGGGGACAGCAATGTGAGTGTCCAGAGACGGGCTGGATAGCAAGGGGAATGCTTTCAGAGAGGCTTGGGGACTGGGGTGCAGCTACTGTTACCTGCAAGGCAGTATGAAGGCTGGCAGAGCCCTGTGGAGATTGTTCTGGTGGTGAACAGACTGGTAGTGGCAGGGAGCTGACATCCAGTTAAGCACAAGCAAATCTTCCTCTTGCTGAGGCAAAGGGTAACAAGATGACACTCAGTTCTGGACACCCCAAGAAAGTGTCACAGGCTTCAGCCCAGAGATTTGCAGAGGGGTTTTCCCTCAGCCCCAGCCCCAAAGAGCACAAGAAGGCATACCCATTTCTTCGCTTCCATTCACCCACTCATCTGCACTTCCTGTTTCTATGTATAGTCCCTCATGGAAGAAGAGGAGTTCTTTCACATTCCTCCATTCCGACCTCGTTGATGTACCTGTTCTTGCTGATCAGCTGCAGGCAGCCTGACAGTCACGCCAACTATTCCATTACAATCCCACAGGTTTTGTAGTGGCCTGTGGCTTTCAGGGCAGTATTTTAACCCCATCTCTTCCATCACATCCCATCACAAATACGTAGCCTTTTTTTCCTGTGTGACTTGATTGGTGACTTAGTGGTAGAATAAGAAAGCCTTTGGCCCCATTCAGGAAAGCACTTAAACATGTGCTTAAATTTTAAACACGTGCTTAAGATCCTTGACTTCAATGGGACTTACGTAGCTACTTAAAGTTAAGCAAGTGCATAAGTGCTTTCCTGAATAGGGTTGCTTTCCTTAATCAAGATCTTTGCTATTTATATCCTGCCATGACACCAAGAGAATCCTGATGACCTGGGGCAAGCAGAGGAGAACTCAGCAGCAGAAGAATTTCATACTGGAACAGACAGATGGTCCATCTAGTTGAGCATCCCATCTCCGACAGCAACCAATGCAACTTTCTAGAAAAGTAACAAAATCCCACAGAGCTCCTACTTTTACAGTAGTACAGCACAGAACATGGGAGCAACTTTCTTCTTAGCCCCAGCTAAGGAGTAGATTACGTCCTGATGCGGGAAAATTAATCATCCTCCTAACTTTGACCCTAGCCAGTATAGCTACTCATCTTGCTCTAGAGCCTCAATGGAACTACACTGATTTACATCAGCTGAGGGCCTGGCCTGCTCTTTTTATTCATATAATTTTTTGCAGAAGTAGATTAGATTGTATCTGCCTGCTGAGGGCTTTTGTATAGAAGCAGTAGGATGTTCCCTTACCTGTTTGTTAGAATATATCTCCTATTTTATAAAAACAGTTTGCTTACATTTACTCTAGGAATGTATTTAAGTTTCAGAATTGCCAGCTAGTGGCCTTTGCTTTCAGGTTTGATCTCAGATCTGGGAAAACACCAGGGGTTTATAACATCACCTCACAGCTGCTATTCAACTTCGGATGAAGTGCTCAGTGCACAGAATCACAGCTTCACTTGTATTCACTTTAAACTATCTCTCTTTACATTAGATAAAAATTCCACCACAGAATGTCACTGCCACTGCCGAGATGATGTAACTTGGCAGCACATCACAAACCATAACTGATTAAAGTGTGACCCAAACACACAGACTAGTTGACAAACATCCCTTTACTGAAGCTTCACAACTACAGCATGAGACCAACACAAGTCATAAAACACAGATGGTTGAAATGGATTACGCCTATTACATCACCCAGTCCATCTTCTTCCAATGCAAGATGTGTTCCATTCTATTGTATAGTGTCTTCTGCCCTCTCTGCTTGTATATGCTTATTTGAATGTATACAAATAAAATAGCTTCTCTCTCTCTCTCTCTCTCTCTCTCTCTCACACACACACACACACACACACACACACAAACCCTGTGCCCTGAGTGCCTGTCCTATAAATCAGAAAAGGGAGATTCAAAAGGACTGTTCATTAATACAAACATCCCAACTTAGCCCACTTTGCTCCTCAGTAACCGGAGATAAGAGATGGACTTTGCAGTGTGCTCAGAAATTTAACAAGTCTGGCTGTGGTGGATCCAATTGGGGGAGTGAATTTCAAAATTGAAAGGCTCTTCCAGAGAACTCTCTACCAGGGCCCCCAGGGCTTTGGCTGATGTCACCTCTGGCACATAGAAGGAAGAGATCTTTTAAGAATCCAAAGCATGGAGTTCCAATTATTTCATGTGGAGACTAATACATAGTGTAATACAGCTCACTGTCACAAAGGAAGAAAGTAGACTGACTTTCTTAATTTTATCCTTTTACTCCATCTCCTAGTGATTCTTTTATTATACTAATTTCTCTTGTCTATTTAGTACTTGCCCCCTTAAAAGATTTGTCTCCCCAACACACTTAATTGTCACTTAGGATGTTTATTACATAATTGTTGAGTCTCAATATGTTTCCACCAGTCGGTTGGTATTTAATTATATAGAAACCACTGAAATAAATCTAGCTCTGTAAATTAAACAAACAGCTACTCTAAATAAATAACACTTGAATATTCAGTGTATACATATATAAATAAATAAATAAATAAAAGCTGGAATATTCACCACTAGACAAGAGATGCTATCTGTTTCAGAGCTGTTAAGTCTTGTTGTGTATTGTTCTAGCAATCACTTATTTTATTAGAAATACAATAATTGTTTTATTAAATCATGAAGTTTGGAGTGTTGGTTCAGGACAGGAGTTGGGTGATTAACTGCCGATTGTAGCAAGTATTGTGTCTTTAAGCAGAGTGTGTGTTCTAACTGCCACTGCCATGGACTAAGGAAACTGGTGTTATAGAATGATCATTTGGGGTTAATGTATGATATTTTGAACATCTGAAACCTGTTATTTTTTCTAGCTGAGGTTTATCCTGCAGCTTCATAAACTTTCCATTTTAAATTATAGAGCTTCCTTTTTAACTATAATAAACTTTTATCTTAAAAATGGTGTGTGCCTTTTAATCATCTCAAAGTATTTGCTTTAATTAGGTTTTAAAAATTTTACAGAAGACAGCACTGTTCTTAATTTTGGCCATGAGAGTTTGCTCTGTGTTCAGCAAGCAGCAGTTCCTAACACCCTGCTGAACATCAGCCAAAACGGAGCATTTCAGGCAAAGCAAAATGGAATGAATTCAAAAAAGAAGATTTGTTTTCATGAAAACATTGATCCAATTTCACAGAGCTATCTGTAATCCATTGGTTTTAGTAGAAGAAAAGAACTTGTATCCTTCTATTTCCCTACAGACGCACAACATATGGAACTCCTGGGAGTGTTAATATTCTGGTTTGGAGGATAAGTCCTTTTCCATGCAGCACTCTAGGCCCGCTTTTCAAAGGTGCTGAGCATCCACAACTCCAGAAGAAGTGATGGGGAGCTGCAGGTGCTTAGACCTTCTGAAAAAAAATCAAGCTCTTAATGGAATTTAAGAGCCTTAACGTCTGGGGTGCATCAGAGTGCACTGGTGGATATGGGACTAAGTGTCTTGAACCTCACAAAGTACTACCCCTGCTCCCAATTCTGATGCTGGTTCGTGACAGGAGAAGTAGTCGGGGTTGAGCCTGTTCTTTTGTGTAACCTTCTTCCTCCATGTACCTGTGGCTCATGACAACACAACTGTCCTTCAGCAAGAAGAGTCCCCATTCAGAACTTTATGCTGCCCCGAGGACGTGGTGATGTGATTGATGGTGGTGAAGAGAGCAAGGGGAACTTACCCAAGCAGTCAGGTGATAAGTGTTGTTTACTTTTTCTCATAACACAAGAACTAGGGGTCACCAAATGAAATTAATAGGAAACAGGTTTAAAACAAACAAAAGGAAGTATTTTTTCACACAATGCACAGTCAACTTGTGGCACTCCTTGCCAGAGGATGTTGTGAAGGCCAAAACTATAACAGGATTCAAAAAAAAACTAGATAAATTCATGGAGGGTAGGTCAATCAATGGCTCTTAGCCAGGATGGGCAGAGATGGTGTCCCTAGCCTCTGTTTGCCAGAAGCTGGGAATGGACAACACGATGGATCACTTGATGATTACCTGTTCTGTTCATTCCCTCTGGGGCACCTGGCATTGCCCATTGTTGGAAGAAAGGATACTGGGCTAGATGGACCTTTAGTCTGATCCAGTCTTGCCATTCATATGTTCTAAGAGAGATGATCCTTGCATGATCAGGAACTGGTTACAGGATAAGAAACAAGGGGTAGGAATAAATGGCCAGTGAGTGAACGGGGAGGGGCAAAGTTTGTAGAGGATACTAAATTATTCACAGTACTTAGGTCCAAAGCTGGCTGCAAAGAGTTACAAAGGGATCTCACAAAACTGGGTTACTGAGTGACAAGAAGCAGATGAAATTTAATGTTGATATGTGCAAAGTAATGCATGTTGGAAAAAAATGATCCCAAAATGATGGAGTCTAAGTTAGCTGTTACCACTCAAGAAAGAGATTTTGGAGACATTGTGGATAGTTCTTAAAAACATCTTCTCAATGTGCAGCAGCAGTCAAAAAAGCTAACAGAATATTAGGAACCATTAGGAAAGGAATAGATAATAGAACATAAAATATCATAATGTGCTATATAAATCCATGTTATTCCCACACCTTCAATACTGCATGTTGTTCTGAATGCCCATTAAACAAGATATTAATATTGGAAAAGGTACAGAGAAGGGCAACAAAAATGATTAGGCGTATGAAACAGCTTCCATATGAGAAGAGATTAAAAAGACTGGGACGGCTCATCTTAGAAAAGAGATAACTAAGGGGAGCGGGATATGATAGAGGTCTATAAAATCATGAATGATGTGGAGAAAGTGAAATAGGGACCGGTTATTTATCCCTTCACATACCACAAGAACTGAGCTCACCCAATGAAATTAACAGGCAGCAGGTTTAAACATAAGGAAGTATTTCTTCACACAATGCACAGTCAACCTGTGGAACTCATTGACAGGGGATGTTGTGAAGGCCAAAAGTGTTACTGGATTCAAAAAAGAATTGGGGAAGGGGTCCAATGGGGCAGGGTGGGGGCAGAATTGGGGCAGGGACTGTGGGGAAGGGGTTGGATTGAAGACGGAGCAGGGGCAGGGAAAGGGTAGAGTCGGGGCGGGGCCAGTGGGGGCGTGAGCTCCCACCGGTGCAGGAAAAGCTGGCACCTATAGGGAGGGTCTTAGAGCCCAGGCTCCAGCACAACCCTGAACGTCTACCCTGCTATTTTTAGCCCGGCAAACCTGAGTCAGCTGACCTGGGCTTTCAGACATGGTGCTACAGGGTTTTTTATTGCAGTGTAGACATACATTCCAATTCTCATTCACACTAAGGCCCCTTTATGCCACTCTGGCAGTGTGAAAGAGCCTTAAAGTAACTTCAGTGACTTCTTTTACAAAGTCGGCACCATGATAATACAATACATAATAATACCTAATTCCAGCTGACATGCAAACTACATGTTAAAATGACTTTGTTTCTAGCTAACAGCCTTTCCTAACTATTCTAATTTATATCAACCATGCAAAATGACAGTCATCTTCCCCATTTGTTCCCCCCTTCCCCAGCATTCACTTTCCAAGCATATTGCAGTCATGTGGCCTTTCAATTTACTTAACAGATTTTGCTTGCAAAGCTTAGTGCCAGTGCTCAAAGTCTGGATGGGGAATGGCAAGGAGTTGCAGACCTCGCAATTTTTTTTTTTTTAAACCCAGCTGGGTAACTGAGGGGCGCATTTTAAGCACCATCTTACCAAAGTTGCTGCTCCTAGACACTCCCCTTCCCCAGCACACACACACATTTCTTTCAGAGTACTTAAGCAATGTTTAGGGAAGCCCTAAGTTACACACACCACACAAGGAAAACAAAGGGGAAAATTAACACCACACTGAAGAGCTACTGACAAGAGTTCTTTGTTTTCGCTCTAGCCATACAATTCCAGCTTTTCAGTGAAGGTCCTCAGTTGTAAAACTTAATGTCTTCTCCTCCTGATTGGTTAAATGGAGCCTTTAAAGTACACTGCAAGGTCTTTCTCCTTTACTAGCCTTTCCCTGAAATTGAAATTAGAGCTGGCTGCATACTGGGGGGGGCAAGGGAGTGAGAGCATCATTTGCAAATATTTGTATGACTGAAACTGAACTTGCTTCAATGGTCTTTGCACCCCCTTTCATTTGCTTTTCACAAACATTTATAAGAGCAAAATTTTGTCCACAAGAATGTTTGTGGAAAGGGAAAATGTGAATATTCATGCAGATATCTTGAAAGCGCCAAGAGTTTGGTGGGCATCTAATAGGAGTGTGGAAACTGTCCCATATGACTGAAGTGACCAGTCGTACTGCACAAAGAACAAATATTCATGGCAGTAGTTACAGCACATAATTCATGAGCAACTCATAGGATGAAATACAGCTGCATCCACAATTCATCAAAGAATTTGGAACAAACAACTTAGTAAAAACTGAAGCATGCTCATGGATAATTCATGAGCAAACTCATTGAATAAATTGTATGTTGGGATAGTTTGTGAAACTCTACAAATAAACAAACACCACCACACTCCTCTAATTGAAGTGGAGAGATTCGGAGATTCGGCTGAAGGAATTTTATTTGCAGCATCCTTGGGTCAGGTCTTTGGCTACTGTAGATTGTCATAGCTCCATTGACTTTGGCGAGCCAAACAAATCATCTTGGCTTCCATGGCACTGTGCTGATTCAGATCAACTCATCCTCTGGCCTTATGTAGTTCTTGATTCATTAATTTTTGTTGTGCTTTTATGAATAATGAATAAGCATCTTTGGCGGCAGATAGGCAGCATGTGTTACATTGAAATAAATACAAATAATTAAAGCAATTAAGAACTTGTTCTTTTAGTACTGAGTTCATAGATTCTAAGAGAAGCAATTTGAAACAAATGTTGCTTATACTAATGTTTAATATTTAGACTGCTGGGTCAACAGAAAGTTACAAAAGTCATTTACAATGGCCTAATTGAAGCCTCTGAAAAACATATTTGTATTCAGTAGTGCGCCTCTTTTTCATCTAATGGTCTCACTGATATATAGATTTCCTATTTGATCAGTGCATCTGGCCCAGAGGCTTCATGGTTTGCAAATCACAACCTACTAATAAGCACCCTGCAGCTTGTTTGTTGAACAGATCGGTGCTGGCAGGCACCCAAAAACTCTAGCCTTAGAAACTTGGAGCTCTTTAACTTACCCAGCCTATTGTGTGGCAAGAAAGACAATAAACTATGAATCTCATAAATGCTGAGCAATTAAACGTAACTTAGTAATACAGCTGTGGTAACACACTGCTTAATTCAGTCTAACATCTCATTTCTCCTTTGTCATCTTTTGCTAAAAAACCAATCAAACAACCGTAAGCAGTTTGTGTACATACGAATGGTGGAAATTTCCTTGTAAACAAAATGGTGGCTACCTACTAAGAGAAATCCATCACCTAAGTGGCAGCAGGCTTTTGTTTGCTTTTATGGTCAGCAACCAAAGCATCCATGTAGGCTTGGGTTTTTTATTTGGCACATTGAGATGATTTTTTTCCTTGACAGAAGCTCATTGTTGTGACTGGAACCCTGCATTGTGCTGCTGTAAACACGGAGTTGCTGGCTTCGGGGAATTTATCTTCAGAGGAGGCAGTTTTCCACTGAAAAGAGAGAGCCATAAAATCACTTTGGCTAGCCGGACATCGTAACTTTGTATTAGAGAAATGATGCTGTTGCTAGGTTTGTAGTATGTTCCTAGGCCCACTGGACCATACAGCCTTGGTAGCACATGGGCTACAGTGGAAGTGAAGCAGTCCTGTCCCTATAAGATCCCTATAGAAGATGGTCCCTATTACTACTGTGGAAGCCAGGGTTGACAGTCATGAGATCAGAGGCTCATGAGATCATGTAGAGGTTTGGGACGGGGGAGACTCTTTTTGATTGTGGATGGTCAGTTTGGTGTTTCCATTTGAAAGTTGCTTTAAAGAAAGAGAAGACTGATGCCAAAAGATGAGGAAATGACACATACAGAGAATAGTAAAGCCCAGAGAGACTCAGACTTTAAGGTCAGAAGGGACCATTATGATCATCTAGTCTGACCTCCTGCACAATGTAGGCCACAGAATCTCACCCACCCACTCCTGTAACAAACCGCAAACCTGTCTAAGTTACTGAAGTCCTCAGATTGTGATTTGAAGACCTCAAGCTGCAGAGAATCCTCCAGCAAGTGACCCATGCCTCATGCTGCAGAGGAAGGCAAAAAACCTCCAGGGCCTCTGCCAATCTGCCCTGGAGGAAAATTCCTTCCTGACCCCAAATATGGTGATCAGCTAAACCCTGAGCATGTGGGCAAGACTCACCAGCCAGATACCCAGGAAAGAATTCTCTGTAGCAACTCAGATCCCAACCCATCTTACATCCTTCCACCACACAAGTCCAGCCCATTAACATCCACAAAACACATGAATACTCAACTCTTAGGGCTTGGCTACACTGGAGAGTTGCAGCACTGGTGGTGAGTTTACAGCGCTGCAACTTAGTAACTGTCCATGCCTGCAAGGCACATCCAGCACTGCAACTCCCTGGCTGCAGCGCTGGCTGTACACCTGGTCTGCTTGGGGTGTAATGATTGCAGCGCTGGTGATGCAGCGCTGCTCATCAAGTGTGGCCACTAAAAGCACTGTTATTGGTCTCCAGGGTATTAGGAGGTATCCCAGAATGCCTGCTCACAACAAACCAGAAGAATGGCTGAACTCTGAGCTTCCCCGAGCTGCTTATCCAAAAAACAAACACAGCTGCTGTTTGCTCCAGCGAGCGAGTGGAGGCAGGCAGGAGAATTGCTTTGGAAAGTTCACAGCTGTTTGCTTGAAGAGAGAAGTCACACGGCAGAGGGGGAGAGGGGAGTCCATGTTGAGCAGCTGCTTATGTGGTCTGAAGGCTATTTAGGAGTGCATAATTTGTATTTAGTGAATAAGAGAGGGGTGGGGGAAGGGCTCGAAACTTTTAAATTGATTACAGGTTGGTGATGTGTATGTTCTAGTCCTTAGAACTTGCAGCAGGGAGCTGACAGATGCAAAAATCCACTCTCTCTCTCTCCCCCACGTTCCCCCTCACCCCCCCTCTTTTGAAAAGCACGTTGCAGCCACTTGAAAGCTGGGATAGCTGCCCACAATGCACCACTCCCAACAGTGCTGCAAATGCTGAAAATGTGGCCACACTGCAGCGCTGGTAGCTGTCAGTGTGGCCACACTGCAGCGCTTTCCCTACACAGCTGTACGAAGACAGCTGTAACTCCCAGCGCTGTACAACTGTAAGTGTAGCCATACCCTTAAACTGCCTGGCTGCTGCATACCTAAGGAACAAAAAGTGTTCCTAAAAAAGAAAGCCTATTGTAAGGACCAAGCATTGGCTATTATTATGGACAAGTATGTAAACACGGTACTCCTGCAGGAGCCAACTCTGCATTGGATGGAGGTCCCATGGAGAAAGGATGCAAAAAAGGCTTTGCAGATGCTCCACAGATGTCAAGCTGCTTTGGGGGAGGAGCTCATGGAAGAGATAAGCTTGTCTCCAACCTATCCTGCTGTGCTCACATCTCCATGCAGGGCCCATTAGAGTTATCCCCTCCTGGGTTTCCTTCCCTCCCTCTCTACCACCCAGAAAGCCACTACAAGCTACCTTTCTGGCATTAGATTAGCCCTGCCTGTTCCTCCTCAGTTGGGCTCTAGCCTCAGTCTGCCTTTCAAGCCTTAGCATTCCCTCCCACCCCCTCCCCCATGCAGCCTATCAGAATAATTGACCTAATTTAATTTGCTCTGCATTGTACGGGGGTGGACACTCCAAAGTAGGGCTTTCAGAGAACTGTTGTGGAAAAGGGAAAGGGCAGAGATAGGAAGTGGAACTGGCTTTGCCCCTCACATCTACCTAATATATTTGGGTGGAAAGGAGAAGCTAAGGAATGTAGGGGTTGTCTCTTCTCCAGCCTATCATGTGGGAGGCCTCTCACAGCTCCATGTCAAAAGGTGGGTGGGTGGGAGAGAGGGAGATAGATTTTTTTTCCTATCTCAAAACTAACATGCGTCTCTGTGCCTCTGGGACCCATGATAGATGCTCTAACAACAGGACCGGTGCTAGTGTTTTTAGCGCCCTAGGCGGACAGCCATTTCACTGCCCCGCACACTGGTCCCGTGGCTCTGGTGGACCTGCGGCAGTCGTGCCTATGGGAGGTCCACCGGAGCCGCGGGAGCAGCAGACCTTCCGCAGGAATGCCTGAGGCAGTTCCACTGGAGCTGCGAGACCAGGGGACTCTCCACAGGCATGACTGCGGCAGGTCCACCAGAGCCGCCTGCCGCCCCCCTCGGCAAAATGCCACCCCCCAATAATCCTGGCGCCCTAGGCGATTGCCGAGGCCGCCTAAATGGAAGAGCCGGCCCTGTCTAACAACGATCATGGAGGAATGGTAGGGATGTGCTAAGTGCCAGCTCTGTTTTGAGAGTGATTTATCATTGTTAACAAAATCACTTTCCAGACTGGGTTAGTATTCTGCTGGTTGTTTGGTCAGGATCTGTGTGATGGACTCTTTGCAGAGAAGCAACTGTGTTTTTTTCAGCCAGTATGAAGATAGAGCCTTCCACTGCTATACAGCTCTATATTGGAAAGGAGAAGGGGAAAATAAAATTGTTATCCATATTCACATGAACTACCCAGGCTACATTTTATACTAGATCATCAAAATAATTGCAGTGTCTGTTTCAAGATTTAGGCTATGAAACAGTGCACTATTGTACATAATCTTAACACAGACAATTACAAGAGACTTATTTTTCATGCCAGATCCCACAATGCTTATACAGAAACCTATAAACACATATACATGGTATTTCTGTTCATGCCTCTTGGTTTGTATTGTATTGGTCTTTATGGGAAGAGTAGACACATTATTTAATTAATTCTGTGTTTTGGGGGGAAGTAGGTACTGTTGTATCTTAGGTCACTAGCATTCCTTCCTCTGGAGATCTAAACTGAAATTCTCATTAGGTCACAAGTTAACATTTCAGTCTGGGTCTCTGGATGTTTGTATGCATCACAAAAACAGACAATCCACTAACATCACTGGCAATTTCTGTTCAAGAATTTCCAGGACTGGAACAAGGATGGTGGAGCATTGGTAGAACCCTCCAGGGTACTTACTTTGTATTCACACACTGCTCCATCACTTTGTTTCAAATCCTGACCTTGGGAAGGAGTTCCATGTTCATTTAGTCCTCACCTGCCTAGCTAATGATGTTAACAGAATTGCCCGTTAGTGCCATTTGGGTGGGAGTTTTGTGATACAGATATTGTCTGCTGAGAACGGCATAGAAACCATCTAACAGCAATCAACTGGTAACAAAGTCTAGTTACTACAAACCTGGGTTGGATTCAAACCCAGTAACGCAGAGGCGAAAGTCACAATAACCAATTCCATGAGCCATCAAGTCCTGGCTCTTTCTGAGATTGCTGATCACAGCTTTCTTTAGACTACCAGTATCTTTGCTGTAATCTTGTCATTTTTATATAAAACAAATGATTTGTAGTGTTTTCATACTTCACATGAAATAGTCAATCAATAATTCTCATTGTTTGAATTTTACAGTGCCAGACATGAAAGAGAAACAAGTAATCTATTACTTTGAAAGCCAGAAGCACATAATGTTTATTAATAAAGAGCATGGTTTACACAGATTTTACTATTATTGACCATAAAACTGTGTATATTACAAACGAGGGTGAAATTACCAACTAATTAACCTGTTTAATGGAATATATAAATCTAGGTTCTTTACAAACCTTAAGGGTCTTATTCATTAAATAGGTACATATGCAGTTTTTATGCTGAAACTGGGGATTTTGATACATAACTCAAGGTTAAATTGCACTCCTTCAGATTCACCAACACCCAACAGCTTCATGTTCCAGTTCTTTAACCTTTAAGAAAGGAATCAACTCAAAAATGAAGGAGCATCTACACCAGCCAGAGAACTTTAAATGCACCCAGAAATAAATATTAATTAACCAAACACTTCAGAAGAGCAATGGTATTTGCAGTGTTCCTAGCTCCTTTTTCCTCTTGGTTTAGAACACAGTTAATTCTTAAGAGGGGAACGGCTATATTTGTCCTGGGCCTCTTATAGCACCGTCCAGATGTGGCAGACACACTAGAACTGATTATTCAAATGACGTGGACCTGATTCAATAGTCCTCCTCTCTTCAGCAAAACACTTAAACATGTTCCCAAGTCCCACTGAAGCCAATGAGACTGGTGCACATGCTTAAATGCTTTGCTGAATAGAGGCCTCCATCACAGAAGGCAGAATTTGTTCCACTCATGCAACTCCATTGGCTCAGTTCAAGTATCTGGGCGTAGCTGAGGGTAAAGTTTGGCCCATTGCATGGCATGACATTATTAGTAGGGCTGTCAAGCAATTAAAAAAATTAATCACGATTAATTGCGCTGTTAAACAATAACAGACACCATTTATTTAAATATTTTAGATGTTTTCTACATTTTCAAATATGCTGATTTCAAGTACAACACAGCCACACACTTTATATTTATTTTTGGTTACAAATATTTGCACTGTAAGAAACAAAAGAAATAGTATTTTTCAATTCACCTCATACAAGTGCTATAGTGCAATCTCTATCACGAAAGTTGAACTTACAAATGTAGAATTATGGACAAAAAATAACTGCATTCAAAAATAAAACAATGTGAAACTTTAGAGCCTACATGTCCACTCAGTCCTGCTCAGGGGTGAAAGTAAAGCCAAAGACTTGAGTCGGCCCCCAGAAGGGACGGGGCCTTGGGCGGAAGTGGCAGGGCTGGGGATCAGCATCCCCAAGCCAGCTCTTCCACATTGCCTGGCCCACGCAGCCCAGGGCTCCAGCGCTGATTTAAAGGGCCCGGGGCACTGGCCGCTGCCGCAATAGTGGCGACCGGCGCCACAGGCCCTTTTAAATAGCCAGCCCCGGGGCTGCTGCTCCTTTTGCCCGCCCCCCCCAATCAGTGGCTGAGGGAGTGGGCAAAAATGGCAATGACATTAAAGCGCTGCCGCTGCAGTGCTTTAAGGGGGGACCTTTGCTCTGGCAGCGCTTTAACATTGATGCCCCTTTTGCACCCCACCCTCCCACCCCATCAACGGCCCTGCCAGTAGGGACCCAGCAGGGCCACCGACAGGGGGTGCAAAAAAGGACAGCAACATTAGAGCAATGCCACAGCAGAGCTTTAAAGTCTGCTGGGTACAGGCCGGTACTGGCAATCACCTTTACCGGTATGCCATACTGGCCATACCAGCTTACTTTCACCCCGGCCCTACTTGTTCAACCAATCGCTCAGACAAACAAGGTTGGTTACAATTTGAAGGAGATAATGCGGCTTCTTGTTTACAATGTCACCTGAAAATGAGAATAGACGTTCGCAAGGCACTGTTGTAGCTGGTGTTGCAAGATATTTATATGCCAGATGCGCTAAAGATTCATGTGTCCCTTCATGGTTCAAACCACCATTCCAGAGGACATGTTTCCATGCCAATGATGGGTTCTGTTTGATAACAATCCAAAGCAGTGTGGATTGACGCATGTTCATTTTCATCATCTGAGGCAGATGCCACCAGCAGAAGGTTGATTTTCTTTTTTCATGGTTTGGGTTCTGTAGTTTCCACATTGGAGTGTTGCTCTTTTAAGACTTCTGAAAGAATGCTCCATAGCTCGTCCCTCTCAGATTTTGGAAGGCACTTCAGATTATTAAACATTGGGTCCAATGCTGTAGCTATTTTTAGAAATCTCACATTGGTACCTTCTTTGCATTTTGTCAAATCTGCTGTGATAGTGTTCTTAAAATGAACAACATGTGCTGGGTCATCATCCAAGAGTGCTATAACATAAAGTATATGCACAATGCAGGTACAACAGAGTAGGAGACATACAATTCTCCCCCCAAGGAGTTCAGTCACAAATTTAATTAACACATTATTTTTTTAACAAGCATCATCAGCATGGAAGTATGTCCTCAGGAATGGTGGCCAAAGCATGAACGGGCATACAAAGGTTTAGCATATCTGGCACGTAAATATCTTGCACCCTTGGCTAAAAAAGTGCCTGTTCTCACTTTCAGGTGACACTGTAAACAAGAAGTAGGCAGCATTATCTCCTGTAAGCTGTAACCAAACGTGTTTGCCTTAGCTATTGGCTGAACAAGAAGTAGGACTGAGTGGACTTGTAGACTCTAAAAGTTTTACATTGTTTTGTTTTTGAGTGCAGCTATGTAACAAAAAAACCCGACATTTGTAAGTTACACTTTCACAGTAAAGAGATTGTACTACAGTACTTGTATGAGGTGAATTGAAAAATACTATTTTATCATTTTTACAGTGCAAATATTTGAAATAAACAATATAAAGTGAGCATTGTACACTTTGTATTCTGTGTTGTAATAGAAATCAATATATCTGAAAATGTAGAAAAATATCCACAAATATTTAATACATTTCCAGTTGGTATTCTATTGTTTAACAGGGCAATTAATCATGATTAATTTTTTGAGTTAATTGCATGAGTTAACTGCGATTAATCGACAGCCCTAATTATCAGTGACATGGAGGTACACGATGGATGACTAAAACAATTAGCACTGGAAAATTCTTACTAAGTTCAAGTAAAGGATCAGGCCCATTATTTTTTAGAACTTTGTCTGATTTGGTAAAACATTTCTTTTTCCTTCAATCTGATTCAGATCCTGATCCAAAGCCAACTGAAGTCAACAGTAGCCTTCCCATTGGCCAGGTAAGGCCTGGTTAATCAGAGTTTGTGTGAGCTACCTGTGGCTAGTAAGAAAATTCCCACTGGCTTCAATGGGCTTTGGATCAGGCTCTTAGTGAGTCAAATGGGAACTAGAGGGTTTGGCCCTTTTCAATTTTGTTTTAACTTTTGTGTTTTAAAAGTAATGTTATCTAAACTAAGCATATGGGAGTGTATATCATTTAAATAACTAAGATGCTATAATAGCCACTATAGTGAATGTGTCACTGTTGTGAGTAAGATAACAAGCCAAAATATTATATCACCATACAAGCAAGATAACATGACATGACACTGTAATGCTCCTGTAAGTGCAGATTGTGGGTTTGCTTTGTTTTAATGTCAGAATTTAGATTCGATTCTGGTTTTAACAGAATCGAGTTATAGGATTTGTGTTCAGGAAATTTGTGTTTAGAAAACCGTTTGGTGTCTATCTCATCTAAATTGCAATGCTTAGAGTTTAGATTCTACATTTGTTAGCCTTTGAGGTGGATACGTTCCTTTTATTTAAAGTTTAATGCTGCCCTCCTCTGAATATAATGGAATATTACAACCACTTTTCTTGATTATTCTCAGTTCTCAGAAATCAGGCAAAAACTAGAGTCGGAGTTCAAGAAGAAAAATATTTTTTAATCTCATGTTTAAATTGTCAACTATAAAAATGTCTCATTAATAAAAGCAGAATAAACATCAACAGGGAAAGCAATTAAGACATTTTGCTTCCACTTTCAAGGCCTTTCACAGCCTATCCTTCCCCAACCTACACTATGGACTCAGGTTATTTCAGTGTTTACTCTCACCTCCACGCTCCCTGCCCTCATTCCCCCACTTGTTAAATTTTCATACAACCCAAAATCTTTGTGTTTTTTTGCCCATGCTGACACTCCCATGTAGGAGGAGCTCCCTGTAAACATCTGCAAAGCCACCTCATTGTTGTCCTTCAAATCTCTTCTTAAATCTTTGCTGGGATACCTATAAACAATCTTGACAACAATTAGGCAGCTGGTGCGCTGAGATCACTGCCTACCCAATATTGCCTCATTGTTTCCTGGTACTCTCCTGTCTGTCTCCACCTGCTGGGTTTTTTTAGTCTCCTATTTAGATTGTAAACTCTTCGGGGTAGAGACCATCTTCTTGTTCCACATTTGTACAGCACCTAGTATCTTACTATGAATGATGAGCAGTTACACAAACTGACCTATTGACTTCATCTGGACTACTTGTGTGAGAAACTGCCCCCTAGTTGGAGTAATGGTCATAAATATGTTTGGATAATTAACTGATACAAAACCACAAGGGAATATGGGAGATGACAAAGAGCATGAGGAGAGAACTGTGGGATACCTTCCTAGAAGGAGTAAACAAGCCACGTAGATGAAAAAGGGCATTTCTGTTTAGTTTAGCAATAGGCCTACATCAGAAAATTGAATCCAGTTTCTGTTTGGGATTTCAATTGTCCCCTAAAGTTTGGCATAGTCAGAACTGGGGTTCAGGTTCACTTCATTATAGAAAGGTTCAAATCGTGAAATTCAAGTTTAGGTTGTATCAAGATTTCAAGCCCGTCACCTTCCAAAATTTCAGAGCTGTTCAGTTCTATGTGTCCAATTTCACTCCCTCTTTAGTTGGTTTTCTACCCCATGCAGATCATATAATTTTTGGAGGGGGAAGGTGAATAAAAGTGCATTTATATTTCTCCACTAATACATTACCTTGAAGGTTTTATTTTTTTAATGCAGACTAGGGTAGTTCCAGTTCTCACAGATCTGCACAAACTTTTCTTTTGATTCACAGCTGTTTTCACACCCTCCAAGGATTGCTTTGAGTTTCATATTCAAACAAACTGATAATCAGCCAAAAAAACTCCACCAAGTTTGTTAGGTTGTGAGCCACATTAGCTGGGAGCTATTCACAGACAGCACAAGCATTTTCCTTTTAGTCAGCCTAGGTTAAATCAACCCCACAAGCACCCAACGCTCCGAACTCTCCTCTCTGCAAATGTACGGAGCACATACAGGATCAGACCTTTAAAGTAATTTTAGAGCAGTAGAAATATAGGGAAGTGCATTTCACATGAATTTTGCAGAAATCAAATGCCCCTTACAACTAGACAGAGCAGGGAGCTCAGCAAAGCCCATTATTCCAAAGGAGGTTACTGGTAACCAAAAGACAGTACTAGGCAATGGTACATGCAGGCTGCTTAAATAAACTCTTCATATGACTGTCTGAAAACAGGCTAGTGTATCATTTCTTAGAGCTCCTGGAAGGAAGCTGAAGTTGTGTATCACTTGCAATGATGATTTCTGAAGTCACTTGGAACAAAGTGACCACATCAAGAGCTAGCCAAGTTTTACCATATCCCAAAGGGCACCGGATAGTGTGGTTACGTGTCCAAAATTGTGCCTGGATAGTTAGGCATGCAACGATCCCGAATGTGGTTTCTGTGCATCAAATGAACACACCAGCAAAATCAGCAGGGCTGGCCAGGGCCGGCGCGTCCATTTAGGCAGCCTACGCAATCACCTAGGGTGCCAGGATTATTGGGGGGGCGGCATTTTGCTGGGGGGTGGCGGCAGGCGGCTCCGATGGAGCTGCCGCAGTCATGCCTGGGGAGGGTCCCCTGGTCCCGTGGCTCCAGTGGAGGTGCCGCAGGCATTCCTGCAGAAGGTCCGCTGCTCCCACGGCTCCGGTGGACCTCCCGCAGGCACGGCTGTGGCAGCTCCACCGGAGCCGCGGACCAGCGGACCCTCCCCGCAGGTACAACTGCGGCAGGTCCACCAAAGTCGTGGGACCAGCATGTGGAGCTGCAAAATGGCCGTCCACCTAGGGCACTAAAAACACTAGCACTGGTCCTGGGGCTGGCACAGATTGCTTGGCATCATATGACACTGCTTCCCTGAGGAGGCGAGGGCAGGAGGCGTCAGATTCAATTATATTATGTAAAAAGGGAAACGCAATGAGCCCTGGGGAGAAGGACACCAACCCTGCACTAAACCGTAAAATGAGAGCGCAGCAGGTGAGAGGTATGAGAGTTAGTGGTCGAAGAGTAATTCTAGGAGCCAGGGGCTCCGAGATTAGACTGGAACTCCTGAGTGCCAATCCTAGCTGGAATTCATTTGCAAACTGGACACCATCAAATTAGGCCTAAATAAAGACTGGGAGTGGATGAATTACTACAAAAACTAATTTCCCACTGCTGATACTCACACCTTCTTGTCAACTGTTTGAAATGAGCCACCTTGATTACATTTGCCTCATTAGTATTCATCCCTTCTTGTCAACTGTTGAGAATAGCCCATTTCCACCTTAATTGAATTGACTCGTTAGCATTGACCTCCCACCTGGTAAGGCAACACCCATCTTTTCATGTGCTGTGTATTTATACCTGCCTCTGTATTTTCCACTCCATGCATCTGATGAAGTGGGTTTTAGCCCATAAAAGCTTATGCCTAAATACATTTGTTAGTCTCTATAAGGTGCCACAAGAACTCTTCCTTGTTTTTGCTGATACAGACTAACACGGCTACCACTCTGAATCCTAGCACTAACATCAACTCCCTCTCTGAAGGGACCGACTCCTAGATAAGTCACTCAGGGAGACCTACACACGGAGCCATTCAGGAACAGCTACTGAGCTTTACGTTCACACACGACCTTGATCAAATCTAACTAACAAATGACAATTTTTGGTGACCAATTTTGATGCTGAAAGCTTGGGGGTGGGGTAGGGGGACAACGAAATGCACTTGAAATTTTTCGACAAAGGCTAGTATGTATAATAGAAAATAATGTTCACCTGTAGGGGGCCAGAATGGTTAACTTGGCCAAGACTTTTTACAGATCATCAAAATGCTTGCATGCAGGGATTTTATGCATCTCCCAAAAGAATCAATATTCTGATTATGATCTGGACATCCCTTTAAGGCTGAAAAGGCTGTAATATACCCACTGTTCCTCCTGTCTGTGCTTAGTACAGGAATGTGAGCAGGATCTCTGTGGAAATAATTATTCATACTCTAACAGCTGCCGTGGATATATTTAGAACATAAATAGAAGTTATTAAAGCCCCTGTGCTATGTTGGCTCTGGTGGGGTGGTTAAATAATTCACCATCAGATTAAAGAGTTGATTTGGCAGCCTTTAGCACAAAGGGGAATTGCTGAGCTATTGCCACTGTGATTTTTCTCTTCCAGTAGGATTAATTATAAAAGTCCCAAACAAACTGCCTTTGGAGACAACGGAAGTTTCATTTGATCCCAAAATCAGCCTGGGGATCTGGGCTGAGATATTCAAAACCACTTTATGGAATATGGGCATCCAAATTCCACTAAAATTAACTGGACCTGGGCAACCAAACCCTGTAGGTGGCTTTGAAAACCCCAGCCTTGAATTTTAACATTGATTTTTTCAGCTCTCCCACACAGGGACGCCCCTAGCCATTTAGGTGCCCTATGCAGCCTCCCCCCCCCGCAGAAGGACTGTGTGGGGCCCCAAACCTCTCTCCCCCCACCAGGATCTAGGAGGCAGGAGCTGTGGGGAGCCATTTTGGGGGACCCCACAGGCCTAGAGGATTAGCAGGGGGGTGGGAGCAGCCCACTCAGCTTCCTTCACCCCAGCCATGTCGCTCAGGGGAGCGGGCTTGGGGGAAGTGATCCCCCACTCACCAGTAGTGGTGGAAAGCAGAGCAGCCTGGCCCCAGGCCCCAGCCTGCTCTACTCTGCCAGCTCCCAGCCACGGCGCTCTGCTTCCCGCCTCCGGTGAGACTGGAGCGGTCCTTTCCCCAACCCAAGTGACATGGCTGGGGCTGGGGCAAGGGGAGCAGAGCAGGCTGGGGCCATGTCTCTCCGCTTCCTACCAGTGGTGAGTGCGAGGTCACTGGGGGAAAAGGTGGAATGGGAGCGGGCCAGGGGCAGAGCAGAGGAGAAGAGTAAGAGGCAGGGCAGAGGGAGTTGTCTGGGGCCCCACATCCCCCTAGCGGGGCCAGGACTGGTGCTGCTGCGTATGCAGCATGCAGCTGCCTAGGGCACCATGAAATTTCATGGTGCCCTAGGCAGCTGTGTATGCTGCGAATTCCTAAGGATGGCCCTGCTCCCTCATCATTAGCAGGAGATAGAAAAGAAATAAGCAGAGGCTCTAACTTGAACCCGTCTTTTTTGTAAAGAGAAGCTAGGCCACAATGGCACATGTACAAACTTACAGATCCATAAAAACTATCTATCTAACAGGTCTGACTATGTTACTTACAGCAAGGAGCAGTCTATCAGAGAACTACTGATCCAATGAGGAGTCTTAATATGAGTGCCATAGGCCAGATATCAGGTGGCTTTTATTATATCACTCTGTGTGGTCCCACATTTAGCTCCATAGCCATGTCGGCAGAGAAACCACAACCACCCTCATTTAGCTCTGATATTAGCCTGCAGAACAAACTTATCTTTCAAATGCCTGCTCCATCTTTTTTTGCTAAGTGGTTCCCTTTTATGGTATTTTAACAAGTAGGATCTTAAATAACATTTCAGGACTGAGATGTTAACCTTTTGCACATGGACAATCCTGGTGCTCGCCTCAAAGAGATAATGTTCCTTCCTTTTTCTTACTCTCAGTATGTAATAGCAAGCTCCAAAAGCAACTGGACGTTGTTTGGTTTAATGCCTGTTAGCACTGCGGTGGTCTTCAAGCATTACATCAATTAGTACTATAGTAATTTACATCCTGGAGGAAGCAGATAGGGTCTCATCTTAAAAGTGATTTTTAATTAGAAAAAAACAACAAAAAATTAGACATGGTTTATTTTTAAAACAACAAGGCACAGCAGCAAGTGGTCTGGCCTGCTCAGGAACTGTCTCTCTGTGGTGGTGCAAACAGAGGACATACACTTAGAAAAACAATAGAACAATGTCACTTATGTCTCATGTAACTTCTACTAACAATAGCACTTAGTAGTCACTACGCAGTTAAATTGATTTTAACAGCGTTAAATTGATTTAACGCTGTACCCGTCCACACTACAATGCACTTTAAATCGATTTAAAGGGCTCTTAAAATCGATTTCTGTACTCCTCCCCAACGAGAGGAGTAACGCTAAAATCGATATTAGCATATCGATTTAGAGTCAGTGTGGCCGCAAATAAAAGTTATTGGCCTCCGGGCGGTATCCCACAGTGCACCAGTGGCCGCTCTAGACAGGTAACTGAACTCTAATGCACTGGCCAGGTATACAGGAAAAGCCCCGTGAACTTTTGAATTGCATTTCCTGTTTGGCCAGCATGGAGCTCTCCTCAGCACAGGTGACCATGCAGAGCTCATCAGCACAGGTAACAATGCAGTCTCCTGAGACTAGAAAAAGAGCACCCGCATGGACCACACGAGAGGTACTGGATCTGATCGCTATATGGGGAGAGGATTCAGTGCTAACAGAACTCCGTTCCAAAAGACGAAATGAAAAAACTTTTGAAAAAATTTCCAATACCATGAGGGAGAAAGGCCACACCAGGGACTCAGTGCAGTGCAGAGTGAAAGTGAAGGAGCTCAGACAAACTTACCAGAAAACCAAAGCAGCAAACGGCAGATCCAGATCAGGGCCAAAAACATGCCACTTCTACGCTGAGCTGCATACAATTTTAGGGGGCTGCGCCACCACTACCCCCCCCTTGTCCGTGGATTCCGAGGTGGGGGTTATAATCTCAACCACGGAGGAGGATTCAGCGGAGGGGGAAGAGGAGGAGGAGGAAGAGGAGGATGAGCTTGCAGAGAGCACTCCATTCTCCCCAACAGCCAGGAGCTTTTCGTGACCCAGACGGAATTACCGTCCCTGCCCTCCCAAGCCACTAGCCCAGACAGTGAAGCCATGGAAGCGACCTCTGGTGAGTTTACCTTTGTAAATATAAAACATAGTTTAAAAGCAAGCGTTTTTTAATGATTGATTTGCCATGAGTGTTTGGCATGCATTAGCAGGCATTAAAGTTACTGGAACAGTTTGTTAACATGTCTGGGGATGGAGTGGAAATCCTCCAGGGACATCTCCAGGAAGCTCTCCTGGAGGTTACTCCAAAAGCCTTTGCAGAAGGTTTCTGGGCAAGGCAGCCTTGTTCCGTCCACCATGGTAAGACACTTTACCACGCCATGCATGTAGCAAGTAATCTGGTATCATTGCATGACAAAGCCTCGCTGCGTATGGTCCCGGTGATTGCAGGCATTCAAGAAACATCCGTTCTTTATCTCGCTCTGTTATCCTCAACAGAGTGATATCGTTCATGGTAACCTGGTTGAAATTAAGAAATTTTATTAAGGGGACAGAGCTGGCCATTCCTACTGGGCTGCTTGCCTGTTGCTTAAAAGAAATCCTTCCTTGCAGATAGCCAAGCGGGGGGAGAGAAGGGGGGTTAATGGCGCTGAGCTTTTTAGCGTTTGGCCAGCAGGAATCTTCCCAGCTACCAGCCACGTGGTGGGGGGGGGAAGGAGAAAGTGGGGGTGATTAGCAGTGATCTGCCATTATACCAGCCATGCGGTGGGGGGAGGGGTAAAGCAATTCCAGTGTTAGGGTTAGGGTTTGGCGTCTGCTGCTCCTTGTAAAAGCAGCAGCACAGGGAGAAGCTGTATGCCTTACCATGACCGCATGCAAGCTGAATTGTGATGCCTGGACCTGCGTCTGTGTTGATCTGTTACACCACAGCCGCAGGCACTCAATACTAAAAGAATCCAAATGCGACCTTGTAGTGAAATCACATGTGCTATGTAAGGTGAATAGTGTTGTTCACTGTGAAAGAGTATAACCATTGTTCTGTAAAATGTATCTTTTATAATTCTTCTATCACTATTTTCCCCCACTCATGCAGCTGCAAATTTTTCAAGCCTCCCTACTCCATCCCAAAGGCTAGCTCAGATAAGGCGGAAGAAGAAGAGGACACGAGACGAAATGTTCTCAGAAATCATGGCAGTAACCCGCAATGAAAGAGCTCATCTGGGGGAGTGGAAGGACGTGGTAGCAAAGTACAGGAAAGATGCCAGTGAACGTGAGGACAGGAGGGACCAACGTGAGGATAGGAGGGACGAACGTGAGGATAGGAGAGACGCTCGAGATGAGAGGTGGTGGCAGGAAGATCAGCGGTAGCAGGATGCAACGCTCGAGCTGCTGCGTGATCAAACTGACATCCTCCGACGTCTGGTGGATCTTCAGGAAGAGCAGCGGGGTCACAGAGTGCCGCTCCAGCCCATGTTTAACCACCCTCAGTACTCACCATGTTCCATATCTTCCACACCCAGACGTGTAAGAACGCGTGGGGGAAGGCTTTCTGCACCCGCCCACTCCACCCCCGTGGACAGTCCAACCAAAAGGCTGTCATTACATTGAAATGTCCTTAATGGCCTTTTTCTTCCCTCCTATCCTCCTCCCAAACCACACCCGGGATACCTTGTTAATTCTCTGCCTCTTTTTATAATTACATGCTTCTTAAATGATAGTAACTTTATTTCCATAAGCAAGCTGTAATCGAAGGGGGAGGGTGGGTTGCTTACAGGGAATGACTTTTAATAAAGAATACATGCTTTTTAAACAATAGTAACTTCATTTCCAGAAGCAAGCTGTAATCAGAGGGGGAGGGTGGGTTGCTTACAGGAGGAGTCAATAAAGGCGGGGAGGTCCATGAAGGGGAAACAAACACAACAGTCACACCATACTCTGGCCCGTGATGAAACTCGTTTTCAAGGCTTCTCTGATGTGCACCGCTTCCTGGTGAGCTCTTCTAATCGCCCTGGTGTCTGGCTGCGTGTAATCAGCGGCCAGGTGATTTGCCTCAGCCTCCCATCCCGCCATAAAGGTCTCCCCCTTACTTTCACAGAGATTGTGGAGCACACAGCAAGCAGCAATAACAAAGGGGACATTGGTTTGGCTGAGGTCTGAGCAGGTGAGTAACGTTCTCCAGTGGGCTTTTAAAAGGCCAAATGCACATTCTATCACCATTCTGCACTTGCTCAGCCTGTAGTTGAACAGCTCCTGACCACTGTCCAGGCTGCCTGTGTATGGCTTCATGAGCCATGGCATCAAGGGGTAGGCTGGGTCCCCCAGGATAACTACAGGCATTTCAACATCCCCAACTGTTATTTTCTGGTCCGGGAAGTAAGTCCCTTGCTGCAGCCGTTTAAACAGCAGTGCTTCTGAAGACGTGAGCGTCATGAACCCTTCCTGGCCATCCCACGTGGATGTTGGTGAAACGTCCCTTGTGATCCACCAGTGCTTGCAGCACCATTGAAAAGTACCCCTTGCGGTTTATGTACTGGGTGCCCTGGTGCTCCGGTGCCAAGATAGGGATATGGGTTCCATCTATCGCCCCCTCACAGTTAGGGAATCCCATTGCAGCAAAGCCATCCACTATGACCTGCACGTTTCCCAGAGTCACAACCTTTCATAGCAGCAGCTTAATGATTGCTTTGGCTACTTGCAACACAGCAGCCTCCACAGTAGATTTTCCCACTCCAAATTGATTCCCGACTGACTGGTAGCTGTCTGGCGTTGCAAGCTTCCAGAGGGCTATTGCCACTCGCTTCTCCACAGTGAGGGCTGCTCTCATCCTGGTATTACGGTGTTTCAGGGCAGGGGAAAGCAAGTCACAAAGTTCAAAGAAAGTGCTCTTATGCATGTGAAAGTTCCGCAGCCACTGTGAATCATCCCACACCTGCAAAACTATGTGGTCCCACCAGTCTGTGCTTGTTTCCCGGGCCCAAAATCGGTGTTCAATGGGTAGAACCTCCCCCATTACCATCAGGAGCTCCAAGCGCGGGGGCCCGCGGTTAGGGAGAAATCAGTGTCCATGTCCTCATCACTCTTGTCGCCGCGCTGCCGTAGCTGCCTCTTCCTCTCCTGCGTTTGCAGTTCATGGTTCACCATAGACAGCACGAGAATGCGTGAGGTGTTTACAACATCCACGATCGCGCTACTGAGCTGAGCAGGGTCCATGCTTGCTGTGCTATGGCGTTTGCTCAGTTCACCCAGTAAAAAAGGCGAGAAATGGCTGTCTGCTGCTTTCAGGAAGGGAGGGGTGAGGCTGTACCCAGAACCACCCGCGACAATGATTTTTGCCCCATCAGGCACTGGGGTATTAACCCAGAATTCCAAGGGTCAGGGAAGACTGCGGGAACTATGGGATAGCTAAGGGATAGCTACCCACAGTGCAATGCTCCAGAAATCGATGGTAGCCTAGGACCATGGACGCACACCACCGAATTAATGCGCCTAGTGTGGACGCATAAAATCGACTTTATAATATCTGTTTTATAAAACCAGTTTAAGTTATTTCGAAATTATGCTGTAGTGTAGACGTACCCATTTCTCAAAAGTCTTGCAATACTTGGTGTTCTTCCTTAAAGTGCCAGCCCCTGGAGCTACGTGACTATGTGAGATTCTCTGGTTTCATTTAACAAAAAGATTCTAGCCTTCCTGATTGCTGGGGAAAGATTGAAAATGTGAATTTAAGGTTCAAAAATAAAAAGGCAAATAAAACGAACCCCACATTTATTTATTTTTTAAATCTCATAACCTGGGGATTTTGGCTCATGATTTTTGAACTTGTAGCGATGGCAATACTGCACCACCATAGACAACCACTACTCACTAATTCCCACAATACCTCTGTGAGGAGGATTAGCTCTATTTATGGTAAGAAAAACGGAGGCAGAGAAATTAAGGGCTTGGTAACTGGAGAGTTAATTTTACCTGAAAATTTCATCCAAAACATTCATTTCTCATTCATCATTTGCAGTTTTTGAAAATGAATGGCTCTTTAAAAAAAAATCCACTTCAAATGTATAAACACAAAAATTCCCACGGTAACTAAGCTAATTCACAACATTCAGTTAAAAAATATTTCTTATTTTGAAAATGGTAAGTGAAAAATGGCTTAAAATAGTAAAATAAAAATATTTAAACATTTAAGAGATTGATTCAAAATATTCTATGTAGTGATTTTTTGTTTGCTTATTTTTCAGCCAGGACTGACAAATAGGGTGGATAAAAGGAAGCCCACAATGGGGCTACTCACGAGCAGCCCTCCTGGAGTGCTCTCTCTAAGTTGGAATGACACATGTTGTAACTTGCTAGCTGTATCACAAGAGTCAAAATGCTCCTCTGCTCTGTAACATCAAATGATAGCTAAGCCCTTTGCAACCACCACAGCCTGCCTCACAACACTCCCATGAGGGACAGAAATGGTAGACAAAACAGACGGAGATTAGTTATTTGGCCAAGAGCACAACAGTGAGTTAGTTGCCGAGCCAGGAATGGAACCTACTGGTGAAATCCTGGCACAGCTAAAGTCAAAGGCAGTTTTGCCATTGACTCTAGAGGAGCCAGAATTTCATTCCAGGTCACCCAATCTACAATCCTGTGTATTAAACTCATGACTATCCATCCTCCCTGTGCCACATGGCTCTACATCTGAAAATAAACAGTGCAAACAAGTTACATTTTTTTTTTATTCCTCTCATTTTTAGCTAGCTGTACAAAGTAGTTAAATAGGAAGCCTCCAGGAGCCCACAGCCTCTATCAGTATCTGCCAGGTCTTTTTTGCCTCCCATTAAGATAGCTGACTGGCACCAGGAATCAATGGGAATGTTGCCACCTCCTTTCATGGAAGCACGATCAGGTCCTAAAACATTTCGCTGGTCTCCTTCATTGCCTGTCAGTGGTTTAAAGAAGCACGGCTAGTGGCAGGAGTGGCTGTTGAAAACGAGGCCAGAGCAGCCGCCTACACTCAGCTTTTTAAAAAGTGACTCTTGTTAAAAAGGTTTCCTTAAGAGTTAATGGTACTCCTTGTTCTTTTTGCTGGTTTCAACTGAAATTCACTATTTTAATACTGTGGTTTTTCCTGAAATGTAACCTTAGACTAATTTTAAGTGCTTATGAATGGATTTCCTGTTTAGAAAGTAATATTTTATAGCTGTAATAAATCTCTCCAGGGTGTGTATTATGTTCCATAATGGCACATCTTGCCAGTAAGCAGCACTCCAGTCACCAAGATGCAATATTAGATTGTTCAACACTCAGCCCATCATCAGGCCCTGAGTCTCTAGCTCCTTGGTTTTACACCTTCAAGGGCTGATAAACAGGTTTAGTTCGTGTTACCACCAGTCCTCACAAGATGGTAGAATAGTACCAGAACTCTACATGCATTACCTTATACAGCCAGCTGGCCTGGGTTTTACTAGAAGTGGCCCCAAGCTGCGTATGCTGAGCACAATGTCTGGGGTGCTTAGATCTGGTTTTGAAATAAGGGGCATTTATGAAATATGGAGCTGCAGTCTGCCACTACAACCGTGGCAAGAGGGTGTTTGAGCCTGGGGTCTAAAAGAAGGGAGGGGGGAGGAATAGCTCAGCGGTTTAAGCATTAGCCTGCTAAACCCAGAGCTGTAAGCCCAATCCTTGAGGGGGCTATTTAGGGAGCTGGGGTAAAAACCTGTCTGGGGATTGGTCCTGCTTTAAGCAGGGGATTGGACTAGATGACCTCCTGAGGTCCCTTCCAACCCTGATATTCTACAATTCTAGGGCTCATCTCTAGCTTTGATACCTCACAGCAAACATATCTAATCAAATAGCCAATCCAAAGCATGTTAGTTACTCCTCATGTTATACAATGAATGACAACTTGAGAGAAGAAAACCTGAACATCATTTGAGATTTTAAAAATCAAAACTCAGCATGGTTTGGTCCCTTGTCCTGTTGAATTAGCCCTCCAATAGTCAGGGTTTGGGACAAATGTTTCTGGCTTGGAAAATAAGCAGAATCCTTAGTGAAATCTGTCCAACTCCTTGTTTCCCTTTGAAATAAACAACTGCAGACTATATTACATAATAAATTATTTAATGTCCTAATTTATAGTTAAATAATATTTCCTCTATTCAAGCCAGCAGTCATGCTCCAATGCTACATGTTACTGTCATGTTATAATGACAAAGAATTGCAGGGAGTGTTGCTTTCATTCAGCACTGGACAAAGAACTTTACCAGAATAAGGAAAACTCTATAATCCTTATCACTTTTGTCTCTCATTATAGTTTCTGCCTAGACTCTTCTCCAGCCCACTTTTCTGTCTCTCTTTTTTCTACAAATTTAAAGAAACAGTATATATAGCCTCCCAATAAGTCAAAAGATTTAGAGGTTTGCTTATAAGGTATTGAAAATGCCTGAGAGATCACTGTGAATGTAGGGGTTTGAGCTGATTCATCAAACAGTGAAACTCACGTGCCTGCAGGGATGTTTGTAAAACACCAACAGAAACCATTACTCACATACAGTTTTTAAAAATTGAATTCCACTAAATAACTGTCAATATTTCGCAATTTGTCCAGGCCTCATTCACAAAAAAATTACAATCCAAGTCTGAAGTCACTGTTTAGCTATACTTTAAAAAAAACAGCAGGAAGCTTCCGGTAAGAACCCCCTACATTGGGAACACATGCAGATGGTGATCATTTCCAAAAAGCAAGGTATTCTTGGCAATTGACAATATTTCTCTGTCTCATAGACAGAAGTACATGGATTCTGCCATCCCACCACGTACAATGTATCAGACAGACCCACGTAACAATCTAAGGAACAGTTCATCCTTTATACATGCTGCCCCAAAATAGGAGCTTCCAACACACACATTCCTCAGGGGAAGGGGGCAGAGCAGAAGCAGGAAGAGGTTGCATGGTTCTGTAGCCTGCAATGTGCAGGAGGTCATACTAGATAATCATGACAGACAGTCCCTTCTGGCCTTAAAGTCTATGACTCCCTCAAACCTGCAGATGCCCCAAGATCTGCTAAGGCTCTGCACTAATTCAGCTCCCTCTGCAGCACAATTCTTCTTCTTCCCCTAGCCCATCCTCTTCAAAGGGACCAATCCTGAGAGCCTTGAAGCATACATAGAGATGACAATTCACTCAGAGGAAGGTTGGAAGAGGAGCTATGCTAGCAACCATCCCTCATTGATGCCCACAGGCCTACATCCTCCTCCTTTTCATTCCCTCATCGCTAGGAGAGGTCAGTGTTTTGGGAAAACATTTGCAATCACTTTGGGATTTGTTTGCTTGGTTTTTAAGATGAAAGAAAGTACAAATTAAAAAAAATTAATACTTCCCACCACTCAAATCCTTGGGGAGAAGTTCCTGTATGTGACCAATAGATCTAGTTTTTTCCATGTTTCCAGCCCTGGCGCACTCAGCCTGGATCCAGCTCTCCTCTCTTTACAGGAAGCAATTTAGAGGGATAAACTGGATCTTAGGATGAAGTTGTCTTATAATGGTAGCCAAAAGTACCAAGGAAGCTGTGTCCCATTTCCCAGGGCATTCTGTAATCAAATCACCTCTTAACCTTCTCTTTGTTAAAGACAAATAGCTCTCCTTGTGTCTACCACTGTAAGACATGTTTTAATCATTCTCTTGGTTCTTCTCTGAGCCCTCTCCAGTTTACCAATATCCGTCTTAAATTGTGGGCACCAGAACTGGATTGACTGTCCCAGCAGCGGTTGCACCAGTGCCAAATAGAGCTAAAATAAGCTCTCTGCTTCTACCTGAGAGTCCCCTGTTTATGTATCCAAAGATCTCACTAGCCCTTTTGGCCACAGCATTGCACTGAGAGCTCATTTTCAGCTGATTATCTGCCAAGACCTTCAAATCTTTTTTGGAGTCGCTGTTTCCCAGGACAGCGTTCCCAATCCCGTAAGTGTAGCCAGCACTCTTTGTTCCTAGATGTACACATTTACATTTAGCCATATTAAAATACACATTGTGTGCTTGTGCCCAGTGTACCAAACAGTCCAGATCACTCTCTAGGAGTGATCTGTCCTCTTCCTTATTTACCACTGCCCCAATTTTTGTGTCATCTGTAAATTTTATCAGTGATGATTATATGTTTTTTTTTCCCAGGTCATTGATAAAAATGTTAACTAGTATATGGCGAAGAACTGACCCCTGCAGGACTCCACTAGAAACATACTTGTTTGATGATGATTCCCCATTTACAATTACATTCCAAGACCCATGAGCCTTGTTTTAATTCATTTAATGTGTGCATTTTAATTTTATATCGTGCCAGTTTTTTAATCAAAATGTCATGTGATACCAAGTCAAATGATTTACAGAAGTCTAAGTATATTTCATCAACACTATTACATTTACCAGCCAAAGTTAGTTAGTTAAACAGGATTTATTTTTCATGATGATTGTCATTAACCTGGTGAAAGAAAAGGTTAAGGACTGTTTAGAGAACCTGGACATGCACAAGTCCATGGGGCCGGCTTTAATGCATTCAACGGTGCTGAGGGAGTTGGCTGATGTGATTGCAGGGCCATTGGCTATTATCTTTGAAAACTCGTGGTGATGGAAGGAGGTCCTGGACAATTGGAAAAAGGCAAATATAGTGCTCATCTTTAAAAAAAGGGAAGAAGGAGAATCCAGGTAACTACCAGTCAGACTCACCTCAGCCCCTGGAAAGATCATGAAGCAGGTCCTCAAGGAATCCATTTTGAAGCACTTGTAGAAGAGGAAGATGATCAGGAACAGTCAACATGGATTCACCAAGGGCAAGTCATGCCTGACCAACCTGATTGCCTTCTATGATGAGATAACTGGCCTCCGGATATCAGGAAAGTGATTGATGTAATAAACCTTGATTTTAGCAAAGCTTTTGATACGGTCTCCAATAGTGTTCTTGCCAGCAAGTTAAAAAAGTATGGATTGGATGAATGGACGATAAGGTGGATAGAAAGCTAGCTAGATTTTCAGGCTCAATGGGTAGTGATCAATGGCTCGATGTCTAGTTGGCAGTTGGTATCAAGCGGAGTGCCCCAGGGGTCTGTCATGGGGCCAGTTTTGTACCTCATCTTCATTAATGATATGGATGATGGCATGGATTGCACCCTCAGCAAGTTTGCGGATGACAGTAAGATGGAAGGAGAGGTAGATATGCTGGAGGGTAGGGATAGGGTCCAGAGTGACCTAGTCAAATTGGAGGATTGGGTTAAAAGAAACCTGATGAGGTTCAACAAGGACAAATGCAGAGTCCTGCACTTAGGACGGAAGAATCCCATGCCATAGACTGGGGATCAATTGGCTAAGCAGCAGTTCTTTAGAAAAGGACCTGGGGATTATAGTGAATGAGAAGCTGGATATTAGGCAACAGTGTCCCCTTTTTGCCAAGAAGGTTAACAGCATATTGGGCTGCATTATTAGGAGAATTAACAGCAGATCAAGGAAAGTGATTTTCCCCTCTATTCGGCACTGGTGAGGCCACATCCAGTTTTGGGCCCACCACTACAGAAAGGATGTGGACTATTGGAGAGAGTCCAGCGGAGGGCAACGAAAATTATTAGGGGACTGGGGGACATGATTTATGAGGAGCGGCCGAGGGAACTGGACTTATTTAATCTGCAGAAGAGAAGAGTGGGGGGGATTTGATAGCAGCTTTCAGCTACATGAGGGGGGGCGGTTCCAAAGAGGATGGAGCTAGGTTGTTCTCAGTGGTGGTAGATGACAGAACAAGGAACAATGGTCTCAAGTTGCAGTGGAGAAGGTCTAAGTTGAATATTAGGAAAAACTATTTCACTAGGAGGGTGGCGAAGCACTGGAATGGGTTACCTAGGGAGGTGGTGGAATCTCCATCCTTGGAGGTTTTTAAGGCCCGGCTTGACAAAGCTCTGGCTGGGGTGATTTAGTTGGGATTGGTCCTGTATTGAGCAGGGGGTTGGACTAGATGACCCCCTGAGATCCCTCCCAACCCTGATATTCTATGATTCTGTGATTAATTAAATTACCCTCCTTTAATTCTTTGTTAATCAAGTCCTGTATCAGCTGCTCCATTATCTTGACCAGGACTGACATGAGGCTGATTGGCCTATAATTACCCAGGTCATCATGTTTGTCCTTTTTAAATATTGCCCCAACATTTGCTTTCTTACAGTCTTCTGGAACTTTGTCAGTTTCCCAAGACTTATTCCAAATCAACATTAATGGTCTAGCAAGCTCCTCAATCAGCTCTTTTAAAACTCTTTGATGCAAGTTATCTGGATCTGCTGATTAAAAAAAGTCTAACTTTAATATCTTTTTTTTTAACATCCTCCTGACATATTAGGATCATGGGTAGAGCACAGAACTGGTGCCCAGATTCAGCAAGTTACTTAAGCACGTTCCTAACTGTAAGTAGAGGAGTAATCCCATTGACTTCAGTGGGACTATTCACATACTAGAAAAAGGCATGGTCTTAAGAACCTTGCTGAACCAAGGCCCAGGTGTCGGGAGACCTGAGTTATTGACCCAGCTCTGCCACAGATTTTCAATGTGATCTTGGGCAAATAATTTATCCATTCTGTGCCTCAGTTTCTCACATGCCATCAGAATACTGGTCTACCAGGAGATCTTCAGGTGAGAAGCATAATCAAAATGAAATTTTACATATAATTAGAAAATTTTATATATGTTCAAATTCAGTATGTGGTAAAAAAACAATCGGCATTTAATCCCAGTGGCCAGGACTCCACAGAAATCATAAAATCAGTTGTGTTATGTAATACATGCTGTAAAAAAGCTATAAAGAATTTGGGAACTGTTGGCCTACACTAAACCAAATTAAAATTTGGATGGACTTGAGAGCCTGAATAATGAATTAACAAGTGCAAGAAGCAGAAGGTGGGCTAGCCCATTGGGGGCCCTAAGCAGGAATATTCCCTCTACTTAACCACCACATAATAAAAAAGTGAATGCCCCTCCGACCCCTAAGCAATGTCTGCCTCTGCCTAGTGCCAGTTCTGACCCAAAGCAAAGAGAAAAAAAAAAGAGACAACATGAATGTGAAATAAGAATTGATTTTAACACCATCATACGTCAGTCACATGGAGCACAAACTAGAGATGGGCTTGAGCAGCAAAGTTCAGACTGAGATCTAAACTTCCTCAAAGTCTGGGAACATTTAGATTCCGGGTTGCGTTTTGGCCCATTACACAAATAGGGGAAACCATGATATTTGGATCCAACTCAGATCATGAATTTCCTCTCGGTTTGAGGTAGTCAGAACTGGGATTTTAGGCCTAGTTTTCCTTCACTAGACAACATACAAATGCAGTGGCCAATCCGCTAGGAACTTACTGTGGAATTGGGACCTTAGTTTAGTCATGCAACTAGTCTCCAGCAATATTCCAGAGAAAAAAAAAAGAGATAATTTACTTTGATTACCAAGAAGGTGAAAACCTTCTTATGAAGTGTAATGTGTCTTAAGGAAAACTTTAACTGACTCTCACCAGTGAGCACATCAAGCTGCCTGATTCAGGACTTCATAGAGTTTATTACCACAGTGGACAGTTGGGCATGTCACAAGTTTTAAATGCAGACAGTTACACAGGCTTCCCAATGAAGTGCATATAATGATATTCATGTATGTAGCAGGGAAGAATAATTCCCTCCCCTGTAGGAATCCTTGGTTGGAATCCTACGGCTTCTGTTACGCCAGAGGTCAGACTGGACAGTTGTGTCCTTTCTGGCCTTGAAATCTGTGACTCTTAAGCTACTGGTGATGAGCAAAGGATGGGTTCCTAAATAGAGAAGGGGAACCAGAGTACATCTCTATCCCAATATAATGCAACCTGATACAACAGGAATTCGGATATAACGCGGTACAGCAGCACTTGGGGGAGGGGCAAGGCTGCGTGCTCCAGCGGATCAAAGCAAGTTCGATATAACATAGTTTCACCTATAATGTGATAAGATTTTTAGGTTCCCGAGGACAGCGTTATATCGGGCTAGAGGTGTATTTATACTACACACAGACATACACACACAAAGGGCCAGATTCTGGCGTGGCATACAGCAGCCTAGTTCCTTTGACTTCAGTGGAACTACACTAATTAACATCAACTAAGAATCTGTCCCAAAGTTTCTCTGCCACTTTCCCAGGCAGAGTTTACAGCTAAGTTTCCAGTCAAGTCCTAAAGCAGTTGAAAGACACAGGAGTACAGAAGAAAACAAGAGAGACATTCAATTTAACCCAACAGTGTTAGTATCACAGTGAGTTAGAATGCAATATTAATTTATGTGTTAGCATTCCTTTATATTGTATTTTAATTTATGTAGCAGGTACCCAAAGCCTATAGAGATCTTTATATATCTAAGTAAATTAAATTAATATATATCAATTGTTAAACAGCACTTGCTTTCTCCCTGCTGGGATACACATTCTTGATGAAAACATGTGCAATGATCTCAGAGCCATATCCAGTTTAGACCATGTATTTTCCTCACCATGAAAGATTCAGCTGTTTTTGTTAAGATGTCTGATTTCAGTTTAGAGATAGTTAGCCCTAGGCTATCCATCAGTTCCTCTAGATCCAGTGAACCATACCTTCCCAGATACTGAGCAGTTGGAGAGGCCTTTATAGAGTCCCCAGAGCTAAATAAAACAGTTTGGTTTCCTAAAGAAGAGTAGAAGATTCCCAGTATTCTGAGAAGAGGCAAGTGAACCCAGCACTGCAGCGGCCAAAATATTTTATTGTCTGAAAATGCTGCTGCGGAAGGACTCTTGCTGTGTTCCTGGAACAAGCAGCCTGCAAGAGAGGAAACAGTAAGCAAAAACACATCCAAAGAGGGGAACCACATTTTTAAGTGTTGTAGGCTTGCATGGCTGTTATAAGCTACAGCATAATGCTTTACAGTAAGCAGAATAGACATTGATGTGCCAAGTTAGTAAAAACACAGTTCATGACTGCTTCTGCAATTCCAGGAAAGCTAATGATTTCTCAACTACCCTCTCTTAGTCGCTGACCTATTTAAAAGCACACACACACTAACACAAGTACAACTACTTGAAAACCAGAGTCCTTATTGATCAGTTTCATAGCACCTCTTCCCCATAGTGCTGACTGCATGCCAGCCCTGACACTTGAAGGAGCATTGGCAGCTTGCTCCTTCTTGGCACTGACTGTATGGCAGCTGGATGGCTTGTACTCAGTGTATTTTGCAGCTGGTAGCAGTAGCAGTTGGCAAAAGACTCTTGGCCAGATGGACATTAAATTTTCTTTAATGTTTATAATATGTCAAGAGTGACTAATCTTATATTAAAGTGACTAAGAAGAACATTTATTTAGGAGCTTACAGATACTTGTTTCTGACAGTTCTAAGGCCAGTTAAACTCAAGTACTAGTGTGCGTGTTCATGCACTCTCTCTCTAGATTCAATCCATATGCAAATGACTGGTTTTTAATCAATCAAACTTTTTTTTGCAGTATCTCCATTATTGGACCTGTTTACATGCATAAGGAAATACATGTCTGGTGTCACCAGGGCTGGCTTCAGGTGCTTGGGGTGGCCAATACCAAGGGGTGGCACTCTGACCGCCACTGGGGCAGCACATCTGGGTCTTCGGCAGCGGGTCCCTCAGTCCCTGTTGGAGCGAAGGACCTGCCGCCGAATTGCTGCCGAAGAGTGGAGCGGCACGATTGCGCTGCCACGGCTTTTTTTTTTTTTGGTCCACTGGGGCAGCAGAAAACCTGGAGCCAGCCCTGGGTGTCACCCTACTACAGCCACTTACACACAGAATAATTTTGTCCCATAGCTGGTGTAAATCAGCATAGGTTACTGAAGTCAATTAAGCTATGCTGATTTACACCAGCTGAGCATCTGACCCACAGACTTTATATATGTCCCAGAACCATTTCACCTCTCAGTCCCTGCAGTTGCAGTAGGATACACTGGGACTTTTGAATGATACATTCTTACAGGGGAGGAACTTAATACCATTCTGCTCTGAGAAGTTCTCTACAAAGGATACCTTTGAACTCCACAGATCTGGTGGCCTTTTGTGCTCCCTGAGTGGTATATACTTTACGCACACAAAACAGTTTTAGTGCTCTTTATTTATTCCTGTTAACACTTGCAGGGCCTAATACAGGGGGTTGCAACTTCTTTACCTGAATTGTTTAATAAGCTCCAATCACTTATACCTGTGCAAGCCCATTCAAGGCAGAGGGTTGCACTGTGCCAAAAGGCATAAATTTAAAGTGATACAGTCAAAACAACCTGGTTTGCAGAACCTTTATAACTTACAATGATGTGCAAGAATTAAAAGTGCCCAATCTGACTTTCCAACTCCATCCTGAGTTTCCCAGGCTGGCAGTGCATGGGGAGGGAGGAATAAATGAGCTTTTCCCTTATAAAACAAGCACACTTGAGTTAGAAATCATGGCAAGAAAAGAAATGTGGAACCTCATGGAGATCACAGTCCCTTTTCAGAGCTTCTGTTTTCAACAAAGTCTTCCTTTCTGCTGGAAATTTTCCATGCTGCAGTCTTGACACAAAATTTCTTTTAAGTTTGAGCTTGACCAGATAAGCCAAGGGAATCTTCACTTTTTGAGGACTATAGCTTCTTGTAATAATAATAGGAGATATACCAATCTCCTAGAACTGGAAGGGACCTTAAAAGGTCATTGGAGTCCAGCCCCCTGCCTTCACTAGCAGGACCAAGTACTGATCTTTGCCCTAGATCCCTAAGTGGCCCCCTCAAAGATTGAGCTCATAACCCTGGGTTTCGCAGGCCAATGCTAAAACCACTGAGCTATCCCTCCCCTGACTCAGTGCCTGGTAGTGTATATCCCATACCAGAGATGAGCTTCTGGGCCCAATACATGCAACAAAAATAATACTTTTCTTTAAGAAATTAATCTGACAACAGTCATAACTAATATATGGATGGGATTTAAAATTTATATTGACATCATTGAGAGCAGAATTAAGGTCAAACTCTGGTAGTTGGCTTCTCCATAGACTGGCAAATATAGTTTTAAGCAATTAGAGTGCCAATCACATATAAGTACAGTAGGACACACTAAATTCAGGCACCTCAGTGAGTGGACTTTAGTCACAATTAAATGGATCTCTTGATTAACAGACTCAGACCTTAAGGGCAGAAGGGACCATCATGATCATCTCGTCTGGCCTCCTGCACATTGCAGGCCACAGAACCTCACCCACTGTGATGCACTGTACCTCAGGGGAACACCCTGCACCTCCATGTTCATCTGTATACAGTAACTCCTCACTTAACGTAGTTATGTTCCTGAAAAATGCAACTTTAAGTGAAACGATGTTAAGCAAATCCAACTTCCCCATAAGAATGAATGTAAATGGGGGGGAGGGTAGGTTCCAGGGAATTTTTTTTTTGCCATACAGTACAGTACTATAGTTGGGAGGTGCCCCTGCCTTACCCCACACAGGCACAGCCCACTGGCACTGGAGACAATGAGGCAGGCAGGGAGGCTGAAGGTGCTGTAGACTAGGAGAAGAACGTTGCGCAGCAGCAGCAGCTTCCCCTACTCTGCAAGCACCAGGAGTGGGGGGCTCAACCCTCGGCCTGCCCGCACGCCCCTTCCCCCAAGCCCCCACCCTTAACCCACTTCTTCCCCCCCTCCTCCTTCCCCTTTACTCCATATGCCATGTCCTCGCTCCTCCACCTCCCTCTCCTGCCTCCTGCCCATGGCAATCAGCTGGTTTGAAGCATTCAGGAGGAGGAGGAGGAGGAGCGAGGATGCAAGAATCCTCACTCCTCCCCCCTCCCTTCTGCCCATGGCAATCAGCTGGCAACATTCAGGGGGCAGGAAGGAGGGGGGAGGAGCCAGGACTTGGCGCACAGGCTCCCCCTCCCTCCCCTGACTCCTGCCTGTGGCAATCAGCTGGTTTGAAGCATTTGGGAGGAAGGGGAGGGAGGGGGAGCCTGCACGCTGAGTCCTCACTCCTCCTGCCTCCCTCCTGAATGCCACAAGCCAGCTGATTGCCGCAGGCAGGAAGCAGGGGGAGGAGGGAGAAGGCGCTGATCTGTGGGGTCTGCTGGTGGGTGGGAGGCGCTGTGGGGGGGGATAGGGGAGCTGATAGGGGACTGATAGCTGTGGACAAAGCAGGCTGCCAAACGACATTATAGCAAATCATTGCACAACTTTAAATGAAACATGTTCTGTAATTGAGCAGGGACGTAAGATCGAAATGATGTTAAGTGAGAGGACATTAAGTGGGGAGTTATTGTAATATGATTGCGTGGTATCCAATGCAAAGTTTGTCGTTTTGGGTGTCTTTGGAAGGCTCATGATGCACTGTGTCATAGTAATGTTATAGGTTATAATTTCATGTATCCGGTTGAGACTGAAAGTGTGTCCTCATGGCTTATAACAAGCCCAGGCAAAACTGTCCAAGAGCAGAGGGGCAGTTCACACCTCATCAGGGCACGTATGGGACAAAACCAGCCCAGCCTCACAGGAACAAAGGACACTGGCAGCAGCAAAGGATCTGCTGGACTCTCGAATGAGTCACCTCCCTTCCCTTGGTCAGTTTGGGACTGCGATGAGATAATTCTCACCTGAATCTGAAGGGGGCAAAGCCAAGAGGGAAGAAAGGACATGATAAAAGGAAGAGACGTTTGCCAGGCTCTTCCTCTCTCTTCCACCTACACCTACAGACACCACCCCAAGAGACTGAAGTGCTGATCAAAGGGGAGAGCCTGGCTGAAGGGCAACCAGCCAGCCTGTGGTGAGAAGCATCTAAGTTTGTAAGGGCATTGACAGTGTTAAGATCAGCTTTGAATCCATTTTGCTTTTATTTCATTTGACCAAATCTGACTTTGTGCTTTGACTTATAATCACTTAAAATCTATCTTTTGTAGTTAATACATTTGTTTGTTTATTCTACCTAAAGCAGTGCATTTAGTTTGAAGCGTGTCAGAGACTCCCCTGGGGATAACAAGCCTGGTACATATCAATTTCTTTGTTAAACTGATGAACTCATATAAGCTTGCAGCGTCCAGCGGGGTTAACTGGACACTGCAAGACGGAGGTTCCTAGGGTTGTGTCTGGAACCAAAGATATTGGCTAGTGTCATTCGCTTGCAGGTAGCTGAGAGCAGTTTACATGCTAGAGGCTGTATGTGAACAGGAGTGGGGGTTCTCACAGCAGAGCAGGGTGAGGCTGGCTCCCAGAGCCGAGGATTGGAATGACCTAGCAGATCGCCAGTCCAGATAACACCAGGGGAACCTCACACCCACCCACTTCTGTAACAGACCCCTAACCTCTGAGTTAGTTACTGGAATCCTCAAATCATGACTTTAAGTCTTTAAGTTACAGATAATTCTCCATTTATATTAGTTTAAACCTGCAAGTGACCCGTGCTTCATGCTGCAAAGGAAGGCAAAACCCCTCCAGGGTCTCTGCCAATCTGACCGGGGGAAATTCCTTCCTGACCCCAAATATGATGAGCAGTTATACCTTGAGCACATGGAAAAGATCCAGCAGCCAGACACCTGGGAAAGAATTCACTCTAGTAACTCAGAGCCCTCCCCATCTAGTGCCCCATCACCAATCATTGGAGATATTTGCTTCTAGCAGTTGCAGATCAGCTACATGCCATTGCCAGCAGTCTGATTTGTCTGGTATATCCCGAAGTTACACCTCACTACTACACTAAAAACTACTTGCTCACTAAACAAAAAGGTGTCACAGCACACTATTACTGAAAAAATGCTTACTTTCTCATTTTTACCATTATAAAAAAATCAATTGGAATATAAATATTGTACTTACATTTCAGTGTATAGTATATAGAACAGTATAAACAAGTCATTGTCTGTATGAAATTTTAGTTTGTACTGACTTTGCTAGTGCTTTGTAAAACTAGGCAAATATCTAGATGAATTGATATACCCCCTGGAAGACCTCTGAGTATCCCCATGGATTTGCCTGGTTGAGAACCACTGGGCTTAACCAGCCAAGGTTTTTGAACCTCCTCTCAAAGTATACTTTCCATTCCTCAGATCATCCCTGTAGCCCTTCTCTGCACCTGGTCCAGTTTGAACTCATCTTTCTTAACTCTGGGGGACCAAAACTGCTCATAGTATTCAGATGAGGTCTTACCAGTGCCTTGTATAAAAGTACTAATACTTCCCTGTCTCTATTAGAAATACCTCAACTGATGCAAATCCTAGGACTGCATTAGCTTTTTTCTCAGCTGCATCACATTGGCGGCTCATAGCCATCCTGTGATCAACCAATACACCCATGTCTTTCTCCTCCTCTGTTGCTTCCAACTGATGAGTTTTCAGCTTATAGTAAAAATTCTTCTGGTTAATCTCTAAATGCATGACCTTGCATCTTGCACTATAAAATTTCATCCCATTTCTATTACTTCAGTTTACAAGGTCCTCCAGATCATGTTGTATGATATTCCAATCCTCCTCCATATTGACAATACCACCCAACTTTGTGTCAACCGCAAATTTTATTAGCATGCTCCCACTTTTCGTGCCAAGATCAGTAATAAAAATGTTAAGTAAGATTGGTCTCAAGACTGATCCTTGAGGAACTCCACTAGTCACATCCCTCCAGCCTGACAGTTCTCCTTTCAGAATGACCTGCTGTAGTCTCCCCTTTAACCAGTTCCTTATCCACTCTTCGTCTCTCACATTAACCCCCCCGCCTTTTCCATTACAATTGTCATAGGAGCATTAGGAAGCCGCTCAATTTACTGCAGAGAATCATGCTGTTGTGATGAGGCAGTGCTTGCATTGTGATATGGACTGAACCTATTGCCTGCCCAGTGCCAGGAGCAGCTGCGGGTGGGATGCCCAGCATAGCAGCTTAGCATTCATAGCTTGTTTGGGAGGAGGAAGCTAGCAACCAGGAATAGGGAGTGGTGAAGCATGCCACAAACTTTCACTCACTTTCTGCATATAATCACAGCTAAGATGGGACAAAAGCAGTGAGAAGCAGATAGTTTCTCAGGCAAAACCAGTATGAAACACACAAATACTACTAAGCACTATTAAACCACTCCCAGCTGCCCCAGTTAAGCAAGAGTAGTTCCACATTAAGCAGCAATTATCATCAATAAATATCACTAGACTTATGATGATTCTCTTGTAGAACGTCCTGATTATATAGTTTCTTCAAGAGTTAACTAACTGAGCAGAGGAAACCTTTCAAGACCCAGTTTATAGACAAAATTGCACCAATTTAATTCAATGAGTGATTTATACTGATTTAGTTAAATCAGTCCAATTTCATGTGTGGGCACTCATATATGGATTTAAAACCAGGTTATCAGTCTGCCTTGCATCGGTAAGTTTACAGGTGCAAATTAAGCAGATAAAAACCAATTTTCAACTGATATTATGTCCATATTAAGGTTTGCACCAGTTAAGCTAAATCCACACCTGTAACTGAACTCCTTGAAATTGTTTGGATAAGCCCTGAGTAAGCATTAGTAATCTATTAACACACAATATGGAAAGTGCACTCATTAACTAGTGCTTCAAGGACCCACACAGTATGGCCTCTAACCTGCAAACGCATGCATTTATTTTAATTATGTGAGTAGTCAACACTTAAAATGCTACAGTGCCACAGTGTGGACACTATCTATGGCAACTGAAGGGGTAATCACCACCCTGAGAGGAAGCAGTAGCTAGAGGTTGACAGAAGAATTGCTGTCTACACTGGAAGTTAGGTCAGTTTATCTAGGTCTTTCAGGTGTGTGGATTTTTCACCCGAGAGACAGCTAAATCAGATTCCTAGTGTAAAACAGGCCTAAACTGACGTGGCTAAAGTTAAGCATGTGCAGAAATGTTTGCAGGATTAGATCCTATATTTGGCTAACTATTATAGACTTTTTATGTTCTTAAAGGGTGAAAAAATGAATCAAAGACAGAAAGCTTCTCTTCCAGCAGATACTCTATTAATTCTGATATTTAATGTTATTGTACTACTGTTTAGACTGCAAAAAAGCCTTTCTGCTGCTTAATAGTATGTTCTATCTAATTGCTCCGATATTGAATAAACATCTCAGAAGAATTTTAGCTTCCAGCAATGATTTCTGTTTTTCCTTTGGAGTCTAAACTGATAATGATTTACTGAAATGTGTGGTGAGCAACATAAAAAAAAGGCCTTAAAAGTGTTTAATATTTGTGGTTATTGTGTGTGGGAGAAGAAGAAAGCGATATTGTGGCTTGGTGCTAAGTTTCCAGATGGAAGGATTATGCTATAAATAGGAGATGAATATCAAAAAGCCCAACCTAAATTAGTTATGGTAGGTCAAGGGAAGTAAAGGGAAGGGTTTAAGAGTTCCTTAAACTAAACTGGTTTTGAAGAAAAAGTTAGATCTCCCAACGTAGGAACTCACATGACTGGATTCTTAACTCTCAATACTTCAGGGCCTGATCCAAAGCCCATTAAAGTCAATCGAAGTCTTACTACCTTGATCCCTTTGGATGAAAGTCTTAAAGAACCAACTCAAGCAGAATCTCTCTCATGGCCAAGTCTTGCTCTTTCAATATTACATGAGTACAGTACAGATTAACATGACCAATTCCCAAAGAGTCCAAATCTATAATTCGTTCTACGTACCTTCGTTGAGAAACTCCAAACAACCTACATTATTTTCTGCATTTCCCAGACTAACATTTTTTGGCCAATGCTCAACTTAGTTCCCTTTAAAGTCAATGGGAAACTTTTCTCTGACTTTAATGGGAGTTGGATCAGGACCCTAGTGACTAAATATATTTTATTTTAATCTCCAAGACAGTGAATACTAATGTTCTTTATGTAGTGGTGAAAAGTGGGAGTTGGCTGTTTGTTCATGAGAAATGACTGTCTGAAAGCCCTGCAGAATTTGGACACCAAATAAAAGCATGTATTCTTTCTTAAATAGTTTTGGATGCTTCCTCGCAGCTCCTGCTTCAGTATAATCCACCAGGGTAAAAGTATTAAATTTGAGATACGTTTCCTGGAGCTGCAATCTATGCACAGAAACAATTTTGTAAGCATTAAACAACCCAAATATTTGGCCTGAACACTGAGCAGTTACAAGATCATGGGACCAGATCCTCAGTGCAAAATATTACTTGATTTGAACCACAATGCTTTATACAAGTTGAGGATCCGGTCCATGGTCTCTAAATTGTATTGCTTAACCCAAAGCAATACAATTGGCTAGCTACTGTTGCATTGTCTTTTCTCTTGAGCATTAATCAAATCGTGGTGACCAGATTTTCCATAAATTGATGCATTTATTTTAAGTGCATTAACCACCCGTTTCTTAGCACATGTTTTAGATTTTGCACAACAATCAAACAAAAACATTTACAATCTGGCTGTGTGCCAACAGATGGCTCCTCCCAGCCAACAGCTTCAGAATCCCACTCAACACCCACTCCCTTCCAGAAAAAGCCTGGGAAAACAGATTGGCCGTGTTAACACAGAAACACATACAAATATATATCATATACGCAGCTGCAAGGGCACAGAGCTAAGAAGCTATCTAGGTTCTTTTGAAGTCCATCACCAGGGTATCTGAGCACCTCCCTCTTTCCTCCAGGCAATGAGGCTCAAGGGCATCCTGATCTCTTCCAGGAGTGACTTGAACAATCCCAGATCAGTTGCTCTGTTCTATACCTTGGCCTGAAGACTGACTTGGAGGGGTCCAGGATTTTGGCAGGATCTAGGGGGTGACCCTTGGTGAGCTTTTCAGTGAGCCTGCTTAGGAATGACAGTTCAGAGAGTAGCTGGAGAGGTCACATGCACAGAAACAGCTGCTGAGCTGGTTCCCAGAAATGGTGAGGTGGGCCCCAATTTTGCTTTCTGGGCAGACAGGGAGGAGCGGAGTTCCTCTCCCTAACAGGCATGTCTCATTAGCACAGGGAGATTATGCGGGGATAGCCAATAAGCAAACCAAAGGAAATACCATGTGATCAGTTACAAACAAAACCATGCAATTCAAAGTACATGGCAAGAAATCCACTTCAGTCAGAGAGGCTCTAACTTCAACACTGCACGTTTGCAGAGGCAGCTGTAGCTCAAAACTAAGACATTTTAAGTGCTTCTAATTTCACACCAAATATTTCATACAACTCCAGCATTTGACCAGGCCTAAAACCCACCATTTTTGTTAAAAATGCCACACACCAGTTTAATGGAAGGGAGACATGACTGGATCCGCAAAGGTCTACACAGCTTTAGAATGAAAGTGGGAGTCTATGCAGGGGTAGAGCCCACCTCCCTCTGGGCATGCCACTGCTCATTGGCCGGCTGAGAGATGGGAGCTGATTGGTCCTTGCTCCCCATCATCATAAATTTAAACATTTGTCCAGGGTATTTTTTTTTGAGCTCTCCATGCATCCGTCCCCTGCACCTCCCCAAAATTATTCAGTACAGGAACTGTGTAGGATGCTGGGGTTTAGGAAGGAATTTTTCCCATTCAGGCCAGATTGGCAGAGGTCTAATAGGTTTTCTTGTCTTCCTCACAGCATCCTTGAGGCAGCTGGGTTCAATAGGAACAGATTTTATAAATTTATATCAATGCTTAGTTCATTGCAGCTGGCATCTGGTGTCCAATGTGGATAAAAGGCCACAAGGGTCAGCACCCAGAAATAAAAGATTTTGCTGCTGGATCTAGGATATACGGGAAAAGGGGAGACCTAAAGTCTTTGCAGACCGAGGTCTTTTTCTATCGTCTTTGGGAGAGGATTCAGCAGAGTAAGTAGAATCCTGGAGTAGGCAGTGGAGAGTATATCCTGAGTTATGGGCTATATGATAGGAGTCCTGCAAACACTGCACTGGAACCACATAAATGCCTGGTATGGGGAAGTGGGGGGTGGTCGTGCCCCTCTCGAGTGTAAAATTAATAAAGTTGCCATCTGCTGCTTAAATGCATCCCTCTGTCTGTCCTCATTCAGCTGTGTGTCCAGATCAAACAAAATGGGATTGCTAATCTTGTCTAAAAGGTTTCCCTTTTCCATAGGAAAGCTAAGGTAGGATGGTGCTAGATGGGCAAATGTATATGAATGCTGGGCATCCGATAGCAGTGCTGACACTGGGCAACTCATTCAAGCCTCAGGTCCCTCATATATAAAATGCTAATGTAACATAGTACAGTGCAATGGATTGGGAAACTAAGGGCAGGTCTACACTAGAAGCACTACATCAGTGAAGACACTCAGTGTTGATGGGAGAGCATCTCCCGCTGCCATAGCACCAGTGTGGACAGCACTTAGGGTGCTGTAAAAACTTATGTCTTTTTCACACCCCTAAGCGACGTAAATTAGATAGACTTAAGCGGCAGTGTAGACCTGCCCTATTGCTTTCCTACCCACTGTAGTTTTGGGAGCCTGTTTATAAAGTCAACAAATCCTGAGAGGAAAGTCACTATAGAAACATTGTTAATACATGAATTCCAAAAAAACACTTATCTCTTTGTATTGTCACTAAAGCACTAGACTGAGACACAAAAGATTTGGGCTAAATTCCTGGCATCTGTGCCACAAACTTTTTGGATGATCTTAGGCAGGGCTCAATCTCTTCCATGCCTGTCTAATTAGGGTAATGATACTTCCCTTCTCTGTCCCTTTGTCTTGTCTGTTTAGCCTGTAGTATCTTCAGGGGGAGGCCCTACCTTTTATTATGAATACATAAAGTACCTCGTTGGGCTCCGATCTGGCTTGCAGCCTCTGGCCACTCCTACTACAATACAAATAAATAATTACCATAAAGGAAGCGTTGCTTGGCTTAAGCATTCTGGATATTGGCTCAGGTTAACTGTTGTAGAGTCTGATAGCAAAACAAGTGGGAGGAAAAGTGTCAGTCAGATTTTTTTTTTTAAGAATGTTCTTCTAAGCTGTATTCTATATCAAACTGAGCCATGCAGAGGGTCACTGTTCACAATACACAGGCCAATCCTCAGCTGACACCAGCTATCATAGTTCCAGTCAAATTATTGACTTCAATGGAGCTCTGACAATTTACATCAGCTGAGGATCTGTCTCATTGTGTAACAGGTAAATGGCCTAGGCAGAGAGAGACACAGGGGAACCAAATTATAGGCAAGTTAAAGAGTTAAGACATCAAACACACATTAAAATTCAGGGTTTGAACCTGCTCTGCAACAAGCCAGTTAAAGGCAAATGAAGTTTAATTTTGAAATATATGAGGTATAGGGTTGACTGAGACAGTTAACAGAATTAAAAGCCAAGTGGGAAAATGTAACATTATAGAACCCTACAATTTAATTGTGGTAGTAACTTATCAAGTAGTTTTGCAGGGCTGTTCTCACAGCTCCCACATGTACTATCAAAACAAATATGCTGAACACTAAAATTTAAAGAGAATTGGTCATTTAATGTCTTGAATTAACACATTTAATAATGTTACCATACATAACAGGAAATTTATCATCAAGACCACCCATTTATTTTTAATGTAACATGATTGTGTCATACCAACTTATAAAAATGTAAAGAAAAAGCATGCAGTTAAGAAATCAATGTAATATGAATTGACAAGTGTAGTTTCAAATACACTGTTGTATTTTGGTTGCCTAACAACTGTGGTGACATTTACTAGAATCAAATGATAGTTCTTAAAGGGTATTATATAGAAAGAGAGAGAAAGATATAACATAGGATACCAAAGCACATGTACCACTGGTTTGACCTGGTATAGTTTGGCCAGTACCAAATGATTCAAAAAGAGAGGCTAGCCCATGATTTTTTATTATTGGGATTCAAACTTGTGCCTAGTGAAATATTCTTCCTAAGTCTGCTAGTTAGTGGTTCGCTTATGCCCTGAAGCTTGTGGATTTCTTTCACAGGTTTATCCTACTGTTTCTATGGCTGTTCTCATTATTCACAGAAAAGTCTGGCCCTCATTTGAATCCCACTAAGCTCTTAGACTCAATATCTTGTAGCAGGGGGTTCCACCAGTTAATTACATATTTCCTTTTATGAATTTTACATGTGCTGCCTGTCAGTTTAATTGGCTGTCTCCTCTTGTATCACAAGAAAGGGGTATAGGAGCTCCTAATGGAGCTCTCTTACACCATTCATTATTTTGTGCACATCTATCATCTACCTTCTTAGAGACAGTGTTTAAATCCAGGAGGGATCACCAGTTCATAGTTATTCGTCTCCTCTCTAAATGAAAAGTTCCAGTCTTCTCCTTTTGTGGAAAACTGTCCACGCCTTCCAATCATGTTGTCAAGTGATCCTGAAGACTCTCTCTTTGTTATCTTTTTTGACATGGGATAACAAGTACTGAACACAATATTCCCAGTGAGGGCAAATCTTGATTTATATAATGGCATAACATTTTCCCTACTAATCTCCACCCTTCTTACATGGACTGCAGCTTCCCACTGAGCAGGGGTTTTCACTGGGCTCACGGATGAGTTTTACGTGCAAACTAAATCAGGTCTTTCATGTGAGAAGACAGGTATAATCCTTTCTTTCACAGACTACAAAGGATGCAGAGTTACTGAATTGCCACCCTCCAATAAATGGAGCAAAGAGCTACCATTGACTTCCAAAAAACAAAACAATCTTTCACTAGTCACAGTGAAAACCAAGGTGGTATCTTCTGAGCAGGCCTATTCCTTTAGCAGATCCTCATTTAAACATTTTCCACTTAAGCAGTCAGCTATGTCACATGCTAAGTTCATTTAGTATGTCAGTTCCCTTCTCTTGGAAAATTCAGACATGATTTTATTGTTAGTGGTCTCTCTTACCAAGCACATTTACCATTAATTGAAGGCCTAGGGAGTTAGCAGTGTAACAGCCCCAGTCATGTTTTTTCCAAGACTAGCAGGGCCCTTTAGTCTCAGTGGGGGTAAATATCACTTTTTTTAAAGCGGAACTCCCTACTGAAAACAATGAGTCGTGCTTATACATTTTTTTTTTAATCAATGTCTCAGTATAGCCCAATACTATAAGAGATACTATAATGGAAATACAGTCAGCCAGCGTTGTTATTTTTGGTTTTCTTCTATCATGCTGGACATGCATCTGGGGGTGGAACACAGGCTGGAGCTATGACAATTCACCCCATTCAGGATCTGCCCTTATTTCCCTCCAAATACAGATTGTTTCTGTTGTAAAATGGAAAGGTCAAGGAAAATTGGATTTTGCCTGCCAAAATTAGTCAAATGGTGAAGGTGATACAGCCCAAGTTACACCTTCTGAAGGCATCAATTTTTGCTAAGCACAAGCATTAAAATGTTTCAGCTTTCAACTGTGAATTGACAAATGTTTTTCATACTCATTAAATAACCTTATTGGAATGACTTGTCTGTCATTTTACTCTGCACGGCTTCGTACTGTTCTATTATTGTGCAATACATTCCAGGAGCAAGGTGATGACATAAATGAATGGCTCAAAAAAAAAAAAAAGTGCTGTGAAAGTCTCACAGGAGGACAGGATTACTGCACACTTTGGGGGAATTCCCCCAAGTGATCATCCCATGCATGGTGGGTTAGTAAACATAAAGCCTGTCTTTATCTGAGGATGGACTGAGGCTTGAAGGAAGGGTTAGTTGATTACAGGGGTGTAAATACTTACTTCAGTTAACGCTTTTGTTTAAATGCTTCATTAGTGTACACTTTAATCAACAAGAATAAGATAATCCAGGTGGCTCATTTCTCAGTTTTCCGACTCACTGAGGCAATGGCAGCGTGTGTTGTTTTAAAACAAAACAAGGACCCCTTAAGCCGTATCAGCCTAGATCCCACAGTCCCCAATTTCACATATACTGAAGAACCTCAGCGTTACAAACACCAGTGTTACAAAGTGACCAGTCAACCGCACTCTTCATTTGGAACCAGAAGTACGAAATCAGGCAGCAGAGACAAAAAACAAAAGGCAAATACAGTACTTTGTTAAAGATAAACTACTACAAAAATAAAGGGAATGTTTTAAAAAAGATTTGACAAGGTAAATCTGTTTCTGTGCTTGTTTCATTTAAATTAAGATGGTTAACAGCCGCATTTTTCTTCTGCATAGGGAAGATTCAGGCTGTATTAAGTCAATTTTCACTCGTAAACTTTTGAAAGAAACAATCATAATGTTTTGTTCGGAGTTACAAACGCCTCGGAAATGGAGGTTGTTCTTAACTCTGAGGTTCTACTGTAACCTCCTGTTTCTGCCCCAGTGGCTGCTTCCCATGTGTATATTTAAGTCCTACTCTCCCTCGACTATAAATAGGTGCATCGTATTTACATGAAAGTTAAGTGCAAAAGCAGCATGTGTTTTCAGGCTGCCTCATCCTTGACTACATTAAAAAAAAATCCAGATTTTATTTAAGTCAGTACGACTCAATTATGATTTATAAAATAATAAAAAAAAATTGATGCTCAGTACCCTGAACTATTATCTCGTGCCAGCCTCCAGGTTTTAATGCATGATTGGAGATTTTGAATCACATACTTAGACTGATTAACTGGCACAGATCCCACCGCCAAGACTAGATCAATGGTGAGTCCAGTTTTTCTTACTCACCAATAGCAGTTCATTCTTATTATACATATTTTCTGTTAAGCTGTTCATTTTATACTATACTAACATCTTTTGACTAAAAAACCCAGTAAATATTTAATACCTTTCAGCTTTGCAAAATCTATACAATTTATATGCCCATCTTATTTAAACTGTCACAGGATCACGTTTTAAATCCTCAGTGACTGCAAAAAAGTAAGAGATGAATACAATAGCACTACTGCAAACCTAATGCTGCCCCTGTGGAGTTCCATATGGAATTGAATCTGAAATATTCCAGGAATAAAGTAAGAAACTACATTTTAATTTCATTAAAAATTAAGCATCATGACAGCAGTAACAGCAAAATAGCATTAACCAGAGGCAGCATTCTTGACTATAAGATGAAGTCTAATGAAGAACACTGTATTGAATGTTTATAAATAGGCTTTCCCCCCAACCCCTCATGTCATTTGCAGCATGTCATTGTATCATGGATATCGGAGATTAAAATCTTGAAGATTAATACATTTCAGTTAGTGAAATAAAAAGATAAGTGTCATACTGAACATTAAATTCCATGAGAAACATGTACTGTAAGTAATCATTAACATAAGAGCTGCCTTAGTAATGGCACCTGAAGCAGACGGGTTATGATTTGTATTTACCCAACCCCAAAAAAAGCTCACAGAAAAGACTATTTCAAAACCAAGGAAATCTGTTCTGAATTTTATTTTACTGTTTAATATAACAGTTGAAAAATTATTTAAAGATGGGACCATATGGTCTGAAAACCCAGAATCAAGGGAAGGAGTGAAATATTGTAACCATTAACCTAATGTTCAACTTAAATTTTGAAAAAAAGAAAAAACGTCAAAAGAGTCCCTAGAGAAGTAGTTCTAGGCTCAGTTAATAAAAAGTTGATGACAGGAATGCTCTTTTATTCATTAACTTTGAGGACACTGATTCACTTGTGTTTTCTAAATCTCTGAGGGCTGCATTTTTCAGAGTAATTTAGAAGAAGTTATGGGAGATTTTCAGTTGTTGCCATTAAAAAAGGAACTTTGCAAACTCACCACAGAGTGGTGGATGAGATGGCAGAGCTGTCATCTGTTTTAAGTATAGGGAAACTGTTCAGATGCCACTGTGTTTAAATGCTGCCTTTAAAAAAAAAAAAAATCTGATCCCTTTGTTTCACTGATATTGAAGTTGCTAAATATAAACCCGATTTGTGCACCTATTATATACATACCCTGTACAAAGGCACAAATCACATCCCCCAGAAATCAATACAAATTATGCCTTTTACTTCAGTGGAAGCAGGCTCAGGTCCAACCTGACAAAGTTGCGGAGAACCCAGGAGGTTATTTTAGGGTAGGATCCGCACAGGGATCTAAGGAAGTTAAGCCATTCAGTGAGAGTTGGGTACATAACTCCCTGTAGCCCAGGGGCAACATTTGCAGGGGAGGACGCTAGCACCCTCCGTCCCCCAAGTTTCGTAGGGGAGGTCTATTCACCCAAGCCCAGACGGAGCTCTTAACCGCAACAGCTTAAGTGTGATATGTGATGAGTTCGGAAGCTGGGAGCAGCACAGCCTTTAGGTCTAGGAGTTTGTTTATAAACACAGGTAGGTGATTAGGATAACAAAAGGCTTGTCGTTAAAGTAAATTAAGGATCCTTAGATGATCCTGAAAGCACTGCCAGGCACTTCAGTTAAAAGACAGGAAACAAAGGGTATGAATAAAAGGTGAGAATGGAGAGTGGTAAATAGTGTTGTCCATGGGTGGGGGGGGGTCCATACTGGGACCAGTCCTATTTAACATATTCATAAGTGATCTGGAAAAAGGGGTATGCAGTGAGGTGGCAAAAATTGCAGATGATACTAAATTACTCAAGATAGTTAAGTCCAAAGCAGACTGTGAGGAGTTATAAAGGGATCTCACAAAACTTGGGGGACCGGGTAACAAAATATCATAAGAAATTCAATGTTGATAAATGCAAAGCAATGCACTTGGCAAAATATAGTCCCAACTACACATTCAAAATGATGGGGTCTAAATTAGCTGAACCCATCAATAAAGAGATCTTGGAGTCGTTTGTGGATAGTTCTCTGAAAACATCTGCTCAATATGCAGTGTCAAATAAAAGAGCTAACAGAATATTGAGAATCATTAGGAAAGGCACACATAAGAGAAATCTCATATTGCCTCTATATTAATCCATGGTATGCCAACATATTGAATGGTGCATGCAGATTCAGTCACCCTATCTCAAAAATGATATATTGGATTTGGAAAAGGTACAGGGAAGGGCAACAGAAATTATTGGGGTACAGAACACCTTTGGTATGAGGAGACGTTAAATAGACTTTTCAGCTTGGAAAAGAGATGACTAAGAGGGGATATGATAGAGGTCTATAAAATCCATGAATGGTGTGGAAAAATTGAATAAGGAAGTGTTATTTACTCCTTCACATAACGTAAGTACTAGGGGTCACCAAATGAAAATTAATAGGTAGCAGACTTAAAAAGAAAAACAAAAATTTCCTTAATCGACGTGTGGAACTCTTTGTGAGGGGATGTTGTGAAGGCTAAAACTATAACTGAGTTCCAATAAGAACTAGATAAATTAATGGAGGACAGGTCCTGCAATGGCTATTAGCCAGAGATCCAACATCACGTTCTGCATGTCCTTCGCCTTTGTTTGCTAGAAGCTAGGAGCGGGCAACAGGGCAACTTGGTGATTCCCTGTTCTGTTCATTCCCCCTGGGGCACCTGGCATTGGCCACTATTGGAAGACAGGATACTGGGCTAGATGGTCCTTTGGTCTGACCCAGTATGGCCATTCTGATGTCCTTATATAGAACCCAGATGTATCTACTCCCCACTGTAACCCATGAGATCCTGCTCTCCTCCCAGAGCTGGGATAGAACCCAGAAGTCCTGATGAGGTCTCTCTCTCTCTCTTCCCACAGAGTTAGTAATAAATTAAGAATACACATTAAAATTTTAAACCTAGCCAGTGTTCCTTAAGTGACTTGCCACAAGATGTCAGATCATGTTATTAGAGCTGAGTGGATCTAATATTTATTTTTCTTTATAAAGGAATAAATACAGGGCTCCTGTCAGCTAACTGCATGGAGGCCAATCATTACAGCTTTGAGGGTCTCTTTAGAATCATAGAATATCAGGGTTGGAAGGGACCTCAAGAGGTCATCTAGTCCAACCCCCTGCTTGAAGCAGGACCAATCCCGAGACAGATTGTTGCCCCAGATCCCTAAATGGCCCCCTCAAGAATAGAGCTCACAACCCTGCATTTAGCAGGCCAATGCTCAAACCACTGAGCTAGCCACAGGACAGTGCTGCTCTTCTGCACATTTTGCAGCCCTCCTCATTTAGCGACTGGGTGGCAAAACAAGAGCAAGTTCAGGATAATGTGAATGTATGGCCATGTCTACATCTAAAACTTTACAGCGCTGGTTGTTATAGCTGTATTAGTACAGCTGTATAGGGCCAGCGCTGCAGAGTGTCCACACTTACCGCTAGCAGCGCTGCAAGCGCTGCTAGATGTGGCCACACTGCAGCGCTGTTGGGAGTGATGCATTGTGGGCAGCTATCCCACAGGGCACCTCGTCCCAAAGCGGCGCTGGGGCTTGTGGGAAGGGGAAGGAAGTGTGATTGTCCTTCTGCTTCCTGTTCCTGTTCCAACGGCCAGCGTTGCTTTGGTACACATGCGGAGCCCTGTGGCAGCATTGTGACTCTAAAGCGGTTTTTCTGCATTTTCTTTCAAGAATGGATCCTCAGGTACTGAATGCCTTAGTAATGACTATTGCCAGCACATCTCTCCGTACTGTTGATCTAATCCTTAGGCTGCTAAATATGCGTGTGACTGACATTGAGGAGAGGGACGATGGTACTGAATCGCATCAATATGCAGACAGTACAATGCTAGTGGCAATAACAGACGTGCTCTGCTCCGTGAACCGGCGCGTTTGGGCTCGGGAAACCAGCACTGAGTGGTGGGATCACATCGTCCTGCAGTCATGGGATGACGAGCAGTGGCTGCAGAACTTTCGTATGAGGAAAGCCACTTTCATGGGACTTTGTGATGATCTCGCCCCCAACCTGCGGCGCATGAACACGAGATTTAGAGATGCCCTTTCTGTGGAGAAGCGGGTGGCTATTGCAATCTGGAAGCTGGCAACTCCAGACTGTTTCCGATCGGTGGCGAACCAGTTCGGAGTGGGAAAGTCCACCGTTGGAATGGTGCTGATGCAAGTTTGCAGGGCCATTAATCGAACACTGACAAGAAGAACCGTGACTCTTGGGAACGTGCAGGACATTTTAGATGGCTTTGCAGAAATGGGCTTCCCTAACTGTGGAGGGGCAGTAGATGGGACGCATATTCCTATAATCTCTCCACCCCACCTGGCATCGGAGTATATTAATCGCAAGGGGTACTTCTCTGTGGTTCTGCAAGCGCTTGTGGATCACCGTGGGCATTTCACTGACATTTACTCTGGATGGCCTGGAAAGGTGCACGATGCACGCATATTTAGGAACAGTGCCCTGTTCAGGAGGCTTAGGGCCGGGACCTTTTTCCCAGATCACAAGATAACAGTAGGGGAAGTGGAAATGCCCATCGTGATTCTGGGAGACCCCGCTTACCCATTAATGCCATGGCTCATGAAACCATATACGGGGAAGCTTGACAGGAGCAAGGAACTGTTCAACTACAGGTTGAGCCGCTGTAGAATGACTGTGGAGCGTGCTTTTGGCCGTTTGAAAGCCCGCTGGCGCAGTCTTTTCGGGAAGCTAGATTTGATGGAAAGCAGCATTACTGCTGTTATATCCGCGTGCTGCACCCTCCATAATATTTGTGACGGGAAGGGTGAAAGGTTCAGTGAGGAATGGACCTCCGAGGTTAGACGTTTGGAGAATGAGTTTGCTCAGCCAGAGAGCAGGGCTAATAGGGAGGCCCAGGAAAGGGCTTCAAGGATTAGGGATGCTATAAGGGAGCAATTTGATGCTGAGAGCCAGCAGTAATGTTTGGTGCATGTGTAGTGCTTTGCTTTACCTTGCTGTGTATAAGTAACCATTTCTATCACCAATAAAACATAGGGAAAGAAATACAAACCAAATCCTTTTATTTGTCATACAGTAAAAAACAGGAAAGGGGGTATGGTTGGTTCACAGTACATTCACAGGTTTTTCTATTTCCTCTTTTACTCAATTGTAACCGCCTGATGCAACTCACCATTACTTTGCTGCAGAATGATTGGGGTGGAGTGCACTGGGTAAGAATTAAACATATCTTGGTTACTAGGTGATCTTATAGGTGTTGGGGGCAGCTGAGGATAAAAAGGAACTGGGTGCTGCATAAAGGTATTTTGAGGATACACAGGGGGACAAGGAACAGTGCTTTGGGAAGGCTGTGGGATATCACGGTTTATATTTGTCTGCATGGCTACAAGAGACTCAAAAGACTTGGTTTGGCGAAACAGGAGTCTCATCATCTGCCTGGCTATTCTTTTGGCAGACAATTCCTGTCTCCTGCTTTCAGTCAGCCTCCATTCCTGTAAACTTTTTCTCCACGCCTCAGTCTTCCTACTTTCCCTGTCGTAGTGGTTCAGAACGGTCTTTATCAGCTCCTCTTTTGATTTTCTAGGATTGCGCCTCAAATTCTGCAATCTACGTGAGGCTGGTGACACAGCTGCATTTCTCGAGTTGTCTAGAAAAAATAGAGATAGAGACATGTAAAACACAGGGGCATCATTGTTTATTATCAACTTTTGAAGGACACTGGAAACTGTAGGTAGCATCCCTCTCACATACCTCACATAACACTGTAGAGCTCAAGAAAGCTAAGACATGTCTAGCTGTGCGGTGAGTACTTTTGCTTAAAATTCTCCCCTGTTAGTGGGATGCCTTGGTTCCTGCTTGGAAGGGGGGCCGGGTGAAAAGCACCCCGTAGGACACGGTTCCCGCTTGGAAGGGGGGTGGGGGACGGACAGAGCACACCGCAGAGCAGGTTTCACGTTTGGAAGGGGGGTTGGGGGACGAACACACCGCAGAGCAGGTTTCACGTTTGGAAGGGGGGGTGGGGGACGAGCACACCGCAGAGCAGGTTTCACGTTTGGAAGGGGGAGTGGGGGACGAACACACCGCAGAGCAGGTTTCACGTTTGGAAGGGGGGTTGGGGGACGAACACACCGCAAAGCCGGTTTCACGTTTGGAAGGGGGGGTGGGGGACGAGCACACCGCAGAGCAGGTTTCACGTTTGGAAGGGGGGTTGGGGGACGAACACACCGCAAAGCCGGTTTCACGTTTGGAAGGGGGGGTGGGGGACGAGCACACCGCAGAGCAGGTTTCACGTTTGGAAGGGGGGGTGGGGGACGAACACACCGCAGAGCAGGTTTCACGTTTGGAAGGGGGGTTGGGGGACGAACACACCGCAAAGCCGGTTTCACGTTTGGAAGGGGGGTTGGGGGACGAACACACCGCAGAGCAGGTTTCACGTTTGGAAGGGGGGTTGGGGGACGAGCACACCGCAGAGCAGGTTTCACGTTTGGAAGGGGGGTTGGGGGACGAACACACCGCAAAGCCGGTTTCACGTTTGGAAGGGGGGGTGGGGGACGAGCACACCGCAGAGCAGGTTTCACGTTTGGAAGGGGGGGTGGGGGACGAACACACCGCAGAGCAGGTGAGGAAGAAGCACCCCGCCTGGATGCCTACGTGCTGGGAAGGGTGTGGGGGGGGGTGGATTGGGGCAGAGGAAACAGACCGCCTTGCGCTGGGGAGCCGTGCTTCTAGCTACCTGCCCTCAATTATCCCTAAACTATCCACAGGCTTTCATAATGCCAGACATATCACTGCTGCGTGTTACCAAGGAAGAGCGGGAGGGTCTTCTACAGGAATGTGGATACCGCCCTGGCCCCTATGCAGCTCGCCTGTGTGCGGCCATGGTTCCCCCACCCCTCGCTGCACAGTGGATCGGACGAGTTAGCCTGAACGGGACAGGGACCACGGTGGCTCTACCTATAAACTTGTTAAAGCACATTGCCCAAGATCTAGCTGCAACTTTTCAAGAGATTACTCAGGCAGATTACACAGATGTCATAGATCAAATCAATGGGCTATTCCACGTTTAGGCATGCTGGCAGTCAGCCATAACGAGAATCCTGCTATCACAAAGCAGTGCAGTCTACTTACCACGAGCACGACCCTCAGCTTCCTCATCAACGTCCGCTTCCAGCTGCTGGGACTGGCTAGTCTCCTCAGGGCTAGAGAAGAGCTCCTGACTGCCTGTGTCCTGAGACTCCGGGGTGTCCCCCTCAACGCCAGTAGTATCACTGTATTCATCCTCTACACCATCCCCCACGTCTCCCTGCTCTGAACTCTCCATCGTGCTCCTAGGATTCACGGTGGGGTCACACCCAAGAATGGCATCCAGCTCCTTGTAAAACCTGCAGGTTGTGGGGGCTGCTCCTGAGCGTCGGTTTCCCTCACGGGCTTTGCAGTATGCACTCCTCAACTCCTTAATTTTTACTCTGCATTGCAAGGCGTCCCGTTCGTAGCCCCTTCTCATCATGGACTGCGATATCTGACCATAGGTATCGTAGTTTCTCCTTCTGGAGCGCAGCTGTGCTTGAACAGCCTCATCTCCCCACACACTAATTAGATCCTGCAGCTCTGCATTGGTCCATGCTGGGGCTCGTTTGCTGCGTGGAGGCATGGTCGCTGAATGATTGATTGATTAATTGCACTCCACGCCTGACTGAGCAAACAGGAAGGTGATTTTTTAAATTTCCCGGGGTATTTAAAGGAGGGGTCAGGTGAGCACAGGGCAGAGGAGTTTTCTTGATTACCAGAGAGGTATCCTCAGGTATGCTGGGATACCTGCTTATTCCACGGAGGTCAAGAAAAGCGCTGGTGAGTGTCTACATTGCATTACCAGCGCTGGATCACCAGCGCTGGATCCTCTACACCCGAGACAAAACGGGAGTACGGCCAGCGCTGCAAACAGGGAGTTGCAGCGCTGGTGATCACCTGCAGATGTGTACACCCTCAAAGTTGCAGCGCTGTAACTCCCTCACCAGCGCTGCAACTTTCAGATGTAGACAAGCCCTATGAAGGGACAAGGACTCCCACATTAGCAGCCAGCTGCTGCCCTCTAATGTACATGATTCCACAGTGAACCATCTCAGCAGCAGTGAAAGCAAGAGCACAGAATAACTCCACTTAGGACCTCCCCTGAAATGCACATTGGTTTTGCAGGGGAAAAATGAGAAAATTAAGGTGATTAGAGACGCATCTAGCTCCCTCCCAACCCATAACGCAGACTGTGATAGTGATGGGTGACTCAGAACAGGGGTTCTCAACAAATTTTTTGGTGGCCTCAGAGCACAGCCACCAATTCTTGCTGGTGGCCACTCTGACAATTTTTCCTAAAATACTGAATTAACTTTAGGAAAAACAAATAAATATGCACATATGCATGTCCCAATCATTGTAATTTATGTAGGATTTTTTGTTTTGCAGATTCAATACAAATAATGTACAATTGTCGCTATTCTTTACTCAACCTAAATAGAATAGAAACACAAATAAGGTGCTTTGCACATTCTTGTCTTTTTTCTTATGTCTTTTGCTTGCTTTCCTTTAAAAAGACTTGCTAGTTATTAAGTCTGCTGTGAAAAGTGATATTAATAAACATACAAGTATCACTTTTCCACAGCAGACTAACTCAGCTTCAGCAAACCTGGGGACAAATTAAGCCCTGAATGGGAAGATGGATATGGAGGCAGCAAGGGCTAGGGGCTATGGGGGTAGTAGTGACTGTGGAGCCAGAGCTCACCTCTGTATGGCCAAGGAATGGAGCCTGAAGCCCCGTGGCTGGAGCCTGCCACCTGCCCGGCCCTGGGAAGATGGGGAACTCATTAGCTGTGTGCTCCTCCAGATTCTCTCTCTCTCTGGTGGGCACAACCCTGGGGGTGGGGGCCACAGCTACCCCCCCCCCTCACAAATCACTGCCCAGGAGGCTGTGGCCGTAAGAAAAGTCCCTGGTAGCTGCATGTGGCCACAGTGGCTGCATTTGAGAAATGCTGACTTAGAGGTACAGTGCAGGTTTTATGCTGAAACAGAGGTAGCAGCAGGTAACAGTCATATCAATTCTCAGCACTAGTCAGCACTGAAAAAGAAAACACGAGCCGTGATCATAATGAAAGGGAGAAACCCATTATTTTAATTTGCTCAAGTAAGTTTGATAACCCAGGACCTGATTCTCCTCTGATTTACCCCAGTGTAAAAGAGGAGTAACCTCAGTGAAGTCTATGAAGCTACAAGAGGGTATAACTAGTGTGACTGAATGAAGAATCAGGCCCCTGATGCATAAAGGTGCTAAATCTGAAGTCAAGAAGTCAGTAGGTACTTGATGAGACTCTTTATGACTGGATGCTCTCTTCTGACTGTGGAATATTGTCGGAATCTAACTCTATTGCCCTAATAGGCTTCATATGTAAATAAATTGAGGAAACTCTTCATCATATTTTAACTGGGAGTGGAAGGAGTTCATTAAAAAACCCACTATGGCAATGATAATAGTACATTTTCTTTACCATTTCTGATTTATTTTCGGAGAAAAAGGGGTAAACAATTAGAGAAGAAAGGGAAATAGAAAAGCCATCAGCCTAGCAGGCTGGCTCCCCTCCCACTGTTATCCTTCTGATACCAAAACCATGGAGTGTATCACTCACAGTCTAGCAAAGCAAAGCACCCCATTATAATTATGCTTCTAAAAGATGTGGCTAGTGGAGGACGCCAAAACTGGCTTTCAGTGTTAAACAATAAAGTATATTTATTTTATCCACTGTGTCATTTCCCAGATGATATCATCCACACAGCCCCCTCCAGGACTAGGATGACGGGGAGTAGATTTTTGACAGATGCATTTGCAAGGTTCCATGTTTCACTGAGATACAGCACTCGTCGAACAATAGGAGGCCTCATTCTGCTCTCATTTACACCAGTGTGAATCGGGTGTAACTGTTGAAGTCTGTGGAGTTGCACTAAAGTAAGACAGGAACCAGGCCCACAGTGTGCATAAATTCTTTCCACTTTTATGCATTAGGTCAGGGGTTCTCAAACTGAGGGTCAACCTCAACCCCAAGCCCCGCTTTGCCTCCAGCATTTATAATGGTGTTATATACAATTATATAAAAGTGTTTTTAATTTATAAGGAGGTGTGAAAACCAAGGGAGGAGAAACTGGTTTTGTAATTGGCAAGCCATTCACAGTCTTTGTTTAATCCTGAGCTGATGGTGTCAAATTTGCAGATGAACTGAAGCTCAGCAGTTTCTCTTTAAAGTCTGGTCCTGAAGTTTTTTTGCTGCAGGATGGCCACCCTAAGGTCTGCTATAGTGTGGCTAGGGAGGTTGAAGTGTTCTCCTACAGGTTTTTGTGTATTGCCATTCCTAATATCTGATTTGTGCCCGTTTATCCTTTTCCGTAGCGACTGTCCAGTTTGACCAATGTACATAGCAGAAGGGCATTGCTGGCATATGATGGTGTATATTACATTGGTGGACGTGCAGGTGAATGAACCGGTGATGGTGTGGCTGATCTGGTTAGGTCCGGTGATGGTGTCACTGGTGTAGATATGTGGGCAGAGTTGGCATTGAGGTTTGTTGCATGGATTGGTTCCCGAGCTAAAGTTACTATGGTGCGGTGTGCAGTTACTGGTGAGAATGTTTCAAGTTGGCAGGTTGCCTGTGGGCGAGGACTGGCCTGCCACCCAAGGCCTGTGAAAGTGTGGGATCATTGTCCAGGATGGGTTGTAGATCCCTGATGATGCGTTGGAGAGGTTTTAGCTGGGGACTGTATGTGATGGCCAGTGGAGTCCTGTTGGTTTCTTTCTTGGGGTTGTCTTGCAGTAGGAGGCTTCTGGGTACACATCTGGCTCTGTTGATCTGTTTCCTTATTTCCTCATGCAGGTATTGTAGTTTTGAGAATGCTTGGTGGAGATTTTGTAGGTGTTGGTCTCTGTTTGAGGGGTTAGAGCAGATGTGGTTGTACCTCAGTGCTTGGCTGTAGACAATGGATCGTGTGATGTGCCCGGGATGGAAGCTGGAGGCATGAAGGTAGGCATAGATGTTGGTAGGTTTTCGGTATAGGGTGGTGGTAATGTGACCATCACTTATTTGCACCGTGGTGTCTAGGAAGTGGACCTCCCGAGTAGATTGGTCCAGGCTGAGGTTGATGGTGGGGTGGAAGCTGTTGAAATCGTGGTGGAATTTTTCCAGAATCTCCTTCCCATGGGTCCAGATGATGAAGATGTCATCAGTGTAGCATAGGTACACACTGGCCACACTATAGCAGACCTTAAGGTGGCCATCCTGCAGCAAAAAAACTTCAGGACCAGACTTCAAAGAGAAACTGCTGAGCTTCAGTTCATCTGCAAATTTGACACCATCAGCTCAGGATTAAACAAAGACTGTGAATGGCTTGCCAATTACAAAACCAGTTTCTCCTCCCTTGGTTTTCACACCTCAACTGCTAGAACAGGGCCTCATCCTCCCTGATTGAACTACCTCATTATCTCTAGCTTGCCTACGTGTATATACCTGCCCCTGGAAATTTCCGCTACATGCATCTGACAAAGTGGGTATTCACCCACGAAAGCTCATGCTCCAAAACGTCTGTTAGTCTATAAGGTGCCACAGGATTCTTTGCTGCTTTTACAGATCCAGACTAACACGGCTACCCCTCTGATACTAGACTAGATGAGATAATCGACCCACGTTGGATCGACATGTTGACATACTCCAAGATACAGGGGTATGGACAATGCAGGACTGAGCCCTACTGCAACAGGGTGTTCTACTTACTGCTGGATGGCGCCACCTCCTGGCAGTTCTGGGGATCAGCTCAATCAGGCCAACACCCCTCCCCCTGGTTACACCCCATCAGTTTCTCCTCCGCAGCCCCCTCTCGCTCTCAGGAACTGCAGCTGTCTTCTCCGTGACTCATCCCCTCCAGCTAGGTCACTAGTGTGGTTTCTGGGGTAGGGGCTGCATGTATCAAGGTTTGTACTCTCCAGCAGTCTTCTGCTTCACTGCCTCACAGTGCCAGGCTGGCAGGGGAACCCAGGCCCACCCTCTACTCCAGGTTCCAGCTCAGGTAGTTTCTACACAGCAGCCAAGGTCCATTCCCTGCACCTTGCTGCCTTTCCCTGAGCCACTTCCATACCTTCTGACCTTTCCTACTCCTCTGAGTTTGCCAGTCTCTTCACTCCCTCCTCCCAGAGAGAAACTTTAGGCAACTGTCTCTGCAACCCCAAACACTCCTCCCATCTCCCAGGGAGTGACTGCAGCCTTCTCCCTGCTACCCCTTGCGTTTCCATTTTCCTGTTTTTTATAGAACCCCCGCCTGTCTCTCACAGGTGAGCTTCTCTCTGATTAGCTGCCTCCAGCCTAAAGTTTCTCCCTTTGCAGTCTAATTAACTGATTGGGCACACCTAGTCCAAGTCAGCTCTGGCAGGGCCAGTGTGGGGAGCACACCCCATTACACCTACATTCAAAAATTCAGTTATGTTAGAAATATGGACAGATAAGTCTAGAAATTTAAAGTCCAGGTTAAAACCATGTGTGGCTAACATCTCACACCACTTCAAGGGGGAGAAAAGAACATACTGATGGAGACAGGATACTGAGCCTGTGGGATTCAGTCTGGGAAAGAGAAATTCTTATACAATGTCTTATTCTCACACAACCATCCTGGCAGTGGGGACCAGTGATTTCCCTAGACCCCCCCAGGGGGGTTGTACACCCCCCCTGAATTTCCCCAACACACCCCCTAGCTTTGTGAGCTAGTTACATACCAATTTAGTGACTGTTTGGAAATCTGAATTTAAACTGAAACATTAATACACACTTACACTGTATAAGCTTTTATGATAAAATATGTGTATCTGAAAAAGTATACTAGATTTGATAAGTATGAACATAGACTAGCTTCCTTGCTTCCTTATACAGCTGTTGTTTTTTTTGATGTCAGTGCATTCATGATGTTGGCCAACCTAATAATATCAAATGATGATTTGTAAGCAAAGTCTAAATGAGCTCTCCCTGACAGCTAGTGATGAGCTGGGGCTGTGGGGCCAGATTATATTTACATTCACACCTAATCTACCTAGGTGTCCAGCAAACAGAGCTGTGTTGTCCAAGTGATAGATTTTGGCTGGGGTTGGGTTACAAACCACTTGAATGTGGCAGGAAGGGGGGATGAAATGTTGTTCTTATTGTATGAGTAAAGGGCAGTAGAACTGTACTTAGCCTGTGATGATTTGAAGGCATCAAGAGAGAGGGTGGGGACCTGTCCCTCTCCACTGTTTAAAGACAGAGCTGATTAGGCTCCATAGACAGTCTTTTGTTCTGTTAAGTGACCACTGCAGCTGAAATCACTGACAATCAGGTTTAAGTGCTTAGTCCTGTTGTGGGGACAGTGTTCCTGTGGGACAGCGTTTTTGTGGAAGAGACAGCCTAGACTGCACTAGCAGTGAGGTTCCCCCAATGAGAGCTCAGCTGAAATCACTGAGAGCCGGTGGAACCTCAAGAGACCAACTCGCAGAGGTCACAGGAGCTAGGGGCAGGTGGCAGCAGAAGGTGACTGCGCAGGGCCATTGGCAACAGAGTGAAGTGGAGTGAACAGTGGCACAATGAACAGCTGTGGCCAGAGCAAACAGTGAGCAGCTGGAGGAACAATCAAAGTGCCTTCTTGTCCCCCACCTGGAAGGTGTACTCACATGAAAGCACCTCTGAACTCTGAGTGTACTCTCCACTGACCAAGGACAACACCAGTGAGTGGGTTGTAGGGGAGGGAAAAGTTAAATAAACATTTGTTTGTTGGACTATATTTTAGTCACTTTGCTCCAGAATGCTAGATTTGTGACTGGGAATAGAAACATATAATAAATATGTTTCCTAGTAGGCCAAGATTTTTAAAATGCATTATTTGCCAAGGTTGTTATCTCACATTGTTGCTATCTTGAGAGGTCATTATTTTGGGGAGTTTCTGTACTAAACATTTTTATTATTCTAATTAATTTTTACATAAGAATGGTCATACTGGGTCAGACCAATGGTCCATATAGCCCAGTACCCTGTCTTACAACAGTGGTGCTTCAAAGGGAATGAACAGAACAGGTAATCATCAAGTGACCATCCCCTGTTGCCCATTCCCAGCTTCTGACAAACAGGCTAGGGACACTCAGAGCATGGTATTGCATCCCTCTCCATCCTGGCTAATAGCCACGGATGGACCTGTTCTCCAGGAATTTATCTAGTTCTTTTTATAATCCTGTTATAGTTTTGGTCTTCATAGCATCCCCTGGCAAAGAGTTCCCTGGGTTGACTTTATATTGTGTGAAGAAGTACTTCCTTTTGTTTTTTTAAAACCTGCTGCCTATTAATTTCATTGGGTGACTGCTAGTTCTTGTGTTATGTGAAGGATTAAATAAAATTTCCTTATTCACTTTCTTCGCACCAGTCAAGATTTTGTAGACCTCTATCATATCCCCATTAGTCATCTCTTTTCTAAGCTGAAAATTCCCAGTCATTTTAATCTCTCCTCCTGTTTCATACCCCTGATCATTTTAGTTGCCCATCTCTGTACCTTTTCGAATTCCAATATATATATTTTTAGGATGGGTGACCAGATCTGCACACACTATTCAAGGTGTGCACGTACCATGGATTTATATAGAGGCAATGTGATATTTTCTGTCTTATTATCTACCCCTTTCTTAATGATTCCCAACATGGTTTGCTTTTGTGACTGCTGCTGCACAGAGAACTATCCACAATGACTCCAAGATCTTTCCTGAGCGGTAACAGCTAATTCAGATGCCATCATTTTGTATGTATAGTTGAGATTGCTTTCCCATGTGCATTACTTTGCATTTATCAACATTTAATTTAATTTGCCATTTTGTTGCCCAATCACCCAGTTTTGTGAGATCCCTTAGTAGCTCTTCGCAGTCTGCCTGGGACTTAACTATCTTGAATAGTTTTGTATCATCTGCAAATTTTGCCACCTCACTGTTTACCCATTTTTCCAGATGAATATGTTGAACAGCACTGGTCCCAGTACTGACCCCTCATGGATATCACTATTTATCTCTCTCCATTCTGAAAACTGATAATTTATTCCTACCCTTTGTTTCCCATCTTTTAACCAGTTACTGATTCATGAGAGGACTGCCCTCTTATCCCATGATGGCTTACTTTTCAAAATTCAATTTAAATTAAATACATTTTTTTAATTATTTTTTATTTATTTTTTTTTTAGAAATCTAGATCTGTTATGTGTTTTGGTGTAACTTGCATTTTCCTTATGTTAAATTTGCATAATCCCAACAAAACATTTACTTTATTCATATCTCTTTTATATATCTCATTGGACCTGACACCCCCCCCTGTATACTCGAACACCCCCACTAATTTCAGTTCCTGGGGAAACCACTGGTGGGGACAGACTCCAGAAGCAGCTGCTGTGCCCAGCTCTCAGAGGCCAAAGAGAGGGTCACCATGTAGTGAGAAACCCCCCACATGTACAAAAACCTCAGCCTCAATCGTGCATCTTCTGTTTTCTCTTAGAGCTGCAAATCCCCTCTCCTGCTTCTGGTTAAATAAGATGTAGGCTACATTTAATCTGACTCAGTTTTCCCAGCACACAAAAAATTAAGTGCAAGGCATTTCATTTTCAGAGACAACTATAAATTTAGGCTTGTGTAAATATGAATTGAGGCATTTTAAGAAAGCATGTTGTTTATCTGGTTAAAGCCATATTTAGCCTTTTCAGCCAGGACACTGCAGTGGCTCCTCCAGTATATCACCTAATACATGTTTTGGTGCTTGTACTCATTTAGAAAATTATTATATATGCATTTGACCCAGCAGATAGGGTACATCATAAATCAAGCTTATTTTTTTAACCCAATACATTATAACAATCCTTCAGAGTTCACAGACTGTAGCCTGGTAAAACTGTGATGGCTCTCAAGCATCCATAGAACTAACAGTATTTACATGGTGCCTTTCATCCCACAGCAGCCTAAAGTGCTTTACTAACATGTTAAGTGCTTTTAACTCCAACTGATGTCAATGGGATTTGAGAGCACTCAGCACTTCTCAGGACTTTGTTCTTCATGTATAATGTAGCCTCTGGGGTGGAGGACAGCAGTCGACCAACACACAGCATACTGCACAACACTGAAATTTTGACCAAGTTGCCAGAGAAACCCTGACTATCATAAAGCGCCAGGAAATCTCTGATGGCCATGCAGAGGAGACAGGACTTTACTTTTAAATAAAGATCCACTATAATTTAACCTGTTAACCGCTGTAGAACCATACAGTATATGGTGAAAGCAAAATCCTCCTCTCCAGTCCACACTGCAGATTACTGATGAGTTCCTTCTACTTATTCCACTGATGTCAGAGCAAGTTCTGCACATGTAATGACATGCAACAAACAGACAGTGTGAAAGAGCAAAGAGAAATTTACCTTAAGTCTGCTCAAAATATGAACGTGTGTGTGTTTGGTAAAAGCTTGAGCTTGAAACAGTATGCAGCATCGCACAATTTTGAAAATCAGCTACTGTCCATGAGCTGCACATGAACAAAGTATTTGTGACTATTATCACTCAGTCGTTTTCTAGTTTGCTTGTTTTCAAAATACCGAGGAGATCTTGAGCACTGGCCTGCATTACGAAGACGTGACCTGGTAAATTTGAGTTTTAAAGAAAAAAAAAAAGCATTTTAAAGTTTTAGGTGTAGGGGGGAGAGAGAAAGTTAGTTCTAGGACAATGAGACTACTCACATATATAAGGACAGACTACTTGCATAAATAAAGGTTGCAGGATTGGCTCTGGTTTCAAATCCTTAAGGTAGGGAAAGCTGCTAGTTTCTAGTAGAAATACTTAAACTTACGATACTGTACAAATCGCATCACTATAATTTCTTAAGCAGTATCTCTGAAAAAAAGCTGGTAGACCTGCTATAAATTATTCCAGTGTAAATCCAGAGCAATCCCATTGAACCCAGTGAGGTTATTCTACATTTACACTGGGACAAAAAGCAGGATCTGACCCATCTCACTAACTGCTACATTATTTCAGATTCAGATGGATAGAAGCAGAACTGGGAAAAGTACTGAAATTTTTACACACACACACACACACACACACACACACCCCTTTGAATTTTTAAACAAATTCACTTGTGTCCACTTCCTGCAGTTATTCTAGCAATCAGGTTTATTGGCAGGAATGTTTATGAAAACTAAATTCTAAGTGAGTATTGGGGAATCTTTGCACAGTGAGAATTTTAGAACCAAATATTTGCCTTGAAACCTAATTTTTTTTGAGTAAATATTATCCAGTAAGGAAACAGAAATATGCTTATGTAACCTACATGCCCAATCAGAAATAAACAACTCAAATTTTGAATGATCAGATACATGCAATGAACTGCTTGTGCACGACCTATAGACTGCGAATGAAACTCCAAAAGTTACTTGGTGAATAATTAATAAGCTAGAAAAAGTTGTAGACTGCTCACAATGTGGGAACAGAAGGAAATGCAAAAATTGCTTCCTCCAAATTATCTTTGCCATCTGTGTATCTTGAATACTGTTCTTTTTATTTTCATGCAGCAGAATTTGAGAACAGAGTGATGTAAATCACTGATGTTTCAGTTCACTACCCAAACCAAAAAAAATTTCATTTCAGATCAACACAACATGGAAGTTTTTCAGTTTTCTCAGATAAACAAAATGTTTTTGTTTAGGATCAAACTTAGGGTTTCATTTGACCTGATACACCATAAACATTTCATGTTGGGGTATTTAACTGCTTTTTGTCCTTAGAAGTGAAGGAAATTTGGAAACGCTATTCACAAAACCATCACAGGAGGAGGTGCAGTTGTTCTCCCACCTCCAATTTGAACTGGAATCAGGTGCCATCCCTCCTTGGTGAGTGCCCTGACCATCAGGCTATAGAATCATTCTGACTCTCTCATTCTGGCCCAATAAATGAATATCGATTTATATAAAGTAGAACAGCTTCGGCAGGAGCTATTGAGAGACAGGGCCGACCCTACAATACCCCATCGCATGGTTAGGGCACTTTTCCTGCAGTGTGGAAGACCCACATTCAAGTTCCTGCTCCAAATCAGGTAGAGTGGTGACTTGAACATTCCAGATCCCAGGTGAGTGTTCTAACCACTGACGTATACGGTGTAAGGGGGGAAGTGACATCACCACCAGTTTTGTGGATGGCACCTAAGTCCCTTTGCGAATCCAGCTCGACAAAATAATTTTGGCTGAAACTATTTAGTGAATTCATGTTGAGTTTGTGAACAGTTTTGATAGACCCCAAACTGCACATTTTGGCGAATAAACTATTTGAAAATTGTCACCTGGCTCTATTTGAAAAGTCCTAAACCCCCCATATGCCAAAATTCTTTGAGAGAGAGTGTAATTTTCAATGAAAATAAAGAATGCTGCTGCATTTATGCATGTCCATATGGATCTGGCACTTTTCAACAGAGATCTGAATTTATTTCATGTGCCCTCTATTTTGGACATTCACAGAATTGGTACATTCAAACATGCAAATCAGTTTGAAAGTTTGATCCAAATAGTGCACTTCTGCTCTTATATTTCTTAAGCAAAAATGTAGGGCTCTTTCACAATCAAATTATGATGCACCTTGTTATCAAGAATTTTGAATGAGAATGCCTTGAAATTGCAGTGTGCAGAAACAAACACCTCACCCAATATATTCTGTTTCATATGTGCTAAAGGAACCTCACTATCTAGCACAGTACATATTTTTTGCCAGAAGGAGGAGATCCAACACAAGATGCATTGGTATCTACAGCACCAGCTCTGGAGATCAGGGTGCTTTAAATTATTGAGATCACATGATTGATAACCATCATGACCGCCTTCAAAGTTTCTCTCATTAGCTGTTCTGTATATAATGTTATTTTTCACCCACTTCAACCAAAGCTGTCAACAAACAGATATCAGTCTATGTTCCTTTGGGTTATCTTGTCACATCTGCCATCTGAAAACCATTACACAACACTTGAAGCTGAAAACCACTGAACATGCAAAGCTGAACAGCACTTTTGAAGGTATGCCTTCCCGACAATATGATTTCTCTCTCTTCTGAGGTTTAGGGGATGATTTCATTTGCTTTGAGAAAAGTAAACAAGCACCAAGTGAATTAAGAGTTCACTTCCACAGGTTTCAGAAGACAATTAGTTATATGATATTCTATGACCAAGATTTTCAAAAGTGACTTTTGGATGCCTCAATTTATGGCTGTGACATCATGAAGTGGTCTGAATTTCAAAGGGTAACTAGTGAGAAATCTCTGAAAAACCAAGCCGCTTTAAAGTCTCCCTCATTAAGCATCCAAAATTGGAGGTACCTATAATCAGGGGCGGCTCTAGGCATTTTGCCGCCCCAAGCACGGCAGGCAGGCTGCCTTCGGTGGCTTGCCTGCGGAGAGATCAATGGTCTTGTGGCTTCAGCAGACCTCCCGCAGGCGCCCCCCATGGCTTGGCATGCTGGGGCCTGGACCCACCCCTGCCTATAATCATTAGTCAATTTTTAGAATCTTAACCTACACATTTGTCAGGAGAAATCTAACCTTTGTGTTTTGTTCACCAGGCTCCCACAGGGATATATCTGAGTAATAACAAAGTTTAAACAGAATATGGATTTCAGGATTTGGTCCTATACCTTTGTAATGTATAGTGAGGGCCAAATCCTTAGCTAGTGTAAATTATCACTCCATTAAAGCTAAAGGAAGCATGACAATTTATAGCAGAGGAAGATCCAGTTCCAACTGTTCTAGTCTCTTCTGTAATGACAGATTCATATTTCAATTATATCATACAGTAAATATTTATATTAAGATTGTAGCCACAGAATTGTTATTTGGGCTTCCCAAAAAAGATTGTTCTCCACTTATGAATTTAACAGGAAAGATATTCTTTCTGCTGATTTTTTAAAACCAACCATAGAATTTGATAGAGACTGTTACATTCCTGCTAGTAACTTTTACAGGATAGTTCATAACCCTGTAGAAAAGATATTGTCTTGTAAATACTATAGTTTTTTAAAAAGTAATTTCTTTAGAATCATACTAGATTTTAGAGAATTATATTGACTTCTTTTCTATAAAACTTTATAGAACTTTTCCCATCAGGGTTTTAATTGTAATTTAGCAACAACAAAGAGGCTATAAACCTCTTGCCTTTATGAATACCAAGCAACCTTGCTTATGAAATAAGTTACAAAAGAGAAAAGAGATTGATTATTATGAAGAAATCAAGCACCTCAGTATCATTAAGGAGTCTTTAAAAGACACTGTATTGCAATAGGACTAGGTAACAGGTTGGTTTTTGGTTGGTTGGTTGTGTTTTTTTTTAAGATGAAAATTTTTTTTAATAAAACATAATTTTACTCTGGAAGTAGGGAGTGAGATGATCGAGTATGAGAGCTCAAATGGTTGAAATCAATGCTTAAATCAATGCTCAGATGCTTAAAATAAAGCAAATGCTGAAGTACTTTGCTGGATTTGGGGCAGGCTGGTCAGTACCATGCAAGAGCTGAGCGCTCAGTCAGCACTGGGGGAAGAGGGAGGGAAATCAGTTGCCTCACCAGAAACAAACAGTCTTTACACCTGAGTTTCTCTCTTCAACTGCTGTGTTTTTTTTACAGTGCATTGGTTACAAAGAGACAGACCAGACATAACGGTTTTACACCAACAAACAGAAAACCGCCACCTAGGGGTACAACCTACTTCTGTAACAGACACTTTGTTGCACGCTCTCTGCATGCTCAAAAACCTTCTGAGTCTTAAGTGGCTAGTTTTGTAGAGTCTCTTGTATATTCTCCCAGATTCTAACTGGGCCTTCTGTCCCCATCCTTGCCATGTGACTCTACCCTGACCAGTTTAAAGCTTAGTCAGGGAGTTAATGCCACGCTGGGTGCCCAGGACGCTTCCACAGCCAGGCTGAGTTTTTCCCAGCACAATAGAGGCTGAAAGTAAAAAAACCTAATAAAAAGATTAATAGAGTAAAAAAAGCAAGATCAAAATGATCTGTGGCATTAACATTAGAAAAGTGAGTCTCAGAGAGCCAGACACTCAAATGGGAAAGTAAACAGAAACTCTTAATAATAGAGCACTTTATCAGCATCATAGACAATTGCACATAATAGTTGAAATTCTGGTCCCGTTGAAAAAAGAAGCAAACTTCCATTGACTACAATGGGGCAAGGACCTCATCCTTGAGAATAAGCCTGTGCAACTCCACTGAGTTCAATGGAGGGCTGAACTTGCATCTCCATATCACTTGCTATGTGCTGTAGCCCAGCCATGGGAAGGTTTACTGCAATCCCACACTTTGGTGTTGAAAGTTAAACACAGACTTATCTTAAAAAAGAAACTTTTTTCCCCTATTGTTACCTGCAGCATCTAAGTGACAGTGATTTGGCCTAGACGCTTATAACCCTGCAAGGAACTTTGCACAAGTGGAACCCTGCCCCCACATGAAGTCAGTGGGACTCTGTGGAAGTATGGGGCCTGCTTACACAGAGCTCCTTGCAGGATCAGGGCCCTAACGTTCAGAATGAGCCTTGAAGTTGTCATATAAGCTTACCCATCTACAGTGTTATGTGAACAGCACATAAAGACTAGGCCCAGAATGTCTCTCAAAAGCAGGGATTTAGCACATACACTGCCAATGTACTATGAAAACCTTGTACCCTCCTCCCTCCCCACCCCCAAAATTAAATAGTAAAATGAGGATATTTATACAAAACAAAACAACATATAAACTCTGGTTTTGCTCAGCCAGAGGGAATGATAAATTTCTTACAGGCCTCCATTATACTGGTCCTTTGTTGACCACTGACTCCACTTCCAGGGCAGTGGAAACCAATTACTGTTGGACAAGGCTGTACATTCATGGCAAGAACAACACACTTTTTCCCCCCACATTTTCATTTTTTTTAACCCAATTTATGTTGAAGTCCTTTTCCCTTTTGCATTCTAAGCATGTCATCATAAAAAAAACCCTTCAGTTACCATCTGTGTTTTTTTTCTTACTTCAACCCAAAATAAACTGATGTGTGTGAGTACAGAATACATTGTTGGGTGTGTTTTGATATAGTGTTATGGTCTGTTAAAATATCTACATTTTAAATCCAAAATGTAGTTTGTAAAGATAGAGCAGCAATTCAAGATGGAGTCTGAACTGCCATCTTGTGACCACCATCTTGTTGTTTACTGTTATCATGAACCAGTCATGACTAGATCCAACTGGTTTTTCCCGCCACTGGCAACTCCAAGGACAATTTTACCTCAGACTGTTTCTCGCCTTTGCTGGGACTGTACCATACTTTCCCGCCAGTAAATGCATAAAGGGACTGAACTCACCGACAAGTGGCACAGTCCATTCCAGTGGCTGTGCGTGCGTGGTTCAGATCTTCACAGCACCAGTGCATCGTTGAAGGGCACCACCATTCCTGAAGTGAAGAGAATGGGAAGAAGACATTCCATCTTACCTGCTCCTGTTCCTGGGTACATCATCACCAGAGGGTTTTGGTCTGCTTCTTCCCCCCGATACATCGAGGGACTCTCCAGTGCTCCTCCTCGGCGGGTTCCAGTTACCCAAAGAATGCAGGTCCTGGACTTCACCGCTGCCACAGACACGCTGATAGTCAGGCAATTAGGGTTCTCTTAATTGGGGATTTTATACTGTTTATTGCCAGGGTGAATTTGTATTTTGGGCCGGAGCTTCATGCTCCTGTTTTAAAGCTGTTGTTTCACTGTTCTATATTGTTATTTAGCTACTGCTTTTTCTCATTTACCCCTTCCCTTATTGTACTCATTCCCTTAATACACTTTCCTGTTGTTTTTAACTTTACTTATAGTCACTCTTTATTTCTTACACTACACATAGGGAAGATGAAGGGAGATCTATCAGTCCACCAGTGACAGACATGGCAGAGGAAGGGCCTGTTCCTCTGAGTAAAAGGGGCTTGTCTTATCTCTTGTTACCTACACCACTACACATTTAGAGTTGCCTTGGCTCCCCTTTGAGGTAACAACGCAGTATATACAAAAAAGAAGCTCGCTAGAAAAAAATAAACCTACAACATTTCAGCTCTGTTTGCTATCTAGGCAATGATGAGTAGTGGAGCAAGAGTGAACACTGACCTGAAAATATTAGGCAGGATAGCAAAGGAAGAGTGGGCATCAGGAAATTTGAGTTCTATCCCAAACTTTGCTACTGACTTGCTGTGTAGCTTGAGGCAAGTCATTTAATTTCACTATGCCTCGAGTCTCCCTGTTGGTAAAATGTGGATAGTTATTTTGTAATTTGTTTTGAGATACTCAGGCAACAGGAACTACAGAACAGAAGGTACTTATTAGCCAAATTTTTATCTACTCTAGCAAAACACGCAGAATGACCTGAGCCGCCAAGAGGAGCGGGATCAACACCTACATAGTTTAAATTCACTTTTTTCTTAGGTCTTGTGCCATTCAGCTTTGCTTCAATCACTGGCTTCCACTGCCAAGAGCATGCTGGAGCATCATCATGAAAGTGAAATGACAAGTTGTGCAAGTACCAGAAAGATGTTTGGATTTTTTTCCATTTAAATATATGTCAGCTGGCCTTGCTGGACAGTGTCAATCTACAGTGAGGTTCCCCCCAAACACTGAGCTGAGATTCCTGTGGACGTTCTCACTACCTGTGTTCTGTTCTGGAACCATGCCATGGTCATTGCACTACTGACCACTGCAATTTAGGTGCCTTACATTAGTTGAGACAATTTGCTCTTTCAGGGCTAACTGCTCATCTGGTTTGTGATCTGCATGGTGGCCTAAGCCAAAGGACTGGTCATACGGGAGAGAAAAAATGCAGATATTTCCGCACATGTTCTTTGCTCTATAAGGAAAGTTTAATGCAAAACAAGTTGGGCATGAAAAGGGTCATTTATGAGACTTGCAGCCACATCCACTTACTTTCACTTTTGGTGTTGTCTGTTATAGTCAGCATCACAGGGTCCGCACACGTTACTGGCCTTGCGTGCTTGTGTCCCTGTGCTTAGGCTAGTCAAAGAAGGGGTCCCAACGCTTCTCTCAGTTGCTTCATCTGTGTCTTTTTATTTACAGTGCTCAGTGCAGCCCCAATTCTCCCAACATCGATCTCGACTCTGACCCTTCTCTGGGTCTCTCAGCCCCAGAAGCTTCCTGTAGTCAGTAGAGACAAAGCTGCAGTCCCTCTGTCTTCTCCCCTGGCTAGCCTCCTACTGAGCCTTTCCCTGCGCTTATATCTCCTCCCAGTCACCAGCCCAGCTGGTTCCACTTGACTCAGCTGATTCCCCTGAGACTGAGCTCGTTAGGGCCTGCAGCTGAGCTCCTTGCTGAGTGTCTGGGTCCTCCCCCTGCCCCGCACCCAGCTACCCTGTTGAGAAGCAGGGGAGGAGCCAAACCTTTAACAGGGCATCCAAGGGGTTTATACCCCTGCCCTGCCACAGTCAGCTACACTCTCTTAATTGTAGAAAACTTAAATTACAGAAAGTGATGTACTTGGAGCCAGAGTTCTCAAGAGCTGGTAGAAATAAAGCAGCACCTCTTGAAAAAGGCCCAGTTCCTGCCTCAAAAACCTTACAGTCAATGGTCACAAACTCGCCTCTGGCCCCATATGGAGTCCCAGTGAAATCTCTGAGACGCTGCCTGCATGAGGGAGCAGGCTGGTATTGTGAGTGAAGTCTGCAAAGGAGACAAGTTCAGATACAGACTAGGACTAAACAATGCATGGCCCTGAAAGCAAGAACAAGAAGCTAGCACTCGATACACAATGCAAGGGGAAGCCAATGGAGTGATTCGAAGAGGGGGAGGATGTGGTCAGAAATAAAAAAAAGATGATTTTGGCAGCAGCATTTTATAGAATGTGGAGGAGAGAAAGGTGAATATTGTGAAGATGGAAACCTTTGAGGAAAATGATTTTGCTAGCCTGGCTTCTGTCTGAATCACCAACCTCAAACCCCAGAAATGACAGTGAATTGTCTCTCACAATAGTTATCTTTTCATCAATTTTATTTAAAACTAAACCATAGACAAATAGGTGCAAGTCTAAACTCTAGCTTCAGTCAGACAGTGACTGCTCTCCCTGTGAGTCACCAAAAACAACCTCTACAACACAGCGTCACCCATAGCTCCTATCCCATGTCCTGTACCAGAACATAGATAGGTCGCTGATTTCACTGCCATTGATGGCTGGAGGCTGCTGAGATGTAGTTCCAGAGGCCATAGAGAAGTCCCTATTCAATAGCTTTTCCCGTTTCTAAGTACTTGCTGTTAATCTACAGGTTGACATTGTTCTCTGCAGTTTCAATATTATTTTAAAAATCACACTTTTACTTTCCTTCCCCCAAGCTTAATAATTAACAAAAAGAAATAAAGTTCCCAACACTTAGTTTCATCCCCCTGTTTGGGACCTGTCACTAGTCTCATCTTTTACTCTGGAAGGAATCTCCTCCCAGCCATCCATGGCCTAGGAGTGGCCAACTGACTTTTTTAAACTTCCTTCCCTGAAGAAAACATCAATTCAAAGCATAATTGTCCAGCAAGAACTACGCTCCAACCATCATAAGCTCCCAGATTCAGCTAGTCAGCTTTCCAGATCAGGTGAAACTTCATCAGTCCCTCTTTTTGTTGAGCTGTGACAGACCTCCCTTTTGCTGCCAGTCCTCCTGCCACACCTATAAAGGGGTGGTGCATCTCATGCTCCCTGGCCTGTATGCATTAGTCAAGGGTCACCCATTTGTCAGTCAGAGGTCTGGATGTACTGCTATCCCTTCCTCTCCCTGCTGAGATGAGCCAGGGAGCTAGGAGAGCATGTGGGGCTGTCACTGAGGCATGTTCAAATATGGTGCTGGAACTGCTCAGCATGAAGCCAAAGTAGTGGGTCCTCCTGCTGGCCTCCAATCCAACCTAGTGCTGCTCATCTCAGCCTTCAAATGCTGCTGAAGCCCAGGTATATAAAGAGGCATTACAGTTGCTCCTCTTTGCTTCATAGCCCTAATCTACACTACAAGGTTAGGTTGTACTTAGCCACGTTAGGTCGATTTTATAAGCAATGCGGCTACACAACCAACCCAGTTTCATCAACCTAAAGGGCTCTTAAAATGGACTGCTGTAGTCCTCCCTGGCGAGGGGAGTAGAGCTAAAATCAACCTTCCTGGTTTGAATTTAGGGTAGTGCAGATGCAGTGTAGTGCAATTCGATGGTATTGGCCTCCTGGAGCTATCCCAGAGTGCTCCAATGTGACCGCTCTGGACAGCACTTTCAACTCCGATGCACTAGCCAGGTACACAGGAAAAACTCCAGGAACTTTTGTATTTCATTTCCTGTTTGGTCAGCCTGGCGAGCTTAGCAGCACAGGTGACCATGCAGTCCCAGAATTGCAATTGAGCTCCAGCATGGAGCAAACGGGAGACATTGGTGTGATGGTACCTCCGATAAGGCTCTATGGAAATATGCTTAGAATGTGTTTTGTGCTTCATATGCCATGTAATATTTATCTGTAAAGGTTATGATCTACTGAATGTATTAATCCTATTTGCATGCATGTATCATTTTTGTATTCAAAGTTATGAATGTTATGAATGTTGGCTGTGTACTGGCTTGATTTCTAAATAACCTTAGTAGAGCATTTTGTCAGTTCCTGGAGAAAGGAATGTTGAAATTAAGTACCTAATCAAGAAACACTTAAAGGACAATGGATCTTGGAATGCTCCAATTCACATAAGAAGTATACTTGAGGATGTTCAAGGTAGCATGTAAACAATGGATGCTACCTATAAAAACTGTGAGTCATGAATGGACATGTGACTTGCCCAGATGACTCCAAAACTTCATCTTGGAGCTGGACTTTGCATAGGAGTGAGTCTCCACCCATAAGCGAAAGTCTATTTAAACTCCTGGGAGACCCCTCCATTTTGTCTTCAGCTGGCTAAACAGAGAGCATTGCCAACCCACAGGATACTTGGAAGACACTGGAACAAAGGACAGTGTGCAAGGGATGTGAGTGATTGCTGGACCCAGGCTAAAAGGAGATTAGTCAGTAAAAGGGAGCATTCTGGAACTGGTGAGAATCTTATCTATATTCAGTCTGATTAGACACAGATTTGTGCATTTTATTTTATTTTGCTTGGTGACTTACTTTGTTCTGTCTGTTACTACTTAGAACCACTTTAATCCTACTTTCTGTATTTAATAAAATCACTTTTTACTTACTAATTAACTCAGAGTATGTATTAATACCTGGGGGAGCAAACAACTGTGCATATCTCTCTATCAGTGTTACAGAGGGCGAACAATTTATGAGTTTACCCTATATAAGTTTTATACATGGTAAAATAGATTTATTTGGGATTTAGACCCCATTGGGAGTTGGGCATCCAGGTGTTAAAGACAAGCACACTTCTGTTAGCTGCTTTCAGGTAAACCTGCAGTTTTGGGGCAAGTAATTCAAACCCTGGGTCTCTGTTGGAGCAGATGGGAGTGTCTGGCTCAGCAAGATAGGGTGCTGGAGTCTTGAGGTGGCAGGGAAAACAGGAGCAGAGGTAGTCTTGGCACATCAGTTGGCAGGTTCCAGAGGGGTTTCTGTGATCCAACCTGTCACAACTGGATCTGATTGCTGTATAGGGAGAAGAATCTGTGCAGGCAGAACTCTGATCAAAAAGAAGAAATGCTAACATATATGCCAAAATCCCACAGGGCATGGTGGAGAGAGGCTACACCAGGGACACACAGCAGTGCTGTGTGAAAGTTAAGGAGCTCAGGCAAGCCTACGACAAGACAAAGGAGGCACACGGTCGCTCTGGGTGAGAGCCCCATACATGCTGCTTCTATGATTAGCTGCATGTCATTCTATGGAGGGGACCCTACCAGTACCCCACCACTGTCCGTGGATACCTGCAAGGGGGAATCTCACGCAACATGGAGGAGGATTTTGTGGATGAGGAAGAGGAGGAGGAGGAGGAGGAGAATGCGCAACAGGCAAGCGGAGAATCCATTTTCCCTAACAGCCAGGACCATTTCATCACCCTGGAGCCAATACCCTCCCAAGGCGGGTTCCCAGACCCTGAAGGTGGAGAAGGCACCTCTGGTGGGTGCACATTTGTAACTACACTACAGGGGTTAAAAGCAATTGTGTTTAATGTTTGATTTGCCCTGAAGACTTGTGATACATTCATGGCCAGTACAGCTACTGGAAAAGTCTGTTAACATGTCTGAGGATGGAGCGGGAATCCTCTAGGGAAATCTCCATGAAGCTCTCCTGGAGGTACTCTGAAAGCCTTTGCATAAGATTTCTGGGGAGGGCTGCCTTATTTCGTCCTCCACAGTAGGACACTTTACCATGCCAAACTAGTACCAAGTAGTCTGGAATCATTGCAGCACAAAGCATAGCAGCGAATAGTCCTGGGTTTTGGTTGTATTCATGCAAATTCAGTCTTTATCTTTCTGTCAGCCTCAGGAGAGTGATATCATTCATGGTCACCTGGTTGAAATAGGGGAATTTTTGTAAGGGAACAGTAAAAGGACCCCATTCAGGCTGGGCTGTTTGTGCTTGGCTAAAAGGGATCATCCCGGAGAATAGCCACGCGATGAGGGGAGGGGTGTGCAGCATATCCAACCCAAAACTGCAGCTCCCTCCTTTTAAATGGCAAACCCAACCGGCATTGCTTGCTATGGGAAAGGAGGGTGCTGCAGTTTGAAACCATTCCCACATGTTATGAAGGCAGAAGAAGCCAACCCCACATACCCTTTTGCTTACCATTGCTGCCTGGAAACCAAATTCTGTTGTCCAGCCATGTATGTTGTGTCCTGTACCTAAGGTCCATGTACTGTCTGCTGTGAATTGCTTGATTCACTGTGAAAGAGTCTCTCTTGTGTTCTCAGAAATGTACCTTCTTAAATTTTACTCTCCCTTTTTATCTCCCCTGCAGATGCAAATGTTTCTATGCTCCTCGTATCGTCTCCATCCTGAGGTTATCACAGATTAGAAGAAAAAAATGCACTTGCATCGACATGTTTTCAGAGCTCATGCAGTCCTCCCCCACTGATAGGGCACAGCTGAATGAATGGAGTGCAATTGGTGGCAGAGGCCAGGAAAGCATTAAGTGAGTGTGATCAGAACATGCAGGAGCAGATGCTGACGCTAATGGGGGAGCAAACGGACACGATTAGCCTTCTGGTGGAGCTGCAGGAAAGGCAGGAAGAGCACAGATCACCACTGCATCCATTGTATAACCGCCTGCTCTCCTCAAGTTCCATATCCTCCTCATTCAGAGGCCCAACAATGCGGGGGGAGAGGGAGAGGCTGCGGGCACCCAGCCACTCCACTCCAGAGAATGGCCCAAGCAACAGAAGGCTGTCATTCAAACAGTTTTGATTTGTAGTGTGGCTACAATAAGCAATGTGGCCTTGTCCTTTCCTCCTCCCTCACCCCACCTGGGCTACCTTGTCAGTGATCTCACTTTTTTTTAAATAAATAAAAAATGCTTGGATTAAAAACAATAGGCACTTTATTTCCTTTGTCATCTGTGGTCGAAGGGGAGAGGGGGATTTGCTTACAGGGAAGTAAATTCAACAAAGGGGGCGGTTTTGCATCAAGGAGAAACACACACAACTGTCACACCGTAGCCTGGCCTGTCATGAAACTGGTTTTCAAAGCCTCTCTGATGTGTAGCGCACCATGCTGTGCTCTTCTAATCGCCCTGGTGCCTGGCTGTTCAACAATGGCCACCAGGCGATTTGCCTCAATCTCCCACCCCGCCATAAACATCTCCCTCTTACTCTCACAGATATTATGGAGCACACAGCAAGCAGCAATAATAAGGTGAATATTGGTTGCGCTGAGGTCTAACCTAGTCAGCAAACAGCACCAGAGCGCTTTTAAACATCCAAAGGCACATTCTACCACCATTCTGCGCTTGCTCAGCCTATAGTTGAACTGCTCCTCATTACTGTCCAGACTGCCTGTGTATGGCTTCATGAGCCGTGGGAGCAAGAGGTAGACTGGGTCCCCAGGGATAACTATTGGCATTTCAACATCTCCAATGGTAATTTTCTGGTCTGGGAAGTAAGTCCCTTCTTGCAGCTGTTCGAACAGCCCAGAGTTCCTAAAGATGCGAGCATCATGCACCTTTCCCGGACACCCCACGTTGATGTTGGTGTAACGACATGTACCCAAAAACATCCGTAACAATGTTTTTGCCCCATCAGGCATTGGGAGCTTAACCCAGAATTCCAATGGGCAGTGGGGACTGTGGGATAGCTACCCAGAGTACACCACTCTGTGAGTCAATGCTAGCCACGATATTGAGGACACACTCCGCTGAGCTACTGCGCTTAGTGGGGACACACATGATCAACTGTATATAATCACTTTCTAAAGATCAAGTATCAGAGGGTAGCCGTGTTAGTCTAGATCTGCAAAAGCAGCAAAGAGTCCTGTGGCACCTTATAAGACTAACAGACGTATTGGAGCATGAGCTTTCATGGGTGAATATCCACTTTGTTGGTGGACTCTTTGCTGCTTTTTCTAAAGATCGCCTTCTATAAATTAGACCTAATTTCCTCATGTAGACATATAGTCCCTCTGCTGGAATTGGCAGAAAGCATTCAAATGTCAAACATTTTAAATGAGTGAAAAAACAACACATATTTAGTGAAAGATTTCCCCATTTTTTGACCAGCTCTACTAACTGCTATCTTCCCAGACAAAAAAAAGAACGAACCCCTTCCACTGTCCCCTTACATTCAAGGCCCCACTTCCCCACACTCCAGACAAGCAATTTTTCCCCTGTCAGTGTGATGAAGCCTTGAACACTGACGTGAGGTCCAACAGTTGGCACCCAGAGATGGTCAAACTATTGCTAGATGAGGGCCTGCAAACACCTGGATCTCAAGGAAGTGGGACAGTTGATCACTAGACAACCCATTAAAACCAACAGACCCCTAGAATCAGGCATGACAAACCATCTTTGGTTTTCTCTGTTAGTATATAACATCATCCACTGATCAGATCACGGGGGCAATCAATACACACTTGTAAGCATGAAATGGTTCCAACTTTGCAAATGTGCATTTGTGTCTCCCCACATAAACAAAATAATGTGGGTTTCTTTAATTAGTAAGGACCATAATTTAATTAGTAAGGACCATAACATACTATGATTCATAACTGCTGAAGTAAAATGGACATCACATGAACATGCCTCCCCTCATCCTCCAGAATTCTCTAATGCCTTTCTTTAATGCATATGTGGCACAGTGCTTACATTCCTCTGGAGTAAATCCAACTAAGGCTGTCCCGGCAGTATTTATTCCATAGTCGCTGGCCAATTTTTTAATTTGAGCCTCTGTAGATTGAGGGGATACATAAGAAAAAGTCTTCCCAAGAACACAGTACGAAATGTACCCAGAGTCTTCATGTGCAGTCATTGTATTGTCTTGATCTTCAAAGCTCTCCAGATTACAAGCTATTTCAATTTTCTCATTGTGAGGAAAAGCCATAGTCTGTACACCCTTTAAACCACGTGTATTGCTGCCTCAGATAGCACGTGCTATATCTTTTCCTATAGCCAGGTCTTGAGCGTCTATAGTCACATTGCAATTCATCACATAGGGGTTGGCTCCAACACCTATAACCAACAGAAAAACAGATTGGTCAATTAGAACAATCCTCCTTATGAATTCCTGTGACTTTACCTCTGCGTCTGTTTTCACATTTATGATGACCTTAGGCCAGATTCTGGCCTTGAATGTGTCCCAGTGATTCCAACTGACTTCAGTGAGAGCTCTGCAAGCACATTTGAGGCCAGATCGTGCCCCCTAAGCAATTATTTTAAACTCATTTTATCTTTGTAATTCTATGCTCCTTGATTTTAATTCTGTGCTTAAGCTTTTCCTTTTATTCTCCAGTCCAATAACATTTCTTTTGTTCTGCTCCCTTACTCCAAGGTCTGCAAAAGTAGAAATCCCTTTGCAAGTGCAGAGAAACAGGCTTATTAAAACTGAACTAGGCACATTTATGCTTCCCATCACTCCCACATTCTGAAAGAATATTTCAGCTCCTAATGATGGGTCCCTGGGTCTAACTCTTGGGAATTCTGCATGAATGAATTAGATTAGAATTGATTTTATCAATATTAAATTTCCCTCCTTTCAAAATGCAATGGATCAAACATTTATCCCAAACTCTTGCAGAAAGCAAATTAGTTCAGAAAAGAAATGGAATATATATTTCCTTTTTTTTGCCTGGTTAGAAATAGGTTGATGTTTTTTAGCTGCTGCTCTTACAGAGAAAATGTCAACTGTGAATCAACTCTTGATGAAATCTCTCAACTTTGAAAAGGTAATATACACCTTCCCCTAGTCAGCGACCACTACAAGCTATTTTGGCACCCACATTGTTTCAGGGTGCCAGTGTTATTCCTCACAGTTGTTCTGGATGCCATGCTTAACTACTGACTGGAGAATCAGGCAACCTATTTTAAGGCTACTGCACAATCAAACATCTGCTAAGGGATATGATACTGTGTAGGACTTGGGGATCCCTTATGACCATGCCTCCCATTTAAGCCCCTTGTGCTTCAACCAATCTTGCTAAAATTGAGCGCAAAACAAAACAAAAAAGTAAGACTTCACTACAAACAGGATCATTCATATGCATTTTGCTGGTTAACTATATCACAAAATAATTAAGCACTAATTCAACAAATTCAAAATAGCATACTAATTTAAAGCAAAAATTGTAAATACCCTAAAAATGGATTTTAAAATGATGAGTAAGTTTGCATTCATCCACTGACACTGCTGTTTCACTCCCTTCTTTTCAACTTTTGCAGTGGGCTAGAATTTTATTTTGTTCCACTTCACATTTACTGCAATTTTCAAATATCATGCAACAAACATCCTTGGCATTTACTTTACATGTCCTAATGACCAGGCACTCTATGCCTGAATAGCACTTGTGTAGATCCTGACTATGTTTAGTTGATATTTATAATGCATGTTCTGGTGCTTGGATTACCTAGTATTTTCCCCCAGTCATTCTCTGAGCAACCATGGCATTTAGCACACAGTAGGCCTAATTCTGCTCTCAGGGTATGTCTACACTACAGCAACACCGCTACGGCATTGCAGCTGTACCACTATAGAGTGGATGCTTCCTATATTGACAGAAGGGGGGTTCCCATCAATGTAGGTAACCCACCTCTCTTAAAGGTTGTAGCTAGGTCACCGGAAGGATTCTTCTCTTGACCTAGCTTTGTCCAGGGTGGAGATTACATCGAACTAACTACATCATACAGGATGCAAAAATTTTCACCACTCTAAGTGACGTAGCTAGATCGATACAATTTTTAGGTGTAGATCAGCCTCAGTTGCACTAAAGTATATCTGGCCTAACTTCTCTAAAGGTATTGGAATTCACTTTGATTGCATTTGGGATTGTCATGGTATAATCCCCACTCTGAACCTTAGCGTCCAAAAGATGGGGTACCAGCATGAATTCCTCTAAGCTCAATTACCAGCTTAGAACCTGTAGCACTGCCACCAACCGGGAATTCCAGTGCCTGGTACACTCTGGCCACCGCAAAACTTTGCCCAGGGACCCCCAAGACCCAGACCCTCTGGATCTTAACACAAGGAAAGTAAACCCTTTCCCTCACCATTGCCTCTCCCAGGCTTCCCCTCCCTGGGTTACCCTGGAAGATCACTGTGATTCAAACTCCTTGAATCTTAAAACAGAGAGGAAAATTCACCTTCCCCCCTCCTTCTCTCTTCCCCTCCCAGATTCTCCTTGAGAGAGACAGTAATCCGGGCACAGAGAGAAATCAGCCTCTCTCTCCCCCTTCCCTCCTTTCTCCCCACCAATTCCCTGGTGAATCCAGACCCAGTCCCCTGGGTCTCACCAGAATAAAAAAAAAATAAGGTTCTTAAACAAGAAAAGCTTTTAATTAAAGAAAGAAAAAACAGTAAAAATTATCTTTATAAATTTAAAATGGAATAGGTACAGGGTCTTTCAGCTGTAGACACTGGGAACACCCTCCCAGCCTAAGTATACAAGTACAAATTAAAATCTTTTCAGCAAAATACCAATCTGAACTCCTTTCAGCCAAATACACATTTGAACTTCTTCCAACCAAATACACATTTGCAAAATAAGAAAACAACCATAAGCCTAACTTGCTTTATCTACCTAGTACTCACTAGTCTGAACTTATAAGAGCCTGTATGGGAGAGATTGGAGAGAAACCTGGTTGCACGTCTGACCCCTCTGAGCCCCCAGAGTGAACAACCACCAAAACTAACAGCACAGCACAAAAACTTCCCTCCCTCAAGATTTGAAAGTATCCTGTCCTCTGATTGGTCCTCTGGTCAGGTGACAGCCAGACTTACTGAACTTGTTAACCCTTTATAGTAAAAGAGATATAAAGTGCTTCTGTGCTATTAACTTTTCTTATCTGTTTATGACAGGGATATTTCTTGTTTACCTCAATCTCTAGGAATGAATTTTTGTTTGCAAGAAGCAAATGTCTCAAATATTTATATTAATATTTATTTACGCAAAGGTTCCGTCCACTTTATCTGTGTATCTGTCATCCAAAAACGAAATAGAAACATTGCCATGTGACTAATAATAAAGTTTGAATGATTTATTTGTATTACAGTGATGCTTAGAGATCCCAATGAGATGGGGGCCTCATTGTGATAGGAGCAGTACACACATACAGGATAGTCCCTGTCCCAAAGTGCTGTCAATCTAAACAGACTAATGGTGGGAGAAGAAAGAGACACACGGAGAAATGAATTGTCCTGCCAAAGGTTACACAGCAGGTCAGTGATCAAGGCTATCAGAAGCCAGCTCTCCCAATGCCCAATCCAGAGCCCTATCCTAGATTCAAATGCAGCCCAAAACAATTAACCTGGTTATGACCAATCTGCAAACAGCAACAAACAAGGCCAAATTCAGATAAATTATTTGTAACCCTTCTGCCCCTCTGAGTTGGCAGCAACAAGGGCCGGGTTCAGTATCCAGGGGTTCCGTTTCAATAACCCAATTCCAAACCAGCTCGAGCCCCCACCCAGTGACCTGGGAAAATTTTACACACACCCCTAGGCGCCTCAAAGAGGCAATGCTTCCCCTCTCGCAAGCACAGAGTCTTGGTGTAGCAGGAAAGATTTAATACATGAGATAAACAACAAACACTAAATTGGGAAAAACACCTCTACTAGAGTTCATAGACCAAACCGTGAGCCAAGACCCACCCCAGGATTTTGAGCTGTGTCCTCTTTCCTGGGCTTTTGAGTCCAGCAACCCCCAAATCACCCACAGTCCCAAAAGTCTCTGTCCTGGGTCAGTGCAGCCCCAAAGTTCGAGAGTCTATCTGCAGAGGTCTCCCCCGCCCCAGCCTGGTAGACAGGGGCACCTTACGTGGTCCAGGGCCGACTGCCCTGCCTCTCCGTGGGTTCTGCTCCCGCCTTCTCCACGAACTGCTGCGCTTTACCAGCCGCTCCACTCTGCTCCTCCAGCCGTCCTCAGAAACTGCTCCACTCCGCCAGCTGCTCTGCTCCACCAGCTACCTTGTGAGCTGCTCCAGCTGTCCCTGCAGACTGCTCAGCTCTGCTCGCTCTGTGGGCGCTCCACCCATCTCACAGCTACTCCACTCCGCCAGCCGCTCCGCTGCCACCAGCTGTCCCGTGATCCGCTCCAGCCGTCCCCACAAACTGCTCCACAGTATAGCTTTGGGCTCCCCACTAGTTAGCACTGTACTCAGTGCTCTCAGCTCAGTGATTTTAGCTCAGTGATTTTCAGCTCTTAGTGATTTTCAGTTCTTAGTGATTCCAGCTCATAGTAGGGGAGCCCCAGTGCTAGTGCACCATTAGCCAAAAGTGATTTCAGCTCAGTAACCTGTATCTGGGTTCTTAAGGAAATAAAAAATCAACTCTGACATTCCACAGTGGAGAGAGGAGGGGGTGCAACTGGTGCTTCTAGCTCCACAAGGAGACTGCACCACCAGGCACAAATACCTGTTCCCAGCCTCTCTCAATTCTCTGGGTTTTGGAACCCATGTCCCATGTCTAGCCAGTACCACCCAACTGAGGGTGAGCAATTTGTCACCAAGCAATCCCACAGCTTGGGAGTCTGGGATAGGGTGGGCGTGCCTATGCAAATACACTCTCTGACATTCTTTCCACCAGATGTCAGGGTAGAGCTTATCCTGACTCTGCTTACATATTCATTGCAAATACCTCTCCCTACTCTACTTATGTATCAGGGAAACGTACAAAGCCTAATGTCTCTCTCTGACAATTTTGCTGGTTTTTAAAAATTCTGAATCATGTACTGTGCAACTGGTGATCCAGTGGTACCACAAAGAACTCTACAGTTAACTGATAGTGATGTAAACTCTTTATGCCAGACTGTTTAAGAACAAAGAAAACAAATGCACTTAATTAAGATCTGATGTGTATTTTTTCCCCCATATACAAATGCAATATTTGTGTTTGGGCACTGGCAGAAATGACTGTGATCTATGGTATTAATGTCTGGTTTAAAGATGCTTGTGGCAGGCTTATGTCTGGAGCAACAAAAATTAAAATGTATTCAGACAAAACAACGGTGAAACGTCCATTAGAAAAATAAAAAGCAGTGATCATAGAAGAAAAACATGTATTCTTCTCTCAGAAAATTATTCACATATTATAACTTTTCTTAAACAGGATACAAACACTGTCATTCTCAATAAAGTCAAAGGCATTGAGAGTACTCTTTCCTCCCAGAAGTATACAAAGAGCTTTATTTTATCTGGAGGAGAGTAGATAACTCAGTAATGGTTCTGCTTATTTTCCAAGGATGTTTTCAAATTAAATAAATTGATAGTAAGTGGGCAGGGACACCCAGCTGGTTTCATGTACAAGCCTTAAGCATCAGGGAACTTTGGTTCAAGAAATCTAGATTAGACCAGCAAAGAGTCCTGTGGCACCTTATAGATTAACAGTCGTATTGGAGCATGAACTTTCGTGGGTGAATACCCACTTCGCGTAACGGACTGAATCCTCAATAGACCACCATACAACTGAGATGCTTTGGAGGAGCCCACAGTGAAATAGTAACATTGCGTGCTCCAGAATGAAGTATTTGACAGCATTGTAAAGGACATTTTGGAGGATTTGCTCACATTATATATGGCCATAGCCAGATCTACCAAAATTTTACTTGTCTGTAGTGCACACACACGCAGGCAATAACTGCGCCAGTGGTTTTTGAAGGGCATCCACTAGACAAAAGACAGCTGAACTAGAACATTCAAGAGTGTCAGTGACAGGATTCCAATATGAGTTATTTCTTGCTAGAATCACAAGTGAATAATCTGTACACTGGGGAAAGAGGAGATGGAGGAAGGGTCCATGGCACGTTTGCAAAGACATGCAGACACACTCTCTGATCCCTGTGCTGGCTGCTATCATGGATGGCTCTGTGGAGCAGCAGCTCAGCAGGGTTTTGGGGGAGCCAGGATTTGGGTGGATGGAAAATATCCACCCTGTCATCTTCCTGCTGCGTGTGGGTTTTTGGCAGTCATTTAGGTGTAGCATCCTGCCAGAACTGGGACGTTAGTATGGAGATTAATTTTACTGCTTCACAGTCAGCCTGAACAGAAATAAAACCCCACAAAACAGCACTGAGCTCTTGCCTCTCTTCCTCTGGCTAAAAAGCAAACTAGTCGGTTTGTTCCGTGATCAACTCTGCAGTGCTTCTAAAGAACAAAAATGAGCTGGAAACACACTAGGTACTGGCATGCAAATGAGTGGAACCAAAGACAGATTTGAAGCACAGCAGAGCAAAACTTTGGTGTGATGCCCCAAAGCAGATTAAATAGACATAGTTCTGGTTTTCAAGCACAACTTCAGGTGAAGCCGGTCAGCTGTATGTTCCTGCACCTCCCTCACTTGATGCTCCTTGACTTGGACCCAGCTGTTTCCTATACCATAGGGATAATGTATATTGCATAGATGTATGATTACAAAAGCCCTCTAACGTGTTGCACATTGATTAGTCCGTGTAGAACAGGGGTGAGCAAACTACAGCCTGCGGGCCAGATCCGGCCCCTTGGGGCTTTGGATCTGGCCCACAGGATTGCCATCCCTGTGGCACCACAGGCCCTGTGCCGCTCCCGGAAGTGGCCAGCACCATGTCCCTGCGGCCGATGGGGTAGGGCAAAAGGCTCCACATGCTGCCCTTGCCTGTGGGTCCCTCCCCCAAAGCTCCCATTGGCCAGGAACGAGGAACCCTGCACTCCCTCCTGCACCCTAACCCCCTGCCCCAGCCATACATTCATGGCCCTGCATGCAATTTCCCCACCCAGATGTGGCCCTCGGGCCAAAAAGTTTGCCCACCCCGGCGTAGAAGCTGTTGGTGTGTGCTAAATGTTCCCTACTATGCTTTAACGTTGTTAGTTCTGTTTCATACAGCATTTCAAACTATGCTAAAGTGTAGTAGGGAACATTTAGCAGGAACCAGCAGGGTCTAATTGGACTAATTAATGTACAGTATGTCTGTGCTTTAGAACCCACATCTCCATGCACTGCATTAGCCCAGCATGCAGGCAGAGCTCAAATGAAACCGAGATTTTGGAATTTGTTCAGCTGCCAAATTCAAAAGTAAAACTTGTGAGGCAAAAGTAAAGCCAATCCTGCTAATTCTGCAGCTCTGGGAACAACCCTGGTGCCCCTTCTGTTCTGACTAGAGATGAGGAGAAATTGTCAGGGGAGGGAGGTGGCAGACCTTGTGAATTTGGGGTGGTTTCACCGAATTGTTTTTGACTTTTAAAATAAAACCTTTTGAAATTTCCTTCAAATTTGTATTTAAAAAAAATATAAAAATTCTCAAAAAATGTTTGGTTTGACCCAACATGAATTTTCCCCAAAACTTTTAAATCTGACAATTTAAAAAAAAAGTTTTAGTTTGACTAGAAACTAGATTTTTTATTTTATTTTTCAGGGTTGCCAGCAAACCAAAAAATGTATTCTTCACCCTGCTCCAGTCCTAACCTACATGCGTGTGCTCAGAGCTCTCCTACTGTACATTCTGTAAGCAACAGTTGTGAAATTTCCTCAGGTAGAGTTTCTAGGTCCTCACACAAGCGTGAATTTGATAAATTTGTATCATGCTGATGAACTCTGAAAGGATAAGCACACATATCCACAGCTCACACCTGCCCTGAGTAATCACAGAAGCTAAATATTGTGGCAATTCTAGGGGTGGCATTTCGAAAGCAATATAGGATAGGTGGCTTTCTCATGTGCACAGCAATGCCTATGGTGCCCTTCCATCTCAGTTCATTGCAGAGCGTGGTTCTGAGTTCGTGACTCAGGACAGAAAGTCTGACCATGCTTATACATTTCTATATTGTTTTCACTGATTTCAGCAGGAGAAGGCTCAAGCTCTATGCACTCTCCCTTACAAGAGTTTGGGAGTGCTCTCCCAGCTTGTCACTTGAATTCTTTATCAAGATTCAACTAAAAGCAGCAACAATTAAAGGCTTCTTTTGCAACAATTCTCCACAACTGGGGATTTACTGTCAGAGTTCAGGATGAATGGAGAGACAAGTCTATCCATTTAATCAACATGGATCGCGTGTAACTCATAGGGGTGAGGCCACTGCCTGGTGGTTGGTCAGATGCAGCACCTCCCTGATGCCCAATATAATCAGTGTTTAGATTACCTGTCATGGAGGAGGAGCAACTCTGTGATCTATTTTAAAAAGCACACATACCATTTACTGTCAACATACCAGGCTTCAGTGTTTAAATGACTGCATAAATGTTAAAAGGGTTTGGTTGTTATTTTTTAATATGGTGCTTATTTGTAGCCCTGAAAGTCATTATTAATAGATCTTCAACCGAGCTTTGGCAAGTCACTTCACTGACCTATACATCAGTCTCCCCATCTATAAAATGGGACTAATGATGCGGACCTCCTCTGTAAAGCTCTTTGAGAGCTATTCATTAAAAGCTCTATATGAGAGCTAGAGATTATTGTTATAATAAATAATAATAATAAAACATTCACAAAAGGAGGGGCACTGCCAGTTATTTCTAAAGTCTTCTCCTGCTATCTACTTTTATTTGTAAAAACCATTTTGGAAACTTGAAACTGAAACCTGCATCTTTAGTAACTTTTATCCTACATTGTGGGGATGTGGACTAATGTGTTATTGTACTTTTCACTGTAGGAGCTGGACAGATGGCACTGATTTTATATGTTAATCATTTAAACTGTAGAGAAAAAAATATAGTGGGGTTTAATGGGGGAATAAATATAACACACAAGTGACATTCACAGCAGCGATTCAAGTTCAGAAAAGAGCAGTGTCAACACTCCCCACCCAGCTCCCCACTGTTATTACTACCTATACAAGTCTCAACTTGGTCCCCAATCCTACAAACACTTATGCATATATTCAACTTTACACACATGAACAGTCTCAATGGGACTACTCACCTTCATGCCTCAGGGCTTCAGCCAGACACCTACAGGGATCAGGAAGGGATTACCTCCCCACCATGAAGTCGGGATATGTTTGTGTTTTTTTAAACTCCTTCCTCTGAAGGCCACACAGCTGGAAATGGGATATTGGACAGAGTGAGCCTGGGCTCTGAGGTGTTGTCACCAAGCATTCTCTCTCTCAGGTGCTTGGTGGGCTGGTTCTTGCTCACATGTTCAGGGTCTAACTGATCACCCTATGTGGGTTAGAAAGGAATTTCCCCCCAGGTCAGACTGGCAGTCATCTTGGGGTTTTTTTGCCTTCCTCTGAAGCCACTGGCTGCAGGTCACTTGCCAAAATTAGCTGGGTCTCTCTCACTTAATCATTTCCCTGCCACTGCAGGGGCCTTGGACATTGGTGCACTTTGCTCCCTCCTATTCTCTGCCTGTAGCACCCGTGGGCAACAAAACTTTGGTCTCATTTGAGTTGTTAGGTTTAGTTGTGTGGGTGCTGGGTGGTGTTTGCAGACTGTAATATACAGGAGGTCAGACTAGATGAGCTGGTGTCCCTTCCGGCCTTAAACTCCATGACATTATAAAAAGAAGCAAGAGCACAAGTGCTTACAAGATCAGAATCTTAGGGCCTGACTCAGCAAGGTACATAAGCATGTGCAGAACTTTTAAGTGTGTGAGCAGCCCTATTGACTTCAGTGTGACTACTCACCTGCTTAAACTTAGGAACATGCTTAAGTACCTTGCTGAATCATGGCATCCATGGGGAAATCCAGCAATTGCCCGGAATATACCAAGCACTGGTGCTTTACAAATAAGTAAATAATCATAATAATACAAATATAAGTATTTTGTAGGCACAGACCTAATGTGGGATTTTCAATGGAACTTGAGCATCTAAGGGTATGGCTACACTTATAGTTGTACAGCGCTGGAAGTTACAGCTGTCTTCGTACAGCTGTGTAGGGAAAGCGCTGCAGTGTGGCCACACTGACAGCTACCAGCGGTGCAGTGTGGCCACATTTGCAGCACTGTTGGGAGTGGTGCATTATGGCAGCTATCCCAGTGTTCAAGTGGCTGCAACGTGCTTTTCAAAAGAGTGTGACAGAGAGCGTGGGGGAGACAGAGAGAGTGGATTTTTGGAGGTGACACTGTGTCAGCAGCTGCCTTGCAAGTTCTAAGGACTGGAAGATACACAACACCAACCTGCAATCAATTTAAAAGTTTCGAGCCCTTCCCCCACCCCTCTCTTATTCACTAAATGCAAATTATGCGCTCCTAAATAGCCTTCAGACCACATAAGAAGCTGCTCAACATGGACTCCCTCCTCCCCCTCTGCCGTGTGACTTCTCTCTTCAAGCAAACAGCTCCAAACCTTCCAAAGCAATTCTCCTGCCTGCCTGCGCTCAATCGAGCGAACAGGAGCTGTGTTTGTTTTTTAGATAAGCAGCTCGGGGGAGCTCGGAGTTCAGCCATTCTTCCGGTTTGTTGTGAGCAGGCATTCTGGGATACCTCCTAATACCCTGGAGGCCAATAACAGCGCTTTTGGTGGCCACACTTGATGAGCAGCGCTGCAATCGTTACACCCCAAGCAGACCAGGTGTACAGCCAGCGCTGCAGCCAGGGAGTTGCAGTACTGGATGTGCCTTGCAGGTGTGGACAGTTACTAAGTTGCAGCGCTGTAAACCCACACCAGCGCTGCAACTCTCCAGTGTAGCCAAGCCCTAACTCTTTAGCTTCCTTTCTAAACCCCAATCACATCACCAACATCCTGTATACAGACACAACATTCAGTTTCCTAGGTGCCCTTTTTATGGAGGATTTCACATCCCAGAAGGAAGAATATTCTTGTTCTTATCCTCCTCACTTTTTAGCTGAAGACACATAACCCAGTAAATTAAATCTGATAAACACAAGAGCTTGTATACAGACACATTTTAGTATGAAAAATACAGCCTTTATATTTGATTTTTAAATCATTTCTGCCTTGTAATACTGACTGTTTGTCTTGGATCTAGGTAACAATATAGTTGACTACCCCAATGTCTCCTTAAAGGCAGAATGATCAATGGGCAAACTTCCATAAAAACTTAAAAACTAATTGATGATTTAGCCAAAGTTATTTGCATATTTCTAAATGACCATCAGGAAAAGTAGCAGGGAAGAGAAATTCAAATGCTTAGGGAAGTCTCTCTCTCAGATTTCTTCTCAGAGAGCTGCTGGCTGAGAAAGCAGTGAAAAGTACCAGTCTTCATCATCTCTCAGTTCAAAGTACGCTTGTCTCATAAACATACAAGAGATGTAGAGTTCTGCTCCATTTTGAGAGTGCCACAAAACTGTTCAACAGCTTTAAAATAAGCTTCTTATGCTTACAACAATCTCTTTCTGTCACACTCTCCTTACAATCAGAATTTTTTAAAACCGATTCCCTCAATGGGGTTCTCATAGCATCATGAAGATTTATTGCCCTACATGTTTAAATCAGCTACTAAGATTTTCTCAATACATTCTATTAGAGGGCAAATCCTGAGGTCCCTACTCAGGTACAGAGGTCAATGGAAGTTTCTCCTGAGTATGGACTGAGTAAAGGACTTCAGGATTTGGCCCTTTTACAGGGCCTGATCCAAAGCCCATTGAAGTAAGTGAGAGTCATTCCATTGACTGCAATGGGCTTCAGAGCTGGCCCACAGTGAGCATTTTTAACCATATCAGATTCTATATTTTAGCCAGGTATTAAGCAATGGAGTTCCTACCTGTTAAACCGTATCTTTGGGAAGGCACAGCTCCTATATCAGCTTTAACTTCCATTGACTTGAAATCTCTCCCTTTAAACCAACCCAGCTGTCTTCTTCTCTGAACCAGACTTTGTTTCTCAGGTTGATCAGCTTGCCCAAAAAGAAACATACTGCATCCTGGGACACAAAGGGTCAAAATCTCAGCTATGCCTGTAGAAATTTTTTTAAAAAGCACAACACTAATGATTAACTTTACAGCAAAACAGTTAGATTTGAGTTAATTGAATGAGACCAATGCAGTAAAAACAAATAACATGACAATGGAGGGATCAGAATCCACACCCTATCCATACGGAATGCCACTATAATGACCCATCATTCCAGTGCCACTCTGATCCAGTACTATATTTCCATATTCTACAAGGCCATATGCAGCAATGGTAGCATAAAGATTAGAATCTATAACCTCACAGCGACTTCCTACACCAGGATTAAAGCTCCCCAATTCACAGTGCCCTGAAGGAGCCATGCACATTGTGTTTAATTTTTGTTCAAGTGGTCCTAAGGCATCTACTCAGGATTATTTGCTTTCACTTTGAACTATTGCTTTTATGGTGGTTCTGTTTTAACTTTGGATATTTAGATTATGCATTCAGTGACTGTGTCAAGGATAGCCTAAACCAAAATGAAAAGCTTGAATGTACAGTAGTTTAAATAATGCTTATACTGTTATCACAAAAGCTTTCCTATAGATGTAGAACAGACAACACAGTGGTTACAATTGGATTTTTCACTGGGATTTTAGAGTAATAAAAAAGTGCATAAAGTCTGCAGTTTGGAATCCATTTACATTGACTGTGTATGCTCGACTTGCACTAATGTGTATCTTGTGTCTGCAAAGTCACTTAACATTCCCCTGAACTTTGTTTCTTTCAGGTCAGTTAGGGCACGTCTACACTGACCTTTGGAGCGATCGATCCAGCGCGTGTCAATTCATTGTGTCTAGTGAAGATGTGATAAATAGACCGCCGAGCGCTCTCCCATTGACTCCGGTACTCCACTGGAGCGACGGGGGAGTATCAGCAGTCAACCTACTGCAGTGAAGACACTGCGGTAAGTAGATCTAAGTACATCAACTTCAGCTACATGATTATTCATGTAGCTGATGCATAGGTTAGATCGATTTCCACCCCCACCCACCCCACAGCGTAGACCAGGCCTTATTTAAGGCAGCTAGTGTGAAGGGATTTTAACCTTCCAACACTGAAACCTTGTACATGCTTCACTTTTACTACAGGTCAGAAACCCATCTCTATGTGAGGTGTCCACTCTAGCCGTGACACACAAAGGAAGAGTTCGAGTCTCAGTCGAAGGACGTTGATTCCCAGGCCTTCAGGGACTGAGACTGCTGCAGAAGAAGGAGCACTGTTAAGTCACCTGCATAACATCACATGACAAATCACATGATGAATGAAAATAACATTGTTCAGTGTATTTCAGAAAGGAGCTCAGATATTGTGATGAGGGCAGGTACAAGAACCTGAATGGAATAGAATATTTTCACCCTAAAGAGTCCCAAAATGCTTTGCAAGTGAGCTACTCTGTCTAATGCAAAGTATGTCATGGGACGTATTGCTGACCACAAGGTCATTGCTTTGACGCCCAGCATGGAGTTGCATGGCTGTGAGAGCCAAATTTATCTAACCCCATTTTGGTTCAGGTTCCAGTTCAGGAAAGCACTTAAGCACATGCTTAATGCACATGTTAGAATGTAAAGTGGTATAAACTGGTCATGTTAAAGCCTAGGGGAAGTTGAAACACGTACCTTTAAGCCTTATTCTAGACAAGGCCTGAGACAGAATTTAAGGAACAATATCAACCTTGCTCTTCGTCAACCCCATCCGCAGAATTGGGACTCTAAAACTTCCACTTACTTTGAGCCACTTTTCCACATTCCTCCACACCTACATCCAAAAGAGGATAGATAGGAACTAAGTCCACTGCTCCAAGGCAAGGATGGATTCCTTCCTGAATAGCCATATCAATTGACCAGAAAGCCTCAGTGCAGGCAGCAATATTAGTTGCCTAACAAATGCAAAATAGACAATTAGGGATCAGTCAAACCTGAATAAAACACTGAAGATTAGTCAGAAGGACACTTCTGTTCTGAATCACATGAAGGGATTCTATTTGAAAACACAACTAATTAAAAACCAAATAAAAGAGACAGGAAAGTTAAAATTACACTCAGCTTCTTGCTCCAGGACTAAAGTGGTGCACATAATCTCTTTCTAATTCACTTTACCCATTAATAGCACCATTTCCCCCTGCTGATCTTAGAAGAGATGTGTTGACGAAATGTCAAGGTCCTGTAACTCTTAGAAATGTGCTTACCTCAATAAAGCTGTGCATTAAACACAGAAATGGACTAAAAAACATTTGGAATGAAATAAAAATCTCATCACAAGGCAATTAATTTTGTATCCTGCTGTTTTTGGTTTCAGACCAAACTCAGTAACAGTTTATTTTACTGAAGTACTGAATGCTAAAATGTGTAATATTTGCTGCTGTTTACATTCTCATTCTGTTTTCTACTCAAAATACTGTTTTCACTTACATGTCAAATATCTGGATAGCGCCTTTTTAAGGGGGAAAAAGGAGTCTTTTATTTCTCCATCATAGTTAAAAACAAAATTAAAAATCATGTTAAGGGGACTGTGCGACAACAATATACTTACTTACCACATCATTTATTAAATAAACATAGCACTTAATAGAGGAAATTAATACGTAAGAGGAAAAATCTAATATTGGTCAGAATGTGTATATTATGTGGGCAAAGAAAGAAATGTATTCTCCTCAAAATAATCTTATCTATACAAAATAAAAACCCAGGAGCATTTTCTTGTTAAGAAAACTGTTAAATGGGAACTATCAATTGATTTATTTTTACAACAAATTTTTAGAAAAAGAATTTACAATTGCTCTTTTATTTTGGAATAATATTGTATATGTGGTTTCATAAAAAAGTGTATAATATAATTTATAGTAAACTTATTTATGTGAACTAGCATTAGAAATTGATCAACAGGGAATATTAATGAGAACATATTAATTTATGTTTCTCTTTCAGAAGGGCACTGTGCTGTGTTTATATTCTGAGATTACTAATGGAAGAACGGTATTCATCTGGGGTCAGAGTTAAGCTTGTTGTGATGTATGACTCAGGCCATGTCTACATCTAAAATTTTGCAGCGCTGGTAGTTACAGCTGTATTAGTACAGCTGTATAGGGCCAGCGCTGCAGAGTGGCCACACTTACAGCAACCAGCGCTGCAAGTGGTGTTAGATGTGGCCACACTGCAGCGCTGTTGGGCGGCTTCAAGGGGGGGTTCGGGGAACGGGAGAGCAAACCGGGAAAGGAGACCAGCTTCGCCGCGGTTTGCTCTCGCGTTCCCCGAACCCCTCTGCAAACCGCAGGGAAGGAGACCAGCTTGCTCGGGGTTCGGGGAACGAGAGAGCAAACCGGGAAAGGAGACCAGCTTCGCCGCGGTTTGCTCTCGCGTTCCCGAACCCCCTGCAAACCGCAGGGAAGGAGACCTGCTTGCTCGGGGTTCCGGGAACGAGAGAGCAAACCGGGAAAGGAGACCCGCTTCGCCGCGGTTTGCTCTCGCGTTCCCGAACCCCCTGCAAACCGCAGGGAAGGAGACCTGCTTGCTCGGGGTTCCGGGAATGAGAGAGCAAACCGGGAAAGGAGACCCGCTTCGCCGCGGTTTGCTCTCGCGTTCCCGAACCCCTCTGCAAACCGCAGGGACTCAGACCTGCTTGCTCGGGGTTCCGGGAACGAGAGAGCAAACCGGGAAAGGAGACCCGCTTCGCCGCGGTTTGCTCTCGCGTTCCCGGAGCCCCTGCAAACCGCAGGGAAGGAGACCTGCTTGCTCGGGGAACGGGAGAGCAAACCGCGGCGAAGCTGGTCTCCTTTCCCGGTTTGCTCTCGCGTTCCCGGAGCCACCCAGGAAACCGCAGGGAAGGAGACCTGCTTGCTCGGGGCTCCGGGAACTAGAGAGCAAACCGGGAAAGGAGACCCGCTTCGCCGCGGTTTGCTCTCGCGTTCCCGGAGCCACCCTGCAAACCGCAGGGAAGGAGACCTGCTTGCTCGGGGTTCCGGGAACGCGAGAGCAAGCTGGGGAAGGAGACCAGCTTGATTACCAGAGGCTTCCTCCTTCCACGGAGGTCAAGAAAAGCGCTGGTAAGTGTTTACATTGGATTACCAGCGCTGGATCACCAGCGCTGGATCCTCTACACCCGAGACAAAACGGGAGTACGGCCAGCGCTGCAAACAGGGAGTTGCAGCGCTGGTGATGCCCTGCAGATGTGTACACCTTCAAAGTTGCAGCGCTGTAACTCCCTCACCAGCGCTGCAACTTTCTGATGTAGACAAGCCCTTTGTAAAATGAAAGTAAAAAGCACAAAAACACATCCTTTTTTGAAACAAAAGGAAATTCTGCCTGGGGATGGTGTAAAGATTAGTGTAAAATATCACTGTAAACTTTACCAAATTGCTAAATAAATAAGTCCGATCATGCTAACAAGGAAACCACAGATAATTCTGTTTTTAAAGAAATGGCATTATATAGTTTTAAGAAAGCATCAGTCTCAAGTAACTTTAGAAATATATACCACTTTTAGTTATTCGGATATCCAAACAAGATCCATGTTAACTTCACATGAAAAGCTCTGAATAACTTCCTTTGAAGTGTATAAACAAAATGGATATCCATTTTGGAACTGAGCTTGCAGGTAACTCTTACCAAATGTAATCTGAGTGTAACCATTCTTTTCATGGAGTGATCCATTGGTTTTCCCACTGGAACAACAGAAACCTTATTTATTTAGCAGGACATTTTTAGAGGCATGAAGGAGAACTGAAGGAGAGCTACTATCCATTTGTGTGTGTGAAAATCTCCTCAACAATTTGCTAGAGTTCACATGGTTATTTTCCAAGGAGCTTTATACCATCACTAGGCAGTTTTCCCATTTTAAAAACGGTGTGTTTGAGGCTTGCTACTTACAGAATGTTCAATTCCAACTCCCAATTTATCCAGGAAGCCTCCAGGTAGTTACAAAGGGCAGGAAACCAGAGGTGAGCCCTGCCTTTCCCCAGTCAGTCAAAGCAGAAGTTATCTGAAAGTTCACAGAAAGCAAGAGGATTTTTGAAGTGTAAAAATATTTAAACAATGTAACAGATCCTCTTACCTAACATATCAACGGGAGCTGCTATGGTTATGACTGATCTGTTGTAATTATAATCAGAAAATATATTAAGTACTGTGGCTTGAGAATGTTTGTGTCCTGTGAGAGGAAAAACAAGAAATTTCAGACTTTTCATACACATCAAATGGCAGATGTTTAAGGGCTTGGCTACACTCAAAACTCCAAAGCTCTGCCACGGGAGTGCTCTCTTGGCAGCGCTTTGAAGTGCGAGTGTGGTCGCGGCGCCGGCTCTGGGAGAGAGCTCTTCCAGTGCTGCAGGTACTCCACCTCCCCATGGGGATTAGCTTACAGCGCTGGGAGCCGCGCTCCCAGCGTTGAGGCACTGTTTACACTGGCGCTTTGCAGCGCTGTAACTTGCTGTGCTCAGGGGGGTGTTTTTTCACACCCCTGAGCGAGAAAGTTGCGCTGTAAAGCGCCAGTGTAGCCAAGGCCTAAGACTCCGATTCACCAATCACTTAAGCATGTGCCAAACTTTATGGGGCTTAGGCACATGGTTAAAGTTAAGTTTTTAGGGCCCATCTCCTCAAAGGTATTTAGACATCTCATTGTCTTTGTATCTAGGCCTAAGTGCTTTGCTAAACAGGGACAGACTTAAACATGTCCTTACATACGTACTTTGATGAATAGAGGCCTAAATTATTCTCTCTCTTTATTTAGAGTATTCTTGATATGTGTATTGAAACCTTCAGGAGTTCCAGTCTGCTACCAAAGAGTTTGTTCCTCACGCACATAGTCCATTGACTTCAACGGGACTGCTTGTATGAATAAGGGTTCAGGAGTGAACTTCCCAGGCCTGATTCTGCAAGTCCCTCAATGCCTCCTTCTGTCGGCTTCCCCACTGACATCAAGTGCTGGGGGGACACCAATGGGAATTGTGGGATCAGCATTGCACAGAAAGCACTCTGCACGATCAGGACCATACTCTATAGCTCTACTCCATTTGAATCTAATCCTACTTTAACCCCCCACCTTACAAACGGCACTAACACAGAGCCCTGAGCCTGCACAGCCTGAGTCCCACTGAGGCCACTAACACTCTGTGCTAGATAACTATTTGCAGGATTAGCATCTAATACCAACTATGTCCCAACACACTTTGGAGAACGAAAGGCTACAGGAGAGAGGACCCTGGTATAAATTACTGAAAACCATGGTGCAAAGATGTGGTGGGAGGCCAAATTCTGACCCCATCTTTGTGGTTGCAGCTCTCATCAAAGCTAATGGGAGCTGCATGTGTGCATGTGAAGGCAGAATTTGGCCCTCTGGTGAATAAATTATAACATCCAGACAAAAGGCCAGAATGAGAGGAATAGAGAAACAGATGCAAATATTTTAGGAGTCATATCCACATTACCACTGCCAGACAAACCATAGAATATAGAAGTGCTTATGGGCTAAGCATCAGCCTAAAATTTTAGCCTAAAGGGCCTGATCCAAAGCCCAATGAAATCAATGGGAGTCCTTTAGAACAGCTTTATTTGAATTTCCTGAGTTATGTTGATTTACATCAGTCACCTTGAAGCTATTTAACACACACGTTTTTCTTGTTTAATTGAAAAAATTACAAAAAACACAAAAATCTCTTTTCTTAACAATTAAACACTAAATTCCTTATCACCTCACACCTATTCCTTCTGTGGTGAAAAAAAAACAGAAATGAGATCCTGCTATTTTAATAGTTTTTCAACATAGCTCCCGATGGGAAAAAAACATGAATGTATTTTTCAATTTGAAAAGCTTTTAGTCTCATTTTCATCCTATCCAACTGAGTAAATTGCTGAAAGAATAAAACATTCTTTCCTGAATGTCCATATAGAAAAAAAAAGATGGCTGGCAAACAGAGCTGTCAGCAGAAGTAAATTGTTTGATATTTGTAATGGAGTATAATAGCTATAATTCCATTTGAACTATTGCCACTAATAAGATAATAAAACTATGACTCAAGACTTAGCCATCCATCAGTGTTTGGCTGCCGCATATTTCTTTGTACACGCATTTAATCACAGAGCCAAGTAACTTGAAGTGTTGCTGTTTCTGAAAATGATGAGCCAGAACTGGCATTTTCTCTCTGTTAACAGCAAAAAAACTACAGCTGCATATCAACTCCTAAGGAGTTTTCTTCAGCATTTAACAGGTGTTTTCACAGATACTCCAATCTTCTTCCAAAATGCAAGCCAGTATTTAAATGCACAGAGATCAGAAAACAGCTGGAAAGAGAATACAAAAAGAAATGTTAAAAATCAATGCAACCGAGTGGCATGCTTAATATGCATATATGTAGACAGTAAATTCTTTAGGACAGGGAGCATAGGTTTTAAAAAGTCTTTGAAAAGTGCCATGCTGTGTTCTGGCTGCTATATAAACATGTAATCATTAAGAATTAATTCATAGGTTACTTGGCTGTGGGGATAATGCTGTCTATAACCAGACATCAAAACACCAGTTAGGTAAAAACCAAACTGCTTCATTATAAATGGTTTGATTAAAACAAATATATATAACAACATATGCATTTTCTCAGACCAAGAAAATTAAACAGCATTTCTCATATTCTGGATTGTTTGTTCATGTTCCCAGCAAAAGCATCTGATTAGCAAAGATGCTATGAGGCAATGAAACATAGCTGACTCCAGCTGAGTCTTTGACTGCACTAAAGTTTACCCTCTCAATGGCACACATTCCTCCCATGAACTATGGGTGCATTTCCTCTCAAAGGTGAAATTCACCTCTCTGCAGACAGCCAGCACAACATATATGCACACCACAAACTCTAATTCGAGGCACCTTAGAGACTAACAAATTTATTTGAGCATAAGTTTTCATGGGCTACAGCCCACTTCATCACATGCATGCAGTGGAAAATACAGTAGGAAGATACACACACACACACACACACACACACACACACACCATGAAGCAATGGGTGTTACCATACACACTCTAATGAGAGTGATCAGTTAAGGTGAGCTATTACCAGCAGGAGAGAAAAAGACTTTTTGTAGTGGTAATCAAAATGGTCCATTTGCAGCAGTTGACAAGAAGGTGTGAGGAACAGTATGGGCTGTAGCCCACGAAAACTTATACTCAAATAAATGTGTTAGTCTCTAAGGTGCCACAAGTACTTCTGTTCTTTTTGCGGATACAGACTAACATGGCTGCTACTTTGAAACCTGTCTAATTTGAGGGTTTACATGGGATTTAAGTGGTGCATAGGCCTTAGGCTGACTCTCTGCAAAGGGACATATTTATCTAACATGCATATCTACATTCAATACAATCAACCAGGTAGGGTGACCAGATGTCCCATTTTGTATAGGGACAGTCCCGTTTGGGAGGATTTTTTCTTATATAGGTGCCTATTAACCCCCACCCCCTGCCCTGTTTTTTCACAGTTGCTATCTGGTCACCCTACAATCAGATATTTCTGACCAAAATCATGGTGTCAAACTCCCCCTAAGGTACACAGTCAGACTTCTGCAAAGTCCAGATGCCCATGGGCTCTTCTCCTCCCCTCCCCAGGGAGTGTTACACAGTACTACACCCTGCTCTCTCTCTATCAGCCAAGCCAGTGCTGCTGTACTGCAGCCACTAGGGAGAGAGGGAGCTTGCAATAACTGGCTGAGAGTGGAGAGTCTCTGCCAGGCTCATCAGAACAGTTAGAGGATGAGGAGAAAGACCTGAAGGAAAGAGGGAGGGAGGAGCAAAAGATAAAATAAACTGCAAAAAAAAAAAAAAAAAAGTAAGATACTTTTTTCCCACCTTTCTGTCTTGTTTTGTAAGTAAGGGACAGTAGAGGGCAGTGAATGCATGGGAAAGAGAACAGACAGAGACAAAGGTGAGACTGTGCTTCCCTTCTCCCCAAGAGGTTTTCCCAAGCACCAGTCTTAGGGAGGAAGAATGGTGTTCAGATAAAGCCCAGGAGATCTATTTGTGATGCTGCCATTGACTGAATGCATGACTGGGAGTAAATCACTTAACCTGTCTCTGAGTCTTAGTCTCCCCTGCCCTCTAAAATAAGGATAATACTACCCACCTATCCCACAGGAGGTATGTGGTTCACCTCAAGTGTGTAAGCACTTTGAGACTCTGCCTTGGGAGGGGCTATAAAAATGCAGTTTATTACTAATCCATCATGAGGCCATCAGCAAAAACTATCTGTGTTAATGGATGTTATGTGACAACAGGCCACATAGGTACAGGTCATAGGTTCTCAAGGTAGGGGTGTGTGTGTGTGTGACCAGATTCATGTGTTCCCTTTTTCTCTTGTAACTCTGGGTCATAGTACAGAAACGGTTGAGAAACACCAGTATAGATTTTTTCTTTGGTGCCCCCTGCAGAAATATAATGTGCTGGAAAAACATTAGGAAAAAAGAGCCAAGCAGCAAAAAAGAAAAACGACCATTAATTGAGAACATCACCCAAAAAAGTTAAACTATTGTAATAATTTATCTCAAGGATAACAGAGCATGCAATTTAATAAACATCATATTGAAATGCTCCTATTCCAACTTATTCTGTTTGCTGCTCTTACCATTATCATCATAAAGTGCAGCTTTAGCTATTTTCTCAACAATGTCTTTTTTTCTGGCTTCTGAAATGTTAAGTAAACAGGCAGCCAGATGAAAGCCCACTTTGGTGGAAGACATTTTCACTCTCTGAAACAGAAACATAAGAAAATATTTTCTTCTCTCATCCTCATGCTTTCACTCTTGCTTATGTTTTCATTTCTGGACTTCTTTTTTAACCCATATACTTAAAAAAAGGACAATTATTTGGTAACTAAGCAACCAATCCTGCATAAATTTTCACCTCAGCATCTTCTTTTCACAAGGAGGAATGAAATCTTGAGGTTTATTTGAGAAGCCATTACATGTTGCAATAGCCATGCACACATCATCAGTTTAGCAGCAAACTCAGTACAAACACTCAAGCTATTAAAAACTGGACTATGCCATAAAACTGAAATTATTTGCCGTTCAGTGCAGGTGGAAATGAGGAGTGTGCCAGGTTATCTCAAGGACCTTTTATGAGCTTATTCACACTTCACTGGCATCAGATTTAAACATTTTGTTAAAGCTAATGTTAAAAAATTATATAGTACACAGGTAAAAAAAGAAGTGTCTGCACATCCGGGTATAGTGCTTAGATTATCCACAAACACAAAGTTTGTTTTTAAAATCATAAGATACGTACAGTCCATAATCAGCAATAACCCAAATTTAGGTGAATACATTGAATTACACATGACTGACATACTATCCAGGCTAGGCACAAAATGTTGGAGAAGGGACAGTGGGTTAAAGCAGTTAACCATCCATGACTTCACCTTGAACCAATACATTTCAAACGTTTCATTACCTACCACAGAAAGATTAGTATTTAAATATCAGTTAGAATGAACAGACATCTAAAGCTTTTATTCTATTGGATAGGTGCTCTTCTCTTTTAGTTGTGAAGTACTGTATGTAGTTAGACAGCTGCCACCTTCCATAACAGAGGAGACTGCATTTCAGTGTCAGGTATCGTGATTTTATATATAGCTGGATAGATATAAATCTCTCTCTCTCTCTCTCTCTCTCTCTCTCTCTCTCTCTCTCTCTCCAATCCAAGTTCTGCCCTCAGATGTGGCCAACTTGTAAGCCATACCGTAAATTTCATGGCATGCGTTGAGCTCTTCCAATGGAAGACTTTACACCTGCATAAGTGTCAGTCGTTATTATTGTGGCCTTTCCTAAGCACTCTGGCCAACAATGTTTGCATCATGATGGACACACATTTGAAAACAAAATTTGTGTCCCATACTATGGCAATAATACTTTTAGTTAGTATTGGTGATTGTCACTGACAGATCTGCAGTGTTTTGTGAACCCTATTAGAAGTTAATGACTAACCTGGAGAAGCACCAGGTTAGGGCAGATAAGAATCAGATTTTCATGTTATAGAAAACAATCAAAAGTCTATTAATCTATACAAATTAAAGCCTTACTCCTGCAAACTAATCCAGTCTGATGGACCCAGGCACCTTCATGAATTCAGTAGGGTTCCATGCAGGTGCCAGGGTCTGCCCACATGGATCAGCTTCCAGGATCTCAGCCTGAGCTTTTATACAAATATGAATACTAATAAAGTGCCCTAAACCTTTGTAACCAGATAAAACAGCCGGCACTACTTTTATAAAGCAGAAAACTTCTGCCGTTCACTTGTTTTCATTGTGTTTGTATATTTTAAGCTCTTTTATCTGGCATTTAGAGCAACCCCTAAGGGTATGTCTACACTGAGGGTGGAAGCAAGCCTCCCCGTCCAGGTAGGCAGACTGGAGCTAGTGGGGCTGGAACAAAACAGCTAAAAATAGCAGTCTGTAGACTGCTGGTGGGGCTGCTCAAGCCCACCCAACCCTCTAGGCTAGAGAACCAAGTCACAACTCCCGTACTGCTATTTTTAACACGTTAGCTGGTGCCCCACTTGCAGGAGTTTGCCTGCCTGGGCTGGGAGACTCACTTCCAGCTGCAGCGTAGACAGATCTTTTCAGTGCAAAATACAGGGTTTAATTCCCCATGATCCCACCTCTCATTCTAAGTCTGGATCTCCCCTGGATCTGAATTGCTCAAAGAGGTGCTGGAAAATCTACCTCCACCGCAGGAACTGAAATAAACAGCTGCACAGAGGAACTAGGAGTATTTTGTTTATGCAGCATGCTCATATTTTTCCCCACTGGAAATAAAACTGAGAGAATCAGTTATAGAACATTTGTTCACATACAATACATACAATAATAATTTTAAGCTTACACAGACTACCAGTTAATATTTTGCATATCTACAGTGCCTTCTATCCAAGGATCTCAAAACTTATTATAAACAGGCTTAAGCATTTCCACGACCAGAGCCTTAAACCTCACAAAGCCCTGTGAGGCAGGGGAGTATTGTCCTCATTTTGCAGATGGGGAACTGAAGCACAGCAGAGTTACACAATTTTGCCCAACTGTAAGTGAATAACACAGCAGAGCATAGATCCAGCTTTGCAGCTGATGTCCATGTTGCCAATTTTTGCTAATTTTATCATGAGTCTTGCAATATGTGGTGTTTTTCTAAAGCTCCAGCTCCTGGAACCAAGTGATTACAGTAACTCCTCACTCAAAGTCATCCCGGTTAATGTTGTTTCATTGCTGCAATTAGAGAACATGCTTATTTAAAGTAGTGCAATGCTCCTTTATAACATTGTTTGGCAGCCGCCTGTTTTGTCCACTGCTTGCAGAAAGAGCAGCCCGTTATGGCTAGCTGGTGGGGGCTTGGAACCAGGGTGGGCCGACAGCCCGCCTATCAGCTCCCCACTCCCCTAAGTTCCCTGTGTGGCAGCTGCCCAATTGCCCTATCAATTGCCAGACAGTTCAACTGTTCCTTCCCCCACTGCCATGTGCTGCTCCTGCCCTCTGCCTTAAAGCTGCTCCTGGGAGCCTCCTGCTTACTGGGGGGTGGGCGGGGGAGAACAGTGCAAATGTCATGGTGTCCCCCTCCCCACTGCTGCTTTACCCCATCCAGAGAGTGGGCGGGACATGACAGGCCTCAGGACGGAGGGAGCTTGCTAGTAGCAGCTGCAGTCTCAACTTGCAGATCTACTTAAAAGGGCAGTGTACTTAGAGTGGGGTCGCCATACTTACAGGGGCAATGTGCATCATAGGGTGTACGTCTCTGCCTCTCTCTGCCATGCTGTCTCCCCTCCCTCCATTCCTGCCGCCTTGTAGAGTGTGAAGGTACATTAACGAGTTAACCCTTGAGGGCTCAGCTAAGTGCTAGTTCATCATTTAGCAGTAAGGCATTCCTGGGAAATATCCCACCCTCTGACTCCAACTAAGCTTCACAGTCATCATTGCTGTGTACAGTATTAAATTGTTTGTTTAAAACTTGTATTGTGTGTATATGTGTATGTGTATATATATATATATATATATATATAAAAATACAATCTTTTGTCTGACAAAAAATTCCCTGGAACCTAACCCCCCATTTACATTAATTCTTATGGGGAAACTATATTCACTTAACATTGTTTCATTTAAAGTAGCATTTTTCAGGAAGATAACTACAACGTTAAGGGAGGAGTTACTGTATGTGAGAATCTCTGCCTCCGGTGAAATAATTTCTAGCTGTGGTGCACAGTTGCAGAGAAAGGCTTGAAAGAAACTGTGAACCAAGTGCACCCTAAAGGCTCAGAAACCAGGCAGTAACTAAAAAGGAAGGAGAAAGAGAGATAGATTTTAAGCCACTGTCATAATTTTAGGCGTCTGACGTGATTTTTGAGTGGTTGGGGTTAGCAGTATGGTGCATGCCAGACAACTAACACACATAAACAGAGACATGCTCTGGGCCATGCAGTTCAGATCTGGATCCAAAACCAAGTTTCCCCGAGCCCTGATAGCATTTGGAAGCCTCTCTCCCCTTACAATGACAAGGCTGCTGCGGCTGATTTCGGAGCCTGCGTTTGGCTGGGCGGAGTCTTGCCGTGGGGGTCATTGTCCAACTGCAAAGGCCCAGTTCAGCACTATGCCGTGGCAGGGGCAGCCCTCGGTGTTGGAAGTTGGGAAGGGATCGCTGCGCTCCCCGTGTGGGGATGGGAGCTGCGGCGCACCCCGCTGCTGCCCAGGGGGATACAGCTGGCCGATCTGTGGAGGGCGAGTGCAGCAAGGGGAAGCTGGCCGGGGCTGGGTTGTTTTACCATGGCACCACCTCTTCCCGTCCGGGGCTCTAGCTCCCACCTCCAGGGGTAGTCGGGTCCCACTCCCGATCGACGCCAACCTGCCAAGGGGGGGACAATGTCTGAGCACAATCCGCAGCCTCTTGCCTCCCTCCTCCGGCGGCGCCCGCTTCGCTGACCTGGCTGGGATCCAGGAAGCACATGGTTTTCCATGGCGGGCATTTGCAGCTTCGCCCCGCCTCCTGCACCTCCTTGCTCCATCGACCGGCTGGGAATTCGCTGCTAAGCTAGAGACCTGTGGGGAAGACCGTGCGATACGTCCATATACATGCAGCAAAATAGTTGATAACAACAATATTGACCCACCCTAGGGTGGGTTATTTCCCAGATCACTGGGGGACATGAGTGCAAAACTGGATTCCCTTCCTGCAAAGACCGTGCTGCTCCCATAGCAACATGATGTGCAGTTGGCCCTGCTACTTACCACTTACAAAAATGGAGGAGTAGCTTATGTTTTCTTTCTGCATTTTGCATGATGTATACATATCTGCCAGCCAGAAACAGGAAAATATGGATGGGCTTCTGAACTTAAATAAAGTACACTGAGGTAGGAGAGCATTCTGGCAAGGCAAGCATGGGAATATGCCAGCACCAAGATTTTCAAAACGGGCATAAAGCTAGGCTCCTAGATTCATATTTATGCATGTAAGGCCTCAAACCTGAAGCTATATCCGTGTAGGCTGTTCTTTACCATGATACAAAATCCCATTGACTTCAGTGGTGGTCTCTATGGGTGCAGGAGCCCACCTGTGCAGGGCTCTTTGCAAGAATAAGGCCCAGATACAGCAAACATGCATAGTATTCACAATAGTCAAGTTAAGCCTGCCTGTAAGTGTGTTGAATGAGGGCCTAAGTGGCCTGATTTCCAGTATAAGTGGCTTGAGCATCCAATAATTCCCACTGAAGTCATTTTTTTAAAATCAGGTCACTTAATTATGTGCCTAAATTTTAGGCACCTGTTTAAAAAGAAAACAAAAACTTGACATAAGCATTTTGTATGATCTATTCTACAGCCTTATCGATGTCTGGCCTTTCTAACATAGGGTAGCCAGGAACCAGTTACCCTGGTGACTGTGCAGTCAGACTAAATGCGAGTGACTAGATCATGCTAGATCAGAGGAAAAGTGTGCATATGCCACTTAGAGCTGTAAGCTCTTTGGAGCAGGGACTGTCTTTTTGTAATGTTGTGTGTACAGTGCCTAGCACAGTGGGGACTCAGCATCTGATAAGCCTTAAGGGCTTCCAGTTCTACTGCAATACAAGTAATAGTTCATTGCTGTGTCTACACTAAGGCTTTAAAAAAAATTTCCACCATTGCTGTAGCTCCAGTGCAAGTCCACCAGCGTTAGCAGCAGCGGGGCGGAAGCACTAGTGTAAATCAGCTTGCGAACTTTTTATCACCATATCAAGTTAAAAGGTCAAGGGCCATTCACACCTTGTCTACACCACTGCTCCCACCTACTGTAACCCACAACGGGGGAGGGGGAGTTAAAGATCCCCCTCTGTGTTGATCCACAGAAGAAGAGTTGCTACAGAGCTTTAGCTAAAGCTGTGGCAATTCATGGTTTTAGCTCTATAGGTTCCTCAGTTGTATCCCCATATGGAAGGCCAAGAGGGTAGCTGTTATGCTGGTACCTATAGGCCTGCATTGGAGCTTGCAGCAACAGTATGAGATTTTAAGGAAAAGCTTAGTGTCAGAGGTGAAAGTAAGCCAATACGGTCCAGTACAGCATACCAGCAAGAGCCAGTACACCGTGCCAGACTGCACCGGCTTCTGTGGCTAGGATTTAAAGGGCTCAGAGCTTCCACAGCTGCGGGCAGCCCAGAGCCCTTTAAATCCCGGCCGTGACTCTGGCGGCTGGGCTGGGGCCGGGATTTAAAGGGCTCTGGGCTCTCCGCAGCGGCAGGAGTTCTGGACCCTTTGAATCCCAGCCCCAGCCTGGCAAAGTTTGGGGTTCCTCATGGCGGCCAGAGCCCTGGGCCCTTTAATTTGCCCTTGAGCCCCAGGGGGCTTCCAGCCACCACTTCAGCTGGGAGCCCTTGGTTGATTTAAAGGCCTTGGGGCTCCCAGCCACAGCCAGTGCCCCAGGGCCTTTAAATCTTGAGATGCCCTGCCTCTCCTGAATGAGGCCATCCCCCCCACACGCCCCCGGACTTCGGCAGTACCTGTAAGTCCTGTAAGTTACTTTCACCCCTGCTTAGTGTAAACAAGGTCAAAGAGAAAGTGAGAAAGCTCTGGGTGGGGAAGTATGTGTGCACTTGAGCACATTAAGAATCAATGCAGTAAGAAACAATGGATCTGATCTTTGCATCTGCCCAAGCTGTGCTTGGTGTGGGACGCACAGGGCAAAGATGGTAGTGTGTCACCTTTATACTCTCTTGGTCCCTGAGGCTACTAAAGACTAGTATAACTTGCCTAAGGAGTGCTTTAACTTGCATCAGCAGCTGATGTCCCCTGAAGAGTTATTTTATCAGCCAGGGAATGCTGGAGCACAAAAGTGTGATAGCCTTTCCTCCTCCCTTCCTGCCTAAGATAGCCCTATGGTATGGGCTGTGTGGGGAGGCATAGAGCCAGCTACTGAGAACCAGCCCTATTACAAATCTCCTAGTGGTGCTGCTTAAATTAAGCTGTTAAAATTAGAAGAAAAGAGCTTCCTTGTCTGTTCCACCAATCTTAGCTTTCTAAGATCCTACTTTATAAAGCTATAATAATCAGATGGATGGTATAGTAAACATGATTCAAACAACACTGCACAGCACCATCTTGTGGTGATCAGACAGTTCATCTTTTCTTCTGAGTTTGAGGTTTCCATTTGAGTTTGTCATGTCAAAGAATTTTCACATTAAGAAATTGTGATGTTTCTGAGGAAAATTTAAAAATGAAGAGATTTCTGGTGTAAGTGCACTGTAAGTCTCAAAACAGAAAAGACACAGTGTTGTGTCAAAAGTATGTTTTATAAACCTATGTTTCTTATAGCAATTTAGACCAAAACTGAAATATATATATATAAAAACATATTTTCCATCATTCATACCGTTTGCTCACTCCTAATTTCATTCAACACATCCATTATCAGTTTTGTGTTTCTTTCTTTCTAAATCAGATTTCTGGCCCAGAGGGAGTGAAAGTTCTTAAAAGGCATTATATGGCTCCTGTACTTGTAATTAAAAGAACTGTATCGGTAGGATAAGTGAGAAGCATTTTCTAAAAAGGGGACAGGAAACATGCAAATAGATAGAACTATCTAAAGCAGTGGTTCTCAAACTTTTTTTTTTCTGTGGACCACTTGAAAATTGCTGAGGGTCTAGGAGGACCACTTAATGATCTTTCCAAATGTTGTTTGTATGGTTAGCTAACTATTGTAGAGTGCTTTAGATAAAAGTGCTATATTAAAAAAAGTAGTAATAATTAATTTTTTTGTTCTACAAATAAAAGCATATAATTCATTTAATACATTTCTAATGTGATGGATGTGCCCTCTCTCCCCTACCTGGCAGCTCCTGAGCTGAGGCTGGGAAGAAGGGCTGTCTCTCCCTGGCAGCTGCCACTCTGGAGCTGGAGAAAGTTGCCATTTTCTCTGGCTGCCGCAACCCTGCACATCCCAAATTCCCCCCAACCCCTCTTCTCACCCCACTGCCATTCCCACCTACCCCTATCCCCACAAGGCCACCACCTAACCTTACATATGCAGCTTCTCCAGGGTCCAGGCACTTAATTAGTGGAGCCATGCCTGCGCGGCTCCACTAATTAAGTGAGTGGACCTTCATTCTCTTGTGTTCGGCCATCCAGGCACGTACCTTAGAGGGAACTATCCGCGGACCACAGTTTGAGAACCTCTGATCTGAAGTGAGGAACTTGCAGCAATAGCTGATGGGCCCCCAAAGAGTTTTTTTTATCAGTCAGGGAGCTGGAGCACAGAGGTGCTATAGGCTTGCCTCCTCCTTTGACTCCCTCCAGCAGTCAAAGCTGGAGGTAGGAGAGTTTCCAAAAAGGAAGAAAATGGAGTTGTTGAGAAAAATTCCAAGAACTCTGGAAAAGAGAACACAAGCTCAATTGCTAGTGTTATAACAATGGAGGAGGCAAGCCTATAGCACCTCTGTGCTCCAGCATTCCCCGGCTTGAAACCCTGAATGTTGCCTTACCTAATTTATCTGCATTTGAGGAAGTGGCATTCCTTGCTGGTGCTTAACCTGCTCTTTTTACAGTAATGGTTATTGTTTCATTATGGTACATTTTCTTTTCTGCAATGCAACTACTTTGTATTTAGTTTAAGTATTTTTAAAGTATTCCTCCAAGTGTAACAACACAGTTACCATATGTTATCTTTAATTTTTTGTCGTATTTCCAGAGATTGCATGCAAGTACAGCAGAAATGGAATCACTTACCCCTAAAAATCAGTTCACATTTTTCAATGGGGAATAATTATCACCCAGATCCAAATAATGGGCCAAATCATGCCATCGGTTATTAAGTGGAGCTCCCCATTGAAATGAATAGAGATTCACAGTATGGTCCAATGGGATTAGACTGTCTAGTTTTTCTAGAACAGCAATATTTTTAACAGACTATACCTGGGTCCTGCAGACTTTCAGAAGAGACTAGAATCCTAAGTAATAAGGCCATGGCTACACTAGAGAGTTGCAGCGCTGGTGAGGGGGTTACAGCGCTGCAACTTAGGATGTGGCCACACTTGCAAAGCACGGCCAGCACTGCAACTCCCTGGTTGCAGCGCTGGCTGTACACCCGGTCGAGCCTCGGGTGTAGGTGTTGGGGGTGCAGGGCTCCAGGTAACTGGCAATATGGCGTGGGGTCAGAAGTTTACATTCTCAGGCCTACGACTGCCTTTCGAGCTAAAAAATATGTTCCTTTAAAGTTAGCATGAGTACATGTAATCATTTATCATTTTCTTGTGTTCTTTTGTTTATGGTACAAGATGTAATCAATCAAAGGGGGGGGGGGTCAGTAGTATGGGTTAAGGATATAGTTAATTAAAAGATCGGGTAGTTAATGAATTGTAAATGATGAATTGTGGCACCTGTGAGCATCTTTGTAAACAAGTGGGGTATATAAGGTGGGGAAAAGGATAACGATTCGTGCATGATCTGAGATTTTATATCTCCTTGCACCTTATTTGATTCAAATAAAAATACTTGCTTCTCCACTCCAGTGTGGTCATTGGGGATATGCACACTGGGCAAACGAACCCCAACTGTTGCCCCCCTGCAACAGCTTTGGCGACCGCGGCAGGATGGTCTGAGGCTGAAAAATTAGCCTTGCCCGGACCCTCTCCGGTGGCCGACGGACTGAGACAGTCACTGATGCCCAGCGCCCACCGGTGCTTTCACCGGGGGCTTCAGTGAAGTCTGGTATGGTCGACCCCGGGAGGCACAACGGTGCAACGCCCCAGAAGGTGGAGAAGCTTTGGTCCCGAGTGACGGTGAGGAACCGGTCTCGGGGATAAGGCAGGATAAAAGTTAAAGGGTTTAATCTGTCACCTGCTAAGACCTGGGGATGCCCAGGGTCTCCCGGTAAGGAATGGGACAGGGACAGTCACAGGATAAGGTAGCGTGCACGCCTTTAGAATGCATTCTGGTTGCATTCTCGGTAATTGGAAAATCTTTGGAATGGATCCACTAACTAAAGGTAAACTAAAAAGATATTGTACAATAGACTGGCCTCAATATCAGCTGGAGGATCAGGAACGGTGGCCACCGGAGGGTTCAATTAATTATAATACAATCCTCCAACTTCTTTTATTTTGTCAGCAAACTGGTAAATGGAATGAGCATATGTATGGTCAGATATTTATGTCATTATGGAACAGAACAGATATTTTGAAGCAGTGTAATTTGATTCCAACAGGCTTAGGGAAGAGTTGTGAAAATGTTTAAAACTCATTTACTGTAATAGCAGGAGCGGGGCCACATTCGGCCACAGAACCCCCATTGTATGGTGACAAATTCCCATCAATCCCGCCAATTGAGCCCACCACAGGTTTGTACCCTTTAATTACTCAAACCCGAATCGCTCGCAATGCTACGGCTACTCAGGAGTTAACCACTATGCAGGTGTATTCTCATGTTCCTTTTAACCCTGTGGATTTAGCGGCTTTTAAAGCACAGGCAGGGGAATTCTCTACCAACCCCTCCCGATTCATTTCAGTTTTTGAAGGTTGTCTGGTTAGTCATAAACCTGACTGGGATGATTGCCAGGTACTTCTGCGAACACTCCTTTCGGAAGTAGAGCGGAACCAAGTTTTAGCTAAGGCACGGGCAGAGGCAGAAAGGAGACATGAACAGGATCCGGCTACCTATAAGGAGGCAAAAGATCAGGTCCCTTTTACTGACCCCCAGTGGAACCCTAATAAGCCTGAAGGTATGGGTCCTTTAACTAATTACAAAGAACTGTTGCTGTTTGGCCTACGTCACTCGGCAGTTCGCCATAACAACTGGGCAAAGCCTTATGAGATAGTACAGGAGCCAAAGGAGAGTCCGGTAGCCTTTCTACAGCGCATCCGGGATGCAATTAGACAGCATACAACAGCCAACCCTGAGAGTCCGGAGATTGAGGCAGTCATAAAGGGTATTTTTACCAGTCGGGCTGCCCCAGATATTAAAAGAAAATTACAAAAGAAGGAAGATCTCATGGGAATGACTATGGCTCAGATCCTGGAAACAGCTAACAAGGCTTACAGTCTTCAGGATGTAGAGAAGGAGAAGAGGCAGGTAAAAATGATGGTCACGGCAGTTCAGGCTGGCCGAGGGCGGCCCCCTGTGGGTGGAAGGGGCCATGTATATAGGGGTCGAGGTCGAAGGCGCCCTGGTTCCCAAGAAAGACGGCTGGGTCGAGAGCAATGTGCACTCTGCCGACAGGAAGGACATTGGAAGAATGAGTGCCCAAACCGGGAGTGTATCCCCCAGATGACAGCAGGGACCCTGACAGATTAGGGGGGTCAGGGGAAACGGATTACCCTACCCCCGGAGCCCCGAGTAAAAATGAGGGTAGGAAGCACTGAACTGGACTTTTTGGTAGATTCAGGAGCAGCCCGAACTGCTGTAAACCAGCCCCTCCCCTTGCCCATAGAGAGCTCTCTGGTGGTAACTGGGGCAATTGGAAAAGCAGCTTCGTGCTCAGTTTATGCCCCTGCTGAATGTGCTCTGGGGAAGACTATTACACACCGGCTTGTTTATCTCCCTAAATGTCCCACTCCGTTGGTAGGACGGGACCTCCTATGCCGGTTAGGGGCTACGTTGCACTTCTCTCAAGATGAAATTGTTCTCACTCTACCCCCTGAAAATGCCTGGGTTATGGTTTTGGAACCTGAATCTGAATCTACAATTACCTGCATCCCAGAATGGGAGGAATGGGAAGGCCAGGTGTACCCTTTGGTTTGGGCTTCAGGGACCCCAGGAAAAGCCGCTCATTTAAGTCCCATAACGGTGCAGCTCTTGCCAGGAAAGGGGCCAATTTGGATTAAGCAGTACCCCATCAAGAAGGAGGCCAGGGAGGAACTACAGAAAATCATAGATAAATTCCTGCAGTGCGGGGTATTACGGGAGTGTCACTCGGCTTGGAATACCCCTATTTTACCAGCCCAGAAACCTGATGGCAGTTATCGGTTGGTGCAGGATTTAAGAGCCGTCAACGAGCGGGTTAAGACTTTACACCCCCTGGTGCCCAACCCATATACCCTGCTAGCCTCTGTGGGGGGACAGTATTCATATTTCTCAGTTCTTGATTTAAAGGATGCCTTTTTCACGATCCCGGTGGACACACAGTCCCAGGAAATTTTCTCCTTCGAATGGGAAGATGCAAACAGGAATAAAAGGCAGCTGTGTTGGACGGTGCTGGCACAAGGATTTAAGAACTCCCCCACTCTTTTCGGTCAAGCTTTATCACGGGACTTGGAAGGATGGGAAAATGAGAACAAAGTCCTTCTCCTACAGTACGTTAATGATTTATTAATCGCAGCAGTGGGACTAGAAGTATGTCTCCAGGCAACCATAAGTCTTTTAAACTTTCTCGGGCTGCGGGGGTATCGCGTGTCAAGAAATAAAGCCCAAATTGCCCTCCCCGAAGTACGTTACCTAGGCTTCCAGATCAGACGGGGGAATGCCAGCTTTCAAAGGGGAGGCTTGAAGCTATTTGTCGAGTTTCTACTCCCCGGAATCGCAAGCAGCTCAGAGCATTCCTGGGAATGGCAGGATTTTGCCGCATATGGATTCCAGAGTTTGGATTACTAGCTAAGCCACTGTATGAATGTGTTAAAGGGACCGATCAGGAACCATTTTACTGGACAACAGAGGCAAATAATGCCTTTACCTTAATAAAAAGAAAATTGATGGAAGCCCCAGCTCTGGGTCTGCCCGATCTTTCTAAGCCCTTTCAATTGTATGTACATGAAAGAAAAGGGGTGGCCCTGGGACTACTTACACAGTTATTGGGCTCTTGGAAACGCCCAGTGGCTTATTTCTCTAAACAATTGGATCAGGTTGCTAAGGGGTGGCCGGCATGCCTACGGGCAGTTGCAGCTACAGCTCTGGTGTTAGAGGAAGCAGAAAAACTAACTTTGGGGGGGGGCTGTTCAAGTATACACTCCACATATGGTCCAAGCCTTACTGGACACAAAGGGGGGTCTCTAGCTCACCCAAGCTCAGGTAGCCCGGTATCAGGCTAAGCTCTTAGAGAACCCCGAAGTTACCCTGCAGGCTTGCCCCTCCCTTAACCCAGCCCTTGCTGCCAGAAACAGAGGGCCAAGAACATGACTGCTTGGAAGTTATAGATGCCCAGTATTCCAGCCATCAGGATTTGGAAGATCAACCTCTCCTTAACGCAGACTATGAGTGGTACACGGATGGCAGTAGCACTGTTGTAAATGGACTTAGAAGGGCGGGCTATGCTGTTGTGTCTCTCCATGAAACTGTGGAGGCAAAAAGCCTGACCCCTGGAACCTCAGCCCAACTAGCCGAAATAGTGGCTTTAACCCTTGCACTTGAATTGTCAAAAGGAAAAAGAGTTAATATCTTCACGGACTGTAAATATGCTTTTGGTGTGCTACATGCCCACGCAGGTCTGTGGAAACAAAGGGGATTACTGATGGCTCAGGGCTCCCCGGTCAAGCACGGGTTACAAATTCTTCGGCTTTTAGAGGCCGTACAACTCCCCTTAAAGGTAGCAGTAATGCACTACAGGCTCATCAAAAGAAGGATCACAGAATTAACCGAGGAACACTGCTAAGACTGTGGCTCTTAAACTTGTTAAAGAGATTTTTCCTAGATTTGGCCTGCCTCGATGGATGGAGTCTGACCAGGGAACACACTTCACCTCAAAAATTGTCCAGAATGTCTCGGATATCCTCCAGCTCAACTGAAAACTTCACACCCCTTGGAGGCCACAGGCCAGTGGAGTGGTAGAACGCACTAACCAGACACTCAAAAGGCACCTAGCCAAAATATGTCAGGAAGCGTCTTTAAAGTGGCTCGATGCTCTACCTTTGGTTTTATTCCGCATTCGAGCTCTTCCTAAGGGAAGAACTGGTTTAAGCCCCTTCGAGATTATGTTTGGAAGGGCATGGCCTATGAATGGTACCCCGATCCTGCTAGGAGAATGGGAGGCTGGGTGTGGATATTTGTCTCAGTATATGTGTTCTCTGTCCGCTGTTTTATGTTCTTTTTACAGGTACATTAAGGACTCTCAGCCACTCCCTTTGGATGCACCTGTCCATTCCCTACAGCCAAATGACTTCATCCTTGTCCGTACCTGGAAGGACGAACACCTCCTGGAAAAGTGGAAAGAACCCTATCTCGTTTTACTGGTGTCCCACACGGCAGCTAAAGTAGAGGGACACAAAAGCTGGATTCACTACTCCCGACTAAAAGCTGTATCTTCACAGCAGAATCCAGACCCCGAGCAGCGGACGGTTCAGCCTACTGGGACCGGAGCATCGGAAGATTTGGGACTCAAGTTATTATTTAAATGCAAATAACTCTAATTTGGCCATGTTTTTAATACTTGTATGGGTGTTTACTGTTTCTGGACAGCTGGCCCCTTTATCCTTCCGCTTCCCAGAAAATAACTGGTGGGCCCTGTTAGCTGTTACAGCCTCTAATTCTTCCCACTTTTGTGTAGGGAGTGGTTACACTTTAGGGTCTGTATTTACTACTTGTTTTGTGGAGGTGGCTATGCCCTTGCAAGAAATTCACAAATATATGGAACTTGCTGGTTTCAATATTAAATTGACAGCTGGGCATCTGTCTCGGTTTGGCTCTATCTCAAATCCTAAGCCCTATACGAACCAGCATCGTCTTCAGATTAGGCTAATGGCCGTGTCCTCAAATGTTACTCCCTGTTTTACTATTGTAGGGGCACAGAAGTTTGATACTAATTTAACCAACCATGAGATGAATTGTTCTGTTTCCCCAACCCCGACTTCTTATTTTTTTGCACACTTATACCTTCCCGTGGGTGGTTTTTGCTCTGCGGACTAACCGCATTTACCTATGTCCCAGCTAACAGTTCGGGAGGCCCTTGTTCTCTCGGACGATTAACCATGGGGGTTGTCCCTGGCCATCCTCTAGTTTTAAAGACACCTAGACCTACCCGAGCCCGGAGGGCTTGGCGTGGCCTGCCTCTGGACGAAACATGTGATTCTAAGGTAAACTTGGTGCCTAAATCTCAGGCCATAGCCCTTGCTACTTCATTGGTCGGAGTCCCAGGCCTGGCCTTAGATGCAGAGCTCTAGCTTGCTAAAGTGGCCTGTGCCCTTGCCAAGTCCATTAATCTAACTTCCACTTTAATCTCTGACTTGGCCTCGGAACTCACAGGGGTCCGAGAAGCGGTACTCCAAAATCGCGCTGCAATAGATTACCTCCTCTTAAGGCATAATCATGGCTGTGAGGAATTTAAAGGTCTCTGTTGCTTTAACCTTTCTGATCACAGCCAAAGCATTAAAAATAGACTAGCTAAGTTGCGTGACATTGTCACTCACATAACGCAAAATAGTGACAATGATTGGTGGGGTTCTTCGGGTTTTGGTAATTGGTTTGGGTGGCTTAAAAGCATTTTTACCTCCCTGCTAGTAGTCATAGCGATTGGTTTGCTCTTCTGCTATGGTCTGCAGTTAGGAGTGCCTTGTTGTAAAAGTTGTCTGTCTGCCCTCCATCAGCCAACAGAAATGTACCCTCTTAGGGCAGTCTCGCTGCCAACATCAGGTGGCTTGCCCTTTGACCTTATTCTAAGTAATGAATATGAGAAAACTCAACGAAAGGCCTTTGAGTATTCTCAAAGGGGGGATTGTTGGGGGGTGCAGGGCTCCAGGTAACTGGCAATATGGCGTGGGGTCAGAAGTTTACATTCTCAGGCCTACGACTGCCTTTCGAGCTAAACAATATGTTCCTTTAAAGTTAGCATGAGTACATGTAATCATTTATCATTTTCTTGTGTTATTTTGTTTATGGTACAAGATGTAATCGATCAAAGGGGGGGGTCAGTAGTATGGGTTAAGGATATAGTTAATTAAAAGATCCGGTAGCTAATGAATTGTAAATGATGAATTGTGGCACCTGTGAGCATCTTTGTAAACAAGTGGGGTATATAAGGTGGGAAAAAGGATAATGATTCGTGCATGATCTGAGATTTTATATCTCCTTGCACCTTATTTGACTCAAATAAAGATACTTGCTTCTCCACTCCGGTGTGGTCATTGGGGATACGCACACTGGGCAAACGAACCCCAACTGTTGCCCCCCCGCAACATAGGGATTCCAGCGCTGGTGATCCAGCGCTGGTCAGCAAGTGTGGACGCCCACCAGAGCTTTTATTGACCTCCGGGGTATAAGGAGTTATCCCAGAATTCCTGTCCACAACAAACCGGAATAAAGGGAGAGCTCGGAGTTCAGCCAAACTGCTTATTTAAAAAACAAACACAGCTCCTGTTTGCTGAGCGAGCGGAGGCAGGGAGGGGAATTACTTTGGAATGTTCACAGCTGTTTGCTTGAAGAGAGAAACAGCACGCTCACACGGCGGGGGGGGAGGGGGAAGTCCGTGTTGAGCAGTTGCTGATCTGGTCTGACGGGTATTTAGTAGTACATAATTTGCATTTAGTGAATGAGAGAGGAGTGGGGGAAGGGAGTTAGAACTTTTAAAATGATTGAAGGTAGGCACAGTCCTTAGAACTTGCAAGGCAGGGAGCTGAGAACAGTGTCAACTCCAAAAATCCATTCTGTCTGTCTCCTCCACGCTCCCTGTCACATTCCACCCCACTCCCCTCTTTTGAAAAGCACGTTGCAGCCACTTGAATGCTGGGATAGCTGCCCACAATGCACCACTCCCAACAGCGCTGCAAGTGCTGCAAATGTGGCCACACTGCAGCGCTGGTAGCTGTCAGTGTGGCCACACTGCAGCGCTGGCCCTACACAGCTGTACGAACACAGCTGTAACTACCAGCGCTGCAAAACTGTAAGTGTAGCCATGGCCCGATAAGTAAGGCTTATCTGTCTTTCTCTCGTCATGCACTTCTATTTCCACAATAGGTAGAACTATCTTCTTTCTGGAGACTCCTACCATCATAATTTTAATATATAAAAGGATCCTTACTGTTTTAGTGTTTGATATTAAAAATGTTATATATTAAACATGAAAACAGCAAGGATCCTTTTCAAAAGCTAATGTGTAATGGCCAGGATCAACCAAGATACTACTTCACACTTGGATTCCCTGATCCCATCAAAATGGAGAGGACAATATGTGCCTTAAAAAATGTTCTAATGACTGCTGTTTTTAAACAATCTTTCAATACTGTTGGCGCTTCACAGTCATATAAGGAAGTTAGTTGTTTTTTTTAATCTATGGTGCACGTGGAATCTTATTCCACACAGTAGCTGAAGTTGAATTAGGAATGCATAGCCCTGCTTTATTCTGTAGTCTATTCACATGTGGGAGTCATATCCTATGGAGCCTTGCTACATTTAATACACATAAGTGTGCATTAAATGAAACAAAGTCTTGCCTCTCTTTTGAAAAAGCACTATAGAATGTAACAGGGATGAAACCAATAATGTTTCGTATACATTTAATAGGGTTCTCTATATATGACTATGGAACCTATAGGAAAATACACATGCTATTCTGTTCTATGGATTATTTTTTTAGCCACTATGGCTTCTACAACAGGGGTTTATCTGTTAAATTCTACCAGATGGTAGAGCGGGGGAAAAACACAAACACGCATGCCACTGGAAAGGTTATCATTTCATCAAATTATATAGTATATTTCCTTAAGTGCTCACTAAGCACCCATCTTGTGTAGGACACCGTTCTGCTATAGAAAGTAGTTTTATATTATGGAATGTCTTATTTTTATTTAAAAAACACAACAGATTTCATACAAAAAGTGGATGAAAAGAAAATTAAGATCCTGATCCTGTTTTCAGTGGGCATCCTTGCTGATGTAGGTATCAGCCCATGTAGCTCCAGTTGCAGGATCATGGTCTACACATTCAGACTGAAGCATTCCAAAATCAAGAAATTATGAAGTTAAAGTTACTTGTGCAACCGTAACTCTGTCACCTTGTATGTATGTATTTACAGGAGTCCTTAACTACATAATCACCTTCTTGTTCCTCCAGGTCTCAGATCACATTTAGTGTGCTGTGAATGACCCCGGGGTGCTCTCACTGATTAGTGAAAATAAACATAGTTCAGTTGCCTCATTCACTGTGAACCATGCAACCTGCACATTGACTGAGGCACGGATCCTTTAGAAATAATAGTATGGGATCACATAATTAAAGATTGTATTGAAATGCATAAGCAAACGAGGCCAAGTAAAGGTAAGTAGGCAACCTTAAATTTGGCATCCCCTGACTTCTGACGACTTCATTTTGCAACCTTAATGTAGAATAATATGATTTTACATAAGGAGTTTAAATATATCTTGTTATAATGGTCAAGGTCCTTTTCTCCTTAAATCTGCCATTAGCACATGGTATTTTGCCAAATTTTCTAGGAAAGGTTACCACAGAATCAAAAATAATTGTTTTTTTTAGTAGCTGTTGTATGTTATGGTCGTTGTGCTTGAGTTGACTTTTCTTATTGATATTTAGCCTAAACAATTATTTTGTTAGGTTGCTATCCACAAATATGGATTTTATAATTATAATTAAGGCTACATTTTAGTCATGAGTATTTTTAGTAAAAGTCATGGACAGGTCACAGGCAGTAAACAAAAATTCACAGCCTGTGACCTGTCCATGACTTGTAGTATAAACTCCTGACTAAATCTTGGATGGGGGGCGACCTAGGAGTGCTGTGGGTGCTCAGGGGGACATCCTTGGGGCCGCTGCCACAGCTGCTGAGTGGGCAGCCTGGGAACCCCGCTGGTGCTTGGTGAGGGGTTGGTAAGGCTGGCAGATTACCTACCTGGCCCGCACCTCCCCAGAAGTGGTGACATCTCCCTCTGCTCCTAGGCAGAAGTGTGGCCAGGCAACTCTGCGCGCTGCCTCCATCCTGAGTGCCAGCTACCATTGTCCAGGAACCATGGCCAATGGGAGCTGCGGGCAGTGTGTTCAGGAGGAGACAGTACACAAAGCCCCCTGGCTGCACTTCTGCCTAGGAATGTCACCGCTTCCAGGGAGCCACTCCGAGGTAAGCACCACCCAGAGTCCTCACCCCCTCCTGCGCCCTAGCCCTCTCCCACACCCAAACTTCTGCTGCTGCTGGAGGAGAGGGCACGGTGGCCCAAGACTGTCCCAGCAACAATCAATGCGGCTGACCCAGGAGCTGCCTGACCTGCTCAGCCAGGTCCCAGGCTAGCTGCACCAGCTGCTGCAGAAGTCCTGGAAAGTCACGGAATCTGCAACTTCTGTGACAAACTCATAGCCTTAAATTATAAATGAACACGCGTGGAGTGGCCACATGTATTATAATACTTAACTTAGTTCCCGCAGCCAACCATCCAAACTCTTCTTCCATAACTCTGCCTACCTCTGTCATCATAGTTTACACTTGTCTTGATCCTGATTTTGCTGGAAAAACTTAATTCACTCATTAGGAACCAATTCTGCAAACCTTTGGTCATGTGAGTAGCCCCACAGACTCAATGGGGCTACTCATGTAAGAATTACCCAGGAGTGTGGCATTTGCAGGATCGACCTAATCACTTCCTCTCTGCATGTCAGTCCCCTCTATTATAATATTTTCAAAATCTTCATTCACAAAACTTAAGGAGCAGAAAAAAAATCCAATCCAACACACACATCTGGACTACTCTCTCATTCAAAGAATTAATGCCATTTCACCCGAGAGTTCTAGTTGTCTCAGAGCCTAGTTCAAAACTGATTTGGAAATCTCTCACTCCACCTATAGATCAGCCATGATAATGATGATTCCAGAACAAGGATGCACAGCAATTTTTTCTGTTCTAAGCCTTGAGGTAAGAAGTGCTGCATTATTTTCATCTAGGAAATGTCTTAACCTTTTAAACCTTTATCAGAACAGATCTTGCGCCAGCTTTCTATGTGTAATGGCCACAGAGTAAGGACAATATTGTAATCCTACTGTATCTTTATTTCTTTGAATGAGTGTTGGTAGATAAGCATTTCATAATGTTGCAGTTCAATGAAAAGCCATGGCCTTAAGATTATCATCCATTTCCACTGTATTTGGAAGAATCCTAAAAGCTAATTCTCTCTTTCCTTTAACTTTCCTCTTCTAGTCAGATATACTGTTTCACGCAAAACCTTAGGCACTGCAGAGCCTGGATGTGGTCCGTGCAAATAGGGGGAAAAGAGTTGATGTAACAATTCCTAATGACACCTTAGAAATTCACCAGTCTTCCAGTGGATACAGTATGAAAAATATATACCTTGTAAACAAATCAAATAGTTTAACCTTTGCTAATGGAACTCTTAGTAATCAATATACACAAATTTTAGAGACCACATAGACTTATTCTTCATACAGAAAAGTGTGAATGGCAGGTAATATTGTTTCACTCTTGGCAGACAGCAGAGTAAATCAATAAGCAATCAATGCCTTCTCTAATGGTTACTTTGACCTAACATGATTCTAAAGTTATGTAAGTGATCCATAACTGGAAAAACTATGCAATGCAAAAATTCAGTACCAGAAGATTATACAGAATAATAAATAACCAAAATAATTTATGAAAATACAACTTCAAATATAAACTGAAATAGAGTTGTAGGATATCTTTATTTAACTCTGATAAAGCTTGATTAAAGGATGACAGACACACCAATAAACATTCAGTCAGCAGCAACTACCTATTTCTAGGCACCTTTGAGTTAACAGAAGGCAGCCTTCATACACCTAGCCTGTGTCCAGGAGTGGTGCCAGAGTTTCTGGCACCCTAGGCAGAATTCGGGGGCAGCATTTTGTGTTCGCCCCACGGGGCGCGCAGGAGCTTCCGGTTCTGCTCCCATCGTGCAGCCGAAGAAGGAACCATCCGCCGAAATGCCGCTGTCGCCTGCGGCAGTCATTGAGCTGCTCAATTGCCTGCCACCATTTTCCACAGCACGTTGGCAGAACGTCCTTCTTCCGCAGCGTGACGGGAGCGGAAATGGAAGCTCCCGTGCGCCCCATGGGGAGCACACAAAATGCCACTCCCTGAATCCTGGCACCCTAGGAGACCACCTAAGGTCACCTAATGGAAGCGCCACCCCTTCCTGTATCTACTTACTTATATGTATCTCATCACCATAGCATTTTATCCACACAATATTTATGTGATATAGGGAAATTATTATTCCATTTTACAGATGAGAAACTGAGGCACAGGGTAACCGAAGTTACTACAATACTACAGGAATGCTATGGCAGACTCAAAAATGAACCTAGACTACAAAGTCTTAGCTCTATGCACTAGATAACCCATCCTTCCACCACTTACTCCGGAAGAGATAATGAAATATGTACTGTAGTTTACAGGTCTGGATTTATTATCATCTGTGTACAGTACTTTATATTTCACTTAAACAGCAACAGAAAAACTAAATGCTAAATCCACTCTAGTTAGCAAATAATAAGGTACACAGTTGTAGGAGCTACAGTAGAGATAGAAATGAAATAACATTAAAGTCAGATGTTATTATCCCTCTATTCTCACCACTATTGCAATTCTCATCCTTCTAGACCAGACGTGGGCAAGCTACGGCCTACAGGCCACATCTGGCCTGCGGGACCGTCCTGCCCGGCCCCTGAGCTCCCGGCTGGAGAGCCTAGTCCCTTCTCCCGCCACCATGCCACCGCATGGGCTGTGCTCTGGGCTGCCACTCCCACTGGGCAACATGGGGAGTGCAGCTGGCTCTGGACAGGTGTCGCGGCTGCAAGCTCCTGCTGCTGATAAGGGGGTGGGGAGTGGGGGAGTTGGGTAAGGGAGTGGAGGGTTCTGGAGGGCAGTCAGGGAGGAGTGGGTGGTTGGATGGGGTGGAGGTTCTGGGCGGGCGGTCAGGGGATGGGGAACAGGGAGGGTTGGTAATGGGAGTCCCGGGGAGCCTGTCGGGGGCAGGGATGTGGATAGGGGTCAGGAGGGCCATCACGGGACACGGAACAGGGGGAGGTTGGATAAGGGAGTGGTATCCCGGGAGGCAGTTAGGGGCAGGGGCCCCCAGGAGGGGACGAGGAGCAGAGAGCGGTCAGGGGACAAGGAGCAGAGGATGGTTGGATAGGGGGTGGGAGTCCCAGAGGGGATGTTAGGGGTAGGGGTGTGGATAGGGGTTGGGGCAGTCAAGGGACAGGGAGCAGGGGATTTGGATAGAGGGCAGGGGTCCCAGGAGGGGGCGGTAAGGAGACAAAGAGCATGGGGATTGGATGGGTTGAGGGTTCTAAGGCGGGCAGTCAGAGGGTGGAAAGTGGGAGGAGGCGGATGGTGGTGTGGGCCAGGCTGTTTGGGGAGGCACAGCCTTCCCTACCCGGCCTCTCCATACAGTTGCGCAATCCCGATGTGGCCCTCGGGACAAAAAGTTAGTTTAGAACAGGGGTGGGCAATCTGTCTAGTTCAACCATTTTCTGTAAAGCCACCAAGCAAACAAAATATCCGTAAGCCAACTGCCTTAAAATCTGGGGTCCAGAATTCATAATTACAGAACACAATTACTCTGCAGTGTTCAAATTGTTACCAAGTTGCTATGCTGTAGATTTCTATTATATAACATATGTATAATATTGATAATCAGCTTGGATTTTCTGTACCTAGATGAATTTGTTGTGTCTTGCTGCAAGAAGATACCTAGTAAGCAGTGTGACATAAAGTACTCAAAGTACTTTTTATACAGTTATGATCTCATCCAAGGAAACTGCCTGCTGTTGTTTGTTTTTACTGGATTCAGGGAAAAATGACTTTGGGTACATTTTTGTGTATAAACAAGATTACACCAAGAATATACCTGACTCCTACCACCAATTTCTCTTCCAAAGGGAAACAACTATGAAAGGCCTCATATTTGGCTAAATATTTGGGCCAAAGGAATAGTAATACTTTGCACTTCTATATTGCCTTCCATTCAAGAACCTCAGAGTGCTTTAAGACTGTAAGGGTTTGTCTACATAGAAAAGATTTTTTTTTTCGGTATAGGTATTTCCACTATAATTAAACTGGTATAACTATTGCAAAAAAAATGCATCCATGCTGCTTTGTTTATGCTGGCTTAATCTACTTCCCTTTGAAATCACTGCACATACGCAAGATGGAATATGTTTTTCAAAATAACTCCTCTGTATTCTAGGTAGATATCAAATGTTCTACTATTAGGCTCAATGCTTTCTGGGATTTTTCCTCACACCTTATTGTGGAATACCTACCATAACCTAACAGAAATCTGGGACTTGTACTCAAAGTCAGAAACTCCCATGATTCCTTTCCTGGTACCCCATAATTCATCTGGTTTTAGCAGAGCAGTACCATTTTCAAACTGATATCAGGCAGAATGGAGGAAGCACTGCTGCGCACCACAATCTTGATCATCATTAATAAGAGGCAGGGTCCTTCAAACGTATTGGCAATCACGGAGGCTGGTGGCTTTGGATGAATTGGAGGATGGCTTGGCAGTCGCCATGAGCATTACTGCCGTGACACCATGTGAATACTGCTAGAGGAGGAAACTCTCCTGCTAGCTCTGCATGATAATTTCCTGGGGCAGCTTCAGTTGATGGAGTGCCACTTCTGGGCTTGGCCAGCTAGCACCAATTAGTGGTACAGAATAGTGCTGTTGAACTCTGATGACGCTAGCAGTGCAAGCAAAGATTCAGGATGCAGAAAGCTACTTTCCTCAAGATCTGTGAACAGCTTACCCTAAGGATGCAGTAGTGAAACACCTACATGACAGTTCTCCTCAGCATGGAGCAGCACATGGAAGCTCGCTATGCACGGTAGCAACTGCTCAGTAACTAGATTCCAGTTTGGTGTTGGTAAGTCAGCTGTCAAGGCTGTTCTCATTGAGAGGCTGCTGCTTCCCCAGATTGTAAAGCTGGACAATGCACAGGCTGTTGTTTTGGATTTGCATTGTTGGGGTTCCTGAATTGCATAGGGACCTTTACTGGGACCCACATATCTATTATTTCTCCCCATCCACTGCAGGCTTCAGAGTTCATCATCGAGAAATACCTCTTGCTGTTGATGATACAAAGCCTGGTGACCTCCATGGTAAGTTCACCACTATTAACATGGGCTGATCTGGAAAGGTCCATGATGCCAGGATCTTTAGAAACTCACCTCTGTTTTATGCAATGAAAAAAATGGAACTTTAGCCCCTAAAACTGCTCTGGACACTAACAGTGTTTTGATTGCTCCTGTTCTGAGAGACCCAGCTTAGCCATTGCTTCCCTAGTTTATGAAACCTTTCACTGGCCACTTAGAAAGAAGCTGTTTAACTATACTCTGACAAAATGACAGTGGAGCTTCCTTGAAAGCCTGAAGGGAAGGTAAAGGTGTCTCATGACAAGACTAGAAGTTTGAGTAATATCTACCTTTTACATAGATGTCATGGGTGCCAGCTGTGTTTTGCACAACATCTGAGGGCGAGGGAGAGTCCCTCCCTGGTGGGTGAGAAGCAGAAGTTAAGAGACTTTCTAAATTATATGAACAGTCAAAGAGGGTGCCTTTGCAAAATGCCCCAGCTGTTCAGGTTTGGATAGGCCTGAGGGAAGGGATCTCGTCTGTCTGACAGAGGACCTGCAGCAAACAGGATGCTTTCTGGGGGCAAACTGTCCAGCATATAGAGGGGTTTCATGGTGGCCTGCCTGGAAAAAATACAGTCCAGCTGCTCATAGTAAATGCATGTGCTGTGAGCATTCTCAGCAATTTCATTTTTGTCTCTTGTGTTCTTGTAATTCTGCCAGAGCTCTTTGGCTTTTGGCACAGCACTGGGCCATGCCCCAGAGTACCCCTTCTGCATTTTCTGCACGTGCTATTCATAAATATTTGCATTGCAGCGATTCCTGTTAAGATGAGACAGGACATGCCCTCTCCTCTCCATAGCTTCTGGAAAGGAAGTCCAGGACCTCAGAATGGGACCAAATAGATGCAGGGTCATGACTGGTATACTAGATTCAGTATATGAATTTGCCAGTAGCCAGAGTTGCAAAGGAGTGTGTTGAGGTGTGCGCTAGGGTTTAAACAGGAAAGTGGTCAAGATAACCCTAGAGCAGTGGAGTGCACATGGATGACCAAACGTGCTCACCCAGATGTGAGGCAATGAAGTGTGGAATAATAGCAGGAGCGAGGACTATCTGAAGCAGCACAGCTAATTCAAAATGAGGATGCATCCACCTGAACCTAATAGCAATATAAAACTTATTTTGAAAGTTCTGTTGCTTCCAAAGCAGGTTTAATGAAAACAGGATAAAGACACCAGCTAAACTGAGAAAATAACTTTTGTGTATGGATGTAAGGTAGTTTGTGCCAAAGAAACTAAATTACAGTAAAAAAACAAAACAAACAAAAACCCCTCTCCTGTATACACAAGCCCCAAAATGCATATGGATGGTGCAAATGTACATGGATTGTGCACTCGGGAAGACAGGCAGAATCTACCACCAGTCCAGGCCCCAGAACAGCCACTCCGTGGCCACTACTTCAACCTATGGGCTGAAGTAGCCCATCGTAAGTGAGAGCATCTAGCCAGTGGATCTACTTGCCCAACTCTCTAAAAGATCCTCTGTGCTATCCTGTCACCACCACCACCCCAAACACAGAGAAGCCTGTTCTATGCCTTCCATGGCCTAGAAGGGAAAATTTGTCTGTAACAGAGTCCTCAAAAGGCCAGGTTGCCTACTGATTAGCACACCCAGTTTCCAGTGCCACACCTCCCAGAAGAAAAGGTCTTCAGTCCAGTTCCTAACCTTTGCATGTGGCTTAGCTCCACATCAGGGTTTTCAACATCTTTACTCTCTCCTTACTAGAGGCGTGTGTGGAAATAAGGCTTGTGCCCCTCCTGCAACAAGACAGTTAGCAGGGGAGCCCATGCCCTCCCACTCCACCAGGCTCTGACTCAGAGTCCTATGAGAAACAGTGTCAGGCACTCTGGCACGCCCCCAGAGCTGCCTCCTTGGATCACTTCCTACTGTCTCCCCCTACAGCTTGCAAGCCCAACATGAGATAGAAAAAGATAAGTGAACCTTCAGCCCCAATCAGCCTCAGCAGGCAGTCTTTGTCCTCACAGGGAGGCTTTTTCAGGAGCCCTCAGGATAAATAGGTCAATCATCCTCCCTCATCTCAGTTTAGTTGCTCCCTTCTAAGCTTCATCTCCATTTGGTGCATGCTCTGCAGGTTTGGATGGCTGGAGCTACCTGAGATGAGTATCAGAGGGGTAGCGGTGTTAGTCTGGATCTGTAAAAACAGCAAAGAATCCTGTGGCACTTTATAGACTAACAGACATTTTGGAGCATGAGCTTTTGTGGGTGAATACCCACTTTGTCAGATGCATGGGCATGCACTGAGATGAGTACTGTCCTTTAACCCTTTTGGGCCAGTGTGGGGTTTGGCCATCCCATTTACATTGTCCTCTATTAATTTAATAAATTTCAAAATGTTTTAGGCTAGGTGGAGGCTCCTGATGGCCACACATTGTCAGCACCAGCCCCCTCTCCTATCAGCCAGCCAGAAAGGAAGCAAACCTCCAACAATCAAATTAGCCCAATACCATGATTTTTCCAACAGTGGAGATGCAGAAGCAGACATTCCCCAATTCTGCCTCCTTGTGGTTGGACAAATCTCGGTATTGGGATAATTTCAGGATTTCCATGCAGTCTGTGAAATCGTCATTCACACAGGGGCTGACCACAACTGCACCCACCCTGAGCGCCGACCCTGCCAACTGCGGCCAATGGGAGCTGCAGGGGCAATGCCTGTAGGCAGAGGTGTGCAGAGACCCCTCCAGCCCCCTGCCTAGGAGCTGCTGCTAGAGAGGGGTGCAGGTTGCTTTCGGGAGCAGCCTAAGGAAAGCACTGCAACCCTCACCCTCTCCCACGCTCAACTCCCTGCCCCAGCCCAACCCCCACACCCAAACTCCCTCCCAGAGCCCAACTCCTGCCCCCCCAGACCAGAGCCCAACCCCTGCCCCAGACCTGAGCTCCCACCCAAACTCCCTCCCAGAGCCCAGCCCCTGCCCCCCCAGACCAGAGCCCAACCCCTGCCCCCCAATCCTCTGCCCCAGACCTGAGCTCCCTCCCAGAGCTTTGGGCAGGTGTGGGGGGGGTCGGACCCGTTCGGGGCAGCTGGCCCAGGGAGGCCGGGCACCCTCTGGGCCTGGCTGCCTCCCATTCCCCCTCCTGCGCTGCCTGCAGGGTCAGCAACGGGCAGTTATCCCGCACTGCGCTTTCACTTGTACTGCCGCATCCCTCACGAGGGAACCGTTGTGCCTGTTGCAAAAAGTCTGGGACACGAACAGGACCAGTGCGCATGCGTATCACCACCCTCCCTCAGCCCTTTCACGTTGGTCCGTCCTCTGGTCCATTTCCAAGAAGACGCGGGAAGCGAAGTCGCCAATAGGGGGACAGCACCCCCGGACCACGCCCCCTAAATCTCTCTCTGTGGATAGGACCTACCCCCTCCGCTCCGGCGGCATCGCCCCTGGTCTTGCGCATGCGCTGTACGCCGGCGGCAGGTGTGGCCTGGTGGTGCGGCCGCGGCGCGAGGCCCAGCGCGGGGCTGGTGGCTCCTATGAGCAGGCGCTCGCGCTGCTCGCCCGCCGCCGCCAGCTCGGTGCTGAGGGGACTGGTCAGCTCGGCTTTCCTCTGCCTGGCCCGGGCCATGAGCCTGTGCCGAGCCCCGCCGAGCTGCGGGGCGGGGCCCTCGGACGCCGGCTCCTCCCCCGCCCGCCTGAGCCCCGCTTGGCTGCGGCTGCCGCAGGTGCCGGGCGCCGACCCCGGCAGAGCCAACGACCTGTTGCTGCTGCTGCCGCCGCCGGAGCAGCCGCAGCCGCCTCGGCATCATGTCGTCTATTTCCCGGGGGACGTGCAGGTACAGGTACCGGCCGGCGGGGCGGGGAGACGGGCCAGGAGCCGCACCGAGCCGGCGCGGGGGCCGAGCAGACCGACCCGCTGCCCCGCGCTGTTCCCTTCCCCAGCGCAAACTCATGGGGGCGGGGCGGCCTCCTGCCCCCCTCCCAGGGACGGGGGCAGCCCTGGTGTGGTCTCCCTGTGCTACTAAGTCAGGCTAAACCCACTGGTGCAAGGGGAGTAGAGTTATGGTGTGTTGGGGGCGGAGCCTGCTGCCCTCATAGCTCCTGGCAGTGTGTCCATTGCAAACAGGTCATACCCACATCAAGTGTTCATACAATGGAGGAAGCTAAAGGCATGCTGTGAAGTGGTGCACATGGGAATACTGCTCCTTCGGGCAGGGATGGTGTCCCTAGCCGCTGTTTGCCAGAAGCTGGGGATGGGTCACTTGGTGATTACCTGGTCTGTTCATTCCCTCTGGGCACCTGGCATTGGCCAGTGTCGGAGGACAGGATAGTGGGCTAGATGGACCTTTGGTCTGACCCAGTATGGCCATTTATGGTTAAGTCCATAAATGGCTATTAGCCAGGATGGGTAAGGAATGGTGTCGCTAGCCTCTGTTTGTCAGAGGGTGGAGATGGGTGGAAGGAGAGAGATCACTTGATCATTGCCTGTTAGGTTCACTCCCTCTGGAGGTGCCTGGCATTGGCCACTGTCAGTGGACAGATACTGGGCTAGATGGACTTTTGGTCTGACCCGGTATGGCCATTCTTATGTTCTTATTCTTATGGCAAGCATTATAAAAATGCTGTGATAGATAAATACAGTCCTGTCCACTAGTGTGGAATATTAGTGTGATTATCTTATATGGCATGCATTGCAACTCATTGTTAAATATATTGGGTGTTTGGATCTACTAGGAGCTACTTACATTAGGATATGGTGAGAGTGTTTACAGTTAAGTAGAGTGAAAGTTGATGCCTGATTTGTTTCATCTCCCTCCTGTGCGCACTGCAGTTCTGGTTAGAGTGAACAGCTCTGTATTGTACAATTGAATTGTTTTGTTAGGGTGAAAATAGAATTAACTAAGATGATGTGTACATGTGTATGAAAATTATTTAAAAAATCTAATAAAACAAGATTGTTGTGAAATCGAGTGGTCAAAAATTAAGGTTGCTCTAGAATGTTAGCAATTTACCCATACGTTATCAGTAATCTAACAAGAAACAGGATATGATAAATCTCAAACTGTGGAGCAGCTTTAGCTCCTATAGTCTTCTGGCTCTTGAGTGCTTGGTTTAAGGTTCAGTGAACAGAGGGGAAGCAGGCATGGATCAGCATTCATGTTGTGCTCCCTGTCAGTGCCTGGGCAAGCTGAAGCTCCAGAGCAGACCAAATTCAGTGATTCACTCTGGTCACAAGCAACCTGAGGCACTTGTACATGTGCTAAGAAGAAAACTGTCTCTCTTTCTGACAGTTACTCCCCATGCATTAATGAATTATAAAATGTTAAGTCTAGCTATTTAGATTTGGAAGCTAATAAGCTACACAAGTGAAGTTTATAAACTGCTTGAACCAGGGCTTGTAGGCTTGTTCTTTCACAAACTCTTACCTAAAACTAGTAAGTAATGTTTCTTGGCCTGAAAGTTCTTGACACTGGCATCAATAATTGAGCTGTTCAGTTACAATAACTTATTGTGACTTCTGTAGTTACTTATTGTGGCAGTTGGGAGCATTTGAGTGGTTTACAGTCACTAACAAATTCATACTTGCAATGTATTTCTGAGGTAATGAAGTATTATTTATTGCACAGATGGGGAACTGAGACTTAAAAGAGATTGAGGCCCTGATCCTGCAAAGGCTTACTCACATGTTTAGCTTTGTCTCTGAGTAGTCCAATTGACTTCAATATTTCTATGGTGAAGAAAGCACAAGAGTAACATTTTGTTAGGGGAAAAAACCCTTTTCCTCCATAACCAGAATGAAGCAAAAAAATCCTGCACAAACAAAATTTTTTCTGGCTTTTTAATGTTTTACGGTTTGTGACTGTGCAAAGAATCATAGACTTTGTCCTCTGTAAACTAGGTCTGGCTTGTCAAGAGTCATGTGTCATTTCTCTTGCATTATCCTTCATGAAAAGCTAATCAATTCTAGTCCATTAACAGAAATAGGGCTGTAGAAGACCACCCATATTTCTGAGAGTTGTTTTTGTTTGCACTACTAGCCAGTTGGATATAAGTGGAATGCATTAACCTATCTTAAAAAGAAATGAGATCAGTGATGTCTTTGATTAGTTTCCTGTGTATTCTTTATCCTTAAAGTGATAAAACTAGTTTTACATTTTAAATTTTAAGGCCAAACAATAATGGTGAATTAATATTTTTGTGAGGCTGAATATAATTTAATGTAATCTGTAGTCTACAGAATCTTAGCCTTTTGAAGTGGGAATTCACCAGAACACAATAAAAATCAACACTTGGAGACTGAAGGCTGTATTTGGATAACATTTTGCTATAATATGTGTGCAGTGAGCAACATCTTTTCTTTAAGACTTGTTTAAGTTTACATATCTTACTTATCAGAAAGAAAACACATGCTTCCCATTTTGAAGATTAACCATCCTGTGATCCTGGGTATTGACTGTCTCAAAGACATACTTTCCCAAAGACAATCATGTATCCCTTTCTAGCAGCCAGCCATAGCCCTTTCCATAAGTGCTTGTGCTAGAGAGTGTGAAACAAACCGAGAGTTAAACCTTTGCTCACCAGAAACACTGCACTCCTACAACATAGTAATGTGTTGTCTGTCTCGTTTCTTTCAGAACTATCGTGACGTTATGGCCTGCCATCCAGAAAACTTTCAATGGGAGTGCTGGAGTTTAGAAAACATTGCTACTATACTCGCTCGCCGATTCCCTAATAGTTATGTTTGGGTTGTAAAATGTTCCCGTATGCATCTGCACAAATTCAGCTGCTATGATAATTTTGTGGCAAGCAATTTGTTTGGCGCACCAGAACACGGCAGTGGCTTTGGAGCTTTCACACACCTTCATGCATTGCTAGTTAATGCATTCAGTATCACCCAGAACATTTTGCTGTCCCAAAAGAGTATGTACAGTTTCAACACGGATGAAACAATAGCTGTTTGTAAGTCAAAATCTGTTCCTACGACAAATGGCTGTCCAGCATCAGAGAGAGAGAGAAATTGGGAACATTCTGATAATTCTGCTATGAGTTTTGGTACACCATCTGCTATAGGTGAAACATCATTTACTTTGATTGGCTTCAGTAAAGGTTGCGTGGTTTTGAACCAGCTGCTTTATGAGTTAAAAGAAGCTAAAAAGGACAAGAACACAGATGCCTTTATAAAAAACATAAGAGCATTTTACTGGCTGGATGGTGGTCACTCTGGAGGAAGCAATACTTGGGTTACTGACCCTGAAGTGTTAAAAGAATTTGCAGAGACAGGGATTGCAGTTCATGCTCATGTTACACCTTACCAAGTGTTTGATACAATGAGGTCATGGATTGGGAAGGAGCACAAGAAATTTTTGCAGATTCTTGAAGAATTTGGTGTGCAAGTAAATAAACTGCTTCATTTTGCAGATGAAGTCCCTTCCTTAGATAACCACTTCAGAGTTCATGAAGTGTTTTGAGACTTTGAATACACATCTGTGTACTGTTCTTTGCAAAAGCACTTTTGACATTATAAGTCTTGTAAGGTTGACTTACAATTTGTTGCGCGCTGACAGTCTCTAAAGAAGAGTACTAGATCCATTATAACGTGTTAATCTGTATATATATATAAATTCATGTAGTTTAAGAAGGGGCTTGGCCAAAGAGCCTAGATGTTTTTGCTGATATTCCTACAGCAAGAGAGATTGTATGACTCTTGGGGAAAAAGTAACAACTGTCCATAAATAGATGTATTTTTTAACGTAACAGATGGACATTTTTGTGTAAAATGTTTGTATTTTCTCTGAAACTGATTTCTGTGGCCAAAATTTTCAACCGTGCTGCCTGAAGTTAGGCTCCTACATCATATATTGCTGTCAGTAGGAGTTGTAGATGCTCAGGACCTCTGAATGTCAGGCCACTTTTAGTGGGAAACCTAATTTTGACCTCTGCTAGTAGAAGACAAGAATCTTTAAGCTTTTTGGCATAAAGGAAAAGATGATAGTTGGAACAGTCTTGGTTATATACTTCAGTGCAAATTGTACTATCTGGATAGTTTAAATCTGGTTCTGTAACTTTCCCTAAATGAAGCAAAAATACAAATGACATTTACTTTTGAAATAATGGTGCCAATCTATTCTTCCTAATAGCCACAGAAAGGGCATGGTACTTATGAAAGTTCCATTAACTAATTGCTAACCATCTGCCATTGTGTAGCCTTTCATTTGGGGACTAGAGAATATTAAACATGTAGGTATAACTTTTAAAATGACCAAGAATGCTTGTTAATGTTTAGTTTACAGTTGTTTCAACGTTCCCTTGAGGCTTGACTAACTTTTACAACTCATATGCTTTGACTATAACTGTTACCTGTGAGGTGTGTCAGTCCATTTGTATCTGAAACTTGGGCCCTTTTTGAAATCTGTAACAAATTGCTGATCATCTAAATCAAGCCATGAAATATATTGCAAGTTATGTGGTAAATTCTAGAACATGTTCTTAATTTCACAAAGAGTTTTGAAAGATCAGTTTGTGGAACCATGAACGTTTGTTAGTATATTGCACACACACACAAGAGCTCTATAGCTTTATTTTCAGAAGCATAATTTTCTATGCAATTTTTTTCTGACCAAAGTGCAAAACTCGATAAGTACAAAGGATGCTGTCAGCTAGTTTAGGCACAAAAGTTGAATGTATTTCAAAACTGCTACAAGATAGGTGAGGGATAGAATCTGTTGCCTTACAAGTCTTTTTCATATTTATCCAAGTGATAAATGAATCTTGGCTTAGAAAATCATAACCCTAAAGATAGCCACAGCTGTTGATGAACCCATGGTGGTTTGAAAAAATATTTTTGTCTGGAAGTACGTAAAACAATTGTTACAGCAACCCTTGGTTGTGAAGATGGAGCTACCAAAAATTAGTGTGGGTCTACTTTGAAAAGAGAATGTACAAATTGCACCATACTCAACTTGGTCCTTACTTAGGGTTATATCTGCTTGCTTAGCGACAGTTTTTACTTTTTCCTCCTTTTAGCTCTACAATGCTGAAAGAGAGAGCTGGATTCTTTTTTCTTCATGCATAATCACACAATTGTTTAATTCCACTCAGTTACCCCTTTGTAAGAACACTGGAGGTTAAATGGATGTCACAAACAGAATTTGGCATGTACACATCTTACTGATCGTGGTGGTATGCAAGAATGAAAAATCCAAGCTAGACTCTAGAGAAATCTTTTTTACTTGTCAACTTAGCACAATTGATATGGAAGCAAGTGAAAAACATTGCACACCAGATACCATGTTTTACAGAGTCACTTTTCAGAGTAAAACAACCCATTGAGATTAAATCTACTTTGACAGGCTTAAATGTTTGCTCATGAACAAAAAAATTAGCCTATTCAGTAATTATACATTAAAGTGCTTTAAACTATGGAGAAAATTATAGTATATAGTATGTAAAATGAATTCATAATCATTAAACTTTCCACAAGGATGTGATATCCAGCTTCTGCTGCTGTTCAAGTTTCATTGGAAGTTTTAGCCAGCACTACCTATTGACTATATTTTCAATATATTTTTAATAACTTTTTTATATACACATTCCGAAATAGAGGATTACCCCTGGTAGCACTCTTAACTACGCAAGTGGGAATCAGGGTTTTCCTATTTGAAATATATGCTTTAAAGACAACAAAGCACACATATTGTAGCCTGTTTAATAAAAATCTACTAATTGAGAGGTCTTAAGCAAATCATCCATGCTTAGACTGAAAAATACATCTTATGTTCCTTACTGGTGGGGGGTGTGTGTGTGTGTGTAATGAAAAATCTTTTCCAAAGTTGTGCAGATATTAATCTTGGTACACAAAGAAAAGAGAATTGTCTATTCTGTAATAGGCACATTTCAAAACAATATTCAGTGCTAGCCACAGTGGAAAGCTTCACTTTTAAAAGGATATTACAAACCTGTGAGAAGAGCTATTTATACTGGTTGGCAGTGCCCTCAAGGTATCTGGATGGTTGTCCTAAGGAAATCTGAATCAGTACAGCAAAAGTGGTTTACAGTAGCCAGTACATTTGATCATATTATAGTTTCCATGTTACTTTGAAGATAAATGTTCATATAAAATGCGTTTCCATCCTTAAGAGTGGTTCTTGTTCTAAGATTTGCTATTTGTCCCTGTTTTTTAATTGGAAATATTTTGACTGTTTTCACTTTCTCTAGACAGTTGCAGTATTCTATTGGACTGTGCCCCTGTCATTCACTTCAGTGCATGCTAAAAATATGTGCAAACAATGTGGAAAATTAAACATTTTTATGGGGGAAACCACCTCAGTGTGAATGTAAAACTAACTGTATTAAACAAGGAATCTGCAGTTAACTGGTGTGAGGTATACTTTGTGGATTTGTGTTCATGTACTCCTTGTATTGAATGTTGTCAAAGTGGCTTACTTAAGAAAGGCATAAGGTGGTCTGCTGTTTGTCCTGAGGGATAGTAAAATATTTCGCCTAACTGTATATAGTAAAATGCCCTTTAGAACAAGATTCAGCTCTGTGAAACTGTCAAGGTTCCTCATTACCTATTTAGTGTAGAAGTGTATATATTTTCAAATCTTGGAAACTTCGCTGTAGCAATTTTTTTTATCCCCCTTTGTTTTACTGATATAGCACCAACATATGAGGATATGTGTAAAAATACCATTCAAACATTAAAATTTGAACACTTATTTATATTTGTATCCATTTAATTATGCCATCTTTTATTTAAAAAAATTCTAAAGGTGACTAAATGAACCATAAAACAATCAAGATGCTTTATACAAGTGCAAATGTAACAGTGTAGGTTTGTACTAAAATTGAATGTAAATTATGATGGAATTGTGGTACAGCAGGTTAAGCAGTGAAACTATCCTAGTTCTACTGTAACAGTTTAAAGAGAGAAGCTCCCTTGTGAGAAGTGGTCAGATAATTAACCACTGTACAGTAGTACAGGCATTTTGTTAATTTAGATACTACAATATTTCTATATGCTGTAATGTACATTGCAGGCCTCTTGCAGTGTGGGATCCCCCCCTTGGGCTCTCCAACTGGGTCTTGGTCTTTCTCCCTACCCCTACCCCTGCTTCTGCACTGGTCTCTTCATCACACCTTCCTTATTCAGCTAGTCCCAGTTTCCACCTTCCACACAGTAGATTCTTCAGCTCATCCTTTTTAGCTCAGTGTCTTTGAATGCCCCTTGTTCCTGATTTTGTGGCAGAGGGTGGATAAAGTTTCAAATCTACTTTCTCTCTACCATTTATCATTTTGTATACTGTTTTCATATCCCTTCTGTCTCTTCTAAACAGTCCCCATCTTTTCAATTTCTTTATGGAAGCCTGTCCAAGGAATATACACTGGCTGTACACCTGTTGTGGATTGGGGGAAGGAGGAGTGTGGAACTGTGTAATCACAGATTTATAGGCCTAGTCCCAACCCCTGCAAGATGGGCTTTGTTACATGTAGGGGTTGTGCAACGTCTGCACTGCAGATAGGGCCTTCTGCAGCCATAGGCGCTGACTTCCCCTGTGCCTGGTGGATGCTTGGACCCACCCCTGGCCCTGCCCCCATTCCATCCCTTCACCAAAGTCCTAGCCCCCCCTTCCATCCTCTTTCCCCAAGTCCCTACCCCTGCCCTGTCTCCTCCCAAATGGGCTGTGTCCCTGCTCCTCTCCCTCCCTCCCAGAAAAGTCCTAAATGCCACCAAACAGCTGTTAGGCAATGGGGGGCAGGAAGCACTGGGAGGGAGGAGCAGGGACGCAGTACACTCATGGGGGGAGAAGGAGCTTGGCTGCCAGTGGGTGCAGAGCACCCACTAATTTTTCCCTGTGGGTGCTCCAGCCCTGGAGCACCCACAGAATCAGCACTTATGTCTGCAGCTCTGCCTGAGTACACTAATTCTTTCTGCTAGCATGAAGTGGTGCTGACAGTTCACTATTATTGTAGCTCAGTACTAGACTGAAATGACATCCAGTCTAATCCTACCTCTCTGTTCTGCTAACAGGACCCAGAGGGGGCTATTTACAAGATGAGATCTTAATTCATTTTAGCTTAGCTATGCTACTTATCTCTTACCTTTTCTCCATAAACACCCACTAGACTGCTTACCTCACATATGTATTTTTAAAAAGATGCATTCAACTTTCAGGAAAATACTGGGTGGGAATATAAATCAAGAATGGTGCTGTCTTGTCCTGGGTACTTAAGTTTATCCTTGTTTCTATTTTATTCCTCTGCATCCATTTGTCTAGCAACCCTGAAAAAAAATTGGGGAGGGGGGTGGGTTTAAATTCCCTTTCATATCTACCTTTTGATATGATACCTCAACATAGTCCCAAAGGTTATTGATTTAAGCAAAATGAAAAATCTTCTGTTTTGGACAGACATGATAGAACAGACAAAAGAAGAGTAAACTTCAACAAATGGTGATCTAGTGGCGGGGGGAGGGGGGGAAATAACCCGAGGATTTGGATTGAGTGCTGATACTAAAGAACCCTGGAGAGAGTTTTGATCTTTAGTTGCAAACAGCATAATGTCTCTAGTGACCTGCTTGTGTAGCAGGGCTGACACACCAAAAGTTCAAAATAATGGCATTAGTAAATCCATTTACATGTCATCAACTGGGAACCAAAATCTTGATTGCTTTATATCTTGTCAAAGTACCCCAGGTTTTTGTGATCTGTGATTAGCTTAGTTTGCTTACTGCTGGATTTAGCTCATTTTGTACTTTCTGCTTGAGCTTTGTTTTTAATACATAGAGAGCCCACAGTACAAATATAATTTCCATTATTCTTAATGTTGAAAAGGAAGAATCTGTTTGAGAGAGTGTTTGAAAATGCCCTCCTCTAATTCTCTCCTCATCCCTTCATGTTCTCTTAGGGAGGTACAGTGAGTTTACTGAAATAGAGGATTAAAGAGATTGGAGCTTAGATGTGAGAGCTGTAAGCAGAGATCAAGAGGAGGTTGCTCACTGTGCCAGCATTCCAGGATGGGGTTTTCCACACCAGCTTCTTACAAGGAAACAAATACTGGATGGGTGCGTGAGTTGGGATTTTTTTCAAAAGAGTTGTGCCTTTCAGTTGCCTGGAATGAGGTTTTGTTTTTCTTTTCTTCTCCAGCTGATAGTAAAACGTTTCCCATCATATCTGAATTGTAAAGAGACACAGTTAAAAGTAATATATATTTGAGTCCCTTTGAGAACAACCTGTGCATCTTGTATTGGACAAGAGATTCACTTTGGTTATTTCAACAAATCTTGTCCTTAATATTTCAGAAATTATGTAATTGAAGCTACTGCATCCTTTACGGTTTTCCTGTTCAAGAAATGTGCCATATATACAGTATAAATACTTTACTGGATGAACTCAGAAAACCTTGATTCATAATGGTAAAAGGGGAATTAGCCCTAAATCAGATTCCCAATGTTGTTAGCTATAGACTAAATACGTAGTTCAGAACTGAGTGTTCATCTTTATTTTAATTCAAATATGATGTAAAAGTTACTGTTTCCAAAAATTACTAGTGAAAGTTATTTTTCCTCAAGGTGGGTGGGTGTGTGTGTGTGTGTGTGTGTGTGTGTGAGAGAGAGAGAATGAACTAATTCCCTCCAAATTGTGTTCCAAAAAGCAGCACGCTTCATTAGCAAAGATTTAGGGATTCAGGTAGACTTTACAACCTAAGTACACTTAATGCCAGAAATGTAGGACAATTACATTCATTTAAACAACAACTGGTGATGTTTTATTTTGATTGAACTGAAGTCTGACTATTAAAGTTTAATTAGGGTTTAATTTTTTCGGGGAGGGGGGAAGGAAGCTGGAGTGGTGGAAGTATAATTGACATTACTAATATATTACTTCAAGCAGTAATGCAGTGCCAATTGAAGGACACTTAGTCACCACACTGATTAACATTTCTAATGAGAGCTTTCTAGTAGTTTTAATTTAATCATTCAACACAGTAGGGGCTCGCAAATGTGAAAGTATATTAGGAAGTTGTTAAGCATTCTATTAATAAGATCAGTTGAAATCACTTTATGGAAATGTTAACCCTTTCCATGAAGGTAACAAAGACCAGATTAACAAAAGAGTTTAGTATCCAATAGCTGCCATTGGCCATGACTCTGGAAAGCAACCCTATCCAGGAAAACACTTACGCATGTGCTTAAGTGCCTTCTTGAATTGGGACCATTGAAAACAGTGGATGTGGCTGTGAGATGAGCACTTTGACCACTTCAGTTAAGTGCCTAAATGAGAGCACAGCTCTCTTGCAACTCTCCACTAAAACTGTAGGTGCTGAGCACTATGAAAAGACAGCCCCATGCTATTTTCTCCTTTGTGATATTATGTTTATATTCCATAATGATATAAATGATGTAGTAACAAGCATTTCATTACTACAATTCCCACCACCATCCTTCCACTAGTAATACTTGAATTTAAACAGATCTAAATTACTAATATCCTTTAATCTAGAACAGGGGTTGGCAACCTTTCAGAAGTGGTGTCCGAGTCTTCATTTATTCATTCTAATTTTAGGTTTTGCGTGCCAGTAATACATTAATGGGTTTAGAAGGTCTCTTTCTATAAGACTGTATTATATAACTAAACTATTGTTGTATGTAAAGTAAATAAGGCTTTTAAAATGTTTAAGAAACTTCATTTAAAATTAAATTAAAATGCAGAGGCCCCCCACCCCCCCCAGCCGGTGGCCAGAACCCAGGCAGTGCGAGTGTCACTGAAAATCAGCTTGTGTGCCGCCTTCGGCACCCGTGCCATAGGTTGCCTACCCTGATCTAGAAGAAACTCTTTTGATTCACTATATTCAAGACAAAAGTCTCATAGTGGATAGTTGACTTCATGGTGGAGTACACCTTTTGCCTCAATAAAAACTCAGCTCTCTGTTTTAATATCCACCCACAACCCAAGCGTTCTCTAGGAAACATGCTCTTAGTCCAGCAATGGCTTATCCGTCAGCAGAACAGCAATTCAGTTCTCAAGTACATTTCTTATGTTCAAACTGGCTCTGGACTGGTTTAATGGAAAGCTCTCCTAGCTGTTCAAATAACATTTTCCATGCAAACAGGTACGTCTGTGTTCTTGTTTTCTCAGGCGCTCTCTCATCCTTCCAAAGGAGTCTTGAGTTTGGTAACTCTCTCAAAAGATACCTCGCAGAACAGTAACACTCCTTTCCACTTCTACAGTACATTTCAGACAAAGAACTCAAAGCACTTTGCAAACATTAAGCCTTACCAACCCTCTATTAAGAAACGCCTTCACGACACAGTTGCCAACTTTCATGTGGTAAATAAGCACCCCAACTTCCACAATAAGCCAATCATCAAGCTAATCCCATTTCAAAACAAGCCAATCTCTAAGAACCCCAGCACTCTATGGGACTAGATCCCCCTCGTGTTCAGTCTGGGACTGTGGTGGGCCTGCTGTGAACCCTTGACTCTCTCCCCCACCTTGCCAGGAGCTGATCAAAAAAAAAAAAAAACAAAAAAAACCAACACAGCTACAAGCCCAACAAGCAACTCGAGCCAATTAAGCCAAAAACAGCCCAATTTTTATTTGTTTTTTTCCCATAGGTTTGGCATGTCTGCTTCACAATTGTCTAAAAACAGTCATGATGAGTCAGCACCTTTGTTTATTATCTGTCAAAGGGCTGGTCTACAGTTTTTGTACAGATTTAACTATATAGATTTAGAAACTGCAGCCTCTCATGTGGATGCAGTTATATCATATTCTACTTTCAAGATCTCCATTTCAAATATAAGCAAACATTTCTCTCTTCAGAGTTTAAAAAAGGAGTTTTGTTTTCTTCTAACAGATTTTGAGGGGAGCTCTTCTGTTTGCTGTTTGTCCTGTTCCTTTCAGCACTGGAGTGCCAGATTTTTCCAAATTGCTGTCACCAAAGGAAGCTTTACTAAAATTTGGTCAAGGGACTAATGCAGCAGGCATCCCAAAACTGGGGAAAGGCAAATCAGTGGATTTTAACTTTTTTTTCATTTGCAGAACCCTAAAAAATTTCAAATGGAGGTGCAGACCCCTTTGGAAATCTTAGATATAGTGTGCAAACGCACAGGGGACCGTGGACCACAAGTTGAAAACTACTGCTTTAGCAGGGTTTTCAAAGGAGTGGCTACCACATGAAGTTATTAAGTCCATTCCAGCAAAACTTCCCTTCCCCAGCCATTATTGCTGGAAATATGTTGAGTTTCTGTAATGAAAGCTTTAAGCTTGACCTCTGAAACACAAAAAATCCTTTCACAGCAAAAATTGTCAGTTATGATACAAATATGCATTAGTGCAGGTTATACCCTCTAATTTTTGCTTGAGCATAGTACCATAGGGACCAGCAGGGTGATTTGCATGAGCGAGCTGTTCTTTTGTCTTAGTGTTTCTAATCCACTCTAAAATGTTAAATAGGAATGTGTTAACAACACAAACACCAGAAAAAGAAATAGTCTGATCTCAGTCCCTGCTGCTCCGTCTCTCTGTGAGGGAGCAACACGTGTCAAACCTTTCAGACAGAGACCAGAATCTATCCCCCACACCATTAGCTGTCTCAAAAATAAGTTGGAGGAAGCGTACATGTATTTGCACTCCAATCAATTTTTGGAAATTGTAGGATTTCATGTATCCTTCCCATTATCATTAGCAGAATTTGCACTTATTATTGATGTTGGCCTGTGGGTCGAGCCCTTGTATATAAGCTACATTATAGGAAATACACTGCCACTGGGTGCTGTGCATCTGTAACATATTTAGCCTATGCTGTGCATTTACGAGATGTCCAGAGACCTAAACTGGAAAAACACATTCACACTCAGGGATTTGGGAAGTGACATCTGTGTACAGAGAGTAAATGACAAACCTGCCAAGTAATTATTTTTGAAGTGGTGAAATAATGGACATTGGTGCTGTTAACAGAGTTTAGTATAAGGGCCACTATGGGTAAAATCCAGCTTGCCTTACTTATGCTATTAGCCCCCCAACAGGACTACTTGTATAAGTGAAGCAAGTAGAGTTTCATCCTAAGCACTTAGAAGGGCTCACCCTATTTGTCTACGTCTGATCTTAAATATTTTCATGACTTGTTTGGGTAACACAAAGGGTCAAACTTCAGTCCTGTCAACAGAAAGATAGGCAAGGGAGATGAATATATAAATGTCTGTTGGACATTCCATTACATGAGGTTTTTATTTCATTTTTTAAAGTGTCACATTGTTCAGCCAGCTCAGTGCTTTATGATGGATAGTTTAGATAGCCCATGCTAATAGTCTGACACTTATATTTTGACATGCATGTTTTTCATTTGATTTTTTCTTTTCCATGGCAACTATGCTAAGAAAAATATATAATGGATATCTAAAATCAAGAGTTGCCCTTTGTAATCCCACCAAGGGTAAATATTGTTTTAAATTCTTTCCAGATGTTGGTTAGCAATAAAATCAGTTACATTTAAGATATCAGTCACCAATGTTGTTGCAGTGTAACAAAACATAAGGAGGTGGCCAATTTTTGACTAGTGTTTTGGGGGGTTGCCTACATTTAACTATCTCAACTTCACCTTCTCTTATGACAGTATCATCCATCTTTATTGCTATGTTATATATGCTATTTGAAGTATTTGTTTAGTATTCTTTGTGTAGTTAGGTTACAAAAAATAACATTTTGGTAAATACCCAAACACAGAACTTTCTGGTTTATTGTGGCAAAATTCCATTTTGCTTTGGGACCCAGAAAGCCAAAATCCCACACAACACTAACATGTCCACTTCCAAGCATATTATTTTAGTAACTTTAGTGATTTTTAGGTTGATATATAGTCACGAATCATCTTAGCTTGAAGTTATTCCTTGAACACGTTGGACCTAATCCATCACTGTGCTACTTCAGTTTTACACCGATATATATGATATGATGAAACAAGCTGAATTTACTTCTACATAGTAGCTTCAAGATTTTCACAGCTAATCAGGTCATCATCAAACAAAAGAAAAAAAATAGATGATAACGAATGCTCTCAGATGATAGGCTTAAGAAAAGGAATGATCATTGCTTCATTAAAGAAAAAAAAGTTATAAAAAGGAGGATTTAAGATACCAGTTCAAAATGGGACCATGCAAGCAGTGGTAAACTGTAAACTTTTCCATTGACCTGCCTGGAATTGTGGGTAATCTCAAACCACTTTCTACTAGACAAGTATCCACAACACAATTGGCACCCTTATTGGCAATGTCTGTAGAGAGGCCTTAAACTACAGAGCCTTAGAGAGGAAATGATTCATCCCTAGAGAGCTCCACCAGAACACTGATGGGGGAGGGGGAATGGGAGTTAGTGTTGCCAGAAGCAAGAGGACATCATCAGTTTCTATGTTTAAATATAAAAATGTAATGGTGCCACTTTAAGACAGGTTGTGTGGACAGCATGTTTAAATGAATTGTTTTGTGTAAGACAAATAGCTGCATTTACTATAGCATTTGGTTCACATATTGAAATATTCTGTGCCCTCACCAAAACTTTATGCTATACTAAACGAGAATTATTTCAAACACCACACTGGGCCGTCTCAGCTCTTGATTGCAATGAAGTTACATATAGGATTCATTTGGGGTTAGAATTTTTACTTATAATAAAAACTACCGAAGAAAAATATTTTAAAACCTCATCCTGAATAATTGTGGCCTAGAAGCCATTAAGGCATGCCTTTAGATGCTACAGTAACTAGTACTATAGAAAACCTTAACACCTCCACCAGCGGGGACAGCAGCAGGAGAAAGGGCATTTAAAATCCACAAGGCCCTTCCTTCTTGTTAGAAGGACGGAAAGGCAAAAGGAGAGTGTGTGTGTGTGTATAAAGACAAGAGACCCTTATGCTTTCTGTCTCCCTAGGTTCAGCCTCCTTGTCCAGCATCTGTCATCTGGTAGGATCCCTTCCCGACCCATCCCACCCTAAATAATGAGGAGTCAATTAATAAAGGTAAAATCAAATTAAGTGTATTGAAGGGTTCATAACAAAGAGTGGGACAGATAAAAAGTGGGAATAAACAGCAAAGTGGTGTGATACAGTGATTACCCCCTCAAACTCAACCCAATAAACAAATTAAAACCTTCATAGATCAAAGCGACGGCAGGTGCTTGGGACCTCAATCCTCTGGCTAATGGCAAGCCTTTGGAGAGGAGCTCCAAGGAGTCCCTTGATGTTCCTTCGGGATCATGGGAAAGCAGAACAGATGAGACACCCGGGAGATGTTGTTTCTTCTCTTTCTCTCTTCTTTTTACAGGTGAGGAAGCTGTTGGAGAAAATCTCTAACCCTTCTACTACTAGGATGGATAGATGCCTGCAGGTGAGACTCGTGACTGTCCCTGACACTCACTCAGATGGACAGCCCTGAGGCCCTGTCCAGGGCAGCCTTTTATACACTTGCCCAGAAAACCCCTTAGAAAAGGCAGGAAACTCCTTCTGGGAAACCCCTTAGGAAAAGAAAAAAAAAAACCAAACATTCTGACTGGAAGTTGTTTAGAACTCCAGAAGAAATAAAAGAGCGGGAAAAGTAATCCATAGCTCATGTGAGCATAAAACTCCATTTTGGAACCAACATTGATTCTTGTAGTTACAAAACATCTGAAAGTGAACCCAACCTAACATTCTCTTCTATTGCCCAGCCCCAAAGTCTTTCCTCCTCTGTCCCCCATAAGACTATTGTCCTACCAACAAGCTCTGAGACTCACAGATCAGTAACATGTTGACTGCTACTTGATGCAACCTTCCTTCCTTATGAATTATTTGTGTTACTGCAGCACCTAGAGGGTCCAGCCATGGCTTTGTGGCTCAGGTGACCAAAGGAGGACACCAACCACTACGTCAAGCTTGATCTTCTTCCTTTGGGTATAGTTGGCCAGCAGAAGTTAGAATGATCTACTGAGCTGGGCACGGAGGAAGAAGGAACAGTGCAGCCCCCTGCAACTCTGTGGGCTGGCATTCTGGAAAGCTGCTGATGTCTGGCTGAGAGCAAGTGAAGCCAGAATTACCAGAGTGGAAAACAGCTGGATGCAGAATGAGGTAGTGATTCTGTGGTGGAGCTTGGCCCCCAGCCTGACACTGCTTTCTCTTTCTCCCCAGTTCCCAAAGAGGCCTCCAGGATGCTCTGCACACCCTTTCCTGAGATCCTTTGCTCCAATCTGAGAGAGTCCTTGAGTCCTTTCCAAGTCCAGTGCCTGGATGCACAGATCCTACCTTAATTCCTCCCTCCCCCCATCTATCTCTGCAGTTCTTTTAACTACAGAAGTGGAAATTTAGAGGAATCAAGTGTTTCAGTGTTCTCAGATTGCAATTCTGCCCTCAATATGCATAACTTATGCACATCAAGATTGCCTGGCTGGTTACATTCATGCCTATTCATTAGGATGGCATTGTGCCCATACACATGGTGGGAAGTTATTTTCTTTAAGTTACAGCTGCCAACAAAAATGGATTTAGATGAATAATCTGCACAGTGTTGCAAGGCCAAGCTTCTGCAGGAAGCCCCTGTTCTGTCTCCTTGTGGCACATACCTCTTAAGTCCTGCTAACAGCTTTTGACAAATCACAATTCTCAACACTGTTGGAAGTATCAGACCAACCTAAATGGCAGATAAATGACAAAACCTCAGCTACATTTATCTTACGCTGTAAGTAGTAACATAGAGATATTTAAATGGACAATGGCAGCATGTCATATTTGTCAGATGTCCCCTTATCATTCATCTTACAAAACAAGAGCAACATTATAGCTCCATCCACCAGGAAGCAACAGGCTTGTCTCTCAGGAATGGAGTCCACTTGACAGATGCTACTTCTATTCATACAGTCACACAATACATCTTAACTAGTGGAGAGTTCTTGAAGTGCTCCCAACTGATTCCATATTATGACAATATTACCAGGGCCTTCCTCTCAAATCCCATAGCTGTAGAATAAAAACCTCACCCTGATTTACCAAGTACTGTACAACTGGCTGCTGTCAGCAGTAATGCAGTTTGGTGTAATAGCAACAGCTGTGGAGATAGTGCTCCTTATATAATAAAACTAAGCAAGTTGGCAGGTCCTTTCCTTTAAGCTACAGCATACATCTAAACTTAAAAAAAACAAACTGGCATAAACTTTGCCTGTAGTTTTTGCTTTCCTGTTGGTGTCTGTGATATGATGTCCTTCTCTGTGATGTCACCACAAGGGGAAGCTGGGTGGATACTCTGTGTCTGCTCCAGGCTGTTGCTCATAGGACTGAGTTATAGAAGCATTAAGAGGAAGATCTTTCAGAACAAGGGCAGTAACCATGCCAAGAGCAATCAGCTCACTTGGACCTTCTCAGAAGTGATGGTGTCTTTACTGAGCTTTTACCGTCTGAGCTGGGATTAAGGGAGATGCATTTAGTAGTCCCTGCATGCCTTCTCTGAACCCAGCCCAGAGATCCAAGTGAGCTAATATTGAAAAGACTGCTTGAGGTTAAGTTCTAAGCCTTAACTTGTGAGAGAGCATATTTTTAAATGAAGACAGCCAGAGATGTGTATTTGACTCTGTTCAAGCATCAGAATAGCTGCATGAGTTTCTCCAGCCATTATTTCTATCCCCTGTTTACTGAGTGTTGGTGTAGGAAACAGTGCTCCTCTTGGAGTATCCAGAAATCACGAGGCCCTAGTCTGGAAGTATTTTATACACTGATTATCAGACCAGTGGTTCCTCAACACGTAAAAAGAATTGCTGATTATAGCCACCCAAGCACTCCCTTCTCTCTCTCTCTCCACACCCCACATAAAGGAAATTGAACTAACCTTCACTCTGACTTTTTAGGGAGCCTGAATTGTATAGGTTTGACAGACAGCACTTGTGAACTTTCAATACTCAGTTCTAATACAACTCTCAGCTGAGCTGGAGCATGGCTGGGAGCCCCAGATTTCACATCCATTTTAGGTTCTAACAAATCCCATTTCTTGGACTTGTGTTGATTCAATCTGTCTGCAAATAATTCCAAATCAGGGAAATTAAAAGAAAAAAAAATCTAGAGGTGCCACGTTAGCTTATACCCTACTCAAACTAAAAATTAATGCATGTAAGCAAAATACATACTCACACAAGCCAGTCAGGGCATTCTCTCTCCTTTCCTCTGCTGAGAAGAACCACAGGAATACACCTGCTGTCCCTGACTGGGTCCTGCTAAGAGCACAGCTCCTTCTCATCACCCCATAATTAGAGGAAAGGGAGGTGGCTAGTCAAGAACCCTGGCTGGTTGCTTGCCTTTTCCTATAGCTGTCCAAGTCCCACAGATCAACAGTTTCCACTACTCTAGAGAATAACCCATTTGGGCTGGAACATTCTTTTCAATAGCCACCCTGAAAAAGACACCAGGATCTAAAACAGAATTTAAGTTGCCAATGCTCTAGGTCTTATTCAGGACTATTTATTTTCTGAAATAGTTATTTGAAAGTAAACTACCCCCGAAAACAAAATGATTGTTCTAAATAACACAAACTTGGGTGGGTGTGTATGTATATGTGTGTATATATATAATTTTAAATTGACCCCTTACTGTTGTATGGATGAGACCCACAGCTGCATCAAGCAGACTATACTGCATATGGATTAATAGAAATGGGATCTATTAAAACAACCTCTATGGGCTATGAAATAAGTATTCATCCACAAACAATGAGCACTACTGTTTTTATCAAAGTCTTCTCAAAGTGTCTTCAGGTACAGTATCCATATCTGTACTTCTCCCTACTTTCAGAGGAATTTGGTTGACTTGTTGACTGTTTATTCATAGTTAGTGCTATAGGCTTTTTCTTGGATGCGTAAAACCATTCTCCGGGCATAAAAATCCCTATATTCCTCAGGCAGTTCCTCCAGTGTTTTCAAAGCCCTGTCCAAAATCTGCACAGCTCTGGAAGCAGCTGTAGGATCTTTGTTTCCGTAAGTGTCTGTTTTATCATAGCACTCAGAAGGAAGATGCTTCCAAAAGACATTCACTCCCACTCCAAATTCTTCAGAAATTACATTATGGAACCATAAAGCTGTAGGAAGAAAAAAGTCTAAAAAGATGAACTGCCATTTAAAACTTGATTTCATTTACAACAAAGATGTTTGAACCTTCTCAAACTGAATGTAACTGACATAATCACTGACATTCACTTATGTATAGGTACTTCTGACTCACTACATCATATGCTACAGCATATCAAACAATGAGTTCCTGATTCTGAAGATACTTATAAGCATGCTTAACTTTATGCATGAGTATTCCCACTGAAGTCAATGTAAAGGTAAGCAAGTGGGTAAGTGTTTGCTGGATCAGGGTCAACAGGCTTCTTTGTCCCTTATTCTTGTCATTTGTCCCATTACCTTGAATGGGAATACTTGCATAAGTAAAGAGTGCAGGATTAAGCCTTAAATCCTTAAGGGCTCCACTCCTGCAAACACTTACGTACATGAGTAACTTCACTCATTGCATACACATTTGCAAAATTAGAACCTTAACTTGCATGGATTCTCAACATGCCAGTTTAGATTACCAATATCAGTCAGTATCAGCCTTGCAAATTTCTTCTCATCTACAGCTACTTTTTTGATGGTCCAGCAAATAGTAAGGATTTTTCATTTGAGACACTTTTGCCTGGACTGCCTGTATTTGTAATTGTGTGTCATATGTATCATGTGTCAGCTTTAACTTGAAAGCTACAGCATTGCATTAGTTCTCCCATTTCAATTTTGGAATATTGTTTTTATTACTTGTTTTATATTTAGTGAAAGGAACATATCAGTTTTTTGGGTCTGCATTGTTCACCTCCTTGACTCAATCTTCCACTTTTGTTCTCGAAGAATGCCTGTTTCTGCTACAGTTTTTTTGGGATGCAGTTATATTTGAAACCTACCATTTTAAAACAACGTTTGATTTTAAGCTATTTATAACAAGGTAATCAGTAATTCCATTTAAGACAGTGCAGTAACACTGATGTGAGATCAAAATCAAGCCAAACAATCCTATTTTCTGAAATTCAGGACTGTAGTGAGGGGGCGTGGCCTTCCTCCGAGACTGACAGGGAGGGAATATACCCCCTGGTGGGCGGAGCTGAACCAGCCACACCATACCTTGCCACACTGTCCCCCTCATTTCCCACCCCACTGGATGCAGGGGTCAGGATAGGAAGTTTAAAAGGCGGGACCGACAGTTCACTTGTGCAAGAGCTGGGGAAGGGAGCAGATGTTGCTCGCCCGCTGCCAAGTGCTGCTGCGCCAAGGACAGCTGACTGACCAGTACCTGGAGGAGTAACAGGACTGCCGCTAGCCGTGTACCCTTGGGAAATGGAGAAATTCCAGGAGCCAGAGAAATACTCAGAAGGGGTAATAGGAAGTAGCCCAGGGACACCAGACATTAGTCCAGTTGTGTTGCCAGAGTCTAGGTCAGTGTTTCGGTGGGATCCCTGCTCACGCAATGGTGGAAAGCTCCAGTTCCTACTCACAGAGCTCTTAGCTTGCTTGTTACTTTGCCCTGCTCAGAGAGCCAGAACCCATAGCCTGCTTGTTGCTCTGCCCTGCACAGAGCCCTTTGAGTGCTAATTCCCCTGTTGGGCATTGCACTTATAGGCACAACATAGTGAGCTCTCTCAGAGACTGACAGGGAGGGACGGCTAAGGACCACTACACAGACTCTTTTCATTCACATAAAATGGTGCCACTTAAAGTCTTCTTTTTTCTGTGACATTTATCTTGAGTGTTTTTAATTATCAGTCTCATTTTACAATATCTGCCAAACTAATGCAGAGGCAAATATATTTTTAAATGCTGCAAAATACATTGATATAGACAAAGATCCAGTAACATAAAATAAGTATCAGTTTTCAAGATCAATTATGCTTTAGCATATCTGATTCAAAACTGAAAAAAATTGCTGACAAAAGTCAGATAGGAAGTTCTACACTGCCTAGATCAAAGAGAAAACGTGTGCAAATGTTTGTAGAATCTGGAACATTACAGCTAACTGTACAAAGTCAGTTCTCTTTGCAAGGTAATCACCTATCTTCTTTAATTCTGTTCAAAATTTAGATATAATGTTTTCTTAAAGTAATTCCTACGTCACTGAGCGATGTTGCATAGTAAGAATCAAAGTGATGAATACTAAACAAAAACAGATTTTTCATAAAATCTACATCACAATCCGCACAAATATCAAAAGAAAGGAGGAACAGGAAACACCTTCCACTAACCTACGGAATATAAAGTCTGGGTTTTTAAAAAAAAACCGCATAGCAATGAACACACCAGTGGCCAGCTGAAAGCTGAATGACAAGTTTGTTCCTGGTATATATACATTGTCTTCTTATATAACTATCCCCATTTTCCTTAATAAGAACATAAGAATGGCTGTACTGGGTCAGATAAATGATCCTTCTGTCTTCTGACACCAGCCAATGCCCAATGCTTCAGAGGGAATGAACAGAACAGGGCAATTATCAGTTATCCATCCCCCATCATCCACTCCCAGTTTCTGGCAGTCGGAGGTTTAGGGATATCCACAGCATGGGATTGTGTCTCTGGCCATCTTGGCTAATAGCCACTGATGGACCTATCCTATATGAATTTATCTAAGCCAGAGAATGATAAAATAAGGTCCAATTTTTTCATAAAGTAGTTGAAATTCATGGTTCCACAAATAATAATAATTCTTCCCTATTCCCATATCCATGACCTAGGTACTGCTTAGAACAGCACTACAATTACAATTAAAACACACACAAAGATTGTAAGTCCAAGCCCCAATCCTGTAGACACTTACACATATGCTTAACTTTAAGCAGGTGAGGAGTTCCAGTAACTTCAATGGGACTACTTAGGTGAGCAAAGGTAAGCATGTGCATCAGTGTTTCCAGGATTAGGGTTTTAAATGATCACTTGTAATTAATGGATTACTCTTTGTTCATTGCCTAGAGATGAACTGCCCTTTACATTGCTTCCCTCTTAAATACTTCAGTAAGTCTCAGGTTCTGATCCTGCAAAGTGCTGATGATGTCAGTTAAAAGATGGGTAGGCCAGCAGGAATAATTCAGCTGCCTGCTCCTGATCCCCAGTGCTGTCTCACCTTGCAAAGCAAGCAGTTTTGTATTTGCTACTGTTGCAGAAAGTTAGAAGCAGCTTAGAACAGAAAATATTCTGATTTTATTTTCAAAACTGAAAATTTGTAATTAAAAAAAAAATGTAAGGACTTAACTGTTCCATCCCTAATGGACATTATGGCATTTGCCTCTTACTTCTGCAGTGAGAAAATGTTAGCACTACAGAAGAATGAAGTGCCCATTCCCTGAATCTAAAGAAGCCATGTCAGGGAAGGGAAGGGACAAATTGATTTTAACAGAGTAAGGCTATTAAAATATACGCACATTGAGTCAAACAAGAGTATAATTTTGGTCATATGCAAAGTGTCATACATCTAGAATTGCATGAAGAGTTACAAATAAGTAATTCACATGTGGAAATGAGAATTCACAAAACAAAATTATTAAAAATAATGTGGGCCAGAGCGATTTGTCACTTACCCGGAATGAACAACACATCGCCTGCTTCAAGAGAACATTCATAGCGCCTGGCTTTCATAAAAAGGGGATATTTCTCCAGGTCTGGGTTATCCACATTTAGGACCTCTGATTTAGTGCCTAAAGAAGTTTCAACAAAATAATAAACATTCATGAATTCTTTTAACACTGCCCAATGTAAGTTACAACACTCTAAGATATAACAATTATTGGGCCAAATTCAACCCTGCTGGAACTTTATTAACTTGAACTGAGTTCCACCTGGGTTGAATGTGGCACTCTGTGCCACATTTCAAGTACAACTACAATCCTGCTGATACCAGAGAGTTTTCACTGACCATAATAGCCACCAAAGCCAAATTTCACTGAGACAGTAGAAGAACTCTATTAGAACCTAGTTACAGCCCTCTACTCCTATGCAGTTAAGAACCAGAATGCTTTATTAATCCACAGAACAATTTGAGCACTGGCAGCAGGAGTGCAAGTTCCCTAAATTACCCCAGCAATGTTCCTCAACACTAACTTGGAGGGATACTGTTAGAAATGAGAGACTAGATTAGTCAATGTCACCTCTCTGCTGAGATTTCTAACAGAGTTGCCAATTATGGCAAAGGTTTTTATATATAATGGGACACTTGCCTACTGGAAACTGAACTGAGTAAACCAAACTCAGCTAAATGTGTATGACAAGAACATACCTGATAAATACAAATATGGTGCATCTCGAGGATTGTATAGTATAACTCTCTTTTTTCCTGTTATCTGGATTAAGAAGTTATCCATTATCTGAAAAGATAACAATATACTACAAGCATACATAGCAGATAGATGTTATACAAGAGGAGAATGGGCAATATATATTCCATATAATCATTCTGTTATATAAAATATGCCATGAAAACAAAGACAAAGACAATATGAAAAGTTGTGTGTGCGTGTTTAAAAAAAAAATTGCTACTCCATATCAAATTACCCTGAAAATCTGAATCATATGGCGTATATTTTCACTCTTAATCTTACATTTTTGGCACATGTTAATTATAAATGGGAAAACTGCCTCTCCATATTTCTTTTTAATAACTTTTACTTGTTTTTTTTCTCTTTAAACTAGAACTTACAAGATTTATTGTTAAAAATTCAAAGCAATTATCTGCCTTGACTATCTAGCAAAGCAAAATATAAGGCAGAATATATTTAGAAGTGCTTTTACCATCTTTCAAACAGCCTTCTTACCTCATTTTGCTGACCAGCCACTAATAAACAGCAATGGGTTTTGCAGTAGCTCAACTACACAACATAATATTCCTGTATCTAACCCTGTCTGGTATCACATGATAGGCTCTTACTAGACAAATATATGTGAAATCAACTACAGCAGATGAGCATGAAAACCCACCACATAGATTAGCAAGGAAAGGGTCTTGCAGAGTAGCAAAATAAGCTACTTCTGCAAGGCACTGCATAGCTTCACCTCCACTGAAGCCAGCAATGTTGAGAGGTTGTTTTTTGATTCTTGGCTGCTATTTGTATGAGTAAAACCCAAATGAGTACAATGAGTAAAACCCAAAAATCCAGTCTTGCAATTTTTACTCATATGAGGCAAGGGTTTCAGGGCTAGGAAATAAACTGAGAACCAAAATGTGCTTAGAATAGCAGCTATACTTAAAATATACAATACCTAAAGTCAGTTGTTATTTACCTAGTACCCAAAAGCATGCAAGGCACCTCTCTAACCGCCAGCAGGCCCCTGCCCCCTGTAGGGCTTGTATCCTAGTGCCCCAATCCTGTAATGAGATCCACACATTTCGCCAACAAAGGCACAAAGATTATTTGCCTACATCATAGTGTGTCCAGAGTTGCAGTCCTGCTGAGCTGATGCGGAAGACACTGGAGAAGAACTGTTCCTTTTCAAAATATTCTGGGATTCGAATATCTTCTGCCAATGAAGGAAACTGCTTTCTGATATCTGCTATATCCTGAATCAAAAGGGATATAGTTCAGTGTTCCAGATAAAATCATATATTTGAAGTGAAAGCAGGGGATTAGCTCATAACTGTGTTACATCATACAGGCTAGGTCCTTAGCTGTGGCCAAGGAGCACCTGGCACTGCTGGGGGTTTGGACACAAGGGGGCCTTTTGCACACAATCTTCAGCCATCTGAGTGCTGGTCCTGTCCTCAGTATACATTAGGTCAGCCTGAGGGCTGCTCTGATTTAAGCTATCGGACAACAGTTCTGAGGGGATGCTACAGCAGCCAGGGATCATCAGGACACCCCAGTTATGCTACTGTTCTCCTGATCAATCTCTTTATACCAACAGCTGAGTGATGAGAGGTGAGGCATAGGAATCATAACGGCAGCTGTATGGCATCCCGAAAGCCTCTTATGGAGGCTTGGTCCTTCAGTGATCAGCTAAGCTTGGATTTAAGTGCCTAACTTTAAGCACTCATGTTTAAAATTTTTGGCCTACATTAATTTACAAGACAAAAAGGTTGTGTGTCTGCGTAAAGGCAAAAGCTCAGAATACGTCCCTTAAAGATTTTAAACTGCTGCTCTGAAACACGTGCCGTGCAGTCCCAAGTTACTCACCTTTCGTGGGTCTTCACCCAATGATCTCAAGTAGTATTTCTCATCCTTAACACAAACACAAAAGAGAATGATCATTAGCATGCAAGAACAAAGAATTAGAACATACAGAGCTTTGACCATCTCATTAGTTTAATGAAGAGCCTCGTTAAAATTTGGTACAACTAAATCTCATTTACAAATTCAGCTATTCTCCTATCCTGCCCTTTCTTCTATTGCTCCCTGCTGGCTACCTGAAGAAATGGAAGAAAGTGAAAATATGTTAATTAAATGAAACAGGCAAATTCAAGGGGGCAGGGAAAGATCTAAGGGTATAAAACACATGTTGCTCCATATGGAGACTTAGATCACAAATTGTCAGCAACTTCAACAGTGCTTTGAGTCTATTCAGTAACAGAGCATATGTAGAAATTAAACCCTTCAGAACACTGACACAGGAAATCACAACAATGTATTTCAGAACATACTGCATGTTACAAATAAATGATGGAAGGAATATTTGAAAAATCATTTGGAGCAGCCTAGCTTCTACTCCTATGTAAACATTGTATAACTAGATTTACTTGGGGGAGGGTGAATTCCTATTAACACACAAACCATTCAATAATTTTTGGACATAGTTATGTTAAGATATCTACTCAATTATTTAATCAATGAGTATGTTGTAACATCTCTGTATTTTACTTTGTACCTCTGATAGTTGCTATAGCTTAATTAAACACTTGAGTATTTACTTCTTTTAAAATATCTAACATATACAGTTGCTATTTTAAACATAATGTGTTTTCTTAGTCTCTTATCTTGAAACCTTTACTCATATAAAGTAGTCCTCGGTCACACAAGCAAGCCCACTGTAGTCAGTTATACAGTACACATGAGGAATGAACTCTTGAGCTCCGATCCAGCAAAGCATGCTTAATTTTAAGGTTAAGTGCTATGCTAAAATAAAAAAAAAATTTTTCAAACCAAATCTCAATATAGTGCCCTAACGAAAGAAGATGTGACACCTTAAGAAAATTACCTCAGATATAAAGTACTCGTTATGTTTGACTTCAGCTGCTCTCCGTACAAACACATCAAAAGGCAATGTTCTGAAAATATAAATATAAAAATTAATAATGCTAATCAGTGTAACAATGAATTATTTAACTACTGGACACACAATACTTAGTACCAGACCAAATTCATGTCTCTGGCCTATAACAATGTAGCAGGACAGATGATTTAATTTGTTTTAAAAAATCATCATATAGACTAACAATTGTTTGCAACAGGATGTCAAATAACTGCCAAGATAAAAATCATATTTAAAAATCTTTCATTATTATCCAGATTGTTCCTGTACTAGATCCAAATATTTTTGGCTGTAAGTCAGCTTGTAAAAAGATAATTATTTGGGATCAGATTTTCAAGAGTGCTTTATCCAAAATTTTTTTGCTCAAACTCTTGTGCTCAATGGGAGCAGCTGAGCTGGGTGCCAAGTTCTTCTGAAAAATATGGCATTTAATTTAGATGCCTAAACTAAGCTCTATTGCAAATAGGAACCCAGTTATAGGTGATGAGCATTTTTGAAAATCTGGGTCACAGTTTGTGCTGACTTTTTTGAATAAATGGGTCTGTGTTTTATATATGCTGCTGTCATAAACAGATAGCTAAGGGATAACATCTCTTTCACCTGGAAAGAAGTAATTTGATACACCTGACCAGAGGACCAATCAGGAAACAAGACTTTTTCAAATCTGGGTGGAGGGAACTTTGTGTGTGAGTCCTTTGTTCTTGGGTCTTCTGCCTGTACTCTCTCAGCTATGAGGAGTGATTTTTTCTATTTCCTGCTTTCTAATCTTCTGTTTCCAAGTTGTGAGTACAAAGATGGTTTGTTGTTTTGTATTTACATGTCTATAGTTGCTGGAGTGCTTTGAATTGTATTCTTTTTGAATAAGGCTGTTTATTCAATATTCTTTTAAGCAAATGACCCTGTATTTGTCACCTTAATACAGAGAGACCATTTTTATGTATTTTTCTTTCTTTTTTATATAAAGCTTTCTTTTAAGACCTGTTGGAGTTTTTCTTTAGTGGGGAACTCCAGGGAATTGAGTCTGCAGCTCACCAGGGAACTGGTGGGAGGAAGAAGTCAGGGGGAAATCTGTGTGTGTTAGATTTACTAGCCTGACTTTGCATTCCCTCTGGGTGAAGAGGGAAGTGCTTGTGTTTCCAGGACTGGAAATAGAGAGGGTGGACTCCCTCTGTTTAGATTCACGGAGTTTGCTTCTGTGTATCTCTCCAGGAACACCTGGAGGGGGGAAGGGAAAAGGTTTATTTCCCTTTGTTGTGAGACTCAAGGGATTTGGGTCTTGGGGTCCCCAGGGAAGGTTTTTGGGGGGACCAGAGTGCCCCAAAACACTCTAATTTTTTGGGTGGTGGCAGCTTTACCAGGTCCAAGCTGGTAACTAAGCTTGGAGGTTTTCATGCTAACCCCCATATTTTGGACGCTAAGGTCCAAATCTGGGACTAGGTTATGATATGGTGGTAGCGGTGGGATAGACAGAATCCAGAAGCCAGTTGGAATATTATATTTTTCTTTTCTCTGCTAGGGGCTTTTTAGCAGAGAGAAACAGTTTGGTTTTAAAAGGGAACCAGAGAGAATTTTTTTTCTGCTCTCTCTGGCAGCTGTGGCTTGCATATTAAGCAAGCAACCATTAAGGAGCTATTAAGGGTCTTTTGTCACACAATAGCACTCCCATTAGTAGGCAGATACCAGCACTATACTCATGCAAATAAAGTGGTTTTTCTGGTTTACTTTACATTGAAAAAATTAGCTAGAGGAAAAAAGGGAAAAAGGCACTGTTGCTAGGCAGACCCCAGGAGGCAACAGAGAACCTGCAGTTCAGACAACAAACACCGGAGGGCACCCCAACACAAGAAAACAAGATGTCACAAAAACCAGATGCAGTACAGCTGAGGCAATGGAAAAACACATAGAACTGCTCAGAACACAGATGGCCAGAGATGAGGCAACTCACAAACAAGAGATGGAAAGGCTACAAAAACAAGAAAAAGCCAACAATGCAGCCCACCAACGAGAGTTGGAAAAACAAGAAAAAGAAAGTGAAGAGAAGGAAAAACAGAGAAAACATGAACTGGACTTAGCGCAAGCTGGGCTGAATGTGCCAGCCAATCCTAACAACCCTTCCCCAGTACTTGTTCCACATCACAGGAAATTTCCCACCTACAAGGCAGGTGATGACACCGAGGCCTCCTTGGAAAATTTTGAAAGAGCCTGTCTTGAGTACAGCATCCCTGAAGACCAGTACATGGTAGAATTGAGGCCACAGCTCAGTGGACCTTTAGCAGAGGTGGCAGCTGAAATGCCTAAGGGGAACATGAACGACTATAAACTTTTTCAAACCAAGGCCAGATACAGAATGGGGATAACCCCGGATCATGCCCGTCGGCGTTTCAGAACCCAAAAATGGAAACCAGATGTGTCATTTCCCAAACACGCCTACTACGTTGGGAAAAATTATGAGGCCTGGATATCAGGACACAATGTTAAATCCTTGGAAGAACTGCACCTCCTCATACAAATGGAGCAGTTCTTGGATGGTGTTCTTGAGGACATAACACGGTACATACAAGATGGAAAACCCAAAAATCTCACTGAGGCGGGGGAGATTGGAGCCAGATGGATGGAAGTGGCAGAAAGCAAGAAAGCTACGGTCCAGGGGAACGAATACCCCAGGGGGCACACCAACCATAAACCCTACAACCGAGGACAGCCAAAGACCCCACATACAACCCAAGTCAAGCCACAGACGCCCTATTCTTCCACCTCACCAGTCTCCAGTAACTCACCTCGGCCCAATGACCCATCAGATGGAAGATGCTTTAAGTGTAACGAACTGGGACATATCAAGGCCAACTGTCCAAAGAACGCCATCCGAGTGCAATTCATTACACCACCATCACCCAAAAGATCCCCTGGCCCAGATGCCTCTAAAATACCCTTGGAGCGAAGGGAAAATTTGAGAGTGGGTGAAAAGAAGGTTACTGCATGGAGAGACACGGGGGCACAAGTGTCAGCTATCCACCAATCCTTCGTAGACCCCAAATTCATCAACCCAAAGGCCCAAGTGACAATTTACCCCTTCATGTCACAAGCTGTAAACTTGCCTACAGCTCAACTGCCTGTCCAGTACAAAGGCTGGTCAGGAATGTGGACTTTTGCAGTCTATGACAATTATCCTATCCCCATGCTACTGGGGGAAGACTTGGCCAACCAGATGAAGCGGGCCAAGCGAGTGGGAATGGTTACACGTAGCCAAACCAGGCAAGCTCCCAGCCCCTTTCCTGTTCCTGAGCTGTCCACAGACGCCCCGTCTGTGTTACCAGAGACCCAGACAGAGGTAGTGGACCCGGATACCATGCCAACCACTGAATCAGCCACAGCACCTCCAGTCCCAGGCCCGGAACTGGAACAGCAACCAGCACCAGCAAGTGCAACCACATCTTCAAACTCAACGCCAGAGGGCGCCAGCGAGCCACAACTGGCAGAAGCAACAGACAGCCATACCCAAAAGGCTCAGCCAGAGCCTAAAATACCCTCAGGTGCACCAGCAGAGAGCGGTTCACCAGCAACGGAAACAACCCCATCACCTACATCACTTCCAGAGGGACCAAGCCCAAGTCCACAGTCTGAGGAAGAACTGGTAACCCCAGCTTCAAGGGAACAGTTCCAGACTGAGCAGGAAGCAGATGACAGCCTTCAAAAAGGTTGGGCGGCGGCACGGAGCACCCCACTGCCTCTCAGCTCTTCTAATTGATCCCGGTTTGTTATAGACCAAGGACTTTTATACAAGGAGATTCTTTCTGGTGGACACCGGGAAGAATGGCAGCCGCAAAAACAGTTGGTGGTTCCAACTAAGTACCAGGGAAAGCTCTTAAGCTTAGCCCATGATCATCCCAGTGGCCATGCTGGGGTGAACAGAACCAAGGACCGATTGGGGAAGTCCTTCCACTGGGAGGGGATGGGCAAGGATGTTGCCAAGTATGTCCGGTCTTGCGAGGTATGCCAAAGAGTGGGAAAACCCCAAGACCAGGTCAAGGCCCCTCTCCAGCCACTCTCCATAATTGAGGTCCCATTTCAGCAAGTAGCTGTGGATATTCTGGGTCCTTTCCCAAAAAAGACACCCAGAGGAAAGCAGTACGTACTGACTTTCGTGGACTTTGCTACCCGATGGCCGGAAGCAGTAGCTCTAGGCAACACCAGGGCTAACACTGTGTGCCTGGCCCTAACAGACATTTGCCAGGGTAGGTTAGCCCTCCGACATCCTTACTGATTCAGGATCTAATTTCCTGGCAGGGACGATGCAAAAACTGTGGGAAACTCATGGGGTGAACCACTTGGTTGCCACCCCGTACCACCATCAAACTAATGGCCTGGTGGAAAGGTTTAATGGAACTTTGGGGGCCATGATATGTAAATTCGTCAACGAATACTCCAATAATTGGGACCTAGTGTTACAGCAGTTGCTGTTTGCCTACAGGGCTGTACCACATCCCAGTTTAGGGTTTTCACCGTTTGAACTTGTGTATGGTCACGAGGTTAAGGGACCATTACAGTTGGTAAAGCAGCAATGGGAGGGGTTTACGCCTTCTCCAGGAACTAACATTCTGGACTTTGTAAGCAACCTACAAAGGACCCTCTGACACTCTTTAGACCTTGCTAGAGAAAACCTAAAGGATGCTCAAGAAGAGCAAAAGGCCTGGTATGACAGACATGCCAGAGAACGTTCCTTCAAGGTAGGAGAGCAGGTTATGGTCTTGAAGGCACAACAGGCCCATAAGATGGAAGCATCATGGGAAGGGCCATTCACGGTCCAAGAGCGCCTGGGAACTGTGAACTACCTCATAGCATTTCCCAATTCCTCACTGAAGCCCAGAGTGTACCATGTTAATTCTCTCAAGCCTTTCTATTCCAGAGACTTACAGGTTTGTCAGTTTACAGTCCAGGGAGATGATGCTGACTGGCCTGACGGTGTCTACTATGATGGGAAAAAAGACGGTGGCGTGGAAAAGGTGAACCTCTCAACCATCCTGGAACGTCTGCAGCGGCGACAAATCAAGGAGCTGTGCACTAGGTTCGCCCCATTGTTCTCAGCCACCCCAGGACGGACTGAACGGGCATACCACTCCATTGACACAGGTAATGCTCATCCCATTAGAACCCCACCCTACCGGGTGTCTCCTCATGCCCAAGCTGCTATAGAACGGGAGATCCAGAACATGCTACAGATGGGTATAATCCGCTCATCTACCATTGCATGGGCATCTCCATTGGTTCTGGTACCCAAACCAGATGGGGAAATACGCTTTTGCGTGGACTACCGTAAGCTAAATGCAGTAACTCGTCCGGACAACTATCCAATGCCTCGCACCGATGAGCTATTGGAGAAGTTGGGACGTGCTCAGTTCATCTCTACAATAGACTTAACCAAGGGGTACTGGCAAGTACCGCTAGATGAACCTGCCAAGGAAAGGTCAGCATTCTTCACCCATGCGGAGGTGTATGAATTCAATGTCCTTCATTTCGGGCTTCGAAATGCACCCGCCACCTTCCAGAGGCTGGTAGATGGTCTACTAGCAGGACTGGGAGAATATGCAGTTGCCTACCTCGATGATGTGGCCATTTTTTCAGACTCCTGGCCCGAACACCTACTACACCTGGAAAAGGTCTTTGAGCGCATCAGGCAGGCCGGACTAACTGTTAAGGCCAAAAAGTGTCAAATAGGCCAAAACAGAGTGACTTACCTGGGCCACCAGGTGGGTCGAAGAACCATAAACCCCCTACAGGCCAAGGTGGATGCTATCCAAAAGTGGCCTGTCCCAAGGTCAAAGAAACAGGTCCAATCCTTCTTAGGCTTGGCCGGGTACTACAGGCGATTTGTACCACACTACAGCCAAATCGCTGCCCCACTGACCGACCTGACCAAAAAGACCCAGCCAAATGCAATTAAGTGGACTGATGAGTGTCAAAAGGCCTTTACCCAGCTTAAGGCAACGCTCATGTCTGACCCTGTGCTCAGGGCCCCGGACTTTGACAAGCCATTCCTAGTAACCACGGATGCATCTGAGCGTGGTATAGGAGCAGTTCTCATGCAGGAAGCAATGGATCACAACTTCCATCCTGTTGTGTTTCTCAGCAAGAAACTGTCTGAGAGGGAAAGTCACTGGTCAGTCAGTGAAAAGAAATGCTACGCCATTGTGTACGCCTTAGAAAAGCTACGCCCATATGTTTGGGGACGGCGGTTCCAGCTACAAACTGACCATGCTGCACTAAAGTGGCTTCATACTGCCAAGGGGAACAACAAGAAACTTCTTCGTTGGAGTTTAGCTCTCCAAGATTTTGATTTTAAAATTCAGCACATCTCAGGAGCTTCTAACAAAGTAGCTGATGCACTCTCCCGTGAAAGTTTCCCAGAATCCAGTAGTTAAAAAAGTGTTCTTCCACTGTAAAAGTCTGTTAGTTATATACTTAGTGGTATATGTAACGGTGCATGTGTTGTATTAATCTGTTTAAAGTTCTAGGAGGAAATCACCGCCAATGAGCTTCCCCACTGTCTTCAATTTGGGGGGGCGTGTCATAAACAGATAGCTAAGGGATAACGTCTTTCACCTGGAAAGAAGTAATCTGATACACCTGACCAGAGGACAAATCAGGAAACAAGACTTTTTCAAATCTGGGTGGAGGGAACTTTGTGTGTGAGTCCTTTGTTCTTGGGTCCTCTGCCTGTACTCTCTCAGCTATGAGGAGTGATTTTTTTCTATTTCCTGCTTTCTAATCTTCTGTTTCCAAGTTGTGAGTACAAAGATGGTTTGTTGTTTTGTATTTGCATGTCTATAGTTGCTGGAGTGCTTTGAATTGTATTCTTTTTGAATAAGGCTGTTTATTCAATATTCTTTTAAGCAAATGACCCTGTATTTGTCACCTTAATACAGAGAGACCATTTTTATGTATTTTTCTTTCTTTTTTATATAAAGCTTTCTTTTAAGACCTGTTGGAGTTTTTCTTTAGTGGGGAACTCCAGGGAATTGAGTCTGCAGCTCACCAGGGAACTGGTGGGAGGAAGAAGTCAGGGGGAAATCTGTGTGTGTTAGATTTACTAGCCTGACTTTGCATTCCCTCTGGGTGAAGAGGGATGTGCTTGTGTTTCCAGGACTGGAAATAGAGAGGGTGGACTCCTCTGTTTAGATTCACGGAGTTTGCTTCTGTGTATCTCTCCAGGAACACCTGGAGGGGGGAAGGGAAAAGGTTTATTTCCCTTTGTTGTGAGACTCAAGGGATTTGGGTCTTGGGGTCCCCAGGGAAGGTTTTTGGGGGGACCAGAGTGCCCCAAAACACTCTAATTTTTTGGGTGGTGGCAGCTTTACCAGGTCCAAGCTGGTAACTAAGCTTGGAGGTTTTCATGCTAACCCCCGTATTTTGGACACTAAGGTCCAAATCTGGGACTAGGTTATAATAGCTGCCTAAGGTGAAACCGACATTTACAATAGTCCCAAACTCCTGTCTTTTAAATTAATTCTCCTAAAGTTGCTTCTTTCAATGATTCTAGAGGGAAAAGAACTTTAGCTTTTCAGCTGGGAGGACAGCTTCAAGTAAGTTCCTATTAAAAAGAAATCACTAGGGCCCAAATCCTCAAAGGTATTTAAGAACCTAACTTCCACTGAAATAATGGGAGTTAGGTGCGTAAGTACCTTTCGAGGTCTGGGCCTACGTTCCAAGCCCAGACCCACTGAAGTCAATGGAAGTAGAATCAAGTCCTAGATGACTGTCAGTTTCACAGGGTGAGGAGGTCCTCCTAAAATGTCAATTCTTTAACAACTTTAGCAGATACTGCAATAAATAATGGTTTCTACAGATACATATTTGGGTAAGTTTGCTCCTGGTACAGAGTCAGTACAAACATAAAACATTAAAGGTCTCTTAGATCTGGTCTTCAATAGACCTTTGCCTGAACAGATATTGTAGCATTTGGCCATGCTTGATACTGGAGCAAAACAACTGCATGTAGTACTGTGACGGGTTCGGTCACAGGGACCCCCTTGGGACTGTCAACGGATGTGCTGAAATTACTTCTGAGCCCATTTTCCCTGCCAGCTTGGGACTCCAGAACCCTGCCTTGTTGAGCCAGACATGCTAGCCTGCTGCAACACAGACTCAGGGTCTGGGCCATGCCCCCAAAGCTGAAGACTTTAACCAAAAACAGCTCAGCAGGTTATTTCTCCAACACCCAGACACCCAGCTCCCAATGGGATCCAAACCCCAAATAAATCCATTTTACTCTGTATAAAGCTTATACAGGGTAAATTCATAAATTGTCTGCCCTCTATAACACCAACAGAGATTCACAGTTGTTTGCTCCCCCACATATAAATCACTTACTCTGGGATCATTAATAAACAAATGTGATTTTATTAAGTATAAAAAGTACGATTTAGGAGGTTTCAAGTAACAATAGACAGAACGAAGTAAGTCACCAAGTAAAATAAAGCAAAAACACACAAGTCTAAGCCTAATACATTAAGAAACTGATTACAGGGCTCATCCTCAGAGATGTTCCAATAAGTTTCTTTCACAGACTAGATGCCTTCCTAGTCTGGGCCCAATCTTTTCCCCGGTACAGTCCTTGTTAGTTCCAGCAGACATCTCAGATGGGATAAGCAGGGGCTCTCTCATGACTGGCAGACCCTTTTGTCCTGATCCATCCCTTTTATAGGTTTGGCACAAGGTGGGAATCTTTTGTCTCTCTAGGTCCTCAGCCCTCCTTTTAAATGGAAAAGTACCAGATTTAATATGGCTTTCATTATCAGGTGACATGGTCACATGTCACTGTAAGACTCCTAGTCTCCATTCCCTATGGGCTGGCCCACATGTACACAGGAAGGCTTTCAAGTAACTAAGACCATTTACAACTGATAGTTTCTGGAGCACCCTTAATAGCCTCCACTTAATATGTTTACACCAGTGATACAAGTTTATATCTTATTCTCTTAACTCCAGATATAGAAATAATACATGCAAACAAATAGGATGAACACACTTAATAGATTACAAGCATTCTAATGACACCATAGTGTAAAGCATATTCCAGATATGTCATATTCATAAGCATATTTCCATAAAGCCTATGGAGTGCAACGTCACAAGTACCAAATGGATTATTTTATGGTGGTTACTAATGTTTATAGCATCTATCAGCACCAGCTCATTTGAGTTCCACCCCACTACAATTTAAATTTTGATTTTTTTAAACAGCAAGAGGGTAGGGGTAAAAAAATAACATAAATAAACATATATACAAAAAAAACCAAACAACTAACTAGAACCTAATACAGATTATTTATCATAAGATTCAAAGTAGACGACGACAAATATGATGCACACTTCTCAGGAATCAGCCTATTGTTAAATATCCTGAATTTCTCATTCATCAGGAAAGATTTTTTTCCCCAGGCTGTAAAGATCACTCAAATCACTAGCTGGTACTGGTATATAGCAATTTATTTCAAGCTTCACAGAATGCAAGAACAATTAAATGCCCAGTGTTAGGAAGAAAGTTTCCCCATAGGCAAAGTTATCAATTACAGAGGGTTTACATGTCCTCTGAAATATCTGGTATTAGCCATTGTCAAATAAAGGACTAGATGGACCATTTCCCTAACAATATACAATTTCTATATTCATGTTCATGAAAAGCTTGGTCCAGCAGCTTCTGGAGTTAACTGAGAGAATCCCACCAACACTAATGGAACCGGATCAGACCCCCAGAGCCTAAACAACTACACCTCCCACTAAAAGCAATATGAGTTGCTTGCATTCAGTATATGTCTGGATCAGGTCCTTAGCAGGCCATAATGATGTCTCTGTATGAGAGCGTTTTTATTCTTGTAGTCATTTTATTTATTTTCCCCACATATATGAATACAGGTTCTGAGTTCCCCAAGTCCTCTAAAAGTGGTGAAAGTCACAAATACTTCACAACTCTAAAGATCAGATATTTAGAGAGCATCTCCATAATGCCATATACAAAAATGCAAATTTAGCCCCTAATCTGCAAAACCTAACACACCTGAGCAAATTTATGCATGTGAAATATCACCACTGAATTAAACAGAACTACTTACACGCATAATGTCAGGAAAGTACATCAGGAACCTGCAAGATCAGACTGTTAGAAGGAAAATGCAAGGATACTAAATTGCACCTCCCGTTTATAAGCCTATTTGTGTTTCATTTTTTTCCCTGGACAGTGAGATAAACACTAAACAATATATATGAGGCAAAGATGTATGACAATTTTATTTGCAGTTCAAAAAATAGTTTCAAAATGTTCAGCAGTTCAGCTGTGAATAAAGAGTGTACTGAATGTGACACCAGGGTTCACTCATTACAGACTGTAGAACATTTGATTCCATCACGTCTTCTTTCTTAAACTTTATTAAAATAATAAATGATTGAACACATCTTGTTCACACTTTGGGAAAGCAAACAGCAATTAAAATGAAGACTTTACGATTGTAGAACAACAACAAAATGGCTGAGATGCATTAGACTCTGAAGAATGTTTTAGTAAACTACGTGACATGGACAAATCTAATGAAGAGTTTCTCAGGACATTAGACATTCTCTGTGACCTGTCTCCAGACTAAAGGGCTGGTGAAATGTGTGATATTCCGTAGTTTGAGGACACTAGAAACTGCCTTAAACTTTGAAGTTGTTTGTTTTTTAACTGCTAACATCCCTCCAGCCTAAGTCTGTTGAATTAACATATCTGTAACATAACAGCATTCAAAGCAGTTCAGGTACTGAGCAGCGCTAGCTTCTAACAATATAATCACCAACACTGAGAAGGCATCAGAGAATCAGAATGACATGCCTAGTTTCAAAGTTCTTGTTGCAACAGAGTTTTTCTCAAACCCTCTCTTGGATTCCTCCATTAACTCCTTCATCTTCACTATTTCAAAAACAGATTACTTATCTTCACTTTTAGGCACTTCACGGTCTATCCCTGTGCTACTTATTAACTCTTATACAGTATCGAGACATTGACTCCTACATTCATTCATTCTTCATCACCCACTTTTAAATTTTCCAAACAAACATCTTTGCAGTCCTTCCCGGGCTGCCCCTTATGCATGGGAGGCGCTCCCTACAAGTATCTGCAGAACCACCTCGTTGTCTTCCCCCAAATACTCTTAAAACTCCTCTCTGCTGTTAGGAGTGGGGTGCATCGACAGGAGAATGTGGGGAAATTTGATTTACCACAGCCTATACTGTACCTCATCTGTGAATAAAGGGTCAAGTTTTTAAGGCCTGATCATTCTGACATCTTTCATGAACAATAAAGGCATGTTAAAAAATTGCTATCTAGGACTGCCCCCCCCCCAAAAAAAGAGAGAGAGAATAATGACACACCCATGAATTCCAAAGCCACAGCTGAAGGACAAAACTGTGATGAAATATTTCTTCTAGTACTGAAATATCTTTACCTTTTTAAATTTAAAAAAAAAAAAAAACCTTTCAGACAGTGGCACCTGAATTCAAAAGCATTTCTTTAGAAACAGAAGCTCTATAACATATCTAGTTAATGCAGTAAATAGCAATAGAAACAGTAATTATAATTAATACGTTTACAAAAAGCAAGAGAGCACCAACTTGCTGAGTGGTAATACCAACAGACCCAGGCAACATAGAAGAGTATACTTTGTATAAAACTTCAAAGCAATGTAGAATGTTTCTAAAAGTTACCAGTATGTCCCTTTAAAACAGAGGAAGCCTTGGAATAAAGTACCTATATATAAAGTTCTTACTGAGGAAGTCCATCTGTGGCACTGTGGAAACATGAATCTTTACTTCTTTAGTTCCTGCGGTTTGGCTGAGGTAATCCACTGTCCATTTGGTTGTGCAAGTGCCCAGATCTATTCCTTTCAGTACTGCTGGCTTTCTCTGAGAAGTAAACAAAAGCAGGTTTATGGCATGGCACTGAATTGGTGACAGAATCCAACAAAAACATTCAGTACTAATTTGTCAAGTTAAGTACAAGAACAAATCAATTGAATATGTACACCTGTTGCACATTAGCCAGAAGGCTCCATGAGTTTGTGCACCGAGTGTGAAAACAAAATCTGGGAAATCATGGGCCTGATTCTATTATTATACTCCTTTGCCTGTGGCAGGAATGGAATGAGAGAAAAGGTTCTTTAACCAACATTGACATTCACCATATTCTGGGGCCATGGAAGGATTTGGCAAGGCCCTGATATAACTTCAGCTCTTCTTCAAAAGGCTTAGTAGAGCACTTAGGCCATGCCCCTAGTCCACCCCCTTGACCCAGATATTGGGAGCTGGGGGCAATATTACACCAGTTCTAACACTGTCCAGGGATGCCCTCTATGCAAAGGGATATTTCCACTCATGCTAAGTCCTCTTTGTGCTGGCACAGCCTAAACAACGATTCAATCTCCATTAAAATCAATGGAAAGATTTGTTTACTTCAGTTCGTTCTGGATCAGGACCATAGAGAGCAAGGGGTCAATGACAATTACAAGAACACTTCACACTCACACAACATTTTATACTTTCAAAGCACTGCCCAAACTTTAACTAATCTTTAACTAATCCTATGAGATAGGCATTATCATCCTTTTACTGTCAGGAAAACTGAACGAGGGAGAGGTTAGGGGTCTGAGACACATAGGATGTCAGGGATAGAATAAAATTAGGAACCAGCAATTTCTTGCTCCCAGCCCAATGCTCACTCCACCGAGCCTCTCTGCAAAGACACAAAAGACCAGACTGGTGGAATTAAAGTAAAGTCCTAAGGAACCAAACCACCTGATTACTACAGAACTGTCCCAAACCATTTTCACTCATTTGCTGAATCTGTTTATAAATAGTGGGTTTGGAGAAGTTTGTTTACTTTATATATGCAGTCTTTATAAACTCAGTTCTGTAATAACTTTTTAGATCAAGAAGAGTGGAGCTGGCTCATAGCCCTCATGAGTTTCTGGTTTTAATGTAACATGCTTGATGAAGGAACACATGAGGTTAATTATCCCCTTTTATTTTTAAGCCAAACTCCAAGAGAGTAACAGACAGGCTTGCATCAGTAGCTATAACAACAAACAAAAAAACATACAAAGAAGAAACGAACACAAACCTTACCCCAATTTTAACTAATTAGAATCCCACTTGTTTCAGTAGGAGTTTTGACACAGAGACATCCAGGACTGAGCTCATCATTACATCACATTCCAGCTGGCAGAAGAGCGAGCAGTGCACTTTCAGGATGAGAAGCCAGGCAACCACGTAAGCAAACTGGGATTGTTGTGAGGATAGGTTAAAAGGAGACATTACTCCATACCATACTCCAGGCTCGGTCCTGATCCTGCACTGAGCTGTATGTGCACAAAGCCCTGTGCTCCAACCCAGCATTCAGAGAAGACAACAGAGCTGTGTGCAGGGTCTGTTTGCATGGAGCTCAATGTAGGATCAGTGCTTTAGCCTCTTTCAGCCTAGTGAGAGAGACTCCTCAGTCTTCTTGTGGCAAGCCAGGCGATGAACTGTTGTTTCAGTTCCTCAAGATCTATGCCAGCAACTTCATATAATGGAATCTGTCCCTCACCAGTATTTTTCACTTATCCCACTACTAGGAAAACATTTCATATGAACACCACATACATCACTGTTAAATGATACCAACAAAAACACTTAGCATGTCCCTTTTTTTTCTAATTATGCGGCAGCTCCTCCTTCTTTCCCCATCTATTCTCACCACATCATCTCTGTTTAGAAATACAAGCCATTTTTTTGTCAAATGGCTACCATTAGGTAAGTGAATTTGTAAAATATCAGAACCCTTTTTAGAAACTGACATACCACACAAGCAACACACTCCACAGTCTCTGATGCATCTTCATTATTTTGTTTAGTTATAATAGGTATTACATAAAAGTGGCATTCTAGTTTACATTATTTTTGAAAAATCATTTTAAAAGGCAACTTGTACACTCTTCATTTCAGTTAAAAAATCGGTTATTTTTAGATTTGTTATATTTCTTGTTTTCTTTCTCTCTCTGGGGTCCGACTGTGTTAAAACAGGAAACCCAGAATCAAAGGGTGTTCAAGTTCCAATAATTTTGGATCAAAAAATTATTTATTGTGTCAAAAGAGCCAGACAGCTGCTGTAAAGGGGACACGACAAGGAGGATGGGTAAAGGATTGCAACCTCTGGCTATACTTGGATTTCCACAGACCAGCTAAATCGCTCCTGCTCATTTTGGACATACACTGGATTTTACAGCGCTGCAACTTTCGCGCTCAGGGGTGTGAAAAATCAGTGCTGCAAGCTACCCCCGTAAGGGATGTGGTTTACGTGCAGCGCTGGGAGAGCTCTCTACGTGTGACAAGGGGACGGGAGAGGCGAGCTGCTGGAAGATGCAAGCACCGCCCTCGGATCAGGGGACCTAACACCCGGCCTGTGGCCGGGAGCTGAACCCCGCACCTCGGCAGCTGCAGCCCCGCAATCTGCAGCGCGGAGCGGGAAGTCAGGCCAGGTGCAGCGCCCACACGGAGCAGGAGTCTCCGGCCCCGGGGCGCGGGCGAGGAGGGTCCCGCCCCGAGCACACCCATCCCTCCCCCGGGCCTCACCAGCGGGTAAATGTCCTGCTGAAAGCGCTCCCTGCTGACCTCGCTGTGCCAGGCCACGGGACCCGCCGGCTGCGCCATGGCCGCCGCCCACGCCTCACTCGCACACTCCCCCGGGAAACAAGGGTTCGCCCGCCCCGCTGCTGCGGCTCCACGGGGATCTCCGTTTGCCCCCGCGCTGGGACCCGATCCTGCGAGGGGCGCCCGGGGCCGGCCTGCCTCCCTCGCGCCAGGGAACGGTGCTTCGGGCGGGCCGCTGCACGCGGGGCTGCCCGGCTTGACCTGGGCGCGTTTCCCAGGCAGGCCGCTTTCCACGCGCACCGCGCGGGGCGGGGCGGGGCGGCTCGCTAAGATGGCGCTGCCCAGCGGGCTCCGGCGCTGCCCCGGGCCGGTCCGCGCCTTCTCCGCCCACCTTCTGGCGGCGCCTGCCAGACCTGGCTGGGCCGGGCTGGGCCCGGCTGCCCTGACCCGCGCCCGGGTCCCCGCGCGCTTCTGCGCCAGCGACGAGCGGAGCCGGCGGCGGGGTCCGCCGGGGGCGGGCGGCGGCCGGAGCGTGGTGGTGGTGGGGATCCCCAACCCCTTCATCTGGGTCCGCACCAGGCTCTACTGCTTCCTCATCCGGGCCTACTTCGACCAGGAGTTCAGCGTCGAGGAGTTCACCCAGGGGGCCAAGCAGGTGACTGCGGGGCCGCCGCGCCTCCAACCTGGGGGGGGGGGCGGCGTTATCTCTCCCCCCAAAATGTGTGTGTGTGGGGGGCCGTTATCCCCCCTTCCCCCCCGCCTGGGACCCCCACTGTGTGGGTGGGCTGTTAGCCCCCCCTTCTCCCCTGCCCGAGACGCCCCCAAGTATGTGTGTGGGGAGGCGTTATCCCCCCCTTCCCTGCTGCCTGGGACCCCCAGTGTGTGTGTGGGGGGGGACGTTGGCGAACCCCCCAAGTGTGTGTGAGGAGGCCATTATCCCCCCCTCCCTGCTGCGTGGGGCCCACCTTCCTGGAACCCTCCAACTGTGTGCGTGGGGGGGGTGTTACCCCCCTTTCCCCCACCTGGAACCCCCAACTGTATGTGTGGGGGGCCATTGTCCCCCCTTCCCTGCTACCTGTATAGCTGGGAGGGAGGCAGTTAATCCCCCTCCTCGTTGCCCAATACACACACATTACTCTGTAGGGCAGGAGGCCTTTTAATCCCCCCTTACCCTTGTCTGGGACTCCCTGTGTGCCCCAGCTATGTAGGGGGGAGGCCTGTTAACCACCTTAACCTTTGGCCTGGATGCAATCATGCAAGGAGCCCTGCCACATCTTCCACTCCCCCCCCCCCCCGTGTGGATGCAGTGAAACTCCATCCTGTCACCCCATTATGGGGCCCACCCCTTGGCATATGTGGCCACCCTGGACCTTATCCCTCACTGCTCCGCTCTTCTTCTTCTCTTCCTGGTGATCTCTCTCTTTCGCCCTTTCCCCACTAAATACTGCTGCCCATTGGCTCTGGGGACAGGTATTTTGTTCAACTGGGATGAACTGTGTGTTTTGTTCATATTGTCCCAGTAGTGAGACCCCTGTGGGGGGATATTATTGCTGACAGTGGCATCATAGGAGTTGTCATTTATCCCCTTAAACCAGGAGTCAAAATTTGACAGGCTTTCCTATGTATTGTAAGGCATTAAAACAGTTGCAAACATCTATGAGAGTGATGCAGTATTAGGCATAAATGCAGTGCACTATGGTAGGCTCCAGTGTAATTTGGGAACAGAAAAGACCAATAAAATTTCAGACTGCAGAGACATCTAGTCACAGGGCAAGGAGGCCATTCAATGTGATTCTCATGGCAGCAGCATTCTGAACATTGCATTCAAGTTCTGGGTAAGTTCGCCAGCCCTCCAGGATTGTCTCCAGGAATTAAAGATTAATCTTTATAATTAAAGATAACATCATAAAATGAAACCTCCAGAAATTTGTCCAAACAAAGTTGGAAACCCTAGTTCTGGATGCCACATTACTGGAACTGTACTGATAAAATAGATAGTGCTCAGAGCAGAGCAACAGAAACTAGTTTAGCTAAAATGACTGAGAGAATGGGAATCATATGCCATTATTGGATCTTTCCTGGTGCTTGGTACCACTGATCACTGGGGCTGGATTTAAGGCATAGTCACATCTGTAGCGCTCCAGGTTCTGGAATTGCATAATGATAGAATCTCTCAGTTTTCACACTTACTTTTTTTTAATTTTTTTTTCTATTTTTTATGATTCTAAAGAAATCCTTAAGAACATGGCCTAATTTAACTGCTGTCTGCTGATTGTCACCTGCCCACTTTCTCATTATTCTAACTCTGAAACTTGCTTCTCTGAGGGCCCCCCAGTGATGGCACCTCAGCAGAAGACTTAGATGGGGATAGCCTTTGCTTCTGCCTCCACCTTATGGCTCTGTTTAGGTAATGTCAGGAGGTGCTTCCCACACATCCCCTTTAGGTAGATGGTGGCTGACTCCTCCTGGTATGGCATAGATCAGTGGTTTTCAAACTTTTTTTCTGGCAACCCAGTTGAAGAAAATTGATGCCCGTGACCCGATGGAGCTGGGGATGAGGGGTTTGGGGTGCAGGAGAGGGTAAAGGTTGGGGTGGGTGGGGCAGGGGATTGGGGCATGGGGTTAGCTTAGGCGGTTCCCAGTCAGCTGTGCAATGGGGGTGCTAAAGCAGGCTTCCTGTCTCTCTCCTGGCACTGCAGACTTCATTGCACCCCGGAAGCAGCCAGCAGCAGTTCCAGCTCCTAGGGGGAGGTACGCAAGTGGCTCTGTGCAGCTCTTGCCTGCAGGCACACTCCCCCCTCCAGCTCCAATTGGCTGGTTCCCAGCCAGTGGGAGTGCAGAGCCAGTGCTTGGGGCAGGGGCAGTGCATGGAGCCGGGTAGCCCCCCTGCTTAGGAGCCAGACCTGCTGCTGGCCACTTCCAGAGTACAGTGTAGAGCCAGGACAGGCAGGAACTAGCCTGCCCTAGCTGGGCAGCACCACTGATGGGACTTTTAACAGCCTGGGCAGCAGTGCCAACGAGAGCCACTAGTGCCTTACATTCTGCGACCTAGTACTGGGTTGCGATCTGCAGTTTGAAAACCATCAGCATAGGTGGTCTGGGGGGAGGCCTCATTCCTCCAAACAGGAGAGGTAGTGGCCCCCATAGATAGCTTGTGTGTGTGTTGGGTGGAAGACTGTGACTACCCCTCAAGCAGAGGCAGAGCTGTGTAGGATTTGCCTAGGACATCAGATTGTCTTAATCCAGCTCTGTTGATCACACACTTCTCTCTGACTTTAAAGATATAACAACAGCAAACAGGAAAGCACTGAGATGGCTCCAATCCTTCCTTTCAGGCTGCACCCTGAGTAGTGCTGGACGAACATTCTTCTGCCATCAGAGCACTCGGTTGTGCAGTTCCACAGAACTCTGTTCTTTCCTCATCCTATTTAACATCTGCATGAAGCCACTATGTGATGACACTCTGGACTCAAGTTCCACAAGCGCACAGATGACCCCATATCTCATTTATTTCCAGTGCCAACTGAACCATCTCTCGGCTCTCTTGTTGTCTAGCTGAGATCAGCATGTGGATGAAAAACAGCTGGCTAAAGTTGAACCCAAGCAAGATGGATATGTCATCTTAAAGATCTAACTACCACTGTAACTTCACTCTGTTTTGATGGAGCCTGCTCTCAAGTACTCAGGCTGGTTCATAGCCTCTGTGTTCTACTGAACTCCTTACTACTGCTGGATACTTGATAGCAATGGCTGCTAAAAGTGCTTTTTTTCTGCATGTACCTCATACTGCTGCAGAAATCATTTGGCCACAGTGATTCATGCCCTTGTGACCTGAAGACTTGACTGCTGCATTTCCCTGTATTAGTAGTTCACTGACTGGCCTCAGTTGGTCCAGAATGCAGCACCATGTTTCTACAGCAAAACAAATTAGCAACATCACCCTGGTCCACTGCTCACTGTACTGGCTTTCCCATAGAATACAGTCATATTCAAGTCTCAGCTTGAAGGCCTGTGGAATTGACCCAAGATATAGATCTCATTGACAGTTATGTTTCGTAGGAAAAGTATATGTTAGTTGTCGCGTATGAGATGGGGAGATGGTTTTCTTGGCAGATGGCCAGGGCTTTGCCGTTTTTCTGGAGGAAGTGAGAATACTCAGACTTTGCTGTTTTCAGAGCAAAGAATAAAACTTGTTGTGTAGGGAAGGCCATTTCCAGCTGCTTCTAGGGAAGGACAGTAGAAACTAGTCTAACTTTATGGGAGGGCAATTATACTATGCTTTTGCTGATGTGTAAAGGGTCGATACTCACGAGTGGTGTGAATACTGAGAAGGCATTCACACCCTTTGTGTATGGGTAGAATGGAGAGAGATTATACAGGGTGGTATTAGGGGATAAAGACTAAGAATGGGGAAAGCGTAAGCTAAACATCCGGAAAAAAAATATTTTTTGATCTGGAGTAGTTTTGTAAGCAAAGTGGCCATGGTCCCATTAGATGGATTGCCTAAAACTAGATGGAACAAGACACTAGAAAATATACTGGAGGCAACAATCCTGCCCAAGCAATGTGATGGAACTAGATGATTTAATGAGTGTTTTTCTATATCTAATGTCTGATTCTCTGGTTACTGGAAAATGAGTTGACCTGGAGTTAGTGAAATGTTTGCTTATCTATTTTTATGTTTTGTAGGCCTTTGCTCTTGTTTCAAAGCTGTTGTCTCAATGTAAACTTGATCTGTTGGAGGAATTCGTATCAAAAGAGGTAAAGAGTATTTTATTTCTTTTCTAAAATCTCCAACACAGAATGAAGAATATTTCTCTGTCTCACCCTTTAATCTGCCAATGGGTTGCCAGTCATCTAAAGTGAAGTTTAGCTTGTTGTTAAACACAAATAGTACCAATTTGGTCTAACTGAGGAAGAACTCTTTAATAAAGATCAGGAGAATCTTAGTCTTCAGACTAAAGGAGGACCGACAAGCTTATCTCTAAGGGCATGATCAGTTACTGTATAAGGAAAATTGTCCAATTGCTCTTACTATTAGGACAATGGAGCAGCTGCCAGAAGAGTCCAGTGAGTCATCAAAAAAGGATCAAAAAATATAATCCATTGCAGAAGAGGGTGGATAACAGGGGCAGACTTGCAAACTTCTATTCACATGGGGCAAGTGAGTGGAAGTTCCTACTGTGACCACCAGTACCATTCACTAGTGCCAAAACTTTAGGTGAGCAACATAGACCTGCCCAATGGAGAATTCATTTCTTGTGCACTCCCTGTCTAACTGGTTCCCGTCCCATGTAGGTCACACTGCTACCTAGTCCTAAACTGGAGACCTTGATCTTGCATCAGGGCCTCAAGAATATAGCCAAACTGGCCAGTTTTAATTGTCAGTGTGAATTTTGAACCACTGGGACTGTTTTCGTGGTCACCTCCGGAGAGGGGTGTCTCAGATCCAGAAGAGTCTCATGTGGGAGCTGCTTCAGCTGTATGTTTGTGTTACTGTGTGCCAGTAGCTTGGGCTGCCTGGTGCCCCTCATGCCTATGGAGAGAGAACCCTAATGCGACTGTGGTGTAGTGCCAATGCACCATCTTGCCTCCTCTCTCTGAGTAGAAGTAGCAATGAAATGTGAGTTTGTTCCTAGTGAGCTCTTTCAAGAGGGCATTGCCCCTTCCTCCTCCCACCCCAAACTATGGGTTCAGCAGGTTTTCATAGAAGCTCTATCAGTGCTGAAAGGAAGCCACTCACAATCAGAGGAAGGGGAAGAAATGGGGAGCCATCCCACAAAGGAGGAGAAAGGGAAACAATTATTAGGAGCCATGTGTGACCCAAGGTGGGGCAGACTGAAACTGCAAAACGGTGATTGCAGTTAGGGCCAGCTAGTCGACTTCTTCTTGTTCACACCTATGTTGATGAACATCATGACAATCTTTTGCAGGTTAGATGGTGCTCAGTGAATGTGGTTTTGAAAATTGTGAATGGGGTCTGGGCTCTGTGTATCCAGGCCTTGTTTTAAGACAAATTAAATTTTGCCATTATCGCAGTGTGAACAAATTTGGAGGATGGTGTGTAGAGAAAAAAGGCAAAGTTCCACTGTCCTGTCTGACCTGTGCACTGAATGAGGCAAGGGTCATGGACAATTAATATAATTATAGACAACTGTAATGTATAAGCATAAGGGCACTCACATACCATGGTAATGTGTAGTACAAAACTTAAATATAGAAAGAAGCAGAGAGAAGGTTAAATAGAAGGGGGGAGCAGAGTTTAGATTTTGAGGAAAACTTTAACCGATGCTTTCTGACATGAGTGTTTCACTTTGCAATGTTAATGTTCTTCAGATGTAGCTTTTTGTGTAGAATTTGGATATTCTGTCTTAATTTGTTTGTAAACCCACATTGCACAGAATACATTTAAGTTAGTTACTGTGAGCATTTTAATTCTTTTCATGTCCTGACTCTTGTGCATTTAAATGTTGCATTGATGTAACTTTTTACATTTAACCATTCTTCAGTCAGAAGGGAATACTATGGGATATTTTTTTTGGATGAACAATATTTCTATTTTAATTGTCTAACAGCGATGTGGATTAGAAATACTTCAGTAGATGTATTGGGGTAATACTGGACTGTTACAGAGTTTACGAGATCAGTGGTTTCAATTATCTAGTGAATTGTAGGCTTAACAAAAGCTACAGTTTCTCTAAATTCAGGTACTTCAAGTGTTGTTGGAGAAGCTTCCTTCGTTGTCTGAAAACCGCAGGAATGCCCTGGCTGCTGACATGGATGAAATAATGTATACAACAGCAGGAGATGTTGGCATTTACTATGATGACAGTGGTATGTATAGAATTCTAGAACATTCACGTAGCATAGACAGAGAACCTTTTGTCATGGTTTTGCTTTTTACAGCTTTTCTACTTACAAAGGTGTTCATGAGTCCTATTTCTCATTCCTAGGAGTAACGTTTAAAGCTCTCTTTATGTACTTACTTGTTCTTACTATAAATTGTCATTAGTATGAATCATTGTACCAACTTAATGCCTGTTCAAATTTTTCTTATTCTCCTTCACTTAGATTTTATACGCTTTCCATTCATTTCTCCCTATTCACTTCTCAAAAAAAAAAAAATAAAAAAAATCCCCTCACAGGTACTGTATGCAGAGTGCTAGGCCTTAAAGTGTTGTATGTGCTATAAAAACATGACAACTCCCAATGTGTGCACTCCTGCCCTTTCTCTTATAGAGTCGTCGTCTTCTGGTGTCTCTCTTTTATTTTCTTCCCCCTCTTTTCCCTACCCTGTGCTCCTGCCAAAAATCTTGCCTTGTGGCAGATATTCTTCTGCTGGAGAATGGCTGGATATGAATGACTTTGGAGCTTTTTAGTGCTGCTGCTTCTGTCAGCCTGAGCCAGGCTTCAGAAAGGTGACGAACAATCTGTCTTTTCCTATGTGGGCCGAGCACTGCTTCTGCAGTGCTCCAAACTCCTGCTGGCCTGGGAAATGAGGGATCAAATTTAAGACCGATTTTGAAAGTTTAACTGCAAAACCTCTCAATTTTTCTGTCTTCCTGCTGCATCTGCCTTTGTAATTCATTCCTCTTGTCTGTCTCCCATCCCTGCCTATTGCCTTCTAAAAGTTTGCTTCTGTGGTGTTGATGGGGATACAGCAGCTGCAGCATGAAATGGAAATGGTCTGAGTCAGTCTGATTGCTTTCCTTTTGTACCACTAAGGGCTTGTCTACATCACAAAGTTGCAGCGCTGGTGAGGGGGTTACAGCGCTGCAACTTAGGAGGTGTACACATCTGCAGGGCATCACCAGCGCTGCAACTCCCTGTTTGCAGCGCTGGCTGTACTCCCGTTTTATCTCGGGTGTAGAGGATCCAGCGCTGGTAATCAAGCGTAGACACTTACCAGCGCTTTTCTTGACCTCCGTGGAATAAGAAGGTATCCCAGCATACCTGAGGAAGCCTCTGGTAATCAAGCTGGTCTCCTTCCCCGGTTTGCTCTCGCGTTCCCCGAACCCCGAACAAGCAGGTCTCCTTCCCTGCGGTTTGCAGGGTGGTTCGGGGAACGCGAGAGCAAACCGCGGCGAAGCTGGTCTCCTTCCCTGGTTTGCTCTTGCGTTCCCCGAGCAAGCAGGTCTCCTTCCCTGCGGTTTGCAGGATGGTTCGGGGAACGCGAGAGCAAACCGCGGCAAAGCTGGTCTCCTTCCCCGGTTTGCTCTCGCGTTCCCCGAACCCCCCTTGAAGCCGCCCAACAGCGCTGCAGTATGGCCACATCTAACACCACTTGCAGCGCAGGTTGCTGTAAGTGTGGCCACTCTGCAGCGCTGGCCCTATACAGCTGTACTAATACAGCTGTAACAACCAGCGCTGCAAAATTTTAGATGTAGACATACCCGAAGTGCTGTATGCTGGAGTAGCAGCATAGGCATCATTTCCCCCCCATGCTGGCTGAGAATATTTAGCATAGAGAAGTGGAGTGGGAATAATCTCATATCACACTGTGTGACAGTTTCTCCATGTGGATCAAGGACAGCTTGATATTATATATTATATTTTTTAAACTAGCAACCATCTGCTTTATTTTGTTAAATGCCAACAGTGTGTGCTTGGCTCATTATAAAATACAGCTGAATTGGTTCGTTTCCTGAACCTAACCTTGTTCTCAGCCTGAAATAATGAGGTATGGATGGATATCTAATACATTGAGCTTCTCTTATTCTATTGTTTTAATAATCCTACTTCTGCACATCTCATTCACTGTCACTCTAAGTACCTCTTCAGTCACAATGGTCATTCTATAATCTGGAACATGACCGCCTTCCATACAATGTGATCATATATAGTGCCAGGAATAACTCCTGATGACTTATGCACCACTCTATAGAAAGTATGACTTTGTTTTTACTCCTGCCAAACCTTATGAAGATGGCTTTAGGGTGAATTACTGTAAGTTTTAAGTATCACTTTCTTTTCCTTATTCTTTTGTGCTTTGTGTAGCCATTTGCTTCTGTAGAGTCTTAGTAAAACGCTTAGTGGTTTGCAAGTAAATATACTAGATTGCTGAGGTATATGCGTAATTCTGGAATGTTGGCTTATGGCTTAGTTTTCTTTGTAACAGGAAGGAAGTTTGTTAGTATCCTGATGCGCTTCTGGTATCTAACCAGCGCTGATCTTCCTGATGAAGCTCCAGATGGAACCAAAGTTTTCCAGGTTGTATTTGGAGATGAAACTGTGAAAGAAACTAAACGTCTTCTAACAGCAAACTATGAGTAAGTCTCCCTATCTTTTTTTCCTTCTAGTTGTATTTATCTTGGCCTTCAGCATAAGAGTTTCCTCATTCAACCCAACTTTTATTCTGGGGAGCAACTCTTTGGGGTGTGGTGGTTTTTTGTTTTTGTTTTTTGACAAAATCACCTTAAGGTTGTCACATTACAGCTTTGTTTCTTAATTTCAGACTAATGCTACTACACTCTGAATCTACTAGCATATCACAAACTTTGACCCCTCCTTATCCCCTCCTCCCTTTTGAAAAGAGGCCTATATCAGTTGTCAGTCCAAGTTTTGTGCACCAAATAACAGTGCTGCCAAGCCAATCAGCCTGCTTTGTGCTGCTGCTGTAACACTACCCTCCTGCAAAGGAGTCAGTATTGTAGTTGGCTTGAGAAGATGAAAGATTTAACTGAACATTTTCTGAAGCAAGTTAGAACAACACAAACATCATCTGGTGTTTGACTGGTTCACATGGATCTGATCTAAATCCTCTGAGCGTTCACTGGTCAAGTGGATGTATTTTCATAGAAATGTACATGTATAACACTGGTTATAAAATGTGCTAATGTCTGAGAGATGAAAAATATTTGCACTCTTGTCAAAACAATAGAAAATAGTCTTCAAAATTGTAAAAGTGGTGGGGAAATGGCATATTTTTGCCTACGTTATGATAGGGTGGCTCTCTTCTAAACTCTTTCTCAGAGAGAAGAAACTACACAGGGTCCAGGTCCAGATAAAATACAAATCAAAACCACTTGAAGAGCATCCATGTTCCCTTTCCTCCTATGTTCATCTCTTGGCCATATTTATCACATATCTTAGAGTCTTGTCTGATTTCTTTGAGGGTCCTGACTCCTTGTGGTAGGGGGGAAATTTGTGAGTTGTCTCAGTTCCTAGTGGCCAGGTGTCCTAATAAATCATCTGAATTGGCACTCTTTCTGGCTTCTCAGCAGAGGTCAAGGACCAAATGGGCAGAGAGACTTCAAATCATTTTGTAAAGCACCCATCACCAGAGTAGCTAGGTGTCTAGGGATGGTTCTGCCTAGGCCAGGATTGGAACACACTTGCAGGACAATATGGATTACACTGCTGCTGCCCTTGCTGTTCTGTTTGTGATTTAGGCATATAAATGCTGTGTTAACACACTAAAAACTAAAGGCTTCACTTAAAATACCTATCAAAAAAACCTTACAAACTAAAAGGTACCAAAAGGTTCCAGCACTAAAGGGGAAAAGGTTTTTAAATGTAGGGTGACTACTGTTCTTTCAAACAACTGTAGAACTCAAATGTGTAGAAGGATTCAGTCATACACTTAGGGTTTTTTAGTATATCTGGTCTAATCTCTAAAGAGATCTACTAACTTCGTATTATTCTGTGATTTTATTTTTTTTTAAATGCCTAAACCAAATATCTTTGGGTAAAAAGTACCTAGTTCACCATATTGATTTGCTGATGCCTCATGGAAAAATGAAACCCTTACTTTAGAAACTAATTTTTCTATAGATCATTTTCTGGGATTTTGAGGGTATTAGCATGAAAATGGGGTGCTTAAGGCTTCCTCTGCTCTTGTTGTTTTATCAATCACTTGTGGCCTGAGCCAAAGCCTACTGAAGTTAGGAAAGCCTCCTTTTGACTTCAGTAGGCTTTGGATCAGTCTCTTCTTAGAGAAATAGTTTTGATGTCACAATCCTCCATAGGGGGACTGAGCGGTGGCATCTAATGATCTCTTATAAAACACCTGGCTTTCATAAGATCGAAGGACGAGTGAAGAGTTAGAGAAAACGATAACAGAATAACTAAGGAAAATATTTTGCCAAGTTTTTTCAGTAGCATTAGGCACCCTTTAAAGGATTACGTGATCTTTAACAATTTATTTGTCCTGCTTTACCTAGGTTCCGAAGGGAATTTACACAAGGAGTGAAGGCAGACTGGACTATTACACGGATTGAGCATCCAAAGCTATTAGAATAAATTTCTTGTACAATGACTTTTATGGACCTTTATAAATCCTCGGGCATACCAAAGGTGTCAAGCTTTTTTGGTCTCCCCACAACAATCTCTTTTCAGGATTAATTTTATATTTTTTAATTCCCAAAATACTTTTGAATTTATCATATACAGTATATTGCTCTGAAAGAATAACAATAAAACCTTTTCCATGAATCTCTGAAACTACATAATACAAATTTAATTTGTAATAGTTATCAGAGATGTCTGCATAGTAATTGGGTTACAGGCCAGAGTTACAGATGTATTGATCTGTTACGAGTCTCAGAAGAAATCTTGGTACTAATAGGATATGACGTGTAAAACAAAAGACGCTCTTATGACTGGCAACCCTTCTGAATAATACCACTTAATTTATTATGAGTATTTCCCCAAAGCTATAACGTGCAGTAGTTAAAACAGAATGTTTGAAGGAGGGGTACAGCTTGTTACACTTGTACACTTCCTAGCTTGTTTGAGGACCGCAATATATTTGATTCTAGTCTTGAATTAATGAATTGGACATTTAGAAAATTAGAACTAGATTCTAAAAAGTGTACACTCTTGACTCTAGTCTAAGCTGTCATAGACATATAACATTCTGCTATGGAAGTGATACAGAAAAAATTATTTTAGTATTCTGATTAAGAAACAGAAGTGATAAAATTCCTTCAGACTAAAGAACCTGGACAGTTCCAAATTTGGGTATTTGGAAGAAAACTTAATCCAAAACATGAAACTATAGCTGAAGCTGGGGTTCTGTGTCAAATCAAACCCTGGCAAACTGGAAGGCTTGCCATCAAAGTAAACCAAAAATACTTAAAAGCATTGCGGCACTGTGAACCAGAAGCTCTGAGTTTCGCTCCCAACTCTGCAACAGATTTGCATTGTATCTTGGCTATAATCTGCCTTTAATATCTCTGGGCCAAATTCAACCCTTCTCTAAGTAGCTGTAACTTTCATTGCATCTGACTTCCTCTATAAAAGGAGGGGCACTATTAACCTACCTCACAAGAGGTGTTGTGAGGATTAACTAAGGATACAGTATTTTGAAGGTGTTAAGTGGCAAGTATTATTACTGTATGCAGTATTGTTGTAGCCATGTCTGTCCCAGAATAGTAGAAAGACAAGGTGGCTGAGGTAATATCTTATATTGGACCAACTTCTGCTGGTGAGAGAGATAAGCGATCAAGCTTAGACAGAGCTCTTCACCTCTATAGCTCTGTAAGCTTGAAAACTTGTGTCTCTCACCAACAGAAGTTGGTCCAATATAAGATATTACCTCACCCACCTTGTGTCTCAAGGTATTCTGTGTGAGTCAGTGTGTGGCCTAAACTTACTAAAGAATGGTGTGATGAGGGTGCCTACACAGGGCCTGAGTAAAGAGAAAGGGCCAATTAATCCTGTGACAGGCTGCACCAGGGAAGGAATCAGGTCTGGTAAGTTTTTAACTGAGGATGAAACCTAGCTGGGCAAAAGGCAGGCTAAACTGCTATAAAACAGGAAGTGGTGAGTAAGAAGGGGCCTGTGGGCTTAGGGCTTGGCTACACTTGAGAGTTACAGCGCTGATGGTGGCTTTACAGCACTGTAACTTACTCCCCGTCCACACTTGCAAGGCACATACAGCGCTGTATCTCCCTGGCGACAGCGCTGGCTGTACTCCACCTTGACGAGAGGAATAAAGAGAACAGCGCTGCTCTTGCAGCGCTGGGATGCCAGTGTAAACGGTGATTAACCTTACCATGCTGTAACTGACCTCTGGAACCTTCCCATAATGCTTTTTAAGTAAAGATAACACTCTCTTTGTTTTGTTGTGACGCCTCTCTTTATTTTGTTGTGAACTCGGGGCTCCTGGAGCTGCTTATCTAAAAAACAAACACAGCTACTGTTTGCTGTGAATGAGGCAGGCAGGGAGATGAATGTCCCCAGCCAGTGTTTGCTTGAGGAGAGAAGCAGCCCGGGAGTCGGTCCGTTTTGGAGCAGCTGCTTATTTGGTCTGAAGGCTATTTGCATTTAGTGAATGAGAGAGGGGTGGGGGAAGGGGTTGAAACTTTTAAAATGATTGAAGGTTGGTGCTCTGTATCTTCAAGTCCTTAGAACTTTCAAGGCAGGGAGCTGACAGAGTGTCAGCTCCAAAAATCCACACTCTGTCTCCCCCACGCTCCCTGTCACACTCCACCCCACCCCCCTCTTTTGAAAAGCACGTTGCAGCCACTTGAATACTGGGATAGCTGGCCATAATGCACCACTTCCAGCACCGCTGCAAATGTGGCCACACTGTACAAAGACAGCTTTAACTCCCAGCACTGTACAGTTGCAAGTGTAGCTAAACCCTTAGAGAGGGAAAAGAGGAAACGGGGGGTGGGGGGGAGAATAGAAGTCCCGGGATCCTGACTCTGAGGGAAGGGTGCACTCAGAGGAGGATGGCAAAGGAGCCTGATAGAGGTGAAACAGGAAGTAGCCCAGAGAAATGGCAACAAGATTTGGGACAGTGCAGACTGTTGTTGCTGAGCATATGATCCTTGGGCTGGAACCCAGAGGAGCAGGCAGGCCTGGATTCCCCTACCAGTTACTGGGGAAGTGGCACAGATGAGAAAGTGGAACAGAAGATTGCCTGGGATGCTCATCCAATAGGACTTTGATACTCTGGAAGGGGAGAACTATAGTGACCTGGCTGGGGTCACCAAGTCATAACTTGACTCCAGAGAGAGACACAACAGGGAGAGAAAATGAAGGAGGGGGCATCAGACTGGTGGTGAGCTAATCCCAGATGGGCCACAAGAAAGCACCACAATGGTGAGTAGTGAACCCTCTGACAATAGGATTTACAGCTCCTAACAGATGTCGCCTTGGCAACACTAAAATGAAGGAGCTGTCTGTGTAGTTACAGAACAAATGCAGAATGGTCAGCATCAGTGTAAATTCCCTATGCCTTCTGCCAACTTCCTCAATTTTGAGCAGGAGAAATCTTTTCCTCACCTTTGTCTTCTCTCTCTGACTTCCATGGCTGGTGTCTTTTTGTCTGTATTTGAGATGGTAACTCTTAGAGCAGGGACCTAGTTTTTATATTCACCTGTAAACATCATGCGCGTCTGTGGCTCTACAGAAAGAAGTGATGCTCTGGCCTCTGAACCATGTGCAGTTTGATCTCTATTCCCACGCATTCCTCAAAACAAGGCTACAGATTTCGGTAGCCACTTTTCACAAAGTGACCTTTTGTTCACGAATAGCAAACCTGCGGTCACAAATTCATTTTGGGTACAGTACCAAAGAGCAGACAGATGCTAACATCACCAGAGGTAGATCTGAATTGGTGACCTCAAGGTGAAAGACTCTATTACCACTCTGCTGGGTAATATATTTCTTGGGTACACAGGTTATCTATAGCCATGACATTTGTAGTTGTTCCTCTTGGGATTTTTGGAGGTTTTATTTTTTTTTCTTCATCTGAATCTACAGTCATACTACTTACCCACAAGCCCTTGTCAGTAAACAGCTGTTTGGCACAGTTTCACTGTGTGAGTCAGTAAATCATTAAAAATTCTCATTAAAGTTAGCTACACAGAAGTTGTTTATTTGCACATATCCCATTCACCAGTAGATGTCCTCAGTCACAAAGCTACTGTACCATGGTAGTGCAAGTGTTGGATAGGACTGGTGAGGAGCCAATTTATTGTTATGACTGTAGGCTTCAGATCAACCCTATTTAAACAGTCTCTGAACTCTCTAGATTTGGCTCTTTAGTGAACCTTTGCATATTCACCCGCTTTGGTCCTAGGCTCCCCTGATGCCCTATAACCTTTTCACATGGATACGAAGGTGACCAAAAATTCCTAATATTTAAGATCAATTGTACAAGTAGATTCATCCAGAAGTCAGGCCCTGGTTTATGTTGCCATTTGAAATACTGTGGTATTTTTCACATGGCCCTGATCATTTGGGGGCTCTGTCCAAGTTTCCCCACTCTGTCTTCAAGGCTGGTTCCAGGTTCATCCTGTCTTCACTTCAGGTTATATATAGGTCACAATTTTCCAGTCTCCTATGTGTTGCTCTCCAGTGATCAGCACTCAGGGTATGTCTATGCTGAAGCAGGGAGTGAGCTTCCCAGCCCAGGTAGACAGACCTGCAGTAGTGAGACAGCATGCTAAAAAGAGCAGTTTGGACATTGCAATCTGGGCTCTCAGGTGGACTTGAGAGCCCAAGCCACAAAATCAGTAGCGATGCAGCTCTCTGCCTTGAGGAGTTGAGAGATTTAACACATGGGGGAGACAGGTGGTGTTTTTTAATGGAGGTTTTCAGCTAGATTTCATTTTGACCTGTCAGCCTTGTCCACATCCCTATAAATGACACATTGAACCTTTTTTTTAAGATTCTGACTTATACATCATAGTGGGGCTTGAGCTGCAAAGATCAGATTCAGAGCCAAACTTTCCCAAAGCTCTCAGAGGTTTTGGTTTTGGTCTGTCCCTGCTATATCTTCTTAAAGGCAGGAGTAGTTATTGCATCAAACAGGTATGACATTAACTACACAGGCTCACTTGTCAGACTATCACAGACAGAAGTTGTGTTTTGCCAGCTTCTGGTGGCCAGAGGTCCTATGTACTATATATATATACTTTGTAATAGAACATTGAGAATAAAGCTTTCCTGATGGTAACCAACTCCTTTCTCACCGGAAAAGGAGACAAGAAAAGATTAGGGGCTCTATTCTGGCCTTTGCTGCAGCCCCTTTTTAAAAATCTTGGTCTTAATTACCAGTCAGACCAAGTTTCTCAAGAACTGCTCAGAACAGGTTTTTTAACGTTTTTTTTTACACATTATTTTTGCCCCAAAATAGGAACAATGTCATTCCACCTTCTACTGAGCTCAGAATGCACCTGTTCAAAACCCTGCTGCATGTGAACAGGGCCAGTTCTACTAAGGTGGGAGCATAGGTGGTTCCTTAAAGCAGTAAATAGCCCATGCCCCTCTGTGGATGGCTGTTGGGCAGTGAGAAGCAGACCTCTCAGCACAAAACTATTCAAAGTAAGATTTCCTGCTCTAATATTGACTGTAGCCTTGACATAACCTTAGTCCCAGATTTGGACCTTAGCGTCCAAAATATGGGGGTTAGCATGAAAACCTCCAAGCTTAGTCACCAGCTTGGACCTGGTACCTGCTGCCACCACCCAAAAAATTAGAGTGTTTTGGGGCACTCTGGTCCCACTGAAAAACCTTCCCTGGGGACCCCAAGACCCAAATCCCTTGAGTCTCACAACAAAGGGAAATAATCCTTTTTCCCTCCCCCCCTCCAGGTGCTCCTGGAGAGATACACAGACACAAGCTCTGTGAATCCAAACAGAGTGACTCCCCTTCTCCGTTCCCGGTCCTGGAACAAAAAGGACTTTCCTATTCCCCCAGAGGGAATGCAAAATCAGGCTAGCCAATTCAACACACACCGATCTCCCCTGATTTCTTCCTCCCACCAATTCCCTGGTGAGTACAGACTCAATTTCCCTGAAGTAAAGAAAAACTCCAACAGGTCTTAAAAGAAAGCTTTATATAAAAAAGAAAGAAAAAATACAAATGGTCTCTCTGTATTAAGATGATACAATCCAGGGTCAATTGCTTAACAGAATATTGAATAAACAGCCTTATTCAAAAAGAATACAAATCAAAGCACTCCAGCACTTATATTCATGCAAATACCAAAGAAAAGAAACCATATAACTTACTATCTGATCTCTTTGTCCTTACACTTAGAAACAGAAGACTAGAAAGTAGAAACTACTCCTCCAAAGCTCAGAGAAAACAGGCAGACAGAAAACAAAGACCCCAGACACACAATTCCCTCCACCCAAAGTTGAAAAAATCCGGTTTCCTGATTGGTCCTCTGGTCAGGTGCTCCAGGTGAAAGAGACATTAACCCTTAGCTATCTGTTTATGACAAGCCTTAAGTATCACTGTTTTTTCTACACCCTAGTTTCTTTCCTGCAGATCCATGTGAGGGATGTAGAGACGGCCCTGTCTGACTTTGCCAGTTAAAAGATGGAAAAACATGTCTCTTTGTGCAGCCAGGATAAGGGAAAGCAGAAAGTGCTTTCTGCTGTGTATACCTCTCCCAGGTGAGAGCCAGAGTTCTGTTAGCCAAGGAGAAGAACAAATGGCCTAACCCCCCACCCCCACCCCACCCCACCCCCGCAATGCATTCATCCTCTGACAAAGAAAACCAACTGGTGTGAGGTTAGAGCTCCCAATAGTAGAGGATGACACACTATTGATGTGATCACTACAAGAGACCCACTTTCATAATGAGGAAAGGAAAGTCTCTTCCCCCTGCACCATCTCCTCCTTCAGCTATTTGTTTTAATTTGAAAGAAATTGTCTATAGGCTGGGGCCCCAGTGCAGTACAGGGTGGACTGCAGAATTTCCCTTGGGCCATTAAGCACTCAGTGTAGCTATCTGGAACTACATGGTGTAGGAGGTGGGGAGAGTCATTTACATGCTCTTTTCAGTCAGTGAGCTCTCCCGTTCTTGGGCAGAGAGCTGTGATTTCTTTTGTTTCTTCCTCCTGCAGCAAGCTGCCTGTTCTGCTGAGTGGGCTGGCCTGCCATGAAGCTGGTATCCACGACCTTCCAGAGTTTGTGTACCCTAGCTGGCCACAGGTCTATCTTGCTATATCAAGACTACGGAGTGTCATCTGCATAGCAGGAGGCTTCCTTAGCTTTAGCACAATTCTGTGCTTTTCTCTCCTGATTTTCTTTCAGTGATCCAGCATTGCCAACCCCAGCTGTGCAAAACTAATGTGTTAAGCTCCCAAAATCATGAAACTGGCTTAATAATCATCGCACTTATTTTAAAAAATGAGGTGCTTTCTCTTTGCCTTCTGGTTTCTGATCATTCAGGGAGTGCTTATATCACACTTCCAAGCTTTTCCTCCCACAGCGATGAAGGCCAGAAACTAACTTCTTAAATGGAAGCAGAAATTCTCATCTAGTCACATGCCCCCAGGAATAGGGGCTTTAAGAATAACACCAAATATTGTGAAACTTGTGATAAGATCACTAGAGGTGGCAACACTGCTGATCTAAATTTGGGAGAGGGGGAGAGAGATACATGTGTGAGCTAATAGACCAGGCCTGCTTGTGAAAACAGAAAGGACTCTGATCTTTCCATCAATGATCATGGTGGTGGTCTTTTGTTTGAAATTCTTTTTCTCTTCCATGCACAGTATGTACGTTAGTCTAATAAATTAAAATGGTAACATAATGCTTATGGCTCTGCTATACTATAGTTCTAATCAAGTTAGGAACTTGCTAACAAGAGAACCAAGTTTAAATTCATTTCTACCTAACACAGTTCCCCACACTAGGGCTTTTCTATGTGTCTGTGTTCAAGGAGATAGTAAACCCTACTAAAAATGGCTTCCTGTTTTTTTTGTTTGTTTAGCTCAGTCTTATTTATGGAAAAAAAAATCCATAATTTTCCACCTAGAAGAACTAAAATCTTCTTCATTGAGGGGGAAAAACCCCAGTTAACTTGTGCTGCAAGTAGAGCTGGTCACTCTCATCAGTCCTCTTTAATACACGTTTTTAACTTTAATGAATCACTAGCAAAATGGCCACCCAATTATTAAACTCCCAAAAAGCCACAGTCATAAGGTCAAAGTTCATATTACCCTATTGGGTATTAAAAGCTCCAACTTCTGACCTTCCCTTCATTAATGGGTTTTAGAATCCTTTGCTCCCATCTAGCAAGACATAGCTGTGCAACAAAACATACAACTTACATATATTTAAATTATTAACTTTACAACCACCCTTTCTGGATTGCAGAATATACCATTCATTTTTATAATCATCCTTTTGGTTTTTTCTAGGCAGAAGTAAGTAAATAAATCACTCCTCTTAAGCGCAGAAAGACCTGTTAAAGACAGAGCCATTACTTTAAAAAAACAACAACACAGAACAAAACTTCTAATCCAATATATTTCCTGCCCTAGGCTAAAATTTGTATGTTTCGGTATTACTCTATCATTCACCTTCCCCTCCTCATCTCTGTCCCTCTCACACATACACATTCACTCTCTCTCTCTGCCATTCTGCTCTGCAACTTCCTGGAGATTTCATTTAACTAAAACAACTGGACATCAAACTGAACAATGGCTTGCCTGGGAAGGTAAAGACTATAGGGATCAAAATGTTGGAGGACCTGGAGAGGCAAACATCTTTAAGGCCCTAAACTTGTAAACAGATCCATATGGGCTGTCTCTGTCTGGCCCCTGTGCAGAGCTCTGTGAATTGTGGTTTTAGCTACAGTTGAGCGCTTGCTTGACATCTGTTTGGAACTCATTTGGAAAGCCATCTGAATTTAACTTGGCCTCTATCCTTTTAAAAAAAAAAAATCTTGTTCATGCAAGGCATCCAAATGTTTAATGGACTAATTCTAGTGTAATCAATTTAAGACTCTCTCAGGAAAGAATTGTAGAGAAAGATGCCACTATTGTGGGAAAACAGTGGATGGCACTGTTGGTTTGTAGCTATCAATCAATAAAAAATGCAAGGCTTAAGATGCAGTATTTTAAAACAATTATTAAACAGTAAAAATGCAGCTGGGCCCAAGGCTGTCAAACCTGTGATGGAGGAGTCATAACAAAGACATTTAATTCCTATTTTGGAGATGCTGCAAATGAACATCTTTGAGAGCACAGGTTCTGAGAGCAAATGACCATCTCAAATCCAGTGTTTCAGAGTGGCCTTTTTGATCTGGGAACTTGGCTGCAAAAGAAATACAGCTTAGTTGATAATTAGGCTAGTAACAATCATAACAGCAAAGGAAGCTGTGCTGAGAACTGCATGCACAATGCTGAGATGTTTGCATGCCTGTCCCAAATGGCATCCTATGATCATGGTTTTACTCAGATAGAAGAAGGAAGGGATGTTTTTGAGGACATCTTTGAAGCCTTATATTGATTATGCATGCAAGGTATGCTTCTCCTTAGCAGTGTTTGTATCTCCGTTGCAGTGAGTGAGTGTGTGTGCGCGTGCACGCAGTTGGACTGAACTAATCTTGAAGGGTATGAAACAGGGATTCCTCAGTGGTAGCGTTAAACCACGCTCTGTTTTCTCTTAAGGGGGGATGGGTTAGGTTCCTTTAAACAAGTTGTATCTTGAGATTGGATTTGTCAAGGGAAAGGCTATCTTCTCATACTGCAAAGTACTTTGTATCCCATGTCTGTAAATTCTAATTTAAATTGAATGCAGAAGAGAAAAGGGAGGATTTAGTGGTGGAAAAAAGCAGATCCATCAAACATGTAAGGGTCCAAAATATGGCTAGGATGCATAAAGCTAGAGAACTAGACACTGAGATATGTTTCTTTCTAAATGACATGATCAGATAATTCTGCAAGGTCATAAGGTCTGTATCAGTGATATGTAATAAATCTCAGATCAATCCCTCTTAATGGCCCTTTGCCTAAACTAACATTTTTGAGGTTTCCATAGAGCCATATGATAAAAATCTTATAATAATCTTACACTTAATACAAATTGTTGACTTTCATTGCTATGGATGCAGTACAAAAAGCACTTACAAGATTGAATCGCATGATTTTCTATAGCAGCAGATGGAAGCAATGATCCTGAAATCAAGAACTTTCCTATGTTAAATTGTTGATTTTTTTTTTAATTTGCATTATGAGCTAACCGAAACTGACTTTCTTAATATGCCTTGTCTCTAAATCATGCAGAAGCTGCTCACATTGTCACTGTTTTGGGTGAAACATGAAAAGCATTAGATGGATAATGTGCATCATTTGTGTCAGACAAAGCATCTGTAATGCAAAAATAATACAATGGCATTTTTTTAAAAGAAAAGTTCCAGCTGCTAAACTTTGGACCAAAGTCATCCTGATGTAACTAGGCTGAAGTTAACAAAATTACACCAGGGATAAATAATAATAAACTGAGTTGAAATGTGGAGTGGATCCTAAGACTAATGTGTATTCTTGGGATCTTTAATGACAATGGTCAGAACCTTGGATTTCTCCTGTGAGAGATGACACGTTCATCAGCATAGGGTCTTCTCTAACACCATACTTTGGGACTAGAGCTGGCTGAAAAATGGGGATTTTCAAATGTGCCTAACTAGATTAGGTAAGCATCACTGATTTTGACTGGAGTTTGGTGCCTAACCTGCTTAGGTGCTTTTGATAATCCCACTAGATGACTAAAACTTTTTGAAAATCTGCTAGTTCAAGCAGCAGAGCTCATGCTCTTACATCCTCAGGTCCTGGGTTCAGTCCCTGCAGACAGTGCAATCAGGGGCATCATTATACACTCGTAATGAAATCACCAGAGCTCTGAAACCTTTCCACGCTAAATGATCTACAAAGCTGATGTATCACATCCACTGATTGATGTGCTTGGTTCAGAACTTCATATGTCATGCTCAGCCGATATGCTGAGCTAAGGTGTTAGCTCAGCTCCATACATACTGTATCAGTTTTTAACATGCCTCAAATGTAACCTTTGAGGAGATATCTTGCCTGTTGGGCAGCTACAGAATGTATTTAAGCCTGGTATGATTTGCTAGATAATCTATTTGTCTAAATAAACTTAATGATGTTGCTGTCTCGTAGATAGTGATTTTGATGACATATGTGTCTTCCACAAGATATGTCTGCTTTCACAAGATAGAGAGAGAGAGAGTGTGTATCTGCATTAATGTGCTAGAAAATGTACATGGGTGAATTCTGTCACACTTCCAGTGTGCTGTATTCAGTTTTCAGTGCACTGCCAGAACCTTACAGTGTAATGCATGATTTGGATTACTAAACATTGGAAATTAATGTATTCACATCACTGAATGATTAATTTACAGTTTAGGACTGAACAAAACTGCATACTGCACTTACAATATTTGATCGGCTGCAAACACAAAAACTAAATACATTCTTGTAGAGAATTGCTGGTTCATCCCCTAAAATAATACTATTTCATTACTTCTGGAGAAAGGGAAGCACCAAAATAGCAACATTGGTCATCCGAGACAGTTCCAGAAAGCTAGAATAGGGGGAAATAACTTAAACCAAGCAAGTTCTTTAATACATGATGCTGGAAAGCAGCCCTGTGAAAACTGGATCAAGTTAATAATTAAAATGATGCATTTCTTAGCAAAGTAATATCACAGCAAAGAAGAGTGATGACAACCTAAACATACCTGTTTTCTCTCAGATTCTGTAGGTTCCTTGTGCCCTGGAGATTTCAGTAAATTGGAACATCTCCATCCAGGGAATTCTGCCTTTCTGGTCTCTCCATTGTATACCATTTGTATACACAGCAGAATGAAATAATGGGAATGTGAGGCCTGATTGTTTAGTACACTCTAGTAGTGAACTAGAAAGTAGAACTTGCACAGCATACTCTGGATAAAGTTGTGTCTCTCTTACAGAGCATCAAGACTACTCGTAAGCACTGTAGACCTAGTCAAGGAAAAGTGAACGTAAAGGGTGAAGCAGCCTCAGCTGCTTTCCAGTCACTTATCACCTGTGGGAACAAGACAGAATCCCTGTAGTGGCCACATCTCTGTACAGGATGCGACTGTTTTTCTCTAGTTCTTAGTTTAGTTAAACCCAGAGGCAAAAAAGCTTAGGGGTGCCTCTGGTAACAGCTCCCCAGAAGAGGCAACAATTCCAGAGGAGGCAGAGACCCAATGCCCCTTCCCCCTTTGCCATGCAACCTGCATCAGCAGGTTTGACAGAGCAGGTGAGAGCTGCACAGAACCATAAGATCTGTCCTCCCCCCTCCATTTGGGAATAATCTGTTTTTTTGTTTTCAGCAGGCCTGGAACCAGATAACCTTGGACCAATTTGGATCCTGGAAATAGTGGATAGGGGATACTGTCCCTCCCTACCCATATTCCCCATGCCTCTCAGGGACCCCTTGTCACAAGGCCCTACTAAAGGAGGTAGACTCCCTTCAGCAACTGAGTGCTGTGCAGAAAGTACCCATGGAGTTCCAGAGCAAAGGGTTCTATCCACATTATTTCGTAGTCCTGAAGAAGTGGGGTTTGTAGTATTCCACTGATGAGTAGATAAACTCTTCATTGTGAACAGGAACTATGTACAGAAATGAGGTAACAAAACTTTCTACTGCTCTGTGTAGCTGCTGCCTATAAATGCCCTGGCCTGGGTGTCTGTTTCTGCCCTAGCAGGGAGTATGTCCCAGAAAACCAAAAACTGTATCTAGGGTGCACAGGAAGTGTGACATTTCAATACTTCCTGGAGGACTTGCTACAGTGTTGATACCTCATTCTGGCCCTCCCACTCAATGCCAGCTATTCTGAATTACACAGTAGTCCTAAAGTGTTCGGGATTCTCCATCAGTTCCACAAGAGTATACCTGGCAGCTGTTTCCGCTTATCACAGTCTTCTCACAGTGGTTAAAGGAAATTTTCTGCTACTCAACAAAAGCACAATCTCAGTATTTGTGGATTCTGAAAATGTAAATCCTTACATTCATTGAGTAACTTAAGGTTTTTGACCAAGTGTCTTGTCCTTGTATTCATTTTGACCAAATGCCTAGGAGTTTGTCACTTGGCAAAATGAATGGTTTGACAGCATTGCTATATCTCTATGTGAACTATACCAGAAACTTGCAACAGCGTGCATCACATTTTAATAGCAACAATGTCTCGTGGACACTTGCCCTTGCATTGATGGGAAGGCAGACCACGTCCCCTAACGCTATGATCACAACTCCTCCCAGAGGCAACTTCAGCCAGTACATGGAGAAGTACTATCATTTCATATGTTTTTTGATTGTCCTTCTAATGCAATTAGCATTTTGTCCTTTGGAGAAAAGTTTCTCTCCTTTAGCTCTGATTTCATCCACTCCGTTCTCTTCTTGTCTGTCTCCACATGCTTCCTAGACACCTGGGAGCTGATTCTCCTTACCTATACTTGAGTAAATCAGGAATAACTCCATTGGGATCAATGGAGTTCCACTGGTATAAAACTAGTGGGAGTGAGAGGAGAATCAGGATTCCAAGTCTCTTGCCCTCTGCCTATACCTATCATGCACCTGCTTGTCTTCTCTCCTGCACGTACTGTCCACTGGTTCCACTCACTCCTTGTCCTCTGGTCTCATAAAGTGTTGTGCTGTCCATAGCACCCAGTCTGGCAGTGCCAGCATTACACAGTTGTTACAAAAGGAATAGAAGAGCAGCCTCAATATTCTGAGCCATTTTTTTCAGGGATAAATTTGGGTTACACAGGACCCATAAATGCTTCTGTGTCATAAACCTAAATCTTGTAAATATCCTGGTTTGATGTGTCAAGCTAATATTTGCTATTCATTATTAGTTTCTTTTCTAAAATTTGGGACAATGAGGGGAAAATTAACCAAGATCAAATTGCCCAGTCAAACATCTCTTTATTGTTATCTGCGCTGCTTTGTTTTTTTCCAGACTTTGTATTTCCTAGCAATATCTTGGCAATGCACCTCACAACTGAGCACCCTTCTTGAGAAGTGTGCTTTATCCAAATGGATTTACTATTGTTACAAGCATGACAGCCTCTTAAGTTAAATTAGCATTTCTCCAACGATTATTCTTTCTCTGTGTCAATACAGAACTGAACCCATGCCTTTCTTTAAGACCATGTTTCTAATCTTGCTGTCTGCAATCTATGGCTACAAAAATATATTCACCATCCAGTATGAAAGCTTTCCTTTTAGTCGTCTGTTTATTTTAAAACCTGACCAGCTCGACATTAACAAGATTAGACAGCAGTCAGTCCAAGAATCACACTTTCCTTTTTGGTGACCACTTTGATAACACTGTGTGTCTGATGTATTGCAGCATGGTTATACTGACATTTACAGGCCAGTTCCCCAGGCTGAACTGTGCTTGGTGCAGAAGGAGGAAAAGCAGCTTGGTGCCTGATATGAGGGGAGAAAGCGGCACTAACTCACTTTATCTGCTCCCATGATCATCTGAGACTGCACAGCCCAGATATCAGATCCAAGCATGGACTGAAGAACTGTCAGCATACATCACTGCTGAGGTCCACCGAATACATATGGAGTTAATTGGGATTAGCCCTGATTGTATTATCTGTCCCACTATCCCTAACTGAATTTGGTCCCATCACACATAGAATCATAGGACTGGATGGGACCTCAAGAGGTCATACCAAAGCTCAAGAAGCCTTGAAATGTTAGAGCCATCAGCTGTTAAACAGATCCATGCTCCTCCTGGCTGCTAAAAGCTAGGAAAGAACTATGCCCATGACTAATGGAAGTCTCTGCTTCTTTCTGAGCACAGCTACCAAACTCCTTGAACAACATAATAGTTCACCCAATCCTCAAGAAGCCAATGCTGTACCTTCTACATCTTTGTAACTGCCATCTCATCTCTAGTATCCCATTCCTGGAAAAAATAACTGAGAAAGCAGTACCCACCAATCTCCAACAACATGTGACATCAGCCAACATCCTGGGTACCTCACAATCAGGGTTCACCCCAGGATACAGCACAGAAACCATTCAAGTGTCACTGAAAGTCAACCTCCTCAAGGCCATGGACTCAGGCGACACCTCCAAGCTCATAGTGCTGGACCTCTCTTCAGCCTTTGATACAGTGGACCACAAGACTCTGAAAACCCACCTTCTGATTTTTGGATGGCTTGGGACCAGGCTGGTTTGACTGCACTGGCTGCCAGGAGTCCACAGAGCTCATTCTGGCAGTCAGGGCTTATTGGGGCACAGGGACTCACTGGCCACGTCTCCTTTGAATGAGACACACCACTTACACTGGGGATTGGATGGCACAGAAGCCGCTCCAGCAGCTTTGTATATGGGATTCTCCTCTGCAGAAGGAATGCCTTACTGGGCAGATCCACCAGTATTGGGGCAATGCTGCTGAAACTGTCAACAAGGATGTCAGTTAACACAATCATGGTGATGGTTTTAATTATGTAAAAACCGGACAGAGACCAACAAACCCATTTCACAGGCTGCCGGATAATCTCTAAATAGAGGTAAGATTATGATCCCTGCTGATACGGCTCAGATGAGAACTAGAAACCTAGCTATACAATTAGCCACCAACCTCTCTTCCCACCCCCCCCATCCCCTGCTACTCAGACTTTACTTTTTAAATTACACATTTGCCTCTAACCTGAATTACTTTAACATAAGAACAGAAGAACAGCCATACTGGGTGAGACCAAAGGTTCATTAAGCCCAGCATCCTATCTCCTGACAGCAGCCAATGCCAGGTGCCCCAGAGGGAATGAACAGAACTGGTAATTATCAAGTGATCAGTCCCGTTGTCCATTCCCAGCTTCTGTCAAACAGATGCTAGGGACACCATCCCTGCGCATCTTGGCTAATAGCCATTGATGGACCTATCCTCCATGAACTTATCTAGTTCTTTTCTGAACCCTGTTATAGTCTTGGTCTTCACAACATCCTCTGTCAAGGAGTTCCACAGATTAACTGTACGTTGTATGAAAAAATACTGCCTTTTGTCTGTTATAAACCTGCTGCTTATTAATTTCATGTGGTGACCCCTAGTTCTTGTGTTATGAGAAGGAGTAAATAAAGCTTCCTTATTTACTTTATCCACACCAATCATGATTTTATAGACCTCTTTCAGACCACCTTTAAAGGTGGCTATCACCAATTTTTAATACATTTTAAATATTTAAAGCAGTTTTCATGTTCATAAAAATATAAAAGGACAGACAGTATAGGCAGCTCCTCCAAATACTTTCATCCTGATTTACAACATCCCCTGCTGGGCCATTTCTGGACTACTCTTGGGCAGACACTACCATTCATAGGCTCTATCTATACCGAGGTTTCTCTGAATATCTCCCACCATTCCTGACTCTCCATCAGCGTTACCTGTGGTAAGTGTGCTAGGTATAGGCTCAGCTTTTAGTATCTTTACCACCATGTCATCTCATAGCAGGTCTAGGACAATTGTGGGAAACCCTTTTGGACAGGGTAACAAGCCTTGAGGATGTGGAGAAGCAGTAGAGGTGATATATCTCAACTTTAGTAAGGCTTTTGATACTATCACGTGATCATCTCATAAACAAGCTACAGAAATATAGCCCAGACCAACCTATTATCAGGTGGGTGCACAACTGGTTGGAAAAACATACTCAAAGAGTAGTTATTAGTGGTTCACAATCAAACTGGAAGAGCATATCAATAGGGATCGGTCCTGGGTCTAATTCTGTTCAATATCTTCATAAATAATTTGGATAATGGCATAGAAAGTACACATAAAATTTACAGATGATACCAAGCTGGGATGAGTTGCAAGTACTTTGGAGGACAGGATTAGAATTCAAAATGATCTTGACAAACTGGAGAAATTGTCTGAAATAAATAGGATGAAATTCAATAATGACAAATGCAAAGTACTCCACTTAGGAAGAAACAATCAGTTGCACACATACAAAATGGGAAATGACTGTCTAGGAAAGAGTAAAGCAGAAAAGGATCTGGGGGTTATAGTGGATCACAAACTAAATATGAGTCAATAATGTAATACTCTTGCCAAAAAAAAAACAAAACGGCAGCAAACCTCATTCTGGGATCTATTAGCAGGAGTGTTGTAAGCAGGACATGAGAAGCGATTCTTCCACTCTACTCAGCACTGGTAAAGCCTCAACTGGAGTCCAGTTTTGGCCACTACATTACAGGAAAGATGTGGACAAATTTGGAGAAAATCCAGAGAAGAGCAATGATTAAAGGTTTAGAAAACATGAGCTGTGAGGAAAGATTGAAAACATTGGGTTTGTTGAGTCTGGACATAGGCACCGACTCTGTGGGTACTCCGGGGCTGGAGCACCCACGGGGAAAAATTGGTGGGTGCAGAGCACCCACTGGCAGCTCCCCTACCTCCCTCCCCTCCCCTAGCTCACCTCTGCCTCCTCCCCTGAGTGGCCACCACATCCTGCTTCTCCCACCTCCCTCCTAGTGCTTGCGCTGTGAAACAGCTGTTTCGTGCGGCAACGCTGGAAGGGAGTGGGGAGGAAGAGTAAGGCAGCACGCTTGGGGAAGAGGCAGGGCCAGGGCGGGGATTTGGGGAGGGATCCAATAGAGGCAGGGAGGGTGGAGTCAGGGTGGGGTTGGGGCCAGGGCCAGGGCCAGGGGAGGGCATGAGCACTCACTGGAGCCAACAAAAGTTGGCACCTGTGAGTCTGGAGAAGAGAAGACTGAGAGGGGACATGATAACAGTCTTCAAATATGTAAAAGGTTATTATAAAAAGGAAAGTGATACATTGTTCTCCTTATCCACTCAGAATAGGACAAGAAGCAATGAGTTTAAATTACAGTTTAAAGGAGACTTAGGTTAGATATTAGGAAAAACTTCCTAACTGTCAGGGTACCTAAGCACTGGAACAAATTGCCTAGGGAGGCTGTGGTATCTCTATCGTTGGAGGTTTTTAAGAACAGGTTAGATAAACACCTATCAGGGATGCTCTAGATCAGGGGTCTGCAACCTTTCAGAAGTGGTGTGCCAAGTCTTCATTTATTCACTCTATTTTAAAGTTTTGCGTACCAGTAGTACATTTAAACGTTTTTAGAAGGTCTGTTTCTATAAGTCTATAATATATAACTAAACTATTGTTGTATGTAAAGTAAATAAGGTTTTTTAAATGTTTAAGAAGCTTCATTTAAAATTAAATTAAAATGCAGACACCCCCAGACTAGTGGCCAAGACCCAGACAGTGTGAGTGCCACTGAAAAGCAACTTGCATGCTGATTTCAGCATGCGTGCCATAGGTTGCCTATTGTCTACCCTTGTTCTACATAATACTTAGTCCTTCCTCAGTGCAGGGGACTGGACTAGATGACCTATCCAGGTCCCTTCCCTACATTTCTTTGATTAGACAAGGCCACGTGACCTGACTTTGTAAGGCACTGAGCACTGCCTGCCCTGAAGTGACCTCAGTTGGGGAGGACCAGCAAGATCAGGTCTGGGGATAAAATCCTCTCCACTGTAGAGTAGACCTATGAATAATTAAGAAGGGAGTAAATCTTCAGGGATTAAGCAGTGTATATGGCCACGTGCAGGCAGGCCTCTGTACTGCGATGACTTTTATCCATACTGAACTTTCTGTTAGGGCCTGGTTTGTGTGACTTGAATAGGACCTAAACTGATCATCAAACTCATTTCCATTTGCAGTTGAACCATTGTAACACATTGCCAAAGACAAATGGCTATGCCTATATACACCAACCTAAATGTATCATATAAGTTAGCTCCTTCATAACTTTGTTTACTCTGCTGTTAAGATAGGAACCTTTTTTTCTTCTCAAATCTTTGGAAATGTACTGTAATGGGTTTTCTCCAAATTTGTCATCTAAATAGTTTTTTCTGATGCTTTCCTTTGTGTACACTCTTTTTTGGTTGCTTTTCTTCAGCATGCATTTTAAAACATAACCTTCCAATTGTCACAGAACCGTATGTATTTATCACTGTGACATTTGAAAGTATGTAAATGACTTGCAGATGTTCTACTGTACTGTAACCAAAGTTAGCTTTGTCACTTTCACACACCCATGACAAAACCATATTGGCTCAGAAAGAAACTCGGCATAATAAGCTTGCTAGTTTCTCTTTTTATATAAAATGTTTCTAGGCCCTAAGTAATTAAAAACAGGAGCCTGTTTGTATGATAGCAATCAGTCCAAAGAATGAGGCACATGTAACATCTTAGCATTTTTATGGTAGTTGTGTGTGTGAAAGTTAAAGATGCATAACCAGTAAAGCGTCCTGAAATATTTGTGGTACATTACAATTATGAGTTCCTGTGTATATATTTCATGTAGCATATAATTACGGACATTAAACTTTAGTAAATATTTTCTTGCTTACATGACTCTATTAGTATCTTTCAACATGAACAAATGTTGAAGTCACTTTATGAACTGGCAACAGCATATCTTGTTTGCGGATGTCAATTTATGAGAACAATGCAATTGTGTTAATTATGTAAATCTCCAGAGCACAAAAAATTTTAAATTGTAGGAACAATTGGAAGTATAGATTAGTAACTTTTATATTTTTGCAAAACTTCATATTATGATGATGGTTATACATGAAGTACTTAAATAAGGCTAGATGCTGCTGTTATACCTGTGCACAGCAGAAGCAATTTTGTTGGCATCAGCTGTGACAAATTCATACCACTAGAACTAAGAATAAAACTTGGCCACTACAATTCAGTTATCCAAGAGTTTTCTGGCAAGAATTATTAACTCTCTGTGGTCAAGAAATGAACATTTTTAAAAAATCCCCATTGAGCATAACACCATAAATGATGACTTTCAGAAGCTTACAGTAGCACATCAGCACCTCCAAGGTCCCTGACATTTTGCTTATACAGCACAAAGAATCAGGGAAGAGGACCCAGGGAAGTTCATAGACACTGAAGAGCCCTCTTATGCACGTGAGGAAGTGCATCAGCTGACATGCCCTTGATAGGTAATGGGGCACCGTAGAGATGCATATTCCTTGGGGAATTCTGTGTCACTGAGCATGTGCAGAATTCATGTCACCCACAGATTTCTTTGCTTCCCCACAGAAAAATGACTTCTGATGGGGAAGCAAAGGGAAGCCACAAGCGAAGTCAGACACTCCTCCCCAGCAGCTCGGGCAGGTAGATTCAGGCATCCAAAGCAGCCAGTAGAGACACAAATCACCACAGGGAGAGGCTGGGCAGTCGTGTGTGCATGACAGAGAGCTACTCAGTCCCTCTTGCTCACTATTATGGCACACTTGGCATGGAGAGGCAGGGTTTTGGGGTGTTTCTGAGGAGATAGGTGTGGGGCAGGCTCTGTCCCCTCAGGCAGAGCAGAATGTAGCAGCCTGCCTGCTTAGTGAATTGTTTCCATTGTCTTTGTGAATTCCCTCAGGAGTATAAAACAGGTGTAAAAAGGCTCCTTTACATTGCCAGAGTGGTGTAAAGGACAGTATGGCCTTATAAATGCTTACGGTGCTTTAGCTATTAGAACTTGTCTAAATCTTCAGACTGAAAAAATGTTCTATCAAAATGTGCTCCATGAACTGTTTGTTACCTTTCTGGAGATGGTCAATTGCCAATATAAATTGTGAGTTTGATTCCCAAGCTCTCACTTGCTCTTAAGTTGCCTATGATATAACGCTGAGCATATGGCTGCATATATTTTTTGAAAAATAACTATAAATAAAGGGTCAAACCTAGCTTCATTACTATTAGATAAAGGGGGTTTGGGGATGTCCTCCAATGCTTCCCACTCTCATTCTCCATCAATTATATTGTAGTTTAAATAAATTACCAAAATAATTGAAACCAATTTGATTATATTGCTTTATTTTGACAAATAAAATTTGTGCACAGAATTTTTAAATTTTTGGTGTAGAATTTTTAATATTTTGTCACAGAATTCCTCCAGGAGTAATATGAGATGTATTCCACGGGACACAGAAGAGATGCATTCCATGCACAGATGCATATTCCATCTCCTGCTTAGCATGTTCATCTCATAGTGATAGTAACACTACTGTGGAGTAGCTGGGATTTTCAAGAAGCATCTCAACTGTCTGCAAACAGATTAAAAGCAGGAATATGGACCACCTATGCATGAATATCCATTTGGACCTGCTTCAATGAAGACATCCATGTGGGTACTAAATCAGACCATATACTTGAATCTGTTTCTTTTTCATGAGGAGTCTGTATCTCTGCTGAGCCTTAATCTCGTTCCATATTCCAGCTTTTCACAACTGAAAGATCCATAAGGAAGACTGGACTCTTTTTTTGGTGAGGGAAATCTTCTTGCCAACTAGAAACCCAGTCTGAAAGTCTGTTCTCCTCCTACTGTACTCCTTGTTTTTTTGGTACAGAAGTTATCGCCAAGTATATAAGGAGGAAAACATTTTCCCATTTAATATTAGGAAGTTGGACTTAACTGTACATAAACAGCTTGTGTATTTATTTTCAGAAATCCCTTAAAATTAAGGCTCCTCACTCTCTCAGGAAAAATGATCTGGTTCCCTGTACTTTGGAATTTACTTCCTTGCATCTTTTCTGGATTTTGCAGTGGATGTAAGAATAGCTGACTTTCAAGTAGCTGCATCAATACACACATTGGCACTTCCTGCCTAATTCACTGAAATAAATACTCTACTAATGTGTAGGTGGATGTTTGTGTGGGTGATCTGCCTTCCTCTTACCTACAATCCAAGCTCTGTCACTCTGTGGTAAAGATAGCACACTCTTACAATGTCAGGTGCTACAATAATTTATTTACAAGTTCTCAGTCTTTAGTTTTCTTTCATCTGACTTCAGAGAAAAAGTATTTCAGACCTGTCTTGGAAACCAGGCTCTTCTTTCCCTTTCCGAAAGATGAGTGTGTAATAAAGGTCTGAAAACTGCGATGTGGTGCTGAAGGCACAGGATTAGGACTCAGGAGATATGGGTCCAATTCCTGGCTGTTCCACAGACCTGTGTGTGACCTTGGGTAAACAGTCACTAAGAGAACTGAGGTACTGAGAGTATCTATGAAATAGGGATTAATAATACTCCCTCCCTCCCATGCCTTGTGTCTTTTTGTATATTTAGGTCCCAATTCAGCAATCCAAAACACTTAAGGACAAGCTTTGCTTTAATGGGATTTCAGCACTAGCCTGGACCTAAATACGTGCTTAAAGGCTTTGCTGAGTATAGATGGACTTAGCCTCATGTTTCAATCCTTTGTCAAACTGAGAGGCATTATTTAGTAAGAATCCATACCTCAAATACTTTACAATGTGTTTGTTCAGCACTTTGTGCAAATGGGCTCAGATCTCATTAGGGGCCTCTAGACACTACTATAACACAAATAGATGATGAAAATGTGGACCATGCAGGATCAGGATAGTGTATGTACTCTGAATACAGTGCCTGTTTAGATAATTATCTATACAGCAGCTTGGAAATAATTTTAATTAGCTAAGACTACATAAGTGAAAAGGGGGTGCCATTTTGACAGCAAAACAAATTAATTGTCAAACTGGAATATTAAGAGATAAAACTGCTGGCTAGATGTTGATTGTAAGCTATGGTCCAGGGAAAATGTCAACACTTCTACCAGATTTTGTTCTACATTAGGATAATTACGTTTAGAGTGTTTTTTTTAAGTCTTCTAATTACAAGATAATGCCAGTTTTTCCGAGAATATCAGCTATAGAGACTAAAACATCAAAATTACTGATGTAACTTCAAAACCCATACTGAATATAAATCATTTTAAAGGAACGCTTATTGTGTACTGATGGTTAGACACGTAAATACAAATGCTATAGTAGTAATATTTTTGTTGATTAAAAATATATCATCTGTTCTCCTAATTGTTTCTAAACCCTAATCACATCATGGTTAAATGAACATTATTTGCAGCCAGCCAGCCAGAGGAGTGTGCATTTCTGACAAGCCGCAGATTAAAGGGAATAATGGCTGCATTTTTCTGTGACTACTTAAACAGGGTCCATTTGCCCTCGTTACTGAGGGAAAATTAGAAACCAAGGCTCATGCATCCAACCTCCAGTAAACATAATCCAGTATGTGTCAGGAGGGACTTTCAATTCCATTTTCAAATATAAGGCCAAAGAAGTTGTGCACAAAAAAAAAAAAATCCTAGAATAACATGTCACTTTCCATTTATGTTGATTTCCCTAAATTTAAGAAGTATTCACATTCTCTGTCAGTGGCTAGCACTCGAGGAACAGCAAATCTCTGGATTTTTAGAGTTTAATACACATGGCACCAAAAAGAAACAAATGTTTAGCTTTTTAGATATTTAGCTTGATCCAACACCCATTGAATCTTTTCACTGACTTCAGTAGGCTTTGGATCAAGCCTTTTCTGTGCTGCTGTCTGTGTGTATGTTTGTTCCCTTTACAGGAATGCATTATCAGTTCAATATAACATAGAATGTAAGGATGAGTAATCTAATGATTCATTAATAGTTATTGTATTCTTAAAAGTAGGATGAAGGGGACAGTCTCCTTCTGTATGAACTTACAGGATATAGGGAGATAAACAGCACATATATTGACTAATCTCTATTACTGTATGAAAATACGGCTGCCTCAGGGGCTTCTATGTAGGCTTCTTAATAGTACATTCGCTAAAATAACTTATACTCAAGCCCACTTCAAAACGAGCACAGTCTGAGATATTAAATTCTGAGTTATGGAGGGATCCCTTAAATTCAAGCACTGAGACTCAGTGAGGAGCTGTTTTAATCACATCTGCATAGTAAGAGTATTTATGCAGTCTTCTCTAAACTTCCAAAATCCTAACCCACTGGGGCTTAGGTTCAATGTAAAACCTGGCATGGGTTATTGGGGGAGGCGGGGTGTCTGCCTCTTCTCTGGCTCTTCCAAAGCCACAGGCAGGAAAATAAAAGCATATCACCAGTGTAATGCAGGCTAAAACTAGAATACACTAAAAGTAGCATTTTCAAAAGCAGAAGCATAAAGTTAGGTTTCTAAGTCCATATTTAGTCACTTTCCTGATTTTCAAAAGTGTTGAGACTCCAACATTGACCTCAGTTTAATCCATCCATGGGTAATTGTCTTCCCCACAATTGTATGCTGGAGTGCACAGCACCAAAAAATAACAGAGCTGGCACAAAAGGCAGTGTTCTTAATTAAAATATAAGAGGACTTTTAAAAACATGTTCACTGGAGTTTGTCGTGATCCCTGGAGCAGAGGCTTCTGTACATCCTCAAACCTAAGATTGCTTAAGTAAAAATAACAATTCTACACAATACAGTAGTAGTGCATCATTGAGAAATTATTTACTTATTTCTATATTGAAACAAAGGGAGAAGGTGTATGAATTGTTCGTTAAAATGTCATCCCTTTAATAACTTCCCCCCATTAGAAAAAAAAGGAAATGCACATGGATTTTATTACTGACTCAGCCATTGAACTGCTGTGAGGCCTTGGAGGAATCATTTCATCTCTCTATGCCTAGATTGCCCCTCTATTCCTGTGTCTATCTTGGCTGTTTAAATTGTAAATTCTTCAGGGTAGGCACTGTCTCTTAGTATAAGTACAAGACATGGACTTTAGACTAATGTTATCTTGAATTTATATAGCTCCTTTTATCCCAAAGATCTATATATGCTAGAATTGCTTTGATTATTAGTTCGGATGATGAATTAAAAAGTACACTTATAAAATATGCAGATGATACCATGCTGGGAAGGGTTGCAAACACTTTGGAGGACAGGATTAGAATTCAAAACAGCCTTGACAAATTGGAGAACTGGTCTGAAATCAACAAGAGGAAATGTTATCAAGTGCAAAGTAGTACATGTAGGAAGGAAAAATCAAATGCACAAATACAAAATGGGGAATAACTGGTCTAGGTAGCAGTACTGCAGAAAGGATGTGGGGGTTAGAGTAGATCACAAATGTAATGAGTTGCAAAAAAGGCTAACATTCTGGGATGTGTTAACAGGAGGGTCATAGGTAAGACATAGGAGTTTACTGTCCTGCTCTGCTCATCACAGGAGAGTCTTCAGCAGGAGTGCAGTGTCCAGTTGAGCACCACACTTTCAGAAAGATGTGAACAAACTGGAGAGAGTCCAGAAGGGAGCAACAAAAATAAGAGGTTTAGAAAACATGCCTGTGAACAAAGGTTGAAAGAACTAGGCATGCTGAGTCTAGGGAAGAGAAGTCTGAGAGGGGATATAAGGCTTCAAATATGTAACAGGTTGCTTATAAAGAATATGACTCTCAGTTGTTCTACATGTCCACTCACTTAGGACAAGAAATATTTGACTGAGTTTGCAGCAAGGGAGATTTAAGTTAGATATTAGCAAAATGTTCTAAGTATAAGGATAGCTCAAACCAAAACTGCTCCATAGTTTAGCAGAGACAATGAAGAATACCATCTCCAGCTGAAATTGCAGGAGATATTTATGTAGCCTGAATGTAATCAAACAAGTTGAATTTGACTAAGCCCCCAGGGGGCCTTCTAGGATCAGGACATGTTTCATATTTTACCCAAAGGACAGAACCTCCTAATACCACGGTAATGTATTAGTGACTCAGAGGGAAACATGCTACCACCTACTGATTCATCAACATGAAACCCTAGATTTTGACTGGAGATTTCCCATCCAAGTTCTAGTCAGGCCTGATCCTGTTTAGCTTGTGAGATTCTGACAGTGCTGTAGCTCAGTGGCTTTCAACCTTTCTTCATTTGCAGACCCCTTAAAATTTTCAAACGGAGGTACAGACCCATTTGGAAATCTTAGACATAGTCTGCGGATGCCCAGGCTTCTGTGGACCACAGGCTGAAAACCACAGCTGTGGCTCAAGGGGGTATAACCAGTGATGAGCTGCCAGAATGTTAATAACCGGTTCCCTACCGGGTCTTCAGCGGCGGGTCCTTCACTTGCTCCTGGTTTTCAGTGGCACTTCAGCGGTGGGTCCTTCAGTGCTGCCGAAGACCTGGAGCGAGTGAATGACCCGGCGCTGAAGTGCCGCCGCCAACCCGGTAGGGAACTGATTATTAAGCGCCATCTGGTGAATACAAGCCTGAGACCCTCCACCCTAACTGCCCTTAGGGCCCCACCCCCTACCCAACTTGCCCCGCTCCCTGACTCCCTGACTCCACCACCACAACAGACCCCCGGAACTCCCACGCCTACCCAACCCCACACCCCATTCCACATCCCCTGACTGACCCCCCCACGGAACCTCCGACCCCTCCAACCACTCCCTGCCCCTTATCCAACCCCTCCTCCCAGCCCCAACCTGGTCCCCTGATCATGCTTTATGGATGCCGTGCGGCCCGCTGGACCTCGAAGCCCCACCCCCTTACCATGCTGCTCAAAGCAGCAGGAGCTGCAGAGCTGCCCAGGAGGGGTCCAGAGCACTGGCGCTGGGCTCTGAGAGAGGGGAAAGGCAGGGGAGGGGTTGGGGGAGCCTCCCCAGCTGGGAGCTCAGGTGGGCCGAACCGGACGGTCCCATGGGCCAGATGTGGCCCGCAGGCCGGAGTTTGCCCACTCCTTTAACAACCAGTTCTAAACCGGTTCAAACGAACAGATGCGAACTGGCTCCAGCTCACCACTGGGTATAACTGCAGGGAGGATGCAAAAGAGATCACCCTATAATTTTATTTTATTGAGTCCATGTAGCTACACAGAAAAACAGAGCTGATACCCCATATAGTTCCCTCTGCAGGCTGCAAAAATACTCTTTACTTGGTAGCTGACACCTAAGTTCTGCTTTCAGATGAGTTGAATAAATGGCAAAAATCTCTTTTTCAGTTTACTTTCCACATAACAGCACAGAGAGGTGACTGGAAATTAGCATCTTGGTAAACAGCAAAGGTAATTAAATATTTTTGAAAGTCCCAGTGGAGCCAGAAGTTGTCAAGTGCATGAACAGCTCCATACCTGTCTTCAGTCCTTTTTTCAGCTGCATCAAAGCATGGTCTGTGTTCTTTCCCCACAAAGCATCTGATTCATGAGACAACCTTCCAGGAATTTAATTAGCAAAGGAATGTGCACTCTACAGGCATTTCAGATTTCATCAGGGCGTTTGAAAAAGGAAAACTAACAGATGTTTGATTCAATCTTGTCCAGTGGAAACAGATCACAGCATGCATAATTTTTCAGTCTGGAAAGCTCTGGGATAAAACTCAGTGGATAAATGTCATTTTTAAAGCAACCTTCATTACTGTGTATCCACTTTAAATAGTAGTAGGTAAATATATACCCTAGATTCTGCAAAGAGAACTTCACACTCTGACCCCAAAAACCTACTGGGGCACCATCTGTGTACAGGGAATGCCCCACAGTTCTCTTTACAGGACCAAGGCCACAACTGGCATCTTCGGCCTTACAAGGGAAAGAGGAGAAGTAGAGATACAAGAGGTAATCATAATACTTTTGTCCTTCAGTGTCTTTCAAAGATTTCACTCCTGTTACTACAAGGATGCTGTTCAGCTAAGGCAGTGATATTCAGACCTCAATGGTTCAGCAGCCAAATTAGCGATCAACATTACGCAAAGAACCACAGTAGTGTGAATTCATTATTTTAATTACTATATATTCATATTTAAACAGTATGACAGGGAAATATTTAGTTATATTTGTTATTCTCAAAATGACTTACTGTCATAAATGAAGGGGGGGTGGGAGTAGCTCCCTTTTATGGACACCCAGCCAGCCAGTAGCTATAAAATCTCTCTTAGTATTGTTCTCTAATTGCTCTACCTGTAAAGGGTTAAGAAGTCTTGCTGCTACGCATAGGTAAAAGGAAGTCAGTGGGCACCTGGCCAAAAGAGCCAATGGGAAGGCTAGAACTTTTTTAAATTAAAAAGACTCCCCTTTTGTCTGTTTGTTGTTGTTCTCCTGGGGAAAGGCGGACAGGGCAGCAGCTTGCTGTAAGACGCTTGGGCCAGGTATAAAAAATCATCAGTATCATACTGAGAAACTATTCATTTAAAACCCCAGATATGTAAGTAGAACAGGAAATGTCTAGGAAGACGCGATTAGGTTTATTGTTAGGGCTTGTCGATTCCTCTGTGCTAACCCCAGGTGCTTTTGTTTTGCTTATGACCTTTAAGCTGGACCTCAAGAAAGCTATTTTTGGTGCTTAATCCTTACAGTTGCTCTTTTAAAATCTAGCAATAGCCTGAGTTCCCAGATGTATTTTCTTTCTTTTTTATTATTAATAAAATTTACCTTTTTTAAGAATTGGATTTTTGTGTCTTAAGAGGTTTGTGCACATGTTGTTTAATTAGCTGGTGGCAACAGCCGATTTCCTTTTTTTCTTTCTCAGCTCTTCCCCAAAAGGGGGGTGAAAGGGCTTGAGGGTACCCCACAGGAAGAAATTCCCAAGTGTGCCTTCCTGGGCTCTCAAAGGGGTTCTGCACTTGAGTGGTGGCAGCATCTACCAATACAAGGTCAGAGAGAAGCTGTAACCTTGGGAGTTAAATACAAGCCTGGAGTGGCCAGTATTAATTTTTAGAATCCTTGCAGGCCCCACCTTCTGCACTCGAAGTGCCAGAGTGGGTAATCAGCCTTGACACTGACCAAGAATTATTATTTTATCATCTATAATTGGTTAATAACATAGTAAAAGCATCCTGACTGGTTAATAATTAAATCAGTGTTTTAATATCATGTGCCACAAAGAGCCACAGGAGACACATTAAACAGCCACTTGTGGCTCACAAAACTCAGTATCAGTGAGCTAAGGTATTCTTCAGGCTTGGAAGCTAGAATTTGGGGTTCGAAAGCCCCTCCCCAGCTTTTCCTCTGCATTGAAGTCTCAAAGATTTTTGAGTTGAAAAATATGTACGTAGAGTGACAAGAAGCACCCTCTCATGTCCAAACTCTTGATACCATAACAAAAGAAAACCTCAGCTACAGAATGGATCCACAGGGCTCTGGCATGCCTCTCCCTGTGCCAAGGCCCACTGGGAGATACAATGAAGGACACAAAAGCAATAATTCATTCAGGAGACTCAAAATGTTGTGGGATGAATTCTGTTCCCATGAATAACGTATTCCATAATTCAGTCAGATTTTCATGACTGATTTCTGCTGCAAACAATATTAATCAGAGGTAGTGAGAAGACACCAGTTGTGTGTGTAACATAGGGAATTTAAGACTAAAACGAGCAACATCCTTTGAAGTGAGGGACATTTGAGAGGCATGGGCTCTGGTTATATACTATACATTAACATCTGATTCACGTGACAGAGCTCTAACTGGAGGAAACAGAAACCTATTTTCTGTAAAAACCACATACAGTAGACTGCCTCCAAGTATAAGCAGTTACAGCTTGGAACCAATTGATAACTGGAACTAAATCACAGAAATCAGAAATGGAAAAGACCTCTTAGGTAATCTAATCCATTTCCACCTGCCAGTGCAGAATTGTTCCCTTCAGTATATTTGCTAATGCTTTGTCCAATGCTTTGGATACAGCATCATAATTCAGATTCTTGTGCGATCACAGAATCATATGGTAAATATTAAGGATGGAAAAACATATTAAGTCACAGATCGGTCTTTCTGCCATGTGCGTGCATGAATGAATGGTGTCTGTTCTACATGTTTTGTCCACCCTGATATTGAATAATTCAGTAAGGGAGCTCCAGCTTCAGGGGGGAAGGCCATTCCATAATCAAAACAGACTTTAGAGTTATGTATTGAACATTTTTCTTGGATGTCAATTTTTCCATTTCAGATAGCAACACTATTGGGTGAAATTACCAAACCAGTCATTCACCAGTCCCTCAGGCAACCCCTCCGCCTTTTTTTTGCCTCTCACTTGCAGAATGTTAATATTTTTCTGAAACACACAGCACTTGGTTTATCCTGTAATTGGATATCTCTATATGATCCTACGGTCATACATTCATGGAACTATAGCAGGGTGGACCACTGCTCCGGCCCTGAAAGGGTTAAAACAGCCCTGGATAAGGGCTGGGGCTGGAGCAAGCAGCCTTTTAGGCTGGGCTGATTGGAGGAAGTGGCAGCAGCTGGGGCCATGCCCCAAACTGAGCATCAGGCCTTTATATAAGGCAGAGAAGCCAGGAGTACAACCAGTCTCTCTCTCTAGCTGTAGAGGGAGATGGACCTGGCTGTGGGGAGCTAGAGACTGAGTGCCTAAGTGGAGCAGGGCTGGGGAAGGCAGAGGAGCTGGGGATCTCCTGCCTGGAGCCCAGGCTGCAACCTAGCTTTAGGCCAAGAAGTGCTGGGGGTTGCAGGAGGCAATCCAAGGGTAGGCAAAGGGCTGCAGGTCCAAACCCCCTTTGCCGATGATGAGTTGGCTGATACTGCAGTCTGCCCTAGGGTATTGGGCTAGCTAATGACTAGGCAGTTGCCAATACACTGAGGCAAAGTGGGGATAGTGGGGTGGGGGTTCCCCTGGGAGGGAGAGACCCAGTTAAAGGGGCACCGGGGTCCAGGGAGGGACACAGGGCCAGTAGCTGGAAGGCGGATCACCGGCTGGCAGAGGGCGCTCCGAGCTGGAATATTGAGCTAATTCCCAAGGACGACCAGTAGGAGGCGCCGCAGGGTGAGTCCGCCTGGTTACAGGAACATAGTTCTTGGTGTGCCGGCAATGATATCAACTGTCATGCTGGTAGCAATTTGTTCTATTAGTGACCCACATCTCAGGGCAATCAAAAGCTAAGATATTTCATTCCTGCATAAAGAACAGAAAACTCTTTGTCCCTGGGTTTAGTGAGTAAATATTCTTTCTTAATGGTGAAGTCCAAAAATGAAAGGAAAGATAGGCTGTAGGGTCTTCTGCACAGGAATAGGTTTTAATTAACTGTCACTTGGTACTTTCTGGTTTACCAGTGGAAGGAAGGTGACCACTTGTCCCTTATTGGTTGCCTATTGTCCTGCTCTCAAGTCAATTTAGGACATACTTCATGCCACGTTTCCATAACAATCACGCAAAGGATCACATGCTGTGATACAAAGGTATGATTTTTGTACCACAAATAAAACATTGTGGGAATGGTGTCCTTTCAAAATAACTCGGTCCTGTTCCCCACCCCATCCCAGCATTCCTTGAAATGTAAGGAAATACTCTGTACTCCAGAATGCTGCATTTAGTGACATCCCAAATGGGAGCTGCAAGCAAATGTTATTACGTAACAATTCAGTGTCTGGTTTAGGTCAGTCTCCTTGTTCATCCCTACTGGTTGGATTGGATTACATCAGGTTCATGATGCTCTGCAGGAGGAAGTTGGCTGCTCACATCAGAAGTAGGACTGGGATCTGTAACCCAGCATCATGGCACTTGCATCCTCACTCAGAGAGTCACTTCATTGTGACTCTGAAAGACAGAGTTCCTACCTGGTGGAGAGGTGGTATAATCTCACTGTTGGTAGATATCAGTCTGACGTTCTTCTTTAGAGTCCACCAAACTCTTCAGCAGGGTTAGGTTGTACTACAAATGGTTTCTTGCTTAGACATTGCAGCACTTATTTGGTATTACATGTGATCCTCTGCAAAAGGAGAGATTATTTTTTGGTTAGGTCCTGGTCAATTACCCCTTCTGCAGTTTGTTATATTGAGATGTAGGCAGGAGCAGGAGACAGAAAGAGGTATGTGTTCTTACAAGAGTCAGGAGTTTTATAAATAATAACGTTGAAATGACTGGAGTAGTGAGAGTGTATTGACTCTCTGGCTTCAGACAACAGACATACACCCTCCTGAAAAGGCACATACAGGGTTCTTTTTCTATACGAATATGACCTGTGAAACATAAGGCTCATTCCATTTCTTGAGCAAATTCATCAAAAGAAACCTCCTATCTACAATAGTAAGAATGTAAAGTCTCCACCTGAACTCTGAAGCTGAGTTTGCGGTGCTGGAAAGATGAAGCTATACTCAGAGTTGCTGTAGGCAAAAAATAAGTTCATGGCCAAAAACACTGTAGTAATAAATGTTTGCTTCTGTTAATCCACTTTAAGAAGGCAGATTTTTCATCCCAGTCAAACCGGTCTTTCCTAAAAATATTCCCAGAATGAAACCTAATGTGCTGTTAACATTTTACAGTTGTGTATCCCCATGCTACGGAGATTGAGCACTTTACTCAAAGTGCATTCTCTTAGCCTCACAACACTCCTATGAGATGGGCAAAAGCCATTATCTCTGGTTTGCTGATTAAGAAACTGAAGCAGAGAGGCTGAGTTGTCCAAAGTCACATTGGAAGCTGCTGCAGAACCAGGAATAGAACTCAGATCTTCTGACTCACTGCTGTATTTTAATTAATCACATAACTACACTTCCTTCTGTTCACCACTCATCCCCCTTTAACTGCCCCAATGTATCTAGATTAGAAGAGCCTCTGATTAGAGATCATATATATTTGCATAAAGCACCATGCCCACACATGACACTATGTTGTTATTTGCTTATCGGCCTGGTCTTCATTTTCTGCATTGCATGCCCTTAGTGACAGACTTCCTGGGGAAAGTGGTACTGTAGTTCTGGCTCTTGGCCATTGCACAGATACAGACAAGGAGACTCTGAATTAGCATCAGCACTACACATAAGAGAAGGTTACTCACCTTGCAGTAACTGAGGTTCTTCAAGATGTGTGTCCCTGTGGGTGCTCCACTGCAGGTGACAGTGCATCCTGGCACTGGAGATCGGAGATCTTTGGTAGCAGTGCCTGTTTGGGATGCACACGCTCAGCTGTTGTCTTGCGGCATCGTTAGGGTCTGTCTGTGTGCATGCGTCCCGCACCCCCACCCACATTCCTTCTCTACCGTAGAGTCATCTGATTCGTACTGCAAAGTAGAGAGGAGGAGGGTGGGTAGTGGAGCACCCAGAGGGACACACATCTCAAAGAACCTCAGTTACTGCAAGGTGAGTAACCTCTTCTTCTTCAAGTGCTATCCCTGTGGGTGCTCCACTCCAGGTGAATGTGAAGCAGTACCCACTGTGGTTGGTGGGATTTTGGAGTTGCATCATTGATTACGGTAGACCGTACTGTGTGGCCTACTATGGTGTCTGCCATAGTGTCCTGTGTGATAGTGTAATGTTTGGCAAACATGTGGTCTGATGCCCATGTAGGTACGTTTTGCAGGAATGCAATGAATGTTGACATTGCTTTAGCAGAGTGTTCTTATGCCCTCGGGGAGTTGAGCATTCTGGATCTGGTAGCAAGACCTAATGCATTTAGAGATCCACTTGGAGAGTCGTTGTTTGAAAATAGCAGCACCCTTTGATTGTTCGGTAGTGGACACGAATAGTCTAGGGGATTTACGGAATGCCTTAGTTCTGTCCAAATAAAAGGCAATTGCACATCTGACATCAAGAGTATATAATGCTGCTTCCCGTGGGTTCTTATGAGGTTTGGGGTAGAATGCAGGTAGGTGTAATGGCTGATTGAGATGGAAAGTGAACGCCACCTTGGGAAGAAATTTGGGGTGGGGTCTCATCGTAATCTCGTCTTTAAAAAAAATCGTGTAGGGAGGGTAGGCCCTTAGTGCGCTTATTTCCCCAACCCTTCTTGCGACATTATGGCGACTAAGAAAGCTACTTTCGTGGATGTGTGTCGTATGGAGGAGGTAGCCAGTGGTACAAAAGGAGGTTTCATAAGACCCCGGAGAGCTACATTCAGATTCCAGGTACCTGTGGGTAGGCGCATCCCAAGGTAAAGGTTTTGAAGGCCCGTGAGGAAGCGTTTTATGGTAGGATGGGTAAAAACTGAAACCCTGTTCAGCGTGTCATTGAAGGTATTAACTGCCGTGAGGTGTACTCTGATAGAGCTGAGTAATAGTCCATCTTTTTTCAGTTGTAAGAGGTAGTCCAAGATATCAAGGAGAGGCATGGTGTGGAGTGGCAAGTTTCTGCTGGAGCACCAAATGGAGAACCGTTTCCAGTTTTGCAGGTAAGGTTTACGAGTGGAGTCTTGTCTACTGTGCAGGAGGTCGTGTTGGACCTGCTCCGAACAAGCTAGTTTGTGTGTTTGGAAACATGCCATCAGATGGAGCTTCTGCAGTCGTGGATGGAGAATCCGACCGTTGCCCTGGGAGAGCAGATCTGATCTGTTGGGAAGAGTTCTTGGAGGGTGAATGGACATGCGCAGCAGGTAAGGATACCATGTTGGTCTGGGCCAGGCTGGGGCAATAAGTATGACCCTGGCCTTGGCCTCTTTGATCTTGCACAACACTCTGTGTATCAGTGGGACCGGCAGAAGAGTGTACATGAGTGTCTTGTTCCACAAAATGAGGAACACGTCTCCGAGGGATGTTGTCCCGAGTCCCGCTCTGGAGCAGAATAGATGGCATTTGCAGTCTTATGTTACGGCAAACAGATCTAAAGACAGGGTGCCCCAGTGGGAGAAGAGCTGTCGCAGTACCATGGGATGTAATTCCCATTCATGTTCTTGTGAGAAGTGTATGCTGAGTGTGTCAGCGGTACTGTTCTGACACCCAGGCAGATAGGAAGCAGTGATGTCTATGCGATGTTGTATCCACCAATTCCATAGTTAGATGGCTTCTGTACATAGGGAGTGCAATCGCACCCCCACACCCGCTGTCTGTTGATGTAGAACATGCATGCTATATTGTCTGTCAAGACCTGAATAGATTTGTTCCTTATGATTGGGAGAAAGTAGAGGCAGGCATATCTGACTGCTCTGAGCTCCAGAAAATTTATGTGCAGATGTGTCTCTGACAGGGACCATCTGCCTTGTGTTGTGTGATCTCCCAGGTGTGTTCCCCGGCCTATCAGGGAAGTGTCTGTCATGAGCACGAGCACAGGGGAATTTTGATGGAAGGGGATGCCCGTGCATACATCTCCCATTTTTGTCTACCATTGTAGGGAGACTAATACCTTTGCTGGAGGAGTTAGCATCATGTGGAGGCTGTGCCTGCTGGGTTTGTATATAGAGCTAAGCCACTACTGCTAGAGCCTTGGAGAACACTCTTGGTGCTGTGTAGAGTCCGAATTGTAGCACTCTATATTGGAAGTGGTTGCGCCCTACTGTGAATAGCAGAAAGTGTCTGTGTGTCGAGTGAATAGATATATGAAAATAGGCATCCTGTAGGTTGAGGGCTGAGAACCAGTCCCCTTGCTCCAGTGCAGATATTATTGTACCCAATGTGACCATCTTCAATTTTTGTTCGCATACAAATTTGTCAAGTTTCGTAGGTTTAGTATAGGTCACCATCCTCCGCTTTTCTTCTGGGTCAGGAAATAGTGAGAGTAAAACCCTTTTCCCCTAGGTTGTGCTGGTACAGGTTCCACTGAACCTAGCTGTAGAAGATGAGTCATCTCTACTTTAAGTAGCTGCTCATGAGGAGTCCCTGAAGTGAGATGGGGAAAGGGGAAGGGTGAGTGGGCATGAAATGAAAGGGATGGAGTAGCCCAATTGTACTATTTTAAGGATCCAGCAATCCTGTGTAACCAGTTGCCAGACATGGTGGAAAAACTGGAGACGGTGCCCAAATGGGCAAGTGAGCGGTGGTGCCAAGGGATGGTCCTTATTTGGAGTACTGTGTCCAGTTTTGGGCCCCACGCTACAAGAAGGATGTGAAAAAATTGGAAAGAGTCCAGCGGAGGGCAACAAAAATGATTAGGGGGCTGGAGCACATGACTTATGAGGAGAGGTTGGGGGAACTGGGATTGTTTAGGCTGCAGAAGAGAAGAATGAGGGGGGATTTGATAGCTGCTTTCAACTACCTGAAAGGGGGTTCCAAAGAGGATGGATCTAGACTGTGCTCAGTGGTACCAGGTGACAGAACAAGGAGTAAGGGTCTCAAGTTGCAGTGGGGGAGGTTTAGGTTGGATATTAGGAAAAACTTTTTCACTGGGAGGGTGATGAAGCACTGGAATGAGTTACCTAGGGAGGTGGTGGAATCTCCTTCCTTAGAGGTTTTTAAGGTCAGGCTTGACAAAGCCCTGGCTGGGATAATTCAGTTGGTGATTGGTCCTGCTTTGAGCAGGGGGTTGGATGAGATGACCTCCTGAGGTCTCTTCCAACCCTGATATTCTATGATTCTATGGCTGTGTGTTACCCCAGAAGTTGTGGGGAGCCCAGGGGAGTGACAATAAATGATCTGGCCAGAGGGCTGAGTTGTGAGAAAGGGGCAAACCACCACAAGGCCAGAGTGGATGTTGGCAGAGGGCACTGATGAGGAGAGCTGTTCTGCCCTGCCCCTGCCATGAGGGGGCCACGCCAGCAGTGAGTCAACTCCTCCATAGACGGCAGGTGTGAATTCTTACTCTGAGGACTTATGCAACCATTTCCATAAGCATCCAGGAGAATTATCCTTGAATATCCTTCTGCACAGCTCGATGGGTGACATAACAGGGCTTTCTAAGCATTGCCTCTCATGGCTCATTGGTGCATGACTCACCCAGCTGTGGATCGTCAATGGTCACCTGACACCTCTCTCTGGTCCAGTGTAGTAGGAGCTCAATGCTTTGGCTTGGCACACTTGAATCCAACCTCTTCCAGGCTATTAAAGTCCAAGAAAACAAAGGCAAATTTCTGCAAGGAGTTTGTGTGACTGGCCTCCCTGGATCCAGTTGTCCCTTCCACCAAGAGGCTCCTCCAGGTATCATGCTGCCTCAAGCTTTAGGCTGGAACCAGGCTTCCCTCCCTGAGAGAGATGTAGGACTCCACCCTGGTCAGCCCTGAACTGGGCTAAGTCTCCTCTTTTTATTGATCCTCTCCAGGCCTGATATTGGCTGCAGGTGTAGTGGGGTGAGTCAACTGGGCCCATAGGCTTTCCTTAATCCTCTCATCCCTCCCTGTCTAATTAACCCCATCACTGCTAGTGTGGGGCCTACCAGCCCTATTAGAGGTGAATACATTATAATTACACCCTCATTATATCAAAAGAACATTATTAAGGTTGCAAAATCAAACAATCAAATGTTAGAAATCACCAGAATTAAGGTTGCCTAGGCAAATTTTATCTGGGCTTTTTATGTGTGTGCATTATGATACAATCTTTAATTACATGGTTACATACTACTTTTTCCATAACACCTCTGCCTCATTCACTGCACAGACTTAATGAGCAGTTATTCAATATTTTGTTTTCTCCTTTCTGCAATGTGTGGCCCCAGGCTTATTTACTGCATCCTAATCAAATCCTGCCTCTGCAGACAAAATTAATTTCCTCATGGGCCTTTCTATGGCACTCATCACTATAGTATGTGAATGCTCCACAAATATTTAATGAATTTATTTTCACACCCCTGTGAGATGGCAGGGGATTAGCTACTCTTCGGGAGCTGAGGTACAAAGAGATGAAGGTCAGAAGTATCCACTGATTTTGGTGCCCAATTTGAGACACTTTGTCCCTGTTTCTTCAGAGTACTTAGCATTATATAGAACTTTGAATGTTCAAAGCACAGCTCCATAGACTTCAGTTGCAGCTGTGAGTGCTCAGCACTTCTGCAAAGGGTCTTGGTCTCAGGCACCCAGAAAATGAATAATACATAACTGGTGATCACGTCTGACCCCTTATCCCCCAGGTTCAGCTTGTGTCCCTTCTGCATTCAAATCTGGTATCTTCCTCCTCACTGCCTGGGTGCCAGCATTGAGCGCACAGGAGAGACAACTCCCTGGCCTTAGTTCTGGAATCTGGATCTGGATCCAGCATGGCATGAGGCAAGCGTAAGGGAACTGTAATTTCAGGGAAAATCCTGATAATTCCCTGTATCCCCAGGCTGGGGCATGCAAAGTATGGTCTGAACCATTGGAGATCTTACCTGCTAAACTCTAGCAAGTCTCTATTGAGCGTATGCAAACTATGATTTTTCAAATGTTTATTTTGTAGCTAAATGTGGGTGGATTTTCCTATGGACAAAAAATGGCACATCTCTGATTCAAAGTCCCCCCCACATTTATCCCACTAAATTTCATGTCCCTGCTCCAAAGCATGGGGGCTCTGGAGCTTCTCAAACAAAAGATCTCGAAAATTTAATTAACAAGGACAAAATACATTTTTCTCGAACCTTGTTCTTGAAAATAGCTGAACTGTCTTGGCTGAAATTTTTCAAAAAAAGGCAACCAGAGTGGAAAATTTCAGCCCAAATAGTTAAAGTTATAAGCAACTGAAACCAGGGCCTTATAATGGGAAGCATCAAGCAACCTGCCAGCAGTCCCACCTATAACAAAGGTTTTAAGTAACAAATAGGGTTGATATATCAGAGATTCTACCACTGCCAAACATTCTTGCTTTACGACAGAGTGGTTAATCTCTCTGGCTTTAACTTCTTGCTGCTGAAAGATGATGGTCATCTATCTCCTTTGCTGTACAATGAATCAAACTAATGATTAAGATGAATCCAGAGCCACTTTAGAAGCATCACTGAAAAGTGGATAATTTGGATGCAGTCATTTCTAAAATTGCATGGTTACATTCTGATCTGATTTTCTCTTAGGTTAGATTACCCTGCTCATTCTATGGGTACTTCCCAGTTATGAGCTCAAACAGTGAAATTCTCATATCTGCAGAATCTATTATAAATATCCAGTAAAAACCCATACTAGCATAAGAATCTACCGGTTACTCTAGGTGCCAGTTTAGCTGGTTCTTATTGGCTCCAGTTTTCTCTGGTTCGATTGGTAGGCTTTCCTTATGATATGGTGATAATCTAATACCAAATCCATCATACCACCTGCTTTAGGGTTTGGATATAGTATCACGTTTTATTAAGGTGTCTCAGACCTCTGAAGAACAGACCATTTATAAACTGGCTGAGAAAGGGAGTCTTGTGTAACAAATCACTGCTAATATTTCTTGCCTTGCTGTGCATTATTAAACTTAGTAACCTGGTCATTGCCATCTGATATATGACTTAGGTGCAGCTGGGAAAGCTCTACTGAATATCAGACAAACTCCCTTATGGTGCAAAAAGAGCCAAACCTTAAAAGAGCTAGACCCTGAGAGGAGGCACAGTTTGGTGGCTAGGGCACTGGACTGTTTCAGGCTCTGCCACTGACATGTGGTATGAACGTGGGCAAGTTACTAAACCTCTGAGCCTCAGTTTTCCTTCACATCTTTTGTCTATCTCCTCTATTTAGATTATAAGCTCTTTGTGGCAGGGTCTGTCCCTTGCTATGTACAGCGCCTAGCACAATTCCCCTCCCCCTCACGATTCTGCCTGGTGTCTCTAAATGCTGAGTGCCTAGGCAACTGTTTGCCCTAAAAAACTACAACACGTCTTTTAATGATAGAGCTACATGATTAGTAGGAAAGGAAAGTTTATATAATCATTTAAGAGAATAGCAGGAAATCTAGTTGCTTTTTACCAGTCTGTCATTCTTACACACACAGCTGCATGTCTTGCAAAACCTTTCTACCACCACTGTGTCCCTCCTGGCTAGTAAACATACTGTTCAGAATAGTTTTGTTGGTTGCCAACTCATTGTAAGGTCAGTTTATGAATATGGAGAGGGGTTTCTGCTGCAAGTCAACTCCACCTCAGTATTACAGTAAGGGAGAGTGAGCCTTGGAACTCATAGGCCAAATACAGGCTGGTGGAAGTAGTTTCAATTCCATTCAAGTCAAGGTAGTTGTATTAGTTTGTTACCAGCTCTGAACAGATCCCATAGATACTAAATATTTAATACATTTTACCCATTATATACTCAACAGCAAGAAATTTCTAAATACAATAAGCTAATGATTATTACTAAATGAATGGATTTTTTTTAAAAGCACAATTTAATATATATTGCCTCAAATATCATGGGGATTTTTTTGTTTTTTTTTTAATGCAGGTGTTTTTTCTCGCAGCAAGATCTGTACCCTTTGTGATAACCTGGTTATATCATACAGTACCATGCACTGAAATATGACAGTGGCATCTAATGCATGACTAGATTAGAGTACAAGCCCGTACAAAGTGTGAAAATGTAAATCTGGTGCCTGCCAAGCCAGTACATATGTGAAACAAATGTTAATACAACAGTGCTGAAAGGTGTTAGCAACAGTAACAACCAACCAGCCATTTGGATTTTCTGTCTGTAGCTTTTAGGTTTGTCATCTCTTTAAGTAAATGGCGTCTCTTATTTCTATCTGGAAAGTCTCTATTTATTTGTGCTAAGAACATGTTAAGTCCCCTCCAGATAAATATGAAGAGAAGTTGCCTGCTCCAAGGATCTTACAATGTAAATAAAGCAGAACAGAAACAAAAGAGGGAAACAGTGTGAAAGTATCTGACCACTGAAATTTAAATACATGTCTTCTTAGTTCCACGACACTTCCATTGATTGTTTTAAGGCACTCAGCTTTTTATGTACACTCAGGTCACCACAGGAAGATGGGCCAGAATTGATGGGCCTCCAAAGAAATAGGTTTCCAGAGGGGCTGGAGGAAAAAGAGTGAAGGTTTGTTGGGCCAGGTCAAGGTTGAGGTTCTAAGAACATGGGGTAGTGTAGAAGAGGCCCCCGAGACTAGACCAGGAGAGGGAGGTAAGGGGGAAGCCAGTGGAAGGTGATTTGAAGGTGAGCTTTTTACCCTCAGAGAGAGGCCCAAGTGACTTGCTCTAGAATATTCTGTAACTTAGCTGAAACTTGCCTCCAAAATGGTGGGCTTCATAGTAGGCAGGTTTCAGAGTAGCAGCCTTGTTAGTCTGTATCCGCAAAAAGAACAGAAGTACTTGTGGCACCTTAGAGACTAACACATTTATTTGAGCATAAGCTTTCGTGGGCTACTGTATTTTCCACTGCATGCATCCGAAGAAGAGGGCTGTAGCCCACAAAAGCTTATGCTCAAATTTGTTAGTCTCTAAGGTGACACAAGTACTCCTGTTCTTTTTATAGTAGGCAGACTAGCTCAGAAATCTATAGGTGAAGAATATTGAGAAAAGACAGGCATTACAAAAAGTATGGTGACATCAGTGGGCAAGGAAATCATTTGATGCCACTAGGACAAGGCAGAGCACTTGGAAAATTCAGCCTTATGTATCCCAGCCTGTCACCATGAATAGATATATTACAGATCTGAATCAGGTTATTTTGTAAGGTTAGAAATGTCTCTGTGCCCTTGCCCCACATCCTCTGCAGTGACATTCACTGGTCAATGAAGCTCATTTCAGGAGTAAAGAAATGGAGATACAGTAGGAAAAAAGACAGCCCAATGTAACAGACTCCTTCTCAACTTGGATATAAAACATAACCCACAGAAATTTCTACATGAGAAGCCAGAGAAGCTGTCTGGCTGTGCTCTTGATCCCAGCTCTTACAGCACATGCTCAGAAAGGAACTCTGAAGAAAACTTGACATCAAGTTTTGCCTGAGTAAGGACTGCAAGATCTGATCCTTTTGGATATATATATATAAAGAAATGAGCCAGGAACTGAAATAAACATAAGGATTCCCAAAGTATAAGTAGAGTTCAATATGTGCATCCCCCCACAGCATTATGGGCTGCAATGCAGTGAAGATTTAGTTTGTTGGCCAACACCCTGGTCTCATTCATTCATTGCCAATGTATATTCCCTTAAGAGTGGACATATGCTTCAGAACTATGAAGAGAATGCTCATGCTAGTACAATATGTGCCTAACAATGTTAGAAAAATCAGCAGGTTCATGTGGGAGAGAGTGAGAATTTGGAGATACAGAGGGAAAATCCTCTTCTGCTGTACTTATGCAAACATTGCTGTGGGTTTATACCCTTGAAAGTGAGAGCAGAGTTTGGGCTATACAGTATATAGGGTGGAATGCACATTGACAGGTCACATCACTTGTAACATGCACAAATTCCATTCCACGGTCCTTTAAGTGACTTTCATTTTCCCTTCCCATACGCACTAGTTGACAGGAGTGGATTGCATGTGACTGAAGTGCTTGAGGAGATATCATATGTCTGCCATACAAATAATTGACCACCTTCCTGAAAACATGTGATTTTTATCACAGAGCAGAGATTAAAATCTAGACCATCAATTGAACAAGTAATTGGATGATTAACATTCAACAGCTGACCAGCACCAAATGTTTGCAGAATGATGAGTGTATATGATCTGTGGAATGCCAATGTTTTCAGTGACTGACCCCTGTAGATAAGACTGCTACCTACAATACTGGATAATCTCAGCAGAATGACTGTTGCTACTACTGCTTTGTTCCCTCTGTGTTAGCAGCATTAGCAGGATTTTAAATCCCATCCAATCACATCCAAGCAAGACAACCTGGGTATTTTCTCCAATAGAGTAGCTGTGTGTTCTACTCCTAATGCCTCAATAAAACAAGGCTGATTGTTTTTTGTGGACTTCTAAATGCTGGACTAAAACACACAAATTATAGTATGTAGATATTACAATGAAGAATTTTAAGGAACTTGAAAAGCATATTTCTATCTAAAAATATTGTATCTACTGTAGTCAAAAGTAACTGTGAACTTAAAGAAGTTAGTGGAAATATATATTTTCCTTCGATTTCTCTGTGCCTTTTGATAGCACTTTGTTATATTAATAGTACGATGGGAACAGGTCAGCTATACAATATAGCCTGGATCACTTGGTAAGGTGGGCTCATTTGAACAACATGCATTTTAATACATCCAAATGCAAGGTCCTACATCTAGGAAGAAAATATGACCTGCATTCTTATAAGAAAGATGACTATATCCTGGAATGCAATGACACTGAAAAGAGCTTAAGGGTCATGGTCGATAACCAAATGAGCATGCTTTCTGAGTTTAATGCGGTAGCTATGAGGGGTAATGTGCTTCTTTGATGGATAAGCAGGGGAATATGAAGTAGGAATAGGATGGTGATATCACCTCTGTATATACCATAGTGAGACCATTACTGGAATACTATGTCCAGTTCTGGTGTCCATACTTCAAAAAGAATGTGAAAAATTGAAAGGTGTTCAGAAAAGAGCTATATGAATGATTAGAGAACTAGAAGATGTTTTTAAAAGCACGATTGAAAAAGTTCAATCCATTTAGTTTATCCTAGTGGAAGTTAACAGGAGACTAGATCACTATCTACAAATATTTACAGATTTCTGTTAAATTAAGATCCATCTACTATCAGTAAAGGGCATTATGTGATCCAGTGGCTGGAAGCTAAAGCTAGACAAATTCAGACTGGAAATACAATGCAAAAATTTGTGAATGTAGTTAATCACTGGAACAATTACCTAAAGATGAAGCAGATTCTAAATCACTTGAAGTCTTTAAATCAAGACTGAATATCTTACTAAAAATATGCGACAGCTCAAAGAGAAGTTATGGGCTTGGTGCAGGAATGACTGGTTGAGGGTCTAGGGGCCTGTGTTAAATGCAGGACATCACACTAGATAACTATGATGGTCCTTTCACAGTGGTCTTAAAGCCTATACATTTATAGTCATTTTCATTGCTTTCCCTGTTTAGTTAAGTCCTGATCCTAGAAGCTGCTGTCCACAGATTATCTGCCTGTGTGGCTTTTACCATGGTTGGACTGTGGCTCCAAGTCCCTCCCCCGACCCCGGCTGCAGCTGGGTCAAGCAGCTGTGGTGAGCTGGGACGGAGTCATGGACCCTTCACCTTCACCTGCCCTGGGCTAGGCAGGAAGCCTGGGGCCGGGCACATGGCCCGGGGGCTGCTCTCAGCCCCCCGCACCGTGGGCAGGTGGGGGGTCTGCACGTCTCCCACAACTACCCAGGCTCCCCAGTCGGACTCCACACTGGCTTGGCTGTGGGGTGGGACCTTGGGGGGAAGAAGAGGGGAAGTGGACAGGACAGGCCTATCCACTTGCAAAAAGTGGGAGGGCTATGGCCCCCTACTGGTTCTGGCGCCACCGCATCCATTAATGACCAAAAAATAGCTCAGAGGCATCCTCTGGCAGCAGTGCTTTTTGTCCACAGCTGTGGAGACTGATTGTTGGGAAGACTCATCAGTACGGTTCTGCTGACAGTGTGCTTCAGTGCATTAGTTCTGGACTCTCAGTGGACAAAGAGGGAGAGTCAAGAAGTAAATATGGCAGCTGGAAGTTATTTATTTATTTAGATTTGAACAATGAAAAACCCATATAAAAACCTTCCAAGTGACCTATTAATTCACCATATAAACACATAACAAGAGCCAGCCAGCAGCATTCAACAACTTGTTACCTGTCTGAGTGTAATTTGGTCAACCAGCGACATTTAAATGCTCCTGTGCAGGTACAAAGTTGGCATGTGGTCAGATGTGAAACACCAGCAGGGGGAAGCCCTAGTCTTGCAGTTTTCCTTTCCTTTTAGAAAAAAAATGGCTGTTCTCTGAATGTTAAGGACCTGGGGCTGATGTAGCTCCAGAAAGAAGAAAGGCATCTGAGAAAAAACTGCTGTTGTGCCGGGCAACTGGGACCTTTATAAGTCAGGTTTAGATGTGACTGGGAAAGGAACCTTGCCTGGAAACTATCTCGCTACTGCTTCACTTTCCCCCTTGCACCATGCAGTGTCTAATTCAGGTACCAGTCAGAGGCTAGTTTCAACCCCTCACACCTCATTGAGCATATTATTAAGTGCTCTTAAATTTGCAAGCAGCCATTTTATGATAATCTGGATATGTATCCACCACAGCTGGTGATATTGGATGTCAAAGTGGAAAAAACTCTGAGAAGTGAGTTACCGCTGAAAATCTTTCTGCTTTAATAATCAAGGACAACACTACTTCACACATGAGCTAGAGACTATTGCTAGTTCGTATAAGAGCAGGAGTCACAGACTAATTAGTATTGCTGGAAGGGAAAATGAAATTGAAATAATGAAAGCAATGTGAGATTTTCTGGAACTACAACTGGAATAAAATCAGATCTATTACAGGTGCAGAAAACATATCTACACCCAAGTAAATAAAGAAGAGCCAGAGGAGTTGCTGCTGAGGTATAAGTCCTAGGAGGCTAACCATTGTCCTTCCTATCTCGCGTGCAGATATTCTTCTCCAAATTCAGCCTGGAAAGCATCTGCTACATGTGTCAACTTATCCTTTTGTTTTCTGACTTCCCTAAACAATCGGGGAAACCCACAGAAAGCTGGAGATGATTAACCTTGAATCTTTGCATTGTTGAATGCAGGTCAGAGTCTGCTGTTCCATGGCGTGTCTATACATACAGCACTGCAGCTGCACTGATGCGGCTGTGCAGCGCTACTGTAGCGCATCTAAAGTCAACCCGTCGGCATAATAAAACCACCTCCGCAAGAGGAAGCAGTTTTGTCAGTTACAGAAGTTCTGCTGCTGACAAAGCGCCATCCACACTGGCACTTATGTTGGTGTAACTTATGTCGCTCGGGGGGGGGGGGGGGTTATTCACACACTTGAGCAATGTAAGTTATGCAGACATAAGCTGTAGCCTAAAAGAAGTTTACATCTAAAATGACCCCATAGAATGACTATCCTTCTGTAACTTCGGAAGAGGGTTTATCAGAGTTCTCCTGTCTGCTGGTGTTTCACTGTGTGTTCTAACACTTAGGCCCAATTCTCCGTAGTGTTGTATCCATACTAGCGCAAAGGGGCCATAAAGCTGATGTTTTTGGCCCATGGAGAAGTCGCCAAGCATAGGGAAATTCTTGGGTAGTGTATAGCTTGTGTGATGGCTCTAAGCTACTCCACCCCAAAGACACCCTGGTAGTTCCTGGTGGAGATGGTAAGTAGGGAGTCTGGCCTGGGGAACAAAAGCCAGGTTGATGCACTGCTGCTGGCTGTTCTTGGCTATGAGAATGCACATTATAGCCAAAGGCAGCCAGATGTAAATTTAAGCAGCCCTCAGGCTGCTTTTACCTGTGGTGCAAGTTAGGTGGGTCTCCAGATTGTTCAAGAATAGAAGCACAAAGTTGGTTTAAAGCTGTCTTTGTATCTGCCCCCACACTGTGTGTAGATCAGCAGCAACAGAAATATGAATTTTCAGGCAAGATCTGCTTTCTAAATGTTCCCCTTTAAAATTTCCTGTTTCCCAGTTTCAATTTACTCGGTAACAATTTTAACATGTACTGCAACAGCTCCCTCCTCCTTCCTGCCATTAATGCCTCCCCCCCGAACCTTATACCTTCCAGATGTTGTTGTTTACCTTTCTACTTACTTTTATTCTGCTTTGGATTAGATGCTGCTTTTACATACTTCCTTAAAAAGGAATCAATTTGAAAATCTAGCCCATTACTTCAGCAGTCCATATGATCCTCCTGTGGAAATACGAATGTCTGGGCCAAATTTTGTCTTCATGTAACATCCATGAAAATCTGCAGTAATACCACAGATTTGAGTTTAATAATTTCATTGGTGCTAATGAATTTCTAATAATCAAATTTAATCCTTAATCACTACACAAAATAGCCAATGATGTCGGTATTAATTCCATCCTGTATGGAGAGTACAATCTGATCCTAGGAATATTTTAATTGAGCAATTAACATGCTCTGTGCATTATATTGCAATTAAATGTAAATTGGCTAAAGTTGCTTCCTGTAAAATCATGGTTTACCAGAATCAAAATAAATGTCTCAGCCTAGAACTCTGGAAGGAACATACATGCTGAAAAAAGATGTATTTTCTGTCCCTATACTGGGTCTATATTCTGATTTCTGTTACGATTGGTATACATCCATTCAGTTCAATGCCCAAATAGCATGCACAGATAACCAAGAACAGAACTTGGTCCAACACATTTAAATAGTTTCATACAGATACAGAATAATGGCTGCCTTCTGAGCCAAACATAGGCAGTGCATTTGACTAAAGCACCGTTGATTGTTTACATGGAAACAAAGGAATGCATATTTAATGCGTTTATTAAAAGGGGAATGCAGGGAAAAGCAAAACATTATGCCAGCTGCTAGTAAGAAAGGAGGCTGAGATAGTTTTTGCTAGAAATTGTGTTGAAGTGTTGAAAGTGCTGCTTAGCAATATTACTGCCATCCGGTCAAAGGGAAAGCACAGGAAAATCAAATTCACTTCAGAAGGCTTTTGCTCTGCATAATATTAAGAGAAGTGGATGGTGATGGTTCTTCACTGTTAGCATTTCAGAAAGAGGCAGGGGAGGCAGGAATTGGAAAATTGCCACTTCTAGGATATTCAGTCCAAGCCATTCGTCTAGATTAACCAGGTCTTAGAATTGCTTGAAGAAGAGAGAGGCTCAGGAGAGCTGGGCTCATTTTCTGTCTCTGAAAAGACTTCCCGTGTGATTGTAGGTAAGTCTTTTAATCTCTGTACTTCAGTTCCCTTTTTGTAAATATAAGAATAATATTTTGCCTGTCTTCTCTCTTTAGACTATAGGCTCCTTGGGGAAGTGTCTGTTTCTTGAGCTGTCTGTACAGCTCATAGTACAGTGGAGCCCTGTTCTTGGTTGGGGTCTTTAGAGGCTACTGTAATATAAGTAAATAGTAACTAAAAAAATTCCTCTTCCCCCTCATAGAGGAGAGAAGTTCTGAAAACACCTGCAATGGCTACAGGCCAAGTGGTGCCACAGACCCCCAGTTGCAGTCCCTCTGGAGTACACCTTTCTGGTGACAGATTTCACTACCTTCCTCTTCCAGCAGAACCCTGGGGTTCTACCACTTAGACTGGCTCTCTGGTCACAGCCCCCATTTACCTTTGCCTGAATAACAACAAACACTGTCAGAAAGATAGAATTTGGTCAGAGGGAAGTAGGGAGGTCTCTTGCTTCAGTCTTTCAGGAGAGGTTTGAAAGGCTTTTTCCATCATCCACTGGATGATTTTTAGTTGATGTGGAATCATTCCTCCAAACTGTGTCTAAAACCTGAGTGTCCTGGGTATTCTACTCAGTACGCAGTAAGGATATGGTAAATTTAGATGAATTCCAGGAAACACAAAAGATGTTCTACAAAACTCCTTTGAAAAAAAGTTGGAGATGTCTGTTTCACAAGGCATATTACTAGGGTAACTTACTTCCCTGATACCTGAGAGTTGAAATAATACTTATTAGGGTCCCTTGTTCATAGTTTCAGAAGTGCAGGTGGTTGTTCGTCAAGTCTATCATGCAGTATGATCAACAAATAATATTTTTAGCTATATAGTTACATGCTTTTAAAGTTTTAACAGGCTTTTTCCCAAAAGCCTGGAAGAATAGTGCGTCTTGAGATGCTGCTTACATAGACAATAAGATGAAAAGGTTACTGTTAGCACTGAAATGTGGTTGATTAAAGTACAATGTAGGCCAGTTTTCTGCTTGCAATAAGATCCAGGCAATTTCTTTTCCAGATGGAATTACACAAGTCTTAGGCCATGATCCAATTCCTATTGAAATCATTGGGAATCTTCAACGATGCTTTCAATGAGTGTTGGATCAGGTCCTCAATGAGCAATTTTTGGCCTCCTATAATCCCTGCTGCTTTAGGCTCTCTCTTCTGCCACAGATCAAATACAAAAATACTTTGGCTTCTAGCTGTAATTTAACATATGGTAAAATGAGTTCAGCACTTAGTTATGGTTCCCCCCGCATCTTCCCTACTAGTGACAATTCCAAAAGCAGATTTAGAAAATGGAGGAGGAAATAGGAAAATCTAAGCAAGCAGTAGAGAAGTGAAAGTAGAGAGCTCCTGACATAAGAGGGGATTCTCCAGAGAGAAAAATCTCTTAGCATTACCAGTGTAAACTTGTAGAATAAAGTAAGACACATGGATTTCATGTCCAAAAGATGAAGGGTCAGATGCTCAGCTAATGTAAGTCAGAATTATTCAATTTGATCAACAGAGCTATGCCAGTTTACACCAGCTAAGGATCTGGGCCAAAATGTTTTGTAAAATTTGTAGAAAGCCTCAGATCCTGCCTGACAAGGTTGGTCCTCTTATTAGACATGGATTAATTTTGCCCTTAGAATTGATTACCTATATGTATATGTCCATTCTGCTGCTCCCGTGAAATGCATGAAAGTAAAATCATGTCACTTTGTCCACAAGAGGGTGGATAGATACTAGCTTCCCCCAAAAATTGATACAAAAGAAGGAGATCCAAAAGTTTGTTACCTTGTTTAACAGCTGCAAGTGGTGTTAAACATGGCTTGACTTTTAGAGGTTTTGAAATATTCCATCAAATTACAACCAAAAATTGCCTTATTCTGGGATCAAGCAGTATTAACCCCACAGAGTGAAAGACTTTATAGAGGAATTTATATAGTCTTCCAAGGACATGGCTCAGAAATTCCTTCAGAAATCTGTGCTGGCTGATAGTCTCTTGCTGTACACTGACTCTTGCTCAGCTAGTTTGTACAGGACAGGAGAACACTGTATGCTCTCTGCTGCCAGAGTAAACTAATAATAGGCCAATGATGGTACCACAGGGAATGAAACAGCTTTAGGAGTTGGGAGGATCAGGATGGAGAAGACAAATCAAAACTAGTTGGCTTGAATTTAGTGCAGCAGTGAATACAGGCGTGCAGGCTAAGTTTAGACAATTCCTCTTGCTCCTCCTTGCATCAGCTATAATCACAATCTTGAGTTATGTATACTGGATTTCAAGCGACTATAGACATTTTTATTTAAAGGACACTTTACTGTTTTGCTAGTTAAGTCCCAAATGATGATGCTTTTTGCTTTTTTCTGCTGTTTGAGGCAACAGCAAGATGTTTTGGCGGTATCTATGCTGGGTTGCCAGTCAAGCAAAACACTATAGGTAAGGATATGATTATGACCTCCTAAATGAGCTCCGTGACATTTTCTGCCCCCAGGCTGGAGCTCGCAGCCAGCCCCCCACCCTGCAGCTCCCAGCCCGTGCACTGGTGGGGGCACCCTGCAGCTGTCCAGCCGGGGGTGGCAGGGATCCCCTGCAGGTGCCCAACTGTGGTGGGCGGCAGGGGGACTTGCCCCCACCCCACAGCTGCCCAGCCCTGCAGGAAGGAGGACTCCAGAGCTCCCACTGACTGCAGTGGTAGGGGACCCAGGAACCCCAGCAGCAATGGGTGCTGAACCCATCTCCACATTTTGTCAGGGATATTTTTAGTGAAAGTCAGGGTCAGATCACAGGCTTCCATGAATTTTTGTTTATTGTCCGTGACTTGTCCATGACTTTTACCAAAAATTATCCATGACAAAAACAGCCTTAACTATAGGCAATGATCAAAAGTTATTATTTAGCAGTCATCCATTGGTAATATATAGCAGAACTTGAGTCAAGGGCAGATGCCGCCTGGGTTAGGGGCATTCTTCAGGAGTACTAGGCAGCCAGATTTGCAGGTATGTATTTCATGATGGGCATAATTGCCACTATGATTCAATTCTCTCTCTTTTCCAGGATAAGATCTTTTATTACTTGATATTTTGCAAAAACTTAGAAAGTGAAAGCAATCATGGCCTTTCTACCTGACAAAGCTGCAGAAAAATCAGAACTATATGCTGGAAGCTGCCATTAAATAGACAGACAATATTTGCCAACTGACAGCAGCAACTACTGACATGGTTTCATTGTTTCAACTACACAGCAGGGCCTGGCAATAAAAAGGTATCAGACTATTGGGACTATGTACAAGTTGAAAATCTGCTAGACTGTTTTACATGGGTATTGAGTGAGGTGCCCTACATCAGTGATTTGTCTAACATTATACTGAAATGCCATTCAATGCACATACATGTTTAACAAAGCTGTTAACTACCAGGCACCTTCTTTTTTGGTTATATTACATGCTGTGGATTTCCTATCCTACACTGTTGTGTGGTTTGCTGTGCACTATTAAACAGCTGCTGTGTTCCATCAACTCAGGGGTGGATAAAGTTTATTTAAATGTGTGTGTGTCTGCATATATATATATACATAAATCCCTAAGAGTGTAAGTTGTTAGGGATTTTACATGTAGGTCTCACTTATTCAAAATATTTCTCTCTCTAGTGCAATGAGCCATTTAAAATCCAATGGCATGATCCTCAGCACCCGTTGATTTTGATAGAAACTGTATAGCTCAGCATCTCTGAAAACCAAGTTTATGTATGTGGCTCTGTTTCTGAAATGTTGACCATGCATTGAGAAGGTTGCATTGGCCTCCTGTAACTATAACATCAATACAGTTCTTCATTTAATGTCATTTTCTGTTAGCCTCTACTTCCACTCAGGGTAACGGTCCCTCCCAAGGTTACTTGTCATAGCAATAAAGTAGTTCTTGGGGCTGCTCCTCATTTCCAGGACCGGCGCTAGGGGTTTGAGCGCCCTAGGTGGACAGCAATTTCGCTGCCCCGCGTGCTGGTCCCGCGGCTCCGGTGGGGCTGCCGCAGTGGTGCCTGTGGAGGGTGCGGTGCTCCGCAGCTCCGGTGGAGCTGCTGCAGTCGTGCCTGCGGAGGGTGCGGTGCTCCGCGGCTCCGGTGGAGCTGCCGCAGTCGTGCCTGCGGGCGGTCCACTGGAGCCGCGTGAGCAGCTGACCGTCCGCAGGCACGACTGCAGCAGCTCCACCGGAGTCGCGGACCAGCGGACCCTCCGCAGGCACCACTGCGGCAGCTCCACCAGAGCCGCGGACCAGCAGACCCTCCGCAGGCACCACTGCGGCAGCTCCACCGGAGCCGCCTGCCGCCCCCTCCGGCAAAACGGCGCCCACCAATTATTCTGGCGCCCTAGGCGATTGCCTAGGCTGCCTAAATGGTAGCGCCGGCCCTGCTCATTACCCTCGCAAAACTGAAGCCAGCTTTCATATTAACCAAGAGAATTCTTTATTCTTATCCCCTAGCCCTTCTCTCCAGACAAAATGCTCATGTTATTCCTTCCATGTGGTCTGGACCTTAAAGTCTTGTATTGATGGAACAAAAGAAGGTGATCTAAGTTCATATCTTCAAAGTGTTAAAATGACTTTTTAAAGTACCATGATCCACTCTAGTAAGATAAATCTGGTTTACCAAGGTGGAAGGGATTCATTATGCAGTTGCTGTGAAGGCTCACTCAGCTAGGATGATTTCCTCTTCTTGGGAAGAAAGGAAAGCAACATCCGTCATGGAAATATGCAAAGCAGCTTTATGGAAATCCATTTGTTATTTTACCAACCATTGCAGACTTGGTACAGCAACTTCTTCAGATGTAGTCTTTAGCCACAGGATGTTTGGTGCTGTAGTTCAATAATTCTTTCTGGCCTACTCTTAATTTTCTTTTCTTAAAAAGCCACTGCTGCTTAGGGACCATCTGGAGCTGAATGTAATAAAATTAGCATCAAGATACAAGTTAGCAGGAGAAAAGTACTATTCAGATGACAAACCATTAAAGAGAGTATTTCCTGACAATTTCTCTGCTATGAATCTCTGTTTACACGTTTCACTCAAAGGGCAAATAGTTACCCATAGCTCTATATTTAATTTTTCTGGCTTGGCTCACTCTTTTTAGTTTGCTAGTAATTTTGCAAAGTGCTCCAAGTAACTCTTTGCAAGACTGAGAACAACAGATCCTAGAGATTTCTGAGACAACAACAGATCCTAGAGATTTCTGAGACAAAAGCATGTTCCTTTTAGCTGTAAATAAGAATGTAGTAAATGGTGTGTTTGTGTGACTCCTATTTGGATTTCCAAATATATTTTAGGATGAGCACTGTGTGAGGGATGCTCCCAATTTGATCCACCCTCTCAAGTTCACAGGGATGCCTTTTGTTGTTTCTGTGATGTGTGATCCTTATTCATATGCAATTTAACCACCATCTTCAATCCAGTTATTTGCATGAGTCCAAGGAAACTCTTACCTTGCACCTCGCCATATTTCACTGGTTGAATTCTGATGGGATTGCTGTCCCAGGGATCTGTGAACTCAACATTAACTCTTAAACAACCTTTCTGGGTGGTACCCCTTTCCTCAGTAATGCAAACAACGTGTCTCCAAGGTCAAACACTATGAATGCTTATCGAACAGTACGGGGGGTGATGAGAGAGCTCAGCACCTTGTGAGACTGGGCCCAAAGCCATGTACTGAGCAAGTTGATTGTGTTTGGTAATGAAGAAACTGCCTCAAGGAAACATATTTAACTAACAGCCACCAATTCAATGTAAACGTATGGAGTTTTACAGTGAACAATTCATGCACAGGACTAAAGCTAGGACAGTTATTGCATTTTATGACAAATACAAAGGGCATGCAACCAAATTCATCCCTGATATAACTCCACCGGCTTCAGTGGATTTACATTTGAGCTGAATTTGACCTGCAATGTTTAAAAGAAATGTGGGGAAAGGAAGCAAGAGCTTTTTTGATCCATAAAGTCATTTATACTAAAATCAATACCTATATTGCATTTAGTCCCTTGACAATGAGAGTTGGGGATTTCTTGAAATTCAATCTCATCAGATACAGCATTTGCTGTAGTTGGAATAATGTTAAATATGTTGCAGCTTAGTACTATGAAATCCTTGTTGCTAGTGCAAAAAATAATTGTTTTTACTGATTATCCCTGCACCAAAGTGTTCACTGGTACACAGCCTCATCATTCCTATCTTGGGGCTAGATCTTGCACTAGCATATGGGGTACTGACCTCTATGGTCAGGGTGGATTTTGGTCCAGAGACGTTAATGGGAGTTGGGTGGCTCTATAGCATGCAACTCTTAAAATACAGAAGTTGTTGTTTATGAGGGTTAAAATATTTGGGCCCATTCTTGGTCCAATTAAAATAATGACAAGTTTTGCCAGTCACTTCAGCAGAAGCAGGTTAAATCCTATTGTCTCTGGTAGTTAACAAGATTAACTAGTTATTTAAAATTATCATCTGGTAATACCTGGTATAAGGGGTGCTAGGTGCTGCTAATTATTGCAGATTAAAATGGGGGGAGATAAAATTTGTGTCTTGCAAGTTGTTCTTTAAAATTATTGATATAATGGTAAACTGCTTGGGTTTAATGAAGTAAACAAATGTTGGCATTGACGGCAGCTAGAATTAGATGTATTTCATTATAAGGAAGGCTATTCAATTATAATAATTGCAAAATACTTTCCTAATAGAATTGGAAACCAGTTCTACATCCAAAGTTCCAGTGATGCCAATGGGGAATCTTCGATGTGCACAGAATTAGGCCTGCGATGAGTAACAATTTTTTAAGAGGACTTGGGACAAATATAGTGGCAAAAGAATACGTTTTCTGACATGGACTATGCACTATATTTGAATTTCTGCAGTATAACTTGATAAAACTTTGTAAAATCTGCAGTGGAAGAAAAGATAGTTCTGAGAATACATGTAATCAGAAGGAACTGCTGGGAGCTGTGAAACTGATGTGAAAGCACGGCAAGTGTGTAGAAGAGAATCCCTAATGACAAAATAGTTTTACTTTCCTAAAACTTAATGACATTTGCCAGTCTGTTTCTTGGTATTGTATATGGAATGGTTTTCCAGCTGAAGATACTGGTAGTCTTGTATTGATGGTAGTTCGTTTTTGAATTTATGGATCTATTCTTCTCTTGATACAATTCCCTAACTCTTGTTAATGTTAATGGAATGTGCATCAAGGAAGGCAGACAAGATCTCTCACTGCGCTTTTGATGGTGAACGCAAGTTTTGGTTGAACGGTAGAAAAAAGTGTGTTAATCACATGGAGTACCACAGATGATCTAGGGCTCTATCCTCAGCTACCTTGTATATATGACACATGGAAATAAGGAAACAGGAAATAAGTCCCATTTTCTAAAATGGATTTAGACACTTAGGCACCTAAGTCCCACTGACTTTCCAGGAGAGTTACGCTCCTAAATGCCCTATGTTGTTTTTGAAATGGGGATTAGGCCCCAAAGTCACTGAGGCAAGATTAAAAAATGTATTTAGGCACCTAGAGATGCAGATAGGCACCTAGTGGGATTTTCAAAAGGACCTAGGTGCCTTATTCCCATTGACTGCATTTTCAGGTAGCTAAACATCTTTAAAAATCTGACCTTTTAGGTGCTTTTGAAAATGTTTCCCTTAGGCTCATAGACTAGAGAGTCAATCTGTATTTTAATACAGTACTGGGTTTCAATGATTTATAACCCATTCCTGTTTGGGGTGAGCTTTCTGCCCAACTTCAACATGGTTGCCATCTGACTTAATTCCTGGCAAATGCAGATATTTTTTTTTAAATGCTATTTTGTTTTTAAAGTATCTATTGCTATCAGTTTCAAAGTATGGCATCCTCAGGGGACAGATGCATTCTGTGCCAGGGCAGTTAGAGGAATACAATGGAAAACATTGTTTACACATGAGGTTCCCATTGCATTGGTTGAATTTTCACAACACAGAAATCTGACCTTTAAAGTTGACAGCACTGCATTTAGTGTGCTTGTAATTTATTTGGAGACCTCATTGATTTTATTTTGGCCTTTCCTGTCTATCATGCTCCTGTTGTTAGGGAAATCGGCCAAAGGCAATCCAAAACACAGTTGACAAGAAGTAGATCTAGAGAGTTAAATGCCTCACTATCTAAGAATTCACTTCTTATAGAAACAATTCATCTGAATGGAGATATAGGAAATACCCCTTGGCTGAGAGATACAGGAACTTTATTCATTATTTTTATGATTAATATCAGCAAACTTGCACATGTAGAAACTGGTGTTCAGACCTTTCCTTTTCAAAGATAAAGTAAAAAACTTGAAAAGCAGTATGGATTTTTATTGTATGAAGTGTTGGCACTGAAGAAACTTGCGGATCAACAAAGTTATTCTGCTAGAGAGCAAAATAAGTTGGATTTGAATGATTTGTGAAAGTTACAGACAGAGTAAGTGTGTCTTCAATGCATGGAAGACGTGATGAGAAAAGCTGGCTGTTTTACAGTTGCCCATCTACTGAACTGATCTACAGTGACGCCCGTCACGGTAGACACCACTCAAGACAAAATGGGCATACATTGCATTGCTTCAGTCCAATAGCTGCAGGTCGAAATCTTGTGACACTTTGGGATATGAAGATTTAGATGGGAAGTGAGATGCTTTTGGTGCAACCAATAGGGAGGAATGTCCCCCAACTTCTATTAACCTGAAGAAATCCTAGCTCAACTGTGCAGTCTCTTTTCCGCTCCTCACTCCCAGCTTTCTATAGGCAGTTACATCATTATGAGAAGCTAGGAATACAGAAGGTCAGATTGACAGAGACCCTGGGCTTTTTCATCTTCCTCTGCAGCATGGGGTCTGGGTCAGTTGCTGGTTTGAATTAGAGTAAATAGTGGATTCTCTATAACTTGAAGTCTTTAAATCATGAATTGAGGACGTCAGTAACTCAGTTAGAGGTTATGAGCCGATTACAGGAGTGGGTCGGTGAGGTTCTGTGGCCTGCAACGTGGAGGTCAGATAATACAATCATGATGGTCTCTTCTGGCCTTAAAATCTGAGTAGGCATCTGAGTGTCTTAGTAAATGTCTGGAGGTTAACGGAGGAAAATGTGACCTTGAACTTGTCCTCAAACAATTTGATGCCAAGAGACAGGGAACCAGACAATGAGAGCTTTGGGGACGGTGCTGGGGGTGGTGGCAGTGCACGGGAGCTGCCTCCCTCTATCCCCTCACCAAGGGCTGCAGAGACGCTGGCCGCTTCAGGGAGTGGCATGGGGCCACGTCATGCAGGCAACCTACCTGAGCCCTGGTGCACCGGGGCCCCCCTTAGCCCGGGGCCCTAGGCTGCAGCCCCTAAAGCCCCTGTGTTAATCTGGCCCTGCCCAGGACCGCCCGGGGGGGGCAAGTGGGGCAATTTGCCCCAGGCCCCGCAGGGGCCCCCACAAGAGTTTTTGGGGCCCCTGGAGCAGGTTCCTTCACTCACTCCGGGGGCAGTGGAAAACTCTCGTGGGGCCCAGGCCCCTGGAGCTTCTTCTGCTCCCCGTCTTCGCTGGCGGGGGGTCATTCCGCTCCGGGCTGGAAGGACCCCTCGCCGCCGAATTACCGCCAAAGCGGGACCCGCCAAAGTGCAGCCGGGTGTTCAGTGGTAATTCGGTGGCGGGGGGCCCTTCCGTTCCAGGACCCACCACCGAAGTGCCCTGAAGACCCGCGGCGGGAGTCCCCCGCTGCCGAATTACCACCGAACACCCAGCTGCACTTCGGCGGTGGGTCCTGCTTCGGTGGTAATTCGGCGGCGGGGGCCCCGCCGCAGGTCTTCGGGGCACTTCGGCGGCGGGTCCCAGAGTGTAAAGACCCCCCCGCTGCCGAATACCGCTGAAGCAGGGGCCCCCCACCGCAGAAGACCCCAGGCACCCTGAGTCCTCTGGGTGGCCCTGGCCCTGCCAAGAGACAGGAAGGACATCCAGCAATGGTTGGAGAGAGACAAAGTAGTACAGAAGAAAGGGCATGAAAAACGGCATTCTAGAAATAATATTCTCCATGACAAGGATAATGACTTATCATAAACCAACAACTCTTATGATGGTAAATACTGTAACAAGAGACTGAAAACAAATTATTTGCATTTATTACAGGAATATGTCAGGTGAATATAAGCTTTTATACTGGAATTCAGTGGATTCTAGGACTACCATGTGTTAATAACATTGGGTTTAAGTGGCTGGCAACACCAAGCTTGGTACTACATTCTTGATGGAGTTCTGTCAGCTGAGGAGCTAGAGTAGTTTAATAGAACGATGATAAAACAAACAGGGAGCTATTATTCAGTATCATGAAGACCACAGTCACAAGGGTTGTTTGTACAGAAGGAACTACTAATTTATAGTTACAATGTTGTGCTGGAAAGAAGGGAGCCCATGAGTATATAAGCCTTCTGTGAAAAAAGGATGAGATGTGTGGGTCATATTGTGAGAGTCTCTTTTACAAGACGTTCAGGGCCAGTCCTGGACTGGGAGCCAGAAGGCTGGAGGGCAGAGACGTGGCCATCACGGAACTTGGAAAAGGATTAAAAAAGATACAAAACTGATGGATACCAAAAGAAGCAGCTTTCCTAGCCAGTAATTAAATAAGAATATTTGGCTTCAGGAGAGAAGTATGTATGTACGAATAAATAAATAAATCTATAGCTGGAAACAGGATGGCTGCTAATTTTGAATCTGGCAGCAATGTGTGACAACTGCTCAGAGAAGCCAGACTTTAATTTTTTTGTTTATCCTGAGTTTTTAATAGGTTTGTCATATTTGTATTTCACTTGTACATCTGTCTTTTAACTTTCTCGTGTGATTTGTATATTATTTTTAAAAGACATCTGGAGACACTTATTTTTAAGCAGGAAAATTCCTATATGCATTTGTAGCTGCAGCACATTTCTCCTAGTTCTGTAGTGAAACACAATTAAATAATTTGGGGGGCAGGCTTCTTAAACCCTCCCCCTCATGTTCCTGGGGCCAGTCTCTCTCTCTCACACACACACACACACACACACACACACACACACACACACGATATTGGGGAGCTTTCTGGTAGGATTCAAGACATCTTGTCACCAAATGCTGAGTAAGGACTGGGGAGGAAAATCCTGGCCTCACTGAAGAAGTCCATGGCAAAGCCATTAGTCTTCTCATTCTGGATCAGCAAGTAGTAGCATTCTAGCAGGGGAGGAGAAGTTGATCAAAGTATGTCATTGAGCCATACTGATGCGTCCAGTACTCTGGATCTAGCCTCTAGTCTCCAGCAGGGATATTGTTGCTGGATGGGACCTGGTAGATCCTTTGATTCATGGTATACCTCTGAATCTTTCAGGTCACAGTTAAGAGGTCTGCTAGCTAGTATTAGTTTTATCCTCAGTTCTGTTAGCCTCAGCGCTGCACACCATGAGGAAGAAGGGAAGATGAAGAGCTGTGTTACCTTGCTTACAAGAACATCCTTTCATGAACCACTGTTTGTACTGTACCTTGTGAATGAGAGGTTTCACTGCTGCCTTTGAAAGGTGCGGAGATCACTGTTAATTCTGTTTTCCTGCCAAATCATTTACTTGGATGAATATGCATACAGTAAATAGATGTTGGGTAATGTTTTCAAGAGCTCTTAAGTGACCTTCAGTTCAGCTTAGGCTCTTAAGTGCCAAAGTCACTTTAGAAAATGGAGACTTAGGTTTCTCAGTCACTTAATAACTTCTGAAAATGTTATCAGTCACCTCTTTTGCTTCCTTAGCAGAGAACAGTGATTTAGATGGAAGGTGATTGGAGAGGTTTGGAATACATTTATAGAGCTACTAGAATTTTCCTGTTTACTCTGTAATTCTATTTTTTCCCTCAATTTTAGAAAATATCTGTAAAGAAAACCACATCCACCCACCCCCAAATTTTTTTCCTTACTTGAGCGGAGATGGTCTAGTGAAGAAGGAACTGGTGTGGAAATCAGGAGATTTTGGTTCTATTCCCAACTCTTCCAGTGACCTAGGGCAAATCATTTCACTTCTCTGTTTTCTTTCCTACCCTTTGTCTGTCTTGTCCATTTAGAGTGTAAGTCTGCGGGGTGGGGACTGTCTCACTATGTGTATGCACAGTGCCTAGCACATTAGGGCCTTACTCTCCTTTGGGGCCTGTAGATATGTTACTGTTAATAATAATGAATCTGTAAGGTCTGTCTTTCCTGTCTTACACACTCCTCCTTGGCATGGGAAGCTTTGCTTTCTTTCAGGAATTGTCTGAACAGGTAAAAAAAGTAGAATTTTATTGAGCTGGAGAATTCTAGTGAATTTTTGCATACTAGTTGATTGTCTTTGGGTTTGACATTCTACTAACAAGTTTTCAGCATCTCAGTTAGCGATCAGTAAGATTAATTAGCATGTAAAGAATGTGTTACTAGGTAACATCTTCTATAACGTATTTGGCACTGATATCTAGTGCTTGAAAACCAGACAAGCCAAAGAGATGCTGGGTAATCTCATTGGAACCTCCATTAAAAGGGCTAGATGATTCTTAAGTGTGCAGATGAGCTAATACAAATTGACCCAGAAATGCAGATATTAGCTCCTGGTAAATCTCCAACTTTCACCCATTTGTCTTATATACTTGCACACGGAAGGTGAAATCCTGGCCCTACTGAAGTCAATGGCAAAACTTCCAATTACTTGAGTGGGGGTAGGATTTGACCCAATATTTTAAATTCAGGTATAAGAGACCTGGTGTCATGGTGCACTCTACTCACTGCTGGATGGCACCATCTTCTGGCAGTTCTGTGGATTAGCTCTGCCCAGTTCAGCACCCACTTTTTTCTCCTCCCACTCAGAGTCGCAGTACAGTCACTTCGTGACTCAGCCCTCCAGCCAGATCACACTGTGATCTCCCCTTCTGGAGGAGTCTTTCAATGTCTCTGCACACAAGCATCATCAGGCAGTCCTCATACCCGCTGCCCTAACTATGTCACTCATGCAGTGACTCATGAAGTCTTCTCATTCACTGCCCCTAGCAATACCACTCTGCAGTGGTTGATAAGGAAAACCCAGGCCTACCCTCTTCTCTAGGTTTCAGTTCAGGGCACTGTAGTGAGGAGTTAAAGTCTGCATCCACACCAACCTTACTATTTTCACCCCTAGCCTCCTTTCTACTGTGCTGCTTCTCCCTTTCCTTCTCTGTTACCCAGGAAGATGGGCTGTAGGCTTCCTCCTTAATAGTGTTGCCAGCCTCCTGTCTTTATACAAGCCCCACTTGTTCCCTCACAGGTGAGCTTCCTCCTAATTAGTAACCTCTACATAGCCTAAATATCCCATTTGCATCTTAATTGGCTGATTGGGTGCACCTGGCTTAATTCAGCTCTTGCATGGCTGATGTGGCGATAGGGTGACCAGATAGCAAGTGTAAAAAATTGGGATGGGGGTGGGGGGGTAATAGGTGCCTATATAAGAATAGGCCCCCAAAATCAGGACATCTGGTCACCTTATGTGGGGACTACATCCTATCACACATGGATTTAGAGTTAGGAAGCATGTCTTTAACCATCGTTCATTGTGCTTAGACATTGGATCTAATCTGTCTAATTAGAACATCTGACATGGGAGGGTAATTTTTGATTTCATGGAATGTAGATCCGGAAAAGCCCATCTTCATGTCAATGTAGGATTTAGAGATTTATCAGGTGTCATGTCAATGTTCCCTATCCTGCCTTGTTAAGAGTCCCATTTCATGTCACCTTGAATATTTAAGCTCAAAGCTGTAAATTCCATGCATTTCTCCAAATTCATCCACTGGCAGGTCAGCTTTATTGGCTTCAGTAACTTCAAATTAATTACACTAGAGATGTATTTTGCCCTTTGTTTCAGCCTCAATTTTGAATTACCTGCCTGTGGTCTGTTAAACCATGCTCTAACTTTATTTTAGGTGTATGTGCATGTATGTGTGATAATTCATGTATGTCTGCACATTGAATCACATACTACTGGAGATCAAAATTCAGTTACCTTTTGTTTGAATCTTGACATAATGAACTGCAGTTACAACTACATAAAGCTATCACATAAGTAACTTGTATTTGTTCCAATAATTAATTTTTTAAAAGGTAAGAAATTTAATTGCTGCTGTGAATACATTCTTTGGTTTTAATTAAATAAACATATGTCCACAATTATACTTCTAACTCTCATCCATTTAGTACTGTACTTTAGATTTAGACTGCAGATTTTTTTGCTATTCTTGTTAAACACCCTAGGTATAAAAAAAAGGATAACTTGTTCAAGGCTTCTACCCTGTTATAGGCCTGATTATAGTTACATCTGCACTGAAACTGAAACCATATTGTAAACAGGTCAAGAAACAGTCATGTTGATACCAGATACCCTGAGGCAGGGCAACTAGCGTGGAGATGGAGCCACATTTCTGAACAGCACAGGAAGAGCTTTGCAAAACTTGTCTACTAGGTGAGTTTTAAAGAAAATGTGTTTAGTAAATTTTGTTAGTCTACTCACTGGCTCTTCTTGTTAAACAGTCTTTAGTGCCTCCTGATACTGCCCAGATAACTGAAAAAATACTTAGATAGTTGAACAGCTTTTGTATTTTCCTGCTGGAAAAGCCATAGCTCCCAAACTGACTGTTACCAGCAAATGATTTCTGAAGTACAGTTATACAGGAGGGTTTATTAACAAGAGTTCAAACAATTAACTGAAATTCTCTGTTCCAGAGGCCTGAAACATAGCATAATTTTTGCTGCTTGGATCTAGCTCTCCTGCCAAACTAGACAACACTGTGTAATAACTTTGGAGGTGCTGTGCCCGAGCATTGGAAAAGAGGTCTTTTTTACATAAATGTTTGTTATATAGTTTGGGTTGTGGCTTTTAATGTACCTTGTAGAGGTTGAGGGGGACTGCAGAAAAGATCAGTTGTTAAAGATGATGCAGTTAAAAAAAAATCAAAGAACAATTGCAAGGAATGTGAAGTACCAGAAGAAAACAGTTTTGTACTTTCAGAAAAGAAAACCAGTAAATTACTAAATTAGTAGCCTAGAGCGTAGCTGACCATGCAGAACATGCTGATTACTTTATATTGTTCTTATTTTTCAGCTGGACTCTTTTTGAGTTGTGATATCAGAAGGATATGGTTTAGTCTTTGGAGAATATGAAATAAGGATTAGGGGAGGTAGATAATGCACAGTACTAAGTGTACTATATATATTTCTATTTTTAGTTTTTTTAAAGGCTCACAAACTATATATATTTTCCTATCTCAGTGGGCATGGCATTATGCTCCCAATTAGTCAGACATCAAACTGAGTATATACCCTTTAAAAGCTACTTCCCCTGCCAGTAATTTTAATTTACATTTCCTCTTAAGTATTTGACTGTGTGCTCCAAAGCTACCGTGCGCTTTATGAGGGATTCTTTCCCTGAAAAGCATTGTATTGAAAGGGACTGTTTTACTGGCAAACTAGCTCACTAATGAAATACAGAAAGATAAATTAACACATTTTAAAACTTGTCTGATCACGAGCATAGATCTTGAGATGTCAGCGAGAGAAAGAAAAACCAGTAAATATTAGCTTGGAGTAACTGATAAGGGGCTAGTAACAGTACCATGCTTTGACTGGTAAGATGATTTAATAATTAAAGAAGAAGATTATATTGCTGAACTGAATGCCAGGTAAAGAAAATGGATGGATGATGTGCACAGTGTTTCCTTTGTAGTGTTTCAATGGGTGAACTAATGTAAGATCATGTTTTAGTCTAAAGAAGTTTTATGTGCAAGAAATGTAACTGGCATAGGACATTTACGATACTGCTTAAGGGCCTGATCCTGCAGGTAATCCTTGGGCAGAAAACACATCAAAGTACAATAGGAGTTTTGCTGGAGTAAGGCTTGCAAGATTAGGTCCCTAAGAGAATTGTCTTCATAGCTATAGCCACAGGTCTAAGCAGTAGGGTTGTAGAGCATTCTTGTAATGTATATTCTGCCCTGGTACTTTCATTGTATTTATTACACCTTCTTCTTGCATGATCATTTTAGGTTGTTCATCATACAGAATACAAGGTGAGTAGGAATAGATTGAATGCAGGTTCTGAACTGCTGGTCATCTTTTCGTTCATTGGAGAAATTGATGAAAAATTAGGCCCATCAAACTCTAACCTCTCTCCATCCCAAAGACTTTTCTTTTCTGGATGATGTAAGTAAGGAGAAGTAAAATCCTGGAAGGGAACAGGGATTTCAAGAAGAGGAAGAAACTCAGTCATCCTATTGTGGATAATATCAGCCGCTCAGAGCAGTGAGAAAAATATTTTGCACATTTAGAGAAATGGAAAATTCTGGCATTTAGCAGCAAATCGTTTGCCTGTAAGAAAACAGAATTTCTACTTTGAAATTAATGTAATTATACTAATAGAAGCGGGACTGACGTACTATACCAAATAGTTATCATGAAATTGTATTACCCTACAGATTCCTATCACTCAAATATTAAGTATGCAATATAATGTGGCAAAAGCAATCATTTAATTTCTGCTTACAATGTCTTAACTAGCTTAACTGACTTGCAACCTCTGAATTCAGTTGCAGAAAGACAAACAGAAAGTCACTAGAAAAACACAAAGAGCTATGAATTTGATCCAGGGTCCTTTGGCCTCAATCAGCAAGCTTTGACTCAGGATCTTAAAGAAGTAACTGTTTAATTTAGGGCTGGGTGTCATGTTAAATAACCAGATGGTTACTCAGCTTTTCAAATAAAGCAGAAAGCTTTACTGATGTTTGTTTTTTTAAAAAAAGGAACCGCAGGTCGCACAGTGACTTCTTCACTAGTGAAACTATGTATTCATTTGAAGCAAAAGGGTTTTCAACAGGAAAAGTGCCAGCCGTTTGTTTCAAGGGTAAGATGTTTATTTAACTGGGTCAGATTTAAAGATGAAATCCTCAAATGCTGTTAGCTAGATGGTGTGCGGGGGATGGGGAAGCACATGAAGAGTGTAACTTTCCCTTCCAAAATCATGAGCTATAGTTGGAAAGGGCTGCCGAGACAAATCCATATGGATTTCAGTAAATGTAAACCAGCCATCTCCTGACAAATTTTTCATCTGCATTTCAAAATCTAACCTTAATCCTGGATAAAAGCTTTATTTAGCAGTAGTCTGACCTAGTTTATACTGCAGATATGTCTATATAGAAAATAATGTAGCATTTACCAGCTATAACAGATTACTGTGAAGTCAGTGATAGTTATGGATATAGCTTAAACCAGAAGTGCAAGTAATGCTTGATACTGTATTTAGTATTCATGTGTTTGATCTTCAGACCAGTTGCTTCTGGAGAATAGTCAGTCAATTGTTCAGCGTGTGAAAATCAACTATGTTTCATTGAAGTCACTGGATCTACACTGACTTATACCAGCTGAGGTTCTGGCCCCAAATGTTCCAGTTTTTTTCTCTAATACTAGTAGCAAAAATTGCAATACATTTATCAGAGGGAAAGGCAACTCATGCTAAAACTTCATCCAGCCCCTTCTGCAAAACTAACCCTGAAACATTTGTGAGACAGGGAGGGGATGACTGCATAATTGCAGGTCTAAATTCTCCACAGGGCTTCCTTAGAGTTAGGGCCTGAAATGTGTATTTAGGCACCTACATAAAAGTGAACTTATTTCCAAAGATTCTGAGTACCTGAAGCTCCCTCTGACTTGAATGGGATTCTGGGTACTCAGCATTTCTAGATCTAAGGCCATTTTATTGAGGTGCCTAAATATGGATTTAGGAGCCTAGCTTCAGGAACACACATTTGCAGATTTTGCCCAGAGTATTTAGTCTGCATCAGAGAAGCAGCAGCAATGGTTAACCATCAAGGAAACGAGAGACTAGAGCTTCAGGTTCTGTAATTCGGTGTAGCTCCATTGATTTCAGAGCAGCTACCATGATTATACCAGCTGAGGATCTGTCTCAAGATATTTTTGCTAGGACTTGAGGCTGAAAGGAAGGAGTTGACACAAATAAAGAAAATATGCAGGGTTTAGTCCTGGCAAACAGGATGGATTGTTTAAAATATATATGGTCATTAAGGATCATGTCCCCTTGCCATCAGACCATGCTCATTTGCAGCATGTGTGTGTAGGTGGATGCAGGAAGTGCTGTAGGAATGTGCTGTAGGAATCCTATGCTAATGAGGCATGTCTGTATGTATGTATGTATCCTATGTGCTGTAGGAATCCTATGCTAATGAGGCATGTCTGTGGTACAGGCAAGGGAAAAGGTGTCTCCTTTTGCATCTGTTTTCCCAACACTGTTTAGTGCAGTGGTCCCCAAACTTTTTACCTCACGCCACCCTTTACCCCATCTGCACCCAGAGCCAGGGCCGGGAATGGGGCCATGGCTCTGGGAGGGGGGAATGTGGACAGGGGCAAGGAGGCCGAGGCTGAGGCCACAGCTGAGGGCGGGCACAGAGCCATGGGGTGTGGAGCTGGCAGTTCAGGACCCTGGGCGTGGGGCCAGGAGCAGAACCATGGGCACGGGGCTGGCAGTTGGGACCCCCGGTGCAGGACCAGGAGCGGAGCCTCAGACGCAGGGCAAGGAACTAGGGCTGGGAGCAGAACCCTGGGCACGGGCCAGCAGCCGGGACCCTGGGCATGGGGCCGGGAGCAGAGCCCTGGGCACGGGGCTGGCAGCCGGGGCCAGGTGTCACTCCCTCCGCACACCACCAGCCATGCCACCCGAAACATTCCTTGGTGCACCCCACATATTGGGAACCTCTGTCCTAGTGTAACCAACCAACACAGAATAGGATTTGACTCATGGTGTATTATAGATCTACCCCTTATAAATTATAGTTGGATGGTAGATTTGTTTTAAGTGTCTATTTGGGCATATAAGTGACATGAAATGTTGTTGACATCAAGGAAAATCAGTAAAAAGTAAATAGTCTTTGCTAAGTAAAGAGGCTCTAAGTTTTCCCTTGACCAGTAGTGTGCCGCCATTACCCTGGAAGTGAAGAGCTGCTGTTAGTGGTGAGGCAATAATAAACTCATCACTTTGGCAAAGCCACAAATCATTCAGTGATTGAGTATTAATGTAAAAACATGAATCACCATAAAGTCTCTTGGTATTCATATGGAAATAATATGCAATTCCTCAGGAAATACTAAGGGTTCTCTTGGTAGTCCCTCGATCCAATGATGACAAATCTGTGCAGATCATCTATTGTTGGTCTCATGGTGTGCCCTCTGATGACTATACAAGCCAATTCTAGAGGTGCACATTTTGCTGCAGATGGTGCATGCGAAGTTTGCGGTCAGTGGGTTGTGTGCTGCTGGTGCTCTGTGATATCGTTCGCGTGCCTCTTGTAGACGCCGGTAGCGGTCTTCCTCAAAGGCAATGCAGGTATTCCTCACTGTCGCACGCCACTGTGTTCTGTCACTAGCGGTGTCCTCAAGGTCCCTAGGTTTGATACTGCTGTACTGCAGATTGGCTTTGATGGTGTCCTTGTAACGTTTCCGTGGACGACCTATATGCCGGATGCCCTGGGAGAGCTCACCATACAGAAGCTGGCGGGGGATTCTGTTGGCATCCATGCGGCTGACATGACCGGTCCAACATAGCTGTGACTTCATGATCATCATTCCGATGCTTGTCATCTGGGCTCTCTCGAGGACCTCAAGATTGGGCACTTTGTCTTGCCAGCAAATCTTCATGATGTTGCAGAGGCAGTGCATGTGGAATGCTTTGAGCTGCTTGATGTGACGCCTATATAGTGTCCATGTTTTGCACCCATACAAAAGAGATGAAAGAACAACCGCTCTGTACACAAGCAGTTTTGTTGACATCTGGATGTTGTGGTGGTTTAAAACTTTGACACGCAGACAGCCAAGTGCCTGGCTTGCTTTGGATATTCGTGCGTTGATCTCATTATCCAGTGATCCATCACTGGATATGACACTACCCAGGTATTTAAAGTTCTCCACTACTTTAAGCTGAGTGCCGTCAATGGAGATACTCGGGACAGAAGCATTTGATCCAGGTGCAGGTTGATGGAGAACTTCTGTCTTTCCGAGGCTGATAGTTAGTCCGAAAAGTTGCGAGGCCTCAGCAAACTTGTTGACAATGTGCTGAAGATCATTTTCAGTGAGAGCCATGAGGGCACAGTCACCAGCAAAGAGTGCCTCAGGAAGGAGTTTCTGTGCTGTCTTAGTCTTTGCATTCAGGCGACGGAGGTCAAAAAGTGAACCATTGTGCTGGTATTTCAAATATATACCTTGATCCAGATCTTTCATTGCATGGTTGAGGACACATGCAAAGAACAGGTTAAATAAGGTTCTAAACCACTATAAATTGCAGTTTGAGAAACTCATTTGGGTATCTGAAATCAGAGGAAGAAAATAATTCAAGAAACATTGAGCAATGAGTAGTTAGCTCTGTACCCAAAGAAAAAGAGTTCTCCTTATCTCTCAGTCAAAGTGAGTTTTCGCTGCATAAGCAGTGCTGAATCCCTTAGAGACAGATTCTGCCACCCTTACTCATGATGGATAGTCTTTTATTCTGGAAGCAACCCCACTGATTTCACTCAATGAGCATGGCACTACACAGTGGGAGTAAGGGTGACAGAACTGGGCCATGAGAGACCATATATCCTATGACTTCTTCCAAGGCTGATGACCATCTTGCAATTTTTAAATGGAAAAATTGAAAACCGTTTCTAAAGACCCATTACTCCAATCCACAACTACCCGTTAACCATTAATTTTTATTCAACTAACTTTTTAAAAATCTCCTGAGCTAGTCATGTTGATAGAATGATAAATGGCACATGCTGTTTTTCATGCTATATTGAAGCAGCAACATGAATGAAACATTCAGAAACTGCAATTCAATAGAAGGCTTTTTTGAAGGGGAGGAGGCAGATTTACCTGCCACGCCTTCTTGTAACAATTGCATTAGGAATTTACAGTTTACTGCCTTGTAAGATCGGCAAAAAGTCACTTCCAGCTGAGGTACATTTAGCCCACCTCGCTGTGCCTCAGCCAGAGAGAGGCAACATTTTGGCTCAGCTAGCTGAGTGGTCATCTCGGGAATCGACAGGTCCCAGTTTGAGTTTGTGCTGCATTAGCATGCAGGACATACACACAGTAAATTCAGCCACTGGATGAGGGCTTCTGCCAGATGGTCATAAATGCATTAGGGTAGGATCCACAAGGGTACATAAGCACCTAAGCCCCATTTTTAGCCTCTTGCTCAGCTGCTGCCTAATCCTGGAGGCTCCTTAAATTGCTCAATGCCTAAGTTTTTTTGCAGAGGCCTCTGAGCCTGGGCAGTGCTGCCTCATTTTAGGTGTCCAAGCATCTATCTCCTGTTCAAGCCTCAGAGCAATTCACAAACTGAGGAAGAGAGGCATTTGACTGCCTCAGTCACATGCATGACCTGATCCACTAGGTAAGCTTAGAGACCACCGACTGGATCGGGCCCTTCATTCAAGAGAGTTCACCTCAAACACCTGGCAGAGGAGCCCTCCTTTACAACTTTTAGCCTAGTTGTTAGAGTATTCACCCAGAATAATGACATAGAGAATACACTTATAAAGTTTGTGGATCATACCAAGTGGGAGGGGTGGCAAGTGCTTTGGAGTATAGGATTCAAATTCAAAATGATCTGGATAAACTGAAGAAATGGTCTGAAGTACACAGAATGAATTGCATCAAGGGAGGTTTAGATTGGATATTTGGAAAAACTTAGATAATTCTTAGTCCTGCGTCAGTGCAGGGGCCTGGACTAGGGCCATGTCTACACTACAAAGTTAAGCTGACTTTATGTAAGTTGGCATTAAGCCTCCAATTTAAGCAAATCAATCTTGTGTGTACACACTACACTCATTGTGTCAGTGGAGTGCATCCTTACTAGCACAATCATTGTATCGATGCATGGAGCACTGCACTGTGGTTAGCTATCCCACAGTGCACATAGCCGAGTGGAATTTTTGGGTTGTGCCTGCAATGCCTTATGGGACCTGTGGCAAATTGCCAGTACTTTTATGCTGGGTCTCACGCTTTCTCTTCTTTGGGGAAGGTTCAGGGCACCATTGCTTGCCTCTGAACCGGTATTTTAATTACCCCACTAGTGTCCTTGAGGAGGGGAGTGGAGAGGGAGGGACCTGGGCCCGCCCTCTTCTCCAGGTCCCAACCCAGGGGCCCTGAGGTTTGTGGTGAACCGCTGGAACTAGCAGTTCCTTCCCCTGGGCTACTTCCCTCTCCTGTCCTTCAGCTTGTGAAGGGGCTTCTTGCCCTCCTTCTACACAAGCCAGGTGCCCCTTACCTAGGGTTTCTTTTGGATTTCTCAGCCCACCGCAGCACTCCTCCAAACTTTCCTTTTGTCTCTCTTCAAAACTGTTCTCTTCTCCAACTCCTTCAAACTGCTCTCTGCTCCAGCCAAACCTTCCTGCTCCAACTCCCACACTGTCTGACTGCAGCAGGGGTTTTTATCACATGACTGACTGCTGGTGCTCTAATTGGCTTCAGGTGCTCTAATTGCCTTCAGGTGCTCTACTTAATCTATAGCAAACCTTCCTCCCCTTGCAGGGAATTAAGGCTCCCTGCTAACACTCTCCTGCTGCCCTCTGGCCATGCCGTATCACAAACCAAAACATTGGGTGTTTATGGGAACATGGCATTAGCCTCCCATGATTCACTTACCTCCCTCCCTGAAATCAACAGCAAACCAACCAAGCCTTTTTCATGCCTTTTTTTTCACAAACCTGGGTTACCTGCATGGATGCCATAGCATGATAAGCATGGACCCCACTCAGCTGTATACTGTTGTTGTGAGCATTACAAACACCTCATGCCTTATCCTGCAGTATTTACACAGACAATACAGGAGCCGCTGCATGGAACAATGTGATGCCACGCAAGCACCCCTGCTGGAAGACATAGAGTGGAGCAATTCGCAGTTGCTGGCATCAGTCGCACATCACCTTGAAACAGCTGAGCGCCATTTCTGGGCCCAGGAAACGAGCACTGACTGGTGGGATTCCATCATTATGCAGCTATGGGATGACGAGCAGTGGCTGCAATAACCATCAAAGGTGTGGGAATGGGCCCCTTCTGGTTCTTGTACCCTCCCCTGGTGTTGAGTGCAAGGGATACCGAACTTCCCGCAACCCTGCCCAAGGACGTTTGGAAGGCGGTGATGGCAGCAGGTTCAGCATAGGCTGCAAAGAGACTCTAGCATCCAGCTGCCTTTCTTGAATCTCAACCAGATGCCTCAACATGTCTGATTGCTCCTTCATAATCCACAGCATCCCTTCCTGATGTGGCATGCTCTTGTTCCCTGCATGCTCTCCTGTCCTCCCTGTCCATGTCCATGTGCTCAGACAGTGTAATCCTCCATGCTCTGAGCTCCGTCTTGTCACTTTCAGAGGCATGCATTAACTCATTGAACATGTCCTCCCGAATCTTCTTTATCAACCTTCTAATCTAGGAAAGTCTCTGTCCCAGTGTTGAGGTTGCGTCGATGGACAAGGTTTCAGCTGCAAAGAATGCAAAGCACAAGGGTAGCACTGACAGTGCATATATTGTTTCTGGTGCAAGATTTAAAAAAAAAAAAAATTAAAAAAAAAACCCACACCCCTCAATACACTTTTCTGCAAGCTCCAACCATGGTGAGTAAGGCCACGAGGCATGGGCGAGAGGTCTTGTGCTGCTGCTTTTGTGAAGACATCCTTGGGATCACAGGTTGCAACTTGAGAAAAGCCCTCTTACTCCCAGCAACCTGGATGGTGCTTGTGGACAGGCACCAGTGTAAAGCCCCCTCAATAGTTTGTTTTTTACAAAAGCGGCACTGGTTTGTGGGGGAAGGGAGACAAACAGGAAGCCACCCATACCCCCCTTTTTTTTTCAATGCTGCTTGCAATATACACTGATCCCTTCCAATCATAACCAAGGCATGTTTGGGAAAGCATGGCTGTGTGACCCAGATTTCACCAGATGGTGGGTGGATTACTTGTTGAATTGTTTGCGATTTAAGGGCTAGCATTGAAAACTTCCTCCATTTCCCCTAGGTGACCCTAAGCGATATCACTCTTCTGATGGTAACATAGGTGGCAAAGGAGCAGACGCTGCAAGCATCTGGGTACAGATCTGGTCCTTATGCTGCGATGATGCCAGCAGAGTTAATACTGGAGTGGCATGGGAAAGTGGCCTATCATGGTGGACAAAATAAGGCAGCTCTTCCCAGAAACCTTCTACAAAGAATTGCAGAGTACCTCCACGAAAGCATCCTAGAGATCTCCATCAAGGATTCCCAGGCCATCACCATGCACATAAACAGTCTTTTTCTGAGAGCACCTTCTGCGCAGCTGGAGTGGCCACCAATACCCACTACACCTTCTTTCCTCGCTTCACGCTCCACCACTAACTGGTCCAGTGAAGGGATGGGCTCCATGGTTAAAAACAGTTCTTGGCTGTCAGGAAGAATGGATCCTCCACTCGCCTGCCTCACATTCTTCTCCTCTTCTTCCTTGTCAATGTCCTCCTCATTGCTGCTCAGGGTTGCCCAGGGCTCCTGAGAGGTATCCATAGAGTGATTTGGGGTAGCGGTGGGGTTGCCGCCGAGAATTGCATGCAGCTCCTCATAAAAGTGGTGTGTCTGTGGGGCAGAACCAGAACTGTTCACTTCCCTTGTCTTCTGATACACTTGCCAAAGCTCCTTTATTTTCATGTGGCACCACTGTGTGTCCCTGGTGTAGCCCTTCTCACCCATGCAATCTTAGCAAAGATGTTAGCGTTTCTTCTGCTGGATCAGAGCTGTGCCTGCACAGACTCTTCTCCCCACATAGTAATAAGATCCACCACCTCCTGTGTACTCCAAGCTGGAGTGCGTTTGTGGCCTTGAGCCTCCATGATCAGCAGTGCTGGCCAGCTCTCCATGCTGATGAAACAGGAAATGAAAATTCAAAAGTTCCTGGGGCATTAACAGGGGAGTGGTTGTTTCCTGTGTACCTGGCTGATGCGCAATGCAGCTGAAAGTGCTCTCCAGAGCGGTCACAGCAGAGCACTGTGGGACACTTCCTGGAGGCCAGCACGTTTGAATTACACAATGCAGTGTCTACACTATCCCCATGTTGACCCGTGGATGTTGAATCAAGCACTATGCCTCTTGCAGAGGTGAAGTACAGAAGTTGACTTTACAGGTCACTTAGATTGGCGGAAAGGACTTGGTAGTGTAGACACATACATTATTAGATTGACTTAACATGGCTTACGTTTACCTAAGTTTGTAGTGTAGATCAGGCCTAGATGACTTCTCGAGGTCCCTTCCAGTCCTATGTTTCTATGATTTCTATTATGTGAGTTGTTTGGATGTGAGGAGAGATTCGCATAATCATTCAGATGCTGCCATGTACCCAATCTATTACAAGTTACAATTAAGAAAGTCTGTAATTTGAATTTTTTTTTTAAATGTTCATTTGGTTCCAGGCCATAGGATATCACTACAGGTTTATCTGCATATTCTATCATAATTCATAGTTATCTACTAGGACTGCCTCAAACTAATCAGTATTCTACAAGCTAATCATCTCACACACTGTCACAAGTGGCATAATGCAAGTAATTTTTCTTTAATTCAACTTCTAAACAGGAAGGTGAAAGATCAGCTTGAACAAAAACAGGCTTATCCTGAACTCATGAATTGCTAATCTTGATTAATGGGGAATCACTGTGTAAAAAAAATGGCTAATTCACTTGCTCGCATCCTGTACATCAAGTGTCGTGGAAAAAATGAGCACACTTACACTTCACAATTAAGGAGTGTCTAGACTGGCTCTCCCCTGAATTTTAAATCTTAAATGAAGTTGTGTACTCTAAAGTCTGGAAGTCCTGAAAGCAACACAGGACAGTGAAAAGGCTTCCAGAATATAAGAGGCATAAAGAGCCAAAAATAACAGAGAGAAATCAGAGCAACAGGAATTAAATATTAACTATTCAAGACAAGTACAAACAAATGTTCAAAGCCTAAGAGAGAGACCTGCAATACACATGAGAAACAATGAATTGGCATCCTGTTTGGGTTACCAACATTTAAGGTGAGTAGGGAGCCCTTTGCTACACTGGTTGATCAAATCTTCTATATTTGAGAGCAGAATAATCTGGAGGAAAGGTGTGTGCTTTCACTGGTGTAGACTTTATTTCTGACTCAATTCTTTCCCAGGCACAGCTGAGGACTGGCATGTTAGGAATACTGAAAAGCCTGTGTGCTGGAGAGTCTATCAGGCTGTTTATCAATGCTAGACTGTCAGAGCGGAGGACTAGGGACTCTTTTTTTTACTCTTTGTTTTACAGCATCTAGTACAATGGGTCTCTGATCCCTGATTAGGCCTCCGGCTGCTACTTCAATGTGCATGCAGGGTTTGCCAGGTTGGGCCTTTGATTTACTAACAGAAAAAAATGGAGAAATCTAAAGCAAGGTGAAATATTTACATGAGGATTGTGAGGGAGAGAGCCCTTTTGAGAGTCCTACAATACAATGATGGTGCAGGACAGCACCCACTATGGCAATATTTACTCCAACTTTTTCTCATTTTTTTTGCTAATAGGGTGACCTGTCTGTCCCCTTTAGGAGCATGGGGGCTCAGGGCCAGCCATCCCAGTTCCAAGGCACGGCCCCCCTAAGGATAGGCGATCCAGGGAGGGATCAGCAGATACTTCCAGCTTGTCTCAGCCAGATGACTAAAGATGCTCATCAGGTAAAGAACAGTGCTGCAGTTAGGATCATTTATGAGGACTAGGAAAGGATGTAGGGGCAGGCGGGGTGGGAAGAACTCTCCTGAGAGGGCCAGGGGACAGGGTGGGATGGCAGAGCTGTCTGGCTAAGAGGGAACTGGGACTCAAAGCTCTTCAGCAAAGGAGAACTGGGACACAAATGTCTCTTTGCAGAAAAAGGTTGCGTATGGGTGGGTCAAAGTGAATAAATTAGGCCCCCAGGAGGGGGAATGTTATTTTTAAACACTCGTGGCTGTGACTTATTTTATTGGGGAATCTCAACCAGGAAGGAAAGTCAGGCAGGGGGATTGTAGTGCCATGCCACCAGGGGGAGTGTTCCAGGACTGCACCATACAACTTCCCCTTTTTATAACAGTAATGAGTGGGGTGTGGCTCAATCACCTCTATTCACACCTCAATTTAAAGCACCAAGTACAGTGTTGCATGTACAGTACAGATAGAGCTGAGGAACTGGAAGTCCCCTGTCCTGGGAGGGATCACTTAGCAAATTATGCTGGGGTTTTCCATCCCAGACTAGTAGAAAGAAAGAATCCAACAGCTGGCCCAAGGCCTGGTATTTTACACAATGTTGACTTTGAGAATAACAGTGAGCAGAACAAATGCCCCAACTGTGTTTTTAAATCAAGTTTTTAAAACCTTTGAAAGTGGATTCAGCACTCATTAAAGGTACAAGGTTGACAGCGCTGGAAAATGAAGCCCTCTGATTAGCTCCAGGATTGACATACCCTGGACAGGGGCTGTGCAAAGTTCGCCACTCTGCCTGGCTAATCTGCCTTCATCCTGCTTGGGATGGACCCCATCTCTAAAGGTGAGATGAGCAGGTCATTCAATTCTCAGCCTCTGTGCAGGATGCCAACAAAGGGGCCAATTGTGTTGTGGAAGCACACCTCCTGCAACTGGACCCAGACCACCAATGCACCTCTAATAAACAATCCCCTTTGGCAAATCCCTTTGTGTAGTTATATTACTTCATTTTTTTCTGAAAAGAACAATTTATAGAAGAGAAAATCTTCTCTGAGACACCGTAGATGACTAGAAACCTCAGATGATTTCGATGGGCTGTTGGGTTATTTGTAACCAAAATCTCTGACATTGGGCAGCCTGCTACGTGTTACTTATTCTCCCATCTACTCGCGAAGCTCCTCCAAACTGCTCTTTCCTTACTGCTCCTTCTGTCTGCCTCCTACGATCTAGTTCATATCTTCACTCACATTGCCCCCTGTGCTTGAAAATGTCTCCTCCTTAAGCGCAAAGGACCAACTCCTCAAAGGTATTTAAGCACCTAAATCCCATTGAAATTAATTTGGGCCCAAGTCCCTGGGTTCTTTCCTTCAAATCCCTCTTCAACACTCACTCCTTCTAAATTGCTTCCTTATTATTAATATGCATGTTCAATACAGTATTAAAATTCTAAAGAAATAACACAGCCACATTTTCTGTGAAAAAGTGTAGTTTAGTGGTTAGAACATGGGACCAGGATTCCTGGGTTCTATTCCTGGCTGTACCACTGGCTTGCTATGTGAACTTGGACAATTCACCTTACCATACCTCAGTTTCTCCATCAGTAAAACAGAGATAATGCCTATCTAATGGGCATTTTGCAAGGCCTGATATTCATAGTGAGATCTACAGAGGAAAGATTCTATAGAAGTGCAAAGTAGTTTTGCTAAGCAAGCTATTCTTTGGGGCGTTTTATCGAAAAATCTTTTGATTAAGTATGTGTAACTCTGAAGAATGATTGCACAAACTTTACTCAAATGGGAAGCGCTCCTCTTATCTACCAATTTACTGTTACTGTGCAGCTGAGAGAGATACACTGAGAGAGTAAACAAAACTTTGAAAATCCTCAACCACAGTGTCCCCACAAACAGGTGCTATAACACATATTGGATGTTAGAAGTTACATTGCAAATAAACCTTGTTTTCCTGGAAATATTATCAACACCACTCCAGTGTGACCATATATCTAGCGCAATCTAGCACAGGCACAGGCACAGACACTCCTACATTGTGTTTATCAGGCTACTTAAATGAAAGCCAGCCAATTAGTGTTCATGTAGAACCCACACTGCTCTAAGGCCATGTCTACATCTAAAATTTTGCAGCGCTGGTTGTTACAGCTGTATTAGTACAGCTGTATAGGGCCAGCGCTGCAGAGTGGCCACACTTACAGCAACCAGCGCTGCAAGTGGTGTTAGATGTGGCCACACTGCAGCGCTGTTGGGCGGCTTCAAGGGGGGTTCCGGGAACGAGAGCAAACCGGGAAAGGAAACCAGCTTCGCCACGGTTTGCTCTCGCGTTCACCGAACCACCCTGCAAACCGCAGGGAAGGAGACCTGCTTGCTCGGGGTTCCGGGAACGCGAGAGCAAACCGGGAAAGGAGACCAGCTTCGCCGCGGTTTGCTCTCGCGTTCCCGGAGCCACCCTGCAAACCGCAGGGAAGGAGACCTGCTTGCTCGGGGTTCCGGGAACGAAGAGAGCAAGCCGGGGAAGGAGACCAGCTTCGCCGCGGTTTGCTCTCGCGTTCCCGGAGCCACCCTGCAAACCGCAGGGAAGGAGACCTGCTTGCTCGGCGGTTCGGGGAACGAGAGAGCAAACCGGGAAAGGAGACCAGCTTCACCGCGGTTTGCTCTCGCGTTCCCGGAGCCACCCTGCAAACCGCAGGGAAGGAGAACCGCTTGCTCGGCGGTTCGGGGAACGAGAGAGCAAACCGGGAAAGGAGACCAGCTTCGCTGCGGTTTGCTCTCGCGTTCCCGGAGCCACCCTGCAAACCGCAGGGAAGGAGACCTGCTTGCTCGGGGTTCCGGGAACGAGAGAGCAAGCCGGGGAAGGAGACCAGCTTTGCCGCGGTTTGCTCTCGCGTTCCCGGAGCCACCCTGCAAACCGCAGGGAAGGAGAACCGCTTGCTCGGCGGTTCGGGGAACGATGAGAGCAAACCGGGAAAGGAGACCAGCTTCGCCGCGGTTTGCTTTCGCGTTCCCGGAGCCACCCTGCAAACCGCAGGGAAGGAGACCTGCTTGCTCGGGGTTCCGGGAACGAGCGAGAGCAAGCCGGGGAAGGAGACCAGCTTCGCCGCGGTTTGCTCTCGCGTTCCCGGAGCCACCCTGCAAACCGCAGGGAAGGAGAACCGCTTGCTCGGCGGTTCGGGGAACGAGAGAGCAAACCGGGAAAGGAGACCAGCTTCGCCGCGGTTTGCTCTCGCGTTCCCGGAGCCACCCTGCAAACCGCAGGGAAGGAGACCTGCTTGCTCGGGGTTCCGGGAACACGAGAGCAAGCTGGGGAAGGAGACCAGCTTGATTACCAGAGGCTTCCTCCTTCCACGGAGGTCAAGAAAAGCGCTGGTAAGTGTCTACATTGGATTACCAGCGCTGGATCACCAGCGCTGGATCCTCTACACCCGAGACAAAACGGGAGTACGGCCAGCGCTGCAAACAGGGAGTTGCAGCGCTGGTGATGCCCTGCAGATGTGTACACCTTCAAAGTTGCAGCGCTGTAACTCCCTCACCAGCGCTGCAACTTTCTGATGTAGACAAGCCCTAAAATTAATGTCCAAGGAGTGTAAGAACTAGGGCTTCATCTGTTTACTCTTATCCACCCCCAGTGGAAATAATGAAAACTGAAGGAAGGCAAATCAGGTACTGCTCTTTACCTTACTCTAAATTCAAAACAAGGAAACATCTAATGCAATTGAAATGCAACAAATTTAAATTGATAAAAGGAAATACGCTTTCACAAATATAACTTGTGGAATCATTGCCACAAGGTATTAAGGCCAAGAGCAGAGTAGGATTTTAAAATGACTTGATATTTAGATGACTAATGAGGACATCAATGGATACATTACATAGTATTTTAAAAATCAGAACATGAATCCCACTTTCTTCAGGATATGTCCCATCCACAAACTAGAAGGGTTAGGAAGAAACTTTACTTTTTATCAGCCAGCCAGCCAGTGAAAGCAACTGCTCAGATAAACAGCCTAGGAATGGGAGAGTCTGAATCATTCTTTAAAAGTTGGCAATGCATAGTTCTACTGTGAAATGCACTTTCCAAAGTGCTGTGGAATTGAGCACATTCCACCATTTTCTGTATTCAGCTGACAGCTGGAAATCTGCACAGGATGCCAAATGTATGTGACCTACATTAGTAGCTCAAAGGCATTTGCTGGAATGAAATCTGAGATATTGACTCTTTTAGCCTGGATTTCTTTGAGAGTATTATGTACAGGATAATGGTGAAACAGATGCACTACTTTTCAGCTTCCTAGCATTTAAAAGGTTAATTTGTTTCTCACTTCCCTCCTTCACCCTCAAAAAAAGCACAGCTCTTTTTTATGCCAAATATTAACCTAACAGTATAAATATATATTTCTACAATGCTAGCATTAAATAAAATAATCCCAGTCACGTCCGTGTCATGGTGTAAATATATCCCAATTGGTTCATACTAAATTACTTTACTTCTTGTACTGAAGTGATGTATACTTGCAGTCAATTAATCAATTTTTATTAGTCTTTCCATGTTTGTGGATTCTCTTAATTTCTTTTTATATGGATGATTCATTTCCGCAGCATATGAAGAACTGAATTGATCATTGTGGGACACATCTGTTCTATTTAGTAGTATCAAATGGTTTTATTTTAAGGCTGGGGTGTCCCCCTAAAACTCTGAGGTTGCTACTACACTGCAATGAGGGATACTCAGAATGAGTTAAATGAAGACTCGACCTAGGGCCAGTCCTGGAGCAGTGTTTGCTATGCTGATTAGTCTAGTGAATTCAAACACTACTGGCTCTTCTGTTTACTGTCATGATTAGCCACATCACAATCAATCACTACTGAGTACAGGTTAACTATCCTGAGATTCCTTAGGTGGTATGGGATGTAAGAGTTTTGTCCTGTGAGATGCCGAACACTCTGGCACTAATCTGCAAGGCACTTAAGCATGTCCGTAACTCGGTGGGAGGGGGTAGGGGGGTAGGAAGGCTTCAGTGGGATTTATTCAAATGCTTAAAGTTAAGCACGTTTGCTGGATTAGTGCCAGAGAACACACAGCATCTTGCAGAGTCAAATCCTAAATCCCCAATTCAGGAAAGCAGCGGTATTCAAGAAAACACTTAAGCACATGCTTAAATTCCATTGAAATAATGAGACTTAAGCACATGCTTAATTTTAAGCATGAGTTTAAGTGCTGACCTGAATTAGGGACTGAAGCCAGCATTGTTTGCAGGACTGGGCCTCTATTTTGTAATAAGTGAGGAGAAACAATGAAACTCATGATGACCACAACCCTAGGATCTCCTGATGCCCACTGGCAGAGGGTACAGGGTTACACAGAGTTACAAGAATCCAGGGCCGCCTGTGTGTGTGGGGGGCAAGTGGGGCAATTTGTCTCAGGCCCCGAGCCCCACAGGGGCCCCGCGAGCTGCTCTGGGTTTTCAGCAGCACTTCCGTGGCGGGCCCCTCACTTGATCCAGGTCTTCAGCAGAGGGTCCTTCAGTGGAGCGGAAGACTCGGAGCAAGTGAAGACCCTCTGCTGAAGTGCTGCCAAAACCTCGGAGCACCGCCTGGTGAGTACAAGTGCCGCCGCAAGCGGCGGGGGAAAAAAAAAAGCCGTGATCGGCGGCTGCTGTACTGCCGCCGCTTCATTCGTCGGCAGCAATTCAGCAGCGGGTCCTTCCCTCTGAGAGACCCGCTGCTGAATTGCTCCAAAGACCCGGCCCTGTCTCAGGCCCCCTGAATCCTCTGGGCAGCCCTGGAAGGATCCCAGCGGTTCCCCAAAAGCAGTCATGTAAGATCTTTGCTGAACGCATGTGTCACATTGGTCATCATAATCATTGTGAATAGTATGTGCAGATAAATGTGTAAGGAGTTACATCTTAAGGCCTTGTAGTTAAAGGCAGGGTCACTCAGAAGTAACGTTCCTCTAGACAGACTTCTCCAGACAAGAGGAGATATGAGGCACTTATCTCCCTGGTTGACCATTGTTTATTGTGTATCTCACAATGTAAGTCTATTTGCATATTGAATCCAGTGCTAATGAATAAATTACAAGTGCTGTAGGAAAAAACAGAAACTGCAGATGTTATCCTGTAGTAAGTAAAAACAATAAACTTTTTTGGGAAAAGGACTTAGGGTAAGTTTTCCTGTAAAAGACAAGGGATGTCTTGTGAATTAAGATTAGTCTCTAGAACGGTGGTTCTCAACCCATGGCCCATGGGATGCATGCGGCCTAATTAGCACACAGCTGAAGCTGCTCTGCCCAGTGTAGTGGGGTCCATATTTGGGGCTGCCGGGCTGCCCTGCCACCAGGCCGGCACGGCAGGGTCTGGGTTGCCCCGCTTTGCAGTGTGGCAGGGTCCAGGTTTGGGGCTTCTCTGCCACATGGAAGGGTCTGGGATCAGGGCTGCCATGCCACACGACGGGGTCTGGGCTGCCCTGCCCTATGGCAGTGCCCAGGGTCAGGGCTGCCAAGCGGCCCCGTGCCTGGGGTTCATTCCTGGTCCCACTCTGGGGAGGGGTCTGTGGGCAGGGGCCAGGGCATTGGGCATAGGGATCTGTGGGAGAGCTTGGGGGTCACTGTGGTTCTCAACCTGGACCTAGGTAACACATTGTGGGCTGAGTGATAAATAGGTTGAGAACCACTGCTCTAGAAAGCCTGTTATGATTTTGTTTTATATGTAACCATTTGTTTCTGATATTCTTACTGTCATTTGAACCTCTGTTTTTTGATAATGAACTTACTCTTGTTTTCACTATAAATCTATCTAAGGGCTGTGTGTTATGCGAAGGGGTTATCCTGCATTAAAAATAGTAAGCTGGTGTGTCCTCTTCCTTTGGGAGCAGTAAATCTGAAAGTTCTGGGGGGATGCACAGAGGACTTGGGGGTTGGTGCATGCCTATACCAACCTGTACAGACAGAGCGAGGCCTGTGGAGGCCTGGAAGGCAGCGCTTGTTTTGTCAAAAGCTGATGGCTTCAGGGAGTTGATCCACAGCCAGCACAGACAAGACTTCCTCACTTTAAAGGCAAGTGGTGGTCAGGTGCTTCACAACCCTGGGTATCCCTGGGAAGCATCAGTTTCCTATATCACTTCTGGGGAAAGGAAGCTCAACTGAAGACTTCAAAATATGAGGTTTGTAATCTAGGCTAGGTCACTACAAGAAATTTTCTAGCATTCACAGCCCTTTCTCTTCACTGGAATTGCAACCAGTTCCAGTGGCAGAAGATATGCAGATGATTCATCCTTTGTATGTAGTTGGGGATTTGTCTCAAGCTTTTCTCTCATCTCAGGACCCTCAGACTTTGGATCTGGATGCGGATGTGAACTTTGCAGCTGGCCCCATAACGGAATGAGCAGATGAGCTAGCCAACTCCCCCAGTTCTCACTCAGATTTTCCTCAGTCCTCACCCTGGCCCCAATCCAGCGAAGAACATAAGCCCATGCCTTACTCTAAGCATTTATTTTACTTGAACTACTCATCTGCTTAGGTTAGGCATGTGCTTAAGTGCTTTGCTGATCAGAGATTTTGGGTGCTAAGCCCCATCCCTCTTACCAAGATAGGAAACTATGTCTGGGCCGCAGGGATGCATATATCCCTGCTTGCAATCCCCAAATGGGAATCCCTCTCTTGGAGTCAGGAAACTTAGATGCCTACACTGTTTCCTGCAGGAATAAGTTAGGTGCCTGTCTCCAGCCACACAAAAATGGTTAGAGGAGGAGGTACCCACCTTATTACTTTTAGCCCAGTGGTTACAGCATTTACCTGAGATGTGGGAGACCCACTTTCAACTCCACTCTCTCTGCCAGAGGGGGAGAAAGGCATCCAGATGCCTAGAGGGAGGCAGCAATGCATATCCTCAAGGGCAGAAATGTAGATGCTGAGGGAACTTTTACCCTGAAAAATTTAGGTGCTGAGTGAGTTTAGGCGCCTACAGGGTTCAGCAGGAGTTTGTGAATCACAGTGGAGCCAAAACTGGGACTTACACACCTAAATTCAAGACTTGGCTGCCTAATTCTGGGGTTTAGGCACCTAAGTACTTTTATGGATCCTACCCTAAATACTTAACAGTTAAAAGCAGTTAAGGGGTGAGGAGTCAAAATTAGTTTTATCATGGAAGCTACTGAGTTACAATAGTAACTCTCTGAAATACAGCTCAGTGGGAAAATACTTAGTAACTCTTTTGTTTCCCAAAAGTCGATACTCAAAGTTGTTTTTCAGACATCGTCATCATCATGAAGAGACATGCACAGCCAAAACTGTTGTTTATTTCTACAGAGCTACAGAAGGTGAATTTGGCCCATTATATATACCTTATATTTTACACAGAGATAACATTTGCTGCTAGAAGAAAAAAATTATATTATAATTAGAGCTGATAAAAAATGAGAACATATTTCACATGTTTGCAAAACATTTTCCCTTTTATTGTTAACATTTTGAGAAATTTTTTTCATTGAAATTTCAAAATTCAGAAAATTTTGAACAGTCCCATAGCTGGTTAAAAAACAAGATGACTCCTTCATAGCATATTTGTACAAAAATCATCCTCTTTTTCCAATCATATCTCAAAATTCTGATGAAAAATTTCAGTGAAAAATCAAAAATTTGGAGAAGTTTGACCAGCTGTAATAATAAATACATATTTGGACTTACAAAATATGCCCCCCCTCCACTTACATAATTGTGTGAATGATCAAAAAATGAATGTTCAAAAGGAATCAGCTTCCATTGACTTGCTGATGTTTGGGAATTTAGCCACGAGATTGTTTTCCTTGAGAAGCAGCTACCAGTAAATGAAACAAGTCAGCTGATTCCAAAATTACTCAAACCAAAACTACTCATCTCATGCCATATATGTGCAAGTCACATTACAGAAAAGAAATAGACAGATTCCCTACCCCAAACTGCTTAAAGTCTAAGTCAGGGGTCCCGAATGTGGTGCCCGCGGGGTCATCTAAATGCGCCCGCATCCTGGCCGGCGGTCGAGCAACGTCATTAAGAGGCGTCGCCACCGAAATTCGGTGGCATTTCAGCAGATGCTCGACCGCCGCCACGTTCCTTCATCTGGTGTCCACCAGACAAAAAGTTTGGGGACCACTGGTCTAAGTGATACAAGAAGAACAGAAAACAGCATCTGCAAGGAGAGATATGCTGGCAACGCTGTCACTTAGAAGGCTAATCTTTGCACCTTGATATTCCAGTGCAACATCTCCCTCTTCCATTGCCTTAGTTTTATGACACTGATTAATTTGTGTTCTTTCTTTTCATTTACATGTAAAATAGAATATAGGATTTTGTGAAAGTTTTGTATAAAACTTGAATTATGAAGTAATTGGAATTAGGGGATTGTAATAGAAATGCTGATAGAAAATGAAGTGGAATGATGTTGATGAACACAACTAACAGCTCTCTTTTCTTATTAAGTACTGAGGTCATTCTTAATGACAAAGTAATAGCAGAATTATTCTGATTAGTATTCTATGTAGATTGCCATATTTCTGTAGTCAATAAAATCTGATTCTTGCAATTGTTACAGGTGGAATAGTAGCAACACTTGTATTAAGGTTGCATTATAATTTCGTTTTTCTTAACTTTTGAGAACTTGACTTTGCAATGTGGTCGCAAAGCGGTTTTAACACAATTGGGTTTTTTGAATGGAAGTTAATATTATTGTCAATTCTTACAATTTTATTGGGATCCTTGCAATATTTGGCATTTTCCTTAAAGTTCCAGCACCTAAACTAGATGAGAAACTCAGTTTTGATCTATTAAAAAAGAAAGAGAAAAAAAAGAAAAAACTTTCTATCCCTCATGGTTGCAGAGAAAAGCTTGAAAATGTGACCCAAATGTACTTTAAAGATTCACAAGTGAGAAGGCAAATTAAAAAGAAACAAGATTGGCTTAAAATCATGAGTATTTTTTGTGGTTTGGTGGGCCTTTGGCATTGGCAGTACTGAATACATAGGTCAGAAATGAAGGAGGCATTAAAATATTTTGCTCTACTGTGCAAAATAAAATACTGTGCCAGTGCTTCAGACATGAGAGCTGAGTGACATACGATTTCTCGTTTGCAGTTTTCAGACAGCAAATGGGAAATGTCTTTCATTTCTGGCAGTTCTTGGTAAAGTAGAGGAAAAGACTGCCAGGGCTGAGGCTTTGTAACTGGAAAGAACATTAAACTGATGTGGGTTGCTTTCATTCAAACCTGGGAGTAAGAATAAGCTGCTGAAAGCAACTCTTCATTTGATTTAAATAACTTTAATTTTTAAAGATGTCTTGTTTGTTTCCAGTAAATTCTCAATTTAAAGGAACTCTTTTTCTCAATGAATACATTTCTAAATGGGGCCCAAAACATTCCTACTATATTGAGGTTGCACTTTATAGTTAGAAAAATGGGGAGATCATATTAGGAACGTACTTTAAACACATATTAAGTTATTTGGTTCCTGGGCTTCTAAGGAACAGCCAAACACGGTATGTTAGTTTCCCTTCCTGGACTACCCTGCAGTTATAACTCTTTTTATTTGAATACTAGATGCACACAGAGATTAGTATTAGCTTGAAGAGTTGACTTCCTCTCCCCATTATTTATTCTTTTTCAACAGCCAGAATGATCAGCAGGAAGCTCTGGTCCTCACGCTTCTGTATATCCCTCAACCTGTGTCCCAAGAAACTATGCAAAAGGCAGTGATTCAACATGGTCACAACTTCTGAACAGTCAGAAAGCTTTGGACTCAAGAAGTGAAATCCTGCCCTCTTGAAGTCAATGGGCATTTCACCATAGGCTTCAGTAGGGCCAAGATTTCACCCTAGAAGTTAGATTATTTCCTTTTTTCAAGAATGGACACAGACACAATAAATTATCCTCGTCTGTTTAATGTACAGTAGGCCAATTCCTGCAGTTATTACTCAGGAGGTGTGGTTGCAGCATGTGTAGACATGCCTCATTAAGCTTAGATCTAGCTAGAGCAAAGCTATCTCAAGTAACAGTAGCAGTGAAGTCAAGACACCACAGGCTGCACCTGCTCAAGTATGTATCCATGGTCCTGGAAAGGCTGGGGGACTAGAATTTAGCTAGGCCAAAACTAACTTGGGTATGTCTACATGTGCTGCAATCACACCTCCCAACTGCAGTATAGACATTCCCTAAAGTTCATGAGGACTTTGCCTAAATAGAATGAGTAAGATCTCCAGGATTTGGCCCAATATCCATACAGAATATGGCTTTGAACAGAGATGGTTAGTAAACATAGCATAGTTTAGGCTTGTGCACACTCAAACTGTAGCCACCTCACAACAAAACCAACCAACCCAGCAAAAATTAGTCCTGCCTAGTTCTAGTCCCAGCTGTAATTTTTTCCTCATTATTCCAAAAGGTTCTGACTTAAGGACTCGATCCTTCAAGGTGCTGAGCACTCTGGTCTGGAACCATCAAGGCAATTACGCATGTAAAACTGTTCACATGCTTAAAATTAAAAACATACTGAAATGTTTTGCTGGATCAGGGTCAGAATGTTCAGCACTTTGCAGGGCTGATCTCCCTGTAACATTAAGCACTTGATCCAAGGCATCTCCACCAAGCCAAGGGACAAAGTTATTTTGGCCACTGATATCAACGGGGCTAGGATTTCACCTTTTATGTCTTCCTCATGAAAAACTATTTTAGGTAATGTCAAAAAAGAAACCCTGCTGATCTCACAAGCCCTGAACTCAAACATATACACCGTATTCATATACACTAGCATGGGTAAAAATTAAAGATTCAGAATTCTATATGTGAATTAATATTGGCCTTATTACCATGAATATATTGCCCCACTGCTCTGAACTATTTGCCAGCGTATTTAATAGCAGTACCATATGTCTGATGTGATGTGAAAACACATCTCAATAATGTCTTAAACAAAAATGAAGCATAATTTTAGGCATAACTGATACCCCAGGACAGTGTTTCCCAAACTTGGGACACCGCTTGTGTAGGGAAAGCCCCTGGGGGGACGGGACGGTTTGTTTACCTGCCGCATCTGCAGGTCCAGCCAATCGCGGCTCCCACTGGCCACGGTTCACCGCTCTAGGCCAATGGGAGCTGCTGGAAGTGGTGGCCGGCCCTGCGGATGCAGCAGGTACACAAACCAGCCCGGCCCGCCAGGGGTTTTCTCTACACAAGCGGTGTCCCAAGTTTGGGAAACACTGCCCTAGGGATATGTGCTTTTCACTGTGGTAATGTCTGTATCAGTGATCATTCTAATTATTGTTAAATCCAAACAGTAAAGAACTGACAGACAGTATAGCTACCAGTGAAAATTTAATGAATTAGGTGTTTCTATAAGGAGGTTTTTTACAAATAATCTGTCAGATACACAGGTTGGCAGGCAATAAATTGCCCATCTTTAACACAAAAGATAACGTTAATTAGAATGATATTTAATTAGGTAAGAGCTTAGGATATCAGAGAGTATTAAAGGTAATAGATACTTCAATCATTATTAAAAATGGGCCAAATTCTGAGGTCTTTACTCTGTTTTTATTCAGTCCTCTGCGTCAGTGGGAGATTGTCTGAATAAACACTGAGAAACAACCGAGAGAGCTCCTCAAGATTTGACTCAATAATACTTAGCACTATTCAGAGCTCTTTATGTTCAGTGGGTCAAATCCTGAAAACAATGGGATGATGGAAGATAAGTAGTTTGGTCCATCAATTTCCTCGCCCTGATAACACCCACTTTAAGGTTTAAATAACTATACCAGGACAAATCAGTGGAGAACCAGGCCCACAGCACTGTTGGATAGAGATCTGACAGATCTAGAGATTTACAACTTGTGCAGAACACTGTAGAGAGTGGATTCAGTGGGAGGGATTATCAAATCCTTGCCCTGATGGAAAAGTAACTTGTGATGTATTATTCCAATCGAAAAAACACATAAACGTATCCACTAGTCCAGCTGAAGAGGATAAAAACATGATTTATGATAAGTTAGGTAGATTTTTCATACCCAAACCATTTGTAAGCCTTTTTTTCTTTCAAGATGCAACCACAATGACACGTGACGGGTTCTTACAATGCATCATCACTGCAAATGAGAATGGAGAAATATTAAAGAACTAATTAAAAGCATAATCTGCCAAAGCTGATTAGAATGCAGGTGAGGTATAAGTGCATTCAGGATCAATTAAAGGCAGGCAAAGTTACAGTAGTGAGAGAGACAGAGTCTGAAGTGCTACTATATTTAGATGATAACAAAGGTACAGAAGAGCCAAAAATCCTGTAGAATGAAGATAAAGAGTTAAAAGCATGTAGGAAAGATGAAGAAAACAACGAGACAAACAACATTACAGGATTTCAATAACACTGAAGACTTCAATGGGATGACTTGCCTGAATGAGTAGATTAAGGCTTAATGCTAGGAAGGACAAAGTTCTTTTTAGGTGACTGTAAGTTAGAACCTACTTCCACTGACATAAGAACATAAGACACAAAAACACCAGGCTGCTTCCTACTGTGGATCCAAGCTGTTGTCCCCCCGTTAGTTTAACACCAGTGTAGCTCCGTGGGGGAAAGCAATGATAGAATCACTAGTGTAGACCCAGGATAAGTGTTTTTACCTACCACGTCAACTTTTGCGGGCAGGGAGTTTCTATTTAACATGTGTTTGTACAGTGTCCAACACACTGATTCCTGTCTGCAGCCCCTCAGCATTACCAGCATGCAAATAGTAATAATAAAGAAGCCAGTGCTTCTGTTAGGTCTATGCTAGACCAACAATGGGAGAATTGTGAATATCTCTCAGCGAGGACAAGGCTCCTTTGAATTCAGTGGGAGCTGGACTGAGCTTCTATGAGATTGGATGAGCAGATATCTAAACTACCCTGCATATGTTTTGAGTGTTTAAATCACAAGCAGTAGACCTAAATGTTACTTGAATGTGTCTTATTCAGAAATAAATGTCTATCAATGGCCTGTTAATTTCACTTCCTAAACTTTTTATATTATTCCTGTGCTATTGTTGTTTGCACTTACCATGCTGCTAGTTTCTTGTCCCAGGGCTTTTCACACGCTGGCAGCAGCTTCACATATTCATTGCACAGTACCCACAGCAAGCTTTGTTGTCACAACTGCTCAGTCACTTGGCTAACTGCAGTTATTGGTTTGATAGATTCCAATCCGGGTTTTGATCTCGGCATAATTCTGGAATAGCACTGCTGAGTGTGACTAATGATATCTTACTAAACCCACACCCTGGGAAATTGTCAGCATTCTTCTTACTTGTCCAGAGTGCATCTTCTATTCCATTAAATCACAACATTTTGATAATGTGATTTTAGCTAATTGGTGGTATTCTTGGAATAAACCCTAGCATTAAGTTTGCTTGACCTTGAATTACCAACCTAGAATTTGATTTTTATTTTGAACAGAGAGTGTATTCCCTAATAGGGCTAGATAAGAAATCTTAACAGCAGTTAAAATATCTGATTTGGGGCTTCTTTCCTTAAGACACAGCTGATTATTTTACATAGTTTGCTTAAAATTCACAACTGGTTGCCAGCCATTTCATTACAATTCAGTATTCTAGGACTGAAATTCTGATATTAGACTTCCTCAAGCTTGTAATCCTTAATTCACAGCTATTGCATGCAGAAACGCAAATACACAGCAGCATGCCTGCAGAATGTGTACTTCATGCAGTTTACAGATGGGGGTGTATACAAAGCATACAGCATCCATGCTGTGGCCTTTTAATTCTGATAGGCAAGATGAACACAGAGGAACTCTGATTCAGATTCAATTACAACTGAACCCACAAAGAGTTCTGGAAATGTCACACTTCCCATTTAACATTTAAACTTCAAGACAGAGTCTTGAGAATACTAATAAAGTCCTCCAGCCTCTTTCTCTGGATTTTGCCCCTCATTTCAAGAGCTCCATTAGAAGCAAATTCTTAAAAACAAAAACAAACAAACAAAACAAAACGAGTAGATGTGGCTTGAGATGCCAAGTTTAGATCCAGAGCCAAGCTTCCCCAGACTTCACCTCTAGAGATTTTTTTTGTTTAAAAAAAGAAAAGAAGTTTATTTGCATTATTGCATGACAGTGAAAATAAACTGTAGATGGGTGTAGGGGCAGAAGAGGGAAGATCACTTTCCACCAATATTTAGCAATTATACGTAGCATTTACTTGTCCACAACAGATTTTCCTTCCATTGTTTGAAGATTTTGTTGACACGCAAAAGTCAGAAAGAAGGTTCATTATGGCCCCTCCATTCCACATTTTGACAATAAAGAAATTGAAGTGACAATACATTTTTTTAGTCAATTCAAGTTGGCATATGTGAGTAGCAGTAAGTACTGCATAAGTACACTACGTTACAGCACAGGTTTGGTAACGATCAGCTGCTCCCCACTGCCATGCTGTCAGCAGTGTAGCATTACAGCCAACTTGAATTAAACTCAAAATAGATGTTTAAAAAAACAAGCACCCCTTAAGGATTAGTGTGGAGACAGACAAAACTGTGCAGGACATAATACCACCTAAGTGTTAATAAATAGCAGGCCTGCGTAATTTGTTGGTGGATGTTAGTCACAGGGAACAACATTTCCTAAATGACCTGAGCAATATTTGTTTACTGGCATGACAAGTAAATGATCCCTAACCTAAAACTATCTGTAAGTTCAATGGTGCCACAATGTATGTTAGTGAGTTTACTATGTTTAATAATAAAATACTTAGCCATTCTCCTCCCCAGCATGTTACAAACATTAAGTGAATGTTTTGTCTACTGCAAATCGATAGTAAAAATTGATAATTTATTTTATTATTGTATAGGTTGCATGCTAAAGAAGTTCTTTTTGTTTCTTTTATTTCTAGATTTAATTATTAATGTTGAACTGGACACGGTTTTTTGCACTACAGTTGGCTGCTTTTCAGTGTATTGTTTATTGTTACCGAGACATGTCATCTTGAAATCTATGCTGTATGTTTTGGTGTTCAAAACAGCTGGTTTGAGAGAATGGGGTTTCCAAACTTCTCTGGGGCCACTGATGGGAATCACGTGCACACAGTTTGCCCTGCTCAATGAGCACGAGTACATGAACCGCAAAAGGTACTACTCCATTATTACACAGGCTCTTGTGACCCACAGAGCCTGATCTATGGACACCAAAGTGGGCTGCACTGGAAAAGTTCATGATGCCAGGGTTTTCCTGTAATTTACTCCTGGTGCTCTGTAGCCTGTCTGTGCCTTTCCACTTGTCATGAACCCTTTTCAGTTTGGTATTGTACTGGCTTGTTGGCTTGTCTTGGATGTCCACCGTAAGTTCATCATGGAAGCATTTCCTGTTTGACTGCTCCATGACAGTTCGGAATTCCAGGTTCCTGCTGGTGTGTGGCTGGGCTGCAGAGGGGGAAGGGCCTGAAAGCAGACATCAAGTAGTACATTGTTGTCTCGGTACTTTCTAAAAGGTTCAGTGCATCCTCAGAGAAAAGTGCCCGTGGAATCTCAAGGCCAAAATATGATATTTTGCATAATTCAGCTTCATTATATTCTCAGAGGAACACTTCAGTTCCCAGGAGCTCCGTCAACACAGCTGAGTTAAGCAGAGTGAAAAGAGTGCACACACAATGGTAGGTGAAATTTACATATGCTATATGTTTAAAAATTGTAGACCTTTGTAGCCTGAAGGGTTATGGTTTACTACTGAAGGTTTCTCAGTCTTTTCAGACATTCCGCATTCTGGAGGACATAACAATCCTGGAGGTTCCTGAATGACAAAGGGACATGCTATTCCAAGCTAGCTGTGGCAAGACAGTCACATATGCCACAGAGGTTTTCAAGCTTATGGTGACTGAGCAACACATCTATGATGCAGGGGGCTGGTGTCCTACAGAGGAAGTTACAAAAAATATGCCAGGAAGACTCCACAGGGAGGTAGATTTTGGCCAATGCTTGGTCAGCTCCTCCTACCACACCAGGAGCGAGTGTGAGCATATCATGCTGAGTTCTCTGTTGCTGACTCATGGAGCCAAAGTCCTCACAGCCTGGTCAAGGGTCTGAAACTACCTAGAGCTGAGAATCTACCCTCCACGCTAGTGAAACAAGAGGAGACAAGGATTTCCCACTTCCTATCTTCCAGTAAATTCTCCTGCCTTATGCAGTTTCCTCCATGACCTGCCCTTGCCTTGCGTCTGCTCATGATCCATCAGCTAGCAGCTAGCTTTCTCCCTCAGTGGCTTCATGCCATCCCTGTCGGGGGCTTCCTCCAATCCCACTACTTCCCTGCTACATGTTGCTTTCTTTTCCTCCTGCGTCCCCTCTCCTCTCAGTCTCCTGGCCTCCCTGATGCCTCACAGTGTCCCCCATGCAGCCAGTCTACCTGAGCACCCCTTTACCCTCAGCTACTTATTCCCCCCAAACCTACCAAGTGCTCCTCTACCTCCAGATAGTCATGTCTGCTTAAACATGACGGGAAACCTTATGGCCACTGTTTCACATGTACAGCTTCTGTAAGTGGGGGAGTTAAGGAGCATAATTTCATAGGATGTGAGCCTCCAAACATGTCTGCAAAGGGTGCCTGCTGTGACTGATCCTGATGCCACCATCACTCACTCAAATCACATAATTCTTCTTTAAATTTACCTCTCTCAGCTCTTTACTCTCCAAATACATCATACTGAATCTAAAGTGACAGGATGACCAGACAATGTAATTCTGATGCCTTAGCAGCCTTCTCCTGCACATGCTGTGGGGTTCATACTTACTAATATACTAGGTATATACACAACTGTACATCACATGCCGCGCCATTACACTTTACCACGATGACTACAACTTCTTTTCACTTTCCCATGCCCACCCCTCATTAGACACCATCTCTGTGAGCAGCAGCAGCATACATATCCCTGCACTTCTATGTTGGCAGTGGTAACATAGGAGACTTGCTGGATTTTGTATAACATTTCTCCAGCAACTGCTTGCCCTAAGTTTTACTTGATCCTCTATTTGCATGTTGTGCTATAAAGGGCAAAATCAAGCCCTTAAAGTGCAATTATCCTCAGAAAATAGCACTCTTATGTTCCACATTTATTCCTCCCCAGGAGGAAGAGGTAAAGGTTTAAACCAATTTATTTAAACCAATGCAAATTTGGGTGTAGGTAAGGCCTAACTCTCAACCTCACTCCCTTACTAGTTGCCATGAGGATGGGTCTCTTGAGATCCACAATCCATCCCTGGCTGTGCCACAGACTTCCCATGTGACCTGCAGCAAGTCACTAATTCAGTACTGTAATGTTTCTCTACCTTACAAGGGTGTTGTGAGAATAAATATATGTATATTTGTGAGGGGCTCAGCTACTATAGTGTAGGGGACCATGGGTATCCCTAAATAGATACAGACAAAATGAAGTTTTGTTCAGTACCTAACCGGACTGGGCTCTGAGTAATCTGAACCACACCACTTCCTTATTTTCTGAAATAGTCATTTATTGACCAAACTTTAGTTTAGCAGCATCTCTTTGTCCTTGCTTTAGGTCATTTTCTGTTTTTTGTAGTTATTCATCAGACTAGAAGATCATAATGGTCCCTTCTGACTTTAAAGTCTATGAGTCTATATTATCTAATCTTTGCCATTTCTTTACTCCTTACCCATCTTGTAATGACAATGAAACACTGGTCACTGTATCCACTGTTTTCCACTTGATAACAACTTTTTCTGCCTGTCAACCAAGCTCTTTTCAAGCACTCTGTCAGAAGCATAACACATCCACTATATCAACAGCATAACCTCAGCTGCCAGATTCCTGATTCCAGTACCCAGATTGCCAGCAAATATGTCACCTCTGTCTTGAAATATTTATATTGCTTTTCAGACAAGTTTCATGTTAATTTCTAGATTTTCAAAGCAACCTCCAAAACCATTCTTAGCTTTGCTGTTCTCATCTGTTCTGCATACTCATTTGGCCAGGGTTATTTTACACTCATGATCTCTTGTAAAGAAGATAGGTTAGGCTCTGGATGCGAACATAGCTCGAGTGCAGTCCCTGATTCAGACCTCCCCTTGCTACATAAGTTTAACTCCCACTAAAGTTAATGAAAGTTAAACTTACATATGCACAAATTCAAAATGAAAACAGACCACTTAGTGATCAGAATCAATATTCAAGGGAGAATGGATGGCTCAGGTGATTAGGCATCAATAGGGTGTCTTTCACCTCAAGATGCCTAGTCTGACTCCACTGCAGGTTACTGTAAAGTAAACTGCCATCTCTCAACTGATTACCAGCCAATGTAAACACAGAAACCACTTTTGTAAATGCCAGCTTTGTTAGCAGTTTCAGAAAAAACGACAATGGGAAGACTGAAGCACCACTTTGTTGCTAAAGCATTCCTCCCAGAACAGGTATAAGGCACATGGACAAAACTGTGTGGAAGTATTTTTGCTCCCTTTCTGGTATCTGCTCAATGGATACATAAGGAACTTTTTAGATAGTTTCCATAAGAGATCAGCCCAAACCACAAAGTTTGGATCCAAATCTGTATTTGAACTTCCCTTGATCTGACGTTTTGGTTTCAGTCCATCTTCCAATGGAGCTATTTGGACACCAACACTAAATTCACTTTAGAGGGAAAAGAGGAACAAGACTTGAAAAAATACCCAAGAATGTAGTGATGAACAAATTAGAGATTTTAACAGAGGTGCAGAAAACTTTCATAACCAATTCTGAAACTCAGGTCAAGTTCACTCAAAAGCTTGCAAATACCAAAGCCTACCTGAGTTATGGGATCGTGTTGGTCAGAAATAGTTTTGGTGGATTTGCATAGTTTAAAGGTGAAATGATGTTAAAAGCCAAGAAGTGTTTGGATGAATTTCGTTTAGATCTTCATTTGACCACAAACACTCAGAGTAAGATGCAAGAGGTGCACAAATTCAAGCAAAACAGAATAGGGAAAAGTGCATGCAAGTCCCTCTATGGCCAAACGACTGAGTCTTACAGAGCCTTACCTACTAACACCAGAAAAGATTGGTATATTATGAAGATGGAGGGTTCTGTTGTGCTTATTTCCCTGATCTTGTACCATGAAAGTCATTAAGGGCTGAGTCCCCTTTAGAGCACAGAGATGTGCCCTCTCAGCGATCAGATGTGTTTTGCCTGTAGTGCAGAGAAAATAAAAATGCTTCTAAGGTGCTGGGGAAAGCTTGCCTGCAAGTAGTGCTAAGTAGATTGTGTCCCTATGTAGTGTCTAGTTCAAATTGTGGATAAAAACCTACTACTGCAACCAGCTAATGGAAATACTCCTTCAGCTCACATGGTAGAGCTCTGCTCTTTTGGTGCTCAAACTCACAGATTAAATCCCTGCTAATGAAGGATGGTGGAGGTTATATCTCCATTTTGGAAGAACAGCTTTAAGTTACTGTAGCACCAGTTGCCTGGGATTGCCAGCCACAATCATAACCTCACCCACTCCCAGACCTGTTTTCGGCCAGGTAGCATTGCTGGCAGTGTTAACACTTCCCACACATTGTTCTGAAAGAGTGCGAGCAGCTGGCTTTTGGCTGCTCCCTACACAAGAGACACCCCCTGTATCCTTTCCATCCTCACTCTGTATAGCTGTGCAAGAGCAGGGAGAATATGGTCCTGAATGATCTTTTATGTATATGGAGCATTTTACTGACCATTACATTTGCATTTTTTCTGCACTTCTAGCTACTAATGGATTCAGACGCTGTCTCTCAAAAGACACAACACAGAAGAGGCAGCCCAGAAGGAGGTGCTTTTCCTGCTTTACCTGGCTACCTATGTGCTCTACTGTAGCTCAGAATCCACATGACTTGGAGAACTACAGTTGCTTTAGAGTCTGTCTATTTAAGGTACCAGTATATCCCCCATTACTGTAGTATCTGAGCATCTCACAATATGTATAACACCCAGTGAGGTAGGGCAATGCTATTATCCCCATTTTACAGAAGGGCACCAAGGCACACAGAGACTAACTTGTCCAAAGACACTCAGGAAGCCTGCAGTGAAGCAAGGACTTAACGCAGGCCTCCGGAGTCCTAGGCTAATACCCTAACGACCGGACTATCTTTTCCACTAATGGACTCCTGATTCTGTCTTTCAACAGAGAGTATGTAAATATTGCTGCTTATCACATAGCTTTATAAATGACAGATTCCGTGGAGGAAACAGAAGTATCCCTACATGGGTCCCCATAAAGTTTATGCTTTCATATGTACAGAACATGAGAACTGGACCCAAAGTAACCGTTTCCTTTTACAGAAGACACAGTCTCTATGTGCAGCCTGGCAAAGAACCAGTCAATATTAATTTCTAAATTTACTACAAAATAAAAATGATAATAGGGTGCTTCTAAAAAACACAAAAGACTGTCAACAAATTTGTGTAGTCTGTGATATGTAGTTTAGTGATGAGTTCCTAGGTGTTGGTAATTTTTTTTTAAATAAAAGTGAAAACCAAAGGCCTCAATTGGCAGATGTTTGGGCCAGTCTTTGTATGAATGGTTCCTGGTTTCCTGAAGAATGGTTTGAAACACGCATTGCTGGTGCTCCACACAGAATGTTTATTGTTCTTTCTACTTTCCCATTCTGTCAGTTGCTGTACATGGCAATTTTCTCACATCAACTTTTATGTTCACCTACAGGCTTCCCAAAGCATCTGTTCCATTTGTACCTTTTTAACTCTTCAGCATCTTTAATATTTGTATCAGTTGTATTTAATAACTAAACAGCTCACCACTAAAACTGCCCAAAGACTCCAGTCCTCACCAAGACCAGCAGATGAAAATAAAATGTGGACTATCTAGACTAAACAGTTCTGAGCTATTATAAGCCATATAAAAGTTGGCAAAATTTTCCAGAAGTGCAAACACCTCATTCTCTGAACTCTCACAAGAAAGTGTAAAACTTTTTTTCTTGAAAGTGCATCAAAAGTGGCCAAATGGATTTGTATGTAACTTTCACCAAAAAATGACTTTACAATTAAGATTATGCATAAAAAATTATCTTCAAAGATCTTTTTCTGTTAGAAAGTTAGAGGCAAATCGTAATAGAGGTTTAGAAATAAATCCCATCTCAGCCTTTATTTCACTCCTGCGTGGCTACCACAAACCTAAAACAGGACTGACTGTATTTTTATTTTTAAATTGCACTTCATACGTGATCCTTTAAATTAATGGGAAAATAGAGTGACCTTTGGCTGAACGGATAGTTTATGCATGAACTAAACAGCAGGTTCCCGTTTCACTTTCCCACATTCTCTTTCTCTTCACTCTCCCACATCCAAATATAATTTGTAAAGCCTTTGGAGCCTTTCATCTCACATGTTACTCACTGGGTCCCACAAAACCAGTACCAAACTCAAGATTCACATGTATTCTCCTCTGCCAGCAGGTGAGCATAATCCTTGTTTTATAAGCATAATGAACAATTCTCTTGTATTTCAAAATTATTTCCAGAATTCCCAGACAAAAATCACCATAAAGGTATAGTTCAGGATGTAAATAAATGTTAGTTAAACTAAAACGTCATCAGTCAAACACCAATGAAAACCATGGAAATTTGAAGTTACTGATCAAAGAAAGAAACCAATGTGAATGAAGATCAGAAAATTCATAGTTAAGGTTCCAAAAGCAAAGTAATTCTAACACATTATCCCTGCCCATGATGCAACATAAAATAACCAAGTACCTAATTCATGCTATTATTTTTCAAATATGTGGACTCTTCCAATCAGTAGATATTGTACAAGGCAGATGAGACTGATTGGGGCTTTGATTCATTGTGGAATAGACACTATAATAGGTACTATAAACCAAACTGTTTATGAAGATGTGGGAGGTTTTCTGGCTCTAAGTGGGTAAATCAAGTGTTTGTTATAAGTTAACATTCGGAAGTTTTAATTTAATAGATGATATTTACTCATTATAACTTTAACCCTGTCTACAAAAATTTGGACTAAGAATTCCTGACTCAGTTTTTTAGAAAGTATTTTAAAATATGTATCCATGGAAAACTTGCTGTAAATGTTTGTGTTTCTTTCTGAGAGTTTGCAAAGAATATTTGCAAGAAGATTCATGTAGTAACTGTGACTTGTGTAGTCTGTCCCATTTTGCTCATTGCAACACTTGAATAGGCCAGAGTATTTTTCAATCTTCATTCCATATTTTCAATTTATTTTTTTAAATGTCCATGATGTAAACTGTATCAAATAATGATAGGCCAAATCATTAGGCCAATCACTGTGACTGGAAGGAAGAATACTAATATAAAGAAATACTAATAGAAGAAAATGATGTCTATGCTTAAGAGGGAGGAGAAAGGTTGCAACTGGTAGCAGCTAGAGCTAGTTGAAAAGTGGTAAATGTGTTTGGGGAAATATTTTCTAATTTTTATTTGCTCAAAAAGTTTCAGATTTTTTTTCCATGAAAACCTGGTGGATTTTTTGTTGAAACCCAAAATGAAAATGTTTCAATTTCCTGAACTGGCTTTCCCCCACCTCTCCCTTTCTTTTCCCCTTCATCCCTTTACTTCAAAATGGTAGGAGCAGAAGACAAAACAAAACTCTGAAAACATTTTGGTTTTCATTTGTTGTTAGAAAAAAAACAGATTTATGTTGTAAAAATGAAATTTTTTCACAAAAATGTTTGTTTTAGAAAAAGGATCATCATTATTCATCAGGAAAACATTTTAAAAATTGTTGTTTACCTTTAGTAGCAGCTCAGAAGGGACACAGGTTGTGGCATGGACCCTGAAGAAGAGAACAACAGATACATCATGATCTCAGTGGAGCATTTGCCCATCTGTGCACAGTGCTGGAGCCTCATATCCCTGGGCAGTTCAGATCATAACATCCTCATTCATTCTGAACTATAGTGTCTGAGGTGCCGTAGCTCCTCTGCACGTTACTATCTACCTATCTGGAAGCAGAATCTATGGATGCCGGCAGATGGTGTCTATCTGCGTGTTTGTACAGCCCCTAACAGGATGGGACCCAATCGTACTGGCACTTGTAGGCACTGCTGCAATGCAAATGTATGAAAATAAGTACCAACAAAGTACATTTTACCTACAGGAGATTTTTTGGCTTGAAGGGAAAGTACTATATAGCATGTAGAATTCTCTATACTTATTTACCAGACTCACTTAACCTATTTACTGTGCTTTTCTCCCCTCTGTGCCATGCAACGGAAGGGTTTCATTTGGCCTAATATGTCTCAAAACAAAATGTTTTTGGAAACTGAGTAGCTACATCATGCCTGAGACATGAAAAGTTTTTGCGGTTCATATTATAAAAAGAGCTTTAACCGTAAAGAGCTTTGGGACAGATTGTGACACCCTTATTCACTATAAGTATAGTACCTTATTCTTCAGGGGGGTTCACTAAAAAAAATTGGGAATAAGGCACTCTTCAACTTCAAAATACCACAATCTAGCCCAGGGGTCAGCAAACTTTTTGGCCTGAGGGCCACATCAGAGACTAGAAATTGTATGGCGAGCCATGAATGCTCACAAAATTGGGGTTGGGGTCTGGGAGGGGGTGAGGGCTCTGCTTGGGGGTGTGGGCCCTGGGGTGGGGCTGGGGATGAGAGGTTTGGGGTGAAGGAGGGTGTTCCATGCTGGGATCGAGGGGTTTGGAGAGAGGCATCAGGGCTGGGGAAGGGGGTTGGGGCATGGGGAGAGGCTTAGGGGTGCAGGCTCTGAGTGGCACTTACCTCAAGTGGCTCCTAGAAGTCATGGCAAGTCCCTTCTCTGGCTACGTGTTGAGTGGCTCCCAACCCTTGGAACGGGGCCATGCTGTGGCTTCTGGGAGCTGCACCTTGGCTTCTGGGAGCAGCATAGTGAGGCCCCCGACCCAGCGCCCTGGCTGGAGTGGAGTGCTGGAGTGGGGCTGAGCCGCATGGTGCAACCCTCAACCGCCCGGCGCCCAGCTGGAGCGCCAGAGAGGTGCCAATCCGCATGGTGCAGCCTCTGACCCAGCATCCCAGTTGGAGTGGGGCTGAGCTGCGTGGTACAACCCCTGACCTGGCACCCCGGCTGGAGTGTCGGTGCAGCACCTGACTCAGAGCCCCAGTGGGAGCTCACGGGCTGCCTTAAAATGGCTTGTGGGCCAGATCTGGCCCGTGGGCTGTAGTTTGCTGACCCCTGATCTAGCCCTTTATTCGGGTTACAGTGTTATCCTTTCACTTTCAGGAACTTATGTGTCCATGGTTACAAGGGCTTACATAAATCATGAAAATACTGGAAAATTAAGTAATCTAACCAAATGGGATTGTTTCCATATCCAAAATAATCATTTCCCCCATGGTTATGGCAACTCACAAAATCATGGCCTGTGCTGTGCTGATGGATGTGTGCTGAACCTAGAGTTGCCATAAGGGAGCCATTCCTGGCAAACCTAACTTGTTTCCCTATTATTTCTAAATGCCTTTAATTTACGAGGGGCCTTGGGAGAGAGCCTCATTCCCTGTTGGGAACTGAAACTGCTGTCAGGTGAGAGTGGTCTGGTCTGATCCTTTGTGCAATTAGCAAGCTTAACTACTTTCCTCCTGCCCTCTCTTGCTTCCCATTAGCCACTGAGGCAGCTCTCCCAGAACCACCCAGCCAAAAAATCCCCCGAGTTTAAAAGTACTGGACATTTTAAAATCAGCTGGGAGGCCTGGGTTCCTGAGCCAGCCTCCCCTCGAAGCAGGCTTTGCAAGTGGCCAAGAGAAGGTGCAGCAGAGAAGTCTGTGGCTCAGTCCTGCTATTGGGAGGTTTCCCTTCTATGCCCCTCCACTGTGCCTTCCTGAAAGTCCGAGGCGTTGACTGTCGGTTGCGGAATCCAGACTGCCTCAGTCACGCACCAACTCTGCTGGCAGAGCCCCACTGACCGCTCTGTCACAGGCACCCCCAGCCCTAGGGTGACCGGACCGCCAGCTATCATGGGGACCACCCATATTAGGGGCTTTGTCCTATACCCAACTATTAATCCCAACTGGGGATTTTCCACACCGGCTCCCTGGTGACCCTACTCAGCTCAGCTCCCACCGCCCCACCCGTCCGTGGGAGACCCACCCCAGTCCCCTCAGTGGGCGCGGGAAGCAGGGGGCAGCAGCGCGCCGGCTGGGAGGCGTTTTCCGCCGCCGCTCCCGCTCTGGAGGGAGGAGGAAGAGGAGGGCGGGCGGCGTGTGCAGGAATCCAGGCGGGGGCTGGGCCAGGCGCTGATGTGCCGCTCGCTCGGGGAGAGCGGAGCTGGGCACCAGCGGGAAGCCGCCTTGCGCTGCCCGGGCTCCGCGGGGAGCAGACCATTGGCTGAGCGGTAAGGGACCCGGCGGGGCGCTGGCTGCGCGCGGCGCCGCGCCCACACTGCCCCTTCTCCCCGCGCTCTGCCGCGCGGGGTGGGGGCGCCTCCGTGGGGGGGCTTTCGGGGCATTGCATGTGCCATTTCCAGATTGCAGGCTTCCCGGGGCGGTTGATGGACTTGTCCTCTTGCAGTCCCTTGAGTTTCCTGGGGGAGGCTTGGTCTCGGTTCAGCGCGGACAAACCTCCCGCACAGCCCTTGTCCTAATGCAATAAGCCCAGGATCCGAACTGCAGCTTCTTTCACCCCTTTCGAGAGGTGCTTCTGACAGCCGCCAGGTATGCAAAATCAACAGCGGTGGGGCCCGAGCTGTCTGATCCTCCTGGCGCGCCCCGAGCTGCCCGCAGAGGGTACCCCAGGAAGACAGGATCGGGCCCCATCTGCCATCAGCGGGCAGGATCGGGCCCCTTATGCTAGGGTGACCCGATGTCCCGATTTTATAGGGACAATCTCGATTTTGGGGTCTTTTCTTGTATAGGCTCCTATTACCCCCAACTCCCCATCCCGTCCGGATTTTTCACACTTGCTGTCTGGTCGCCCTACCTCGTGCTAGCTAGGCAGCCACGGCTGAGCCCCTTGTGCTGGCGGTGGCCGATATTCCACCGCCAAACCCAACGTTCGGCTGGTCCGGAGCTCTGCAAACACCAGCAGGAATGCGTTTGTCACAGCCCACATCGCTTGCTCCCCCTACACCCCCCACCCCAAATGGTTAGAGCCCTGAAATTGCATGGCCCTGTATAGCTCTGTCCAGTAGTAGCCCTGATCATAAATGAACAGCAGCATACCAAAAAAAACATTATAAAACCAGATCATTTCCAGCCTGCAGCTGTGTGTCCACATCTGTCAGGACAGCAAAATATACTGAGCCAGCACTAAATTTTTCATAAAATGTTGGTTTACAGTATGGGTGAGCTGTGAAATATTACACTGTGGTTACAAGGCAGGGGTGAGCAATAATGTTCTATAGGTGCTGTTTCCACACCAATCCAGGCATTTGAGGAATTATTTCACCTCTACCAAGAATGAAGCAACAAGATCTTTCTTATATTTCGTTTAGTGTCTTTCTTATATTTCTTATTGAAATAATTGGGTTTATTTTGAGATCCTTTGATGTACAATTGCAGCTGGCAATAGTCTTTTATTTTTTATCATACTTTGTTTTCTGAGGAGCTGTACATTAACAGTGCAAGACCTTTACTTTTTCTTTTTTTTTTTCTAGAGCTTTTGATTGCATGTACGACCTGATTTCTTTTAGTGGTCTAAGATCTCAGAGAAAAAACAGCACCCTTATTTCAGGCCACACTTCCCTGGGTTTGTTTGGATGATAAATGTTTTGAGCTTGAAAAATGTATAGAAATATTATTCAACTTCAAGAAAACTAACAATCTTTCTTGGGAAGTTCCTCTCCCAAATTACCAGTTATGTTATAAAGTGCTGTTCTCTTTTTTTGCAACGGGCTTGTATCTCAAAATAACTGAAGCATCCATGAAATATTCAACAAAGGTGGTTATCAAGGGAAGGTAACCCAGAGCAATCTCAAGAATAGACAAGAATGCACCCTACCAACTATCAATCTTATCAGATTAAATTGTGCACGAGGCATGCAACTTCAGGGCTCTAACCATTTGGGGTGGGGGGTGTAGGGGGAGCAAGCGATGTGGGCTGTGACAAACGCATTCCTGCTGGTATTTGCAGAGCTCCGGACCAGCTGAACGTTGGGTTTGGCGGTGGAATATCGGCCACCGCCAGCACAAGGGGCTCAGCCATGGCTGCCTAGCTAGCACGAGGTAGGGCGACCAGACAGCAAGTGTGAAAAATCCGGATGGGATGGGGAGTTGGGGGTAATAGGAGCCCATAGGTGCTGACTTTATGGGTGCTCCAGGGCTGGAGTACCCACAGGGAAAAATTGGTGGGTGCTCTGCACCCACTAGCATCTCCCTTCCCTCCTGCCCCATCTCACCTCCCCTCTGCTTCCTCCCCTGAGCCTGCCAAGGCTCCGCTTCTACCCCCTCCCTCACAGTGCTTCCTTCCACAAAACAACTGATTCGCTGGGGCACGTGCTGGGAGGGAGGGAGAGAAGATAGAGAACAGCATGCTTGAGGAAGACGTGGGGCCGGGGTAGGGATTTGGGGAAGGGGTCCAATAGGGGCAGCGAGAAAACAGAGTTGGGGCAAGGCCCTTGGGGAAGGGGTTGGGATGGGGGCGGGGGCGGGAGGGGCCAGGATGGGGGCAAGCACTCACTGGTGCCTGAAAAGTTGGTACCTGTGCATATAACCTTCTCTATCCAGATCAGAATGCCCACTCTCAGTGGGAGGTTTGCACAAAGATAAAGGAAAGAATCTGGCCTTTATGTAGTACCATGTAGTTACTATTATTTATTAAGGGCTTTATTGTCAGTATCTGTGGGAAAATATGCTTTCTCCCTTTGAGCCATGGGTATTTCTTCCCTTTGATTTTCTTCGTTCCCTATCCTGTTTTCTCTGCATTTCTTACTTGTCCTTGTATCTCTCTGTTCTTCCTTCTGCATTTCCTTCCCTGCACAAAAATTCTTAGTTCCCAACCACATGGGCCTCCATGTGCAGCTTCCTATTCCATCAGCTAAAATGATCAGAAGTCCAGTAGTTAATGTTGACATTAAAATGTGATCATTTTAGGTAACATTTCAATGACATTAAAAGGGGACAGAGGAGTTCACACCTTTTTGAAACATTGTTTGAGGCTGGCTGCAGTCTCAGAAGATAACACTGTATTGGTTTATCTTTACTTTGCATTTGGAAGCTTTTCTTCAAACCATGAAGTGTAGAAACTTACTTTTTTAAATAAAAGCTGAGATTCTGCACACTTTGAATATGTCAGATGGGCCACAGGGAGGCCAGACCTAGCCCACAGACCAGATGTTTGGCTCTGCTGGTGAAGGACTTCCACCTCTAGTACATGTTTGAAAGCAACATTCTGTAGCATTTTTCTGTCAAAGAATTTGGCCTTGATATGTATCTTGTGTAATACTCTAAGAGCCAGAGCCTTAACTGGCGTGAAATGACATAGCAGTCAATGGACCTTGTTGATTTGTGCTGGCTGAGGATCTGGCCTCTTGATTATACACCAAAACCTCCAGTAGGACTTTTGGGAGCACAAGGAATGCAGGATCTACTATGCTCTAGAATAACAGGAAGCAAGAGGGTATAAATTGATGTTTTGAGACTGTTTTGGTTAACAGCATATGGGAGAAACAGAAGGGTGAGGAGGGCAAGTCAGACGACAGTAACTTTATTTTGAGAAGGAAAGTGCAGTGATTCCCAGTAATTCCTAGGTATGGATTAGAATAAATCAGTTATTGCTTAAGAGTCTGCACTGGCTTTTTTTCTGCAAGTTCTGCAACACAAAGCTTGTTCAGAACCTCTAATGAACTATTCTGTACAACTCCCAGTTTATTTTGTAGTCTGAGAACCAGAAGTATAATTGGGAAAATAAATAAATAAATAAAAATTAAGAAATCTTCCTGTTTATCAAGAGAAAAAAATCAACTGGTATAAAATGGCCCTTTTTGAGAGAGACTTTGGAACCAGAGATTTTAAGATTTGTTCAGGATCACATGCTGATTATTTAATATGAAAATTGACTCTCTGATGAAGGCACCACCTTATGTTATGTGGTTGAGGCAGTTGCACAGAATTACCAAAGTGATAACTTAAAACATTGTGACTGGTGCCTAGTAATCGTTCATATGTAACTGTGCCTTTCTTGGGTTTTGAACTGGAAAAAATCCTCTAATGATTTTTTTTCTTAGACAAGGCAAATGGTGCTGCAGTCCCTAATTAGAGTTTTGGAATAAAATCAAGACTCTTATCATTTGCTTAAATCTCTTCTGTAGAAGAACAGCAATAATAGAAAATGTGTCAATCAATCCTTTTTCAAGTACAAAAAGACTAATCTAAAAATACACAATCTGCATGCAAGGAGCTTGGTTGTGGCATAATGTTGACAATGTCTTTTCTTTTACAAGTCTTTTAAATAAAACTGAAGATTTTCTTTAAAAACTATGATTTACAAATGTATCTACAATATTGTAGACTCCATGTCCCCTTATTCTTTTATGACAGCTTCAGGAAATAGTTCTTTTCAGGCTAGTGTTGTATGGTCACTGATTTTTCAAGCGGTCATTCAAGGAATGAGTATTGATTGGCCTTTTTGGTAGGCCTTCCAGTACTCTATCAGATTTCTGACTGAAAAAAAGGCCTATGGCTGCATACTGTATCCAGTGTTTAAATTACTGATGATTCTCATCTTTCAAGTGTTGAAAGGGTAAGAGTTCAAATGATAAAGCAGCTCTATGTGCTCTGAAATGCCGTCTCTCTGCAGTGGAACAGAAAGGGCTGGATTCTCAGCCAGTGTAAACTAGTGTAGCTTCACTGAAGTCAGTTAACACTGGCTGAAGATCTGGCTCTAAGAAAGCTTTTTACATTTGGGTTAGACGTGATGTTACTGGCGTATTGCAGGATAATGCTCAGAGAAAATGGCTGATAAATCTCACTATTCTAGAACATGTGGAACAGGATCAGACAATATTATCTGTTTTATACTTAGCATATACTCAACTCACTCACCCGTGGGTTACACTGAACTGAGGTTGGCTTCCTTAGTATGCTGAATTGGGATGATCCATGCCGAGAAGCCACTTGTTCAACCTTTTAAAGATGAGACTTGCCTTGCTCACCATCCTGTGCAGTGTTGGAATGCAGTCATATGTTCTCAGAATGCTTCTTTTCAAGTCAGCATTTGAAGAGATTTTACTTTTAATTGCATGGTAATACTTGTATAGCACCTTTTGTCCAAGGTCCTTGAAGCACTTGACAAACATTGAGACTCATCTCATCACTAAGACAGAGTCTTATATATGGATAAACTGATGAGCAAAAAAATTAAGTTATGTGCCAGTGTCACAGAGCAAGTTATTATTTTATCAAGAACCAAGGTGTCTTGATTCAGTCCCATGCTCTATCCAGTATAAAATATTCCCACCAGAGTTGCTGCTGAAAAACATCAGGTTGTACACTTAAGATTATTAAATATAGGTTTATAGCTTATGGTAGCTTAACTCAGTGTGTGTTTGTGTGTGTGTGCGCGCGCCCACGCATGCACACATCTTGGTCAAATTTACTAAGAATTCAGTGAAACCTGAATAACAACATAAGTGTCATAACAACCAACAAAAGCTAGGAAAAATATGGTAGATGTTTTGTCCTTAAATGACAGGTTTGCATTAAACTAAAACAGAGTAGTCTTATGGAGTTTGTTATTTATACACACTGATACACTGGAATGACTTCTTAGCTCCTCAGAGTATACCCTGTAGGTAACTGTTTCCAAATTATTTATACTATCTATGGTACCTCTTCTGGTATCTAATATAGATGGCACCTCAAGGGAATGGTATAGTCTAGTTATATGACAATAAGATTGGCAGTCGGAAAGTCCTGCATTCTAATGCTGGCTCAGTGTTGACTTACTTTGAGTTCTTGAGGCTAAGTGATTATGTGTCTTGTCCAGCATTAATCTCTTTAAAATGGGAATACCTCACAGCGGTGTCATGAGGATTAAATTAATTTCTATAGACTCTGGAGCATGAAAATGGTAATTATTAATTTGGCCCCAGTAAAAGAACTGTGAAGCAAAGTTTCCCAGGGAGGGTTCCTCTGAATTGCATTTATCAATCATTCTGTGTCTGCCCCAAGTTCCTAATAGTTATAAGAAATATCATGGTGGAATATTCTCTCAGTAGAATATTCTGACCTCCTAACCTACTACTCAATGTGAGGAGTGATATAGGCTTGCTTAACAAATTTGTGGCATGGCTGGAGAAGCAGAAAGAATTTACAATATGTATAACACTTCTCTTGTTGATGCGGTGGTCTAAAAGTATGAGCACAACTATAATTTGCCAATATAGTTAAATAATTATACAATCTTAGATTATTAGAGATGCAAATGACCTGTGAGGTCATCCACTTAATCCCACAGAGGCTATTGCAGAGTTGTGTGCTATTTACTGCTGATTAATGGTGAGGCTGATACCTACTTATAATTAGGTTTTTCAGGTCTGAGCCTAAAGTTTATATATTTCCTTTAATGAGTCCAAACCCAAAGCATTTACATTACTGACATGTAATTTTTGTTAAATGAATATCTTCTCTTAAAAATTTTATATATTAAAAAAATCTGCATAACTTTTCTAAACACATTAGACCATAGCCACATTTAATATGTGGCTTACATTTTCACGCATTTAAGTCAGACAAGTTTAATATGTGGATTCCAACAGTGTGTGAAAATGTCAGCAGAGTTCAACATGCTAAATGCTGTTACACACCATGAATGTGATGCTCTCTTGGCTGAAAGTCTGTGGTCTATACTCACTATTGGGAGAACCTATTGGGAAAACCTATAAGTACCAACATTGTATCACTGTTTGGACTCTTCTTTACAATATTTGTGGGGAATAACTCTGTTATGCAGGAATGCTACCCTGTGTAATATTTAAGGTGTAGTTATCTCTGGGACTACAGAGAAGGAGTTGGGAACCGGGGAGGGCCTGTTTGAGGCAGTTTTGAAACTGGATGTACAGTTGCATGTGGATGGTGGAAATGAGTGCTAGGGACCTTCCACAGGTCTGGACGGTTGGTTAAGAATCCGATTTGAACCAGTGAACCTTTGGCAGTTCACTTTTTGCTGATTTAGAGCCCAACTCTTCATTGGTTTACAGCTGCTGGGGCCAACGGGGTGCAGAGTTATGTAAGCAAGCGCAGAATTTAGCCCAGTATCTTCTTTTTCACCATCACTGCACAAACCGTTGTCATCTATTTGTGTACAGGTCTGTCGCATCTTACGCTGGGGTTACATTCTGCAGTCAGCAAGTAAAGCAAAAATCACGTAAAGTCAAAATTACATTGAGTGTAATGGCGGGCGGAATCGCCCGCACTACAGGTACAGTATTAAATTGTAATTTTTCTTTTATTGTTTTTTTTTTGTTTTTGTCGACCATGTAAAGCTGAAATCGTGCATGTTAAATGCCCGTAAGATACAACAGTCCTGTATTACTAAACCTACGAAAGGTCTTTGTAACATGCATCTTTATACACATAATTGATCTTCGATGGACATGCTCATTTAATAGAGTCATTCTTAACAAAACTGTAGGTGTATCAGAAGGTTTTACAAAGGCAGGACAAAAATGGTTTTGTTTGGAAGAAGGGTAAATCTCAATAGGAGCATTGACTTTTTTGCATATAGTAGTGACTGCTAAATCATAAAAAGGGTAACTGTCCAAATACAATATGGTATAGTGGTCATGTGTTGACCTGACAGTGTCTGTTGCAGCAGAAGGGTGCTGGCATATAACGTTGCTCTATTTGCCTAAAAGGGTGTGGGAAAAGTATGGTGCAGTGGGGTCCTGGTTCATGATTGGGGTGTCTAGGTGCTACAATAAAGCAAATAATTATTTATTCTAATAATTTCTTTGGACTTGATTCTCTTCTCACACTGCTGTAAAACAGAAGTGAGTCCATTATCAGTGAAGTAACCTTGGTCTGAAACTGGTGCAAGACCCTGTGACTTTTTTAATGTTTGTGGTAAAGCATGGCTTTTGTTTTTAACAACCTTACATTCTCATGCTAGATTTGATTGACTTCTTGAAAGTTCTAAATGGCTTGTAGTACTTTGTATTGGGTATGCAATACTGTACACTTACTGCAGGTTAGATTCATGTCAGGATAGACTCAGCCCTTGTTATGTCCAAAGTACGTGAAACCACTTACTGCATGAGGTACTTTGGAAGAGACCTGTCAAACTGACGTCCTCTCAGTGTCCTATATATATATATGTATTAGAGATCTCACTACATGGTTCATAAAAGGGATTTGTCTCATTGCCCTTAGCCAAGAATATCATCCAGTAGACACAACTGTGCAGCATACTGTGTATTGTATGCTGCCTATGTTTATGTAGTGTTCAGTGCTGCTCCTTTTGACAGCTGTGGCAGTTTTGCCATTGGCCAATAATCTATAAAGTGCTTTGAGATGGAAGTTGCTTTATGTGTGTGTGTGTGTGTGTGTGTGTGTGTATAAAATAATATAATATGTGTATATATATAAAAAATAAAGCTGCAAAAGCAGGAAATGGTGAATTAACGCAGTCTCAGCATTCTGAATTCACACTGTTATTGCCTACTTTGGCAACCCATGGTACTGTATGCAAATTCAACCATCGATCTTCTACCTTTTGAGAGAGACTGATATGTTACTATTCATTATCCTAACAGGGTGAGCTAAGATTCTTATAACTCATGACTCCCTTGCTTCCTTAGGTTACACTGTGTCTGACCCTTAGCGTTGTTTTGATTCTCTTAATTCATTTCCTTGTAGGAGGCCTCTAACTGCCCTTCAGATGCCTGGTTTTCAGAGCTGCTGAATACCCAAAATTATAACTGAAGTTAATTGGAACAGTGTGTGCTCAGCTCCTCTGAAACTCAGGCCCCACCAAATGGTGGTACTTCCCAAAGCATTTTAATGAGACTTGCCAAAGATCAAAACCAAATTTGTTAAGCCATAGCAAGGGGTTTGTTATATTGAACAAGGATAATTATGCATTTGCAAAGATCTGTTGAACCCTAACAAGGGTAGTTATTCTGCTATTGATTCTTATTAAAAAAGAAATAAACCAATGAAAACTCAACAGTTAATCAGACTCAATAGCATATTTTTATAGCTTGAACATTTTAGAACTTTCATTTTCAAAATAATACTAAAAGGGGGCAGCTTGGTTCATATTGTCAAGTATCAGAGAGGTAGATGTGTTAGTCTGGATCTGTAAAAGCAGCAAAGAATCCTGTGGCACCTTATAGACTAACAGACGTTTTGGAGCATGAGCTTTCTTGAGTGAATACCCCCTTCGTCAGATGCATCTGACGAAGTGGGTAGTCACCCACGAAGGCTCATGCTCCAAAACGTCTGTTAGTCTATAAGGTGCCACAGGATTCTTTCCTGCTTGGTTCATGTTAAATACTCAATGACTGCAAATTCTATAAAAATTAAGCCAAGATTACTGTAGAGTATGGCAAAAAAGGAACAATTTATGCCATGGTATAGGCCTCAGTCCTGGATTGAACTCCAAGCAGACAGACCTCAGCGCCTGTGTAGATCTTGCTGCAGCATCACGGCCCATTTTGGCTGCTGAAGTCTTCAGAAATGGCTTAACAGGTAAAAATCATCTTGTGGCTTGATGGTAAGTGTGGCCTAGTAGATAGTGCACTGGACTGGGACTTGGGAGATCTAGCTTCTAGTCCCAACTCTACCACTTGCCTGTGGATTATCTTGAGCCAGTCATTTCACTTTCCTGTGCCTCAATTTCCCTGTCTGTAAAATGGAGGAAATGATACTAACCTTCCTCCATAAATCACTTTCTGATCTAATGTTAGATATTATCATTATTATTATTCACTACCATGCAAAGAGACCAGGGTTAGAGTGCAGTCTTTGTCTCTTGCACTATACGTCAGGAATGCTGTGGAGAGAATACAGTGGGCAAGCACAGGTCAGAGAGCCTTGCTGAGCTGTATCCCTTCTGGATGGACTATAAAGGGAATCATATCCAGCAGTCTTCAGACACTAGGATGGTGGCACCAGCAATGATTTGGCGAGTGTTCTGTGAGCATTGGAAGGGGGAGCTCTCGTAAATTGAATTAAAAGTTAAGTAATAGAAAGAATGGGACATGGAGGAGTTCTGGGGGGTGTGTGTGTGACATGCTCCCAAAATATTAAAATACAACATTCGGGATTTTAGTGGCGATGCAGAAATGGATATTTGCTGCTGTAATAAAAAAAAATACTGTGCATTACTGTAAGAGATGGCCATGAACCCAAAGAAGTGAGGACGTTTGGAATCATATCTGCCATAGGAACCCTAAACAAGCTTTTTTATACTTCCCAGTTACAGCACATGTGGTACACAGGAGTTCAAAGAACTGTGTATGCCATGTATGCTGTAATGCAGGGATGCTGCATGGCTGAGAAAGTTGTGCTTTTCTCAGTGCTGACTTGCTGTGCTTTCTGTGTATGTCAGAATTTCGGTGCTATTTTAACAGAGCTTTTGTGTGTAGGTTTCTTTTGTTGTCAACAGTGTAGTGACAGTGCATATCAAATATGTGTTCTTAGGGCTTGTTTCTGCATTGATGTAAATGAGAGCAGAATCTGGACCAAATTTTTGACTTTTTCCAACTATATTCCCCCCAGAATCCAAACACGGCTTTGTCTATATTAAGGACTATCTGCCTTCACCTAGAATTTAGGAAATCAAATGAAAAAAAATTATATCCCCTTTAACCTCAAAATGACTAAACCAATCTATACAATTTAAAAAAATGCATCCAGGCTGATAACTTGTATGCCAAGCTTCAGCCTCCTGTGATGTGATATGAATGAGCTATAGCAACTCCTTGAAATTAGAACTCAGCAAGAGAAATGCTGACAAATCCTAACTTTTGCATGTTAGAAGCAAGACTATAATATTAGTGTGATTACTGACAGATGTGAGCATTCCTCAGTGGGCAACATAAAGAATTTCAGTACATTGAACTCCCAAAGATTTATTCACCAGATGACAGGCTCTCAAAATAGAATCACTCATACCCAGAACGCTCCTTTCAGCAGTTCTTGTAAATAGCCCATTCAATGTGCCATTCCATTTTGTATGCAAAATGCATATAAAATATTACGGCCAAGATAGGTGCTTCATGACTGAAAACTTGCATGTATTTCTGGTAAGTGTTGTGTTTACAGTAACTTTTTCACATAATTAAATATGTGGAAATTCCACTCTGTTGTGTAGGAACTGTTTTCCCAGTTCATAGGTTTTATTCTCTTGTGTAAATCACTAAAGATTACTTGGCTGAGCAGCTCTCCATTGAAATGTCACTGATCAGCACTGGTTAGACAACCAAGTCTGCTTTTCCCTCTTTAGGTCTTAGGCTTTATCTTGGTATTCAGGCTTTTGAATTCTTGTTATGAAAAATGTGCATTATCTTTCAGCCTTCCATGAGTATGATACCATAGTAGCAACATTTAGATCCAAGTGGCAGCATAAGGAGAAGAAGCACCTTTTCAAGAGGCTTGGTCTCACACAAATACCAGATTTATGAGAGACTCTGGGATCTGTGGATATCAGCTAGTAGCAGTTTTAGAAACCCATTGGACATTCTGCTTTGGTAGAATGCCATGTTCTGTCTTGGTTCCGCTTCAAATGTTCAGATATAATTAAAATTTTAAGGCTTTCCTTAAATTTGTCTGAATCCTATGCTTAACTCTTTGTTAACCTGCACGCTATCTTAGCTGCAGAAAGGCTTAGCAGTAGCTTTCCTTTTGTTCCTCTTTTGCTGCCGTTATTTTCTTCCACTGATAGTGATTGTAGATCACACTTCTCTCTGCTCCCTATTAGTGCTCTCATAATGGCTCTCCTAAGTTTCTTTCAAGTGGTTTAGACAGTTCTGTTGTGACGGGAGATACCCCTGTTCCTTAGGACCTCCCCGCCTCCCATTCATTCTCTGTTACTGGAAATTCTAACAAAGGTCATAGAGAACTTGTTTGCTTGCTTGCTTGTTTGCTTGTGGTGTTTCTTCACACACACTGAAAAAAACACACCTTTAAAAAAAATCTGTACTTTTCACTAAAAAAATAGTTTTATTTTCCCCTTTTGACAAAATTGGAAAATGAAAAATGTAGTAATTTAGCTTTATTTGGAGGGGGGTTTCTTCTTGGTTTATCATTTTTTCTCCCCCCACTTTCTCTTCCTCTCCCCTACCCCCTGTTTGTCAGTGGCAAAAAAGGGGGATTAGTAGGACAGAAAAAATGAAGCATTTACTGAAAATTTTCAAATGCCTGAAAAATCATTCTTTTTCCATACTTGTGAAACAAAAATTAATTTGACATTTTCAAAATTTCTCATGTTTAAATTTTTCCATTTGTGACCAGTTCTCTAACCTGGGAGTTGCATCCCTCAGGGGATTCGTAAACAGTTTTGAGGGAGTCAGTCATGACAGTTCTCCCTTTCTTAATAGCTGGATGGGAATGGGGATTGCAAAACTTTTTTCTGTTGTAACATGGGGCCATGGCATGGAAAACCACTCCTCACACATTTATTTCTAGATTAATTTTTGTTTTCTTAAACAACAGATAAAATATACTGTGTAAGGATGAAATACAATATCATTATAAACTAAATTTATATCAATATATAACAGTATTTTTGTTTAAGATGTCTATCTGATTTGCATAAAACTATAAACACTCTAAAAATACAACCTTGCAAAATTCCACTCAGGATTTTTGTTGTTTTTGTTTTGTTTTGTTTTTTGTGGAGGATGAATGATAATAGTCGGGAGAATAGTTTTTGTGAATGGAGTAGTGAAGTTTTATGACAGTTTTGGAAGGATGAATATAAACCGCAATATTTTTACAAATTGAGATTGTATCAAATATAACCTTAAACGTACTGTAACATTTCAATGCCTCTCGTACTTTCATATATTGAAAGTTTGCACAAAAGGTCTGTCAAACTCAGGCCTAGTGTGGTTTAGTGGAGGGTTCTGGACTGGGAGTCAGGAGACCTCTAAGTTCTCTTCCCAACTTTGCCAATGAGCTGCTGCATGACATAGGACAAGTCACTTCACCTTGTGCCTCTATGTGTTTGTAGATCAGGATCGCGCTAAGGAACTGTTAGTGCATGGCAGCATGGTCCACAAAAACATTTAGAACATAAGAATGGCCATATTTGATCAGACCAATGGTCCATCTAGCCCAGTATCCTGTCTTCTGAGAGTGGCCAGTGCAGGTGCTTCAGAAGGAATGAACACAGTATGGCAACCTTCAAGTGATCCATTCCCTCTCCACTTACTGCATAGCACCTAGTGCAGGGGAGATTTACTTCCCAGCTTGGTGTGAATAAGTCACAGATGATAACTGTATAACACATAGAAACTTTATAGGGGAAAAGATCTGGATAAAGGTTGATCTGCTGTACCTCTCTCTGTATACTAGGCCATAGTTATTAGTTAGATTACTTCACCAGAGGTACTTAAAGAGATCTGGCCAGCTGGGCATCTTTACACTTTCAAGTGTACAATTTATTCTGTCAAGGTTTTAGTATATCACTTGGTTCTCAGCCTGGCTGTTCAGGTAGCTCCCTGCCAGAATTCAGCTTGATACTCGTTGCCAACCATTTTATATAGATGATCATGAATGAGGCTCTGTTTTAGGTCAGATCCTTTAATACAATCTTGACAGTAGGTCTATATTTAAGTTCTCTGTATTATTATGCTGGAGGATAAAACTTGCCCTCTGCAACCTACATGCCAGAGTATGTTTGCTTTTCCTCTTTGAACCATATGCCAAATGTTCAAAAGCCAACATGGTGTAACTCATTTTATCATGAATCTGCCAGTTGGCTGTAAGGTTTATCTGCAGTATCTGTATTGTGAATTTTCTGAAATGACATTTCTCTCTTTCAAAACAGCATGTTGTTGCTTCATCATCTCTTCTGAAGGCTTGATTCTGTCAGGCACTGGTCACTCTTGACTGCCTGATAAATTTAAGATCAATCCCTCCGTTTGTATAGCATGATTTTACCCAGTGCCTCTGTGTCATGGATTTTTCCCCTCTGCACTTCTCATAAGAAGTTCCACCAAAAAGAGACTTAGTAAGATATTTATCACTGGATTCTGCTGTCTCAGCCCTTTGCCAGAAATGGATATTACTGTACTGCCTTTGTATGTTTATCTTGGCAAAGACCAGAACTTTGTCTTGTGATGCAGATTTATTGCTGAATACATCTCAGTCACAGCAACAATATATTTCATGTGTAAAGTTTGTTATATATCATTGTATTTTTGCTCCAAAAATGTAGTTTGTTTTTCTAATAGCAAATTCTAGATTTTCTGAAAGAGTATTTTCTGGAAGAGTATTCTGAATCAGCACTGCAATGAAAGAAAAGGCAAGCAACTGTTACCCTTTTGCTACAGACATTTCCTCTGCTGAATGGCTACCAAAAAGAAAGAAAAAATACTTTGGCTATTGCCCAGTTGTGCCTCCTGAGCCCAATCCTGCAACCCTTATTTATGGGAGTAATACTTACTCCTGTAAAGAGTCCCATTGAAGTCAGTGGTACTGCTAACATGAATAAAGACTCAGGGGGTAAGTGTGTTAGTCTGTATCTACAAAAACAACAGGGAGTCTGGTGGTACCTTTAAGACTAACAGATTTATTTGGGCATAAGCTTTCGTGGGTAAAAATTTGAAAAAGTGGGTTTTTTACCCACAAAAGCTTATGCCCAAATAAATCTGTTAGTCTTTAAGGTGCCACCAGACTCCCTGTTGTCTTTATGAATAAAGACTATTTGTTTAAGGTGTGTAGAATCAGGCCCTTTACTTATAAATACAAGTACAGTCAATGGGGCTGAAAAGGATATTGACCCAACAGTTGATCCTTGTGTGGATATCTCAAGGATGGTCTTTTCATAATGAGTAATGGAATCCTGTTGTTATAAAGAATGATTTGGGCAACTCCCATTGGGATTATTGTACCCAAATAATTACTACATCCAGATCCATGACTAGACTCAGATACACCATACTTGTTGTTGACTTTGAGCACCTGGTAATATGCACTTACTACTGCCTTTTTATTTGAGGATCTTAGGTTACGTCTATACTGCAGATGGGAACCTGCCTCCGAGCCTGTGTATACAGACTGACGTTAGTTCTGCTTGAGCTAGCATTGAATAGCAGTGTGCGCATAGCAGCACAGGCAGCAGCTCGGGCTAACCACCAGAGCTCAGACTTAGGGGGTCAGATGGGCTTGGACTCAGGCAGCGAGCCTGAGCCACCAACTGTGCTGCAAAAATGTCCTTACTGCTATTTTTAGTCCACTAGCTCGAGCTAGTGTTAGTCTGTCTACCCAGATGACATCATCTGTGCCGTGCCCCCAGCTAGTCCTTCACGCCCATGCTCCAACTTTGGGAAACACTTGTGTAGATTTTCATCATGTGATGCTTCCTCACCTTTCTTACATGTTTAATGAGCAATGAAATACTTAACAGTGGTGATATTTAAGGTATCATCATTGGCATCTGAGTTAGGATAAAAAAGTATAGCGCAGTCCATCCCTCAGAACATGTTTCAGGCTCTCTGCAAACTCAGGTAGATATCTTTGCTTCAGTTACACTCAGGTCACATTTTGAAGGTTTCCTTCGCAACAGTAACAGGTAGAGACTTACTCTTCTAAAAAAATGAAAGATCAGACTCTGGAGAATAATTGATAGATCTGGTTGTGCCCTCCCAGAGGGGCATGTCTCCCATTTTGGAAAACACTTCAGTAGGGCAAACCACGTAGGAAACAACTCAGCCTAGTACATGAACCTATTTAGCTCTGAATAGACACTAAGAGCTGCTTTACTTTATGTCAGGGACTGCCCCTCTAGCTGACTGGCCCCACTGGCCATGTGAAAACTAGAAAAAAAGTTATGTTCTTAATTTTAGTGAATATGTATTAAAATCCTAGTGTAGACAAGTAAGTTGTAGGGGACCTGAAGTACACCTGGGATTTCACACAGGATTTTAATACGGGTTTATTACCATGTTAAAAAACATACCTTTTTATACTAAAAGAAAAGCCCACCTCAGCAAGGTCATGCAGATTGCTTAATACCACTGACTGAAATGAGCACAGCTCATATGCAGTGCAGAATCCAAGCTAGAAGTCACATATCAGTTAAAATAACTTGTAGAGTCCCCTGTTGAAGCCTCTAGAGTTGTAAGCAGTGCAGGCTGATTACAGCCAGTTTTATTTTTTATCCTCTTCCCCTTTTTTCTGAAAAACAAACAAACAGAACCACTAGGAAATTAAATTAAAAATAAATAACTTAAATGCAGTGTTGAGCTTGCAGGATTAAATGGGCAGAAGTCAGGAAATTCCAAAAGATAAGGTTGCATTGGCAATGGCAGCTCAGCCACGTTGCATACATGTAGCATTTTCCATTCAGCTTGCCCTTGTTAACTGTAACATAACTTTTTTTTTTTTAGCATACCATAAAATATGCAGAATATGTCATGGGGGTATGTGCACATTGCTGGATCAAAGCCACGCAGAACAGAAGTGCCAAGTCATATGTCAGTTGCTGGGCACAGCAGTAAATATACATGTGTTCCTAAAAAAATAAATAAATGCTTAAATTCTGAATAAATTACCAGTGTAAAAGGTACTGGTTTGCAGACCCTGGGCCAAATTCAGATCTCCTTTAGACTGGGGTAAATGTGATTTTATTGGAATAACTCCAGATTTACAACAAAGTAGATGAATTTAGCTCGATGTCATCCAAACTCACAATTTTAAAAAAGAATTTATTTTTTCATTCTGTTTCCCTTCCAAATACATATGTTATCCAACCAATGCCATTTGTGGAAGAGTGAGAACAGTGATTCTACTTACTACCAGGCAAAAAAAGCTTGAAGAACATCTCAAAAGAAATGGTAAATTCCAAAGTTAAAGTTTGCTCCCAACTTTATTTGTTTATAATTCTCATGAAATTGCTGCTTTAATGCACAAATTATTATTTCATAGAGCCTTCTCTCTTTGGATTTAGAGAGCTACGTGTGATTCCTTTTGTAATGTGAAATACTGACCACATGGGAATGAGTTTTCTCATTACACGCATGATTACGTCAACTGAAGGTCTCTCTGGTAATTTTGCTCCTTCTCTATACGACAAACATCAGTCTAATGCTATCGTTACATGTGTAAATTGAATTCAGTATCATTTCTCTATACAATCATCACACAGTTCCATTACAACCCCATTCTTAGAATTTGTATGCAAGAATGAGAGTTTTTTTGTCTTCTAAATGGAGTGTTTAATAAAGACCAGTATGCTCAGGGCTTTATATCAGAGGGAAAATTTGTAAACCAGAGAGCTTCATGATATAAAAACCCAAGCACAGAAACACACTGTTCAGAAAAAAATACAGTGAGCAAACAGTGATCTGCCTTTGCATGAGTGCATGGAATGGGAAGGTGTGCAAGGGCAGATCACAACAGCAGTCTCTGAGAATGCTCAGTTCTGCCTCCTTCCAGAGAACACATCACCCAAACAGGGGTGAGGCCATGCCCCATTCTCCACTACACTGGCCCATGGACCCAAGCTGGTGTACTGTTGGAAATAATATGCACCACTCCTGTGGATGGTGTACAGCGATAATTCCCCTCCCCCTGCACGCCCTGGGAGAGATTGTCTGCTCCATTAGGCTTTGTGCCTGATTATGCAATTATATAGGAGAACTTAGTGTGGATGGAAGGTGCTGACTTGACATCCATGGGGTCTGAAGTCTCCTCTTGACCAGCAGAACAAGCACAGCAAAGGCTGCCTCAGTACAAATTCCCCAAACCACCCTGTCCGTGCATCTCAGTGTGACGTGGAAGGACCGGTGTTGCTAGGGGTGACCAGGGGAGCCAAAGCTGTGAATCGGATTGCCAGTCCCCTCAGCTATCCAGTACTCACCATATCTGTAATATTTTCTATATCTTCGAGGGTTTTTTAACAACAGATGTATGCCCATTACATTTAGCTGCTGTATTTCCCTCTGCTAAATTGCACCACAAACTCAGTATATAATGTGTTAGTATCTTTTGCATCACACATTATTTGTTGTACATGTGATACACACTTTGCTTTGTCTCCTAAAATTCCAGCTAATGCTTAGTTAAAACACTTTACATGTTCAGACATATGTTTTCTGTTTAGCGTTTGTTTTGATTAGTAATTCATTTTATCTTTAAAAAAAGGAAAATCACTGTTTATAAAGTTGTATCCTGACATCAAAGGATCTTCTGACTTTGCCTGCCATACTGTTTAAGGTACAGTGGAGTGATTTTAAAACAAACAAATAAAAAAGCCTATTGGGATAATTGTTAAGGAAATCTCTAGTTTGTTGTTTGGGCAGCTGACAAAGTCAGTATGTAAATTCTGGCAGCCCTTTCCGACCAACAGAGTGGGGGCACAACCAGGGCCGGCTCGAGGTCCCAGCATGCCAAGCGCATGCTTGGGGCAGCATGCTGGGGTGGGGGCGCTCTGCCGGTTGCCGGGAGGGTGGCAGGTGGCTCTGGTGGACCTCCCGCAGGCATGCCTGCGGAGTGTCCGCTGGTCCCGCAACTCCGGTGGAGCATCCACAGGCACGCCTGCGGGAGGTCCACCGGAGCCGCGGGACCAGCGGACCCTCCGCAGGGACGCCTGCAGGAGCTCCACCGGAGCCATGGGACCGGTGAGCGGCAGAGTGCCCCCCGTGGCGTGCCGCCATGCTTGGGGCGGAGAAATGGCTAGAGCCGGCCCTGGGCACAACTGGTTCCATTTGGGAAAGATACGAAATAAAACTTACTTCAGAAACTCCTGTTATTCTGTTGGGAGGCCAGGGACAGATTAAGTGGAGGACTTGCCAGTTGAAAATAGTTGCAATTGCATTGTTAACCATGAATCAGATAACTCCAGTTCTTAATCATAGTAGATGTAAAATGCTTGATTGTTCTGGCTTGCTAGAGATGGATGGGGTGACAGTTTGTGCCCAGAATAATGCCACTGCGGGTATTTGTTGGAACACACTTTAACTTTTTTTGATGATCCTTTCTTAGAAATAATTTAAAATAATTATTAGATTACATTCCGTGCAAGTTAACGCATCCAATAAAATTTATATGGGCCCATTCTAGGGATTTTCTGATTACACCGTGGAGCGTTTTTTTAACATAGGTCATAGAAATCCATTTTAACTGTGAACCATGACACTTCTCTTGACATTTATTTGGCCACACTTGACATATTGGGATTTAAACCAGACCTATAGATTAAAAGAATTAGGGCCTGATCCTGAAAGGTGCTGTGTACCCTCAGCTCTCTGTGAAGTCAGTAAGAATTGGGGGCACACTGCACCTCTCAGCATGGAGCACTGGGTGGCTAATATGGGTACCCAAGGGTTGTCTTAACTAGCTCTCCAAGGCTCTGTGGTGTTGCTTGATTACAGTCAATCCCACAACTTTCAGATAAAGTAGAGTAAATGTAAATACTGATTTCTTTTTATGGGCTGGGCTACTTGTACAGATCCAAACAAAACCAAACCATTCATTCTTGCAGCTTCTGTAATAGCCTTCTCTTTTTGCCTCAAGTACTGCATTGGGGTAGTAAGATAAGCTTTCTTTCAAGATATATTTTCCAATATATTATATTATCTATGTGTAGAAGCAGTTTCTAGGCCTCTTTGCAGCTTACTAGGCTCCTCTGCTGACACACTCTGAATTCAGGTACTGGAATCTTACATAAAGATACAAACTGTGCTGGTTCATACTGGGAGGTGGCTCTAGTTACCTCCCAATCACCATGTAAAAAGAGTGGAGTGTCTTTCTGAGGCAGCCACAGCTGGAAACTTAAAATGAGTTTTGCTTTGTTATTTTAGTTACTGATAAAGCCATACCCCTGGAAAGGGGTGAATATATGTGTATACTGTGTTTGGAGCAGGGAGGGCGATGTATATGCTTTAACTGCTGTGGATGTGCTCTGGCATATCTGGGATAGTAACAGTAATTATTAATGATACTGTGCCATTTTATGTAGCCTCCACCCCAGCATTTCAAAGCACTTTACAAATATTAATAAACGTAACTTCACAGTATTAGACGGAACCATTCAGAAGTGTGGTCTTCTGTATTCTTTGCAGAAATTCTCACCTCGGATCAAGTTAGCAGATCTTGATTCAGCCATATGGTGTGTAGGCATCACCAATATGAACACAGTGTAGACACTTACCTAGGGCTTGTCTAGACAATGCCATAGTCCACATTAGAGGGGGGTAAATTCTAGTGTAGGCAAGTGTGTTGTATACTAACTGGCCCATGTGGACCCTGCTGGCTTGCACTAAAAGTTCCCTAGTACACGTTAATGTAGCCCTGTTTCAAACAGAACTCTGCAAGTAGGCTGCAAGAGGTAACTGCTCTAAGACATGTGATAGTGCATACATTGATATGATTTATACATGGTTTTATTTTTAAAAAATTTGCCAAAGAATGCTGCTTCTCTGGAAGCTCAATACATGACCAGATTTCTTGGTGAGGAGAAAAAGAGTGATTTACATGCATCTGGAAGAGATGGGGAATTAGTCTGTCCCATCAGGTTATTAATAATACACCTGTAATGGATGCCAAAAAAAACCCTGGCTGTATTTTCTGCAACAAACAGAAAACAGGCTAAACTGCTTTTAGATAGCAAGTAAGAATGATTTACTGTTAAATATTAAGTGCTTAACCATGTAATGGTGAACTTCTGTTGTCATGTGGCTCACAGATGTCCCTGTTAAGGGTCCAATCCAAGTCCCAATGGTGTCATCAGGAGTTGGATTGGGTCCTAAATACCCTGAGAAGAAAAAAATACTGGCACCAAATCCACAGAGAAAAAGGAATGAGATAATGACTAAATATTGGGGTGGGGGAAAAGAGTGTTTACAGGATGTTTGTGTTTTCTAAACACATGGCACTTTTGAATGAGTTTGGGGCCCAGTCCTGAAGTCCTAATTCATACAGAACTTCTGGTCAGTCAGTGGGAGGTTGAGTATAAGATAGCAGAACTGGACTCTTAGCATTCATGCCCTTGAAGAGCTACATGTCACAGTAAATATGTTGCTGCACGTTTATTCTTCTAACTGTGTTATTTCATGATGGACCTGAAACAGTGTCAACTATGTGCCTGATTGCATGGCGTGCTCTTTGCTAAAGGCTCATACAGAATAATTTGCTTTTTCTTTCCAACAGGTCTCCTGCATTTTAAAACATGCTGGCAAAAGGAAGTCAGAATGTTGCCTGATTGTAAATTGTTCTTTATTTATCATAATTCCAGTATGGATTAGTACTGAATATAGATGTTTCCCGCTAGGCAAAATTCTGGCTTATTTGTAAGAGCTAGTCAAATCCTGCAAGCTTTATGCAGTTGTTTCTCAGTACTGAAGTCCAGTTGCCTGAGTCAGGTGCAGAGCTTATCATTTTGGTTTAGTAGTGGATAGAGGATGATTACAGTTCTGATGCTCAGTAAATCCCCTTTCTCCCCTTAGTGAAAATATGTAACTCTCTTACAGTAAGGAAAAATGTACATTATAAATCCGTGCATGATCTGTCCTCAGAGGGTGAGATCCTGCAGGATGCTGACTCTCTTCTTCTTCTCCTGTTGTCTTTAATGGGAGCTGAAAGCACCCTGCACCTCACTGGATCAACAGTCACTCATTCTGGATTAGTAGTAAATACATCCTGAGCACAAATTTATAGGATGCTCCTACTGAAGGCAATGAGAGTCTGGCCATTGATTTGGAGCCCAGTCCTGATAGATGCTGAGCATCTCCTGCTCCTGTTGACTACATCAGAAGTTGCAGGTGCTCATTATCTCTGTCAGTATCAGGTCCTTCGTTCACCAGAACTCACCTGCTTCCCCATGACAGTGAGTATCCACAAAGAAGGGTCTCCTGGGTGTTCAATTTTATAGATTTATAGGGGCCAGTGTGACCCTCTCATCTGACCTCCAGCATAATACAGGCTATAGAATTTCACCATGTGATTCCTGCACAAACCCATAACTTCTGGTTGCACTAGAGCACACCATTTGGAAAGGCATCCGGTCTTGATTTGTGTGTGTGTGTGTAATGACTATGTCTCTATATTATTTTCCCTTTTAAAATTATATATATTATAGAGACATAGTCTAAAGAACTGTAATAAATTGAAATAATAATGGCAGGCTCTGACTAATGGGCAACAATCCACCTGAGCTTTCCCCCAATGAAAGCACTCTGGCTCTCCAGTCAAATACTTTCTCCCATCTTCCCAGTCTCAAGACAGACTTATTCTCAACTCCCCTATCCTGAACTCCATGACAGCCTTCCTCTGGGTTATAACCAAGTGTTAGTGCCAATTATACATAGGCTTGACAACTAGGGAGAATATGGAGCCATGCTATGTCCCACGTCCTGCTGACTGGATGAGCCATCCTTTTCCACTGGCACTCAAAATCATAAACAAAACCTCACTTGCTCTGCCCTGCAGAACCTCTATCTGTGGCCTACATGACCAATAGCACCGATAGTTTCTTCTGTGTATTGGGTGAAGTCACAGATGTAGTATCAAACTTCCCAGAAGGAAGTGATGCTTAAAAATAGAGAGAGCCATGAGCCTCCACTTCTGTCCTCACTGTGTCTGGCATCAATAAGGTCTAGCTCTGCCTCTTCTCTTCTATCCAGCCATCTCCCTGTTCTTTTTACTATGCATGTGGCTTTAGGACAGCACTGCATCTTGCCTTAAAAGCTCCATGGGCATTGACCAGACAGTAGCAGAATTATTTTGGGGGAGTTCTGTGGCCTATATTATACAGGAGGTCAGACTAGATGTTTGCAATGGCCTTAGAATCTATGAAAGCCATGTTTACAACAAATTGCTGGCTACAGCCTCTCTAGCCCTCTCCAATGCATTGAAAGCAGGAGGTGGGAACATCATGTGAGGGACTACAGTGCAGCTCCCCAAAGGTCACTTCTGCACTTTGGTGGCCAGAAGAGGTGTAGAGAACAGCGAGAGAGGATTTTCAAGGCTGCTGCTGGCACTGGGCTCTTTGTGAGTGCAGGATATGTCCTCCAAGCATTAACTATAAATTTGCTACTATGTTTAAAGCTTCCATTCTTTCCTAGAGAGTAAAAGAGCATATTCCTACTGTAGAGTCTTTTTCGGTTTGAAAATGTGAAGTCGCTTCTAAATTTGATCTTTCTTTATGATGGGAAGTTGCCTAAAACATTTTCATTCTAAAGCTACACCATTTTCTTTGATAATAAAAATGAAATGAGCTTCCCTTTTAAGTTGTACCTTTACTCTTGACTTCCTCTCTTCTTTCTCCAGTCATCATTTCTTGTATAGTGTTCTCTTTGATTATCTGCCATTGAACATTTAGAGAGAACAAAATGGTGAGTCAGGAAGGTAGTTATATTAGGGAGAAAAGTCTCATATGAATCCTATTTATTTTTCAGAGGAATACATCTCATTTTGTCAAACTTGACATACACCTCTACCCCACTATAACATGGTCATGGAGAGCCAAAAATCCCTACCACGTTATAGCTGAAACCCCGTTATATTGGGGTAGGGGCAGCAGGGCTCCAGTGGTGATTTAAAGGGCCCTGGACTCCCTGCAGCAGCCAGAGTGCTGGACCCTTTAAATCACCGGCAAGTCCCGCTGCTGCAGCCCCGGAGTAGCGGGGGCAGGGCCCTGGTGGTGATTTAAAGAGCTCTGGGCTCCAGCCGCTGTGGGGAGCCCCAGGCCCTTTAAACTGCTGGTGGAGCCCCGCTGCCACAGCCCCGGGGTAGGGGCGGCAGGGCTCCAGTGGTGATTTATAGGGCCCTGGACTCCCTGCAGCAGCCAGAGTGCTGGACCCTTTAAATCACCGGCAAGTCCCGCTGCTGCAGCCCCGGAGTAGCGGGGGCAGGGCCCTGGCGGTGATTTAAAGAGCTCTGGGCTCCAGCCGCTGCAGTGGAGCCCTGCTGCTGCAGACCCAGGATAGGGGTGGCAGGGCTCCAGCGAGTTTTAAAGGGCCCGGGGGTCCCCGCAGCAGCCGGAGTCCCGGGCCCTTTAAATCACTGGCGAGCCCTGCTGCTGCAGCCCCAGGGTAGTGGCAGCAGGGCTCAAATGGTGATTTAAAGAGCTCCATGCTCCAGCCACTGCGAGGAGCCTGGGCCCTTTAAAGTGCTGCCTGAGCCCTACTGTCGCAGCCCTGAGGTAGTGGCGGCAGGGTCCCCGCAGTGATTTAAAGGGCCTAGGGCTCTCCGCAGCAGCCGGAGCCCTGGATCCTTTAAAGTGCCGCCAGAGCCCTGCTGCTACTTAGCTATACACGAACCCGTGTTATATTGGGTCACGTTATAGTGGGGTGGAGGTGTATGTGGTATCGTTCAGGGAGAAAATTTTTGCAATATCCATAAAACTTTACTTTTGTGCAAACTTTAAATATGGTATCTAGCTTTTTGGTTTAAAATCACGTTCACCATTTTAGAGCGACGCGAGTCCAGAAGATAAGGAGATTCGTGACTTTGAATTATTTTTGTACTAGTCCTCTAATTTACAAATAGCCCACTTCTGTGAGAAACCTCAAGGGACAAGAGTTGAAATTCTGACTTGAATCACTTCATGAATCCTGTGCACTCATGAGTGCTCCTTGAGAACAAGCACATGAGATTATTTGTAACTTTCTAACCCAAACCATTCCTGAAATACAATAGGAAAAAGACAGTGAGAACAATTGGCCGATTAGACAGACCCATTCATTTTTCTAAGTCAAGGAACTTGTCTGATGGCTTGTTGGATTTATTTTGAATTTTTCACAAACATTCTCCTGATCTTAGAGTAAGCAATATTTAGACTGAGAGGAGCCTTCCTCCCCTTCTCCCCCCCACAGATTTAGGGTTAGGAGGGAGAGGGAATCAAAACTGGGGCTTAGAATATAAAATGTCTTACAACCATGACTACAGAACCATTGATATGACTCTGGGGCTATGTCTACATTGGACGCCACTAGTGGTGCCGTGTAGCTACTCACTGCAGTGACAAACAATACTGTGGTGTGTAGCTACAAGTGGCAATAAAAGGCTCTGGCAGGGAGAAAGCAACAGAGAAAGGCTGGGCAGCAGGGAGCTGCCAGAGTCTTTCCCCGCTGCCTCTCCACTGCTTGAGCCTTTCGCCGCTGCCAAAGTCTGTCCTGCGGTGGGAAAGACTCCAGCAGTGGGTCGCTGCACTGCTAAAAATAGTAGTATAAACGGGGGAGGCACTGCTTGGGCACGTTGAGCACCATGAAGGCTATATACCCTGGGGGTTCAGGCGTGTCTGTACACATGTAAGCAATGGCCCACATTCTGCACTGCTATTTATACCTCTACTAGGGGCTGTGCAGTGTATGTACTGTACGCTCATTGAAAGGAGTGTGCAGTGTAGACATACCCAAATCCTCCAACATGCAGTGCCTGTAATTGTGCACTATTACCCTCTGTGTAAGACGAGTACTAAAATAACCAGCACAGTACATGCCAATCAGTAGAATGGCAAAGAGAAGTTACATATGCTGACTGTGAATCTCTAGTCCAGTAAACCTTTAGGTATGTCTGTTTGGACTCAGATTGTGCCAGGGCTCCATTCAGGCACTCAAATGAGGAAGAGGACACGAGGAACCTTCTCCATTCTCCCCACCTCCATCCATGTTCCTTGAGTGGAGGCCTGGACTATTCCCTCCCAGCACCAAAGTGGCAGAGGGGAGGTGGGGCCATAGCATTTGCCCCCTCTCATACACCTCCCAGAGCTTTCTGGAGGCACAAAGTGGAGCATTCTGCACCCTTCTCAGGGCTACAGAAATAGGCACACTCCCCTTGTGGGCCTGGAGTCTCTGTGTGGCTCCCCTAATACTCAGTGCCTACCATGCACAATTGACTCCTGAAGAGCTTTATTACACTGTAACAAGCTTAACGACTTTCATATTTCCTCAGTGAAGCATCGGACTCTGAAGCATTCCACTCCTCCACTAGACTTTGAATGTAATTGTGATCTAAGATTCAGCTAACCATGCAAAGTATGTGTTTAGATTGTAAAAGACCCTTCCAATTTAACCTGCAGAAAATCTTTGCAGGGGCAGTAACTCAGTGAGAACCATGCTATTTTGTTTGCTGGAGAAATTAACTTTGCATCCTGCTTTGAAAGAAAAACTGCGGCTTAGGTGGGACTCATGTCCTACTGTAGCACTCCTACAGGGCTCTCTGGGGCCTTTGTGAAAAATGGATTGTTTCCTGTGTATAAAAAGGGTGGAATATGAGAACAGTCGTATATTCCCATTCTGTAATAAAGAGTGAGTATTACGTATTATCAAAGGAAAAATGAGTCCAGGAAGACACAGCTAGATTTGTGAAAGGCTGTCTGCCCTTCAGGAAGTTCGAGAATTAAGGGCTAATTAAGAGGCCAGTGTAGCAGAATGTGCTATCTCTGCTGAAATGGCTGTTCCAGAGCAAGTCATGACAAGGGTATGAGTGTCTGACTCAAGTGGTGATCGGACCAGTATAATCACAGTACAATCAAAGATGTCTGGAGTGTGGGCAATGAAGTTCCAAATTCTAGCCCAGGACTGCCCTCCCCCTCTAACTGCAGGGGAAGGATGAAGCTGATGAAGTACAGGTTTTTATTAACAGTGCAGGAAATCAATTTCAATTTATCCGTGAATGGGTGTACAAGTACAGACAAATTGTGGTTGCGTACATTTGATTTTGAGAAACTTCTTGTGTACATTTATATGCAAATTGGGAAGAGCTGTGGGCTCTTGGCAAACTGCCAACGTGGCTCTCAGCAAACTGCCAACGTGGCTCTCAGTTTAGGCACTGTGTGTGTCTGCATAAGGGGTTGGATGGCAAGTGCAATCAGGTTTTGAGATTTGCTCAAGAAAAACCCACCTGTGACAAGACAGCCAGAACAGTAAGCAGAAATAGTATAACTTATAATTCTTCTTGTAGTTTACAACTGTTGTAGAAGATACAGCCAACTGGATTATCTAGAAAACGAGAGAGAAACTGGAGCCATTCAGTTTGGTGAGACACCTGATTTTTTTCTCACTAACCACCTTACAGTTTACATAATGTTATAGAAAACTAATCTCTGAGACTCTTGACTCCACATTCACGTCATCCTCTACTGCTAATTACTTACTGTCATCTATTTTTTACAAAGCTATGAATTTAGAGACTGATTTTCAGACATGCTGAACACCTGCTATGTCTGCCGACTTCTGTTGTAGATGGTGCTCAGCACATCTGATAATAAGAACTCAGGGTATGTCTATGCTAGGAAAGTCCATCATGTTAGAAAACATGTTAGTTAACGCAATATTGAACATGACTTAAACATGATTGTCCTTGTCCACACTATGGGTTAAGTATGTTGGCTGGTCGTGCTTAGCCATAAGTTTGGTTGGTGGTGGGGGGACCGTACAGTTAACCGAGGCCAGTTGACATGTTTTAAAATACAATTATCCTTGTCCACACTAAGGGCGAAGCATAAAATTGTCAAAAGCCCCTACATTCTGTATTCAGAAGTGACCCATAGCACCTAATTGCCTCAAGCCACCATTGAGAATGGCACTTAGGCTCCTAAATCACTTTTGAAATTTGTACCTTAAGTCACGTTTAAAATAAGTCAGTTAGCAAGTGTTCTAACATGATGTATTTTCCTAGTGTATACATACCCTTAGTGTCTGCACAGAGCCTGAATTTGCATGCACAAGTGCATAGGATGATTGCTGGTCTAATCATCCCATTAACTCCTACAAATGAGAGATGTAGGAATGTTGTATGGCCCTTGATATGTCAATGTGATAAACAAGTAGCCCAATGAGAGAGAAATCTGCTAATAACAACAATTCCTTTATTATTATCTCTATCCTACTGCCATGCCGTTTATTTTTCATTTTACTGACCCATTAGACCATCAGTGTTGTCCTGATGTTTTCCAACATCAAACACCCACATCTTGAATACCGCATGCAGATCTGGTCGCCTCATCTCAAAAAAGATATATTGGAATTGGAAAAGGTTCAGAAAAGGACAACAAAAATGATTAGGGGTATGGAATAGCTTCCATATGGGGAGAGATTAAGAAGACTGGGACTTTTCAACTTGGAAAAGAGATAACTAAGGGGGGATATGATAGAGGTCTATAAAATCATGACTGATGTGGAGAAAGTAAATAAAGAAGTGTTATTTACTCCTTCTCCTAACACAAGAACAAGGAGTCCTCAAATGAAATTAATAGGCAGCTGGTTTAAAACAAACAAAAGAAAGTATTTCTTCACACAATGTGCAGCCAATGTGTGGAACTCTTTGCCAGAGGATGTTGTGAAGGCTGGGACTATAAGAGGGTTTAAAAAAAGAACTAGATAAATTCGTGGAGAATAGGTCCATCAGTGGCTCTTAGCCAGGATGTGCAGTGATGGTGTCCCTAACCTCTCTTTGCCAGAAGCTGGGAATGGGCAAAAGGGGATGGATCACTTGATGATTGCCTATTTTGTTTGTTCCCTCTGGGGCGACTGGCATGAGCCACTGTTGGAAGACAGGATACTGGGCTAGATGGACTTCTGGTGTGGCCCAGTATGGCCGATCTTATGTTCTTAAATGATGTTCTACCACAGGTGCCATTGCTGACTGTGAAAAATCCATTAATGCAGCCCTCAGTCATTGGACTCCGATTGCTGAGGCAGATGCAGGAAATGTAAATGTCTGCTCCAAGCTTTTATATACAAAGGCAACATTAAACCCAATCCCTGAACTGAGGGTGTTGTGCCTGCTCACTGCCCTACCAGGAGCTCCAGGAAGCATTGTGCCTTCTGGAGCTTCCAAGGATTACAGTCGCTGTATCACCCTTAAACAGGGTGCAGCATGTACATCCCCACAGTTGTAGCCCTGCATCCTCTGCTCCTTTGGCAGTGCTAATGTTGCCAGCCCTGAGCTCTCTCTGCACTCTTGTAATAGCAGGCAGACACTACATAGGTTAATGTGGAGAAGCTCTTTGATCCCTTTCCACCTTGTGTGCTTATGCAAGAACTGGCCACAACCTGGCCCTAAGCTTTTAAATCCTAAGAGACATGTTCTATAAAAAAGAAGTCCCTTTTTTCCCTTTCTTTTTTTTTTTTTTTTTTTTTTGGTGGGTGTGGAGGCAACTACCAGCTTAAACAGTTCCAGTCACTTTTCAAACCACAACTCCACCAGGAAAAATCATCTTTTAATATTGCGGATTTCAGTCAGACTCACCTAAGTGATCAGATCTGTCACTCTCCCCAGTGTAAATGTGCAACAGCAGGACATAATGCTAGAATCACCTTTACATCTGTTTAGCTTAGGCATTTTGTGATATGCCCATTGCCACAACATCTGTGTGCCATGTATACAAATTAGAAAGAAGCATTTCCATCCAAAGTGACAGTAATCTCCATCTGTCCGTTATGTATGCTATTTTCTTCATAGGAGTGGCACAAGTCTGTGATATGATCCAGAATTCTTATTAAGTAGTAGAGTTCTGGTTAAGTTAAGTACAATTGATGGGACACGTTATTTTGCTACAGATATGATTCACAGTTGTCACCATGATGCACATCACAATTACTTAGCATTTCACTGCTGCAGCAGGGATAGTACACAGATCTTCCTTCTCCAAAAGCACAGGTCCATGCTGCTTGAGCTAAGGGATGATCTCCATTAATTTTTAGCAGTACAGGGTTTGTGATGCTCAGGGAATGTCTACAAAGGAGCTGAGAGGTGTAATGCCCAGCTTGAGTAGTCATGCATGGGCTAGCACTGCTCGAACCAGTGTCGCCATGGCAACATGGGCAGTTGATCTGGCTAACCTCCTGGGTACAATCCTGTCCACCCCCCCCCCCCCCCCGGGATGTACTTTGGTGGCTAGCCCGAGCCGCCCCCTATGCCATCAAAGACACACTGCTATTTTAGGAACTAGCTTGAGCAGAGCCAGCCCATATACATGTAGCCAAGATGGGAATCGCACCTCCCAGCTGCTATGTAGATGTATGGTCAGTTGCACAGTTCTGATTCCATCCAGTGGAGGCAGTGGTACATATCTTGTAATTTCATCACAGTGTTCTATTTAATGTTAAACAACCTTCAGTTTATGGTGGGTTTGTTAAGTTGTCGTCATGGTAAAGCTGCATGAAAAATCTTGTCCTTTTCTATATTTTGTGTGTGTATAGGATAGAAATTGAAGTGACAAGGCATTTCACTTATTTATAGATCACATCACTGTGAAACCTAGGCACAGGCAGTTTGCAAAGCACCCATCACCATAGCACAGCAGCTAGTAGGAACAATTTTGAAACTACATTGATTTGTATTTTTTTTTATTGTATGTATTCTTTCCCACTTGGTGTCATTTCTGTTCATTTGAGTTGTTAGCTCCATACCCATTGCCTTACGGTGAAACCAGAAGTAATTAGGCTCATATTATATTGCCGCAGTCCTCGCCCTGTCCCTTTTTTCCTAAGTCTTTGAGTTTCTGTGAAGGTCTATCACGGTTTGCAGCTGAACGACATGCTGAATTTATATTCTGAGCTCATCCAGTACTTTGTGCAAGATGATCCTTTGAGGAAGATAGAAAAGGGCAGCTATTTAGAGGGAGAGAAAATGAATTTGATCAAGCTATAAAGTAAAATGCAGTAAAGGTTTATTTCTGTAACCACAAAAATTTGAAAGTGACTAGAGCCCAATATTTTTATCTCTTTGGAGAATATATTTGTTTAAACATATCAAGGATTTCTTTCTGCTAATCAGTGTCTGAAACCAGCCCATCTATTTCTGTCCTGTATGTATGAGAATGTGAGCTGAAATCTGTAGCAAACCAGATTAACTGTGAGTACATGATTCCAATGGGGTTTATAGGTTTTTAATATTTTAAGGGTCACAGAGGCGAAAAATAGTTTAATAACAGTCTTCAAGGCTGATACATTGACTTGGAACTCAATGCATCTGGGTTCACATCCCCTCTCTGTCACAGACTTTGTGTGTAACCCGTGTGCTCTTCCAGTACATATTCAGCTCTTGTCAAGTCTCCGCGTGTTGAATGAGTTATAAATCCAGTTTTTTCCTTTTTTCTGCTGTCTAAATTGCAACTAGAATGTGATTCCCAGCATAAGTAGATAGACTCACGCTAGCTCTGCTCGAGCTGGAATGCTAAAAATAGCAATGTGGACATTGTAGCACCAGCAGCAGCTTGATCTGGTCACCTGAGCTAAGACCCAGAGGGTTAAGCAGACTTTGACTCAGGCAGCTAGCCTGAGCCTCTGTTCATGCAGCATCATCCACAATGCTATTTTGAGCATGCTAGCTCGAGCAGTACTAGTGAGAGTGAGTCTGTCTGCTCTGGGAATTACTCCTCCTAACAGACATACCCTGAAAGGTCCACATGAGTTTTTATGAGCTTCTGCATCATGACAGCTGGGCAGGTCTTTTAGTGTATTTCACTTCATGAGCAATATGGTGCTCTCAGATGGGAGATTTAGACACACATTTTCTACTCCAGTCTCTGTGCATTTTCTACCCCATGGAAGGGATGATGTCCCTCTTTCAGTTAATCAAGCCACCATCCTTCATCTCATCCAAATCCCTCCTGAACATCCACTCCATGCACAGTCCCCACAGGAAGATCTTATAATGTCTTCAGTAAAATCAGAACTCTTTTTATTTCTGAGTCTGGGTTCCTGTCTTAGAATCATAGAAATGTTGGGCTGAGAGGGATCTCAAGAGGTCATCTAGTGCATCCCCCACACTGAGGCAAGACTTCTTAGCAGGGACTGGCTTTACGTTTATGTTGCACTGCTGAGGCTGAGAAGTGTGCTCAGGTGAAGAGTCTGTCATGAGCAGAAGAGCAGTCTTGTGGCCAAGGCACTGAACTGAGACTCTGAAGCTCTGGGTTCAGTTCCTGGCTTAGCCTCCCATAGACTTTGTGGACCAGGTCCTCATCTGGTAGAAATGAGTGTAGCTCTGCTGAAATCAATGGATTCTATCAATATATGACTTTGGCTAAATCACTTAAACCAAGATTTTAAAAAGTGAGTAGTGGTTTGAGTGCCCACACCTTAGAAGCATTTATTTTCACAGGGTGGATGCTCAGCACTTTCTGAAAATCAGATTTTTTCCAAAAACATTAGTCTGAAAACCTTGGATATAATCTCTCTGTACCTCAGTTCCCCATTGGTACAATGAGAATAAGAATACTTATCTACCTCACAGGGTTCCCATGAGGGTATGTTCTATAATTATAGGTTGCTATGGTGCTGGGGGCCATGTAAGTAGGTAAATAAATAATAGGAAGTAGGGAACAGTGAATATTGGAGGCAAGCTCTACCTCACATATTTAAGATGAGTATATTGCTTTATTTCAGAATGGTTTTGGGGTGATTTTTTAGTTGAATGTCACTCTAAAAAAGAATCTCAAGTAGGTAAAAATTCTGCTCTCGGATCTTCATCGTGGTGGTTTCTTGGCTACAGTGTTCTCCCTCCATTTCAGATTCTCATTAATATCACTAAAAAGAACAGGAGTACTTGTGGCACCTTAGAGACTAACAAATTTATTTGAGCATAAGGTTTTGTGAGCTAAAACCCACTGCATCGGATGCATGCAGTGGAAAATACAGTAGGAAGATATATATACACAGAGGACTTGAAAAAATGGGTGTTGCCATACTAACTATAACAAGAGTAATCAATTAAGATGGGCTATTATTAGCAGGAGAAAAAAAAACTTTTGTAGTGATAATCAGGATGGCCCATTTCCAACAGTTGACAAGAAGGTGTGAATAATAGTAGGGGAAAAATTAGCATGGAGAAGTAGGTTTTACTTTGTGTAATGATCCATCCACTCCCAGTCTTTATTCAAGCCTAATTTAATGGTGTCCAGTTTGCAAATTAATTTCAATTCTGTAGTTTTTCATTGGAGTCTGTTTTTTGAAGTTTTTTTGTTACAGTATTGCAACTCTGAGGTCTGTAATTGAGTGACCAGGGAAGTGTCCTCCGACTGGTTTTTGAATGTTATAATTCTTGACGTCTGATTTATGTCCATTTATTCTTTTGCATAGAGACTGTCCAGTTTGGCCAATGTACATGGCAGAGAGGCATTGCTGGCACATGATGGCATATATCACATTGGTAAATGTGCAGGTGATCAAGCCTCTGATAGTGTGGCTGATGTGATTAGATCCTATGATGGTGTCCCTTGAATAGATATATAGACAGAGTTGGCAACAGGCTTTGTTGCAAGGATAGGTTCCTGGGTTAGTGTTTTTGGTGTGTAGTTGCTGGTGAGTATTTGCTTCAGGTTGGGGGGCTGTCTGTAAGCGAGGACTGGCCTGTCTCCCAAGATCTGTGAGAGTGAGGGATCGTCCTTCAGGATAGGTTGTAGATCCTTGATGATGGAGAGGTTTTAGTTGGAGGCTGAAGGTGATGGCTAGTGGCGTTCTTTTACTTTCTTTGTTGGGCCTGTCCTGTAGTAGGTGACTTCTGGGTACTCTTCTGGCTCTGTCAATCTGTTTCTTCACTTCAGCAGATGGGTATTGTAGTTGTAAGAATGCTTGATAGAGATCTTATAGGTATTTGTCTCTGTCTGAGGGGTTGGAGCAAATGCGGTCGTATCTTAGAGCTTGGCCGTAGACAATGGATTGTGTGGTGTGGTCTGGATGAAAGCTGGAGGCATGTAATAGGTAAGTATAGTGGTCAGTAAGTTTCCAGTATAGGATGGTGTTTATGTGACCATCACTTAGCACTATAGTGTCCTGGAAATGGATCTCTTGTGTGGACTGGTCCAGGCTGAGGTTGATGGTGGGATGGAAATTGTTGAAATCATGGTGGAATTCCTCAAGAGCTTCTTTTCCATGGGTCCAGATGATGAAGATGTCATCAGTATAGCGTGAGTAGGGGCATAGGGGATGAGAGCCGAGGAAGTGTTTTTCTATGTCAGCCATAAAAATTTTGGCATACTGCGGGGCCGTGTGGGTACCCATAGCAGTGAGTTTTGCACACAGTTCAGAAAAGCACTAATGCACATATTTGAATTCATCCCTATGTGGAAAATTACTTAAGCATTTATTTATATCCCATAGAATTCAGTAGAACTTCAGCATGATTTTAAGCAATTTGCTGACTTGGGGCCATAGAGAGAAAAGCATGTCAGAGTTCCACTATGTGGATTTGGGAGAAGAAGTCTGAACTAAAGGTGGCCATTTGGCTTGAACAAGAAAAATACAGTATGTGTAATTCTATGACCACTTATAAACACACAGCTATTGTTGGCTGATCTCTTGTGCAGTTTTCCACATTAACAGTGAGGAACTACACTAGTTTTGAAACAGAAGAGCCTGTGTTTATAAGAAGGCCAGATAGATAAAGTCCTTCCTAAACTAACGTACGTTAAAAATTAAAGTTGTGCGATTACCTCAGGAAATGAAACAACAAAAAAAGCTGAAGCTGGGTGAAAAACTGAGTTCAGTTTTGTTTAGAACTTTGATGAGTCACTTCCTTATCAGTATCTCTATTCTTCCTGGCAACGTTTTATTTTTGACTCTAAATGCTGTATTAAATGAAAAATTACACTAGGGTTGTGTGACGCAAGAAACACAATAAGCACATCTCCTGTCGGATTTAAGTGATCGCACTTATGTCAAAATAGGAACTTGAACTGGGGTTTCACAAACACTTTATTAGGAAGTCACAAAGGTTAATGACATACTTAGTTCTTTAAGATGAGCTTTATATTTAGAATGTATACTGAGAATTTGCTCCATTGTTATTCATGGTCCCTCTTATTTCCTTTCTATGGACAGTGGTACAGATGGGTTTTTGTTCTTGGCAAGAAAGTATCACCGATGCTTGTGTGAATGTATTGTTGCCCAAGAATTTGCACCATAAGTGCTCAATTTGGGCATCTTCAAATCTCTTAGTGGGTCTGTTGTTGTAAGATCATCCAGTTGGGGAATAAAAACAATGCCATGTGCCACACATAACCAATTCACACAGTGCAAACATCAAATCGTGAATATCAAATGTGTTCACATATACTCGCATTGAAAAATTTGCAAGCAATCTGTAGGTTGAAGAAAAGATTCATTGAACAATTGTGATGAGTGAACTTATTTGTAGAAATACAGAAAGTCAAACTGCCAAACTGGGAGCTGCACCTCTCTTCTTGCAGAGTTCTCAGAGGGTTTGTGATTTAGAAGGCACAGTCCCTCCCTGACATTCAGAGGGAGCTGGATGCTGTACCATCCCTTTGGATTGTGCCACTTGTTCATCCCAGTGCACCAAGCCAGCTGTGCAGTACAGTGCAAAGGAGGTATAGCCATAGAAGGAATAGGAAGAAGCGCTTCCAAGAGTGTATGGACTGTGATTTGTCCCCCGCCCCAATGCAGGGTGCACAAGGGGCTAGAGGGAGGAAACATTCCTTGCACCTTCCCTCCAGCCAGCTCAGTGTGCTTGCACACAGTTTGAGAACAGGGAGATGGAATGAATAAATCATTCCTTGTTCACTCAGCTCTGGATGTGAGGGAGGAGGCTATTGTTCGGTCCCCGATAGCGAGGACCCCCCCCCCGACAAACTGCCATGGACGCAGTTCTGCTCTCAGGTCTGCTGTCCCACATTGCTCTCTCACTTTTTCATGGTTGAGACCTCTGCCCATCTAAGGAGAGCAGCAAACAGTCAAGAACTGCTGTGTGGCTATGGGAGCAGAATCTTATCCAAAGTAAATTGCTTGTCATGTGTGTGTCTTGTTTTTTCAAGTTTGTTAGTGTGAGAAAGTCCACGTACGAAGTAACCACAGAGAGCTGTTTCTGTTCAGCCAAAATTGTTGGGTCCATTGAGGCGAGCAACATGGCTTTGTTGTGTTCTGAATCTAACCACAGATCTCGTCTGAAGCCTGCCGCGCCAGGGCTGCGCAGCTCAGAAGTGGCTAAACCATAGACACAAACTCATAGCAGGGCTGATGAAGTGGTTTTACTACACGCTGAAGCCTGTTGTCCTGTCTGCCAGGACAGTTAGTTGTGAATGAAGACTTATACTACAAACTGCTTAGAATATTATCACAGTTCAAAAATAGTACTTGCCGGATTTAAGAGGAATTTGTGTGTATCGAGGGTCACAGCAGCAGTTTGAGCCCAATGAGAAAATGTGAATTACTGGTACAGGTTCTTACTAGAAGGTGGGGAGCCTGAGCTGCTGCTGAGACTCTGCAGAGCACTGGAACTGTGTTCTTCTGTTTGGTGAAATTTACCCATCACCACCTACTCTCTGAGTTATTTGGGGATTAAGTGGGAGGTGAGTAGGTAAAGTTCCACCTCCTCCCACCCTCACATACCTCCTTAGGGCTGCAGTGCAGCCCTTCTTTGGCTTTTATTACAGCGTAAGGCCATGAATCAAAGCTCATTGAAGTCCGTGGGAGTCTTTCCATTGAATTCAGTGGGCATTGGATCCCTAGCTTGAAGTAATAGCTGCTTCCCTTCTGCACCTCTTTTTGTGGGCCTCTGATGGATCCTTAGCTCCTCCTCTGTCCTGCCCCAAACTGCCCCCTCCAAGGCTTGCAGGGGGTGCAAAGACTCCCTAGTATAGCCTGCCTGCCTACCCCCTTCCCTGTGGAGAAATGTACAGCGGAAGTACAGAGAAATCTCATTTGCAACTGGGGAAGCAAAACCACAGTAAACTGAGGTTGCTTTGCATGAAGCTTTGTATACAACAATAAAAATAATTAGCCTTTATACAGTGCTTTGCATCCATAGATCTCAAAACCTTTTACAAAGAAATCAGTATCATTTATTCTTCATTTTACAGATGGGGGAAACCGAGGCACCAAGAAGGAAGTGACTTTCACAGGACCATCCAGCAAAGCAGTGGCAGAGCCAGGCATTGAACCTAGGTCTCCCGAGTCTCTGTCCAGTACCCTGTCCAAGGAGTTCTTGGTATGGCCCAGGGCACAGACTGTGTTTGAAATGGTGTAGCCATTTTTTGCTGTTGCCAGTTGCTTTCTTGCAATGTTGAGTATAGTTCTAGGGACAGAATGAAGTGCTCAGCACCCACAATTGGGGCCAGATTTTCAAAAGAGTTCAGCTCCTACCAAAACATCTACAATGAAGAGGCCAGATTTCCCCGAAGTACTCAGCATCCAGCAGCTCCCATATGGCCTAAGCACTGTTGCGAATCTGGCCTATTTAGATTGTCAGCTCTTTGGGGTAGAGATTGTTATTTCCACATGCTACACGTACACAGAGTAAACAAGGCCCTGATCGCAGCCTGGGCCTGTAGGCACTACTACTACACCACTAATAGCATTGGTAAATGGAAGCTGTGGGATGCTGAGCACTTCTGAAAATCTGGCTCCTAAATCCCCATGATACTTATATTGACCCTGTAATTTATTAAACAAAAATACTAGGGCTGTCAATTAATGGCAGTTAACTCAAAAAAATTAATCGTGATTAAAAAATTAATAGGGATTAATTGGAGTTTTAAGCACATTGTTAAACAATAGAATACCAATTGAAATTTATTAAATATCTACATTTTCAAATATATCAATTTCAGTTTCAACACCGAATACGAAGTGTACATTGCTCACTTTATATTATTTTTATTACAAATGTTTGCACTGTAAAAATGATAAACAAAAGAAATAGTATTTTTCAATTCACCTCATACAAGAACTGTAGTGCAATCTCTTTATCGTGAAAGTGTAATGTACAAATGTAGATTTTTTTTGTTTGGTTACGTAACTGCACTTGAAAACAAAACGATGTGAAACTTTAGAGCAGGGGTAGGCCACCTATGGCACGCATGCCAAAGGCGGCACACAAGCTGATTTTCAGTGGCACTCACACTGCCCAGGTCCTGGTCACCGGTCCAGGGGGCTCTGCATTTTAATTTCATTTTAAATGAAGCTTCTTAAATATTTTAAAAACCTTATTTACTTTACATACAACAATAGTTTAGTTATATATTATAGACTTATAGAAAGAGACCTTCTAAAAACATTAAAATGTATTACTGGTACACAAAACCTTAAATTAATTACAGCGAATAAATGAAGACTCGGCACACCACTTCTGAAAGGTTGCCGACCTCTGCTTTAGAGCCTACAAGTCCACTCAGTCCTACTTCTTGTTCAGCCAATTGCTAAAGCAGACAAGTTTGTTTACAATTTGTGGGAGCCAGCTTCTTATTTACAATGTTACCTGAAAGTGAGAACAGGCATTCACATGATACTTTTGTAGCCAGCTCATGCCAGATATAGTAAACATTCCTATGCCCCTTCGTGCTTTGGCTACCATTCCAGAGGACGTGCTTCCATGCTGATGACGCTCATTTAAAAAAAATGTGATAATTACATTTTGTGACTGAATTCCTTGGGGGAGAATAGTATGTCTCCTACTCTTTTACCCCCATTCTTCCATATATCATGTTATAGCAGTCTCGGATGATGACCTAGCACCTGTTCATTTTAAGAACATTTTCACTGCAGATTTGACAAAATGCAAAGAAAGTAACAATAAGAGATTTCTAAAAATAGCTACAGCAGTGGTTCTCAACCACAGAGCAGGTCTCGAGCAGGTTTCAGGGGGACTCTGAAGCATGGCTGGTGTTAGACTTGCTAGGGCCCAGGGCAGAAAGCCAAAGCCTCGCTATGCAGGACTGCAGCCCAGGGCCTGAAGCCCCACTACCTGGGGCTAAAGCCAAAGCCTGAGCAACTTAGCTTCACAATGCCCCCTGTGGAATGGGGCCCTGGGCAGTTGCCCTGCTTGCTACCCCCTAATGCTGGCCCTGTCTTTTACATGCAGCAAAACAGTTGTTGTTGCACAGCTGGGCTGTGGAGTTTTTATAGCATGTTGGCGGGGGGGGGGGGGGGCTCAGAAAGAAAAAGGTTGAGAACCCCTGATCTACAGCATTCGACCCAAGGTTTAAGACTCTGAAGTGCCTGCCAAAATCTGAGAGGGACGAGGTGTGGAGTATGCTTTCAGAAGTCTTAAAAGAGCAACACTCCAATGCAGAAACTACAGAACCCAAACCACCAAAAAAGAAAATCAACCTTCTGATGGAATCTGACTCAGATAATGAAAGCAAACATGCATCAGTCTGCACTGCTTTGGATAGTTATCGAGCAGAACCCATCATTAGCATGGACATGTCCTCTAGAATGGTGGTTGAAGCATGAAGGTACATATGCATCTTTAACGCATCTGGCACATAAATATTTTGTGACGCTGGCTACAACAGTGTCATGTGAACACCTGTTCTCACTTTCAGGTGGCATTGTAAACAAGAAGTGAGCATCATTATCTCCTGCAAATGCAAACAAACTTATTTGTCTGAGTGACTGATGGAACAAGAAGTAGGACTGAGTGGACTTGTAGACTCTGAAGTTTTACATTGTTTTATTTTTTAATGCAGTTATTTTTTGTACATAATTCTACATTTGTAAGTTCAACTTTCATGATAAGCAGATTGTATTACAGTACGTGTATGAGGTGAATTGAAAAATACTATTTCTTTTGTTTTATAAGCACAAATATTTGTAATAAAAAATAAATATAAAATGAGCACTGTACACTGTTGTGTTGTAATTCTAATTAATATATTTTAAAATGTAGAAAACATCCAAAAGTATTTAAATAAATGGTATTCTATTATTCTTTAACAGTGTGATTAATCACAAAATTAATTGTGATTAATGTTTTTAATCACTTGACAGTCCTAAAAAATACAACTGTAATTAAGAAAAAGCTATCCTTCTAGTTCAGGCATTAATATTCAGATGTACCACAGTCCATGTGGCAGTACAAATCTGGGTAGCAGCAGAAATAAACTGATCTACAGTTTGTGCTAAGCTAAAATCAGAGACCGTGTAAATTATTTTGAATGACTCAAATATCTGGATAGAATGACTAGTAGATAATATGCAGTTTGTAGAAATTTGGAGTTAACTTTGGTTTTTCAGTGGAAAAAATTGTTAGAGGGAGTGTGTAGTTTTTGTAGAGCAGATTTTTATATTTCACTGCTCTTTATCACCATGTTTTGCAAGACTCTTCCAGACACTTAGTGAAGAGTGAGATTCGAATGTTTATTTTGGCAAGCTCTGCTATGGAAAGTGAATTTTCTTTCAAATCTGGTTCTTTCTGAAATGCTGGGAGAAATCCTCTTCACGCTGAATATGAGAGAGGACTGTTTTACCTACTCTGAGTAGCTGAATCCAGCCACTAGCTGTGCACAGTTATGTCAGCGAGAGTTGCATATTAATCCTAGGACTGGAGACATATCCGGTTCATGCTGAATACTATACGAGTCAGATTTACTCATAGAGCGGAAGCCAGGAGAACCCATACTCCAGACCTCAGTGACAAAAGGTTCATCATCAGTGCAAGCTGCTCACAACTCTTGCTCTGCTAGGGGGCCCAGAGCTGGCTGGCACAGTCCCTACAGTGGATGGGCCTTCCCTGGTAGAGGGCAAGGGCTTGGTAAATCAGGCGATGACTGATTCATCTTGGGTAGCCTCTCTCAGGATGTTATTGGAGTAGTGCAGGAATTTAAAGCTGTTCTTCCCTTCAAGAACCCCAGGGAAGAGGTAGGGGCAATGGTTGTATCATCCCCAGCCCCCTGTTTACTGGTTCTAGGATATTATCTTGTTGGTGTGGGGGGATGGGAGAGGTGAGAGAACAGGACATAACTGATCACATTTTGGCTAGTGACTGAATATGAAGTAGTGTTGCATTTTCATTGGAGACTGCTCTTTTCCTTAGATTAAAGGCATTGTACAAGCGCTGTGGAAGAGAGGGAATGGATCAGGTAGTCCAAAAGGAAAAAGCATAGTCTGGAATGAAGGAGTGGTTGAGAGCACTGGCACCTCAGCTTAAATCAACTAAATCTACATTCTGGTCACTGCCCTGGAGTCTTCCTAGGCACATTTGGATGGCTATTGGAGGCAAACAGAAATCCGTGATCATATACCTTGGGAGTGGGTACAAAACCAAAGTAAAAATGAGGCTTAATATGGTACAGTGTGATTTAAATAAGAGAAGATCCCACTCTCTGCTTCAGTTTCCTACAACTGAGGTCTTGCATGCTGCCCTGAACAGGACATTTCTGTGTAGCCTTTCTGGAGCTGGGATGAATGGAGATGTGAAACTCTCTAAAAGTCAGGATGAGAAACAGAACAGGAGGGATTTTCAGAAGAGCCTTTGTGACTTGGAAGCACAAGTCCTGTTGACTTTCATGGTTACTTATGCTCCTAAGTCACTTAGGCTCAGCTCTTCAAAGCTGTTTAGCACCTAACTCCCATAGATTTAAATGACAGGCACCTAAAAGACCTTTGAGGATCTGGCATTAGGTGGTTTTCAGACTCTTACCCAGTGTTACCTAATGAAAGAACTGTTCCAAAAATCTTGTAGTACTCTTATGGGTCCTTGTTCCCATACTTGCTCAGAAAGCATAATAGTATTGTATCCTTTCTTAATGACCGACGAATAAAATATTGGGGTTTTTAAAGTAATAACAGAGGGATCAATAGTACTCATTTTTCAACCCATATAGAGAGTGACAAAGTTTCTACCAATCATTCTGTGCCTAAACTAACCCTAATAATGTTTCTTAAAACGTTTAGTGTGTTAACTAACTAAACATTAGATGTGTCCCTTCTTTTAACAAATGCTTGATTAATTTTTCTATAATAAAATATTTTATAAGCATATAAAGATTGAACTTCTCCATATTTTATAGATGTATTTTTGAAACACGACAGGGAGTGAGAGTTTGATTTATCACATTTTTTGTGATACCATAAATGGTCGATTTTTAATGTTTACAATATCATTAGAACCCCCTCAGTTTAATTTAAATTTTATTTCTGGTCTCTTGCCTTCCATTCATCTAGATATCATTATATGGGATACAAGATAAAATGCAGATTGATGAATTTAATATTTATCTTCAATACAGTTTTTACATTTTATCTGTGATTTTGCCCTGTTTGCTGTATTTTCTTTTTCCCTCACAAAAATTATCTTAACTGTGACTTTGGTCACTAGAGCAGAACTTTGAAAATGACAGGCAGGTTAACCTGACCTGCTGATCAATTCTAAGCACTCTGCCTGGTACTAACAAACTTTTTTGTGCTTTAACCTCTTGCACATACTTCAGATTCCACTAATGATTCTGCATGGTGACGGTGTTGTTTTGTTATTTAGAAGATAATGTTTGTACTTCACGGTCAAGGAGATACAGACAAGGCTTTCATTTCAGGGCCAAAAGACCAAAAACGTCAATAGCATTCAAACCCCCATATCAGGATCAGGGCCCCATAATGCTAGATCCTATACAAACACACAAGTAGACAAGTTCCCTACCTAAACCCTTTACTTTCAGCAAGATGTAACAAGTGAGAATGACAAGCAACAGGGAAGATGAGGGTAACAATAATGAGATTCACATAGATGGTGTGCATAATTTTATACGAACAAAATGTGTGTGTAATGCATATATATGTGTGTGTTCATATATATGTATTTGTAGTCTTCTGAATTGTATAGGGAAACGTGAACTTTTACTATATTGTGTGCCAGCTTCTGCATTCAAGTAAATGGTTGCAACAAATGACTGCAGGATCTGGCCTTGTGCCTGTGCTGTGTTTTACATTTCTCGTACCATAGTTTTATAATAAATAAATACTATTATGGCAAGAATAATGGCCAAAATTGTGCCCTAAAAGAATCTGAAAGGTTGCAGAGACATAAGGGTGAGAATTTGAACTGACGTATTTACAATTAAATGTGAAAAGAGAATTAACTTCTAATTCCAGGTATTTGTACAAATAATAAATACATAAGCCACCTTTGTTTTTATGCCAATTGCACAAGTGCAAGATGAATAATGACTGTGTGTTGCCATTTTTATTATTGCAAATGCAAACATATATTTTGCATTCTCCTGAGGTTGACTGTTCTCATGAGATTTCTGCCCTAGTGAGATAAAAGCTCCTGAGAATGATTTTTATTGATTTATTAAAGCAGAGCATCATCTCTGATATTTTTAAGGTCAAATAGTGCTTTCTGTTTAGAGGTTGACTCTTCTAAGTGCTTTTAAATTCACATGCTTACTCAGATTGTCTTGAAAATATGTGCCTCACAGGAGTCGTGGGTAGTGTTAGTGGTGCAAATTTGAGGGCATTTGAAAAATGGGTTCCTGAGACACAGCAGCTTCTTATACTGTTGTTTTTTATGCAGAGCTGGGCCACATAGCATGGCTCTAATTCTTCCCCAATGGACTTCAGACGCTCAACATTTATCTCAGCTAGTGCAGGGTACCCTCTGGCCCATTGAGAAAGTAATATTGAAAAAATTATTAAAGAAAGAGTATAGCTCTCCAAAGAGATTGAAATGCGCATGTGAAACAAGACTAGATAAGAGGGTTTGCAAACAGTCCATTGCAGCAATAAGTATACACTGCAGTCAGAGGTGTAATTGCAGTTCAGGTAGACATACTCTTGCTAGTTTTAATCTAGTTAGCACAGCTAAAAATAGTAGGGAATATGCAGTGACCTGGGTTTCAATGTGGGCTGTACTGGCCCTGATTATATACTGGTGTTGCTAACCTGCCCTGGAGCTCTCCCTGCAGCTGTGCTAGATAGATTAAAGCTATTGCAGGTGTGTCTACCCCTGCGGCGATCACACCTTCCATCACACTGGAGACATGCCTAGTAACTGGATAGCTCAAGGGGATAAGGTGTGGTCATGGAGCCTGAGCTACCTCCATGTATTGTAAATTTTAACCCTACCCTTGGCAGAAATCTGTGCGTGAGCTCCAGGTCTATTGTTACTATCCTCTAGTAAGTACACAGATATGTATTTTTTTTATTTTTGGGAAATGTGCCCTGCTAATTTGTACAGCTAATTTATTAGGGACTTGAACTTTTTTTCTGAAAGGTGATAAATTACACATGCTCTGCACAGATTCGTGAGCAGGGTGGATTTGATTTAATCAAACTGACTTAAATCACTAGTCAGGAAGATTTGATTTCATCATGGATTTCTACATACAAGTGCATTCTTGTTGGTTATTATAACCTTAATGCATATTTTTAACACCTCAGAGATAGATGTAGGTTTCATTTTTGGAAGGTACACAGTATACATTTTTAAAGTGATTTATTTTGAAACTTTTCAGATTAGTTTCACAGCTATATCAGAAAATGAATAATTGTTTGGTTATTTCATTTACCAAAGGTAATTGAAGCAGATATTTATGAAGTCATTGGGAGGCGAACTATCTCCAGTTCAACAGGTTAATCATTAATATTTGGAGGGTTTTCTTGCCATGCTGTATTAGAGAACATCACCAGATAGACATTTAAATTGTTTTATTTAACTAAAACAACAATGCTGTATATTCCTGATTGTCTTCTTCAACAGCAAACATAATATTTTAAGAAAACAAGCATATGAATTTTTGGATTTAGTTAAACATTGATTTTTTTTTTTAAATTAGGTTTGTTTTGTTAATTGTTTTTAACTAAAATAGTTAAATGAAATTCAAAAAAAAAATTAAATTGACTATGTCAGCCAGATCAACATGAGAAACTTAAAATATTGACTTCTGCAGCTAACTCAGTCATCTTCACCTTCATTTTCCTGTTTGTTCATAATCTGGAAAAGAAGAACAAGCTTTCCTGCTTTTTCAGGTCTCAAACGATTTCTCAATTTGGAGTGAATTAGTCCAAAGGAAGAAAATATTCTTTCTGCACTGGCAGAAGAAGCTGCTGCTGTTAAAAGTGAGATTATGACTTCAACAGTCTCTGAATCCAAGTGCTTATGTGACTTCCACCAGTTCACTGGTGTGACTTTCTTTAAAACATCATCAGCAAACATATCTTTCTTGAATGGTTCACCCTTAGCTCTGAAGTTTATTATAGTTGGCACTATGGAGGGATGATTGCTGGATGTCCATGTCATAACCAACTCCTCTTCTTCAACAGTTAAGGTTTGACTCTGGTACCGAGTATTGAGAATATAGTGCTTGTCCTATTCATTTTTTAATGCTTGTAATCTAACTCTGTCATTGCCTATTTCTCTTTTTAAGATCTCACTCAGTTCCTTCCAAATTTCAACAGCATCAGCAATAAAACAGCGATTTCCCTGAATTTTGTTCAAGGCTACAGAAATAGGCTTCAGAGTACTCAGCATGTTTTCAACATTCCTCATAAGTCCAATGTGGAGAACTTTGGCTGTGGCCATGCCATCTATTTTTTCACGATTTTGTTCACAAACTGTCATCAGATTAGGCCAGTTCTTGATATAATGCTCAAAACATTCCACTACTGAATTCCATCACATGTTTTGTAGGAGAGTTATCTTAGTTCCTCCCACTATTTTCAGAGCAACTGCTGCAAAGTGGTTGTTATGGAAGTATTTTGCAATTTCAGCATTAGCCTTTATTTCTGGAATACTGAAGTCTTTGGCTAGGAGATGCATCAAATGAGCACTGCAACCATATGTTATTAGTTTGGGACTCTCTTTATTCTCTTCTAAATAATTTCTTCTCATCTCGGATACATTTGCAGCATTGTCTGTGACCAAGCTGCATACTAGACATTCAAATTTTTTTTTCATGGTTTGTTATAGCTTTTACTGCTGCTGCTTGTAAGTATTCTGCTGTGTGTGCCTTTCCTGATGTATCAATTGTTTCTGTAAGAAAGTCATTCCCTTCTTTTGTCACACAAGCACACACAACAAGATCATTGTGGACATTGATCCATCCATCAAGACTCAGGTTAACAATTTCACCCTCTAGACCTTTTGCACACTGCTTAATTTCTCTTTCATACACTTTATCCAGCAATTTGCCTGTGACATCGGGTCTATTGGGTGGACAGTATCCTGGTCTTAATGACTGAACCGTGTTAATGAAGTGTGGGTTCTCAATCATACAGAAAGGAGAGTTTGTTGCATAAACAAACCAGGCAATTTTTTCATCAATTACCACTTTTTGTAATCTGCTGATTCTCATCACAAACTTATCTAAGGTTGTTTCTGGACGATGGAGATTTTTTTTTTCTTTTTGCTACAGGTGATGTACTGTGGCTATGTGACATACATGATGCGACTGAAACACTATCATTGGCAGATAACTTTGAAACTATAGAAAATGGTGGTGATCTTGAAGGAGGATAGTCTTCAGAATCCTGTATGTTGAGAATGGATTCTTCTAAACAAAATAAGTCAGTGCAGTTATTTAATTATTATTACCATACTGCTCATTTAGTAATACTTATTGCATTCACTGACACTCAGTACTACTTTAAAAGTGAAATTGTAAAGGAAGATCTGCCTATTTCAGCTATTTATTTTTTAAAACAACTACATCTAAAATGATAGTACCATAGAGTAACAACAATATTTTTTGCTCAAACATGAGAATTCAAGAATAGTCCAGAAGGAAGACAGGAAGTCCTGAAGGAAGAAGTATGAAATAAAACAGTTTACCAAGCTGAAGATCCTGCATGTTCAGACATGTTCTTTTCATCATCTTCAAGGCAGCTTCCTCCTGAGAAGGAACACTTCTCATGATGTTTCATTTGGGCAACCAGGCCTTGCATTTCTTTGTTGCACTGTTTGCATTTTGCATTCATGCTTTTACCCACAGATAGAGGAACTTCATTAAAATATTCCAAACTAGGTCTCTTTTACGGCCTGCTGCTGTTATAGGTTTTCCCTTCTAATGAGAGAATGGTAGAGTAGATCTCAAATCAATGAAGGCTACACTCAGAAAGACCTCAAGACTTCTGGAAAATGCTGCTCAAACAGTTTCACTTTTGTTTCTACTGCCTGTCCCTCCCTTCTCAAATTTATGTCCAGAGTTCTTCTCCTTGTCCAAATCTATTCCCCCCAACAATCTTCTATTCATTGAACTTTTTGAAACTTTGCACTTTTAGAGAGAGGTAAGAGATTGACTCTGTAAACAAATTTGCAGAGGGACAATAGGTTTGAGGTCTGTTATTTCTCACCTCCTATATTATTTATTTATTTTAAAACATTTTTGCTAACAAGCATGTTATCTCTGGAGACACAAATCCACAGTTTGAGAACTGCAAAACTAAGCATCTCTGGTGGTATCTTCTAGACTGAGCACTGAGTCCCATTGGGTAGATAGAAAGATTAACCTAAATAATCTATACAGTAGCCCCTGGAACCCTGTAAGATTGGGTCTCTAATCCATGAACTATTAGAACTCATTCACAAAACTTTTCTTAAACATTACATGAATATATTGTCTCATACTATAGAATTAGAATTTATAATCTCTATTCCATGATGCGATATCTTTGAGCTATAATGTATCTTAATGAAAACTATCTTTTAGATAGGTTTTTTCCTCAAAAAGCATTGTATCAAAAAAATCTGATTTAAAAATCTGATCTGCATGCAACAGGGTTCTGTTTTGGTCCATCTCTCATTGGTAAGATAGTACATTTAGGATATGTAAATTACAGTCACATAGGGGTCAGCATTTAGATCTGGACATGAAGGGATAATTTTGTTTGAGTTATTTAAACAAAACAGAGGTGGGGAATTGAGGAGTGATCCCCTGTATCATTCTGAAATAGGTGCATTTGACTGCATTTTATATAAGATTTTTGATAAATTTCTAAACAAAGATTTGATACAAGAAAATGTACCAAAGGCCCATATTCGTATTTATTTGGAATTCTGTACCAGTTTGACAGATACTTTGCGAAGATAATGTCTATGGAAATTATGCATGTGAATTGAAGGCCTTATATTTCCAGCTCTGCTGCCTTTTGTCATTACCTAAAACATATGGTAGACTACAGAGAAGACAGTCTAATATAATACACCTGGCATAGATAGCAAACTCATTTAAAAAGGGAATCTGATTTTGTAGAGGAAGTAAGCATGCAGAAGAAGAGAGCACAGTTCAGCCACTGCAATCTCATTAGATGTTTGGTACATTGTGTCTTGTATTTTGAAGCTGGCTCTGAAACTGTTTACACTTTGGTTTCCTGTATATTGTGTGCCAGGCTCTCCTAGCAGCAGCATTTTGACTGAGTAACTTGGAAATGATTAAATGACTCTTATTGAAAATACACTTCAGTCCTTCATTGATATACTACATGAACGCATTCTGAATAATAAAACTGCAAAGACTGCACTCTGCAGTGAATGGTGAAAGTCTGCACAAGCAACAGCTCTGACTTTCAGAGGTTGTACAGTCACATTTGGTAGGACTGAAGAATGGATTTATTGCACTGCTGCTGATAAAATTGTTGCCTACTGCCAGTTGTCTTTGTAAGAGATACTGCAGTAATAGATTATCAGACTTTTAAAAGGGAAAAGTAGGACAGCAGTCTGATATTGTTATTGAAGGACCAGGGAGGGGGATGGCAGCGAGAGAGTTATCCTGTGTGGCATCCAGGAGTGGGAGGTGCCTTGTCACAGGACGTGCAAAAGAAATTTGCTGGAAGAAAGTGGGGTTAGGCTAACACAGAATGCAGCAGATGCCTGAGGGTTTGTCTAGATGCAGGCAGTCAGGAGAGGCAAATCATATCAAATAATGTTTGAAATCAGTGCACATAAATTCATAGATTCCAAGGCCAGAAGGGACCATTGTGACCAGCTAGTCTGATCGCCTGTATACCGCGGGTCATAGAACTTCCCCCAAATAATTCCTAGAGCACATAATCTTGGTTTACAAATTGTCAGTGATGGAGATTCTACCACAACCTTTGGTAAATTGTTCCATTGGTTAATTACGCTCTCCATTAAACATGTATGCCTTATTTCCTGTCTGACTTTGTCTAGCTTCAGCTTCCAGACATTGAATCATGTTATACCTTTCTCTGTTAGACTGAAGAGCCCATTAGTAAATATTTTTCCCCATGTAGATACTTATAGACTGTAATCAGGTTGTCCCTTAACCTTTCTGTTAAGCCGAATAGCTTGATCTCTCTGAGTCTGTCACTGGAAGGCAAGTTTTCCAATCTTTTAATCATTCTCATGGCTCTTATCTGAACTCTCTCCAAGTTATCAGCATGCTTCTTGAATTCGGGACACCAGAACTGGACACAATATTCCAGAAGTGGTCACACCAGTGCCAAATACAGAGGTAAAATAACCTCTCTGCTACTACTCAAGATTCCCCTGTTTATGCATCCCAGGATCACATTAGCTGCTTTGACCACCACCAAATTCAAGCATGTTAAACAACCATCTGGCTGCTTTTGTTCAGAAGTAAAGTGGCATTAGTTCACTGTAATTTAGAATTAAGTTACAGCAAACAAATGCTGCTTTACTCCTAAATGAGAGCGAGCATCCAGAAGGCAGTTTGTGACAAACTGCTGTAGATACCCAGAGCTGTGAGACACTGTGTTGCACCTCTCTGCCTCGGCAAGTGGGAGCTTTGCTGCTGCTAAGATGTGTGAAAACTCTCTGACACACCAGTGCCTTGCCAGCAAACTTAGCGCTCTCTCAGCCCAAACCTTGCCTAGCAGGTGACAATCAATGAACTCCAGCCCACGAGTTCCTCAGAGATGTCTCTCTGCAATGCACAACCCCTATCACCATACATTCACAAAAGCTAGTGTGTTTGCTTTCCTTTAAAGAGACAGAAACAGCAGTTTCTGGAGTTAATCAGTTCAATCAAAGCACTGGGTTGGTTTAGATAAGATGTAAAACAAGTTTATTTAACCAAAGAGAGAGATTTTACGTGAGTTCAAGTGTAAGGGATAAAGATAGGTAGATAGAGATAAAGGATTCCAAATAAACAAAAGTAAAATATGCTTTATAATGGCTAAGACTTAACAAGCTATAGTTTTTGTTCTCGGTTCCTCACCAATCTTTCTTTTCCAGCAATGGCTGTCTAGCTCTTAGCCAGAATCCTCACAGAGACCAAGACACTGACTATCCTTGTCTCTTCAGTCGAAGGATAACTTAGGAGCTTAGAGTGCAGTAAACCTTTGAAATGTATTCTTCTGAAATGCATCCCAGATAAAGTTTCTTTTTCCTTGTGGATATTGACGTCATTCTGTCTGGTGTAGATTCCATGCTGTCTTCTCCCATGCTGGTGATTTTTACGATGCAAATTATCTCTTCCTGCAACTTCCGATACCAATGAATAGTCCATTGAATATAGCCACACCTGGTTTGAGGTGTTGGCCTCTTTTCTTTGTCTAGAGAAAACTTGTTCATCAGTTCCCCCAGCATGCCTGGTTTAAACACATTTTAACTATAATTTCAGCATATCTGCATGATCCTTTGCAGGTTGACCATATGTGACAGGGCGTACCGACCCTGCACCCAGCCCCAAGAGGGTTAACTCTGCTTTGCAGGCTGAGGAAGCCCCACCCCTCCGCCCCTGCTGGGTATGCTCAGTCTGGAGGCAGCATATAAAAGGTAGCAGCCCAGCTCAGTCTGGGCACGCAGCCTGCATCCTTCCCCTCCAGCAGCGAGCTCTCTCCAGGGAGTTGCTACAGGTTCCGACTGCGGGACCACAGCTCACAGAGTGCCAGACAGCATGGGTGGCAAGTTTGTAGAAATTTTGGTGGTGCCCAGGACCCACCCCCCCAACTCTACCCCCACCTACCTAAGGCTCTGGGAGGGGTTTGGGGGAGAGGTCTGGGGTGCAGGTCCTGGGCTGGGGATTAGGGTGCAGGAGGGGTGCAGGGTGCAGGCTTCGGGACGGAGTTTGGGTGCTGGGTGCAGGCTCTGGGCTGGAGCAGGGGATGGTGTGCAGGAGGGGGTGAGGGGTGCAAGCTTTGGGATGGAGTTTGGGTGCAGGCTCTGGGCTGGGGGTGTAGGAGGGGGTGAGGGGTGCAAGCTTTGGGATGGAGTTTGGGTGCAGGCTCTGGGCTGGGGGTGCATGCTCTGGGAGGGAGTTTGGGGATAGAAGGGAGTGCAGGGATGAGGGCTGTGGGACTGAAGATGAGGGATTCATGATGCAAGACGGGGCTCAGGGCTGGGGCAGAGGATCAGGGTGCGGGGGGACGAGGGCTCTGGCTGAGGATGAAGGGTTCATGCTGCGGGGGGGCTCAGAGCTGGGGCAGAGGATCAGGGTGCACGGGGGATGAGGGCTCTGGCTGGGGCTGAGGATTAAGGTGTGGAGGGATGAGGGTTGGGGCTGTGGATGAGGGGTTCATGATGTGGCGGGGCTCAGGGCTGGGGCAGAGGATTAGGTGCGGAGGGATGAGGGGTTCATGCTGCAGGGGGGCTCAGAGCTGGGGCAGAGGATTAGAGTGTGGGGGGGATGAGGGCTCAGGCTGGGGCTGAGGATTAGGGTGCAGGGGGATGAGGGCTCAGGGCTGGAGCAGAGGACTAGGGTGTGGGGGGATGAGGGGTTTGGGGTGTTGGAGAGGCTCAGGGCTAGGGCGGAAGCACAGGATAAGTGCAGCCTGTCTTGCCATTAGTGAATGGCGGGCGCTAGGACCCTGGGGCAGCAGACAGCAGTTCTGCCGGGAGCACGAGCAGGCAGGGGATAGGCGCGCGCTGCTTTTTGTTGAGCAGGGACGTGGCGTGGCAGGGGGGGACACGCAGGGGGGAGGGGTGGAAGGCGGGGGCTGGGACCTGCTCCAGGCAGGGACGCGGCAGGCGGGGGCTGGGACCTGCTCCAGGCAGGGACGCGGCGGGGGGGAGGGAGGTCCGCGGGGGCAGGGGCCCGATCCAGGCAGGGCCAGGGGAGAGACCCAGCTCCAAATATTGCTGGAGCCCAGGCACCTCGAGCCCATATAACCTGCCGCCTATGCCAGACAGATTCCAGGCTGCCCAATGAGCCCTGAGAAGAGACTGCACTGGCGGGAGCCTGGCCATTTGAGGGCCCCAGAGACTCAGAGGAACCAGGGATCTTTGACAAGGGAAAAGGGTCAGAAGCAGCCTAGGGGACTTAAACTTTTTCACGGTGAATAAGCCGGGGAACCAATCAGTGTGTTTTGGGAGGATCCCTGCTGACTCGGTGGTGAGCACTTCCACCACCGATAGGGCCCTTGGCTGGAACTCAGAGAAGCAGGGAGGGTCTTAGTCCCCTGAGTGGTGCCGCACTCTCCCAGTGGGCCAACAGGCCATGCAATCCCACAGAGGTGGGCTACTATGCTCACTCAGGCCATTGGACCACACTGCCCTGGGTAGAAGGGCCGTTTACTGACTCTGGCCATTGGGCCACACTGCTCCGTATAGGAGAGCCGTTTGCTGGTTCCGGCCCATGGCCCACGCAGCCCCGTGTAGAAGGGCCAGTGACTGACTCTGACCCTTGGGCACATTGCTCTCAGTGGAAGGGCCATCTACCTACTGGCCATTGGGCCATGCTGTGCTATGCGGAAGGACCTCCTTATTGACGCCAGCCACTAGGCCAAACTACCACGGCCATACTAAAGGTCATTAGTATAAGAACTAACTGGCTGCGGTACAGCCTCTTCCCTTCTTTTGGACCACACGTGATCTGACACACCGTGGCAGGGGGTACCTACCCCGCAACACCACACATACATCACACAAGAATATTATTGATCAGTGAGTTATTTGTTTTCTAGTGACATATTACATGATGCCTTTTAGCTACAGATTACAACAATAGTGAGTTTGAATACATTGAGCTGATCAGGCCAGCTGAAACTCATGTTAGATACCAGGGAGTCTCTTGCTTTCTGGCATAGGGATGCTTTTAGGGTCACAAGGTTTAATACGTTTTAATTGATTCGCCTTAGCTCTTCTGAGTGCCCCAGGGTAGAAATGCCCTGAGAAAGGGAGTGGATTAGTGGTGGGGACATGCAGGGGTTTGACAATTGGAGAAGGGAGTTAAACTAGGAACTCTTCTCATTCAGGAGATAAAGGGGGTCCTGCGTGCTCGAAAAGAGGCCTGTTTGGGGACATGTGTCACTGGGCAGAAGAGGAAGTGTGTTTGCAGCTGGGAGGTCAGTTTGAGGGAGCTTGTTTTAGAATCATAAAACTAGAAATGGGAAAACCTGCAATATTAGATCATTGTGTCCATTGTACTTTCAGCTGCATAATCTAGTTTTAAATGACCCAAACAGTGGTGCATCCGCCACATCCCTTTGGAAGATATCCATACTCTAATCGCGCCCGTTGTCCGGATGTTTTTTAGCTGAGAGAATTACAACGATTGTGTGTCTGACAAGAGTCATTCTTTATAAACTCCTGTAGCTTATAGAACATAGTTCCTTTACCCTCTAGGGGTGTTTGCCTTTTTTTTTTCTTTTACTATTAGTGCTGGGGCTGAAGTTTCAGTTTACTAGAGAGTAATTGCCAAGTTTTTGCAATGGAGGTGGCATACTGTAGGGGGCTTCTTATTCTCCCAGAGATGCAGGCAGACATCACAGAACTTCCCAATGCAGAAATGTCATACACAATGCGTGATGTTTGGTATCTTTACCCTAGACCTGCCCCGTTGGAGTGCTCTATGATTTGGAAAGCCCCAAAAGGCATTATACCTGCACAGTTTAAATAGAAGGCCAGCAGGCACATGGTGTAGCACTGAGGCTGGGCACAGGAATGTTTGGCTTGAGTTCCTTAAGACAGAGAGAGAAAATGGCTACAAGGGCAGGAGGAGCTGTCAGCCAGTGATATTGAAGCTGGGCGGAAAAACTTGTTTCAATATAATTGGCTATGCCAATGGGACCACTGCACTGGGGCAGAAGTGGACTGGTTTTGTTTACTGGTATGTCCAGCCAGTATATGCAGTAGCTGTGCGTTAAGTTTTAGAGATAAAATCAAACACATAAGCAATCACTTTTGTTCATATCTGAACAATACTTTTTTTTTAAATTTTCAAAATGAAAACCTTTCGGTTTAAGAGAAAAATGTTTAAAGTAACAGAACCCCCAAAGCTACAAATCACAAAAGAATGAGAACATTGGTGTGCGGAAATGGGGCTATATAGAAAAATTATTCCAAATCAAATAGCAGAATTGAACAAAAATTAATGCTAATGAGGTTTTCCTTTTTTGCATTTCTTGTATTGGCCAGGATCTGTTTATATTGGTTTTAGCTATAGTATTCATTTTCTTTCGTTGGTGTTTAATTCCACTGTACTGATAGGCTGAAGGGGGTTCAGAACGTTTTGTCAAAATAATGATCCGTAATCCATAAATCTTTACTAGTACTCAAATGCAGAACTATGCATGCCATGAGCTTTGCTTTGTACTGGGATTTACTTTGTGTGTATATGTATTTAATAAAGATAAGTTCCTCTCCTATCTATTTGTCTTAAGAGCTTTATACTGCTCCCCATCACAGCAGAATCCAAACTCTTTCCACATGAAATAGATGGACAGTAATTAAAGTCCCTAGCGGATTCTATGAAGTCTCTTACTTTTCTCCCTTTAGGGGTTACAGAAGACTGGTTAGTGTGAAGTCGTGTTTGTTTGTTTGTTTCATAGGGGAGGGAAGGAATGAAGGGCATGGCTTTGAAGGGCATACTGGTTAGGGCTGGAAAAGCTTTATCAAATAGGAAGGCTTTGAAGCATTTCCTTAAGTGTCTCCTGCAGTTGTCGTTTTCATTGTGTGATTATTGTATTAAAATGCTCCATTTTACAAGGCTAGAATTTGAAAGTGTGCAATAGGTATAGAAATACTAGAGCCACCTGCCATCTTACTCCATATATTTAAGGGCATGATACAAGAAGTGACTTGAGAGCATTTTTCTGTTTCAGGAAATGTGTTTGGAAACCAGTATTGGATGGTAATGACCTGCTTAAATAAGAGATAGAAAGAAAGAAAGCGAGAGAGAGAGAAAATTCTTTCTTTCTTTCTAATAGAAGAGGTATAGCTAGACGTACAGTGACATTTCAGAACCAGAAATGTGAGTGAGAGATGCTGTAAAGAGGCAAAGCATTTACACTGACATTGAGCTTTTCCATCATGCTTTTCGTACTGCATGTTTAGTGTATTTAATATTCAGTGCTTGCATTAACTCAAACAATATACTTTTTACTGCAGAAAAATCTTTACTAAAGGTCTTGCTGCAACTGTGTTTCTTTTGTGCTGTCACTGGTAATTAAAGCAACACCCTCAACTAGTTTTAGCCCCAAAATTTAGGGCCAGTTCTGCTGCCCTTGCTCTACAAGAAGCAGCACTGGGATCAATGAGATCACTTGTATAGTATGGTGCTTCTGGATAGGGTACTGGAATCTAGCCTTTGGAATTTAGACCTGATCCTGCAGCCCCTATGCAAGTAAAATCTCCTTTGCGTTCAGTGGAAACTTTTCTTTCAAGAGGACTATACGAGGACTCCTCTCCCCCCCGCCACACACACACACACACTTTTTTTTTTCCCCACACAAAGGGTTTACAGAATCTTGTGGGCCTAATTCTGAGCCTTCAAGCAAAGCCAAAGTACAAAAGTTTTGCCTGTAGGAACTATGAGAGAGTTGGGGTAAATGGAATCTTCTCTCTAGTCTGCACAAACCCGGGCCACATGCGTAGCTAGCAGGCCACACAGCTATAGCTGAAAGCGATGAGCAGCAGCAAACATGGTACAGTACTCCTCGCATGTGCAAGTTTGTGGCCAAGTGGATCTGTGCTGCATTGCCTTGTCCAGATGTCTAGCACACTATATTTCCTCCTTCCATGGTGAGCTGTGGAATTTGCAGCAAAGAGATCCATGGAAGTGAAAGCTTCCAAAATGTTTGAAGGGTGTGTCTTTTGCTCCTTCTGTACCTTGCCTATTTTTCATTACTTTTGGCCTTTCCATAGCCACCTAGCACAGCTCAATTTTTGGCCCAATATAAATAAAAATTGCTTATGCAATGTTGCGATTCTTATGTTCTTTTCTTACTGCCCCAGCTACTGAAGACATGTGATTATATCTGGCCTTACTTCCCTAAAAAAAAAAAAAATATTACTAGCTCTCTGGGTTGTGGAGTAAAGCTTGAAAATGTGAATCCTAAAGGCCCCAAAACTAAGAAACAAATGAAAAGATCCCCATTTTTAAAAACCTCATGATTTTTAAACTCATGTCATCATTTTGGGGACCCCAGCTCATGATGATATTTGAATGCTTGGAGCTGGAAACACTACTTACCTAAAAAAAAGAAAAGGGGGGGTATTTTGATGTAAATGTTGGCATGCTATGTTGTAAACTCATAATATCACTGGAGTAGGACTGGAGATCCAGAAAATGAAACTGACTAAAGTAAAGTGAAACCAACCTGTCTGTTTCAATTGTCTGAGCTGAGTGAAATGCAAAAATAAGCAAAAGGCACAAATAGTGAAACATAAATTAGATTTTTTTCAGCTTCTTACAGCCATAGGCCCCAATCCAGCAAAGAATACACTTGTGCTTCACTTTAAATATACAAATAATGAGGATTACTCCTATACTTACAGTTTAGTATAAGTATTTGATGGATCAGGCCCCTACTAATCTGTTTTTCCAATTCAGTTTTATTAGTCATTAGAAAAAATTACAAACAAGGACTCCAAGGATCCTGCAAAAACTAGGTGTGTGTGTAAATTTACATATCTGAGAAGTCCTGTTAATTTCAGTAGGCCTATTCACAGCCATAAAGTTACTTGTCTTTTCTTGCAGAATTGGGACTGAGGCAATTTTTCAATGTCTGGAATCACAAAGTTATCACATACAAAAATATCTGTCAGTTAAATAAATCAAATCATTCTACAAAAAAGTTTTACTATCGTAAGTAGCTATTAATAAAATGAATAAAGAATATTTTTTAAAATTCCATAAATTTTATAGTCTATTTTCCCTTTAAAATATATCATTCATATTTCACTTATGTAACAAATAATACTAAATGGACAGGTCTCTTATACATGTTATTTCAGCTATTTGTCTCTGGAGAGAGTGAATGAAAAATACTTCAAACTCAATTTTAGTATCTTCATTTTGACAGCTGTAATATGCATATTAATGAAAAGTCTGAAGTGCAAAAGAATGATTCCACTTGTGAAAGTCAGTATCGTAATAGTTCATGATTTAAAAAAAAAAATCCTCTTTTCAGGGCATGTTAGTTTTGTGTGGCTTGCCATGCCTTTTTGAAGTAACTTGCAATTGTAAAATAGCTGAATCAGCATCACATCTGTCAGTGGACCTTGATAGTCATAGTAATACCTGAAACACATAGCAAAGGGGACAGGGGGGGATTAGCTGGGTGCTGTATTAAGTTTTCATAGCTAGTTTGAAATTGAATTGTAGCAATGCTCCAAAGAACAAATACTGGCTATGTAATTTAGCAAATTGAATCAGCTAATTTAGTTTCTTTAATTTTAAAAGCATTGTTTAGCTCACATTTTTGAAGCAGTGTAAACACAAAGAGGTGTTTAAAGAGAAAGTAAATAAAAAGAACTAGGGCTGTCAAGTGATTAAAAAATTAATTGTGATTAATTGTGCAATTAACCGCACTGTTAAACAATAATAGAATACCATTTATTTAAATCTTTTTGGATATTTTCTACATTTTCAAATATATGGATTTCAATTATAACACAGAATACAAAGTGTGCAGTGCTCACTTTATATTTATTTTTATTACAAACATTTCCACTGTAAAAAACAAAAGAAACAGGATTTTTCAATTCACCTAATACAAGTACTATAGTGCAATCTCTTTATCATGAAAGTTGAACTTACAAATGTAGAATTAAAGTTTTACGTTGTTTTATTTTTGAATGCAGTTTTTTTTTGTACATAGAGCCTACAAGTCCACACAGTCCTATTTCTTGTTCAGCCAATCATTCAGACAAACAAGTTTGTTTACATTTGCAGGAGATAATGCCTCCAACTTCTTGTTCACAGTGTCATCTGAAAGTGAGAACAGGCATTCTTCTTCGAGTGATTGTTCACGTCCATTACACATTAGGTGTGTGTGTGCCGCATGCATGGATGTCAGAAACTTTCCCCTTAGTGGCTCCCGTCAGGCCGGCAGGGAGACCCCCGCCAGAGTGGCTCCTCATGCTGATGTATATATACCCCTGCTGACCCGACCTCCCTTCAGTTCCGTCTTGCTGGAGAATCTGACAGAGGGGAAGGAGGGAGGGAAGTGTAATGGACATGAACAACACATCTCGAAGAACAACAGTTACGAAAAGGTAGGTAACTGTTTTTTCTTCGAATGATTGTTCACGTCCATTACACATTAGGTGACTCACAAGCTTACCATAGGAGGAGGATAGGAGTCATGGAACAATTGATTGAAGCACAACCCCGCCGACTGCTGCGCCCTCTCTGGCCTGATGATGGACTGCGTAGTGAGCTGTGAAAGTGTGCACCAACGACCAGGTGGCTGCTTTACAGATCTCCTGGAGCAGAACCTGTGCCAGGAAAGCTGCTGAGGACTCTTGAGTCCTAGTCGAGTGAGCCGTGATCGCTGGGGCTAGCACCTTGGCGAGCTCATAGCACGTGTAGATGCAATCCACAATCCACAATGATATCCGTTGTGCCAAGACAGGAAGTCCTTTTATTCCTTCCGCAATGGCGACAAACAGCTGTGTCGGCTTGCGGAAACGTCTAGTCCGCTCCAGATAGAACGCCAGTGCCCTATGAACATCCAGAGTATGCAGGCTACAGTAACTCGGGTCTGTGTGCGGTTTGGGAAAGAACACTGGGAAACAAATGTCCTGCCCCATATGAAATTGCGAGATTATTTTAGGGAGGAATTTAGGATGTGGCCTAAATTGCACTTTGTCCTTATAAAAAACTGTATAAGAGGGCTCCGAAGTGAGGGCCCTCAGCTCAGGCACCCTCCTTGCGGACGTAATGGCCACCAAAAACGCCACCTTCCAGGAGAGGTGAGTGAAAGAGCAAGTGTGTGTGTGAAAGTTCAGGAAGCCTTAAGACCGACCCAGTTCCCCATGGTGCCCATGGAATGTCATTGAGACTGCTTACCTGCTTAAAGTTAGGCTCATGCATAAGTCTTTGCAGGCTCTGCACTCTAGTGAGAAGTCGTCACTCAACCTGTAAATTAATCTTTTTCTTACTATTTCTCCTCTTCACAGAGATTATTCTCATCTGAATAGAGATGGCAGAAATCAGTTCTCCTGCAAATATCAAGGAAAAGGTAGGCTCAAATAATTCATACAGTGCAATCTGTACAATCCTAAACTATATTTACATACGTATTGATCCTCTGATCTTGCACATACCTATTCAACATGCTTAACTTTACCATAAATTGACTTCATGCATAAAGTTAAGAACACACACAAGTGTTTGTAGGGTCAGGTCTGAATGTTGGCTGAAGAAAAATGTCTTTATTTTTCTGTGAGAAAACAAAATTTGTCATTTAGATTTCTGTTATTCCCCTACATGACATTACACACTTAGAAACTCCCTTACTGACACATGAAGGGATACCATTCCCTTGAAAATCATGTTTCTGTTTTAAAGTGATGTTCCTACTATAGTTACAGCCAATATCTAAAGTTACAATAATTGAAAAGTTAGCAAACAAAATATTTTTTCTATTTGTCAGTTTGTGCATTTGACAGTACGTGTATGTATGTCAGTTTCACTGTTTCTCCTGCTTAGTGGTAGATCCTCACTAGCCCTGCACCCTTTGTAAGGGACCAAGGGCCATAAGGCACATCATTACTCTCTTGCATGGGTCATCTGTACACGTGTTGCAGCACTGCAAGGAAAGCAGGCTCTGAGCTGCTACTCACATCCCCCCTCCACCAGAGATGGGGAGGAAGAGGCAGGGCTGGATAGTCCTGTCTCTGCTCCCCACAGTGTGTAATGGGTGGAAATGATGTATGCTGTGCCTGGTATAAACTCAGCACAGGACACTTCCTACATGTAGCACAGAGAAGACCAGAAGACAGTCTGTGACCTCTTGCCACAGGTCAGTCATAAAGTGAGGATTTGGCCCAAAGTCAGTCAGTTTCTTTTTCCCTGAGAAGGACTTAGCCAATACAAATAGGAAAGCAGGAAAAAAATACAGAATTTTTTTAAAATGCTGTAACAGAAACTAGATTTTTTTGAAAGTCATTAGTCTAAAAAAGTTCAGATTGGCAGTGCCCCTTTAATATCAGAATATTTTTGTGGGATGCTATTTGGAAAAGTGAGGTGGAGCTTTAAATTGGGGAAGTGCAGAAAGGGCCAAATTGTGGTCTGATTTATACCCCGTGTGTAGTTTCATTAAGACACAGGTACAAGTCAGGAGTAAGTGCATGTTAAAGTTAGTGGTGTCCATTGCTGTCAAGTAAATACTCCAGGCATATACAGGTGACTTAAGGTATACAAGTAAATAGAGGTGTCAGTGATAGCAGCATTACGTCTCTTGCCTTCACAGGAGTTGCACAAGGTATAAAGAAGGGCAGAGCTTGGCTCAAACAGTAGTTTGAATAAACTTTATTCCCCAGAATAAAGGTGACAGTGCAGCAATGAAAAATACACACAAGCCCCATCATCTCATAAGACGCAGTTATGGCCCATTGCATACCCTTCAGGGTGCTGAGAATGTGAAGTCACTCTCTTATCCTTGAGGTTGCCAAAGGAAAGAGAGAAAATATAAATTTGAGAGTTTGGATTCCTGGATGAGCGTTTTTTTTCCCAGCTGATGTAAAATGATTTGTTTAGCATAGGAAAAGTTTGTCCTAGGTTCAGTTCTGCAATTCAACAATTTGGTTGAACCAGCAATAGGAAAAAGTGATTTGAAGCTAGAAATGCATGGAACCACGGTACTGTAAATGCAGCTGTCCCACAAAGTGATAGAGAGTTCAGGAGTAATAAAAACTGTGCAACAGAGAGACGAAATAGGAATCTGGGGCAAGTAATCATCTGTTTAGGTATATGGCCATTTTATCTCAGCATTCATAAATCAAGTAAACAGCATTTCATTCAAGTAATACACATTGCTTGCAGGTAACTTAGACATTGCCTTTAGTTTCTAAAGGCTTGATGAACCAGGACAACTGCTGATCCTAAAGTCTTTTGGAGCGAACTTTTACAGATTATCAATGAAAGAGCCTGATAAATAGTCACCTATTAACTCATGCCCACTATATGTCAGTGGAGCTGCAGAGTAAACTACGTATGCAGTAATGGCTTAGATTTGGTATAGAAGAGAGAATGAGTTCCTGATGAATGTTCTCCCCTTGTCCAGCAATTTGTCTTCCCCTTTCTGTTTGCTTCTCTTCATATTTTTTTCCTTTCCTTCGTATTGAACCTCTTTCCTTTATAGCCCCCAATGGGGAATCATTTGTTTTCTGATATGCACAGTTGGGTGCCTGTTTTTCAGAATTCATGTTTTTTTTTAATTCGTGTTTATTGATTGGTGGAACACTCATCATACTCGAAAATTTGCATGTCAATATGAATGTGTATTTCAACGAATGAGGGTCTTCCTTAGACCTTGATAGTCTGGAGTTCAAGTTACTCAGTATTTAATGCCTTTTTCAATGGAAAATTATGTCAGTAAATCCCATCTCTTCGTGCTGGGCAACTTACAGTAATTCCAAATACACAATTCAGTGAATCAGTCCAAGGTCATTTACCATGTGACTTAAATTTCAACTCGTTGGTTCTGTTTTGCCTTAAATTAAGAATGAAGAAGTGCAGCACTGGAAGAAACAAAAGAAGAACTCTCACTAACTCTAGAAATCTACAAGCCCAATAAGGCACTATATGTTGGGTGTATCGAGTGGTTTTTGTTTGGCTGGTTGTTTTTTCGAAATCATCGGTTATATATGTGTACAGATTTTTAAAGCAAGAAAATTACTGGATCAGTATATTACATTAGTTACTTTTTTTGTATCTATTTTTTCCGTTCTCATTCAGTGTTACTAAATCCTCATGCCAAGGGGAAACGAGGTTAACAGCAGTTGCATCTTATTGTTGTTTTCTACTATGGAAAATAAAATTTAATGACCCACTAAATGATGGCCATATACATTTCATTTTGCTGAAAATACACCAAGTGCATTCAGCTGTTTCTATCAGACAATTCTAAAGGCATGTCTAGGTTGTCATTCAATAAGATATTGGAAATCTGAGCAAAGAAAAAAACAAATTTGCCTGGCTGACTTGATTTTAATTTTATTCACAACTATATTTTTAAGAAATAAAACAGATCATCAGTTGTATGCACCAGAGGATGAGGATATAAGAAACTATTATACACCTTTACTGTAATCTAATCATAAAACGCAATGTCATACCCCTTTCCCACTTAGAAAACTAAAATTCATAAAGCAAGAAGCAGTCACAAACACCCATTGCAGCAGGATAAATGTGATGAGTCTGATATTTATTTTTTGTTGGGTATTTTTTGGGTAACTGAAGAAAACTAAAACAATATTGATTTATATAATTTCCTATCCTGGAATTTAGACACCCCTTGCCATTAATTATATTTAAAAAGTTATAAAAATAGTTAAAAAACCTAAACAGCAGTGCATTTCCCTCCCCATTCTTCCTTCCCACCCCATCTCTGGTAGCTCATATTATGTATCCAGGCCCTGATCCTGTGAAAATTCACGTAAAGTCAGAGAGACTATGTGCACACACAGACTTACTCTTGTGTGTAAGTTTTTGCAGGCTTGTGGCTAAGCTCTCCATGCCTTACATTTCATTCCCCACAACCAAAATATCGTCCAAAACCCATGAGGTTTAGCAGTAGTGGGTTTAAAAATGGTTAATCCAAATGATGTCCATCCCCCTGAAAAGTGCTGTCTCAATGACCAGTCTCTAGTTTCTTCTAGGAAATACCATCTTTATTGCCATTTTACAAGTTGTCTGGAGACGAAGACCAAAATTTTCAAAGCAGGGTACCGAAAGTTAGACTATTAAATTCATATGGGCTCCTAAAGACGATAAACATGGTGTGATTTTCAGAGTTCTGAGTGAATGTTACCATTGCTGAGATACCCTGTGATATTTCTGTAAATAATTCATACTGTTTCAGCCAAAATAGTTAGTACATTTAGTCTGTTACACGTCTTATTGTATAACACTTTTTCCTGAGAGATTTGCATAAGCATTGGCCTCCAAAGCCAGGCGGCCTAATGAAAATTTCCATAGCTAGTGAAGACTGCTGCAGTTGTGCTATTTCAAAGCTATTCTGATTTAATTCATCACATCTGGGGCAAAGTGGGCAAAAATCAGCTCTCTGTCTCATTGCTTTAACTCCAGAATAATTCCTTAGTGGAGATACACTCACACTAAAGCAAAGTGCACTGCCAATGAACCCCTCTGGAAGAAACAGACGCTCGGTTTCTGGGGTGATGGAGCCCTCTGAGCAGGAAGGAATGAGAATAGGAGGTACAACTGAGTGTGTAGTGTATTCATATGGTACTACCACGGCATGGATCAGTGGAGGTGCTCAAGCTGGGTTTAATAGAGACGAAGTTTGCAGAGGACCATTCTATGTGACAGACTCACTTTGTTCTTGGTCTGAAATAATCAGGATTATTTAACCTTCAGGGCATGCTGCAGGGCCCATCTTCTCTGTCTATCACTCCCTTAGCTGAAGAGGATAGGGCAAGATGGATTCAATTGTTCCTAAGGAATGGAGGTTTTGGTGAGGCAAAATATCTCTTCTGGCGTTGTTTTGAGGGTAGAGTTTTGCTGATGTTTTTCTGGGGGTTTGGTCACAGTTTAGTTTTGATTGATTTGTCATTTAAAATGTCAGAGGTATCCATAGTACCAAACAGGTGTCTTTGTGTGGTAAAGCACAACAAATAAATGTATTTAGATACATTTGCTGGTATTTAAAACGTAACAAGAATATGAACAAAGGGCTGTGAGATGACGGGTGGAAGAGAACTCATCCCAAGTGAAAGTGGTAAGAGAAGCATTTAGAGTGAAACCTGCCTTTGAAAAGTATAGACAGTTTTCATTTTCATATTTCATTGTGGCTTTTTAAGACCTAACATGGCATCTGTTTCATGTGCTTCTGTTGATTTCAATGGGCTTCATCCAAAGTAACTGAAGTCAATGAAAAGACCTACAGTTATGTTATTGGGCTTTGGATCAGGCTTTGTGTTCAATGATGCTGAAGAATCAGGCCTTTAAAAAGTGTGTGTATATATAGATCTCCATCCTTAGAGTGACCCAGTTTTTCTGAGAGAGTCCCTTTTTTTTGCACCTGAAATGTCCCAATGTTTCATTCCATTCATCCAAATATTTGGTTTTAGTATAAATCCAAAATATTTGTTGAAGACATATTGCTGTATGAAGCAGTATTTGCTCAGTATTTACCAGAAGCAAACAATCCAATATCACAAGTGTTGAGTGTGATGAACAGTTTTTTGAGTGAAGAAAAATGTCAAATGAGTATGGACGCTATCAAAGCTTTTCTTTTGTTCAGAGTGAATGTTAACAACACTTGCTCAGTGTCTTATGATAAACTTATTCATATACTTAAGCTACTGGAAAAAGTCCTCTACCCTGAGAAATGTGTACATGTTGTTTAGGGTCAGATGCTAGCTGCAGCAGCACCAGCCCATTTATTTTTAAACTGACTTTTGTAGGAGTAATCCATGACCTTAAAAAATGGTTGCTATAAAAGTGTTATCTTCTCCTGCATTATGGCTAAAATGCCTGGACTCTGGAATCCAGTAGAACCCTGCAAGGGTCCCCACTAGAAAATCCCATTGCAAAAATTGGGGCATTAGTCTGAACCACACAGCCTTGTCACTAGCATGCATTAAATAAATATGGAAGACATGCTTCTGTACTCACAGATACCCGTATTTTTAGAATCTGATCAGCTCATGTCTAGGAGAATCTATTGAGTTTAATTTTTAATCTAAAGTGAAAAAAATCCAGTATTGATTTTAGCACTGTTCAGTGGGGTTGAAACAAAATTGGTTGTTAGCTGGCTTGTTAGCTATCAAGATCAGGCATATATCAGGATGGTAAGTAAACACTTTAAATTAATTGACCATAGTAGTAACTTTTTTCATGGGATTGTGGCAGCTATGTACAGAGGTTTCAGAACAGGCATGAAGTGTGAGCTTTCAGCTAAGTAGTTTAGTTTTTCATTTTCTCAGGAGTGTATAAACTAACTCAGCAAACCCCAGAGATGTTACTTATTCCTCAAAAACTTCCTCTTTGGGGAAGATGCCATGAAGGAGGGAGTAGAAAAGAAAGAAGAAAACAGGCCGTAATTACTGCCTCATGCTTATTAACAGCAGTATTGTTAAAGTTGCCTGAAGACCAGTCGAGACTAGATAAGAACCTGAAAGACCTAAAAGAAAAAATGAAAATGTCCGCATTGGTTTCTGGTGGAGACATGGACATTTACTGGTACTAGACTGCTTTTACTGTTAATTTATACTATATTTATGTATTTTCAAGCTTGGATTATTGGGATAGCCTTATGAGACATGCGTCTTGTTTCCATGAGGGTCTCAGGTGGACAGAAGCCACGTATGGCCAAATTTTCAGTGTCCTCCAGCCCTCTATGGGCATGTCTCATACATCAAAGTTAACAGTTCTGTACTTTAAAAAAAAATCAGTTTACTATTCTTTCAGTTGAGTCAGGATTGTCTTCAGCAGGATTTCCCATATTTAAAACAAATCCTATAAAAAACAATTAAATTTGTCTGACAAGATTTGTTCTTTATAAAACTGGGGTAGAAATTAACTACCTTGAAGGGACTTGCTAACATTTTCCCCCTTTTCCGAATTTTGTTGCCACATCTGCTCTTTGCTGGTTGTTGGCACATCCCCAGTAATCCCTGAATTAGGGCTCAGTTCTGCATGTTATTTTGTGTGCACAAACCCCCTGTGCCTTCATGGACTACCATTAACTTGGTCCCTGATTCTGTAAAACCTTTAAATATGTGCTTCAGTCTCATTGACTTCAGTGTGACTTAAGCACATGTCTAAAGTTAAGCACATGCTTAAGGTCCCAAGTCAGTAAAGCATATAAACATGCTTAACTCTGAGCATGTATTTAAGTCTATTCAACAAAGCACTTAAACCAACAAGATTTAAACACATGCTTACAATTAAGCATGTGGTTAAGTGCTTTGCTGAATCAGGGTCTTAAATTGGGCTGTATATGGTGCTGGGGTCTGTCTGTGTGCAGTCACTTTTAGGACTTGGGGTTTGTATTTTATGTTTTAATTGTTTTTAGGGGAGTGGTTTAAGCAGAAACACAGAGTAATTAGCTCTTGCGGCATGATCTCAAGGAGAGCAAACTCAGGCTCCTTCAAAGCAACATGGAAACCTGCTCTGTGTCTAGGCCCCAAATGTAGCTACTGTCAGCAAGAGCATCCCAGCTGATCTCATCTGCCAGGGTGGAACACATTAACAAATAATTGTCAGTGGTTCAGCAAATTTGTTAACGAACTCCTTAATGCCCCATAATACCTGTCCTGCAACCACATGATGATGTGGAATCATTAAAGATATTTAAAGTCCTTACATCTAGACCAGATAAAGACTGATGATTATGAAATTAAAGACTGTTGAATAGTGCATAAGAACAGAGGTGCCAAATTAAGTTAGCAGAGTCTACTGTAAATTTGGCATTTCCTAATTTATGAGTGCTTTACTTTGCAACTTGAATAATGTTCTTGTAGTATGGTGGTTTTGTTTGGTATGTTAAGGACCATTATAAAGAGGATAGTAATCAATTGTTTTCCATGTTCACTGCAGGTAGGACAATAAGTAATAAGCTTAATCTACAGCAAGAGAGATTTAGGTTAGGTGTTAGGAAAAACTTTCTAATTATAAAGATAGCTAAGGACTGGAACAGGCTTCCAAGGAAGGTTATGGAATCTCTGTCATTGGAGTTTTTACAAACAGATTAGACAAACACCGGTCAGAGATGGTCTAGGTTTACATGGTATGAGCAAGGTCCATTCCAACTCTACATTTCTATGATTCTGTGGTGATTCATGGAGTCTTTACAAATATTTGACTTTTTGTTAGTCTTAATATTTTTTCATCTTGTGGTCGGGTTCTGTTGAATAGGAAAATATTCTAAGTTCTTTCAAATAAAACAAGGAAATATCAGTATTAATATAGACTAACTGTAAATGTTTGATTTTGCAGACTCTCAGGTATTAATGCTATTTCAGTGCTTATGAAAGAAACTATTTCCAACTTCTTGTGCCAATTTTTATCCTGTGTTTCAGTGACAACTATAATACAATTAATTTGCTTCATTTATGGATGTGAAATCATATAAAATATTAAATTGTTTCAACTATTCTGTCCCTTGCTACATATGTGTATCATCTGGCAAGATCCCAGCGCCAGTCATGAAAGGGTTATGTTTCGGTTTAGAACCCTTGAGTTGACCCAGTCTGTTATAATCCAAGGAAAATGTGGTTATACTTGAGACACATCTGCTGACAGAAAGCAGATCCTAAAAACGGCAACTAAATTACGGCATTTCAGTGATACAAGAGTCTTAGACTGCAAAGAGCATTTTTTTCCCCCAACAAATTCACACAGCACTGTTTTCATTAACATAAAGGTATTAGTGATGCAGCAGCTGAATCAAATCATCCCCAGATGAGAGTGGGATTCTTAAATCACTTTGAGCAGATCATTGTGAAAATTGTAGCCAAACCATTATTATGTACAAAATCTTTTAAAAAACAATGTAGGTTGTGAAGCCAAGCATTCAAAAGTTAGGAAATGCCAGATTTCTGGCTGCTCATGCAACCCTGGTGTTTCCATGCTGTGCAGTGTATGAAACACTGGATTCTATGGGGGAAAAAAGCAAGTGATCATGTAATTAAAGACTAGCGTAATACATACGCACATGGAGACCAAATTATGATGATGAGGCAACTGTATATTTGGTATTTCCTAACTTTTGAGTGCATTACTTTGCAACCTGAATATTTTTCTTTCAGCATAGTGTTTTTGTATGTAATTTCCTGGGGTTTTTTTTTTAAAGAAGAATAAGATGAAACTCAGTTTTCAGTATGTATAGCTGTAAAAGCCCATCCTGGATCCCTGTACCCCGAAGCTTCAGCATAGACTTTACCACTTGAGCTACAGGACTAACTATATTAGCTGGCAGCAGGAAAAGACTATTATCCCAGTGTGGCAGATAGACTACTGACGCCACGTGCTGGGTCCAGGGTGTGGGGCAGGGGGGAAGCGCCCAGCTTGGCTTTCTTCTCTCCTGGCTGGGGACTGCTGCCCCATATGGTCCCCCTGAGAGGGGGATGGGATGCTGGGGCCATGTGCCAAGTCCAGGTGTATGGTCCCAGGAGGGAGAATCTGGCCTGGCTCAGCCCGGGCAAGCTGTCTTCCTGCTCTAGTAGCAACCCACTGTTCCCAGTGCTTTGGCAGTGACATGGGCTGTGTTCTTTAGAATGGTCATGATCAGCTATTATTTTAGGGCAGGCTCAGGAACACAAATGAGAGAAGGGAAATAGCAGGTTTTAATACCACACTATAGGGATCACTATCACCTCCCCTGCCCCATGCATTGAACTCTCTTCATAACTCAGTAAGATAAGGGAAAGTGGCACATACAACATGACTTCTGATATAGTACTTGTTAGTACAGAAGAAGAGACTAATAAACAGGTGAATCTTTTTTTTTTAACCGAGTCAATAGACTTGGATCACCCTAGATGGAATGATACAAGACAGGAGGAGAACAGAACCACCACATGGGGAAAGGGTGAGAAAAAGGAAAAGGTAGAACCAGGCTCAGAGAAGAAGAGCAGCCCAAGCCTCCAAGAGTCCTGAGATTCTGCACCTCAGAAAGGGCATGGAGAGGAGATTAGGGGTCAGTTCATGGGACTTGGAGAACCTGAAGCTTTGGGAAGGATGGGGACAGGGGCCAACAGCAGGGCTGACCCTAGACAGAGGGGAAGAAAATGAGGCACATGGGCCTACACATTGTACATGGTGTGAAGATCTGTGGACTGAGACCAAATTGTGCGGACATCCCTTATGATTTCTGTGGGTCGAGGATGGAAGGACCCAGAAAGGGGATCCTACAAGACTTCCCTGGGACAAACAGGAAAGTAGAGAGTCAAGTGCCTCCTACAAAAAGGGCAGGGTGTGAGGGGAAAAAAATGCTCTTGGGTAGGGGGAGGAGTGTGACAGAGTGCTGAGACCTAGCAGATGGGATTGTCACGCTATGTGTGTCACTCTTACGCCTAGAATATCTGTTGGGTCAGTGAGCAGTGATGGAAACAACTACAAGCATGGTTGAGAGCACTTTGGGGGCAGAACCAGCTTGAATCATCACTGGCCCCTGGTAGACCCCAATGGAATGTTGAAGTCCAAAGGTTCTGTGGCAGTTGGAATGTGACAGCTGATCAGAGAAGGTGGGAAGCTACATGGGGTAATAGAGGTGGCCGTGCCTCCAGCAAGGTGCAGCTCTGCACACAAACCTTGGGGAACATGTATAAACAGCATAATTGCTCATGACAATACAGTGCATGGAAACAGAGAGCGCCCTCCATTTTTGGCTTTTTTTTTTACAGACATGATTTTGTCAATTACATCCATGCAACAGAATGTGCTTTTAGTTACTAATCCAAAAATAAGGTGTAAACAGATCTAAGATTCATTCCCTTAGAGAGCAGGCTAGTAATGAGTACCAGATAATGCTTACACCGCAGTAAGGCAATAATCAATATATGCAGGATTTCTCAATAAAATAGCTCAGAAACCTGATTGGGAGCAATCAGATTTTTTGGAACTGATCCCTCTCTTTCTGAAAGTGCTGCCAGTGGCCTCTGTTCGTTTGTTTTTCTGAGTTTTTATATTCAATAAAGCTTGAGTAGCATGATCAAGAGACATATCCAATGTGTTTGACACAATTTTTATTTACTTTCAGCTGTGTTGTGTAGGAATAAGAAATTAAAACATCAAGATGGTTTCCAGTGGACATATTGTATTCAGAGCCCAATAGAAGAGATCCTGAGTGTAAATTGGTCCTGAAGTCAATGGAGTAATACCACTTTATACAGGTTGAGGATTCCATTGACTTCAGTAGAGTGCAGCAGGGATGTATTTGGCCCACCATTGTTTCAAATACCAATAGTAAGATATTTAATGCTAAAAGTTTTTGGATCTTTGCTCTCAAGACTGCATTTATTATGAGTGATAAATCAGAGGACAAGCTTTATACATTCTCTTCGTTTTAGCATATGACTTCTTTTATTAATTAGAATACTTTGTAACCATGCATGGATCCCAATGAACATTACAAACCTTAATTAACAGAGCTTTGCCACACCCCTATGCAAGATAGATCTATATTTTAAACCCTTTTTATAAATGGGTAAACCAGAGGACAGAGAAATTATATGACTTGTTCAAAGTCACACCGTGTCAGTCTTTACTACAAAGTTTTGTTGACATAGCTATGTTAGGAGTGTGATAAAACAACGGCCCTATCTGACAAAGCTATGCAGGCAAACTCCTTGTGTAGATGCAGGTATGCCAACAGAAGAGGGCTTCTGTCAGCATAGCTAACATCATTCAGAAAGGTGATGTTTCTACACTGGCAGAAGGACACCTGTTGGCATGTGGATCTTCACTGGTGCAGCTGTACTGATATAGCTATACCAGCAAGGCATTTGTAGTGTAGACAAGGCCTCCCAGTGGTATGTGCAGGAATAGAAACCAAATTCTATCGATGGAGTTACTCCAGATTTACACCAGGTGTAACTGACAGCAGGATTTGGCCCCAGGAGTCCTGACTACCAGTTCTAATCACTAGAAGCAATTGCTTGTGTTGGTTGCATGCAATGATTCAGAAGATGTATAGTATTACAAATAACCTATTACAAAATTGCAATTCAGATAAATATGCATTTTTTCCTGAATAACTTTATTTCAGCTAAAGGAATGTGCTAAAACTGCATATTTTCATCTTTTTTTTCCAGATCAATGCAGTTCGATCAATTGTTCCTAACAAAAGCAATAATGAAATAGTTCTGGTGTTGCAGCAATTTGATAACAATGTAGACAAGGCAGTTCAAGCTTTTATGGATGGTGAGTATACTGCACTTATCTCACTAAAGCATGAGGAATTAACACTAAATACTTTCTAGTTGCCTGAAAGTGGGCTGTAATTCTGTTGAAATGTCAAGAACCATGACTGCTTGACTGTACATTTTCTGTTAATTCCTAGTCATTTTCACCTTCGCTCCACCAGTTTTGCCAGCCTGAACTGCCTAATTATTTACTGCTCCCTGTCTTTCCACTTTCTACCACATCATTCTTTATGTGTGGGACTCCCTCCTCGATCTATTCTGTAAAGTCACTTTCCTCCGCTCCTTTAACTCTCTCCGCAATACCCACTTCCACCCTGACACTTACAGGAAAGTGCCACTGAGTAGTAATTAGGATGAAGGCAAGTGAGAATCGCTGGTAATTCTTTACTTATTTATATTTAAAAAAAAAATTGAATGATTAATTTAGGCACATACAGCCCATATGTATTACACACATTCTCCTTCCCCTCCTTGCCTCTCTTATATGCTACATTCATTTGTCTCACCTTGTCTTAAATTAGAGAGAAAGGATGGTCCAGTGGTTAGGGCACTAACTTGTGGCTCAGGAGCCCCATGATCAATTCCACACTCCATCACAGACTTCCTGTATGATGATGATCAAGTCGATTTAGTATCTCTGGACCTCAGTTCCCCATCTGTCAAATGGGGATCGTAACATTTCCCTACCTCACAGTGGTGTTCTGAGGACAAATACATTAAAGATTGTGAGGTGCTCAGATACTATAGTAATGGGGGCATATAAATCAGATGGATAGATAGATTGCAATAATATCTTTGGGGAAGGAACAGTCTCTTATTGTGTGTTTGTACAGTTGGGCCCTGGCGCTGATAGGATCCTTTGGTGTTACTGCAATACATAGAAATAATTGTTTTTCATATCCTATTTCAGCCTTTCAGAGATTGCTTCTTAACATTGACCAATAAAGAAGATAAAATGTGTGGTCTGAAAAGCTACAATTTCTCTAAATATAAAGTGAATGAAAACATAAAAATGAATATATCAGAAGAAGTTTACCAATGATAAAAAGCAAGGATGGTTCTGAAACAAATGCCAAGATCCCCTGAACTTTTTGTGTGTGTGTGTGTGTGTGTGTATTGAAATTTAAACATAAATTTGAATTTTGCAAATAGCCTTTACCTTTATAATGGGCTGAACCAAGTCTCCAGTGAAACGTTGGAGCATTTGGAGCATTCCAAATCTGGAACCAGCTTCAAATTTTACAGCTTGATCCCATCTCTAATGATAAATAAAGTCATTTGTATTTAAATAACACTCCTTATGTAACATTAATATATCTGAGTTCTCATTTAAGTCCTTTGATTTGTAAAAAACTATTTTTACTATGCTTGGCACACCATTAGGAAATCCTGTCAAATCTCAGGGTGTTAGGACTGGTTTAAGAGTTACTGTATGTTTACTGGTTTCAAAAGGCCTAGCTAGGCATATTCAAAAATAAACAGCAGCAGCTGGGTGGTCTATGTAGCCTGATTTCAATGTGACCTATAGAGACATTATGAATATCCCACTGTGTTACTCACTTTATATACATGTTGTTTAAAAAGGAGATATTTATAGATGTAGGGATGTAGATATATATTTCTATTTTAGAATAACTGTCTAAAATATATGGTCCAAGAAGCATCAGTCAGCCTGGGCCAGAAATTATATACCAAGATACAGAAAGCAAATGTAAACACAAAAACTATATACACATGCATCAACATTCTTCCATCAGATCCCTACAGTGCATCTTGATACAGGCATCCTACTCTCCATTTATCACTGCCATTGACAACAGTTGGATTTTGATACATTTAGCAGGTACAGGAGCAATTCTACATCTACAGGGGTATGTGTTAGATGAACTGAAAGGCCTTTTCCATCTATAAATTTTTTTTAAAGGGTTGTCCAGAGTATACATAAAAAACACATAATTGTGTGGTGTGTTATAAAATGTTCATTGACATATGTTTGGATGACCATGTTTTTGATGAGTGAATTAGGCAGATCATCCTAAAAGAGTGCCAGTAAAGCCTTTTTATTTCACCATCGTGTCTTCTGAATATGACAGATATTTTACAGGCGATATTGGAGTAAAATGTGAAGTTTTTAAATATTTTTCTTTTTAAATAATCCTCCACCAGTGTACCAGCTAGGCTGTCTTAGAGAGGTAAGTACTGTCAGTAATGGACTAGGCTACCTTGGTACCTTTTAACCACAATGCATCCTTAATTTAAAACACATGAGCAAAGCACTTAAGCATATGGTTTCAATGGGACTTAAGCAGGTGCTTTGCTGATTCAGGACCATCAAGAGCACATATGCTAAGCAGCCTGCATGCTGTAGTCTTAATGTGAAGCATAAGAGATTTCAAACCAGAAGATTATAGATACATTATATAGAGATACTCACAATATACAAGTTTGTGTCACTGTTTTCCTACCATAAATTTTGTCTAATTTAGAGAATTTCTAAGAAAAATTTTCCAATCTCCAAAATAGAATTATGAAAAAATATTAGTTGTGATAGGGAGACAGGTAGATGCAAATTAATAAAACTATGCATGAACTGTAAATCAAATAAATATGACATTGAGGAACATAAAAAGTGAAATACAACAGATACATTGTTTCTCCATGTGAAACACTTGCAAAAACAAATGGGAACATAAGAAACATCACCTACCTAGGAGACCGAGAATCATTTCTGAGCACAGTTGTTTTTTTATCACAGCTGAACTTTTGTTGAAGTATTTTTATCTTTTCCTATTGTAGGCAGTGCAGTTCAGGTACTAAAAGAATGGAATATGACAGGGAAAAAGAAGGTAAGGACTCACTCTTGAGAGTTAAAACATTAACACCATTTATCAGCTTTCTGTAGCAGAGTGTAGCAGCAATTATTGTTGCCAAATCTTGTGCTAATTTGCTAACATGGTAAATGATCCACATCTGTATTTAAAAGGCTTCAAAGTAAATGTGCACCTTATTTTCTAATTCACCTGTTATCTCTCTAAATTGCTGCTCAGGTAGGGTTTCCAGGTTAGTAGGGTACACACATGAGAACTAAACTCTAGAAATACACAGAATGGCTCGCCAAAATAGTACACATACACTGCACAAGAAGCTTTAATATATACCTGTATTCTGGCCAGCAGCAGCCCCTTGCAGAATCTCCAATAACCACCCAAGTAGGCTATGGCTGCCAGGAGTATGAATAATCTGTGTTGGGGCTATGTATAAGGATAATTACCAAGTCAGGATCATGTAAATCATGCCCCAGATATCTAGGACTGACCCTCACCACCAGATTGGTTCTCTAAGAGCTCCATCACGGACTGCCTGTGGCCATGTATTCTCTAGTGTAGTGATTCTCAAACTTTTGTACTGGTGACCCCTTTCACATAGCAAGTCTCTGAGTGCAAGCCCTCCCGCCCCTTATACATTAAAAACACTTTTTTATATATTTAACACCATTGTAAATGCTGGAGGCAAAGCAGGGTTTGGGGTGGAGGTTGACAACTCGTGACCCCCCACATAACCTCATGACCCCCTGAGGGGTCCTGATCCCCAGTTTGAGAACCCCTGCTCTGTTGCGCACCTGCCAGAATTAATCCTAGTGGTTTTGTTTATTTAAAGCAAACAACAAAATGCCATTGTGTACATAACTTACTAAACACACTACGCAAGGAATTAGTCACATTACGAGGTCAGTACTTTTGCTTTTGACAATTATGAACTGCTCAGCCAGTGTGATTGCAGACTTTTGTGGAAGCAGCACAGTTCAAAGCAGGTACTTGAAAAGAAGCTTCTTGTACTATGATGCTATCATGGTTTAAAAATGCAAATATTCCAGGCAGTGAAAAAATGAATGTGGTGTAGGACACTAACTTCTGCTCCTATTTCGTTTTATTTTTGTTTCGAACAACGTATATATTCAGTTGAACAGATGAAGCATATCACAGTACGTCATGGTCTGTAAATATCATTACAGTGATTACACCTTGTGAGGCTTTTATCAGAACTGAAGAGAATGAACAATTTATTGCTCATATTTTGAGTTAGTTTGACCTATCTGAGTAATGTTTCTGTCCTTGAAATATTTCTCAATTTAGAATAATAAAAGAAAAAGAAGCAAATCTAAACAGCATCAAGGCAATAAAGATACGAAAGAGAAGAATGATAGAACTGAAAAGGTTTCCCTAGAGCCTCAAGAAATATATGGCTGCCATCTGAATGGATGTGACAAGGATAACTCTTCCAGTGACTCTGCCAATGAGAAATCAGAAGTCATTTCTCATGAGAACAAAAGCTGTGGATTCGAGGAGGTGGTGCAAGCACATGCAGAAATCACAGGTCAGTGTGCTCTGCAGAAGGCACCTTTATAGCCAAGCCTGGGCCAAGCTAACGTGCACAAAGAAGATAACACTGAAGTAATGTTAAATTTAATTTTAAAAAATCAAGCGGACAGCTATGTTTGGGCAAAATAGGCCCTAGTCTTACAAGAGAACCAAGCAGGAGGATCCCACAGGGGAACAATTCTCTTTGCAAGATCAAGACCTAAATATCCTTAACTTAAGAGAAAAAAGGACCAAAGTCTAATTAGACTAGTTTAACGTGCCCCATCACCAGGCAGTTTAGACAGTTGAGTGTATAAGAGACACAGCAGTGACAAGGTCCCACAAAGCAACCCAAAGTGACTCTGGCTTTAATGGAATGTCACATGATTCCCTTATTGCTTAGTCACAGCCCCCTCTGCTTTTATTTACATACCTTAGTCCCTGTCTAGGTGAATAGCTGCAAGACTCCCAGTGACTTCCCTGGGACCATCCCCTGGCCTTACTGCTGGGAGATTCAATCTGGCAGTTGCTCTGATTACATGCTGTTCAACCAGGATTTGCATGATGTCTTTGGAACTCCTGGAGGCAGTGATGAAAGCTGCAGTCTCCCTCCATGGGGCTCTTTTGAAATGAGGTTTGTTTGTTTTTTTGTAACATCAGTGAAAACAAACCTCAGCCTTTTGGGGAGGATACTCAATGAAAGCCTACATGCCTTTGCCTTCAAGTATCCTTCCGTAAAGTTCATGTTTATTTTTAATTGTACTTCTTGCTGATTACGTTTTTCAACTCCTAGCATTTCAGAACTTCTGATCAATGCCACTGTTGCTGTTGTTCTTGCTAAATCTTAAGCAATATATAAAAGTTGCATTGCATTAAAGGAGCTTTCCTTGAAGTCACTTTGTTCATAATTACAAACATGCTACTCAAACAAACTTTAAAGATTTATGCCAAATATATAGCTGTCCTGAAACTGATTCTGTGCTACTTATAGAACACTTTGGTGTTGGTGCCAACCTCTGGCCAACGAGATACAAATTCCAGCAAAACAGAATAGCTGAGCAAGGAGCTCCATCTTGAAAAAGAGATGCCTGGGTGAGGTGCAGCAATGTTCTTAGTTTTCAGCAAAGGCTTTCAATTCCTATAGCTAGAAATATGTTATGACTATCAAGTTCCAAATTTCCTTATCAAACTATAATTATCATTTACTCTGCAGTCTGTAAATATTCATGTAGTATTATTTTCTCTGTAAAATCTGGTAATGGCTACAAATACATCAAGCTGCCTCAGTAACTGTTTTGGAGGTGCCATCCAGTCTGAATTTTCAAAGTTGGCAAGGTGCATGAATACAGATACATATGCCTAAGGGGGTTAGGGATAGCTCGGTGGTTTGAGCATTGGCCTGCTAAACCCAGGGTTGTGAGTTCAATCCTTGAGGGGGCCATTTAGGGAACTGGGATGTGGGGATTGGTCCTGCTTTGAGCAGGGGGGTTGAACTAGATGATCTCCTGAAGTCCCTTCCAACCTTGATACTCTATGACTGAAGTTTCCATAAAACTTTCAAAAAATGGTGGATGTGAGTGCAAGGTAGCAGTGTGCTTTGAGGAGAGTGCCTATATTATTTGGGACATTGTGTGTGTGCGGCCAGGGGTTTAGGTGTTTTTTCCATCTCTTTCAGTTGATGCAAACAAAAATGTTATATGTATAAAATAAAAACGTAAAAAGATTTAAGGATCCTTCTGTCTGGCGTTTGCAATTAATGACATTGATTTCACAATTCTGCTATAATTTTACATGTTAATATAAATGAAAGTATTAACCATATCCAAATAGTATTAATTATTTAATAAACAAAAGTATAACGCAAATTTTCTGCAGCAGAAGCAGATACTTGCTTAATTCTACTATGCTACCAAAACATTCAAATTTAGGAAAATATCTTCCTGGCAACATTCTGAAATAGTGGTGGAAAGAGTTTGTCCTTTAGTTCACTTTCAACTTGAGCATGAGGAAATATGTTGAGAATGGTACACATCAAAATGTTGAGTAGGATCCCTTAGAGGTCAGCTGCCATACTCTTGTGGCTTCTGATTAAGATACATGGCATGCATTGAAGAGCTGGAAAATGGTTTGGAATTCAGTCTAGCATTTCTAAGCATCTTGGTTTCAAATGTTCCTTAAGTATTGTAATCTCCTTTGTTTGTCCTTGCCTTTTTTTTTTTCCACTTGTTTCTGTTTTCCAGTGTTCTTGCGTTCCTTTTCCATCAGACATTTATTAATGCTCTCAGTTCTGAGCTCTGCTCTGACCAGTACATTTATTTGGTTTCCTGAACACTGGGTCCAGGGTTAGTTTCAGGTGAGGGGGCATTTTAAATATATTTCCAGCTGTTCAGGCCTGAAAATTATCATTTGAATGAATGAACTCAGGCAGTGATAAGCCTGGTGTGACTTTGTGGAACACAGTTTTAGGCCAGAGGCCAGTGCGCCTATGTAGGTTTTCTGACATAGGGACTAGGTTTCCTCCTTGTTCTTATTCATGGAGTTTCCTCTGAATTATCCTGTCAGAGGATGGGTCTAGGCAGGGCTTGTGGAAATGGAAGGGAATTCCCTTCCGCAACCATCAGATGCTCGTGATCTAATGAGGACACTGGATTCTGCTCCAGGCTTATATGTCTCCTTACAGCTCTTTAGGCTCTCCTCAGCATGAGGTAGGTGAGGCTTCAGCATTAGCTCCCCTGCCTCCCCTTCCCTGACTTAGCTTCCTGAGCCATGAAATCCTCAACACACAGAAGGGTTTCTGGGACCAGAAGGGAGAATGCAGCAAAGCTGGTTATCTCCCCTCACACCACGTTCTACTATCCTACCTGTTGTGGTGGAAGGTAGCCCATTGACCATTGTCTTTACCTGACATTTGCTCACCTAGTGGTAATGCTATTACTGCTGAACACAGCCCATTGCTCTTTAATTGAGATACTTTTTTTTTGTTTGTTTCTTTAAAGAAACTTTTTTTTAATTGTTTCAGAGTAGCAGCCGTCTTAGTCTGTCCTCAAAAAGAACAGGAGTACTTGTGGCACCTTAGAGACTAACAATTTTATTTGAGCATAAGCTTTCATGGGCTACAGCCCACTTCATTGGATGCATAGAATGGACCAGATAGTGAGGAGATATATATACACATACAGAGAACATGAAAAGGTGGGAGTTGCCCAACCAACTCTTAAGAGGCTAAGACCTGTCATCGCTTACAGACCAGCCTCCCAACTGAAGCAGGTACTCACCAGTAACCACACACTACAGAACAAAAACACTAACCTAACCTCGCAACAAAGCCCAATGCCCACTCTGTCCACATATCTATTCAGGTGACACCTAATCATCTATTCATAGCACCTAATCACATCAGCCACACCATCAGGGGCTCATTCACCTGCACATCTACCAATGTGATATATGCCATCATGTGCCAGCAATGCTTCTCTGCCATGTACATTGGCCAAACTGGACAGTCTCTACGCAAAAGAATAAATGGACATAAATCTGGTATCAGGAATCATAACATTCAAAAACCAGTAGGAGAACACTTCAACCTCTCTGGCCATTCAGTAATAGATTTAAAGGTGGCAATTTTGCAACAGAAAAGCTTCAGAAACAGATTCCAAGGAGAAACAACTGAACTTGAATTGATATGCAAACTAGATACTATCAACTTAGGCTTAAATAGAGACTGGGAATGGCTCAGCCATTACACACACTGAATCTATTTTCCCATGTTAAAGTATACTCACACCTTCGTGTCAACTGTCCGAAATGGGCCATCTTGATTATCACTTCTAACGTTTTTCTCCTCTGCTGATAATAGCTTCTCTTAATTAATTAGCCTCTTACAGTTGGTATGGGTACTTCCACCTTTTCATGTTCTCTGTATGTATAAATATCTTCTTACTGTGTGTTCCTTTCTATGCATCTGATGAAGTGGGCTGTAGCCCACGAAAGCTTATGCTCAAATAAATTTGTTAGTCTCTAAGGTGCCACAAGTACTCCTGTTCTTTTTTTTAATTGAGAGTTGTGATATAACAGTCTGTAGATTATAAAGCTAAGAGAAGATTTAGAGTGAAGTCCAGCTTACTTGTTTCTTACCCAACTGGCCATCAAACACTGTGAACATAAACCCGCAGCACTCTCCCATTACTTTGTATTGTCTTAATGTTTAAGTTTCACATGCTTTATAGAATCAGTACTGACTAATGGGGAGGATGTATCCTGGCCCTCATTGACCTGCTGGAGGAATTGAGGGACTGAGACTGGATCAGCTTGTCATTGAGGGTCTGGATATGTCCTCGCCATTAGCTGCTTCACAGCATTACTCCTGGAGCGTACATCTCAGGCTCAGAAGTTCTCAGCTGTCCCAAGTACCTGCTTGAGGCAGCTGATGTGGGGGAGGCAAAAGTAGTTCTCAGTTGCTGTTATGATTCCTTCCGTCATGGGCACAGTCAGGGCCCCAACCAATCCCAAAAGCAAGTTAGAGTAGCCACTGGCCTGCTGCTGGGTGAGCCACGTGGTCCCCTGGGGACCTTTCTGTCAACCAGGAATGCCTTACAGTGGTGGTTCTCAAACTTTTGTATTGGTGGCCCCTTTAACATAATAAGCCTCTAAGTGCGACCCCCTCCCCTTATAAATTAAAAACACTTAAATATATTTTACATCATTATAAATGCTGGAGACAAAACGGGGTTTGGAGTGGAGGCTGACAACTCGTGACCACTCATATAATAACCTCATGACCCCCTGAGGGGTTCTGACCCCCAGTTTGAAAACCCCTGCCTTATGGCTTCCATCAAATATGCTCCCTACCCTGAATTACCATCTGCCTGTCCCCTGCCAGCCCTGACACACACCTTGTAGCAGGTGGCCCAGGAAAGTCTGTTGTCTTTACACAGGATTCCCTCATACCAGGACAGCTCTACTGTCACTTTGTCTCACTCTGGCAGCACATAGTGACTTTTGCGAAGCCCAGGATCTGGCCCCCTTCAGTCTCTGCTGTCAAATCATTATTTATCATTGCTCCATTCCTGCTACTCTGAGACCTTTGGGGCTGTCCCGTCAAACAGCAGTGCCTCCCTCAAACATATTTGGTGACTAATACTTCCCAGTAGTTTTCATCCGCTGTGTTCAAGCATCACAACGCTAGATGGCCCATCTGTGCCCTCTCTCCATTTACATCCAGCCACAATTTGGCCTTGTGTGTTTAAAATACTTCTGATTCAACCATCTACCAGAGCGGGGATAGGGAATCCCATTGCAGTTGAGACACAACCTGGGGACAGTTATAACTGGTGCTGTACATTAAACAGCTGTTATTTCTCTTTTTAGAAAAGGCTTAGCCCATTGAACACTAATTGTGCCTTGTTGAATGTGTCCATTTAATGAATGATCTTTCTCTAACATGGTGCTTTCAGTGATATCTTTCTGCAGCTAGGGCCAGCTTTAGGCCGATTCGACTGATTCCAGGGAATCGGGCCCCGCGCCTAAGAGGGCCCCGCGCCTTAGGCACCTTTTTAATTTTTTTTTTTAACTTACCCCGGTCCCCAGCTGTGGTCTGCTCCGGGGTCTTCCATGGTCTCGCTCCTTGGAGCGAAGTGCCGGCGGGAGTGCGGTGCGGCCCCGCTGTCCCAGCTAGAGCTCCAGCTGGGGCGGCGGGGCTTGCCACGCTCCGGCTGGGGCTCCAGCCGGGAGAGCTCGGCCACCGGGCTTGCCGCGCTCCGGCCGGGGCTCCAGCTGGGAGAGCGAGGCTGCCGGGCTTGCCGCACTCCGGCCGGGGCTCCAGCCGGGAGAGCGGGGCGGCAGGGCTTTGCCGCTCTCTGGCCGGGAGAGCGAGGCCGCCGGGCTTGCCACGCTCCAGCTGGAATGCGGTAATCCTGGCGGCTCTGGCTGGAGCGCGGCAAGCCCCGCGATCCCGGCTGGAGCTCCAGCCAGAGCGTGGCAAGCCCCACGACCCCGGCTGGAGCTCTGGGCCCTTTAAATAGCCCCCAGAGCCCTGGGGCAGTGAGGGGCTCCGGGGGCTATTTAAAGGCCCCGGGGCTCCAGCTGCCTTTGCCACCCCGGTCCTTTAAATAGCCGCCGGAGCCCCGTCTCCCCCATGCATTCCCCAGCACTCCCGCGGCTATTTAAAAGGTCTGGGGCGGGGAGTAGGGGATTTGGGGGCTACTTAAAGCTGCCTCTGCTGCACCCCCTGACTGCCCACACCAGTCCGGCCCCCCCTGCCTGCAGCCAGCTCTGCACCCCATGCCCACAGCCAGCCCCTGCCAAACCTCCTGTCCTGTCTCCAGCCAACCCCTGCCACACACCCCTGCAGCCCTGCCCAAAGCCAGCCAGCCACACACACACTGCTGCCCGCACCAGCCCTGCACACCGTGCCCGGCCCGCACCCTCTGCCCTGTCTCCAGTCAACCCCTGCTGCACCCCACTGCCTGAAGCCAGCCAGTTCCACACTCCGCTGTCTCCAGACCTGCAAACCCCTCCTGCACCCCCCTGCGACCCTGCCTGAAGCCAGCCCGCCCCACACCCCCTGTCTCCAACCAGCCCCACACCCCTTGCCCTGCCTGCAGCCAGCCCCTACCTCCAGTCAGCCCCTGCCCTGCCTCCAGCCAGCCCCATGTCCACTGCTGCCCTGCAGTTTCCAGGGCAGTAACCCTGCACACTTGCTTCAATGAGGGGGGCAGGGAGCAGCTGGGACCAACACATGTGCACACCCCCGGGGAGTGGCGGGGACCCACACGTGTGAAATGGCGGTCATTAATAGCCAATCAATAGCATATATGATGCAATGTATATAATATATAATTTTATTATTCATATAGTTATGGAAAGTAAATAATACATGAAAGAAATGAAAGGCTTTTTTTTCCACTCTTTTTTTTAAGTCATCCCTGCCAGGGCCCCGCCAAAAATGTTCAAATTGGGCCCCGCACTTCCTAAAGCCAGCCCTGTCTGCAGCCATACCACCTTTTCCTATGATATTGTAAAAACTCATAGTTTATGTATGGTAATGTCATGACAGTACTTAGATGGTAAACTGTCAGATAAAACCCAGGATGGTACTAGGGGCACTGTGCTGCTGCAGGTGCCATCTTTCCTGTGAGATCTAAACCCAGTTGTGGATCACACATAATTAAAGATCCTATGGCATTGTTTCCAATGGCAAAGGTGTTAACAGTTACTCTGAAACAGCCACCGTTTAAATTTTAAAAGAATGTCCTAAAAATAGCTAAATATCAGCTCATGTAATCCCTTAGGCACTATAATTTCATACTAAATGAAAATCAGGCTGAAAATTTTAAAGCACCATATTGCCACGTTATTGTGATTTTTGGACTTAGCTGAAACCAGCCTGGACCTGGCTTGGCACAGGGGACTGGACTAGATTTTGTGAAACTGGATACACACATGCCATTTTGAGTCCCACTTTTCTCAGTTGTTTTTCACTGTAGGGCAATTGTGCTAACTCCCCCAAACTACCTGTTTACACCTCAAGAGAGCTTTTCCTCAGCAAACGATTCTGTCAAGGCAATTATTTTTTAAAGGTTTTGAATGTCAAGGTGTTATAAAAAGATAAAACACACATTCCATGGTCGGTGGCGCAGCTGGAGACTCAGAGTGAGTTTCTGTGAGCATTCCATTACTGGCAGGTCTGATAAACGCTTAAGTATCAATGCATCAGAGATCACATCTTAGATTAGAGTGTTAATGTTCCAAGCCCTCATGAAATACAAAATGCCACAAAAATTTACTCCGTTAGCTCTTATTACACAAGTCATTGATTTTTCATTTAGATGTTTGTTAGAGTCACAGATCCCTAATCTTTGTTGTAAGTGTTGCTGAGCTGGCACAGTTCTGCAGGGATTTGATGCAGACTTTCCCAAACTACTTTAATTTTGCTGAATTTCCTCAGTCGAACTTCAAAAGTCTTGTTGCAACATGTTTAGATGTTGTTTGCTAGGCTATATCGATCTTTTAGAAATGGGCTTCAAAGTACAGTAGAACCTCAGAGTTATGAACAGCTCAGGAATAGAGACTGTTCATAACTCTGAAATGTTCATAACTCTGAACAAAATATTATGGTTGTTCTTTCAAAAGTTTCAAAAGTGACTTAATATAGCTTTGAAACTTTGCTATGCAGAAGAAAATACTGCTTTCCCTTTATTTTTTTACTAGTTTATGTTTAACACAATGTGTACTGTACTGTATTTGCTTTTTTTAATTTTGTCTCTTCTGCTGTCTGATTGCATACTTCCGGGTCCAACTGATGTGTGTCAGTTCATAGCTGTGATGTTCATAACTCTGATGTTCTACTGTAAAATATTTGACATTTCAAACAAGATGCCAAGGTAAATAGATGAAATATGTAAATGGTAGAAACTATTTTTAAAGTATAACCATTGGTCAAAGTGGGTTTGTTTAAGAGGAAAGGCTTTTTTCATTTGTCATTTTTCTTCATGAATATCCAAAACTGTAAATTAAGTTCAGTAATAGTAATTTTGCACTTAAATAAAGAATATCAAAGCCCTTTACAAACAATGTGCCCGATGTCACAAAACAAGTTGGGACAGATATGGGAATAGAATCCAGAAGTGCTGACTCCCTGTCTGCGGTTTTAGCTGCTAGACTGGTTGCCTTAACTACCTATTAAGACTTGCAGAAGGTTCAAGGTAGTCAAGTAGGCACCGAGTTCTTAGCTCTTACTCCTGTGTGCAGACTACTGCATCTGAACTGAGAAGGTGAGAATTTGCATTTACATTCTGCATAATTAGGACTCTGACGGCCTGATATTTCTTGTTTCCACAGACAACTACAAATTTTTCTAACTTGGCTATTTTTGTGTATGTTTAATTCTTTATCTTCTCCAATATACCTTCTAATCCTCTATAAACAAATACAATAATCATAGCATTCCACACACCACATATTCATACTTCAAATATATTGGGGCCTGTTTTTCCCCTATGCTACTCCAGTCTTATGCAGTCTTACCTCTGTCTAGTTCAGGCCTACTATATTTGATGAAAGATTAAAATTAATGAAGTACATAGCTTATGGAGTAATATATTTACCATTTCAGCATCGAAAAGTCAAATCTCTTTATCATATTTTGACTGATGAAACACAAAAACCTGCTCAAATTGGTTTTTAATCACAAAGCCATTGTAATTCTGTTCTGTTAGTCTTTCAGGTTTTCTGTAGAATGCACACTGCTGAAACAGAAACTTCATTTTACCAGTGTTGAAACATTCTAATCCAATAACAATGAGTCAGAGTAACTCCCTACTCACTATTTGATGTTCTCTTTCAGACAGAAACCTAGAGCACAAGAGAATATCTGCAGATTTAAACCTAAAGTCTGTAAGTGGAACAGAACAGCGAGATACTTTTCAGTCATCAGTTCAACCTCTGACTGATGTAGGCAGGCCGAAGTCAAAAACATCCACAGTTAAAGCATCCATCCCTGCAGCCCATCTTGAAAAAAAGCCAGATGATTCAATCAAGAAAAAGGGTAAAACAGATTTCTTTTCCTACTACAATTCATCAGTTGTTGTTCAGGGAAGTGATCAGATTTGCAGTGCATCATAGGAGGACTGCATTGAGAGTTGACGTGAGGAAGAGAGGCTATGTATTGGGAATGGGATACCAGGGAATATTGCTCTTTACAGAAGACCCACGTGTAGCTCTTCTCATCATTCTGAGGGGTTCATAGGTTTAGTGGATCTGGTTCTGATCTATAAATCAAGGGTAATTTCACTGAAGTTAATGAAGCTACTCCAATATATGTGAGGGCAGAATCAGGCTCAGTGTAACTAACGTGAGCAGGAGTATCCCTATTCTGTTTGAAGTGCTTGTTCACAAACCAAGTGTAATTTGGGAATTTAAGAATGTATTGTCAGTGTCTAAAATTAGTATTCGTTCTAGCTTTGATCCAGGGGCTGGAATGGGGTGAATTTTGTCTAATGTTCTCAGAAGTGGAAGCACCATAGAAATGTTAAGGGTGAAATTGGGGCCTTATTAAGTCAATGGCAAAACTTTCAATACCTTAAGTAGGACCAGAATTTCACTTTAGCCATTCATTACAAGAAACACTTTGAGATTTTTTTTCCCCCACCAGATTAGACAGCAATCGGTTTGTTCACTTTTGGACAATTTTTGTTTGTTTGTTTTTAGGTCCAAACATTGAAAAGTCCGTGAAAGATTTGCAACGTTGCACTGTTTCTTTAACTAGATACCGCATGATGATCAAAGAGGAAGTGGATAATTCAGTGAAGAAAATCAAAGCTGCCTTTGCTGAATTACACAGCTGGTAGGTAAATCAGTGTGGAAAAGAGTTCTGCAAATCCTGGGCAAAGAGAGTCTCATGCAGGCCGCAGGCGTCTCAGGGAAACTTTGTTTAAATCCTGTTTGAGTATATCATTTGTTTTTACTCAGAAAAGATACAGTGTCAGTAAGTCACACCTCTCAGACTTTAAAATGCTAAAAAAAAGCATATATTGAGACACATGGGCTCAATCATAATTCCTAACAATAAAATAAACCGACATACAGGGTGAGAGTTGAAAGGTCCTTTGCTTTGGTCTAAATCTGCCCTATTGACCTCACTGGGAGCAGAGTCAGGCCAACATTGAACACTTTTGAAAATCCCACCCGTAGAATTCATTAAAGTTCTCCCAAAAGAATCCATACAGTGTATAACATAACTTACTGGCCATATTATCTCCTCAGAGGGATAAGTGTGATGCCCAATAACTCAAATGGAGGTCATGTGCACACATCTGAAGGAGTTGGCCCTACAGATATATCACAATATAAATGTGATATCATTCTGTGATGGATCTGTTATGGTATCTCATGGGGCTTGCTTCAGCTCCCACTGAAGTCATTGGTAGTATTTCCAGTTCCTTCATGAGGAGCAGAAGCAGGCACACAGTCCAGTATGCTCAAATAGTGTCTTGAGTCAGGGAGTGAAAGGTCTAACTAAAGAGATCACTCATGAGCAAGGATAAAATAAATGTAATATAAACAACCATGAGTAAAGGTGAAATTTTGCTCTCATCTATGTGGGTGCAGCTTATGGGGTTGCATCCAAATAACTGAAATGATCATTTGGCCCCAAGGCTTTTCTGAGTATATCAGATACAGATTTCTGTTCATATCTAGTGCCCTACCCCAATACCTTATGCTCTGAGAGGCATTTCTGTGTCGGGGGGGGAAGTGAGTTGATCTCTATTCTATGGGGAGCCACACTAATGCAGTGAGACAGTTTAAAGCAATGCCAAAACAGTGCCCCTCTCATGTGCCCTGGTCATTCCTGGTCTGTACCTAGCTTCACCCACTTCTTGAGCTATCTCAGCCTGCCCCATGTCCCTCCCCTGGAAGGAGAAGGATTGTGTGTAGCTTGTGGCATTTTATTGCCGTGCATCACTCTCTGTGATCAAGGGCCACTGCTTACATTCTGATAGCAAAAGTGGCTGAAACTCAAGAAATGAACACTGGCCTTTATTTTGAGCAGAGACTCTAGATCCTGGTGCTTGCTGCTGGATTTCTATATTCTAATTTAATACATTAGGGTATGAACGAAGACAAACTGTCTTATTATAACATCAAATCCTAGAATGCACAGGAAACTCAATCTTGAAAGTACAACCTCGTACCATTAATTTATTCAGCAGTCTCTGCTGTTCAGGATAATAATCAGTGGTCTTATTACGGCTCACACTTCGAGCACTGTACTTTGACTTCGTAGGGTTACATCTCCTTTACACTGGCATAAGTGTGAACAGAATTAGTCCCAGAGTCTTCAGTGATACTGTGTACAATAGCTGGGTACTGTACATAAGTTACTGTGCTAACTATTGCCTTTCTGGTGTTTTCATGTTATAGCATTGGCAAGACTCTATGATTTGACAAAACAAATGAATCTGCACCAAGCAATGTACAGTGGCAGATCACCTTCCATTGCAAATCCAAATATATTTTAGATCATTTGAAAACAAAGTCTCCCTCACCTCCCAGATGGGAATGGAAATATTTAATAGGACAAACACCCTCTAAAGGATACGTAGTACGGTACTGGGTCCTGGATTTAGAGGGACGTAACTGCAACTGATGCAGGTCTGCTAGGAAAAAGCAGGGGAGTAAATACAAGGAAAGCCTAGGGACTTGATGACTCATGAAACTGCTAACAGGCTAGTGAGCTTTTCATATCTATGTTGCAGGCCAGGTCAGTAGTGACTGAAAGTAGATACCATCTGATGGTTGCTCAATGGCTTTACTGTATGGAAAATACGCTTAAATCTTGAAACTACTTGCTGATAAATTCACAACTATTTTTAAAAGTAAAAAAGCTGAATTTTGCAGTTCTGGTCTGTTTTCTCTTTTAATTATTCTGTTTGTCTAAAATTGTATTTGTATACTGGACTAGAGAAGATGATCCCACGCGTAAAGTTAAATGTTTATATGGCAATAATTGTCCAATCCATCTAAATAGCAAAGACAGAGCAGGTAACCTTTCTTCTGAAATTGAAACACAAATAGATTTTCCTTTGTAATACACTTTGGCTCAGTGGAAGAACACAGGAAGTGTCAGACTAGATCACACTCATGGCCCATCTAGGCCAGTGTACTGTCTGTGATAGTGGCCAGTACCAGATGCTTCAGAGAAAGGTATAAGGACCCCACATTAGGTTGATGGGGGATAATCTGTGCCCCGCCTAGGTATCACCCTGGTCTCTAATGGCAGAGATTGACTTTAGCCCTTAAATGTGAGGCTTCATACCCATTGCAAAATATTTGTCATAATTAATTACGGTAATAGTGGATGTTCTTGATAACAAGATTTTAAAAGGGATTGGCTATGTTCTTGGCCTCAGCGATTTCCTGTGGTAATGGATTACATAAAAACATAAGAATGGCCATACTGGGTCAGACCAATGGGTCCATCCAACCCAATATCCTGTCTTCTGGCGCTGGCCAGTGCCTGATGCTTCAGGGGGAATGATCAGAACAGAGCAATTATCCTGTCATCCAGTTCCAGCTTCTGGCAGCCAGAGATTTAGGGACACCCAGAGAACATGAAGTTGTATCCCTGACCATCTTGGCTAATAGCCATGAACTTATCTAATTCTTTTTTTAACCTAGTTAAACTTTTGACCTTCACAACATCCTCTGGCAACGAGTTCCACAGGCTGACTGTGTTTTTGTGTGAAGTAGTACTTCCTCATGCTTCTTTTAAACCTTCTGCCTATTAATTTCATTGGGTGACGTATGGATTCTTGTGTTATGCGAATGGGTAAATAACACTGCCTTATTCATTTTCTGTACACCATTCATGTTTTTATAGACCTCTAGCATATCTCTCCTTAGTTCTCTCTTTTCAAAGCTGAACGGTCCCAGTCTTTTTAACCTCCCCTCATCTGGAAGCTGGTCCATACCCCTAATTGTTTTTGTTGCCCTTTTCTGTACTTTTTCCAATTCTAATATATCTTTTTTGAGATGGGGCAACTAGAACTGCACACAGTATTCAACTTGTGGGTGCACTGTGTGTTTGTATAGTGGCATTATGATATTTTCTGTCCTCTTATCTATCCCTTTCTTAATTATCCCCAGCACTCTGTTCGCTTTTTTGACTGCTGCTGCACATTGAGCAGATGTTTCTGGAGAATTATCCACAATGACTCCAAGATCTCTTTCTTGAATGGTAACAACTAGTTTAGACCCCATCATTTTGTATGAATAGTAGGGATTATGTTTTCCAATGTGCATTACTTTGCATTTGTCAACATTGAATTTCATCTGCCATTTTCTTGCCCAGTCACCCAGTTTTGTGAGATCCCTTTGTAACTTTTCAGTCTGTTTTGGACTTAACTATCTTGTGTACTTTTGTATCATCTGCAGACTTTGTCACCCCACTGTTTACCCCCTTTTTCCAGATCATTTATGAATATGATAACAGCACTGACCACAGTACAGATCATAGGAGGACGCTGCTATTTACCTCTCCACTGTGAAAACTGACCATTTATCCCTACCCTTTGTTTTCTATCTTTTAACCAATTAGTGATCTATGAGAGGACCGTCCCTCTTATCCCATGACTGCGTACTTTACTGAAGGGCCTTTGGTGAGGGGCCTTGACAAAAGCTTTCTGAAAGTCTTAGTACACTCTATCCACTGGATCACCTTTGTCCACATTTATTGACACCCTCAAAGAATTCCAATAAATTAGTGAAGCATGATTTCCCTTTACAAAAGCTGTGTTGTCTCTCCCTCAGCATATTGTGTTATCTATGTATCTGATCATTCTCTCTCTGTTTTAGCTCTCTATCAGAGAGTACCATAATACTGAATAAGGTTATATAACTCAGAGTGGCCACTTACAAATAGATGGTGGCCAATAGTAAGGGGGCACTCATTATGCTTAGCCACATGTTTAGAATGAATTTCAGGACACACAAAAGTGAGGTCCTCATGGTGCTAGAATCCAGGCATCACAGAGCAGGGCGCTGTGCCAGCTTCTCCCACTCCGTACAGGTAACGCATCTTAGTGCTTACCATCAACAACCCATTTTGTGGCAATCTAGGAGCTCTGCTGAACAGAGACTGCCATTGCTAGTCATGCAAAATCATTTAATGTTTTCAGATAAAAATGCTTTGAAGCCATCATGTTAATATTTGTTTATGGCCTAAGTGGCAGTAGTTGCAAACCCAGGTGCATACTGATGAAAGGTGAGTTCATTAACCCGTTGCATCACCGTTAGTTCTCATAGATATTTTGCATGGAACTTTGCATTATAAAACACATTCACAGATTTTGCTAGGAAGCCTTAATGCCTTTTAACTAAGTCAACTGACATAAGGAGTCTGATTTGCAGCTCAGCTTCAACCCACTCTTCCTTTTTGTGCTAGTAGTTTTCAAATCCAATTAATATCATTTTTATGTTTAGGTAGTTGCAATCACTTACTTAGATCTGTAAATGATATTCATTAGGTCATAAAAATGAGGCATGAGCTGTAGAGGTCTGTCTCCAGGAGTCCACCTGCAAATGATCTGTGTTCCCAGACTGAGAAACATGAGTATTCATTTCTCTATTTATTTCTCTTTTAGCTTATAAAGAGCTGCTATGCTGGACAGCACATGCATCAAAATATATTTACAGTGATAAGAAATCAGTTCAAAAGGCACATGGAACCTGCTCCTGCTCCGATTTAAATCAATAGTAAAACTCGCATCTACTTCAGTGGGAGCAGGATCATGCTCATTAGGATACAGAAGTGCCAGCTAGTCTGTAAGAAACTAGAATACAATAGGGCAGGTCCATGTCTCTCAAGTTTCAGGCCCCACAGAACAGTTTCCTTCATACATCACAATGTTACAGCACAGATACTCTAATGGGATGAAGTCTGGGGTGAAAATCTCAGTGATGTGGTGCATCATCTTGCAGTTGATTGATAGGCCTAATTTTTGCCTGATTGAATGTGTGGAAAATCCATCAATCTCTTTGTTTTAACTACTAATACATAGTCATTCCATCAGCTTTCCTGGGAAATAAATATCCTTTCTGGGATAACTGTGTATGCACTGTATATCCTATGTGCACAATAAGAAGTGACCTGATCATGTGAACACTTGCTCCATGGTGTGGTAACTTAAATGGGACTAGTCACAATAGTAACTGCTGTCACTGATAGTAAGTGTTTGCAGGATTGGGCCTCATATGTTCAGCATGTAGCACCAGGCTTTGGGATTTTGCTTATGTTACTGATGTCCCATGTTCCTGAATTTAAAGTTAAAGAAAGCATCAGCAGCTGGTGGAAAGAGGATAAGATAATTAAGAGGAGCACTCAGACTACTGAATAGTTATCACTGTTCTGTTCATTGTAGCTCAGTATATTTATCAGTCCGGTAAAAAGTAAGTACACCTCTACCTCGATATAACGCTGTCCTTAGGAGCCAAAAAATCTTACCATGTTATATTGAACTTGCTTTGATCCACCAGAGTGCGCAGCCCCGCCTCCTCGGAGCACTGTTTTACCACGTTATATCCAAATTCGTGTTATATCGGGTGGCATTATATCGAGGTAGCGGTGTAGTTTAACCAGACTTTTGTTTCCATGGCCAAGAGGAGAGCAGCCTGACCTAATGAGGAATGTTAGTGACATAATGTTATCTTGTTCCCTTCATGCTGGTGATTCCAAAGCACTTACAAACTGTAGAGGAATCACTTCACTTCCCGGCTGCAGAAGGAAAGCCACCTATGGGGTCGGAAGGGTCTCGGCAACACTACCCAGCAGTGTGGAATGGGAACTGAGAAGTACCATCCCCAGTCAAACTGCAGGGGTATTTAAGTGGGCTGAATGCATTAAACCAGACTGGAAATTGGCCCATTCTTAGTACATGAAGCTAGCACCCCTATTCTTGGAAAAAGAGCCATGGGATTTTTAATTAACACACTTGGGCCTTGGCTACACTGGCGCTTTAGAGCGCTGCAACTTTCTTGCTCAGGAGTGTGAAAAAACACACCCCGAGCGCAGCAAGTTAATCCCCATGGGGAGGTGGAGTACCTGCAGCGCTGGGAGAGCTCTCTTCCAGCGCTGGCACTGCGACCACACTCGCACTTCAAAGCGCTGCCGCGGGAGTGCTCCCACGGCAGTGCTGTACGGCTGTAGGTGTAGCCAAACCCTTAGCCTGGACTTTTGTTCTTATGCCTCCCCTGAAGGACAAAGGATGTTTTAGTTTCTATTGTTTTCTTTTAGTTTTGTTTTTTCCTTTGATTCAGTAGTAGGTGTCATCCCCTCCCTCCTTTATTTTTACTGCCTGTTCCCCTTGAAATCAGTATCAAATCAGTCTTTTGGGTATTCCAATATCTCTTTCTGAGAAGGAGTGACTAGTTTTTCACTTCACTGGCTTACCAATTGCAGCAGGAGCAAAGGAGTGCAGAGATAACTTCATCTGGCTGCTTCTTGCCCCTAAGCAGCAACTTGTCCCATTATTACAAAGGAAAATTAACATTGCACATGGTCAGAGACATCTTGAGATTTTCAGCAGATTGTTCCAGAGTGTTTTCTGTCCTTAGTAGCAGAGACTATAGGGCCAGGGGTGGCAACAGCTGGAGGAAGTCTTATGTCTCCAGCCAGCTTGTAAATCACCTTGTGTTTTTAACTGATGGCAGAAGATTACTTCTGAACGAGCTCAGTCAAGGCTGTTTTTAAAAGTCACCTATGTGACAAAACGGTGCTTTCCCCCATCTTAACTGAAAGGAATGATATGGAGCAGATGTGCTGTGTCGCACTGTAACATCTTGAAGGGATGCAGCGCTTATTTCCTCATTTAACTTGTAATGAAACAGGGCCAAAAAACAATCCTGGAAATATGTCAATTTAAAAATAAACGCTGCAGGACAGGAAGTTTAAAAGGCACTTGTGTCGGTGTAATTTTTCCCTTAAGCCCCAGATAATGTGATAATGACGTACTTTTATATGCTGCCTTTCATCCCAAAGAATCCAAAGCATTTTGTAGACCCTGGGCTGGACTATGTGTGATCCTTGTATTACCCTTTTGCTGCGTGGTGCACAATGTACCATGCCTCCTTTGTCCAGATTGTGCCTTGTCCCCAGATTGTGCCTCTTGTGCAGCAACTAGACACTGACCTAGTCCCTGTCCTGGGAGGAGCACAGGGATTATGCCCTGCTTATTTCCTCAAGAATACTAGCAAACCGCAAAAGGGGTGTGAGGAGGCAAAGTCAGGACCTCATCCTTCCTCCACCCTAGCAGGCGGAACTGGCTGGATGCAAAGAAAACACCGTGGGTGCATGCCCACTGTGCCTCACACGTGTATCTGGAAGCCATCAAGAGAGTTTTACATTGCACATGGTTGCCAGTTGGTTCTTCAGCACACCCAAGACTGGCATGTGTCTATCAGGCATACTTGACTTTAAAATATAAATAAAAATCAGTTCATCGACTAATCAGATGCAGCCAACTCTGGGATGCAACTGTGTGCCAGCATACAGCCACATTATAGACCAGTTTGGGATAGTACACGAAGAAGAATTCTATATGCCAATTAGACTGCAGGGGAAATTTTGGAAGGCAGAATGTACTTCTCACTCTCACTCCAATTAGAATTTGATCAAGACACAGTGGCTGGCGCTAACACTCATATACTATAATAGCATGTTCTCACTTTCCCATGAAAAGGCTGAATAAGGATTTTGGGGGGAAAAAATAGCCCCCAGGAAATTTGAGTGAAATGTAGGAAGCACAAAAGGAGCCACAGTCCTCATAACACCTTTCACCAGAAAATCATTTTCACATATCAGACATCTACGCACAAAGTCATATGGAGAACTAAAAGGAACCATCTGCTATTTGCCCATATGGTCCACTTCCGACCACAAATGGAAAATAATCTGTAGAGAATAATAAGGGGCAGATTTAATTACATTGCATGCAGAACTGGCCCAAACAGACATCCTCTCTCCTTTTCATCTCAGACATATTCATAGCTCCAGTGCCTTAAAGTGAACACTAAAAACACTACAGTCAGGATTTTTGATGTGAGCAAATAGTACTTGAAAGCTTTTCCATATGGTGGATAGGAACTGGTGCCATAATAATGTTGGAAAAACGAAGATGTATTCAAACAAATCCTGGGCAAAGATGGGTAGCATGTATTCGATGTATGTGGAGGAAAAGGCAGCTTCTTGGTATCATTTTAAATTTAAAAACAGAGGCTGCAATAATTTAAAAGGATGTATCTCTGCTCTTTGAGCATTGGGTGATAAATAGCACTGCCAGCTGTCCCAATTTTATAGTAACAGAATGAACCTAATGCATGCCCATCCTGACAATCTAACATGATGGCATTTAAAGATGTTTGTTCTCTGTTGCTCAGATAACCCCGTCTTTGCTCTGCTGACTTGGTGGGATTTAATTTTCAGGTATCTGAAAGGCTTTCATAAGGAGAAGGGAGAAAACTTGTTCACCTTAGCCTCTAAGGATAGAACAAGAAGCAATGGGCTTAAAATGCAGCAAGGGAGGTTTAGGTTGGACATTAGGAAAAAGTTCCTAACTGTCAGGGTGGTTAAACACTGGAATAAATTGCCTAGGGAGGTTGTGGAATCTCCATCTCTGAAGATATTTAAGAGTAGGTTAGATAAATATCTATCAGGGATGGTCTAGACAGTATTTGGTCCTTCCATGAGGGCAGGGGACTGGACTCAATGACCTTTCAAGGTCCCTTCCAGTCCTAGAATCTGTGAACGAGGATGTTGCCTCAAAGAGGTGGTGGTCTTTCTGGTGTTGGTGACCCTAATGCTCTGGTAATAACTGGCCGTGTGGTAGGCAAGAGCAGGCATTACCAGAACTCATTTAGCCAATCTGACAATGCCTCTGAACTATCTTCTTGTCCACTTCCAGGGTTTCCAGGAAGTCCTTTTTGGCTGTATTTCCAGGTCTTTTTCACCGGCTCTTTCTATCTGAATTTTTTCTTCCTTGTTCCTTTGAACCATTTTCTTTCAAGTCTTCCCAGAGCTCCTTCTCATGTTTGTGTTGATACCAGTCTTACCCCAGATGCATGGATACCCTAAGATCCACGTGAACCTTGGAAAACCCATTGTTTCCTGATGCCTCCACACAGTCCTCGGGATCACACCAGGAAGAAGCCATGCCTCTACTAGCTGTGCAGTAGAAACTGTGAAAGGAGACCCAGAAAGAGTTAATGGAGCAGCATTAACTCCTAGTTGGTTATTTGCTCAAATATCTGTGAAGTCTGTGGAGGGGAGCATGCCTCAGAAAGCTGCTGCCCCAAAATGCCTGAAGATCCCATACTCCACAGAACTGCAGCAGAGGGGCTAGTGCCTAGTTTCTTTTCCCTTACCTCTGGCAGATTCTGGTAGTTTGGGTTACCTTCCAAATGTGCTGCAAGGGGAGCAGAAAGCTTTCATTACATAGCTTTCATTTGGTGTCAAGTTTGATGTGCGGTCCCTTTCCTTACCTTTGCCTTACCTTTGATATTCTGAGATATCTGACACCCCAAAGAGAGAAGGATTTTTTTTACTCTGTTTCTTCCCTTGACAGATGTAGAAACTCTGTTTGTCTCCTTGCACCTTGTAAGTTATTGAACTTCCTTCTCAGTTTCATTCTTTTAGCCTTAGAGATGTTAACTTGTAGCCCATATTTTCTCACTTTCTCTAAGCCGTTAGTATTGTTTTCTTGCGTGTGTCATGTCATGTCTATAGTCTAGATCATGCACACCTCAGTAGTCTATACATTTCCTCTTGCCTATAGCTATCCACATGGAGAGAGTGACTTTATCCATAGTAATAGTCACAGATGCCTTGATCTTGCATTGTGATCAACACAGGCAGATTGTTGTACCCACGCAGATCACAGTGTAAGATCAAAGTCATGGTCAGCAAACACCCCACCTTCAGTCATGATCTCACCAGCTGTCACAAGCTGAGCAGTATCTGACTTATCCAGTATATGGTGAGGAAAGTTAGACCCATGGTGAGGGCATGAGCTTAGGATTCAGGAGAGCCAGGTACCACACTGCAGCAGGTTTCCAGTGTGACTTGGGGAAGTCCCTTGGTCTGTCTCTGCCTCAGGTCCCCATCCATAAAATGGCAATAACAGCACTGCCCTATCTCACAGGGATATTGTGAGATATAGTTAAGATTGTGAGTTGCTCAGCTACTATGGTAATGAGGGCCATACCTTAGATACATAGGAAGGAAACACACTGGGTTGTATATAGGAAACCTGTTCAATGTACTGATGACATATAACTCAACCAATGTCAATGGAATTGTTAAGACATAGTGAGGTCTTGTGGGTTGTTGTTATTTCATTCATGCTTTCACCCGTGGATGTAGTGGCTCCAATTTCTAGGAATGCATGAGTGGCACCATCATTGTACACAAAGCATGCATGACATGCTCCAAGACAGGCTGTGCCCACAAGACAATTCTGTCAGGCCTCAAACAAAATGGTGTCCTCTGCACAGCAGCACCTCGCACATATAATGCACAAGAGGCCATGCTGTGTGGAGGATGCCATTTTGCATGCAAGTGTATGTCACAACTCACAGATCATACCCACTCCTGGCCCCGTGTGGACCATGTGGGGGTGCCCCTTTCAGTGAGACAGCCCTTCTCAGGGGTCTACTCTCTCTCCGGGTTAGGCCCCTCCATCTCCTGGAGCCACACCTCTCTGAGCCTTAGCAGACCTGTTTCTCGTCGTGGGCCCTCTCAAGGAGTCCACTTGCTCTGAACCCCCAGGGCCTCCACCCCCCCACAGGGGATGATGCAACTCTGTTCTCTAGACCAGAGTGACTCTCAGCCAGCGTAAAATAGGAGGGTTTATTGAGCGTTGAACACAGCACAGGAAACTGTCAGGGCCTTAGGCCTGGCTGCCCTCAGCATAGCACATCCCAGTCTCTCCTGCATCCAGGAGGGCTCTGCCTGCTCCCTCTCTCCAGTCCCAAGCCCCCCTGCTTTCCAGCTGGGCATCTGATATCACTGGCCCCAAGCCCCGCCTGTGTCCATTGTCTTCTCTCCAAGTAAACAGGGTCGCCTGGGTCTCCTCTCTTCTCTGCTATCCTCTGGCCCCCTCTGGCTGGAGAACCGGCTGGTTAGGTTACCAGGGTCCTCTCTTTACAGTCCACTGTCCTCCCATTGACCAGAACCGGCTGCAACTCCTGACCTTGGCCTCTGGGTCACCAGGTCATCAGGTCACCAGTTGCTGAGGTATCCATCCTCCAGGCCATTGGCTGGGGTCCTGAGTTCCCTCTCCAGTCTTATGTAACAACAAACTCCCTCTCCCCTCACCTCGTTAAACCAGTAATACCCAGGGAAACTGAGTCCCACCCTCTCTGCATGCAACCGATTGGAAAAACAAGGAAAAAGCAAGAAAATCGCCCACTTCGTCACAGTGTATAATTACATACCTGACTAAATATGTCATGGTGTGCCCATAGACAGTGACTAAGGATGTCATTTAGTCACGGAATCAATGAGTTCCAAAGACCTCCGTGACTTTAGCCAGTGCTGGCTACCCCCACAGCTCCCAGCCACCACGGGTGGCAGGGGTAAGCCCTGCAGCTCCCTGCTACCATGGGCAACGGGGGGATCCGCCACTCCTGGCCGACAAAGGAGACCCCCACCACCATGGGCAGCAGAGGGGATCCGCCGCTCTTGGCTACTGTGGATAGCATGAGGGATCCCCACTGCTCCCAACATCATGGGCAACAGCAGGGACCCAGTGGCAGGGGGAATCCCCACTGCTCCTGGCCATTGCGGGTGGCTGGGGGGACCCTGGCAGCTCCCAGCCGCAGCAGGCTGTAGGGAGGATCCCCAGAGCTCCCGGCTGCCATGGGAGACCGGGGGGATCCCCGCAGCTTGGAGTCGCCAGTGGAGGGGGAGCCTGGAGCTCCCAGCCGCACCCCTCCTCCACCCACTGCAGCTGCCCAGGCTTCCCATTTTGTCATGGGTATTTTTAGTAAAAGTTACAGACCAGTCATGGCTTCTGAGAATTTTTTATTATTGCCTGTGACCTGTCCATGACTTTAAATATTCCTGACAAAAACTTAACTATGACCAATAGCACAGATTTGCTTTTTATGACTCATGAATACCAGAAGTATGGTAAAACTTCTCCTGAAAAGTAATTGTTGTAAATGGTAAATAGATTCTTTTTCAGTGTTAATATCTCATCTATTTTTTTCTTTCTTTGAAAATATCAGCAATGAGCCTGGTTTGTACTATGAGCTAATAAGCTGTGAGATTTCAGCTTTAAAAACAAAGCTATTTCTTGGTTAGCCCAGTATCCCCCCAAAGCCTAATTTTTCTGTGCTCCCTAATTTTAAAACTGTAAAAGAGATCCTTTTGTTTTTTTTAAGTTATAAAAATAAAAATGCTCTCCCATGCTGAGGCCCACTATGCCAGTTTTTAGCCAAAACACTTTTTATAGCCAGGTTATAAATTCCTAGCTGACTGTAAAGTGATTTGTAAAGAAAAATGCAAACAGACCTATAACTACTACAGTATTCGTAGGCACCACTATAATCAAGAGTTATTAGATAGAATTATATTAGTAAAGGTAGGTATACGACAATGACTTAAAGTAAACTCACATAATGAAAAGCCCATGGGCACTTACGCTATTATCAGCCGGTGCACTGTAGAGAGAGAGGATTTCGGTGAAATTGATTTACCACGTCTCATGTTTGTCTGCTTTCCATCAGACTGCCTTTGTAGCCAGAATGAAAATGAGCCTAATCTTGATTGCTATGCAAATACTATGTATATACTAATACAGTGATCAAATAAGAAACTTTGGGTTCCATGAAAATTCAAATACAGTTGAACTAATAATGTAAGAATGCTGTTTACTGAAGTGTTGCAAAATATGTCATCTAATGACTATTCTTATGGGATTATTACTATAAAGAAAGCCATTTCTCCAGGCATGCAGCATTGCTTCAGGAATGTTACAAAGCTTTTAATCACCTGTTACAGATCTCAGGTCATGCATATATATGCACTCAAATCATTCTAGCTTCTTGTACTGTATGTTTAACAGACATAACATTTGTGTTTTTGAATCAAAGAGACTGCTTTTTTCTAAACATAAAATCATTATAGAGCTTTGTCTCATGTAATCACCTTTCCATTCCACCATTGGATCACATATATTAACTTTAGGAGGTAAGTACATACACAAAATGAAAAGTAATGGTCAGAGACATACTATAAAACTAATCCTGGGGGCCTAGACTACATTAAGTGTCCCTTGAATTGCTGTGTATCCTCAGATCAGGTACGGTAGTGATCATAAGCTTCTCTCAGCCTTCCCTATAATATTTCAGTGGGTTGCCAACTGTCACAAAATTTCGCAGGATATTTAGGGCCTGATCCAAAGGCCATTAAAGTCAATGCGCTTCTTTCCCATTACTTCAATAGTCTTTGGATTAGGCCATTAAAGAGTCCGAGATTTCTTTCAGATGTGATGTTTTATTAGTATGTGATGATGCAACATCACAGCATGATTTGTTTAATCCTTAGGAAAAATACCTATATGTGGCAACTTTAAACTAAGCCCTGAAGTGACCCCGTTTCATGGAAGAGGATAGTTCAGTCTCTGTGCCTCTTTAACCCTTAAAATCTCTTCTGATGCTGCCAGCAAGTCATGGTGGCTTTGTGAGGTAGACACTTGTCCACGAGGATCTGACTGAGACAACCAGTTCATTTGGCACAGGCCCCAAAACAACTGTCAAATGGTAATAGTTTTTGGTCACTACTGATTTGATTTGGCTTCTTGGCCTTTTGGCTAAGATAGGATTGAATTTTCTAATTCCCAATTACTGAGGGACAATCTTCACTCATTAATATATTTGCTTTCCACAACCAACTCTCTGTATAACTTTTAATGAGTGATGTACCTGAATATTTGAATGCTAATATCTAAACTGTATTTTTAAATTTATTTACCTAAATGTGGGTTATTGCTGATTATGTACTCTATGTATTTTATGACTTTTAAAATAAACATTTTATTTGTGGATAATCTAAGCACTATACCCAGATATTCAGACACTTTTTTTAACCTATGTATTGTATAAATTTTTAACAACAGCTCACATTTGATAAATCCTGTGACAGAGGACTATAACCTGCTCTTGTAGGAGGACAGAAGTGAAGATCTAATACATCTTTTTCATCTTAAATTGCTATGTCCCTACAAATGGCCTGAAGGCAAAAGCCTCCATATCCATCTACTGGAGCCATCCAGTCCTTCTCTTAAAATGATTCCTCAACTTGGTAGCTAATAAAGTGTGCAGCCAACATTGTTTTGTAAACTTCTAGAAGAAAATTTTCACTTACATCTTATAAGCACTCAATGGACCTAAAGTGGTTGCCGTTAAAATAATTGATTTTTAAGGAATACATACTTGTAAAAACCAAAATCGGTGGAATTCTCACGCAAGACAGGACACAGTCACAAGGAGGCCCTGTATGTTGTAGGTCTCTGAATCCCCAGCTGTCAAATCCCCAGTAACTCCCCAGCCCTGAGCATTTTTCTGCTGACTCAGTGCACAACCTTTTCCTCACTAAGGAAAGGCTGAACTACTTCTAATTCAACAATCCAACTTTCTGTCTGCTGATCCCAACCACAAAATATCCCTGACCATGAAAAGCAACCCAGTCTCCAGTTCCAAAGGATAAGCCCTATTGCAGTCCTCTAATGCAGTGGTTCTCAACAGGGTTCCAAGGCCCCTTGGGGGGTTGAAATCATGTTTCAGGTGGGCCACCAAGCAAGGCCGGCATTAAACTGGCTGGGGCCCAGGGCAGAAAGCCAGAGCCCCACTGCATAGGGTTGAAGCCCAGGCCCTGAGCCCCGCCACTCACGGCTGAAGCCAAAGCCTGATCAAGGTAGCTTTGCAGGGGCCCTTGTGGCATGAGGCCCCAGGCAATTGCCCTGGTTGCTACCTCCTAATGCTGGCCCTGGCTTTTATATGCAGAAAACCAGTTATTGTGACATGAGTGGGCTGTGGAATTTTTATAGCACGTGGCAAAGAGGGGTGGGGAGACTCAGAAAGAAAAAGTTTGAGAACCCATGTTCTAATGTGTCCCCTCTGACCACACCTTCTTTAGCCTTCAAGCTGAAATGCATTCTATCTCCATGGTAAAATTATAAAAGGTGCTGGTTTCCTTGCGAAAATTCAGTATCTCCATTGTTACAGTAAATCCTTTGGGCCAAATACAACAAAGCTGAATTCAGACCAGGGACTGCATGAATGGTGGGAGGAGGGGGCATCTTTGCACCTCCCCCATTCTGGGGTTGCCAGATGCTGATTTGTCCCCCAGCACTGGTTGGAGTAGCTCCTGGGGCCTGATTTTAACGTCTTGCTGGCGTAACTCTGTTAAAGTCAATGGAGTTTTACAAGGGTAAATCATAGGAGAATCAGGCCCATTGAACTTCAAACCCTGCCTCCTGTCATAGCATAGCCTGATTTATGTGAAGCTTTTCCTTTCTAGGCAGGTATTGTCTTTTCTTTTGAAACAAGAATTTCTTCTCTTTCATTTTTCCTTTTTCTACCTAGTTAGTCCCCTCTCTCCCCAGGGGCTGCTATAAGAAATGAATTCGTTGTCATGCTGGAATGGAAGATTGATATATACCCCACAGTACAGAAATAGTTTTATTTTGGGTTTAGTATGGTTGCCAGGAAGGCAGCACAAATAGCACCTTATATTAATACCCTTCCGGAATAGCATCTCCGGATTAGATTCTTATGTTATGCCAACACCACACATTCAGTAGTACATCAGGTTTCCTCCTTTTATTGCCACTTTTCAGGAATAATAGGTTATTAATAATGACTAGAGCTGGAGCGGAGAGAGTTAGAGGCAATCACCTCAAACTTGGGAGTTTTTTGAACTTCATCAGTAGATGAGGTCTGAAAGTGACAATATTGAGGCATAATGTAGAGCAGGGATAGGCAACCAATGGCAGGGGTGCCAAAGGCGACACACGAGCTGATTTTCAGTGGCACTCACACGGCCCAGGTCCTGGGTACCAGTCTGGGGGGCTTTGCATTTTAATTTCATTTTAAATGAAGCTTCTTAAACATTTTTAAAGCCTTACTTACTTTACATACAACAATAGTTTAGGTACATATTATAGACTTGTAGAAAGAGACCTTCTAAAAATGTTAAAATGGATTACTGGCATGTGAAACCTTAAATTACAGTGAATAAATGAAGATTCGGCACACCGCTTCTGAAAGGTTGCCGACCCCTGATGTTAAAGGCATTCAGAGAGCCAATTTACAACAAGCAAAGGTCATACTGTGGACAGTAGCATAGCTGGGGGGGGCGGGGAGCAGAGGGAGCAGCCACTCCCCCTGAGCATATTCCCCAAAAGTGGTGCCTTTTTAACTCACTCACAAAAAAAAGGCACAACCTGCTGTGGTGCTTTTATTCACCTGGCAGCACCTTTACTGACAAGGCGGCGCTCTGGGTCTTTGGTGGCAGGCCCTTCACTAGCTCTGCATGTCTTCAGTGGCACTGAAGGATCCGCCGCCAAAGCCCCTACAGCTCAAGCTGTGGGGTTGTTTAATTGAGATGTAGACATTCTGGTTTGGGCTGCAGCCTGAGCTCTGGGACTCTCCCACCTCACAGAGTCCTAGAGTCCAGGCTCCCGCCTAAGCCTGGTCATCTACACTACAATTAAACAGCCCCACAGCCCAAGCCAGCTGGCACAGGACAGCCAGCAGTTTTTATTTGCAGTGTAGACATACCCTAAAGATAGCAGGGAAATGGGTTTGCCTCAACACCAGCCCCAGAAGCATCCACTTGTCTTCTTTCTTCTTTACATCCATGTCTCTCTCTTGGGGTAATGTCTACATTGCAATTGGAGGGGTGATTGCAGCTCCAATAGACATACCTATGCTTGATTTAATTTAGCTAATGTGGCTAAAACTGGCAGTGAATAGGTGGTGGCACAGACCCAGTGTGGGCTAGCAACGCAGTTACTTACCTAGGGTTTAGGACAAGTTTGTATAGTGTCCGTACTGCTGCTGCGGGTGTGTCTCCACAAGCTGCAAACACACCTTCAATTTCAGGGTAGATATACACTTATTTATTTTTCTTCTTTCTGTGTACTTTTGTCTTGTATCTTTTTTCCGCTCTGTTTGTCACTCTTTTTCATATGTTCCCTTCTCTGTGAAGTTCCATTGGCAAGTGAAGAGTTAAGAGAGTTCTGCACTAACTTCCTTTTGCACAGGGCTCTGCTGAAAAGGGAATTGAATCTGACTAGTCAGTTTCACTCCCAGCAGACCCTGGTCCTGCCATGAATGAATGAGAAACGGACTACACTGACTCGCCACCTTCCAGTGCTATTTGGCATTAGACATTCACTGGGGAAAGGCATAGTCCTTCAGTTAGTTCATACAAATCCTTCATGATGTATTGGTGATTTGTGATTTCCATTTTAAGAACCATTGATTTGCAGCCACTTGCTGGGATTAGGTATGCCATGCTCCTTCTATAATATAGAATCTGTGTACTAGAGATATGGGGCCAGATCTTCTCCTAGTATAAATTAGTGTACCTCCTTTGATTTCAGTGGAGCCATGTCATTTACACCAGCTGAGAATCTAGTCCTTAAATTAGCTTAGTCTAACATATTATTTATTCTGCTGGTGGCAAATGAACCACAGACATGTCACATTTGTTTTTGCCTCAATCTTCAATTACAGTTAATAGCTGTGAAGGCAATTTCAAAATCATTCCTGTCTATCTAGGAACTTCTGTGTTGTATCTGAGCACCTTCCTGAGGAGTTCTTTATTAGCCAACTAGAATAGATCAAGAGTGAAAATTTATCTAGAAAATGACAAGTTATTACTGTGATTAAGTGTACAATATACAAGAAATTTGGGGCTGCTATGATCTCGTTCTTCCTTTGGTAATAAAAGCTTTTTTATTTGGAATCAAAATATAATGTAACTGGCCAAGCAATTTAGCATATATTCAAAGATCTATTATTGGAATGGGGAGAGAGCTGGTCTGAAGTGGTTTGGCCCAGGCCTTTTTTGTGAACTCTGATTACATGGACTTATTGGTTGGTGTTTCTTTATTTTTTTCCCAATCTGAAGGTTGTGTTTATATAACCTGTGGCATACTGTGGATGCACTTTTGTAAGTGCCTTTTTGGTTTGTTTTGTGTGCAATTTTCAAGATTCACTGTTGTCACCTGGAGAATTCAGCCAAGGAAGTTCAATACCCTGTGTGGTCATGAATGATTAATAGGAAATAGATTCTGGGAAGCTATTGCTTTTCCGAGCAATAAGCTGGAATTATCAATTGCCCATTTGGATCCTAAGTCTAGTCATATGCCTGGAGAATATTGAGCACCAATTGAACCACTTCTTCAGGTCCTACTTCTTCAGGTCCTGGGATTGACACAACTACAACTACACTGCATGCAACAGTGGAAGATACTGAACGTAGCTGTCTGAAATGGAAACCCAGACCTGAAGAAGAGCTCTATGTGGCTCAAAAGCTGGTCTCTCTCACAAACAGAAGTTGGGCCAATAAAATATATTACCTTACCCACTTTGTCTCTGTAATATCCTGGGACCAACATGGCTACAACGGCACTACAAACAACCATTTCCACTTGGAATTCTTGTACATTAGTCAGGTGTTTATACCACAACTAACTTGTAGTTTCCAATGCTCTGGTGAATCCTTTAAGACCTTATACCGAAAACCTACCGACTGCTATGCCTACCGTCATGCCTCCAGCTTCCATCCCGGGCACATCACACGATCCGTTGTCTACAGCCAAGCACTGAGGTACAACCGCATCTGCTCTAACCCCTCAGACAGAGACCAACACCTACAAAATCTCCACCAACCATTCTCAAAACTACAATACCCGCACGAGGAAATAAGGAAACAGGTCAACAGAGCCAGACGTGTACCCAGAAGCCTCCTACTGCAAGACAAACCCAAGAAAGAAACCAACAGGACTCCACTGGCCATCACATACAGTCCCCAGCTAAAACCTCTCCAACGCATCATCAGGGATCTACAACCCATCCTGGACAATGATCCCACACTTTCACAGGCCTTGGGTGGCAGGCCAGTCCTTGCCCACAAGCAACCTGCCAACTTGAAACATATTCTCACCAGTAACTGCACACCGCACCATAGTAACTCTAGCTCAGGAACCAATCCATGCAATAAACCTCAATGCCAACTCTGCCCACATATCTAGATCAGCCACACCATCACCGGTTCATTCACCTGCACGTCCACCAACGTAATATACGCCATCATATGCCAGCAATGCCCCTCTGCTATGTACATCGGCCAAACTGGATAGTTGCTACAGAAAAGGATAAACGGACACAAATCAGATATTAGGAATGGCAATATACAAAAACCTGTAGGAGAACACTTCAACCTCCCTGGCCACACTATAGCAGACCTTAAGGTGGCCATCCTGCAGCAAAAGAACTTCAGGACCAGACTTCAAAGAGAAACTGCTGAGCTTCAGTTCATCTGCAAATTTGACACCATCAGCTCAGGATTAAACAAAGACTGTGAATGGCTTGCCAATTACAAAACCAGTTTCTCCTCCCTTGGTTTTCACACCTCAACTGCTAGAACAGGGCCTCATCCTCCCTGATTGAACTACCTCATTATCTCTAGCTTGCCTGCATATATATATACCTGCCCCTGGAAATTTCCACTACATGCATCTGAGGAAGTGGGTATTCACCCACGAAAGCTCATGCTCCAAAACATCTGTTAGTCTATAAGGTGCCACAGGATTCTTTGCTGCTTTAAGACCTCGTTCGCCAATCATTATCCACACAACTCCCATTGAGTTCATGAGAGCTTTTTGATCACAGTACTGAAACTGCAGGACTGAACTCTTGCTCTCGTGCATTCTAAACTATTGCATATATTATGGGCCAAGTCACAGCTGCCTAAAAGGGCATGCAGGATGGGGAAGTCAGCAAAGTTATTTCAGTGTAAGAGTAAGAGAGAGAAGAATCATGGCCTGTATTTGCTTTTACACAAATATTCTTGTATCCTGTGAGTTATAGTCTATAACAGGAAACTGAATTGCTGAAACTGTTTATCAGCAGTGGGTGCCTCTGAACCTGTAATGAACTCTGTGTGTGTGTTAGTGTAGACTAGGGAAAAAAACAACATTTTCAATGCTGATTTAGAAGGTGTGATTGAGACTTAATGGGCTGATTGTTCAGTTTCCTAGTACCAGACAGGCTGTATAGCTAGAGATGGAAAAGACTTGTGCTAGCTACAAAGTTCAGATCTGATCTGAACAACCCCAAAATTTGGGAGTGTTTGGATGTGGGGTTTTGGTTTGGCCCATTGTAGACAGAAGAGAGGTGCAAAGTTTGGATTAGGATATGAACTTTACTAAAAGGAGGGACTGTTCACAGGCAGAGTTGTACTCCAAGCCCATCTCTAGTTCTTGTTTCATCCATCTGCCAATGCAGAATATAGACTCCTGACAAAGGACTATGCACAGTTAAAGCGCATACAGTTGGTCTTTGCCAAGAGGAAGCAATTTTATAATTACAAGTGAGCCTATCTATAACCACATTTTGTGTTACTGCTGCATACATACTCTAGGCTTACACTGTGTGTAACTACACTTCACCTTGCTGTTACATCACATACATACTCTTGGTTTATACTCTTTATTGGGCTGTAGGACCACATGTACATTAATATCTGTATTTACACATGAATTGCTAATATAATTGTTCCTTTTATGGGCCCAATTGTGTCAAAGAGGCACAAACCTGTACTGGGGGTGGTGTGAAGCTGCACTGTCCCTTGCTTTTCATACAAATCACATCATCCAATGCAATTATGTTAAGAGTACTCAAAGAATAACAACCCAGATGTAAAGGGCCTGATCAACCTTGCCTTATTCATGTAAGGTTTCAGTTCCATTGACTTCTGTGAGTCTCCTCACATCAGTAAGGTTTGAGTCAGAAAGAAAGCTCTAGTTCATGGTGCTATTTTTAGGTCTTGAACTCCTAATATCTCATTCTGTGCCACGGCTTATGATTTTATGATGTTTCTGTTGTAAGAGCTGAACTTTCCACTTCCCCCAGTAATGGCCTGCCTGATTTCACTTGTGGTATCTGACCTACTTGCCATCCCTTTTTTTAAAAGCAAGACCAAAACCCTTTTGGTTCTGCAAAACTGAAAAATTAAAATGTTGATAATAGTTAATAAACAAGAACTCTTTTACAAAGTACACCTCTACCCCGATATAACGCTGTCCTCGGCAGCCAAAAAAATCTTACCATGTTATAGGTGAAACCGCATTATATTGAACTTGCTTTGATCTGCCAGAGTGCGCAGCCCCTCCCCTCCCCCCTGGAGCACTGCTTTACCGTGTTATATGTGAATTCATGTTGTATTGGGTCGCATTATGTCGGGGTAGAGATTTATATAAGAGCTGTGTACAAAAGCACCATCTATTGGGGAGCTCTCTAGTGCTGTTACTTCACTAAATTGCATCATTATGTTAAAAGTTCCTTTGACCCACTGTTAACTCTCAACAGATCTACCTGTCTGCTTGCATTTTGCCAGTTAAAAAGCACAGATGGGGACTGGGGAGTGCTGTGGCAGAGGGTTGCAGGAGTTCTGCTTGAATGGGGGAGCTCAGAAGCTCTGCAGGAGAAGAAGGTGGGAGGGAAGTCAACCATGTACCTGTCTCGTCCCATAAATCCTACAAAAACTGGGCAAGGAGGGTGAATCTTCCAGCTAGTGACCTTGCTGGGTGATGTGCCAAGGGTTATGTTCCTTAAATAAGGACAGACTAATTACTTGATTAAAATACCATGTTCTGGAGAAACTTGTTCCCTGGTCATTTAAGGAGAGAAAGATGTTAGCTCATGGCCATAATTACATTGTTGTAACAAACTGCACTGTGAGGTAAACCAGGTCAACATGGATATTAGCTGGGGTGCATTTTACTAATCCAGAAGTGAGAATATGGACTTGAGTACCATTGCACCCAGATAGTACTTGTGCAGCTAGATCAGAGATATCTGCATATAAATGCAAAAGGATAGTGTCTGGCTAATAATGCATTAACTTTCATTAGAGATTGGTTAGCACTGTCTGCTGTATTCAGTTAGTTTCTAGTTATTTTATCTCTTTCCATTTAATTTTTCTCTTTATTAATTCCAAAATTCTCAGTAACAATGTTCTGAAGTCTTTTGTATAATAGCATTTATTAGTACAAGATATATTTTAGTTTTGCTTTACATCATAGTTTTATCTTGGGTTAAATCATTTTTTTTTCCTTTTTAGCATCATAGACAAAGAAGTGTCATTAATGGCAGAAGTTGATAAAGTTAAAGAAGAAACCAGTAAGTAGAAAACATACTAGAGAGCCTTTGTGTGTTTTGGAAGAATTGGAAGAACATGTGTTTTTGATTCTGCAGAAAAATGTAGTAGTAAATCAATTCCTCTAGCAGCATTACAGCACTGTTCGTTGTAGACAGGACCTTTGGTATTCTCTACCACTTCCTTAACAAGTTCTGGCTAAAAGAATTGTGTACCAAAGTTTAATAGATTTCCATCCCTATAAATTCAGCTGGAGTGTTAACATGTATTAGTTAAGGCTCCGCATCTGTCACAGAAGTCATGGATTCCGTGACTTTCTGTGACCTCTGTGACTTCTGCAGCCGTCAGTGCGGCTGCCTCCAGGGCTGCCCGAGCAGATCAGGCAGCTCCTGGACCAGTCGCACCGGCCACTGCTGGGGCAGTTTGGGTGTGGGAAGGGGCTCAGGGCTGGGGGTTGGGGTGCAGGGTGGTGCTTACATCGGGGGGGGCTCCCCGAAAGTGTCTGGCACATCCCTGTAGCCCTAGGCAGAGGGGCCAGGAGGCTCTATGCGCTGCCCCTGCCTGGAGGCGCTGCCCCCGCAGCTCCTATTGGCTGCGGTTCCTGCCAATGGGAGCTGCAGAGCTGAAGCTCATGGCAGGGACAGTGCACAGAGCTCCCCTGGCCTTCCCTCCCCTAGGAGCTGCAGGGTCATGCTGGCTGCTTCCAGGAAGCTGTGCAGAGCCCGGTAGGGAGCCTGCTGGCCCCGCCAACCCTTCCCCCTACCCCAGCACCAGCGAGAGCCATGTGCTGCCACTGCAACCCCCCCTGCCGCCCCCTCGGACCAGCAGCACCCCCAGATCATCACCCCCAGAGAACCCCCGGCCCAAGCTTTAGTCACAGGTATTTTTAGTAAAAGTCATGGACAAGTCACTGGCCATGAATTTTTGTTTATTGCCCATGACCTGTCCATGGCTTTTAGTAAAAATACCTGTGACTAAAACATAGCCTTAGTAATAGTCAATAATGCAGGCATGTCAGAATCTAAAGATGGCTGCAGAATTTCCTATAGTCAAGAAGTCACTCTTTTGCCTTGGAACTTATTAACCCTTCAGAATATTTGGATGTGGTGACATCACTAATTCTCTAGTGTTCTCTATTTATATGGCACCTTTCATTCTGAATGACTCAACACACTTTTTATAGACTAAACATCCAGTCCTGCAAACATTCCATGTGTGGAATCCCCATTGCTATCAATGGGAGTTTTGTCTGCACCAGGTTTGCAGGATTGAGTCCTGTATACACGCAGCCAAATGCCTTCTCTTATGAAAATGTCCATGGGATTTTTAATGACTCTGAATGGACAGAACCTCAGTTTTTAAAGTATGTTTTTGTTCTGAAAAGTGACTGTAAATACGGCACCTTCTTATGACAGATCTGCCCCTGCATGTATTCAGAAACTTACCTACTGACTTTAGTGACATATATATTTTAACTGCTGATAGGACCCTGATACACACATGGAAATCATTTTGTCTACCGTAGAGGGTTGAAGAATCAACGTGGTTAAGATTTAAACCTATGATCCCAAGTAATCTAGAGATTTCAAAGCTGAGACTTAACCTACTTTTACAGCTTGTAGAGTGCTTCTAACATTTTCCTTTCTCAATCCCTGCAGTCATTTGCTAATGGTGAAACAGTAAAATATATCTCATTAGGTTCACTATAGTACTATATACATGACTTCGAATATGTGAAGATATATAGTGAAATATCACATAATACAGCTATATTTGGGGCTTTACCTCATCAGGAGAGAAAGTTGTAATTATGCTCATAAATTTAAAAGGTATCTTAAAAAACAGATGTTGATCAAAACCTGTTTTCCTAATTATCTGTTGAGGCAAATCTGATCAAATGCATTCCCGACTTTCATCTAATTTCTGTCTTTTGTGTAGATGTCATCTAGATAGGTGTATTCCGGTGGGGGAGAAGGTAACACACAATGATTTAATGGGACACTGCAGCAGCAGTGGTACACCCCACATTAGAAATAACACTTTTAAACCAGCTCTAGTGGGAGTAAGTCTGAGTAAGGACTAAAAAGGCTGAGCAATGAGCTCAGGATTTGCCCCAATATTAGTAACTCAGTAAGAAGATTTTGTCTGGCACTGATGAAGATACTATCAGCCTTTCATTGGTTTATGAACCTAAAGCGCTATGGGGGCAGGTCACAAGTACACATGTTCTTGAGTGCTGCATTTGTATGTAGATCTTGAGTTAGCTGAAAGGTGTTTAAAGCAACAACAACAACAACAAATCTGTGTTTTCAGATAAGTTCCTTATGACTATACATGTGTGGAGGCCAAAGAGAACAAATTATTCTAGCAAAGTTTGACCATAATGTACTCTTAAAATGTTTCTTTTGAGAGATCTTCTAACACAAACGTGATAGACATGTGGATCTGGAGTTCTGGGGGGATCTTTTTTTTAAGATGATGATGATAGAAACATGCCAGCAGTTCCTTGGTTACCTGCAGAGACTGTTATAATCACCTGGTGGACGTGCTCCTGCTTCCAGTGAAGTCAATGGCAAAATTCCCATTGATGTCAGTGGAGCAGGATCCAATGCTCAAATAAAGCCACATTTTAGAAATGTTATTAGAGGGCTACACATTAATCTAGTCTGAGGCTAGAATCCACTTTTTGGGTTAAGTAAAACTAGTTGTATTATACAGAGATACTAACTTAGGATGTACCTATTGAGTTTGTGTTGTATTAATATGTCACTTTGGATTCAATTCCCTGTTCTCCCATTGACACTATGTGTGTGCTTGGGCAGGTTTCTGTGCCTTTCTTTAAATTGCAGCTTCTGCTGTCTCTCAGGGCTATTGTGAGGATTAGGGTCTGTAAAGTGCTTTTAGATCTTCAGGTTGCTGTTATTACTGAAATGTGTGTAGTATTAATTAATAATTATGTTGTTATTTATCTTCACATCTTTCTGCCACATGGGAGGATTATTTAACTGATGATCATTTGTACTATTTCTGTAGGTCAAATTTCCCAAACTGGTAACCTTAACAGTGTGCAAAAATAAGTATTTGCATGTGTACTACGTGCCAGTGTGCATCTGCAGCTGTGGAATTTGAGCACATGATTTGGACAGTCACTTTGGAAAATTTGGTCCTGAACCTGAAGAGACAGCACAGTTAGCACAATTTAAAATAATCCTTCAGCAAAGAGTAAAGTATAAGCAAGGTGATCACTATAAAACGTAGTGACTTGTTTACCAGTCCAACAGGGATTCCCCACGTAACAACACTGGAGGCCATATCCCACGTATGGCTCAGGATGATGGGTGGAATGAAAAGATCAGCTAAGGAGCAAAGTAAAAGGCCACCACTTAAGCATAACAATCAGTGCTCTTTACTGCCACAGAGCCTTCCATCTGAGGACCTCAAAGCTTTTTACAAAAATTAGGGGATTAAGCGACACAAACCCTCTGTATGATTGAGTCATATTGCACCTCATTTTAATGATGGTATAACGGAGGCACAAAAAAATGTGTAAGGGCTTGTCTACGTGGGATGTTAGTGTGCAGTAAAATAGGGTGTGAATTTTAAAACACAATAGCTGTTCCACACTAACTCCCTGCCTGGATGCTGTTATTCTGCACTCAAAGGGCTTTGTGTGGATTAATTTAGCTAAATCACAAAAAGTCACTCTGACTACAGTGTAAGAGTGTCTGCACTCTAAAGTCACATCCTAGCTTATTACACAATAACTTCCCTGGGTACATAAGCCCTAAGAGCTAATGTCACTCAGGAAATCTGTGGCAAAGCAAGCACAGAAATTAGGGGTAGATCCAGCTGGCGTAAATTGTCAGAGCTCCATGGAAGTCAACCAACTGTAACAGTTTACATCAGCTGAGGATGTGTACCAAGGTCTCTTGGCTCCCAGGCCTGTGCTTCAGCCATAAGAACACCTTTGCATAAATGAAAACCTTACCATTTCCCTATTGCTGAATCAGATTTTGAAAATACATGGATCATCAGTGTTTAGACAACTGCCAATTTCATTGTCCTCCACAATTTGTCATGTTATATAACCCTAAAAATTAAGAAAGGGTTGGCCATTGCTATTGTGGTTCATAATAATTTTTTCTAATAGCAGATTAGGGAGTGTAAAATAATCATTTCCTTATACAGAGTATACAACCTGTGAAGTCTTATATATTTAATATTTTTCATAAAAATCATACGCATTTAGAATTTGTTACATAAATGGAATATGGCTTCATTAGATAAACTGCATAAGAGCGTAATCTGTACTTGAAAGCAAAACCATAACTCTTATAGCTTAGACAAACTATATATTAACAGAATTCTTTCAGAAGGGGATAAAATGATCACATCTAAATAAAAGACATCATGCACCCGGCTGTTGGCTCAAGTCACTTCCTGCATCTCAGCTGAGTCTTTGATGATTTTGTGCTTTAGAAAAAAAGCATTGGAAAAAGCTCAAAACACCATGTGTACCATCTGTCTAAATGCGGAAGGGCAGGTTTAACTTTGGGTGGGGGTTTTGATTTTCTAGCAGCATGTCAATTTCATATCTTTCTTAACAATAAATGGTTATGTTAAATCCATTGATTTGGATTAATCGGTGCAGACGGGGTCATGTGGATGGAAATGTGCTTGGCATGTTGTATGTTTTCCACATGTTGATGTACAATGTTAATGAACAGAGACAAGGTGGGTGAGATAATTCCTTTTCCGAGCTTTCCAGCTGCACAGAGTTCTTCTTTCCAGACCTAAAAAAGTGCTCTGTGCTCTCAAAAGCTTGTCTCTCTCACCAACAGAAGTTGGTCCAATACAAGATATTACCTCAGCCACCTTGTCTCTCTGCTATTCTGGAGCCAACACTGCTACAACAACGCTGCAAACAGTGTTAATGTACAGACAGTAATTAGTTTAAAAGTGATTACGTTCTTAGCACTAATGTATTATCCTTTTTGCTTGGCAGTGGAAATCTTGACTGTTCGTCAGAAAAGAGCCGAGGAGCTAAAGAGACTGACAGACTTAGCTAGTCAGATGGCTGAGACACAACTGGCTGAACTCAGGGCTGAAATTAAGGTTAGTCCACCAAGACACTTCCATCTGATGTGTGCTTTCTTTACATGGATACTGAGCCTGTGCTGCCAACATAACTTTGTATCCTTATTTTGTGCTATAAATGCTTAGGACCTGAATGTTGCTGACCGTTTGTGGATGTGGCAGGGAGAGGCGCCTGCTTGGGGCAAGCCTCTGTACTTCTGGCCAATGAAGAGAAACTAGTTTGGAGGAGGTCCAAGCTGCACCCTATTAAATTGTGTAGCAGGGGCTTCTGCTGTGTGTGCATCCCAGAGGTATTAGTCCCATTAGTTGCGGCCAGCATTGAACCTGTAAGCTTAAAGGCCAAAGAACAAAAACCTCTGCACAGTGGCAGAATGACACAAGCACCTTTTCCCAATATCAAATTGATCCATCAGTCAATCAGGTTCTTCTTGTATTGTGCTCTGAAGCACACCAACTCAGACTGCAGGTGACAGCTTTGCTGAGATTGCCTTGGCACAGAAACTGACACTGGGGGTGATGTGACATCAGGAAAAAGGCCATCCCCTCAATAACAGTTGCTGCTAAGGCTTTTTGGACCGTAACTAGTATCCTGAAGTGCACTTGTAAGTGAACAGGTAACCCCAGAACAGAGTACTGCTGGTATATTATTGTAACACACCAAAATACCTTGCTCTCTCCCCTTCCTGGTGGAGGCATATGCAGTGACCAGGAGGGGCTACAAGTTGGAGCTCTGTATAACCCCACATGCCAGAGCTCTCAGGAAGGAAGTCAAGAGACTTATTTCTGCCCTTTAGTACCTGTCACAGAGGAGGAAGCAAAGGGCATTCCCAGCCACTTCCACCAGGTTCTGCAAGTGAGTCAACAAAATCTTTCTGTCAAAATCAAAGGCCACTGAGAGGCCTAACAATCACCAGGCTACTTTGAGCCTGATTCCATCTCTGGCATTGAAAAAGGACCTTAAAGTGGTTGGTGTATTGTACAGTGTAATGTACACCTACTTTAAGGTCCCTTTACACTGCCAGAGCTTAATACAGGATGGGAAACTCCTCCTGTTTTATTTGCTCAGATTCTGTGCAGAGAGCCTGAGCACTGGTGAATGACAGACAGCGGAGACTTTACAGTGACTTTGGGATAATTAACATTAGAGTGATTTCTTCACCATCCATATAATGAAGTGGGATACATTAGAATATTAGTAAATGTTAATTTCCATGTGTTTTTGTAGCACTTTGTGAGTGAACGCAAATATGATGAAGAGCTGGGTAGGTCTGCCCGGTTCTCCTGCGACATAGAACAGCTAAAAACCCAAATTCAGCTCTGCGGAGAAAGTAAGTTTTGGTGATTTTCAAAGTGTTGTGTGATTGTGGTGATTATTTGGCTTCTCTGCGCTACCATGATGTCAAGGGACCAGATTTAGCCCTGGCATAAGAGGGAGCAACTGCACTGATTTCAGAAGATGTGTATTGTTTTTTGCAAAAGCTAAATTTGGCACAAGGTATTTTACACCTGTCTTTCTGTAAATTTACTAAGCTGCTCACAACTGTTGTCTGCTCCAAAACTCATGTTCCTCGGATGCAAAATTTTACCTCTCTTATTTCTCATTACAGTCTGAGGGATCCATCTAACCCAGTATCCTGTCTCTGTTAATGGCCAATCCCAGATGTGCTGGAGGAAAGCATGAATTTCCAAATAATGCATCCAATTACGCACAGTGATCTCATGATAACTATCTCATGCCCTAAAGCTTAAAGATTTGGAAGTTCTTTTATTGTCATTCTAGCTAGTGTAACCACAGCTGCTACTGATGTAAACATATACTCACTTCTTTAATTTTATTAAATATTTCCCTAAATAACCTGCAGCTGCAGTGAACTTCACAGGTTAATTGGCTCATCCATGCAATTACCTAACTCTGAGCACATGAACTGACCCACTGAATTCAGAACATTGCAATCTGTAGGGCTACTGCTATTAAGGCTAGTGATGAGACAGTAGGGCATTGGACTGGGACTCGAGAGATCTGGACTCTATTCCTAGTTCTGCTGGAATAGTCAGTTCCTCTCTCTGGGCCTTTGTCTCTCCCCCATCCTTTGTTTGGCTTGTCTTTTTAGATTGTAAGATCTTCAGGGCAGGGACTGTCTGTCACTATGTGTCTGTATAATGCTTACCATCATGAGACCCTGACCAAGACTGGGACCTCGAGACGCCACTGTAGTACAAATAACAATTAGTAATGTGCTTATAGCTAAGCATGTGCTGAAGGGCTTTGCTGAATTGGGGTCTTTTTGCTGGAATAACTAACAAGGAACTTGTGGGGTTTGAGCAGCCAGGGAGGTCTGACAGCGTAAGATAGCTGTTAGCGTGAAATGAAAGCAACAGGAATGATATGCATCTATGAGTGATGGATAGTGAGATTTCCAAGTGTTCCAGTTGCTCTCTCTCCAAAGTGTAATAATCTGTATAAGATCACTTTAAAATATAACACATCTTCATTGTACTATTTCTTTTTTAAAATTTCCTGAAGGAAAATATGTATTTTCTGTTAAAAAGTAAGCAGCCCAGTTTATGACAGGTAGCTTGACGCTTGCACTGGCTTCCACACCAGCCTGTCTGTCATAAAAAAGACAGAATGGTGGAATTCAATGCCAGCGCAGCTCACAGCATCCTCTCTTCTTATAAAAGAAAGATCTATAGTTCACTGTTTTGCTCTGTGCAGTTCAGCAGTATGGAGGTACATTATTTTTGCTAAGAGGTCACCTAGTGGTGGAAAATAAATAAATAAGAGATTATAAAAACTAGCTAGTGCTTGGTTTGTAAATACACTTGGTATTAGGATGCAACCTCTTTTTTCATCCTAGTGGTGGAGAGAAGGGGAATTTTCCCTGAATAATGTTGAACATTAGATAAAACTATGTATCTGGCTGGAAACTTCCCTTCTCTCTGGACGCTGAAGACTCTGCCCACCATCTCTTGCTATTGATGCATATTGGCATCATATGTGCTGGTAAGACAAAGTGGGACAAGGAAGTTCTGTAATCAGAAGTCAGAGCAGAGTGAGGTGGGGCAGCCATAATCTGTTTACAGCCCCAGAGCCGTTTCTGAGACTGCTAATGGGCCAGAAACTCAGATGGCTGAAGACCCTATGGAAGTGCTGTAGGAATCCAGAACTGAAGAGTTGGTTTTAGTGAACTTTAAGCCAAAATCTGTAAGTGTTTGAGATGCAACCCTTTGAATGGGATGGTAGCAGGAGTGACAGAAACATGTGAGATTGAACAGTGACAATTCCTCAAGTAGTTTTCCAATGGCATATATGAGATGAGTTTGTGGTCTCCATCAAGGTAGTAGTTGACAAGTATCCATATCACAATCAGGCCTGTGGGTTAGCAGGCTCCCTATAGAGGTTAATTATTGAATGAGCCATGGAGACTGGACTGTCCTCTCACTCCTAGAGATGGCCTTTGCAACTTGTTTTGGCATAAAAAGGAAGCTTGCATGGCTGTTACCCATGCTATGCCTCTTCAGTGGAAGGACTGAAAACTCCATCTCAGCAGCCTTTTATCAGCATGAAATTCACTTAAATTTCCAGGCCAAATTCAGTCCAAAGTGTAAAGGGGCACAACCAGCATTGGATTATCAGATGACAAAGTGGGCATGTACCTAGGGCCCAAATTCAGGGAGGAGGCCCAGGGCCTACTGAACAGCCATGCAATACACTCATCACAGCCAGGCTGGCGATGCTGTGGATTCACTAGGACTGACTGCTCATCTTGCTGCTAGTTGTGGTGCTGCTCACCATGATGGAGGAGTGGCTGGGCCAAATCTGAATGGCAGTGCAACCCCATGAGCCAGGTAGCAGTGCCATTCACTGAAATTTGGCCCAGCCATCTCTCCATCATGGTGAGCAGTGTTCCCTCTAACTTTTCCCACCCATGCATGGAATGAATTTTGTTATGTGCACCAATATGGAGGTGATGTGTGACTTACCACCTTCATATTGGTGCACATAACAGTATTCATGTGGTGGGGTTTGGAGTGTGGGAGCGGGCTCGGGGCTGGGGCAGAAGGTTGGGATGCAGGGATGTGAAGGCTCCGGCTGGGGGTGCAGGCTCTGGGGTGGGGCCGGGGATGAGGGGCTCAGGGCTGGGGCAGAGGGTTGAGTGCAGGAATGAGGGCTCCAGCTGGGGGTGCCAGCTCTGGGGTGGGGTTGGAGATGAGGGGTTTGGGGTGCCAGAGGGTGCTCTGGGGCTACAGCGAGGAGAGAGGACTCCCCCCAGCTCTCTCTCCCTGCAGCAGCACCTGGACTGGGGAAGAGAGGGCCCTCCCCCCACCGTGGCAGCTCCAGGGCTGGGGCCACAGGATAGGCACTGGCTGCAGCTGGGTTCGGGCCAGGGTAGGGGTGGCCGGGCTAGGTTGGGGCCCAGGGAGGGGCACCTCTTACCTGGCCAGTCCTCTGGCCAGACCCAGACTTACAGCTTACAGGGAATTTAGGGCGAGTGGTGCACCTAGCAGCAGCAGAATGAGCGGCCAGTCCCACACTGACTGTACTGTACAGCTGTTCGTTGTTGTTCATATTAGAAGATAGGGACCCACAAGTGTTTGTTTGCCAAAGAGGCCAACAATGGGTTAAGCTGGCACTGGGTACAACTCCCACTGACCCTGAGCAGTGGGGGAATTACTGGCACTTGACTTTCTCTTTGCTGCCAGGGGATGCTCATTAAAACATTCTGTTTTTCACATTACAAGCACTGAGACAGTATTTCAATGTGAGGAAACCTACAGCGAGTTTGTTAAGCCCCAGAAAAAATGTTCACAGACTAAGGAGCAAGAGTCACCAGGAATAAAGAGCCAATATTTTACATTTTTTTATTGTTAAAAAAAATACTAGCTACAAATCCAGCTGACCTTTTCTAGTCTAGTGCTGGAGGCAGCCATCAGCGTGATGCTGTTTCTGATGCTGGCAATGGAAACACCCAGTGGAAGAGACGGCAGACCTGCTTTCATTGCTCATTTAACAGTTTCACATACCTTCAGTCTTTACACAGTGTGTTTATAGTTCTTAGCCAGCGTCAAAACAGCTTGAAAACCAGCTTACAGCCTCTCTCTGCCAGTGTCACAAACAGCACCTCCCTTCAGCACCCCAGCACACAAATATAGACATCCAGGCTCTGGTTTTACTCCTGGGGGACAGTGCTTTTTACCTTCAGGCAGCTCTACTGAGCAAAATGTCTCTCTGCCTTTGGGGTACGCATTGTGCCTGGCCCTGTGCTGGGTTGTGTCCATAGCAGTACTGACCCGGACTGCATCCCAAGAAGAGTTAAATTGACATAGATCCCAGTCCTGTGGGCTGCTGAGCAGTGAAGCTGATGAAAGTAGAAAGTACTTAGCACTTTGCAGGACTGAATCCATAAAAAGAAATTTGAGATTTGGGTGTTAGTAGCACAGAGAGAAAAAACCTGCAAAACATAATGTGGATCCAGGCCTGCCCAATATGGATGCCCATGCCAGGGCAATTCCACTCTTGTTTTTATTGCATTCTGAGCCATATTTCCCTTTGGAAGAGCAGCCTGTCCTAAATATTGACCTCTTCCTAAGAAGTTTGAAATTGTGGAGCTTCTTCAAGATAGTCTGCTGAACACATCCCTGGGGTAACTCCACCAGGGTCAGTGGGTTGCACCAGGATTGGCCACTCATCTCCAAAAACGTCTTGTGGAACAAGGCTGATTCACAGCAGAAAAAAAAGGGGCTATGGACCTGATTCTGAAATGACTCCACTGAATTCTGGTGTAACTGAGATAAGCATTTGGGCCTTGTGTTTTGGTGCTGATGATGTACCTGATAACACTGAGTGTTTTTCTTTTGTAGTTTCTCATCCAAAGAACAACTACTCCTCAAGAACACCATGCAGTTCTGTGCTGCTGTCAGTGACTTCGCATGTGGCATCTGGCAAGCAAAGTACACACTCCCGAAAATCCTCCAGTCACATCAAGAACTTTGATAGTAAAACGGTCAGCACTAAAATGCCAAATCATCTTATTTCCAATCCCACAGAATCCTCTCCCCAAGTAACCCCAACAAATAAACAGGTGAGAAACTACATACGAGCTAGACTGAAGTCCAACATTCACAAACTCATGGGAAAATCTGCAGTATTACAAGTGAACAACACAAAACCAAATACCATTTTGCAATACATCATATGCAATTCGCCATTTGCATGGATGGACAAAATGAACTAGTAGATGTTTTCTAAATCCAGTTTCATGACTGTGTGGAACATATGTGATGGAGAAACATAGGAATTGTCATAGCAGGAACAGATCAGTGCCCTGTGACCACTACCATTTGCTTCAGAGCAAGGTTTTTAAAACCCTGTATGGTACCTAATTGCCCTATACTATGCTATGGGGAACTATTTATTCCTATTGGTAAGTGATCAACTCATGTCTTCAGGACTTGGTAGATCTTGAAATTTGAACTCTGCCTGATTTCAAGAGAATTATATTATTTCACAAACTCAGTAGTTCTGCTTACTATGTTGTGGCATATTTATATCTGTTTCATTTACAGGAGTACCCTGCAATATCCTTGTCCTGTAGTGCTTACTTAGGTAAAGCTCCTGACCAGGGATTACAAGATGAGACAGATCCATAAAGAGAAAATAAGGAGCATATTATAAGTTCCATGTGTGTATAGAATCTGCTGCCATAGCAGTCATACCACTCAATGGAAAACCACCACTTTCCACAACTGATAAAAACTTGCTCTCTGTAAGGGATAAACAAAATGGGCGTCTCCCTCATCCATCTGGATTCTTAACTCTTTTCTTTCCACATGGATTTCTGCTGTTTCTTTCTGCAAATCTTATTGTACTATTTACACAACACTTTATTATCCAGAAAAATAGTAGTTGTGTTCTTGGGGGGAAAAGTCAAAGTGAACCTGGGTCCAGATCCTCAAAGGTATTTAGGTGCGTCACTCCCATTGATTCCAATAGGAGTAAGGTACCTAAATACCTCTCAGGGTCAGGGCCCATATTTTTTACTGCTGCTTACCTTCGCTGCTGGTGTTTCTGTGGAGCTAATACATCATCACTTTTTGACCAGCATGCGCATTTGCAAACTGCTCAGGTGCCAGCTCTGTAGTGATGGTCTTGCAGATGTAGCTGGTTTTTAACAGAGCTCTAGCAATGATCAAGCTTATATGTTCTGTTACATCCAGGGTTAAATAAATACACTGGCTGCATAAGGAATTTGATTCTGCATATACTTATTAATATTCACTGTGTTTGTTTTTAACAGAATCTTTTAAGGGAGTATGTAACCTAATGATCATTCATTTTCCTTCTTGATAGAATGGGCCTTCTAGCCAGAGACGAAGATTTAACTCACAGTATCACGGCATCCGGCCCAATGGGTCTGTCAAGTCACAAGGTGCCAGTAATGAAACAGATCAAAATAATATAAAGAGCAGTTCCAGATATGAACACAGAAGACAACAGCATAATAGTTTCAGACCTAAAAATAAAGGAGCTATGAAAAATCAAGACCAGTCCACAGCTACAAGAACCACAGAGAATCTCACACATACAGAAAAAACCCAAAGAAAGCATCGTACACCAGACAGCACCGAGCCCAGACCATTCCGCAGCAGTGTTGCTAGGGTATCTCAGTGCAATTTATGCCCTGCAAGAATAGAGGCCTCTGCTGATGCCACTGTTCTTTCAGTGCCAGCTGTGACTTTGGTGGCTTAAATTCTCGCCAAGAAGAGAGAAAAAGCAGATTTATTTTTTTCCATTTCAGTTTCTCACTCAAGGTGCTAGTTGAATTGCTGACAAAAAGCTAGTCTGTCAGAAAACAGAATCAATTTAAATCAGTTTTTGCTTAAAAACCTGTTGGCATTTTTATTAATTCCAAATAATCAGCAGTAGTTCACCTCATACTTTCAAGGCTTTGCTCAATATGCTCAAGGTTATTTTTGTCATGACAATGCAGCATTTTTGCCAGGCAGTATTCGCTTCTTAGAAAAATCAAATCTAGGTTGAATAAAATAAATTGAAGATTAAATGCATAGTAGCAAGATGCCTGCTATAGATATGTGGTTGTACCAGTCCACTCTGTTGTTTGTAGAGCAGTTAATGTTAGAAAAAATAACAGGAAGTTCGTGCATCATGGTCTGCAATAAAAACAGATGATCTTATAGAATTTTTCTGTACAAGTCTATACAGCATTCTTTCTCTCCATATATATATATATCTCTATATTATATACTCACACAATAGTGCGCTATACAAAACAAATTAAAAAACATAATGCATTTGATTTCTGTCTGTTATTCTATAGTGAAAGATCTGTAAGATCAAGTATAAATTGTATTTAATACATAATATATTAGTATTTTTCATTGGTAAACTACCCAGAGTCTGGAAAAATGCTCATTTCTTACGTTTGGAATGTATATAGTCACATTATCCAGGTGCACAGTCCAATTCTCCACCTTTATCAGTCACTTTTTTATGACTAATTGGAATTATTTTTTTGTGTATGAAAAGTTGCAGTTGAATCCAAACTGTTTTTCGCTATAGGAATCATCTGTCCCACAGGAGAGCTATGACTCTTACAAATCTGTTATGGTAACATACAGCAGAAAGTGGAGGTGGATATCGCATCCATCTGAATTTTCTATTTAAAAAAAAAATCTTGATAATTTTAAATGTTTTGATTCTGAATTGCAAAAACCTTGTTTCTTCCAAAAAATTAAAAGTTACTCCCTAAAATCTCTATAATGTTTGCTGCTTTGCAGTACCAAACCACATAAGCGTCTCATTTGTTTATACTCATTTTTGTGGCAACAACCACCCTCAACATGCACTTTGGGCCCAATCTTGCAGTTCTTATTCAAGTAAAAGTCCCACCAAGATCAGTTCTCTTTTATTTGTTGACTTTTAGGGCTTTATTCCTTGCTTGTTGAAATTTATCTTAGACATTTGGGACCTGACCTAAAACTCACTGATGTCAACTGGAGTCTTTCCACTAACTTCAATGGATTCTGGATCCGGCCCTTACTTTCTTTTGTGGACTTTTCCAATACCCTGAGTCACGCTGAATAGCACCTTGAGCCACAAGTAGCTCTACTGACTTCAAAGGGACTGCCTGTGATGTAACCTACTACTCTGCAAAAGGTATGAGAATCTGGCCCTCTGTCACCACATTAATGAAATGCCTGACTTGGCAGCTTATTTGCTACCCTTCACTTTGTCATAGTTACCTCTGCCTAATTGTTATTAGAGGGCTTTATTCAGTTGCACTACATGATGCTATTTCCCCTTCAAAAAAAATCTTAAAGCATGAATGTCCTTGTTAGTTTTTCAAATGAGGGACATCATTTATGCCCAATCTTTGCTCATTTCTCTGAGTGACATCAATGGAAGTTCCCTAGGTGGATATTGGGCTTTATCTGGCTCTAAGAAGCAATTAGCTTCTCTTCATCTTCAGAGATAGTGAACGAAAAAATAAAAATATGGGGACATTTCCTACTTAAGTATTTACTCAGTAACAAGGCATTGCATCTCTACTGCTCACCCTGCAGATCACCAGGAAGCAGTTCACTTTGCAAAAGGCTTGAATGGTTTCTCTCCATTTCAAACCCACAAGGCTCACTGACAGCATGCTTGCAGATGGGTGATCAGAAGAGACTGGATTAATGCTAACCTGAGCTGCTGCTGTTTGCAAAGGCAGGTGGGGGGAGTGACTTCTGTTTTCCAGAGTGGATTGCAGATGGTTGGGCTAGAAAGGAATAAGGAAGTTGTCCCGTGGAATTGTGGGATACTTCAGGCTGACTCCCAGTCCCCAAGTCAACCAGGGCTGTGTCTATACTGCAAAGTGATAGGGCTCAGACTGTGGGGCCTGGTTTAATGCAAGCTCAGACCTTCCAGGCCTGCAGGGTCCTGGGACCTTGAACCTGAGCTCCAGGTTAGCACAACTGCAGTGTAGGCACAAGGTACGGCGGGGGTGGACTTGAATATGGGCTCAAGCACAGGCTTACATTTCACTGCAGCAATAACCATAATGACCCAAGGAAACCCTGTGCTGCATCACATGCAAGTGAAACTGCTCTGGAGGCTACAGCTATCCAACTTTGTGTGGCAGCTCTTTATTATGGTGAGAGATATAACAGAATACCGCACATTTCAGAGTGTTCCAGAACGTCATCCAAAAAAACTACAGAAACAGCTTGAAACATTAGTGAATGCTGCACCAGCAGCTGGAATAAGCTGAAAAACAGCTGAAGAAGCCTGTATGAAAATGGCTAAATCTTTAATGCAAATTAGAATGTCTGACATACAGAATTGTCAGTGAGCCACCAGCGGGGGCAGAGCTGTAAAATTGTAACTCGGAGCTAACTTGCATGAGCCATCCAAATTTATTCACTAGAGCAAAACAAACGACAGCATTTCCCAGGAAGTTCACAAAGCAGCCGGGCTCTAAAACTTCATCTCCTGAGATTTCCCTCTCACCCCTAATACTATCTTACCCTCCTCTGAGCTTTTGCCTGAAGGGAACCTTAGAATGCTACTGCAGGGCTTTGCTATAGCAGAACACCCATACTGCCTCACAGCCTACTGATTGATTATTACTGCATTTGTGACTCCTTTAATTATTTGTAGCAAGGCTGGCTGGAGCCTATAAGCCTCATTCTCTCTGACTTTCAGAGCCGTATCACCTAATCCTTCCTGCTCAGTTTCTGGGGTGAGAGCTTTGACCTTCATAAATTGAAGAGAGAAGGGGGAAAAAAATGATGAAATTTTCCTTTCACAGGGAAACATCATTCTCTTGCTTCCCGGCCATACTGAACTGCAGCCATGGTGCACTAATCAGGTAGGTGTTTAAACAGAAATAGTTTAAAACTAGTTTCCTCTCTTCACCGGCAAAATGTTGGAAAGTGAGACCACCACAGTGATTACAGAGACAAGAGACAAGATATTAAATATCTATTATATGCAATCTCTGCATCCCAGTCTCTCGCAGGAGGAAGATTTAGTGCAGAGAAGGAACTAAAACCTAGCAGTGTATATATAGCACAATCAACTATGCCATCTGGCTGCTCGATTTATCCATTATTGTCTGTTTTCTTGTAGGGTTTACAGCAACAGTGGGTATTAAGGTAGGATTTGAAATGGAACAGAGTATTGGCCTCACAGATCAGTTTAGGATTGGCATTACATGAATAAGGGAGAGCGTGGAAGAAAGCATGTAGATATTTGTGGGAGAAGCAGACAAATGGCCAGGCACAGCTGATGTCATTAGCAGAGCAGAAGAGATGACAAAAAAAACAAGATTGAACTATCATAATGCTGGGTTCAGAAGACAGGCAGTTTCCCTTCAAGTAACATATTTGTTTATAAAAATGACTATTTGCACTGCATATTGTAGAGGAACTTCCTAAGCTATTTTAACAGCTGAACCCAATACCAATTACTAACTCTGTAATATTTCTGTGACTCTTAGCTGAATAACTTTTTAGCATTATCAGTACTCTCCTCCTAGACATTCAAAATGAACATGTGCCTATCATATGAAATAACATTGATTTGTTTCAATTAAGTACAAATAAATTTTCCATATTTTGAAGCAGTTTATTGAATTACAGCTGTATGAATCACACCTACTGTTGGTGATAACAGGCTTCTGTCTCACAGCCCCATGCTCAGTCACATGTGAACGATTTTCTAGGCATTAACTTGGTGTGGTACTCCTCTACATACTTAACACTTGCACTGCCAAACATTGGGTTGTTTGAAAACACAAAATTCTGCTTATACAGAAGGCTGAAGTAGTGACAAAAAAATTACAGCAATGTTTAATCCATCAAACTAAACAGGCAATACATTTTATACATGAGATAATGGCCATTGGACGCTAGTACTCAGCACAATGGATTGCTAGACTGAAGTTATCGTCTGAATTCAGTTTCTTTTATAGATTTACCTTGGTACATTTTTCAAAGTACCCTGGTCATTAAGCACAATTTGACAGACCATGTAAAATCCCAAATGAAGAATCAAGTCTCATCTTTAATACAACTTCCCCAAATCTTTCATGTTACCTGTATCTGTGTAAGAGTGTGAATGCAGATATACAATGCCATACTGGACATCCTTTACTGAAATAGACAATTGTAATTTAATGTAGCAAACTTTCAAAACATTAGGCCCCATGCTGCATTTTTGGACGGGGAGGGGGGGAACCATGGGAATGTAAAAAATCTGCACAAAAACTTTTAACTTGCCAAGATTCTGCCCAATGTTCCCTCCTCTCCAAAACGCCAAGTGTGTCCCATGCCATGAAAACTACTCACTGAGCTGGCAAGTTTCTTTTGGTTTCAGGTTACCTGCATGCTCACAGGCAAGAGCTAAGTGCAATTGCTGCTCCTCCCTAAAAATCTCTTTCGATAGTTATAGGTTGGAGCTAGTTAATACATAATTCTATCCAAGCACAAAATTATACACACATTGGTTATGTGAAACGGTGCAATATCTAGCTTTACAGATTTAAAAAATGGATCAGAATAGATATTTATGTCTCCAACTAAAAGAAAGCATGTTTGTGCCCACTCCATTAATGATGGGCTTGAGCCAACTTCCCAGTTCTGTCAACAGGGAATTTAATCAATCCCTTTAAACAGAAATCCTGTTTTATTTCCCCACCACCCGCAGTCTGCTCAACTGTTTCATCTGCCAGCTGAATCTTGTCAAAAAATTAAATTGTAAACTCTGATGCGGGGCCTGTCTTTAGTACAAGTACATACAATGTCTAGCACAATGGGGGACCTGACCAGTGCCTCTAAAGGCTATTGTAATGAATGTATTTATTTATTTCTCCTCCAGCAACCTCGGAGTTTCTGCCATTTATTTCAGTCTTGTGCTGGACTGTTCAGGCTACTGAGTATCATGTTATGGATTTGGCAGTAATGTGTATTTAATAATAATAATACTTTACTGCCAAGGAAGATTATCTAGAGTAAATAGTGAACTGATGCCAGCACAGAAAATTGCACAAGATTTTTTCTGAAAGTTGTGTGTGTGTGTGTGTGTGTGTGTGTGTGTGTGTGTGTGTGTGTGTGTGTGTGTGTGTGTGTGTGTGTGTGTGTGTGTGTGTGTGTGTTTAAAACTTTTAAAATCATCAAACACTGAAGACCACGCTGGAAGGAAATATTCAGTCTTAGGAAACTTATTTTAGAAAGATAAAAAGTACATTACAAACAGCGCCATTATAAAACAATGAAATAAAGAGTAAACAAAATTGAATATGTATGAAAAAATCGGTTTTTCATTCAAACTCTCTTCTAAAAATATTTCAGACTTTAGGCCTATGGACACAAGGTAGTACACAACGTTAGCATTTTTCCATAATGTTTGTTCTTTTCTACATAATCAAACTTTCATTTAAAAAAAATCAAAGTTTCTATCTTGGGCCATTAAAGATGCAAGCTGGCCTTCAAAATGTAAGTTGATGGCCAGAAAACTGCAGTTTTGCCAACTTCCATGATATTTGGTGTTGTTCTTAGCGCCTCGCTACAGGAGGCATGTTGTTACATGAGAATCTCACTTTTTAAAAAAATTAATAAAAGCTAAGTTTCTAGCCCTCATGGCTTCAGAGTAAAGCTTGAAAAGTCTCATTGTTTAAGTCCATCATGTGATTTTTGAACAGTTGGGGTTGGCAATGTTAAAACTCTTTTTAGTCAAACAAAATCAGCAAAAATATGCACTATATAAATCTCATTAAGCAATGCTGGTCTAAACACCCACGAAGAATCAAGGCACTTCTTCAAGACATTGGTGCAAATTCTGCTTTGCTACACAGGTGTAGATCTGCAGTACCCATTGATTTCATTGGTGTTCCTGCAAATGCACACTGGTGCAACTGAAAGCAGTATTCAACCCATATTTTTGTTGTTTACCCATTTTTCAAACTCTGCTGTTTTGTTGTCTAGGCTTGAAAGAGGCCGAGCTTGTCCCTGCTCATATGTCAGAGTCCCGCATATATGAAGGGAGCGGGGGGAGAACAAAGCAATCACTGCTGTGCATTTGGCATAAGAGCCTTACTGCAATTGTAGGACAGGATGGACCATAACGGTGCAATGGCAGGCTGTTTCCAATTCCAAAGGAATTCCTAGCTCGCCCATTCAATTCCCCATTGGAGAACACTCCCCCTTGGCAATCTAATACATGTATGTCTCAATTCTATGAAAAGATCCTGCCCTGTTGCTTCCATGATAGGCTCTTTCCCCTTACATTTCCTAGTCCCTCCTCTGTGGCAGGAAGGAGGATGGCTCCTTTCATTGCTGTTAAACTGCTTTTCCTATATTCTCCCCAAAAAGCACTTTGAAGCCAGCAACCCTACTCCTTACTCTTGCTAAGTCAGATACCTTTGCAATGTCCAGTATTTTACATACCTGGAGAGTAGAAGACTGAGTCGGGCTCTAAGATTGGATCTCCCTCTTAATTAATATAACCTTTTTTTTCCAATTTGAAAATACAAATTTAGGAACCTAACCTTGGTCTCAAATTTTTTTTAAATCCTGACCTCTATCAATAATGAAATTAGCTAGGTTTGGTTTGCTTGTATGCATGCATATTCTATTTTTAAAGACAGTAACATCATGGCAACTTGATTTAAGTAAATATCTGAGAGATGGTCACCATGTATCGCAAACAATGTTTTTCAACATCCACACATCCTGCCCCATCCCCCAAAAAATTAAACGTAAAGCAAGAAAACTCATAACTTACTATAAATTTCAAAACCTTTTGCCCATGTACTTTTTACTATTTTTCTCCACAATTTCTGACCAGCTCTAGTAATAAATTATAATCCAGGATGTGTCCCTTGACACCGGGGTCAGAAACTCTTCGTTTAGCAGATTATTCCAGGAAATCTCTGCTAAAGAGTTAAACATTATCATCCAGTTTGTCATTCTCCACATTATTCTTGATCTTACTATTCACTGTTGATATATTGGATTCTCTCTCTCTTAGTGACATAGAAGTAGTAGGAATTTCAACAGCAGGAACTTCCTGTTCATCTGTTTTACTCAGTGAGGAAGATGACTGAGATGGTGACACAATACACAATGGAGTCCGCTTCAGTTTTACCACACGAGTGGTCATAGGTTTCTTAGACATTGAGATGTTGAATGTAGTTTGATATGCTGCCCCATTTTCAGCACCTTCAGTTCCATAAGATGCCTGAGAACTTGTAGGCAATGATGGGCACGTTGCAAGTTCAGTTTTTGGCACTACTTTGCGCTGTACCAAACTATCACTGCTGGGTCGTTTAAGAGTTACCACAGAATGTGAAGAGGTGTTACAGGCAGCTACCTTTAATGAAGCAGAGTTCTTGACTTTGATGTGGGTACTTGTTGAAGGACCAGAAAATCGAATTGGTTTAGGACCAGCTTTAAAGTTTTGACCATCTTCCTCCTCTTCAGTAAAGTCTATTAATCGTCTGTAAAACAAAAGACTGTGTGGTAAAGGAGCAATCTAGGTATTTAAGTTATTCTATGCATCACACATAATTAAGCTATAATTATGAAATGGCTTGTCTACAACATTCATCCACAAATCTGACCTTTTGTTTATTCCAAGGTCAGTTGTAGTTACTCAATTATGCTACTCCAAGTTGTTAGCAGTCATTATTTCCTATCAGCCATACCCCCACAGTATTATAAGAATATCTTAAAAGGAGATGATATACAGAAAGCGTTAGATGAAAATGCATGAGAGAGTAGTGATGGAGAGAACTGGGAGGATAAAAGAGTGTGGGAAGATGAAAATATTCAGATAAATTAGGGTATGGACAAAGGTCTCCTGTGATACCCAGTAATAAGACCCCAATATATTAAAAAATGCAAGACCTCAGGTACATAGGAGCACTGACAAGATGACCAAATTAAAGAGTGTAAAACAGCTATAGGAAAAGCAAAGATCTCAAATGAAAAGAAGATTCCACTAAAGACTTTCAAGAGAACAAATGAAGGGTAAGTGAAGGGAAGACACAATAGGATCTCATAAAAAAAAAAAAGGCAAATTTATGCTTTTTGCAGAAGTAGCGAGCATTTCTACAATGTTCAACAAACACTTTCTCTCAGTCTGTGTGGCAATGGGAAATGAACAGATGCCAGGAAGATTTAAATTCATCAGGGATATAATAAAAATAAAACTGGTAGAAATCCAGGTCACACTGAAACAGCAGATCAAGAAATTAGAACATTTAAGGGTTGACAAAACAAGGGCTATATTTGATCCAAGCCAAAAGTAGGTCAAAGAGAGAATTAGCAAATGTATATATAAACCTCTCGGGGTGGGGGAGGGTTAAAAAGGAAAGCATAGAGTTTGCAATAAAGCCTACATAATTTTGTCAATACTTTAAAAATATTAAGGCAAAAGCCAGCAAACTATTAATCTGTAATGCTGACTGCCACAGTGAAAAAGACAAGGAAATTCTCCTGTTATCAATGAGTAACAGAACCTAGAACACTGAGTATGAAACAAACTATAAGTATTTGCCATGGGGAGAACTTTGGGGAGTTGACAAAGAAAAGCTGTAGATATAATTGACCTGAATTTCAGGAAAGATTTCTGTAGTGATCACCAAGACATTCAACTAGAAAGTCAATACTATAATTAGAATGTGAAGTTTGTGAACTACCTGAGTTATGAAAGAACAGATTTAGATATATGACAAAACAACGGATGTTCTTGTGAGTACTTAACACTTTGGAATAAAAGGGATTGGTGAGTGCCCCATGGATTCACATTGGAAGAATTAACAGTATCAGAGATCATTATTCACTAATTTTGTAAAACTGAGAAGTCAATATGAAGGATAAAGGCAATACTATTTGGACTGATTTGCAAAACCAGTGTAAGATAATGAGGCAAAGGACGTTTTTTAAGAGAGACACATGAGAAGGGAATGCATCCTCAATGTCCATATAATACATACCAGAACAAAAGGAGGAAGGGGGGATGAAATGAAAACTAATAACCTAATCTTCAACCCACTGCTTATCAGCAGTAATTAAGAGGAAATATTCCCATAGGAATAACTAGGATTATCTAATGTAAACTAAAAGAAATTATACAGTGCTTAATCAGAATAATGGGCTAGATCAAGGGTTTCAATTGGCTGTCTGAAAATCCCACTGAGCAGGAATCACACATTTGTGCTTCTGCGTATTGACTGCACCTATGAAGATGCATCAAAGCACACTGAAATGGACTTCAGTTATACCATTGTACTGAGTTTCAAACTTCTTTACTTCTACGTCATGAGAGAGGGATGGAGGTAAGTGGAGAAGACAGTGAAGATACAAATACAAGGTAATAGAATTTGGAAGTGTACAGAAGGGAATGGAGGCTGCTTGGCAATCTAATGGGAAAACAGATAACTGTGAAACAGAGACTGCTTGGAAAGGATACCCTGTTTTATATGAACAACTCTCACCTCAGACCTGACAAACTCATTATGCCAAACAAATATCTTGCCTGATATTTATCCATGAAGACCAACATGTAAGGTATCTACAGAAAGTATCTAACTTTTCAAGCTTCATAATCACTGTGTGATGTACATATGGGTAATATTTTAAGGAACAATGTATCTATATTGAAAGTATGCTTTATGGACTTGGAAAAAAGTAAAAATTAGTCATCGGGATGTCTCAGCAACAGCCAATTTGGGCTAGAGGGAGTTATCCCACCCTATCTGGCCAGTAATGCAATGCAAAGTTCAATTGTTTAGCCTTGTGCAATACTAAGACTCTGAATGGGAAACCAGCAGAGGCAATGAAAAACAGCCGAAACCATTTGAAGGGAAAAAAATAAACTTTACAACAAGATGGGATTTACCCTATGAATAGAAAATAAAAGTTTGTTTTGAATAAAACAGGGTGAGGGGAAGGATCTCCATTCACTGAGGAAAACCTCTGGCGATGGTGGTGGAGAGGGCGTGTTTTTATGAATATTTGCATCCTGGTTTGTCTGAAATCAGCCAGCTCTGCAAAAGACCAAACCTTGGGGAGAAAATCTACTTTATTACATAGGAAAGGTAATCACTGATAAGTGTAGACCCACATTTGCGTTTTATGTTTTGTTAATGTTGTAACCACTTGTTTCTACTTCTCTCTCATTGCTAGTTAAACCTTTATTCAATAAACCTTATTTTGTTTTGTTAAAAGTACTCACAAGTGCTGTGTGGTTTATAGGTTTGGTGGTCTAAAGTAAACTGGAAAAACTGGGGTACACTGGTCCTTAGGGAGCAGAAGTTTTGGAATTTCTGTAAGCAGCCAGTGCTAGGGACTGGATATCACAGGGAGGGATGATGTAAGGTTTAGGAATAGGGGTGCGCCTACTATTAACTTGCCAGGTGAAGTTAGCACTGACATAATCCAGAGAAGAGACCTTGAGTAGCTGAAAGGCTGGGGGTACCAGGGAGCTGACACCCAACGACTACAAGAAAGACTGCCTCTCCCTAGATGCATGGGATAACAAGGTAGCTCACAGCCCTGAGTACCCCAAGAACCATCACACCAAAAATGGACTAGGAGTAATGCAGGGATCACTTTTATGTAGGATCCTGCAGAACAGGGTAAGAATGAAAGGGTATCACCAAAAAATTGAGTAGAGAAGAACACCAGCACAAGAAAGAACAAAAAAAGAAGAGGAAAAACTTGTGGAAGGAGTGGAGAGGTAAGAAGTTCATAAAAACTCTAGATACAAATACACAAACAAATCATACTGGTATAATTAAGGAGGCGATGGAAGGCAAGAAGTAAACAAGTGAATAGTTAAAACTTTAGGGCAGTTTTCAGACAGACGTTTCATTTGGCTGCCAATCCAATTAACAATAGATAACTGGATCAGTAACCAAAACACAACTTCTCTCTAAACTTCAGAACCTTCTCTGCCCATTTTAAAGTGTGTGTTTGTGGGGTAGAAGGACTGTAGAATAAGGAAGACTTTCGCACAGGCCAAAATTAAGTTACATTTCTTCTACTGAGGTCAGATTTGCAGTTCTCTTCCCGTTCTCTTCCCCGTGATAAAAACCAGATTTTATAGAAATGAAGGTGTAATGAAGAGACAGTGAAGAATGAAAGATAGAAACTTGAAGTTCATAATTATTTCAAAAGCTTAAATGGAGTCTAAAATTTTTAATAAAGAGACTGAGGGCTTGTCTTCCCTACCGGAGTAAGTCGACATAAGTTACGCAATTCCAGCTACATGAATACACTACTCCAATGACGCAAATTAGGTTGATTTACCCCAGTGTCTTCACTGCGCTGCCTCAACGGGAGCCGCTCTCCGGTCAACTTACCTTACTCTTCTCCGAGAGCTGGAGTACTGTGGTCAATCAGAGAGCACTCTCCCATTGATTTAGCAGGTTTCCACTAGACCCGCTAAATCAACTCTTGCTGCATCGATTGCAGCAGCACTGATCTCCCCATACTGAAGACAAGTCCTAAGTTGTTTTCTCTTACAAAACCAGTAGTGCATTCTACAGTGCATCTTGAGTAATCCAAATCTGAATCAGTGAATATACCTTTTACGAACTGGAGACATATGATGGAGACTTCCTCTCAAAGGGCGTTCTTCAAGAGTCCAACATTCTATCAGCTGGGGCATTCTCCAATAGCTGAAACCTGAAGTTCCTAAGACAAGACACTTAACAACATCTGAGGGAACATTCTCAATGCATGTGTTTATATGTAAAAGCTAAGAATTATTATTATATTCAAGACCTCTGCTTTAGAATTATGACTGACAGGTATCTGTGCATCAATACTATGTGTCTTTTAGGCATTCCACTCTTATGTTGGCCAGCCTATCGCACCTTTGAGATAGTAGCTCATACGATGTGAAGCTCGATACGCCTTGAAATTCATCTCCATTCAACATTCCCAGTTTAAGGAACACCTGAAAACATGTTGTTCAACAAATGACTAAGGTTGCTCTCTTACCTCATGCCATTACTGAGTTATTGAAAACATTCAGAAATGTAATTTTTTTTTGTCATTTGGTGAAGAACAAAGCACTTAGGATTTCTTATACTTTCCTACAGAGGTATAACTACTAAAATGGAGGAAAAGAATTAATACTGTACCTTTTCCTTCCCAGACATCAAAAGCATCCATCATCTTTTTCAGTTCGCTCACTGAATAATAACTCCAGATGTATTGGACATTACTTCCAGCCTCTCTAGAAATATTTTAGAAGTAAAAATTATGTATTAATCTAGTTAATACTTTTTAGATAACATATGTTGCACGAAACCCTCAAAACAATTTTTCACTCCCTTCCTTTACCCACAAAGAATCAAGGATTTTTTAGCAGGCTTTTTGCAAAGCAGACATGAAAATGTTATACTTTAACATTCTTTTCATTTCTATAAATCAGTACCCCTCTGATCCACCTGTCTTCTGCAAAAAATGCCCATTTTCAGCACTGGGTATCAGCCATGAATGCTGCTGAACTGATGCTGAACATGGTTCTTGTGCAATGGTTGACGTGGACAAATGGTTTATCAGTTTCAGAAACCTGAGCTGAACAAAATTTGTCCCTGCTTATACTTGTACCTGAAAAGTGTCCAACTCCAGCTTAACTGCACCAGCTGCTGACATGAATGGTCAGCAATTGGTATTTATTGTATAGACATCCCTAATCACTTCTGACTCCATTGTTTTCTGAAGGGAATTGATTGACTGTTAGGACTACTGTCCTTAACCTTTTTTTTCCAGTATTTTTTTTACAATATGATCAGGTTTTGTTCCCACATTTACTACTTTGTTGTTGTTTTTTTTAGCCTTTGTCTCATCCTGTGGCTGTTTCACAAAAGAAAAGTTACAGAATTCATGACTTAGGCCTGATCCTGCAACTCTCAATGATGTGAGTAATTACTATTTAGAGTGACAACCTGGTGGTGAACAGACAGTTAATTCCATACATGCTCAAGTATTTTGGAAAAGTTAAACTTATTCCAACAAAAAATCAGGAAAACCTGTATTTTACAAGAATTATCTGTATGAAATTTTACCTTCAACCTTTTCTACCTTTTAAATCTATGCTTTACTTATATCTGACAAACCTAAAACCTTTATTTTAAGCAAAAAATCAAAATGTGTAGTGTTACAAAACACACGCCCGTTGGGTGTACCATGAGGTACAAGGTTAAAAGCAGAGTGCTTCCAGCCACCCAAAAATATGTAGATGTACTAGTAACTATTATTATTATTATTATTATTAAAATGCACTACGGTTGTGGTATTGAAGAACATTATAGAATCGTAGGACTGGAAGGAACTTCAAGAGGTCTTCTACTATGGTCCCTTGGTCTAAGACTTAGTTCTGCCTTAGTGCAACCTTGATAGGTGATTGTCTAACCTGCTCTTAAAAACCTCCAGTGATGGAGATTCCACAATGGATTCTAAGTCCTTTGATAAGTCTGGGCATAAACTGGATAGTTTCCTTTTGCCTTCATTTCTTCATTCCCCTGTTGTCTATCTCTTCCTCCTGTCTTGTCAGATAAGATTTTAAAATGTGACTCCATTAATAACTAACAAACATTGCATTTGTTTTTTGAGCTGAGTAAAGATTAATATATAACAATTTTTCACCACTATTTAATGCAAATATTTGCCTAAATGAAAATGTAATTTTAAAAGGGAAAGATGTTTTTAAAACAGTCTTTAAAACAAAATGAGGATTTACAGTAACTGTAAACTGGCTACCTTTTGTGGGCTCTCTCTAATTATTGTACTCCCTGCTTAATTTTAGATCTTTACTAATTTCCAGTAGTAACAACAATGTATTAACTAGATGCTTTCCAAACAGAAAAGAAGATAGGATCCCACGCTGAGGAACTGACAATCTCATTTCAGTATGCTCTCTGATGTTCAACAATCATCTTACCTTTTGTACATATTTTTATTATTTATTCTTCCTCCCAGTTCCTTGTCAAGTACGTCAGTCCCATCAGCTTTTGTGGCAAACACACCTATAATCCTACTCTCACAGCTTGCTCCAGATGTGTTGAGATAGTGCAGAACCCAAACAGTAGGCTTGGTGCAGGCTAAACCATAAGAATCACAGAAGTCTATCAAAGCCTGGAAGGGGAAAATATAATGTAGGACTTCATGTTGTTATACTAAGATTTTTTTTTAAATGACTACATTTTGTCACATTTAAGTTTATTTGGCTTTAATAATGAACTCTACTAAGTAAATCAATGGTGCAGCCACATCTAGAAGAGTGTGTGCAATACTAGTCTTCCTACCTCAAAGAATATTGGAAATTGGAGGAAATTCAGAGAACAGCAACAAGAATGATTAGGGGACTGGAAGCAAAACTGAAAAGACTGTAACTGTTTATTTTAGATAGGCGCTAAATAAGAGGAGACATGATAAAAGTATATAAAATAATGGTCTAGAGAAAGTAGATCAGGAGCTTCTGTTCGTGGTGTCTAGATTCTCACATTTAAATGTGATAGGTAACTTGAGCTAATTAGCAATCAAGCATAGTAAAAAATATCCTCTAGACAAGCCCTAAAACAGTGAGTGCTGCTTGTGTTCCTTCTGTGCCTCAACAGAATAAACTAAATTCTAGCTGCCCTCAGTTGCCATAGATTCATAGATTCTAAGGCCAGACTATATGTATAACACAGGCCATAGAACTTCCCCAAAATAATTCCTAGAACATCCAATCCTGATTTTGAAAATGTCCGTGATGGAGAATCCACCATGACCCTTGGTAAACTGTTCCAATGTCTACTAATTGCTCTCACCGTTAAAAACATGTCTTCTTTCCAGGCTGAATTTGTCTAGGTTCACCTTTTAGCCAGTGGATCATGTTATATCTTCCTCTGCTAGATTGAAGAGCCCATATTAAATATTTGTTACCCATGTAGATACTTATAGATTGTAATCAAGTCACCCCATAACCATCTCTTTGTTAAACTACACAGATTGAGCTCGAGTCTATCATTATTAGACATGTTTCTAATCCTTTGATTATTCTTGTGGCTTTTCTCTGAATCCTCTCCTATCAACATACTTCTTGAACTGTGGGCAACAGAACTGGACAGTGTTCCAGCAGCACATATCAGTGCCAAATACAAAGGTAAAATAACCTCTTTACTCCTGATATGTCCCTGTTTATGCATCCCTGAACTGCATTATCTAATTAGAGTTTAGCAGAGTGGCACTGCAATGGTTATGTGGGATGACAGAAGAAAATTAAAATACATAGTTTGTCTTTCAGATCTCGGGAAAAGTTTTCAAGACTGACAAAAGAAACACCTTGTAAAGTTCTCAAATTAAATATGAAGTCACTGAAACACAAACATGGAACTTCACAATGCCAGTTTTACAAAGTCACTTTTCACAGAAGACCTGCCTTTGAAACTGAAGGTCAAATGTAGAGTACTGCTTTACAGAAAATGTTGACAATTAATTTACAAAAATACAAACCCATGAAAATAGAGGGTGCAGAATGAAGAGAAATGCTGGTGTATCCTTAATTACCATGACTCTATTAGCAATTCTAATAAGTAGCAAGTGATTTCTTCCCCTAAAACACTGAGTTGATTGATGACATATACAGGTTATTCAAATATTACTTGGTACCAACTGAACAATATGAATTATGGAATACTTTTAGAAACATAAGAAAATGCCAAGACCTTTTTAAGTTCTATATTTGACCTTAAAGAATGTGTCTCAATTTCATTGGCTAAGTGGTCAGACAGACTGTAAGGATAAGGGATGCCAAAGTAATCTGCCTCTTCCTGCAATGCAATTCGTGTTTGTTCATCTTTAGGAATCCGAACTTCTCCATGAAGATAATCTAAAAGGTACTCAAAGAGATTTCCATCTCGATCAATAAGACAAGCCCCTGAAAATAAAATAAAATATTTTAAAATACCATTTGTAACTTAAGGCAGAATTTTTGTCATATTCTACCAAATTATCAAGTAGATCCTTCAATTAATAATTTATCAAGTGGTGTATATATAAGACTTCCTTAATAGTTATTTAAAAAGGTATCTTGCTTGGGAGTGGTAGCTTTTTCCCAGCAATATGTCATCACTTAATTTAAAATTGCTTCTTTGCTTCTCTACTGTATTTCTTAATTTGCAGATGAACAAACTAAATTCCCAATCCTACAATCCTAGGGTGGAGTCCTATGCTAGCTGGAGTTCTAATGAGAAATCTGGAGTCAGTCTGTGAAGATCACTTTAAAAGATAAGGTCCTAAACTGATTGTACCAAATATAATCTTACAAAACACGTATTCTATTTAAATGATAAAATCAAACTAACTCTAGATGCATCTGAGCTTGCTCTTAGGGAGTCAATGTCAAGTTGAAATCCAGTCTGCTTCAAAAAGAGTTCAGTCATTTCATCTGCAGTACTGCACTTGTCCCTAAGTTTCCCTTTTCGGCTTTTACAATATTCGTGTTTGTTTTTTCTAAGATCCACAGAAGCAAAAGAAGAAATTGACTGAACAGGGCCAACAATTAAACTGATTATATACAAAATGCTGTTTTTCTCTGTCTTTCGGTTACAGTAATCTTACATGTAAAAATAGGTAAAACATTTCAAACAGAAGTGATTTTTAAGTTGACTGTGTCCCTTCATAAAAGTGAACAGTAATGAGTCTAATTCTGCCTCCAATCACAGCAGTACAACCTCACTCTTTGCAGTATGGCTGCACAGCGATGACTTAATGCAGAATTTGATTCCACTGAAAATAGTTTAAATCAGCTTTTCATATCTAACTTCATTGCTAGTTAAAAAATGCAGTCTTCTTTACTGGCAATGACGCATTCTGGTTATTTTGCACCCTTAAAATCAATCCCTTCAAACAATTTTTATGGTATGAAGGCTCATTAACCATATCATAAAATCATTCATTATCATTTAAATTTAAAGTTTTCCACTGCATTTTTAAAATTAGTGAAACACTTAATTTACGCCAATTTTTGAATATAATGTTATTGTGAACTCTTTAATTCTCAACTTCAGTTTCCTTTAAAGTCTAGAGATATGTCTGCACTGCAACAAAACACTTGAGGCGGGTCCAGGTCAGTTGATTGGCTTGTGGGGCTTGAACTGCAGAGCTATAAAATTGTAGTGTAGATATGGGGCTCAGGGTGGAGCCTGAGCTCTGAGACCCTGCAATGAAGTGAAAAAGTCCCAGAGCCTGGACTCCAACCTAAGGGTATGTCTACACTGGAAACTCCAAAGCTTTGAAGTGCGCTCCTGGTAATCCACCTCCACGAGGGAACTAGCTCCTAGCACTTGGGGCCTGTCTACACTATCACTTTAAAGCCCTCAGACTTGCTGCACTCAGGGGGGGTGATTTTTCACTCCCCTGAGCCAGCAAGTTAGAGCGCTATAAAATGTAAGTGAAGACAAGCCCTAAGCCTGAATGACTACACTGTATTTTTATTTTGAAAAACAAGAGGAGGCTAGCAAACATCAATTAATCATAAAAGATTTTATCCCTAAAAACTAAATGCAATTTTTAAAGAAAAAAAGTGTTTTCTAATTTTGTGGTGTCCCTAACTGAAGGCTAGTGGCTTGTTTTTTTTCCAGAAGTACCTAGCACCAACAAAATCCCTCTAAATTAATGGAATCTGGAGGTGTTTACCACCTCTGCAATTCAGGCCACAGGATTGTATCCAAATAGCAGCTTTATAATTTATCACTATTTCATCCTCTTACAGTGTCTCTGATTCTTGAGACTTGACTCAGATTACTTGAGAAGTATTCTTGTCCCTTTCTATGTAATACTTTTATTTATGTTTCTATTTGTAACCAAAGCTTTCATAGGTGCCTCTCAAAATTGGAAGAATATATGATGTCAGTTTCTGCCTATTAGCTACAGTAACTAATATGGTACCTCTGTAACTTGAATACTGCATAACACAGAAAAGTATTCTAAAGCCACCTGAGTAGATATTAGATATTTAAAAATTAGATTTATTTACCAGACTCATCTATTTTTAGAGGAAAACGTCCACTGAACATAGATGCTAGCATTGAATCCTTAAAGCGGCATAAAGACTTGCGTCTGGCTGTGTACACACAACCTCTCATGTTAAGTCGAAGAATATCTAGCACCTCTGCAGTTTTGCCGTCTTCCATTGCATTTGCAAATTTCAATATTAATATAGTTATGTTCTACTAAAACCTGTAATAAATTTGCAGAAATAAAAGTAGTTAATTCTAATACAAGGAAAGCATATTTCATACAACACATTTAAGTAAATATTGCTGTTCAACTTGGGCATCTTAATGTAACACAATGAAATAAAGCCAAAAAATACTGTACATTTGTCTTGAAAATTATCCTGAAAATTTACTAGTGCTCAAAAGCAAATCATCTGCTTTTATGCCAAAGTTAAAAAAAAATTATATATCTAACTCAGAAAAAAAAACAAAAAATACCAAACACACACACACAACTACTCTCCCTAGGCAAATGCGTACATAGAATTTTGCCTGGCCACTCTATAATGTGAAAGTAGTAGTGGAAGACAATGGAATATAAATCTTAGGTATTTTTGGAAACATTTAAAAATGGGCATTGGTGACAAACTTCATAGTTCAAAGGACTAGTAATGAGATATGGTGCCTTTCGCCTCTTCAAAAACCTGTTTTTTAATTTGTGTTGCTGAATACAGGATGGTGTTGTCAAAACATAGTTTCACCTATCAGACTGATAGTGTGAGACTTCAGTGCGGCTCCCTGTCTACTGGCACTGAGTTGACTGCAGATGAAGGCCCAGTGTGACTAAAGGTATGTCTAGACTACCTGCCGTAACGTGGGTACCGACTGATTTTTTGGGGATCGACATATCGCATCTCATCTAGATGCGACATATCGATCCCCGGACGCACTCCCATTGACTACAGAACTCCACCAGAGCGAGCAGCGGTAGTGGAGTCAACACAGGGAGCCGTGGACGTCGATCCAGCACAGTGAGGACGGGAGGTAAGTCAGAATAAGATACTTCGACTTCAGCTATGGTATTCCCGTAGCTGAAGTTGCGTATTTTACATCGACACCCCCTCCCCTCCCCCAGTGTAGACCAGGCCTGGCACAAGCATCAGAAGAGAAACTTCAATACTTGTTTTTAAAAGTATACATTTTGTATATTAATACTTCTGACTCAATCCTTCTGAGGATCTTCTACTCAGCCACAAGTATGGACTGATTACGCCTTGCACTATCACTAGAGGAGATAAAAGACATATTAGACATAAAAGACATATTAGAATCCTTTTTATTATAGCAGCCATGACCAAAGCAGATTGGCAACTGTTCCACGGGATTCCCATATTGCTAATCTGGCGAAGCAGCTGCCTCCAACAGTGGAATTTTTTTTAAAACCCTCTGCACGTCCAGTCTTTGCAATGATATTTTATTCATGAACAGAGTTGCGGAGGGTCACAAGTGCTTTTTTCCCTGGGACGTCTGTGCCGCTGGGCTACACACAGGGTCGCGGTGTAATTTCATGTGTGACAGGCCCACAACAACCCAGCATCACACCAAGATCAGCGAGTCCAACACCCGCCGCGGTGCGAGTCTCCATCTGCCTTCACCCCGCTAACGCGGCTGGGTTTACGCACAAGCACCCCCAGGGGCTGTGGGGCCGCCCAGGACCGGTGCCAACCCTCAGGCTCCCGCGTTCCGCCCCCACAGGGCAGCCGGACGAAGCCCGGCATCGCCCCTCGCTTCCCGCAGCCGGGCTGCCGCCAGCGCAGGGTCCGAGCGAGCGATGGCCGCGCTCGGCCCAGACCAGCCAGCCTGACCCGGCCCCTCCACCGGGGCGCGGCGGCGGCGGCGCTGCAGGGCTCCCGCGGGACGACGCCAACCCGGGTCAGCCAGAGGAGGCGAACCGCCGCGGCGAGCGCCGTATTTCACCTAACGTGCGCGCCGGACCGGTGAGGCGCAGGAGCAAGGCCCTTCCCCTCAGGCCCCCGCGGGAGAAGCCAGGCCCCGCCCGCGCTGCGGGGCTGAGGGCGCGAACCGGCGGGCGGGAAGAGAGTCAGTACCTGCTCCGCCGCCCCCGGACCCGGGATAGTAACCGAGCGCAGGCCCCGCCGCCGCTGCCGCAACAGGGACTGTCCGCAGTCCGCACAGCGCCACCCTGCGGCCCCGCCCGCCGGGGAGCCCAGCAGCTGCGCCTCGGAGCCGGGGCGTGCGTGGGGCCAGGGAGTGAGAAGGGGCCTCACCCCACCCTGCACAGCAAGCTGCCCCGTATCCCCCACGGGAGGACACGCACCGCGGATCCCCGGCAGCAGCTCTGCCCCAGTGTTCTTGGGTGTGACACCGCGCCCCTCTGAGCCCTACCTGGCGAGTGAGGTTAGCGGGGCAGGTCACGTTTCGCAGCGCTAGTGTTTCAAGCTATCTGCAGACTCCTGTGCAGGGAGGTCCGTGTAGTTACACATGGTTACATGTTTGAGACCATAAGAGCGGCCAGACTGAACCAGAACAATCGTCTGTCTAGCCCAATGTCCAGTCTTCAGGCAGTGGCCAATGCCATCTGCTTCAAAGAGAATGAGCAGAACAAGACATGCATCTGACGAAGTGGGTATTCACCCACGAAAGCTCATGCTCCAAAACGTCTGTTCTATAAGGTGCTACAGGATTCTTTGCTGCTTTTACAGAGCCAGACTAACACGGCCACCCCTCTGATACAAGGCAATTATAGTTATTCATCCCCAGTCATCTAGTCCCAGCTTCTGGTAGTGAGAGGCTAAGGCAGGGTTCCCCAACGCTCTGCCCATGGGGGCATCTAAATGCGCCCGCGTCCTGGCCAGCAGTCAAGCATCCGCCAAAATGCTGCCGAAATTCGGCGGCATTTTGGTGACGACGCCTCTGGATGATGCCACTTGTTGATGACAAGTGACATCATCCAGAAGCACGTCGCCGCTGAAATCCTGCAGAATTTCAGCGGCATTTTGGCGGATGCTCAACCGCCACCACGGTCCTTCGTCTGGCACCCGCCAGACAAAAAGTTGGGGACCACTGGACTAAGGGATACGCAGAACATGGGGTTGGCAGCCCTGGCCATCTTGGCTAACAGCCACCAATAGACCTATCATCCATTAACTTATCCAATTCATTTTTAAACCCGCTTATACATTTGGCCTTCACAATATCAGCTGGCAAAGAGTTCCACAGGTTGACTAAGTTATGTGAAGCACTTCCTTTTGTTTGTTTTAAACCTGCTGCCTACTATTTTTATCAAGTGAGCCCTGGTTCTTGTGGTAGGTGAAGGGGTAAATAACACTGGTTTGAGCACGTTTTCCACACTGCTCACTGTTTTATAGACCTCTATTTTATCCCACCTTAATTATCGCTTTTCAGTCTTTCCTCATATGAAAGCTGTTCCATACGCTTAATCATTTTTGTTTCCCTTCTCCCTATCTTTTCCAGTTCTAATACATATATCTTTTTTTGCAATGGGGTGACCAGAACTGCACAGTATTCAATGTGTGTGTGTACCATGGATTTATAGTGGCATCATAATATTTACTGTCTTATTATCTGTCCATTTCCTAATGGTGCCTAACATTCTGTTAGCTTTTTTGACTCCCACTGCACATATTTTTCAGAGAACTAGCCACAGTGGCTCCAAGATTTGTGTCTTGAGTGATAACAGCTAATTTAGACTTCATCATTTTGTAGGTATAGTTGGGATTATCATTGCTTGTCTTCCTGTCAGTATCCCAGGGTAGGTATTGCGATATACCAGAGACATGCATAAGCACCCTAGAAGACTTCCAAACCAAACCAAATACCTCAACATTCATAAATGTACCAGGTCAGTGAGATTATGCAAATCATTAAGAATTCTGACTATTGTTCCGCATGTGTACCTTAAGGAGAGTTATGATGACTTTTTAACCTGGTAAGAATTCAAAAATAAAAAGAACATGGAATTGGAAGCCAGTATCTCCTGGGTTCTTATCCCCTCTGCCGTTAGCTTAATATGTGGACTTGAACGTGTCACAACATCTCTGTGATGCCATTTACCCATCTGTAAAATAATGTTAATGATACTTAACGGTGTTACCAATTCCAAGGGGAGCTCTGAGCATTAATTGGTTTGAAGAGTGCTTAGAAGAATTAAAACTCCAAATAATGCTAATATTAGAGTGTAACAGACTTTTCTTAGATCTAGACAATGATATTCAGCCAGGGGCGGCTCCAGGCCCCAGGACACCAAGCGCGTGCTTGGGGCAGCAAGCCGCGGGGGTGCTCTCAAGCGTCGCAAGGGTGGCAGGCAGGCTGCACTCCGCGGCTTTCCTGCGGAGGGTCCACTGGTCCCGCGGCTTTGGTGGACCTCCCACAGGTGTGCCTGCGGACAGTCCGCTGGTCCTCCGAAGCCACAGGACCAGCAGACCGTCCGCAGGCAAGCCGTGGAAGGCAGCCTGCCTGCCGTGCTTGGGGCGGCAAAATTCCTGGAGCTGCCCCTGTATTCAGCACAGCCTCTAACAAAAAAAAGTCTTAAGGTTTACATGAACCCTTCAGTTATCAAGGATTCAGATTTCAACCTTCCTTTGTTCCTTTCCAAGCAACATGTAGGTTTTTTACTAGGTGAATCCACTAACCTATCTTATTGTTGTTTTTTTTTATGTCTCTCTTTTCGGCGAGGTGGTAGGGAAAGGATTTGCTATGAAGTGGTAAAATACTTAGACTTTTTGGACTCTTGGTCAAATTTTAAGGTATCATAAATAACACTTTAACCAACTTATCTCAACTGTTGTAGAAGAATTTACCTCCTCTGTGGTTTTGATGCTGATTGTCCTCTATTGAGGATTTTTGGGGGCCTGGCCAAAAATAAGGCATATTATAGGAAGTATCTAGGAGCCACTGCATATTCAGAATAAACCTAAGCTACAGCAGCAAGCACTTGCCTATAAACTATTTTTAATATGTATACAAAGCATTTAGTATTTTTCCCTAGTCAAAATGAAGGATCTTTTTATTCTTATAAACCCCTAGGGTGAAATTGAAGGGCCATTATTGAACCACCTGGGCAGTACTCACTCCCACTGTGGTGGATTAGACCATGTATTTGCCCTGTCAAGGGCTGTTAGACTATGCATGTGTCTCTGTAGTTTTGAATGGACCATTCAGCCAAATGAATAGGAAATCCCGGATTTCAAGGGTGTTTGGCTATAGAGGAGGTGCTCACAGGACATGCCTATTACCTATATATGCCTGGGACATTATATCCATTTGCATTTGATGTATTAATGCAAACAAACTTTGAAATAATTACTTGTGTAATTTTTTGACAATTGTTAAAATCCAGTTTACTGGTATTTTACATTTGTGTTAATATAAAAGATGTCAGAGTCCTGGCTGAGTTCCCTCTTGTGGCACAGGCAACTGTGTTTGGACCCACATGCTGGATCTGTGTGTTTCTAGGTTCCCTTGGGTGTGGACAGACTTCAGTCACAGTCTCTGATCTCAGGCATGCTTCCTGAGCACAGACTCACTGTCTGATGCCACTTCTAGGGAATGGATCCCTATGGTTCAGCTCCCAAGATACTCCAGTAGCTCAAGCACACTTTCCCCAGAGCAACACCCTCGTGGGTACCCTGGTTTTTAGTTTAACCCTTTGGGGTCATATGACAGTTGAAGCAAATCAAACATAGACTTTGTAGAATTTCTAAACCATCACTCGTTTACTTATAGACAAAGTACAGGAAATACACAGATCTAGGCAAAATAAGCACACATGTACACAATTCCCACCTTCAGAGTCCTTGCTACTCCTGAGCATTGTTTGAGTTTTGGTCATTGCCTTTGGTGCATCTTGTGGACCCCACTCCCTCTCCTCTTCCTCTCTTCCTGCGCGTGGAGTCTCCTCTGATTCCTGCAACAAGCATCCCTCAGTCTGGCCAGGTCAAGCAGTCAAAAGGTTCCCCTCACTCATGACATCATCCTTTGTGTTCCCTGAATCTTCCAGAGTCTGGGTTTTTGTTGTTATATGTTTTGTTTTGTTTTGAAAGCCAGTTGAAACACTTTGTTTCTTTTTTCCTTCTCTTCTGCTGGGTATTTTTCACTGCTTCAACCATTCCACCTGCAGACAACCTGGGTAGAACTGGTTTTCCCCTAGACAGCATCATTCCATTGTTCAAATGTACTGTCATTTGAATGGAAGGCTATTCCGGTTAATGACCTGGGCTGGGAGGTATGTGACTCCAGCCCTGGAAGCAACTGGCTGATTCGTTATATACTGAAACATACAGTTATAAAACACTTTCATAAAATCAACCAGAATTCATAAGTTTCACATAGACATATTTCCAAAACTGTCACAGAAGTCTTACCAAAAAACATTGTTTCCTCCATCAGAGACCATGTTACAAATATGGACTGGGGATAAAGGGGAAGTTCAACCATTTGAATATTTTGTTTATGGAACTGCTTTCTCTGAGGTTGAAATTGACTATCTTACAGGAGATCATAACGTAATGGTAATACAACTTCATTTCTATAACACCTTCCATCTAAGGATCTTTTACCAGAACTAATAATGAATTAAGTCTCTGCTGTGAGGCAGACTGGGACCCGGATGCAGAGGGTGTAATTTGGGGAAGGGAGTCCAGATGCAGGTAGGGTGGGGCTCAGTGGGAGAAGGGCATCCAGGTTCAGAGGGGCTACGGATGCACGGGGGGTGGACTGGGGGAGCAGCTCCTCATACAGTGATCCTTCCCGCCCATGGCTGAGAAGCAATGGGGGCAGAAAGCGGGAGGGAGTGTGGAGCCTCCTGAAGCCGGGGGGGGGGGGGAGGTCTGGCCAGCTTCAGCAGCTCCTTGCAGGGGAAGAGGAAGTCCTGTCCTCCCTCACCCCAGCTGGGACTAGCAGGGAGGGATGCGTGACTGCTCTTGTGGCTTCCCTTTGCTTCCCCATCACTTTCTGGGGTGAAGGAAAGAAATCTGCAGGGGCCATGAATTCTGTACATGCACAGTGGCCCAGAATTCCCACAGAAGTACTGCCTGTGCAGATCAAGTTGTCGGATTGGGAGCTTTGTTTCCAAACTCTTTAAGAAAGCATCTTACCTTTGGTTCAAACAAAGATGACTATTCCATTTTAAATATTTTCTCTATGTCTGATTATAGATAATAAAAACTACAGTTAGATCTGAAGCAGGGGTAGTCAATAGGTGGACCACAGGCCAAATCCAGACTGCCAGATGCTTTTGAATGGACCCCAAAATCTTTTTATTTACTTAATATCATTATTGTTATTTTTTATTATTATTATTTTCTCTGGAGTCTGGACTTTGGTTATACTTTGATGAAGAAATCAGGACCTTGACAAGAAATAATCGACTACCTTTAGTCTGGAGAATAAATTCACAAAGATTTTTGAGCTGGTGCTGAACAGAGGAGAATGTACATAGTTATATTCAGCCAATACAATTTACAGCAAAAAATTCAAAAGATTATGAATCAAGAATACTACTTTTCAGTATAATATTGCACTGGTACTACAAAACATACACAGATACAAAAATGAATGAATATTTTCTTTACCTACATGTCAGTATATTGCTACATCATATATTGATTAGACCAGTCAGTAAATTTAAACAATACTTGTTTAATATTTATTGTCCATGTGATCCATAAGCATGTACTATGTATAATGTATTAAAGTGTTTTGCACTTGCCATATTGTTCTTTCCTAACCTATCTGGTGAATGAAAATATCAGTTTAACTTAAGATAAAAGTAACTGCTGTTTCCGGTGCCACAACATAATTTGCTGTGCCTAAAACTATTTGTAGCCATTTGTTGTGGATATTTATGGCTGTGGTTATTGTTGTGGATATTTTATATAGTTAAATATTATAACACAATAACACTTAATCTAAATAGTTTGTATTTTTATTTCCAAAGTATCTTCAATCCTTCCTGTCTCCCGCCCCACTCAAAAAAACCCAAACCAATCCCCCTAAACATATTTTGTTATCCTTCCATAATGAATTCCAAAGTACTTAATCTACTGCTTTCAGTGGCATATTTCTAATCTACAGCAATAAGGCTGCTGTTCTTATCTTTCAGTGTTGCAGTATTAAAGGAATCAAATACAGTAAAGGAAGTGTTTTTGAATTATTGTAATTTGTTTTGCAACTTCTTCTGCTCTATAGTCGTCCTGCAGTTTTTTTCATTGAGCTATTATATTTGTAATTATGACAAAAAAGTAAATGAAAAAATACATGAAGATGTGTAGTCACTGGGTGTCTGTACTGGTCAGCTCTCAATTATATAGCATCTCTCATCTGTGCAACTGCTAGGCATGAGGGAGACAGCAGCTGCTTCCTCTGGAATGGTGGTTTTCAACCGCTGGTCCACCGACCCCTGTGGGGCACTAGAGACTATGGCCACGTCCAGACTAGATATTAAAATCGATTTTAGATACGCAACTTCACCTCCACTTGAAAATTTTAGAGGTCTGCAAATGATAAAAAGTTGAAAACCACTGCTCTAGGAGCAGCAGGCTCCCCTTACCTGTGCCTTCAAAATCATCTTTCTAGCTACAGCTTCTTAGACACACAATAAACCAAATTCCATATGCCTTTATTAAAGGCAGTGTTTTCTGTAGTATGGATAATTCTGTATGTAGGTTACGTGTAGCCGTTTCCTGTTCTATTTCCAAACCTCCTGTGCCTCTTACTCTGTGCTTCCATTGGCACCTAAACACTTAGCCCCAAATCCCGTATGTTCTCTTTACATCGTGTATTTAATTACACCTTAGCTGGATGGCTAGATTTTGAATTGGGGAAGGGAAGCACTGGCATTTAAAAGGGCAGTGAACTCGAGGGTAATCACCTATTTGTCAGTTTTCAGCCATGCTATCAGTGCGCGTGGTTGTATTATTTGCAAAGACCTGTACTTTGTCTAGTGCTTAAGGGTGAGGGGGGCCGGGCGCTGACTGATTAGCAGAGTTCGGGCAGCAAAACCCCATCAGAGACCAATGCCCAGAAGAGGCTGCAGCGCTCAGCAACCGCCTACCCAGCTCAGAGGCAAGGCCTCACCGGAGCCCAGCGCAAGCTACTTCCCACTATACGTCTTACCAAGCCACGCCCCCTGCCCTGCCAGCGCGCTCCCGCCGGAGTTCCGCCCCGCCCCGCCCCCGGTTCAGACCGCCGCCGCGCTGCGAGCTGCGCGTGCTTCCCTTGCTGGCCTCGAGCCCTGTTTGCCGAGTCTCGGGCGCGCGCTGCCGTGAGGCGGCTGCGCTCACCCAACGGAGCTGCAGTTTAACGGCCGTTGTGTGAGGGGTCGCGCAGCTGTAGTCGGGCCGGGGGAAGCAGATGATGGGGCTGCGGACTCGCCTCCCGCCTTTCGGCCAGCCCTAGGCAGTCTGGGGTGCGGGGATGAAGGGAGGTTACTTCGTGGCGGGCAGTGGCCCTTGGGTCGCCCTCTGGCCAAAGGCTGTGCCGTGCGAGGCAGGCCAGCCAGCCTGGCCAAGGGCTGGGATTTGGCGTGAGCTGGGCTGATTTCTGTCTCCACCCACCGTTGCTCCTCTCCGGAGTGTGGGGTGTTGGGGCCCATCTTTGGGTGGCTGTTTGCTACGTAGGGTTCCCGCCAGCGCTCTTCTCTGACACTGCGCTGACTGATGGGGACCGCCCGCTGCCCCGACTCCCCCAGTCTTCAACGTGTTTCCCCAGCGGCTTTGGCTGCCGTGAGCGGGGCTTTGGCCAGCCACCCCAGCACTAGCGCACTTGGCGGAGGGCGATGGGCGCAAACAAGGCCGGGTGGCTGGAAAGCAGGGCACTCGCTCTGCTGTGCACTCCGCAGAGGCCTGACTGTGCCCCAGGGGCTGAGTAGGGTAGTGGTAGGCAGGGCTGGCTCCAAGCACCAGCGAAGGAAGCAAGTGCTTGGGAATGGGGAAGGGGCGGCACGTCCAGGTCCTCGGCAGCAATTTGGCTGTGGGTCCATCAGTCCCTCTCTTCCTCTTAGGACTGCTGCCGAAGAGAGGGAGTGAAGGACCCGCCGCCTAAGAATGATGTGGCATGATTGAGCTGCAGCCGAAGTGTTGCCAATCAGTTTTTTTTTCTCTTTTTTTTGCTTCACTGCTTGGGCCAGCAAAAAAGCTGGAGCCAGCCCTGGTGGTAGGCATAGTGCGGGACCACCTCTCTGGGTGATCCCAGTGCTCGGCTACTTGTTCTCATGATTGTAGTTTGCATATTTTACTTCTCCAACCGGCCTTGCGGGGGGCGATGGACGCTCTGCCACTGGGTCACCTGAAGCTCACCCTCCTCCTAGTGGCGGATTAGACAGTGGGCCAAAGGGTTGTACCCAGGGGCCCTAGCCCATTGAGGGGTCCTGGAAAAATGGGTGTCCTGCCCTCTGTGCTCCCTCCACTCAGCGCTCCTGTCAGGGTGTAGGGACTTGCCCCACTCTGCTCTCAGGCTGGAGCTCTGGGCGGAGCAGAGCAAGCCCACGTGCCCCAATCCTGCTCCCTAGCTGAAGCGCCGGGCAGAGGGGCAAGTTGGGGCCGGAGCAGAGCTGTGGGGATAGGCCTGGATGCTAAGTGTGTGGGCCCCTGTTCTGGATCTTTTAAGATGACTCCATTGATAAATGTCCTCCAAATGGATGAACCTCAAAGGAGTCCATGACATTTCCCCTCTGATCCAATTCCAGGTCTTCAGCACTGTCAGGGTTGTGTTAAACTTTAGTCATCAAGTTGAATTGGGAGCTATTTTAGGTCTCTTAATTCAGGGTTTTTTAAAATTTAGCTTAAAAAGTTAAATGAGCCAACCTACATGCTAAGAGCAACCAGTGGGTTTATGAAGGAATTGAAGAAGACTACTAGCTTTGATTGATTTTTGTATCTAAATTGTATAATATTTATTTTTAAAATATCCAGTTAAAAGTAGTTGGAAAATGCTTTTTATTTTTTCACCTGTCTCCCCACTTTTTTGTGTGTGATGAAGTTCCAGTGTTAGTTGGTACATGGAGACTGTATCCATAAAACCCAAATGACAAATCAGAACATGACAGGATACTAATCCAAACTAAATGTATCCCAAGTTCTCAACTCTTTTAATTTTAGCAAAGTCTTGTAGTGTTTGATGTCTTTCGTAAAATCCTGCTTCTGAAGTTGTGCGATTGTGAGCATTCATTTAAAAAAGTAGATTTTTAACCCATGTGGTTACAGAGTTAAGTCTGAAAATGTGACTGAACTGCCCTTTAAAGGCTCAGAAATCAAGAGAGTAAATAAAAAACCTGAAATATGTTTTGAAATCCCATAATTTTAAAGCCAATCTCATAATTTTTGGAACCCTGACATGATTTTTGAATACTTTAGGTTGGAAATACCATAAACTCCAATGCTGTTAAGGTGAAGGCAGAGTTTTGTGAAGGTGGTTTAACAGAACAGCAGTTGATTGATTACATTCTGAATCCTCAGCAGAGAAGTGGGCTAGAATATATTATCTTTTTAAATGTAAATTTGGGTTAATCAAAAAAAAAAAGGGAAGCTAGCAAGATCCAAAAACTGTGATACATTCAGTTTTCATGTTTGTTAAATACTTTGCTACTCTTAAACTGTTAGGGACAGCTGAGTTAACTTGGCATTTTTATCTAAGGGTATGTCTACACCACAAAATTAGGTTGATTTTATAGAAGTCAATCTTTAGAAAGCAATTTTATACAGTTGATCATATATGTCCCCACTAAGCTCAGGAAGTCAGCAGGATGCATCCTCAATACCATGGCTAGCATCAATTCACAGAGTGGTGCACTGTGGGTAGCTCCACAGTCCCCGCTGCCCATTGGAATTCTGGGTTAAGCTCCCAATGCCTGATAGGGCAAAAACATTGTCACAGGTGGTTTTGGATTTTTGTCTCCCCTTTCTCCCTCCCTCCTCGAAAGCAATGGCAAACAATCGTTTTGCGCAATTTTTTTTATGGTTACCCATGCAGATGCCATAGCACAGCAAGCATGGAGCCCGCTCAGCTCACTGCTGCTGTTGTGAGCTTTGTAAACACCTCATATATTATCCTGCAGTATGTGCAGAATCTGGCTAGGAGGCACCACCATGAGGACGATTGTGAGGAGGACATGGACACAGACGTTCCTGAAAGTACGGGATGTGGCAATTGGGACATCATGGTGGCAGTGGGGTTGATACAGTGGAACACCAATTCTGGGCCCAGCAAACAAGCACAGACTGGTGGGACTGCATAGTGTTGCAGGTATGGATGATTCCCAGTGGCTGCAAAACTTTCGCATGCGTAAGGCCACTTTCATGGAACTGTGTGAGTTACTTTCACCTGCTCTGAAGCACAGGAATACCAAGATGAGACCTGCCCTGACAGTTGAGAAGTGAGTGGCGATAGCCCTGTGGAAGCTTGCAATGCCTGACTGCTACAGATCAGTCAGGAACCAGTTCAAAGTGGGCAAATCTACTGTGGGGCCTGCTGTGATCCAAGTAGCCAAGGCAATCGGTAACCTTCTGCTAGCGAGGGTATTGACTCTGTGAAATGTGCAGGTCATAGTGGATGGCTTTGGTGTGGCGATAGACGGAAGATATCCCTATCTTGGCCCCGGACCACCTTGCCAACCAGTACATGAACCACAAGAGGCACTTTTCAATGGTGCTACAAGCACTGGTGGATAACAAGGGACGTTTCACCAGCATCAACATGGGATGGCTGGGAAAGATGCATGACCTCGCATCTTTAGGAACTCTGGGCTGTTTGAACAGCTGCAAGAGGAGACTTACTTCCCAGACCAGAAAATTACCACTGGGGATGTTTAAATGCCAATAGTTATCCTTGGGGACCCAGCCTACCCGTTGCTTCCATGGCTCATGAAGCCATACACAGGCATCCTAGACAGTAGTAAGGATCAGTTCAACTATAGGCTGAGCAAGTGCAGAATGATGGTAGAATGTGCCTTTGGATGTTTAAAAGCTTGCTGGTGCTGTTTGCTGACTAGGTTAGACCTCAGCGCAGCCAGTATTCCCATTGTTATTGCTGCTTGCCGTGTGCTCCATAATATTTGTGAGAGTAAGGGGGAGATGTTTATGGCAGGGTGGGAGGTTGAGGTAAATCACCTGATGGCCAATTTTGAACAGCCAGACACCAGGGCTATTAGAAGGTACAGGTAGGCGTGCTGCGCATCAGAGAGGCTTTGAAAACCAGTTTCATGACTGGCCAGGCTACGGTGCAACAGTTGTATGTGTTTCTCCTTGATGCAAAACCACCCCCTTTGTTGAATTTATTTCCCTGTAAGCCAATCGCCCTTCCCCCCTTTGACCACAGCTGGCAAAGGAAGTAAAAGTCCCTATTATTTTGAATCCATGCATTCTTTATTTGTTAAAAAAATGTGCGATCACTGACAATGTAGCCCGGGTGGGGTAGGGGAAGAGGGAAGGACGAGGGCACATTGCCTCTCATAGCCACATTACAAATCAGAGCTGTTCGAATGACAGCCTTCTGTTGCTTGGGCCATCCTCTGGAGTGGAGTGGCTGGGTGCCCGGAGCCTCCCTCCCCCTATTCTTGGGCCTCTGGGTGAAGAGGATATGGAAGTTGGCAAGGAGGGCAGGTGGTTATACAATGGATGCAGCAGCAGTCTGTGCTCTTGTTGCCTTTCCTACAGCTCCACCAGATGCCTGATCATGTCCATTTGCTCCCCCAGCATTTCCTACTGTGCGTTCTGATCACACTCACTCAATGCTTTCCTGGCCTCTGCCACTGAATACCTCCATGCATTCATCTGTGCCCTATCAGTGCAGGAGGACTGCATGAGCTCTGAAAACATGTCATTGCAAGTGTGGTTTTTTTGCCTTCTAATCTGCGATAACCTCAGGGACGGAGGTGATACAGGGAGCATAGAAACATTTGCATCTGCAGAGGGGATAAAAAGGGAGACTAAAATTTAAGAAGATACATTTCTGAGAACACAAGGGAGACTCTTTCAGTGAAATCGAGCAATTCATAGCAGACAGCACATGTGCTTTAGGTACAAAGTCGTATTTTGCCTTTTATATTAAGTGCCTGCCAGTATGGTGAGACATCACACACGGCTGGGCAACAGAATTTGGTTTCCAGGCAGCCATGGTAAGCCAAAGGGTACATAGGGTTGGCTTCTTCTGCCTTCATAACTTGTGGGAATGGTTTCAAATTGCAGCGTCCTCCTTTCCCATAGCAAGCAATGCCAGTTGGGTTTGCGGTTTAAAAGGAGGGAGCTGCAGCTTTGGGTTGGATGTGCAGCACCCCTCTCACCCATCTTGTGCTATTCTCTGGGATGATCCCTTTTAGCCAAGCGCAAACAGCCCAGCATGAACGGGGTCCTTTTACTGTTCCCTTACAAAAATTCCCCTATTTCAACCAGGTGACCATGAGTGATATTACTCTCCTGAGGCTGACACAGAAAGATAAAGACTGAATTTGCATGAATGCCACCAAAACCCAGGACCATTTGCTGCCATGCTTTGTGCTGCAGAGATTCCAGACTACTTGCTACTGGCTTGGCATGGTAAAGCATCCTACCGTGGAAGATTAAATAAGGCAGCCCTCCCCAGAAACTTTCTGCAAAGGCTTTCAAAGTACCTCCAGGAGAGCTTCATGGAGATGTCCCTGGAGGATTCCTGCTCCATTCCCAGACATGTTAACAGACTTTTCCAGTAGCTGAACTGGCCGCAAATGCATCCCAATTCTTCAGGGCAAATCAAACATTAAACACAATTGCTTTTAACCCCTGCAGCGTCGTTACAAATGTGCACTCACCAGAGATGCCTTCTCTGCCTTCAGGGTCTGGGCATCTGCCTTGGAAGGGTATTGGCTCCACAGTGATGAAAAGGTCCTGGCTGCCAGGGAGAATGGATTCTCCCCTTGCCTGCTGCACATTCTCCTCCTCCTCCTCTTCCTCATCCACAAAATCTTCCTCCACGTTGTGTGAGACTCCCCCTTGCAGGTGTCCACGGACAGTGGTGGGATACTGGCAGGGTCCCTGGCCCAGAATGGCATGCAGCGGCATGTATGGGGCTCTGACCTGGAGCAACCGTTTGCCTCCTTTGTCTTATGGTAGGCTTGCCAGAGTTCTTTGACTTTCACACAGCACTGCTGTGTGTCCCTGGTGTAGCCTGTCTCCACCATGCCCTGTGCGATTTTGGCATATATATTAGCACAGGAGTAGGTAACCTATGACATTTGTGCCAAAGGCGGCATGTGAACTGATTTTCAGTGGCACTCTCACTGCCTGGGTCCTGGCCACTGGTCCGGGGGACTCTGCATTATAATTTTAAAAACCTTATTTACTTTACATACAATAGTTTAGTTATATATTATAGACTTATAGAAAGAGAAAATTTTAACATTTTTAGAAGGTATTGCTATCACGCAATTATTAGAGTGAATAAATGAAGACTTGGCACACCACTTCTGAAAGGTTGCTGACCCCTGTATTAGCATTTCTTCTTTTTGATTGGAGTTCTGCCTGCACAGATTGTTCTCCCTATATAGCAATCAGATCCAGTGTCTCGTGTTCACTCCATGCTGGAGCTCATTTGCGATTCTGGGACTACATGGTTACCTGTGCTGCTGAGCTCGCCACGCTGACCAAACAGGAAATGAAATTCGAAAGTTCCCAGGGTTTTTCCTGTGTACCTGGCTAGTGCATCGGAGTTGAAAGTGCTGTCCTGAGCAGTCACATTGGAGCACTCTGGGGTAGCTCCCGGAGGCCTATATCATCAAATTACACATCTGCTGCAATTGCTGCATCTGCACTACCCCAAATTTGACCCAAGAACGTCGATTTTAGCACTACTCCCCTCACCAGGGAGGAGTACAGCAGACGATTGTAAGAGTCCTTTAGGTCGACGGAAAGGGGTTGGTTGTGTGGCCACATTGCTCATAAAATCGACCTAACACGGCTAAATTTGACCTAGCCTTGTAGTGTGTATAGCAGGGCTAAGAGCCCAGAGATCTCTGAAAACTGAGATATCTCTAGGATTAAGAGGGATAAATAACCCTAAATAGAGATCTGTTACTTTTTATTTTTAAAAGCACAAGCATAAATGTGCCTTTATAGAGTGGATAAGAACAGAACAGAAGCATTACCGTACTGGGTCTGACCAGTGGTCCATCTAGCTCGGTATCCTGTCTTCCAACAGTGACTGGTGCTAGATGCGTCAGAGAGAATGAACATAACAGGGCACTTATTGAATGATAAATTCCATGTTGTCCAGTCCCAGCTTCTTTTGGACAATGAGAGGCTTAGGGACACCCAGAGCATGGGGTTGCATCCCTGGCTGTCTTGGCTGATAGCCATTGATGAACCTATCTGCCACGAATGTATCTAATTCATTTTTGAACCTAGTTATACTTTTGGCTTTCGCAGCATCCCCTGACAATGAATTCCACAGTTTGATTGTGTGGTGTGTGAAAAAGTACTTGCTTATGTTTGTTTTTAAACCTGCTGCCTATAATTTCATTGGATAACCACTGGTTCTTGTAAAAGCAGCAAAGAATCCTGTGGCACCTTATAGACTAACAGATGTTTTGGAGCATGAGCTTTCGTGGGTGAATACCCACTTCTTCAGATGCATGACATGAGATGCATGACATGCATCTGAAGAAGTGGGTATTCACCCACGAAAGCTCATGCTCCAAAACGTCTGTTAGTCTATAAGGTGCCACAGGATTCTTTGCTGCTTTTACAGATCCAGACTAACACGGCTACCCCTCTGATACTGGTTCTTGTGTTATATGAAGGGGTAAATAATATATCCCTTCACTTGCTCCACACCATCTGTGATTGATAGGCCTCTATCATATCCCCCCTTAGTCATCTCTTTTCTAAGGTGAACATTCCCAGTCTTTTTAATCTCTTCTCATATGGAAACTGTTCATTCCCCTAATATTTTTTGTTGCCCTTCTCTGCACTTTTTCCCATACTAATATATCTTTTTTGCGAGGGGGCGACCAGAATTGCACGCAGTATTCAAGGTGTGGATGTACTATTTTGAATTCAGAGCTCAAAAGCTTGTCTCTGTCACTAACAGAAGTTGATCCAATAAAAGATATCACCTCACATACCTTGTCTCGATGTTATCTGGGGACTAACATAACTATAACAACACTGCAAACAATCTTTATATTGTATCCTTTTGAACTCTTTTTCTTTGTGATAAACAGGGCCTTTTTGACAATGGCGAATCAAGCAACTCCTGAAACATCCTCCATTTTCTCCCTGAGTTCTATTAGAGGGCACTCGAAAGAGAAGAAGGATAGAGCTTTAAAAGCTGCAAAACTGAATGCCTCTCTTGTGTCTAAAATCAAAACTAAAATAATAAGTGAGTGTAATTACTTTAAAGTAAACTGTTACAGCAATTTAATCCATATACTGTGTACACCATTGAAGTAGATGGGGCGATGGATGTGCTTAATGTTTGCTAAATTGCCTAAATAAAGAGGATTATTATTAATATAATATTAAAGTTGAGAGTTAAAAGATGGTCTTGTGGCTAAAACATGTTACTTGGAATGACAATTATTGTATTCTTTACCTGGTTCTTCATTAGACTTGGTCTTTGACCTTTGGCAAGTCAGCTAGGCCAAACCTTTTAAAAGTGCACACTAATTTCACGTGCCTCAGTGGTAGTTGTGGTTGTTCAATATGTCTGCAGTCAAGATGTAGTTATCTCATATTGAGCACCAAAATTAGTGGATTTTAAAAAAATGTTGGCATTAACTTCTATGTGCCTCACTTTTCCTCATCTGCAAAATACCTTGGGGTGTAAATAAGTCATTGGGCCACATACTGAATGATGAGAACCAAAGCCCTTTAACAACTGCATCATTCTCTGAGCAGTATCTGTCCTGTGCACTGAATGAGTCAAGAATAGCTTCATTTTACAGACTCCATGGCTAAACACATAGTTTTTGCATGTTCTTTATGAGAGACAATGCAATGAGATATGTGAATGAGATGGGGTTGTCGTGGGATTCTGTTCCCATCACTGCTAGAATTGATCATGCAACCTCTCTGATCTTCAAATATCTCAGCTGTAAAATGTGGGAAAATCATAAATACTTGTCTGTCTCTGAAGGCAGAAGCATGAGGCCTTGCTCAATAATGATTTTGAAGGCCACAGAATTAGTAACATAGGCACTGGAAGAAGTCCAACTAGAACTCAAGATCTTTTTGCTCCCAGCCCAGAACAAGTATTGTTAAGCCAAAAATTATTTTGATACAGGAATAGAATCAGTTTTGCCTGTGTCTTGTCTCTAGTTTTGTGTGTATAATGCAGAGAACTCAGCAGCCCTTTGAATCATACACAGTAGATTAGAATATTAAGACAATGAAGAGCAAGTGTCCAATTGGTTCTGCTGTGCCTGTGCAAATAGTGATTTTTTTTTTCTGTGACTGAACAGATTTTCAAAATCACAGTGGAAATCCTCTCTAAGACCTGAGGAGTTTTACCTCCTTTTAAATTTTAAGTTCCTACTCAAAAGCTTTGAGACACTAGAGTTGTTCTAAAAACAAATGAACAAATCCAGAAATATATTTTAACATTGGCAAAACTACCCATTATTAACCTTGTTCTCGGAAACAGCTACGCAGTTTTTGCTCAGACTTTACCACAAAAAAAAAAGTTCAGCTTGAGGCAGAGACCATGAATGGAATAAACTTTTAACTTGAACCTGACTGGATAGTTTTCAAAGTGATAAAGCAACTGGAAACAAAGGTTTGTAATGTATCTTAGGCCAGCTGTAAGCATTGCTACTGCTCTATCAGAACTATGAGTAATGTCATAGACTGTAGCTGAGACAGAGGCAGACTGACTGAAAGAAAATGAGAGGTGAGCAAAAAGTAGAAAATTATGATTATTTTATTTCTTTCTACAGACAACTCTTCTATTTTTAAGATATCTTTAAAACATAATAATAAAGCATTGGCTCTGGCTTTGACTCTGGAGAAGGAAAATACTCGGAGGCTGAAGAATGAGAAGATCTTTCTACAGAAAGAAGTAGAGGAGTTGCATTTTCATAATGTCGTACTTCATCAAAAATTAAACCGTTTGGTATGCTGTAATTACCATAATACTTAAACCTTCTGAGCAACTAAAAACAAATATCACATTTTAATGAAACTTAACAGAAAATTAGTTAAATTTTTTTAACTTAAACATTTAAAAATATTTTATCTACAGTGATTATTTAAAATACACAGTTGCCAACAGGATGGAAAAAGGTGGGGCTATATATTGTCTCTCAGCATTCTTGTTCAGAATTCATTTTTTCTTAATAGGATCACCTCATGCTTCTGACTGATCCGAAACTCAACAACACACTGCTGTGTGGACATTTTAATCCCAGTTTTACTTTTATATTTTTCAGTAAGCAAATTAATCAAATATAGAAATTGCTTCTTCCTTTGCCTTGATCATGAAAAGGTTACAAAATATTTTTACTGTTATTTATGATTTCTTCTTGTATAATGGCTTAACTGTTTAAAAGAAAATTCCATCTTTAAGTCCTCATTTATATTTTTATATACAGAATAAAACTCTCATAGAAATAGAAGCATTTATGAATAGCAACCTTTTAACAGCAATTGAAATGAGCAGTTTTTCTGAGGTAAGTGTGTTTTGTTTGAATATTTACAATGTTGTAAATAAAAGAGGGTAAGGCTATTGTCTCTGCTGCTTAGTCTTATAATCTATACTATTTAATTTTTGACCAAGGGTAAAATTTTCAAAAGCACTTAAGACCCATTGATCTTCAGTGGAATGTAGGCTTCTAAATCATGTAGGCACTTTTGAAAATTTTACATCAAATGTTTAGGTATTTGGGATGAAATCCTGATCCCAATGAAGTCAATGGGAGTTTTGTAATTGATTTCAAGAAAGCCAAGATTTCACCCTTTGTATTTCGAGAAACTAGTTCTAAAGTTACTTAGCTACTTATCCTGATGAAGCCACGTTGTGCAAAAGTGCTGTTAGATGAGACCTCTGCTTGAAAAATGAGGTATGAATCCTAGTATCATGGCAGAATTCCAATTTAGGTAATACATTTTGCTTTCCTGTATACCTATATAGTTTCAACACAATATTTTTTCACTTCCTGTTCTAAACTATTGAACACAATTGCTGTGCATTCTTATATAGCTTCTGCATTTCAGTGATGTGCGAAATTTATGTATGTGTATGTGCTTTGGGAATAAAATAATATGTAAATATAAAAAAAGGTTTGTCTGGGCATAAAACAATTTTTTCCCTGAAATCACTGTATTCTTTTGAAGGAATGTTCTCTAGGCTGTATAAATATATATATGCATATCACGTGCAGTGGTAATAGCTATATGATATATTGCAGTTTATCATCCACTTTTCTTGACCTCACCTGTTCTCTAATGATTCATTTACCTTGGGACTGTGTATCATACTCCAGACCTGTAAGCAGTTTCTAACGGATACTTACCTTTTTGTCTTATTTTTAATAGCATATTCAGGATCCTCTTACAGTGCCAAGTGGTCAAAGCAGCTGTGTTGATCATCAGTCCAAGACTTCATATCATTCAGTTAGGTAATATGGGTCTGTTTCACAAACTGGATGAGCATGCAAATGTGAAATTCTGTTAAAATCTCTCAGGGGCTTTTGTAGACCCCTAGTTGCTTCATGCTGTTCTAGAATAAAGAAGAGAGGTTTTTTTTAAAGTAATCAGGAAAGCTTTTGTGTCTAGTTTGGAAAAAAATTGTTTGAGACATCAAATTATTAGCAAAATATACAAATAGGCTAAACTGTTGTCTGCATAAATTTTGTCATTTCTCGCTAGCATGCAAAAGAGAAAGTGCATCAGAAAAAAATAAATTTTCCCCTAAGATATAATCAAAGCAAAACACTCTCCACCTAAGTTCTTGTTTTCTGCTTACTTTCATATAGTATTTATGTGATACATTATACAATATATTTCTCCTTCATAGTAAAACTTCCTCTTTTCAGATCTGTAGGAATGCCAATGAAGGTTCCATTAATTGCAGTACATAATGCAAAACAGCAGGGCAGCCCTTCATTGTGTGAAAAGACAGAAGATCGTTGTAACCTCACCTCTGTAGTATCAAATGAGATTTGCCCAGCTCGGATCAATGTTGAATTGTTGTTAGAGTCTGAGAAAAATAAGCAAAAGTCAAATGAAATAGACAAAATGGAAACAATCTTTGACTCAAATATATTTTTCAGAGGTATGGTGTATTAATTTTTTGTAATCTATTTGTTTTTAGAAATTACTATGTTTAGTATATACAATAAATTAATTATGGTGAGATACAGTACATATACATGATAAATAAAAGCCACCATTTCATGTCAGTGTAGACTTCTGGGGACTTCATAAGCCTTAATATTTTCTTTCATTTAATTGCAAACAAGGATGCCCATCCACAGCTATGGGTGAATCAATTATTTAAAGAGCAGTTCTTACACAAATAACTACCCAAGAGCTTAATAACACCCCAAATTATTCCCATGCATTCAGCCTTCCCCAAAAGCCTTAGCAAATAGATGGCCTCTAAAACTTCAAAGTTAACATATTTTGGCTATTTCAGTCCATGGAAAAACATATTGCAGAGCCAAGGGGTCTCACAGAAAACACCAGGATATTCATCTCTTCTATTCCAAGGTGACATCATCTTGAGCACTTTCACTGACTGCAGCTGTGGTAATATCACATACAAAGGTAGATGGTTTTAATTAGCAAAATCCCAGGATATCTAGGGCTTTATAGATCAGAACCAGCACCCTAAACTCGCTGAAAAACCCAGTGCAGATCTCAGAGAATTGTTATCATGTCTTCTCGACAAGAAATACTACTTAAATAGAGCAGTGTTCCACTCTGCACCAGCTTCAGTTTCCAAATGTTTCTAAGGTGTAGAATCTCCAGTGCTGGAGAATCTACCCTCATGGACCCCACGGTGGGGCCTAGTTAGGAAGTTAGGAAGCACTCCCAGAAGCATGGGACTTCCTGTAAGTCCACTTCAAGGAAATCAGACATACCTGCAAGCAAATGCAGCAGGTTGGCTCTTGAGGATTTAGTACATCCTAAGTCCTATAGGCACAAAAAGAAAGCCCAGAAACATTGGGCTCCACCAGCTCTGGACTGGGCTCCATTAGAATCAGTGTCCCTTGCTCCTCACAAGACCCAGGACCCTCTGGCACCAATGAAGACTGACCATTACCAGTTACCATCATCATTGCCAGCACCAATGGCCCTGACAGAAAGAGTCCCCCTTAAACCTCAGAGATCTGGATCCATGGCTGCACCACAGAATATTTTTGCTTTCCCAGAGCCAGAATCCGCCCCCTCCTTCAGGATCCTCCATTTCCAGGGATCTTATATCTCCTCCAAGAGACCTTCCTGCAGGACAAAGCCTATTGCCCTCACCCCCCATCCCAATACACAACTTGCATCCATAGGCGCCAACTTCCCCTCTGCCAGGTGGGTGCTCAACCCCCCCTGACCCCGCCCCTGCACTGCCTCTTCCCACCCCTGCTAATTTTACACGCTAATTTTTCCCTGTGTGTGCCCCAGAGCACCCACAGAGTTGGTGCCTATGCTTACACCTCTCCAACAGCACTGATGGTACCTCCACTGGAACCCATATCAGCCTTTTCCTCCTCGGGAGATTCAGAACCCTTGAAGGAACCACTCCTCCTGTACCACCCTTACCCATTTCCCAGGAGCCCCATACGCCCTGGGACTAACCAATGCCTAATCTGTCACTGGTTCCCCATGCCATGGTGATCTCCATGGCCATCTGTTGACCCTCTTACTGGCCATATTGGGGACCCTTGCACCAGTACCCTCTTTCAGAATCTATCCAATCTTCCAGGGAGTTGCTGCCTGCCTCCCCTCTGAGGGAACCATCAATTTAACCCCAGATCTGATAAAGGAGGAGGAACGCTACACTCTGGTTCTGGCAGTTCTACCAGAACAGGCTAGACAACCATCATCATTGCTGGATGAAGCAGTGACTTCAGCATCCCTTTTTCCTCCAGATGACTTGAGGCAGTTCCAAGATCTGCTGTGCAGAGTCACCAGGGGACTTCAGATTGCATAGAGGAGATCCAGGACTCCCAACACAAGCTCTGGGACATCCTCCACACCTATGAACTTACAAGAATAGCCCTCCTGATTAATGAGCCCATACTAGAGCTGGCTAGGACAGTGTGGCACACCCGTGCCACTGGCACGTTTACCCTCCCAAGGGGCAGAGAGACGTTATGTGCTGGCTAAGAGTTCAGAATTCTTATTCTCTCACCAAGCTTTCAACTCATTATTGGTTCAGGCTGCTTTGGAAAGGTCAAGGCAACAACTCCCCAGATCCGCTCCCACAGATAAGGAGGGTAAACACTTAGATCTGCTGGGAAGGAAGGTTTTCTCATACTCTAGTCTTCAGTTCAGGATAGCCAGTTATCAAGAACTATTGGCTAAATATGATTTCCTGAACTATGCTAAGAGGAATTCACCTACAGCATCCCACAGCAGGATCATACTTATTTCCAAGCTATGATAGAGGAAGGAAAGTTAATAGCCTGAACTGGCCTCCAATTTGTAGTCAGTACGGCCTGTCTTCCTCTAGGTCCATGGCAACTGCTATTGTTACCCGCACCCTTTCCCCTTTGCTTTGGATCTTGTCTGATTCATGGTGGAGAAGGAAGTGAAGAGGCAGTTGGTCTGCCCTGCCCTTTATTGCCTCGGTCGGAGGTACAAGGCAAGCCAGGGTGCATGCATGGACCAACAGACTCTACTTTCAAATTCTCTGGGGCATGTGGTGCATGTGTAACCACACTGTGGAATACAGATAGGGACCACACATTTTGAAGAGCCTCCAGTTATAGGTAAGTAAACTCATCTACTTCTGACAGTAAAGGTTGCATCCTCTTCACCAGATGTAGATATAAACATGTATTCCAGGTCATTGCTGTTGTGCAACTAGGGCTCAAACTGCACTTTTCAGTTGCAAACATGGGCAAACAATCGTAGAACAAAACCCCCAAGGACTTCTGTGATATCCTCCAGCTCTCTTTCCTCAACATACTATTATTACTTCAGTCATCTCCGCATTGAATTTTTTTAGACCATCTATTCTTCAGTCTCAACCAGATGTTATCTGTGGTTTCAATGATATTATCTGGGCTGAATGAGTGAGAAAGGGGGAGATATAAAGCTGATGTTATTTGTATGCCAAAATCATTGCACCCTGAGCCTTGAATCTCCTTGACCCTTGTAATTCTGGGAACATGCCTGGTTTTGGCACATTTTATGTATTGGTCAGTGATTTTCTGGCAATGGATGAAGATCAGCTGTCTATACTGATATTTTAAGATCTATACTAGTGGTTCTCAACCCAATCAGCACACAGATGCGGTTCATGTGATATCTTTGGGGTCATACAGGTAGTATATATATCATATGGATGTGGCCCACATAACACATAGAGAGCTGCATATGCAGCCTACAGTGGTAAATAGGTTGAGAACCACTGCGCTATACCGTTGAATAGAAGCATTGAATATGGAACTCTGTGGTAACCCTAACTTGAGAGCCCTTGGAGGGACAGAGCAGTTGCCCATAACTATCCATTGTGATATCTCCCAAGAGAAAAAGAATAAAGTCACACTAAAGCAGCATCATTGTTCCACTAGAATTCAAAAGTTAGTCAGTAGCACCTCCTAATTGACACTGTAGAAGGCTGTTGATAGACTCTGCAGGGAAGGGGTATACTACATATGGTACAGTATTCTATGTATAAAATATAGTACAACACTTCACCTAAAATGGTCATCTACATATTTCTGGTGCAAACTTCAGTAATCCATGCTAGTCTGAAAGCTATAAGTAAGTGTGAAATGCACATTTTGGATACTTTTTTTACATTTTTTAAGTCACTGACATTCACTTGCTTTGGTTGCAGAAAATCAGCCAGGTACATTACTAAGCTCCAATAATGCCCTTATGTCTGATCTGGATAATGTGCCATCTGTGGGGCAGCCTGAAGAGTTTACAAAACCACATGATAGTCCATTACCACTCTGTGGAAATGTGACTGAAAGGAAAAAACATGCAACTTCTTGTAGATCAAATGCTCACACAAGTATAGCGGATTTTAATAGAAAAGTGACCCCAAGTAATGTGTCAGATTGGAGCATTGACAAGGGCAACACCACCAATGAAATGAGTGTGCAAGCAAAACCAAATATGTTGTCTCATCCTGATTCACCACTTCAGCCTAGCAATGAATTTAAGACAAATTCAAATGAGGTCTATTTTGGTAACCAGCTAAAGCCAGAGGAAACTGTTTATGATACTGAAATGGAACTGACTGCCAGTGATGTGGGGAAGATACTCACAATTACATCAAAAGCCAAAAATAAAAGGAATAGTAATGCCAAAACTGATAAAATTTCAGCAAATTTGAGAAAAGTGAGGTATTCAAACACAGGAAAAAAAGATAAAGAGAAAATTAAAAGCAATCCTAAAGGCAGTTCAGATTTTCATAGTGAAAAAAGTCACAAAAATACTGAAAAGATTATAGATTCAAACACTAGTGAATCAGACACTCCAAAGTTTCAGTTGGAGGCAGAACAGGTGGATGAAAGGAATGCTTTGGGAGAACTGACACTGCAAAGGATCAATAAACGTGATGTACAGAATTCCCAGTACAATGATAAAGCTACCAGAAGGACATATCTAGTTAATTTAGCAAGCCCAAGTAAACAACAAAAAACTGATTTACAACAGAAAATAAACAAACAAACTCTCTCAGAAAGATTAGAAAATATGGACAAGTTCCAAAACCCAGATTCTACCTCATCTAATAGCAAGTCCCCATCAAAAGATTATTGTATTAAAAGCATGCCATGTATAGAAAACCACACCTCTGGTGCTTTGTCTTTACAGCAGGACTTAGTGGATGTAAATGAGAAACATATCAAACCAAAAAGAAACTGCAAGACTTTCCAGATCCCTTCTACAATAAGCAAAACAAATTACGGTAGAGAGGAAATTGAGGAGCATTCAGCCAGTAGTTCAAAACGGCCTGGAGCAAAGGCATGCAAACCTGATTGCAAGACAAAACAACACCAGAAGAGTGAATGTCACAAAGAAGATAATTACAGTGACAGGAGAGAAATACAGACTTCTAGTCACTGTGTAGATATTAAAAAAATAGAACAAAAGAGTAATAAGGTTTCGCTGGGCAGTTCAAAGACTGTATTGGCAAAAGCTAGCCTGAAAACTAATATACAGCCAGATGATTTTACACAGTGCACACTTTCTATAAGACAAGAGTTAAAAAATGAGGACATGTTGCACACTGAGATTGTTCATGGAAACAAAACTACAAATACTCAGCAAATTAAAGGAATTTTAGATATTAAGAGCAGTGTACCTGTAAACAAGCAGTGGGCTAGATCTTCCTTGAAGAAGGTGGATGAATATAATGTTAATATGTTAAAGAAAGGGGTAGACAGTATATCAAAGGCAAATAAAAAGACTTCAATTGTCATTTCTCCAGATGATCAGATTAAAAGCAATGAGAGACTTATTTCTGAGTCCAGGCTAGAAGAATGTGACATCAGGCAAGTTGACCAGGTGGAGCAGAATATTTTAGATGACCAAAAGGTCAGAACAGAGAGAGATCCCTTCATGAACAAGTTGATCAATAAATCAGTATTAACGAACATTATGGTTGAAGAACCATGCCTTTTAAAATTCTCACCTGTGACCTGTTCTAAGGATATGCTGTTTAATTCATGCACTTTTTTGCAGGAGGGTGTCCCACATGTGGAACTCTCTGCTGTTGACTACCATAAAATTTCAGAAAACGTCCCTGTACTGAAGAACTCTGAAATCTTTGAAAAAACTAACTATGAGAAAGTATTGTGTGCTAATAGAGCAAAGAAGATGGAGACAGATTTTAAAGTGTCTTGCCAAAAACTCTCAGGAACAGGCAGTGGTAAGTTTTTGAGTAGAGAAAGAGATAAGGAAATTTCTTCATCGTTTCTCAAATGTGGCCACATGCGGCCACCAGGGACCTTTCTTGCGGCCACAACCTCCTGGGCTGTGATTGGGGGGGGAGGGGGCAGTAGAGCTCCCTCCCCCTCTCTCTTACTCCTCGATGCTGGGGTCAGCAGCAGGGCTTGGGCCCTGCCCCCACTCTGGAGAAACCTGAGGCGCAATGCTGGAGAAGCAGTCAGCCAGTGAGTTCTCCACCTTCCCAAGGGTGGTGGACTCAGGCTTTGGGCTTCAGCCCTGGGGTGGCAAGGCAGCAGGCTCTGGTCATGGGATTTTGGGTTCCAGCCCTGGGCTCTGGCTGCTCAGTGGCAAGCCGCAGGCTGCAGCCACATGGCTTCAGGCTCTCTCCATGGACCCCATCCTCTGGCTATGGGGCTTCAGGCTCTGGCCGCAGGGCTTTAGGCTCCAGCCCCCCACCCCTATCTGCCCTGGCCCTCACTGCCTCTCCCAACCCTCCATCCAGGCCTTAATTTGTCCCCAGGCTTGCCAGGGCTGGGTAAATCGGCTGTGAAAAGTGACACTTATATGTTTGTTAATGTCACTTTTCACAACAGACTTACTAGCTAGCAATAAATAAATTACAATGATTTGAATGTATATATGTGCATATTTATTTAGTTTTTCTAAAGCTAATCAAGTATTTTAGGAAAAAGTGTGAGAGCTGCCACCAGCAAGAGTTGGTTTCCGCACTCTGAGACCACCAAAAAATTTGTCCTGAGAACCCCTGTGATTGAGTAATGCCTTGTACAAAGGAAAGCTAACTTCTTTTGGTATTGCCTGTATAGATCACCACTCTTAGTCATAAATTTTCAAGCACCATCAAAGCTAAGTAACGCAGGAGTAGAATTGGAAGGACAGAACCACTGAAGGATTTTTCTTCGGTTACAGTAGCTAATATTCTTATTGGTTTATATTATATCCCAGAATCATGTTTAGCCCAAGCAACTTTAAGTTGTTTACAGTCTCAGAGAATCAACCTGATAGTGCCTCTGCTATCTTTGCAATGAATGTGATAGAATTACATGGAAAGATTTGCTCTTGAATATTTAAAATGGAACAGTTCAGGAGGGCAAGCTGTCTTCTGTTTCACTGCTGTATAAGGGGCAAATAACAATTTTAAGGTTTATAGACTCTTCTTGCAAATGGACAATAGAGCCGGGGTGGCTCCAGGCACCAGCACGCCAAGCGCGTGCCTGGGGCGGCAAGCCGCACGGGGTGGTCTGCCGTTCGCTGCGAGGGCAACCGGCAGGTTGCTTTCAGCAGCATGCCTGTGGAGGATCCACTGGTCCCGCAGCTTCGGTGGACCTCCCGCAGGCTGCCACCGAATCCGCGGGACTGGGGACCTCCCTCAGAAAAGCCGCAGAAGACAGCCTGCCTGCTGTGCTTGAGGTGGCAAAATACCTAGAGCCGCCCCTGGATAGAGCCAAGAGTATTTTCCATTTACTGCTCTTACAGTTCCCACCAGTATGAAATTTCATCAAGAATACCCTAACTTCAACATAAATTCTGAGAACTTTGCAAAGAATACCTTGTTCAGAACTTCTCTGATATCTGTGTATAAGGATACTTTGAAGTGCCAGCCTATTTTTCTAATATTGTAATATTTTTCTAATATTCAGAAAAGAAGTTCAAACTTTTCAATAGTCTCATTCAACTGTTGTACTTCTGCATTACAGGAGATAAAGAGTTATATAAAGGTACCATCTGTGCCAATATTTAAACATTCTATAATGTTTAGCTTGAAGGTCTCAGAGCATAAGTGTGCCTATATAGTTGAGGTCCACCTTGTATAGATGTGTTCAAAGGGCACCTGGCATACCTAGCAACTCTGACTCATACATGGTTTAAAAAAAATGCACCCCTTATCAGTGTCCCTGCAGACTTTACAGTTTAAACAAATGATGTTAATATTGTTAAACTAGTTAGACTTCATAAATCAAGAATAAACATAACAGCAATACTCTCTAGTTCTACTTCTCTGTTCAGTGATCTTAGAAAACAGATGGACTTTCCCCAGGCACTGAAGGTCAGCAACCTCAGTTTATGTTGGACTGATAATGACTGAATTCCTGAGTATACAGTATAACTACCTTAAATTACATCCAGACGTGAGTAGGAAGCCAGTACAGTTCTTAACGTAATAATGCAAGGTATTTTCTTTGACTAGTCCCACTCAGAAGGCAGCTCAGATTTATCTAAAACAGTTTATTTAGGCAAGACTTTCTCATGGTCATTGGACAGAACCAGCTAGATCCTGGAGCAGTATCTTTGATGCTACGTAAACTTCCACCAGAATAACTGGTCCTTGATCCTATTGTATTGCGTACAATAACATAGAAAATGCAGCAAAGCCCTTATTTTTTCTTCAAATTGTGAGTTTCACCATCAGTTCTGCCAGCAGCCCTGGACTGGGTACAACTTCCAGCAGCCCTGGACTGGGTACAACAGATACACCAAACCCAAGATGACCTAAAAGGCAGCTGGAGAATGCCAAAAAAAGTTATAAACAACATGCACACCATCAATGATAGGAGGCATAGGCCAGAGGGTTTGGCTCTAGATGAAGCACCTACACAACGACAGGCTATCCCACAAATTGGGCTACCAGTTCCTTGGCCCCTACACCTTTGAACTCGACTTACCGTGTTTCCTCTGAATACACTGTTTTCATATGCAACTCCTGAAACCCATTCCCTCACCGCTCCCAACCACTCCCCTTGCCAGTATGTGTTCAAGACAACAATGAGTATATTGTCTACAAGATACTTGATGCCAGAATCAGACAAGGCAAACTCTGGTATCTCATGGATTGGGAAGGTTACTCTTGGTTTGACCCCTGACTCCATCTCCAGCTTTGACCCTTGGCTTCACTCCTGACTCTGACTCCAGCTTTGACCCCTGGCTCTAGTTCCTGCTTCCCAATTCCAACCATTGTGCCTGACCACTAACATCCCAGTGCTTACAAACAGGAGCTATGTGAGCTCTGACTCAAACTGCAGGAAGTGGTTATTAAGAAATAATTTTCACTCCTGCCCCAATCTGAGTTCTAAAGCAAGATATAAGATGTACCTATCTACATGCATTGAGTCTGAAACTATGTAGGAGGCGCAGAAGTGTTTAGTGTGTTTCTCAGTTCTTCCAAGAGTTTAGAAAATCTCCACATTATTTCAACTTGGATTCTTCTATATGCTACTTCGCTTTAGGGATTTGGAGAGGAAAGATGATGTATTGTGAAGATAAGGAAATGTAAATCATTTCAGTATTTCTCCCAAATTATCAAATATTTTTGACCTTCTGATTCCAAATTAAAGTGGCTGTTGAAAAGATTGGATGGCATTCTGAAATGTCCTAAGTAAACTCAGAAGGCTTTGGGGAAGCTCAAATGAAAAAATAATTTTCCTACCAAAGCTGCCTAATTTTTTGATACTGTACTTATATTTCCCTGTTATATATTTTATGTCAGGAAGGGAACTGAGAAATTTCCCAAACTTTCTAGGTCTCTCCACTGTTTAAGGATACGTGACTCAATTCATCATTTTGCTGTGGCCCCGTTCTGCAGCTCTGTAGGTGTGTATGAGCATTAAAGTTAGCAGGTGCTGCTTCCAGGGAATTCCCTTGGCAATAGGGAGAGTTTCCACATGGTGGTTGTGTGCCATCCCTCTGCATCCCCAGGCATTTGAGGCCATGAGTGTAGCCAGGACCGGCGCTAGGGGTTTGACCGCCCTAGGCGACTGGCAATTTCACCACCCCGTGCACTGGTCCCGCGGCTCCAGTGGAGCTGCCGCAGTGGTGCCTGCGGAGGGTCCGCTGCTCTGTGGCTCCAGTGGAGCTGCCACAGGCATTCCTGCGGAGGGTCCTTTGGTCCGTGGCTCTGGTGGAGCTGCCGCAGTCGTGCCTGCGGGAGGTCCACCAGAGCTGCACAAGCAGCCGACCATCCGCAGGCACGACTGCAGCAGCTCCACCGGAGCCGTGGAGTACCGAACCCTCCGCAGGCTCCACTGCGGCAGCTCCACCGGAGCCACCTGCTGCCCCCTCCGGCAAAACGGCGCCCACCAATTATTCTGGCGCCCTAGGTGATTGCCTAGGCTGCCTAAATGGTAGCGCCGGCCCTGAGTGTAGCACAGCTGTACTTTGGCAATTCCCGACTGCTACAACAACCTTTTGGGGTCATAGGAAGCCAGGTCCAACTTACAGCAGCCCTGAGGCTTTTTCTAGTTTGCTAGCCCTCAACTGTCTCCAGAATATTTCTTTATCCCTATCCATCAGTTCTGTGCTGAGTGGAGCTTGGATTCACTGAGAATCAGATCCATGTGACTCCAAAGTAGAAACTACCCAGAGAACTTTAGTTAACAAATATTAGCTTTCAGTTGTTTTTAAAAGGTTTAATCAGTGATTCAGAAATTATTTGAAATGAAAGATGGAAGCATAACTATTCACAGGTAGAAAGGCCCTGCAAGATCAGACAAATACCAGTTTATACTCCCACACTTCCTTGCCTAAACTCCAGAACATTTTAGAAAACTCAACACCACCAGCTAGACGGAGACGAACCACTGTTTGCTACAAAGAACCCAAAATAAGCAGGTCAGTATAAGTAAAGTATTTGTTTTTCTTTCAGCAAATTATTATTGCGTCAGTGTTACTGAAATATCCCTATCAGATATCTCTCTGGCTTATTTCTTGACACGCATGTCATATCTAAAATGATCTGGGACACTGTACTGAATAGCGAGATTGGTTACGTTTATAGTCCCAAGTTAGTATTTTAATTGAAGAGTTAAATGACCCTGATTCATTCTTGTGTTACTTCACTTTTATGCTGGTATAACTCACTGAAGTCAGCATAGTTTCACCAACATAAAACTGGAGTAATGCAGTGGAGAATCAGGCCCTGTGTTTCCAACAGTTAGTAATGGGGTGTGTACACACATAGTGGTAGATACCTAACATTTGGACTTTCAGAATTCATTAAGAAAGCTATTATTTTAAAGTATATAAAGAGTAGATTTTTTATTCCTATTGAATTTAGATTTTTTTTCAAAGAGTATATAGTAGTGTCTTGAGTTTAGTTTGACCCTTTAACCCTCTCCAGTGGTCTTTCTATGTCCAATTTTACATTTGCTGCTTTTGGAAAACTGATCTCTCAACTAGCTCACGTTTAAGTAGTTAATTTCTTCTATTGTTCTACCCAAGATCATTTTGAAAGAATATCCATCTTTTATGTAAGTATTAAGGCTGCATAAGAGCAGGTCACTTTGGGTTGATTGTAACATGACTTAGATTATGCTAATAAGTCTGACGTCCAAGTGGTTTTAACTCTAGTAGAAGTGCAGTGAGTCTTGGGGCATTGATAACCAAAACATCACTGCTATTTTGAAATGTAATTTATATTTAAAAACAATGAAAATGTGTCTGTGTATTTACTAATTAGGATAGATGGGTACTAAATGGGCACCTTCTCTCTGATACCCATTCAAAGGACTCCATGGGCTGGTCTACACTACACAGTTAGGTCGATGTAAGGCAGCTTATGTTGACCTAATTATGCCATTGTCTACACTACAGCCTTCTCCCACTGATGTAAGTGCCCTACTACACCAATGTAATAACTCCACCTCCATGAGAGGCGTAAGGCTTATGTCAATGTTGTTAGGATGGTGCAGTGTCCCTGTAGACACTGTTCCTTACATCTGCTGTTTTGTCAATTTCACAGCAGGAGCCTTGAAATTGACAAGAAAGCCTCCACTACCCTAGAGAGCTAGGCAGCTTCAAACATGGCTCTGGGCTGGGACCTGGGGCGAGAGCTGGGACATCTTTGGACTCAACTCCTGGCTGGGAATCCGGACAAGAAGTGTGAGGGACCCCCACCTGCTCTCTGCCAGGAGCCGGGGAGCCTTGTCAATTTTATGCCTGGGTGAGCCATGAAATTGAGGAGGCTTCCTGGCTTCCGCGAGGAACGGAGAAGAGAAGCCCTGGGCGGCTTCCTCTCACTCCTGGTAGGGAACGGGGAAGAGAAACTCCGGGTAGCTTCCCCTGCTCTCAGTGGAGAACATGGAGCAGTGAGGAGGGTGGGAACAGCTCACCAGAACCTGTGGGGAAGCCAGGCTCCTGGCAGGGAGCTGCCTGCAGAGCTGAGAGGCCAAGCTCTCAGCTCTCCCCACTGACCCTCTTAGGTTAGTGGAAGTGCTCCTGGTGAGGACATGCACCACAGACCTAAGAAGGGTAGTATGGATATGCACCACTACAGTAATTACTGTAAGATGTAAGATGACCGAATATAGGTCGACTTACCTTTCTAGTGTGTCAATCATTCTATTGCAGCAAAAAAGCCCTCACAGTGGCACTACAGCCTTGTTCCAGTTTTTCTAAAAAAGAAAGTGACATCCAACTAAACAATGAGATAGAAAGGCTACAGATAAGTCCAAAGAAAAACCACACATCACCCTTTTCATAACTTAATACAAAACGCTTTTTTAAACTTAGCCCTCCCCCAGTAAGTTGTTCACATGCTCCCTCATACATGAACATAATTAAATAAAAAGAACATCCTAAATTAATCAAGCTATTTCTTCTACAGTTTGGGAAGCAAAAAAGAAAAACATTATTTCTACATTTAAATACTTGGAAAGTGGTCAGATGCTAAGGTGATGTGTGCCATATAAATACATATGTAGCAAAGTTTCGAGGGTTATCAATTTATAAAGTAATTTTTGTGTGTGCAGTGGAATTTCAGAAATGTGTGCTTTCCATAAAACCTCTAGGCAACTTCAGTACATCAAGCCCTAACTATTGTTTGCTATTTTAAGAGTTGTGATATGACCTCTCATTATTTAAATGGCATTAATATTTTTATTCTTTCTTTTCTGCAGTAAATTGAGGCGTGGGGATCAGTTTACAGATATGGAATTTTTGAATTCCCCAGTCTTCAAAGTTAAAAATAAAAGAAGTTTCAAAAGTAAACCAAGACTAATCTGAGGAAGACAAGCAAGAAGAGAACTGTCTTTAAGAATAATACACATTTTAAAATATATAATATATTTTTCAAAATTGGGTAAATTTTCTGTACTATTCTTTTGTTTAACTAGGTTTGTTCAGGTTAACTAAACTTGTTCTGCTTACCTTCCAAAGTGGAGTTTTTTGTGACTGAGGCCCTGGTCTTACTTCTTAGGCAGAATACCTCCCTGAGTAAGGCAAGTATGATTAGAGACCCCACATTTGTGTTATGAACTTTTTCTCAATAACTTTAATCTGTTTCAAGACTGCTTACCATCTTTAAATTTAAAAAAAAGTTGGAAATTTTACTAAGAATAAAAACAAATCGCTAGATTTTGGGGGGGAATCCATTGCGGAGTTTTCACAATACTAAGCAGATTTTTTTCTCATTCTGACACAGGCATCACAGACTAAGTCTGGTGGAGACAGTCCTATGCATTCTTTTTTTTAATTACAAAATTGTAATCCTATCATAAAACATAGAGCAAAACAAAATGTGATAGAGTTCCCTGACTTTTATGGATTTGTTGGAATCTTGATGAAATTTTAATGAATTGTGTTGTATTGTTTTAGAGTGAATTTCTCTTTTACTGTGACAGAAAGAGTTGTGAAAAACATATACAAAAAATATACTCTTTCAATTGAAGATTTTCCACTTGTTTTCCTCTCCCAGTTCAGAATTGCAAAAGTCCTTGGTCCTCCAATTTTTTAATTTATTCATTATTTAATTATTTTAAAAAAATGTGTGAACAGATGAGTGGAGTACAACGCTTGGGAAAGTTGCTAGACAAGGCTGGAAGACTTTGTAAGAAGCTCTATGTATCATACTGTTATTTAGCACTTACAGTATTCTTGGGACTTTACAATACACAAGATTAAAAACACCATTCTCTTCCCCTGCAATCAGATCCATGCATGTGTACCCCTGAGAAGCCTCATTGACTTCAGTGGGGCACTGCAGCAGCACAGGAGACTGCACACACAAATTTGATTGCAGAATCTAGGGCCTTACAGGGATTTTTTTTCCCCCTTATAATTATTGTAAACTTACTTCTTATGATCCTTGAGAAAAGAAGGTTTAAATAAATATGCAATACTTGGAACTCTGTGTGATGGGTTTGATCAGAGACCCTGTTGGGACTGTCACCTGGTGTTCTGAGACTACCTCTGAGCCAGTTTTCCCTCCCAGTTTGGGACTCTAGAACCCTGTTTTGTTGAACCAGACATGCTAATCTGCTACAACACAGACCCAGGGTCCGACCCATGCCCCTAAAACTGCAGCTTTAACTGAAAATGGCTTAGCAAGTGCTCCTGTCTCTAGCACCCAGACACCTAGCTCCCAATGGGATCCAAACCCCAAATAAATCCATTTTAAGCTGTATAAGTTTATACAGGGTAAACTCATAAATTGTCTGCTTTTATAACACTGATAGAGAGATACGCACAGCTGTTTGATCCCCCAGGTATTAATTGCTTATTTTGGGTTAATTAATAAGCAAAAGTGATTCTATTAAGTATAAAAAGTAGGATTTAAGTGGTTCCAAGTAATAACAGACAGCACAAAGAAGTTAGTTATGAAGCAAAATAAAAGAAAACATGCAAATCTAATCCTAATACATCTAAAAACCTGAATATAGGTAAATTTCATCCTCAGAGATGTTCCAATAAGCTTCTTTCACAGACTATACTCCTTTCTAGTCTGGGCCCAATCCTTTCCCCTGGTACAGTTCTTGTTCCAGCTCAGGTGGTAGCTAGGATATTTGTCATGACTGCAGCCTCCTTTGTTCTGTTCCACCCCTTTATATAGCTTTGGCAGAAGATGGGAATCTTTTGTCTCTCTGGGTCCCCACCCCTCCTTCTAAATAAAAAAGCACCAGGTTTAAGATGGAGTCTAATACCAAGTGACATGGTCACATGTCCTGTAAGACCCCAAGCCTTCACTCTTCCTGGCCTGACTCACAGGAAGGCTTGCAATTAAACAAAGCTATTTACAACCAATTGTCCTAGTTGATGGGAGCCATCAAGATTCCAAACCACCATTAATTGCTCATACTTTGCATAATTACAATAGAGCCTTAGAGTTATATTTCGTATTTCTAGTTTCAGATACAAGAATGATACATTTATAGAAATAGAATAACCACACTCAGTAAATTATAAGCTTTGTAATAATACCTTACAAGAGACCTTTTGCATGAAGCATATTCCAGTTACATTATATTCACACTTATTAGCATTTTTTCATAAAATCATATGGAGTGCAATGTCACGCTTTGTACCCAAAATAATTTTCCCCAATTCACAGTTCTCTCCCTAACCATAACTACATTGTCATTACTATGTCACTACAGAAAGTGAAATTATTTGTTTTTACTTCCCCCATTGTTAATGTATTTGGTTGTAATTGAAATGTTATATATTTCCCTTGGTATGGGAAGAAGGTAGTTTTCTGAGCCCTGCTATTTTTCTCCCATTCCCATCAACTTTTCACCACTAGCTGTAACAAGAGGGCTTTATGTAGCTTTCTCCAGAACTACCTGATACATGTGAAAGTTTGCCAGAGCAACTTGTTCCATATCAGTTTCCTCCATGGCTAAGCATTTTTTCCATGTCAGAGGCGAAGGACAAAAGTAGAGTCCCCGAATGTAATTTTATGTGTCAAATGATTGGGCCATTATGAAATGGACAGGCTTGACAATCTAACAGAAACTTCTCTCCTCTTCATTGTGATCACAAATGTGCTCACTTAGAGTCTGATCCAGTAGATGCTGACCATCTCCTGCAGGATGCAGTGCACCCTCATCTCGATAAGTGCAGCAGAAGTTGAGGATGCACAGCATCTCCAAGGTTTGGGCCCTTTGACACTATCTAGAGATTAAGCCTTGAATCAGGTGAGCTGCACGTCTTTCAAAGCTCCTCTCCTGCAAACATATATATTCAAATGAAAAGAAATATAAACCTGTGGTTTATTTTGAATGCCTGGGGTTCCCTAACAATTCCTAGGACATCATAAATAGTTTTCCAAATATAATATTAAAAATATTCTTCAGGATGTCAGCTAATACAATAGAGAATACTACTTAACAAAAAACAAAGTGAAATGTGGTCTTCATAGATTGAATCCTTTTGAGAAATGGTATATCTTCACTGGATTTTTTTAATAGAGTCAAGAGTTGGTACTTGACAAATATTAAGATGTAAGTACAGGGGGCAGGATAAAAAAGTTCTGAGATGGGTTGTTTTACAAAGAATTCATTCAGTTTAAGAGATTTGTATTTCATTGTAAACTGCAAAAGCCATTCAAATAATTTTGAAACCATTATCACACCTGGTCAAAATACTGTTAGAATTTGAGTAACTGAGCATTAAAATAAATTTTAATTATATTTCACCTACATTTTATGCAGACTACCCAGTTGTTGCCTAAAGCTATACACTTTTTTTAATATAAATTTTCTTTTGTTAATTTTTTTGCTTTTTCTAGATATTTCTTTTTGTCTTTGGTAAACTTCTGCAATGAGGCACATCATACACAAATACTACAATTTCAAGGAGATATTCTCCTACTACCTAATTTTCTTGGCTTTAAGGATTTCTCTCTTCCCACCTCCATTTTCTCATTATCCTATCAAAAGTGAGTCAAAAAGAAGTTCTACATATATATATATACTCATCACCAGTCATACCATGACTCCAGCTGGGGCTAAAACCATGGGAAGTAGAGATTATTATTTTCTCTTTAGTCCCTTAAATTAGATTCTAATTAGTGGTTAGAGAAATCTGACTCTATTTCTTCAACATAATCCAGTCCTAATTATTCATTGGAGAATATTTTCTCTAGAACAGAAACACTTCAAGCTACATTTTATACTTTTGGTGTCAAAATTGGACTCCAAGATGAAATCATACATTCAGAACAATGCACTACAGCTTTAGAAAAAAAATGGTGATGTTGATAAGATTAAGGATTTGCTTATCTGAAATGATAGCAGTAAACCTTACCTGAAATACATATTAAAGATAACGTACTTGAGAGCTGTAAATTAGACTTGGGGAAAATGTTATTAAATCTATTAATATTTTAATTGCCTATATTTATTAATCTGTTGTTTAGAAACTATTGTCAGTAAAGGGGTTTATTTAACCCAGTGGTCCCCAACCTTTTCATCTGGCGGGTGCCACATGAAGGACCACTGCGACAGTGGGTCACCTGCCAAAATGCCACCGAATTTCGGCGGCATTTCGGCGGTGACGCCTCAATGACATCACTTGCTGTCGACCAGTGATGTCATTGAGATGTGTCACCACCGAAATTTGGGAGCGACGCCTCTCAATGACGTCACTTGTCGACGGCAAGCGGCGTCATCAGGAGGCATCCCTGACGAAATTCAGGGGCAACACCTCTCGATGATGTCACTTGTTGATGGCAAGCGGCGTCATCGAGAGGTGTCCCCGCCGAAATTTGGGGGTGGCACCTCTCAATGACATCACTTGTTGGCGACAAGCGTTGTCATCGAGAGGCATCCCCACCAAAATGCCACTGAAATTCGGTGGCATTTCGGCGGGTGCTCTCCCAGGGGCCAGGATGCGGGCGCATTAAGATGCCCCCGTGGGTGCCAAGGTACCCACGGGCACTGCGTTGGGGACCACTGATTTAACCTTTGATTACAACTGATCCTTCTCTCTCTTTTTTTTTTATATAAACTCAAAAGCAAAGAACAGTAGTGTTAGTAGTTGTCCCTGTCATTGTGGGACCTTTTGCTCCAGGGGCTGGGCATATCACAGGCTTCAAGCTGTGTGCCTCATGCAGCATGACCCACACTCTTGCTGTCTAAAGTGTCTGGGGGAGTCTCACGTTAAAGAGAAGTGCTTTATCTGCAGGGACTTCAGACCTTGCATGAGAAAGGGATAGGGACATTTGGCTGAAAGCCATTTTAATGGAGGTGGCCCTCCAACGAGCACCTCAACATCCATGCAGAGCACTCCCCCAGCACTGTGCTCCTCCCGGCACCACTCTCCATCCCCAGTGCCAAGAAAGAGGCATAAGAAACAATGCACCAAGAGAGGGCATTCTCTGGTGCAGAAGAGGGACAAGTGGGGAATGGCTAGCATAGTGAGACCCACGTTAGGTCACTGATCCTCCCCCGAGCCTCTGATGGTGCCGCTGATTCCCCCCAGAGTGCTGAGTTGAGTACGGGACCCGCCACCAACTCCTGGGAGCAGTCATGGGGTCAGTCATCTGTTGGCCCCTTCAACCTCGGAGGCTTTTCAAGCGGCAAACGACCTGCTGTCCCTCCCCATCCCACTGATCCTCCAAGGTCCTTCGGCAACCACCACGGCACTGTCCAGGAGTAAGCCCTCCATGGTCTTGATGCCATGGTCACTGGCAGCCATTGGTCCCTGGTTCCCTGGCACTACCCAGAGGTGGAAGTGGGTAGTGTACCGCCATGGTCTTCAGGGGAAGAGAATCCTCGGAGTCAGAAGAGGAATCCTTCACTCCACCCAAAACCTACCAGTACACAGACTATACACCAGACTTTGGTACCAGCCCTCCTGCTGGTGGCTGGCCACCGGGCCACTGTCTGATGCAGTGTCAGTACTGGAATCCTTGGGAGTTGCCCCCAGTACTGGGCCTCCCTCCCACCAGTCATAGTGGTGTCAGAAAGGTGGCCTACCATTTCTTGCTATCCGGCACCAGACCCTGACTCCAGTACCAACCGCAGTGCCAACATCCAGGAAATGGCCCTAATAGACATGGTGGAAGTATAGAAGGTGGCTCGCACAGGCCTCATCATCATCTCTAGACAAGGTGGTCGCAGACCCTAGTAACCCGCTCCCACAGGATGACTTAAGGGCTCACCAGGAGCTCCTTAAAAGGCTTGCTGTGAACTTGGATCTGGAAGTTGAGAACTTAAGGAGTTAGCACACAGCCAGATCGATATCCTGGCTGCAGTAGTTCCCTCCAGAGCGGCCTTGCCCATTAACAAAGCCGTGATGGGCCCTGTCAGAACACTGTGGCAGACTCCTTCTTCTCTGCTCCACATCTCAGAAAGGGCAGAGAAGAAATACTATGTCCCAGCCAGCAGGTTTGAGTACCTTTACTCATACCAACACAAACAACAAGGAGTCTAGTGGCACCTTAAAGACTAACAGATTTATTTGAGCACAAGCTTTCTTACACCACCACCCCTGGGTCCCTGGTAGGACCCGGGGGTGGTAGGACTCGGCAGCGAATGAATGGGACAGTCAGAGGCAGCCAAGTGCCACACCCAAAAACAGAGGTCAAGAGACTGACCTGTTTGGATGTAAGGTTTATTCAACTAGCAGTCTCCAGTTATTTATTATCTCCAACCAGCAGGCCCTGCTGAGGAGGTGCAATTTTAATCTTTGGGTTTCATTGTCCAAATTTAAGAACTCCCTGCCACAGATGTCAAGGGAAGAGTTCATGGGCATCCTATAGGAGGGCAAGACTCTGACTAGGACCTCCCTCCAGTCAGCTCTGGATGTTGCCAACTCAGAAGCCAGAACTATGGCATCGGCAGTCACCATGAGGCACTGTGCATGGCCCCAATCCTCTGGCCTTCCTCACAAAGTTCAGCAGTTCAAAGTTCAGCAGTAAGTGATGTCAACTCCTCCCTCCTACCTCAGCCTCCCAGTCAGGCTCACATAGATTCCCCAGTAGGGCCAGGCAGGCCTTTGAGGGCAATATACAAGTCTCGACCCAGATCCACCCCCCTCTTTGTTTTTGACTACCTGTTGCCCTTCAGATCAGTGTGGTCATATATAACATCAGATAATTTGGTACTGAATACAGTAACAGTGGGTTATACCCTCCAATTTTCATCCACCCCCTCCCTCCCAACCGCCCTCCACTCCTGTCCCTCTTCAGGGACCCTTCTCATAAGCAGCTTCTTGCCCAGAAAGTGCAAGCCCTCCTAACTGTGGGGACCATAGAGGAAGTTCCTTGAGATTTGAGAGAGAAGGAGTTTTACTCCTGACATTTCCTAATCCCGAAGATCAAGGGGACGGAGAGTTTACGACACATCCTGGATCTGTATCACCTCAACAAATAGCTCAAGAAACTGTCTTTTAAAACCAGGAGAGCCTGACATGTTGAAATTAAAAAAAGAGAGGTCATAGTGGACCAAAAATTACATAGCAGAGTTTTCACTTTGCAATGAGCAAAGAACTTGAAGAAAATGGCTGGGGGCGGGGAGGGGAGAGGTTTTTTTTAACTATTAAAAAACATCTAAAGGGAAGGGTAAAACTGGATTAATTGTATCTAATTTTTCTGTCAATAGGGGAAGAAACTACCGCACTGCCCCACGCTCGATCTTCAGCCGAGGATGGTTGAGAAGGAACTGAGGGGTTCATGCCGTGTATGTGCTGAACAGATGTTGCGAGACAGCAGCTGTGCACTTGTGGCCCAACCAGGCTCTGCTACCAAAGATCTTCGATCAATGGCACTGGGACACACCGTCACCTGGAGCAAAGCACCTACAGGGACATACATCTCAAAGAACCTCAGTTACTGCACAAGGTGAGTAACCGTCTCTTCCGCATGGTCTCCCTGACCTCCATCATTCCCTCCCTGAATCTAGGAGACTGGTACGCTGCCCTTGACTTAAAGAATGCTTATTTCCACATCTTTATCTTTCATGGTCACAGAAGATTTCTCAGGTTTCTAGTTGATCAACACCACTACCAATTCTCTGCTCAGTGATTTGGCCTATCGGCAGCCCCACAAGTCTTCACAAAGTGGATGGTGGTAGTAACAGCCTTCCTCAGGCATGAAGGTGTGCAAGTCTACCTATACCTAACTAGGCAAATACAATTTAGATGGGGCTACTATAAGGTGGGTGCATAACTGGCTGGATAACTGTACTCAGAGAGTAGTTATTAATGGTTCCCAATCCTGCTGGAAAGGTATGACAAGTGGGGTTCTGCAGGGTCTGTTTTGGGAACGGCTCTGTTCAATATCTTCATCAACGACTTAGATATTTGCATAGAAAGTATGCTTATTAAGTTTGCGGATGATACCAAACTGGGAGGGATTGCTTTGGAGGACAAGGTCATAATTCAAAATGATCTGGACAAACTGGAGAAATGATCTGAGGTAAACAGGATGAAGTTTAACAAAGACAAATACAAAGTGCTCCACTTAGGAAGGAAAAGTCAGTTTCACACATACAAAATGGGAAGAGACTGTCTATGAAGGAGTACGGCAGAAAGGGATCTAGGGGTTATAGTGGACCACAAGCTAAATATGAGTCAACAGTGTGATGCTGTTGCAAAAAAGCAAACGTGATTCTGGGATGCATTAACAGGTGTGTTGTGAGCAAGACACAATAAGTCATTTTTCCGCTCTACTCTGCACTGGTTAGGCCTCAACTGGAGTATTGTGTCCAGTTCTGGGCACCGCATTTCAAAAAAGATGTGGAGAAATTGGAGAGGGTCCAAAGAAGAGCAAAAAGAATGATTAAAGGTCTTGAGAACATGACCTATGAAGGAAGGCTGAAATAATTGGATTTGTTTAGTTTAGAAAAGAGAAGACTGAGAGGGGACATGATAGCAGTTTTCAGGTATCTAAAAGGGTGTCATCAGGAGGAGGGAGAAAACTTGTTCACCTTAGCCTCTAAGGATAGAACAAGAAGCGATCGGCTTAAACTGCAGCCAGGGAGGTTTAGGTTGGACATTAGGAAAAAGTTCCTAACTGTCAGGGTGGTTAAACACTGGAATAAATTGCCTAGGGAAGTTGTGGAATCTCCATCTCTGGAGATATTTAAGAGTAGGTTAGATAAATGTCTATCAGGGATAGTCTAGACAGTATTTCGTCCTGCCATGAGGGCAGGGGACTGGACTCGATGACCTCTCGAGGTCCCTTCCAGTCCTAGAATCTATGAATCTATGAATACCTCGATGACTGTCTGATCAAAGGTCAGTTGCAGACTCAGGTGCAGCACAGCATCAGTACAGTCCAGGTCAACTTCCAGGCACGGGGTCTGTAGATAAACAAGCAGAAGTCAACTCTCGTCCCACTTTAGCACCACCTCCTTTGGAACCCACCCCTGTTCCTGAGCCAGACCCTGGGTGGCTGACCCCAGAATAGGGGCAGGTCAGGAAGTCCCTGAGGCCCCAGCTCCCCCACCAGCCTCCTCCTCTTCCTCCCTGGATGAGGCGGTGGTGGGCACCTCCACCTCGGGGCCACACCGTATATATAGCTGCGCCCACTAGGAACTCCTGCACAGGATGGCACAGAATAGGAACCTGCAGGCCAAGGAGGTTGTAGAGTCGTAAGACCTCTATGGTTGATATCCTGGCATGAGAAGGACCAACTAAGGTGGCTCTACTCTTCATCAAAACTATCCAGGCCAATGCAAAGACCATTTGGCAGACCCTGGCCTCCATCCCTCCCACCTCTAAGGGCGAAGAAAGGAAATATTTCATTCCCTCTAAGGAGTATTAATACCACCTATTCACACACTCAAGCCCTGCTCATTAGTGGTGGTGGTGGTGAATGAGAAGGAGAGACAGGGACAGCAAGCTCCAGTGCCTAAGTCCAAGTATGTCAAGTGCCTGGATTTGTTCAGACTCAAAGTATATTTCACAGGAGCTTGCAACTCAAGATTGCCAATCAACAGGCAATCCTGGGCAAATACAACTTCAATTCCTAGAACTCAATGCTGAAGCTTAGGGAGCTGGTACCAGCAGAGTCCAGGGAGGAGTTTGGGATGATTGTCAAGGTGGCACAGACCTCTTTACAGGCCTCACGAGATGCTGCCGACTCAGCAGCACACACCTTGTCCTCAGGAATTGCCATGAAATGTAGCTCATGGCTTTAGGCCTCAGGGCTTCTGCCTGAGGTTCAACAGACTATGCAGGACCTACCTTTTGATGGGGTGGGTCTGTTTGCTGCATAGCATAAAAGATTCCAGGGATACAATTAAATCTTTGGGTATGCACATCCTGTCAACCCAACGAAAGCCCTTTAAGCCCCAACCACAGCAACAGCAGTCATATCCTCTGCAGAGGCAGGATTTCTATAGACGTAAGGGCAGTAATGGCAGGCACAAGTCCTCCCATCCTCCATCTGGACAGGGTCAGAGCCCTATTAAACCTTTGTCAGACTCAAAGTAGGCATTTTGAAGGTGTACCTCAGGACAGAGCACCTTTCTCAGCCCCGGATCCTTCCCCGTGTTTTTTGAACCATCTATCCTGCTGTGTTCTCTGCATGCTAGAAGTGGGATATTCTCTCCAATTCTGCTCCGACCCTCCCTCCCATCCCCCTTCCCTGTCCCTCTTCATGGATCCTTCACATAAGCAATTCCTTATCCAGGAGGTGCAGGTGCTCCTTGCCATAGGAGCGGTGGAGGAGGTTCCTCAGGGGCAGGGGATTCTATTCCTGCTCTTTCCTAATCCCCAAAGACAAAGGGAGTCTCAGACCCGTTCTAGACCTGCAAGGACTCAACAAGTTCATGGTGAAGTTAAAGTTCTGCATGGTCTCCCTCAGTACAATTATCCCTTCTCTGAATCCGGGAGACTGGTTTGCTGCTCTTGTCGTGAAAGATGCGTACTTTCACATAGCAATTCGGCCTGCACACAGATGCTTTCTAAGGTTCATGGTCAACCAAAAACATTATCAGTTCATGGTCCTTCACTTCGGCCTGTTGTCAGCCCCCAAGTGCATGTCAGTTGTAGCAGCCTTCCTCCAAAGGAGGCAGGTGCAGGTATACCCATACCTCGATGACAGCTGCTCAGAGGGCACACCAGGGAGCAGGTGGAGTCTCAGGTCCATCTAGTCTGATCCACTTTCGAGAGACTGGGTATCCTCCTCAACGTGAACAAGTCAGCCTTGTCACGAACCCAAAATATAGAGTTTATCGGGGCGGTGTTGGACTTGGTTCAGGCAAGAGCAAGTTTGCCGAAGTCCCAAGTCCAAGCCCAAGCCATGACAGATATCATTCAAAGCCTCAGACAGTACCCAACCACTACAAAAGGGGTTGCTTGAGTCTCCTTGGACACATAGCTGCCTTCACATATGTGATCTGACATTCCAAGTTGAGGCTCAGGCCTCTGCAGGAGTGGCTCACTTCAGCCCACCACCCAGAGCACAACAGCCTGAACTCAGTGGTCACGGCGCCACAACAAGTACAAGGGTCCCTCCAATGGTGGCTTGATCGTCGAGTAGTCTGCAAAGGCATTCCCTTCAACAGCCCTCAGCTTTCCTTGTCCATAGTAAAGACATATCAGATCTAGGATGGGGTGCACATTTGGGAGACCTCCAAATACAGGGCCCAGTGATCACAGAATGAGCTCTCTCTCCATATCAATATCAAGGAGCTGAGAGCAGTGCAAATGGCATGCCAGGCCTTTCAGTCTCATCTGCATGGCCAGTGTGTGGCAGTTATGATGGACAATACCACTGCCATGTTTTCCATCAACAAGCAGGGTGGAACCCGTTCCTCACCCATCTGTCAAGAAGCCCTCAGACTCTGGGAATTCTATATAGCCCACTCCATTCAGCTGGAAGCGTCCTGTTGGCCAGGAGTCTAGAACGTACTGACGGACCACCTCAGCAGGTCCTTCCACAATCACAAATGGTCTATCTGGCTGGATGTCATACGCTCCATCTTCCAAAGGTGTGGGTTTCCCCAGGTGGATCTGTTCATCACTCGGAGCAACAGGAAGTGCCCAGTGTTTTGCTCCTTCTGGAAAAAAAGCCTGGGCTCAATCACTAACGCATTCCTGCTACTCTGGGGAAGCTGTCTGCTCTATTCCTTTCCCTCAGTCCTTCTGATGCACAAGGTCCTACATAAGGCCTGCAGAGATGGGGCGGAGATAATTCTGGTGGCACCAGTGTGGCCTCGACAACACTGGTACACCACGCTTTTGGACCAGTCAGTCGACACTCCAATCACATTGCGCTCCTCCCCGACCTGATCAGTCAGGATCATGGTTGTCTTCATCACCCAGACCTCCAGTCCCTCCACCTCACAGCCTGGAAGCTTTATGGCTGAACCCCATGGAGCTTCTGTGCTGGAGCAGGTCAGGGAGGTCTTACTTGGCAACAGAAAGCCCTCCATGAGGGCCACATATCTGGCGAAGTGGAAGAGGTTCACTTGCTGGTGTGACCAGTGTCATACACCCCCACTTCAGGCACCATTACCTCTGATTCTGGAGTATCTTCTGCACCTGAAACAGCAAGGCCTGGCAGTGTCGACCATAAAGGTACACCTAGCAGCTATCAGCTTTCCACCCCAGAGTGTCTGGACATTCCGTCTTCGCCAACCCCATGATTGGACAGTTCCTCAAGAGTCTGGAATGGCTACATCCCCAGATTAGACAGCCTGTTCCTGCATGTGACCTTAATTTGGTCCTCTCCACATCAATGGGGCCCTCATTCAAGCCACTGGCAACTTGTTCCCTTCTCTACCTATCACGGAAGGCAGCCTTCCTAACTGCTATTACATCAGCAAGAAGGGTGTCTGAGTTAAAGGCCATTACCTCAGACCCACCTTATACAGTTTTTCACAAAGACAGGGTGCAGCTCAGACCTCACACAGCTTTTCTGCCTAAGGTGAGGTCACATTTCCGTACCTGCCAAGACATATTCCTACCTGTTTTTTATCCGAAGCCTCGTACTAGTAGCTGTGAGCAGAGGCTGCACTCTTTGGATATTCGGAGAGCATTAGCCTTCTATATCAACCACACACCAAGCTGTTCAGGAAATCGAACCAGTTGTCCATCGCGCTGGCTGACTGCATGAAAGGACTACCAGTCTCATCTCACAGAATATCTTCCTGGATCACATCCTGCATCTGCACATGCTACAAGCTGGCCAAGACACCAGCCGCAGCACTTATGGCACACTCCACAAGGGCACAGGCCTCATCAGCTGCATTCCTGGCCCAGATCCCTATCCAAGAAATCTGCAGAGCAGCAACTTGGTCCTCAGTGCATCAGTTCACGTCTCATTATGCCATCATCCAGCATGCCAGAGATGATTCAGCTTTCAGCAGAGTGATGCTCTAATCAGCGATTCCATGACTCCGACCCTACCTAGGAAAGGCTTGAGAGTCCCCTAATTGGAATCAATATGAGCAATCACTTGAAGAAGAAAAAACAGTTACTCACATTCTCATAACTGTTGTTCTTCGAGATGTGTTGCTCATATCTATTCCAAACCCACTCGCCTTCTCCTCTGTCAGAGTAGCTGGCAAGAAGAACTGAGGAGGTGCTGGGTCGACAGGGTCATATATTGAGCACCATGGAGGCACCACTCCAGGAGGCTCCAAGCTGACCCGACAGGTGCTGCTAAGGGAAAAACTTTCCAACGATTGTGCATGAAGTGCACAGACACCTAATTGGAATGTATATGAGCAACGCATCTCGAAGAACAACAGTTATGAGAAAGTGAATAACTGTTTTTTCTCCCCAAACTTGAATTAGTACTTTGAGAAATCCTGCTTTCTGATTAATCTGCTCAGCTGTGAACAAATTAGGTGGTCTTTGGAGGAGCAGTGAGGGCAGGAAAAGAGAGAGTCTGTATGGTCTGCTTGAGTGAGGTGTTTAATACTTGGGCTCTACATCTACACTACAGCCAGGATCCATGCTCTGAGATTGATCTACCAGCAGTCGATTTATCAGATCTAGTGAAGACCCGCCAAATTGACAGCACATCGCTCTCCAGTCAACCCCTGTGCTCTACCCCTGACGAGAAGAATAAGATAAATCAATGGGAGAGTTTCCCCCATCAATCCCCCGCGGTAAGTCAACCTAAGGTACATCGACTCCAGCTACGTTATTCACATAGCTGGAGTTGTGTAGCTTAGGTCGACTTACCGCAATAGTATAGACATAGCCTTAGTCCTGCCATGAGTGTAGAGGACTGGACTAGATGACCTCTCAAGGTCCATTCAAGTCCTATGATTCTATGATTAAGAGGTCTTGAGATTAAAATTCTGCTACCAAACAGAAGTGTGATGGTTCTTGGGGTACCCTAGACTGTGAGTCACCTTGTTAGCCCCCTGCCTCTCCAGTAAGAGGGAGACTTGCTTATACTTAACCCTGTCAGTTCCGTGGAACCACCAGCTATCCAAACAGTCTCCTCCGGGATATGCCAATCCTCACTTTGTCTTTCAGGTTAATAATAGGTGTAACTCAGTCCCAGAGCCTCTTTGATACATTCCTCTGTAGTGTCTAGCCCCTTCTCCATTGAACACTCACAGAAATACTGGCTCTGCTGTCCCCAAAGGAACAGAGTACAGCAGGTTGTATGATTCAGCTCAGGATCAGCGACTTGTTTAATATGAAAGCAATTAGATATATTTATAGTGTAATCAACAATAAGTTTATTATCAAAGATTCAAGAGATAGTGAATAAGGTTACATATAAAACAAGATTATAATATGTTTTCTAGTGACTAAACAGGCTAAGCTCTTATTTAAAGAAGTCTTATCTCACCCAAAATCTTTTTCAGTGTTTTCTACCAAGCCAGGCGGAGATCCCATTTTCATGAATGTAGACATGCTGTCCATTCACTTCCTAGGTGCAGGATAAAAGTGTGCTTTTTGCCTTCTACTATATCCCCAAAGTTCATTATCTATACTCTGAGACAGTAAAACCCTCCATCCGTTTCTCCCTGTGAGCACATGCTCCTCTGGGACACAGAAGAAGAAAGGTCGTATTTGAGAGCACCCTTCTTATTGGCAGCCCATCAGCAGAGAGAGAGAAAGAAAGAAAAAAGGCCAAAGAAGCTGAGACAAAAAAGAAAGAAAAAACTGAGATCAAACGGAAAAGAAGTATTGGGGGGAAAGTATATTGTAAGGCTAGTATTGCTGTCAGTCAGCTGAAATTACCTAAACATACTAATTCTTAAAGTTGTATAATTTTACACAACAGATTCTACTCTGCTGAAATTTCCATGACCAAAGAGTGGGCTGTTTTCCCTCCTGAGACATGAGATGTCTGAATGTTAAAGAGGCTGATGTAGATTTGTAGAACCAGTGTCTGCTATTGTTTGAGTGGCGAGCACTAGAGCATTACACACTGCACTGAAGGCCTGTTTAGCAGCACACACTATCACGATAACTTCCTGACCAACATGATTTTTTATTATTAGAACACTCTTAATTGAACTAGAACAGTGAGTCTTTTTTTTTATAAAATGTTTAACTCATGTTACAAGCCCTGTATGAAGCTGAAGGCAGAGTTCTGTCTTTACTGTGTAGAGTTTTTCTTTAAAAATAAAAATGATCCTTTACCCCAAACAGAAACTCATGTTTTGCACAATATTAGAACACTTTTAAAATATTTTAATCATGTAAAATAGTATAATTACTAAATAAGGCCCAATTCTGCACTTACACACTTGCTTTATTTCACACATGCGCATAAATCTTTGTAGAATAAGGGTCTAACCTTTTAATAGTATGTTTTACTCACAGCACAACAGTTTCTTTCTTTAGGGATTTTGCAATGAAATCATTGATCCTCATACCATTACATGGCCTTGTCTTACACTCAGGATGCATAACTATGGGCCAGCTGCCCTGAGTATGATCTCATCTGAGACCCTATGTATGAATTCAGGGAGGCTAGCATATCACTCAACTGTGGCTATACTTCTATTTTTAGTACATTAGCTCAATCAGAGTTAACATGAGTATTCTCCTTGAGTTGTAAATTATACCTTCCAGCTCCAGTGTAGACAAACCTTAACTGTAGACAAATATCTCAAGGCAGATTCCCCAGTGGTTGATGCTTGTCTAACCGTAATGACTTGAACTTTGAAATAGGCACAGAGAAACTTTCCCTGCTATAATCTCTATATTTTACCCTTGGAATGGAAATCAGAGAGAGAATCAATTAAAAAAAAGATCAAAATAAAAATCAAAGTCTCTGTCAGGCACTTAAACATAAAATAAAGGAAAGGACAAAATCAAACTCCATTTAAGTCAATGGAGTTATAACAGATTAATTTGGTACAATAAATAATATTTATTAACAACACTGACTATTATCATATAGGGAACAATCTGTGTGCATAGGTACTATAAGACAATATTGCAGACATTCTGTTTTGTTTTTTTTCATGGATACATTTAGTCCACCAGTATAATAGCTTATGCAACTGTCCCATATTCTTCATTGTTTGAGTCATCTACTGGCATTGATCCAATAAAAGATGAGTTTTCTTGTTTTTAAATATTGTGCATCTGCTTAAGAATGTTCTGAATAACGTTACAAATCAAAATATACAAATGAAACATGGCAGTTGGCCCTGTATTAGGATGCAAGATATACAGGGCTTCAGTGGTAAGAAGGTCCATTCCTCCTTGTCCAGTCTTTCCAATGCACATCTGTATCTGTGTATAATTATTATATTAAAAGGAATTGCTTTCATTTCATTCTGCCTTCATTTGCCCTTGGGCTGAGTCAGCTATCAATCAGAACGTTGGTGCTGTTGTGTTGTAAAAATAAGTTTTCTGTACAGAGCAATACTGTTCGATGGCATGTTAATTAAATTAGCAATAATTACAGCCTGGTTTAACTTAATTGGTTATAATACTATCATTGTTTAAATTTACAGTGTGGAACTACCCCATTGAATGCCATCCACTTAAATTGTAGAATCACATACTAAAAATCATTGGGCTATACTGTACTTCATGTTGGCAGGCACCGCCCCCGCAGCTCCCATTGGCTGTGGTTCCTGGCCAATGGGAGCCGGAAACCTACTACTCTGAGCAGAGGCTTAGGCTGGCGACATTGGCAAATAAGTGTTACAGTTGTAATCTGCTTCTTTTTGAATGAATGCTACTGTAGTGCATTGCAAAGAACTGCTATTTGCTAAAGATATTGAGATCTGGGTGTTTTAGCTGGAGTTCTGGAACTGAAACTCTCTGTGCAGCTTTGCTGTGACTCCACTGAAGTCATTTAGAATTACTTCAGATTTGCATAATTAGAACTAAGAACAGGAGTTTGCCCTTTTTCTCTCAAGGTTGAGTTAGCTGCTTTTGCTGTTGATGATGTTTTGAAGATAGGCTGGTTTTGAGCATCAGTTCATCAGCCTAAGAAGTTTTCTCTACATCCAACTCAGGCTTAGTTTGGGTTAACAAAAACTTCTGATCTCATAATATTTATGTCTGAATAAGGGTAAAAGAGTTTTTATGTAAATCTTGGAATGTGGATAGCCTGTTAATGGGAGAGAGGAGAAGAGAGAGGTGCACACACATGCTAATAAAATCTGAGTACTTTCAAGCCTGCCACCATCTAGCATACTTTTCCCGATCTCCTCTTATTAACTGAAACTTGGATTTATCAATCAACGGTAGTGCCAAAGCTCTGCTCCTGGGTTTTTATCACCTCAAACCACTATTTAACGGTATCAGTTAGCAATACATTTAATTAAGTAGTGGTTCTGTATCCTATATATTTTTTCTTATATAGATGGCTATCATTCTTGAACATGTCCTTTCATATTATGTCCAGAGTTTGGCTTCTTGAAGGTGCTTTCTTCTTTCAAGACAGTATTTCTCTTTTATGTAGCAGTTTAAGAATCAATATTACATTATGAACTTCAGTAATCAAACAGGAAAACAATGAACTCTCTGAACATAATTTTACAGAAAATAGTGGCCTTAATATTAAATGTCAGCCTATAAAATCAAGTGCCACATAAAACCAATAGGTGGTGGCTTTGGGGGAAGACAGTAAAAGCTGCTTAGTTTGCAACTATAGCAGCATTGGCAGCAAACTTTCTTTAAAAAAATAAAATATTGTAATGAGTAAATTAGAGATAAAATATACATAGATAATAGGAAAATGCTTTGCTGATAAATCCATACAGCCCTATCTTGATCCTCTGCTATGTGAATTATCTTGAGTATAATTCCCCTTGACTTTGGCTTCAATTGATTTCTAAACAATACTTGAATTGTTGGGAGAAAATTTTAGTATTGAGAATGGATAGGGATCCATCGACCCATGAGCTTGCTTGGGGGTTAGCTGTCCATGTCCCCATTGTGATTGCAATTTTTAAAAATCAGCTCTTCCATTTTCAACCTCTCTTTTTTTTAACTTTTTCTCTCATGACTCAAACACTTCATTAGCTTTTGAAAAAGGTTTATTTATTTATCTATGCATATTTACACTGACGTCTCTATACATGCTTTTATTTTGTCTGAGGTGGCAGTAAGGATGGACTTGGTTGTATTCACCCACAGGCAGCTAAGAACAGGTCACGTCGTTTTTCCAAAGATGGTTTTGTGGGTAAGATGCTGGGCTGGGATTTGGATGCTGGCTCAGTCACAAACTTCTTATGGGACCTTCGGCAAGTCACTTAAACTGTCTGTGCCTCAGTTCTCCATCTGTGAAAATGAGGATAATACTCCCTTTATCTGTCTTGTCAGTTTAGATTTTAAGTTCTTTGGGGCAGGCACTGGCTCTTCCTCTGTGTTTATGCAGTACCTAGCAAAATGGGGTCCCTATCTCAGCTGGAGCCTCTACAGTGCCTAGCACAATAATGCTGAGGCCTCTAAGGTGTACAGCAATATTAATAAATAATAAAAATAATTGGTTCTACCATAGTTATAAATAATAATAATTAAGTAATGGTCTACTTAGAGGAGTAATGTCTTTGTGGATCTTTGCTTTTCTCTAATCTTACAATGATGTTATTTTAGTAAATCATTCATTTTTAGGATTGGCCATTGCAGTTCCTTGCATTCTGGACCATGGTGATGGTATGTTAATGAAGAGAGGGGGTGACACCACCTTTTTATAACAGATACATGGGATGATGAACTAACAGTTTGTAATACTGTGAAATGCGAGTGTCTCCTTTAAATTCTGTGCCAGGATTTATGCAAGAGTTATTCCAGCAAAGAACCGGAGAACAGTCATGCTTTTCTCGGTGATAGACTTTGACTTTCCTGGCGGTGAACCAGTTTTGAAAGTGTTTGGAGCAAGATGGGCTTTTTATATGAGATTGCACAACGGGTGGAAGCTATCTATAGCTTATCTACAGCCAATTTATCTCAGTTACATTTGCGGATCACACCACCACCCCACCCCTGACTTCTCAGGTTACTGACTTCGCGGCTCGGCCCCTTGAGTTCACAGGCAGCCCCGCCCCGGAAAGTTCATCGCTCGCTTCCTGGACTGGACTGCACAGCACAGCTGGTTTGCGGGGACAGGAGTTGTTATTCCCTGCGTCTCGCAATGTCTCTCCCCGCTGCCGGGGGAGGGAGGCCTGATGAGCTGATCTTCTCTGTGAATGGGAGGAAGGTAAGTGAGCGGGGTAGGCAGCGGGGCATTGGGGCGGGACGGGAGGCGTTGGAGTGTCGTTTTGGCCACTTCTCATGTGATGGCAACCGGACACACAGACCCAAGTTCTTCCGACTCCATGTGCAGTTCTCCACCCTCCCTTCCCTTTCTCCTCTGCAGGGTCAGAACAGGAAACAGCCAATATAGCGATTATGTAAGCGGGGGAATGGTCCCGCTATTGTGGGGAACTTTACTGGCTTTTACACTACCCCGGTGAAGTGGGCTAGCGAAAGGATCTGAGTCCTCGCTCCCACTTCCTTTACCCAGAGGCCTCCCTGCCCTTGAGGACTCCCCTTCCACTTTCCTGTCTAGCAGAGTCCTTGTAACCCCGACAGGGTTGGGCCCAGGATTCCTGGGGGGCTTGACCCCCAACCTTGCTGTAGTCACCTAGGACAGAGGCTGGGGTGTCCCCACTCCGGGGTACTCTCTCTGTACTGGGCACCTCCCTGACCCACTGATTATTCCATACAATTTAAAACAAATACAAATTGTTTAATTAACAGTTAATTTTAAAAAAGAATAAGGAAAAATTGGAAAGGTTACAGGAAAACACATCACCTTGCTCCGTGGCAGGGGAACATTACAAAGAGTGTCTCTGGAATGTCAGGGCAGTTCACAGTCTGTTCCTTGTAGGTCCCAGGGCTCCGTCTCAGGCCCTGGCTGTGCTGCAGGGATGCTGCGGGTTGGACACTTGCAATGGTGGTGGCCACACACCTGGGCTTTGGGTGATGGGACCCTTCTTCCCAGCATCAGCCCCTCGTCAGGTTAAGAACCCCCTCCCAGCCTGGTCTGCAGGGACCCTTGGCTGGGGGTGTCTTTCTGCACTGGGCCCTTTGCCCAAGGTCCCCTCCCTTGGCTGGCCCCAGTTGCTCACCACACCTGGCTCTATGGCTGCAGCTCTGCTCCCAGCACAGGATCTGCTCTCCCTGTGCTGTGCCTCTGTCTCTGTGGCTCCCCATACATTTTTTGTCATGGCATTTTCGATGCACATCAGTGCTAGGTAAATTATTTTTCTTTTGTATAAAATCTGGAGTGCCATGGAGCTGAAGGGTGTTCCACTCCTACTAACATCATACACCTTAAGTGGTGTAAAGTTTAGAAGAGTAGCTGTCATTGAGCTTTCTACCCCACTGAGCTTTTTGAATCTCCTTGACATGCAAATGATTTTCAAAAAGCAGTGGGAGAACAGTAACATTTTATCCCCAAACGAACATCCCATAACCTCTCTAGGACTGTTGTCAACTAGTGTTGAAGTGGGGGGCCACGGCAGAGCTGCAGATCATGCACTTTCCTTCCTGCTGCCTGGTTTCTCACAAGATTCCTGTGGATGATGATGCCAGAGGAGGGAAGATTTTCAAAATTACAAAATAGAGTTAGGCCTGCAGACCTTCCTGGAATATCAGTGGCAGTTAGGTGCCAAACTCTCCATTCATCCTTTGAAAATTTCCCTCAGAATTTCATGTGTGCAAAAAAAAATACTGAAAATTATGTGTTTTGCTTGAAATATACATTTTCTTGACACACAGTGCAATGTGGAGAGGATAAGAGGGCAGATGTCACTAATGGAAATGCAAAAATATAACAAAATATGATAAATGAAATGGAAGCTACTGGCCTAATAGAACATTGATGTAATGGGAATATAATTACTTACGTTGGCTATTGATTAAACACTACTTTATGCTTTAGCTGATTCAAGATAATGGGGTAAAGATTCCTCTAATCAGATAGGTATGTGGAGTTTCTGGATGATGCTGTTGCTCCATGTAGTTTAGTATTCGTCCTCTGTCAGAGAGCATCACAGAATGAAGATTGTATTGAATCAGTTTTATGCAGTGCTGAATGAAGAGGGGGAAGTCTTCCTGACCTGCATAGTTTATGCCCTGATGCATAAAATCTGATTACCATTGTGTAACGTTTTCTTGGCATGGATAGCTACAAATATTGTTAATGGTCACAGCATTCATTACAGCCATCTCATCTGAGAGTATAGTGGGGCATTATAATTTTGTAAAGCATTTGGATACTCTGTAGATTGAGTACAGTATAGATCTGTGGGTAAAACTAGGAGGAAGGGGATCTCTGGTACTGGCCTGGCTAATCTGCCCTCCAGTGTTCATCATATGTTCAAATAATAACGAGGCTCTATAATCTGTCAAGAATATTGATTTCCTTATTACAGTTCTGATCTGGGGGTGTGTAGTAAACTCTTCCTGTGTTTGTATTTTTAATAACTGGTATCTGTAACTTTGCAGTAATACTTCCATGTTCATCTGCACTGTGGAATAGTCTCTGCTCCCTTTCACTTCCAACAGGCCATCAGACTGTTCACAATTCTGAGAGTTCCCCAGAGTGGTTTTGTATGTTTTTATACATATGAAGCATATGCGCACAGGCTGACATCCAGTCCCTTTCCTGGCACCCTTTACCTTTAGAGGGGCTCAGGATGGATTCCTTTGATGTGGCATTCCTCCTATCACCAGGGTTGTTTTTATTAAGGATAAGCTTTCCTGACAGTTTCTTTTTAGCAGTAGGACTGTCAGACAAAAAACTTCCAAAGGAAGCAAAAATTCCCACGTATGGCCTTTAGCAAGTGCAGTTCTGTTAAGTGGGGGCTGGGAAGGAAGACTATGGGTTTGTGCCCAAAAGGATAAACCCTGATGAGTAATTTGTAACAGCTTGTTTTACTTCCTTCTGCAGATAGTGGAGAAGAATGCTGATCCTGAACAAATGCTGTTGTCTTACCTCCGAAAGAGACATATCCTTTCCTTGTTGATGCAGTTAGGGCACTATCCTGTAGACTGTATTCAGGAAAAAGTCCCACTGATGATCATTAGAGCTTTGCCTGATTAAGGATGACAGGGATTGGGCCCTGGAGCTGCATAAAATTACTATATTAAGTTACGTATCTTTTTAAGAGCCAAACACTCTTCAGTTCTTGACTATATTTTAATGTTAGGAACTCCATTAAACTGTAAAAAATTAGCTTAATGTTAGCCCCAACTCAAAGGGATTGTAGTTCATTGGTCAGAGCACATTGCTAAATCGGGCAAGCTGGGTTCTGTGCAAAGTTTTGCCACTGACTTGCTGTGATACCTTGGGAATGTCACTTATCCTTTTTGTGCTCATCTATTCCCATTTGTAAGGTGAAGATATTAATACTTATCTGCCTCTCAGAGATTAATTAGTGTTGTGAAGTGCTTTGACATTCCATGCGCTTATATAGCACTTCTATCAAATCACGGGGATTTTGTAATAAATAAGATAAAATGAACTAAGCCTCATGGGTACTTGGAAGGGAGGCTAGAAGCTGTGGAAAATGGTGTGTTAGACTATTAATTAATAGAAGATCCACTGTGAATTAGCAGGTGGGGGGAGTTGAATTACCCTTGTCAGATAATCTGTGATAATGTTCTGTAATCTAGTTCTAAAAGTAATGAATCTTTAGTAATCTGAGACCTGCTGTTAAATCCTTACTAAGAACCAGATTGCAGTCAGTATCTTTGTATGTGGATTATGTGTGTATTAGTGAAATGTGAATACAGGATTTAGTAAGTGTCACTTACTCTCTGAACTGAGCTGATGCTTCAGAATGGTGGAAGAGAGTACTGTGCTGCTGGAAGTCCCGTTTTTCAGATAATGTGCAAAACTGATGACCTGACCACTAGTGTCATTAGAACTCCAGTGGCACTTTTGGGAAGAGTGGGGATACTATTGTCGGTGTCCTAGCTAAATTTAAAATATGTAATTATTCTACCTACTGTACTGTATCTAAAAATTGATATTGTCATCTGGAGAAGGTAATTTTCTATTATTGTCCTAAAAAGTGCTGGATAGTGTTTCTAGTGCAGGACAGCTGATCACTGAACCCAAAAAGTTCGGTAGAAGTGCCCCAGCAAGACCTATATATACAGTTTGAAAAGTGCTGTGAAATTCTTCACGTGAAGGTTGATTAATAAAATATAGTAATATGATTATCTACATTTGCCATTAAATTGGAGACCAACATTACTTAGTAAGCTCTTAATTTTTAAGCACAGACAAAACCTCTTTAGTTTCATGCTGCTTGAAGTTAATCTATGCATGTTCCTCAGTAGTCTTATATCTAAAACCAGAAGTTGTTTAGAATAGATGACAGCACATTAATATTCTGTGCTAATGATGGATTAGCTTTTGCTTGTTTTCATGTATCGGGGGTAGCCATGTTAGTCTGTATCTACAAAAATAACGAGGAGTCCGGTGGCACCTTAAAGACTAACAGATTTATTTAGGCATAAGCATCTGAAGAAGTGGGTTTTTTACCCATGAAAGCTTATGCCTAGATAAATCTGTTAGTCTTTAAGGTGCCACCGGACTCCTCATTGTTCTTGTTTTCATGATGAGCTTCCATCAAAGGGAGAGGTTCTTTACTTATACGTTGGAAGTGCAGCAGACAAAAGGGATCTAGATAAGCTATATGTAAGCATAAATGTCTTGGTTTATAGGAGGGACTCTACAAACCAAGATATAAATCATGGGAGAATGTTTCTCCCAACTCCATAACTTCTTAGACTGGAGGCTCTCAAGCAATTCAGTAGTGTTGACCACATCTCAGTACAGAGAGTGACTTGTGAACCATCTCCTCTCCCAGTTGTGATTCTGTGGCTCCCCTTCCGAAGTTTTATTCATGATCACAGAATGTCCTTGTGGCAAATAAAGAAATTGTTTCCATAGAAGAGTAAAATTGGGAAAGTATCTATGTAGTTTTAGCTTCTTTTAATTAACTTTATGAGCTGAAAACAAGGAGAGAGCCATCACCATGTGACCTACTGGCTTCCACAGACCACCAGGAAGTGTTCCATACACCAAGTGGAGCACCTCTGTCAGACATTTTCTTGTATTGTTGGCATATTGGCAACATTTTTACCCTATTCTTTTCTAAAATCAGGACCAAAAATACTTGCTCAGTGCTGTACAAGGCAAATAGAAATATACTCCCTGTATTAAATAGCCTAAGAGCCTTATTTCCAGAGGTGGCTAAGTCTCTGCAGCTCCCACTGACTTCAAGAGGTGGGTGCTTAACACTTCTAAAAAATCAGACTCCAGATGACACTGAGAAGAGTTATTGGGAAACCAACAGGAGGTGCTGATTCAGATTTGAATTTTTTTATCACTCTTTTTTTCTGCAGTGTTGGAATGAAGAAGACAACAGAGTCAGATGGGTTAGTGTCTGTGGCATTGTGGAGAAATATGAGATTTGAGTGGGTGGGAGCTGGCATTGAGATTAGGAAGCTGATCCATGCATAGTGGACAAGGTGGAAGAAGACACAAATATGTGAGTAGAAATGAGAGACATAGGACGGTGAGGATGGCATCGCTGGGAAAGCAAGGAGGCAGATGATACAACACAAGATCTGAGAGGTGGGCTGGGATGAAATGCAGAACCTTGACAAACAGGATAAGAAATTTAAATTTGATGCAGCATGTAAATGTGAGCTAGTGAAAGGACTCAGAGGCCAAAGCAAGGCTTGAGGAAAAATATATTTCACTAATCTCTGCCTTTGGAGTTGCGCTGGTTGTAAATATGAAGTGGAATACTTGCCCACATGTTTAAAATCAGTTTGAGACCCATGACATTCAAATACTATACAGTTAATTCTGAGAATTGTAATATTTCAGAACTCTGAAATAAATTCCTGTTTGTTCTATTGTTATACCGCTGAAAAAAGTATTTTTGGCTATTTTAATTTGAGTAATTGCACTTTGCCTAAGTAGCTGTTTGATTCCCATTTTTTCATCTGATTTCCTGCAAGAGTGATGATTTCAATAAACAATGATTTCTATGCAAAATACATGTATCTTCCCATTGTTTAGTTTGTGATATTAACAGACTCAAAATAAACCTAAAGATTTCATTTTAACCCTACTGGGAAGCTAGACATTTTAGTCTTTGGTGCCATGATTTTCAAAAGCTCTGAGCACTTAACAGCTCCCATTAACTTCAGTGGCAACCATTTTGAAAATCTTAGCCCTAAGGTCTAAGGCCCAGATCCACGAAGGTATTTAGATTCCTAACTTACTTTGAGGCCCCGAGTCAGCAAAGCACTTAATTACATATTTAAGTTAAATGTATGTCACCCACGAGTTTTGGGCCCTAAATCTTTCCCCCATGTTACACAGCAAGTTACTGAGTTTACCCAGAAATACAGTTCAGCCACTTTGAAACAGAACATGTGAGCTGTACAGCATGTCTACCATTGTTTCTGTCCCAGTGGGATATTTACATATTGCAGGCTGCTCTTGCTTCCAAAGGAAGTCAACAGCTTCCAATGAATTTGGTGGGAGCTTGGTCAGTTTATTTTGTAGATTTGGTCTTAAAATAATTGACGGTTTCAAGCAATGCAAAAATGAACTTCTGATATATGTGCCATTGCACTTGTCCAATTACAGGTTCTATATATGTTGTCTTCAGGAAGAAAATTGTCCTCAAGCTTTATACAACCTAGGAAACTACTGGGAACAGAGCAGAAGCAAAAAATGAATTATTAAATACCCATAAGCTTTTTTCCTTAATGGCAGCTCTTTCACTCCATCTCACAGGAACTAAGTATGGCTGTGGAGGAGGTGGCTGCGGAGCCTGCACTGTGATGATCTCCACTTATGAACCTGCTTCCAAGAACATAAGGTATCCTTAACAAAATATCTGGAATAGTCAACAATACATTTGTATGATCTTTTAAAAATAAATGTGATTTCAGCTTACTAAAGGAAATATTTAAAAAAACCAAGAATGTAGATAAGGTTTTCATATATGAAACTATATTTAAAAAAAAGCTTGTCAAACTTTAACTTAATATTCAATTTAAATTGATCATTTGCAGAAAAACCTAGTGGTTAGATCATGTTAGTTCAAAGGCCATTTAAGTGGAAAAACTGTGCACTGAGGCCAGGGCTGGCTCCAGGCACCAGCAAAGGAAGCAAGTACCTGGGGTGGCCAATAGAAAGGGGTGGCACTCTGTCCGCTATTGAGGCATCACATCCGGTCTCTGGTGGGAATTCAGCGGCGGGTCCTTCAGCAACTTAGTCTTCAGCGGTGGCTCAACTCCGCTTCAGTCTTTGACAGCAATTCAGTGGCGAGTGCTTCACTCCTTCTTGTCCTCTTCAGCGGCACTCTGGCGGCAGCTCAATCAGGTTTTTCTTTTTTCTCTTTCTTTTTTCCCTACACTTGGGGTGGCAAAAAAGCTGGAGGAATCATGTTATGTGCTGGCTAATGTCCTGATGCCTGAATATGTCACTGGCTTAGTGATGAGGATAGCTCCTTCAGAGACATGTATCCACAACGTGTAGTTACCTAAAACCTCGAAGTCTCCTTGATGGAATTCAGCTCACACCTCAATCACTGCTGTTCTCTGAGTGCTACATCAACTCTGTATTGAACAAATATTGATTTAAAGCATTGGTTTTCAACCTTTTTTCCATTTGTGGACCCTTAAAAAATGTCAAATGGAGGTATGGACCTCTTTGGAAATCTTAGACATAGTCTGTGGACCCCAGATTGAAAACCACTGACTTAGAGCAGTGCTTATGTCACTGTTTAACTAGCAGGGCACTGCTGAGCTCACCTCATCAGGGAGGTCACTGCTAGCTAGTCTTCTATAGTGAGCTCTGTGAAAGCAATGTCATGAAGGAGAAAGGAGAGGTTAGTTACCAACGGTAACTCTTGTTTTCTCACTGTGTTGCTTCCTGACCTTCCTTCCCGCCCTCTGCATCAGAGCCCTGCAAATAGTGCTTCTGATGGCAGATAAGGATTAAATGATGGAAAGGGTGGGATATTTATACTTTTGGCCCATAGAATGTTAGGCTTGAGGGACGTGCACAGGCCCCTAACTGCCAACTGTTGCATGACCAGGCATGCGACTCCTACAACGTACACAAGAATTACTGTTTATATAATCCCTATCTTTTTAAAGCTTATAATTCTAATTTCACTCAATATGATGATGATGATGGATGCTTATAGCTAGACAGAGACCATAAAAAGCGTGTTCTTAATTTACCACAGAATACTATTACGCTATATTTAATGTCCTTGATTCTTCTTTACAATCCAAAGACATTATTCTGCCAATGCCTGTCTATTACCTATATGCTCGTTGCATGGCGTTGCAGTCACCACTGTGGAAGGCATAGGATGCACAAAAACCCGGATACATCCAGTTCAGGTGAGAGCATGCTGTAAAAGGATTTTTGCTTTCTTCCTTCACGTGCCTAGGATTAATTGGCAATGGTGGCATGGCATTGTTATGATTTTTAAAGATGTGGTATTGCTCCCACTACTAAAAGATAGCTCAAGACTCTGGATTTTTAAACTGATTCTGCAGTGCAATTCAAAATGTGTGAAGAAAAACAGGAAAATATAGTCTTTATGTACAGTTAGCTAGCTAGCAAATGTCACACATGCTGCAAAAACATCAGGAATCTCCAGCATAGTATGGGAACAACCTATTTGCTAAAATAAAACAGTTCTAGATGATTAACTAAGAGGTATGTGATCTCCTATCAATGCTGGCACCTCCTTGAAACCAGAAAGGAAATGCCCACAGGCTGCAAAAATGGCCAAAGGTATTAACGTTAAAATTATAGCACATTTATACAGAAAATATTTTAGATTATTTGTCCAGCTCTGCTAAAAAACAAAGTATTGTAAAAGGTGCAATGTGCAATGTTGCTGCTTGCTAAACAGTGCATATACTGTATGTTGGAGGCACAGCAAAGAAGATACATAAACAGTGAGACTTTAGTGGGCCAGCAAAAGTCTGATATTTGTTAGACATTGTTAACAGTCAGACTAACTTTTACTGGAAACCTTGATAATGCAAGTATAAAATGGTTGATTAAGACGTATTAGAGATCCCCTTCATGCAGACTGCCTAATAATAACAGAGAGACAAGATAGGTGAGGTAATATCTTTTATTGGACCAACTTCTGTGGGTGAGAGAGAGAGAGACAGTGTAGTTCGAAAGCTTTTCTCTCTCACCAATAGAAGTTGGTCCAATAAAAGATATTACCTCACCCACCTTATCTCGCTCATATCCAGCTACAACACTGCATCTAATATTAAGAGACTGAGGTAAAGACAAAAGAACTCAGTAATTGCCAGTCTGGATCAGACCCATGATCTGTCTAGGCCAATGCTCCATCTCCAGCACTGGTCAGCACCAGATTCCACAAAGGAAGGTGTAAGAACCCCGAAGTAGGTAGTTGTGGAATAATCTGCTCCCTTCGTCCACCAGTCAGGTATGCTTGGACCCACACATCTGAAATAACTATTCTTGGTTCAAATTTCATGTTAGATTAAGTTTCTTCTCGAAATATCTCGCATTTCTAAGAGGAAGGCATTTAAGTTTGTAACATTTGTCGCATTTTTCATTGTGTTAATTAAGTCAGATCTTGTAACCCTTTAAATCATGTTTGTAATTTTTGAAATCAACAGCTTTTTTAAGTGATTGAAAAAAGAATTTTTTTGAGTTTTCATTTTGAAGCAGGGGCTGTTGTTCTGTTTTGTTCCAGGAAAGGCTGGCCAAGTGCCATGGCTCTCAATGTGGCTTTTGCACCCCTGGAATGGTGATGTCCATGTATGCTTTGCTGAGAAACCACCCTGAACCCTCCATGGAGCAGATAACTGCAGCTCTGGCTGGTTAGTTTTTGTTTGTTTGTTCCCCCGAACCCCAATCAAATGCCATTTTTAATATATGAACAAACAAGATAAATAATCTCTTAGTAAATAAGATTTTTAATGACAATTTCCTTTCAGAAAAGCAGGGGAGGGAAGAAATCAACAATGAATTCTTGACTGCCTAAAATCTGTGAGGTGCCTATATACTAAGCAGCATATCCGTGATGTCATGCTAAATAGCATACCCTCCAGCGGGCCAAAATTTTCAGAAGTGACTAGTGATTTGGGATGTCTCAGGGTGCCCAACTTGGCACAGCTTTAAGGGAGTTGATTTTCAGAGGGTAGGCACTAAGCACTTTTTGAAAATCAGGCCTTTTCAGATGTCTCAAGTTGGGTACTCAAAAATTGAGGCATCCATAATCAGTAGCCACTTTTGAAAATCTTGGCCTTAGATCTCATCAGATACAGAGTTCAGAACATTATAAACCTCAGAACAGTGCCAAAGCTTTTGTGACAGTAATAAAACTATAAAATAACAGAGAGACTGGCTGTGTCTTCACTGCAAAAAGGTGTGCTTTAGAGAGGGATAACTAATGTGGGTTCACCGTCCCAGTGTAAAAGCAGAGCAGAGACGAGGCCAGTTTAGTTTTACCATGAGGCAAACTTGGCGGGGTCAACCATGGGCAGGAGGCATAGTGCTGACTTTGCCTAGCTACGTCATTGTAAACGCTGCAAGTGCCTTGTCTGCACTTCAGTTTTTACAATGAGAAAACTATCCCATGCTAGTTATCTTTCTGTAAAAACCCACCTTTGTGTCAGTGAAGCCAAAGCCAAAGTTGTTATGGCCCTAGGTCAACTCACCCCCTGCTGCCATCTGGTGCAGCTCTTGCAGTATTACAGCTTCCTCTTTGCTGTAAGAGTTTCCTTCCCTCAGGAGCTAATGCATGCTGAGCTCTTTTGTACATCTGGCCCATACTGCATTTCAGAGATATACCCCTTCTCCTGAAATCTCAGAAAGATAAACCTTGAAGTCTTGAATCCTAAATTATATGTCATAGATAGAATTAATAGTTCACCTATTATTTTCTGGTATCAGGTAACTTGTGCCGCTGCACTGGGTATAGGCCAATCTTAGATGGCTGTAAAACCTTCTGTAAGGTAAGCAGTGGGAACGGTGGGTTCAAAGAGTGTTCCTATTCAACTGCTTTGAATATTTGTTCTAAAATATTTTTTGGGATAGTGAGGCATGTATTACTGTGTATTACAATATCTAAACATCCAGAGACCATTGTGAGTTTAAATACACATCCAGTCTTGTTTCTGTCAAGGGTTGTTGGCTGTCCTTTCCAGTAATGCAGATCAGCCATCTCTCAGCGCCTGAACCAAAGCTCATTGAAGTCAATGAAAGTGTTTCTGTTAACTCCAGTAAGCTTTGGCTCAGGCAACCAGCCACATAAACCTGTTGTTCTGTAATATTTGGCCCAGACATAAAAATTGCAGAGTGGCAAAGAGTACTATAAAAATCTGGTTCTAAATATTAACTGTTCAGAAGAGGCCCAAATCTTCCTCACAAAAGTAGTTTCATTGCAGTCAGTGGGAATATTTGTGTGATTGAGGCAAGGAGACTTTGGTCTTGCTAGTCGTGGCATTACATGCATAAAATAAAGTTGAAATAAGATTTGAACTAAAAGAGGTGGTGACATCAATGAGTGTTAATGACATAAAGTTCACCCTATCTGCCAACATTTTGTGTAAATTCCACTGAGAAACCTAGAAGACCTTTTTTCATGGAGAACTTTTAAAAAACGGTTTTGGTAAGAACAAGATAATGCCTTAAAACATGAATATTTGCAATTTTATTGACTCTCACCCAAAGCCCATTGTAAGTCAAAAGAGAGACTCCCATTGACTTCAATTGACTTGGGATCAAGCGCATTATGAGCAGAAGTCATATGTTGTATTAATGGGATATGACTATTTTAGGAACCATTTTGTTGTCAAAGTAAAGAAAATGGGAACTGTTGCTTGGATCAAGAAGACAAACTCAAAGGCGAGAAGGTGAGTTTAATTGTTTTTTCTTCCTGTTTAAATGTAAAATTTGCACTAGGTGAAGAGTATTGCACTGCTTACTTGTAATTACAGTACATGCAAAGTGCTATGCCATGCAGCATCCTATAGCGGGCTGACTACAGCCCACTATGTCCCATTGCATTGCTCTGACTTTAAAGCGAGAAGGGACCATCATGATCATCTAGTCTGACCTCCTGCACGTTACAAGCCACAGGACCATTGCTGCTGCTGTTCTGTGAAATTAGAAAGTTTCTCTTAATGTTGTATGTACCATCTTGGGTGATCAGGAAGTTTTTCCATTTTCACAGGAAATGAATGTACTGTTAGTGGTGGGGGATTAGATATGTCTTCAAAGGCATAGGTAGGTGAGTGAAGGGAAATCTTCACCCTTTTCCACTGGAGTCTATTGTAACAATGCATAGGACTGTTTGGATCTGCATGTTCAAACAATCTTTTTTGTTCTGGAATATTAATATTCTTAGGCTCTGGTTCTGCAGTGACCACTGCATTAGCAATCCCTGTGCCCAGGTGAAACCATATGAAGTCACTGAGGTTTTGTGTGGGTTCAGGGATTTGTCTATATGGCACTCATGGCAAGGTTGTGTTCACAGAACTGAAGTTTGCCTCAAAAACTAAATCAGAATCATGACACTAATTTTATGTGAACATTCCCATCCATATGAATGGTTTATTTTATGTAAACTTTCCTTTAAAAAATCTGTGCGTGTGTGTAAGAGGAGTTGGGGGAAATATGGTGCCAGCTCACCTCTCTATAGTTGAATATAGGGAAGTGTGCAGTTAGGATTTCAGGTCTGTATCGTTCCACCCTCACAGCTCCAGAGAGGCCAGGGAAGGTGACTAAGCTGTGAGAGGCTGCCTTTCTCCATTTCTTCCACTGCAGCAGCCCCCACTAATACTTGGCAGTTTACTTAGCATCTCATCCAAAGGCTATTAGAGTAATTAGAAAGACTCCTGCTGACTTCAGTGGGCTTCAGATCTAGTCCTTGTGATTCTTTCTTTTTTATAAAGAATAAATGAAGTAAAAAATTGTTTGTTTGTCTGTTTGTATAAGATTTCCACCAAGCTGTTTTCAGCCGATGAATTTCAGCCCTGGGACCCCACCCAGGAGTTTATATTTCCACCAGAATTAATGGTAAGTAGAGTTGCTCTTGGTTTGTGACTACAGTGTGGAAGGGATAGATCAGTGGTTTGAGCATTGGTCTGCTAAATACAGGCTTGTGAGCTCAATCCTTGAAGGGGCCATTTAGGGATCTGGGGCAAAAATCTGTCTGGGGATTGGTCCTGCTTTGAGCAGAGGGTTGGACTAGATGACCTCCTGAGGTCCCTGACATTCTATGATACATGCTGCAACATTTACATGTAGTTCAGTACTCATCTTAAGATGCTGTCTGATAGTGGAGTGGTTCCATCAGGAGAAATATCACATATTTTCCAGTAGATCTGCAAATATCTCTGATGTTTTTTAAATTGTGTTTATATTTACAAGAACTACATTAAAAGAACATTAAAGATGCAAAGTCAAGTACTCAAAATGTAGGGAATTAAGGTTGCCTGTGCAAAGCAAGGAGCTGTTGGAGATTCTCAACAAAATAGTTGCATGTATTTTTTAATGTGGGCAAAACAACACATTTTCATCATCTTGTTCTGATAAAAAGCTGAACTGTTTTTGCTGAAATTTTCCAAAAATAATCAGTCTTTGGCAGACATCACACATGGAAAATTTCAGCTTAAACAGTTTGACAAAGTTATAAGTAAGTTTGCGAGTTTGTCATGGAGGTAACGGATTCCATGACTTGCCATGACCTCCATGACTTCTACAGCAGCTGGTGTGCCTGGCTCAGGGGCAGCTCAGGCAGCCCCTGCGCCAGGCACACTGGTTGCTGCTGGGGCAGTCTCGGGTCCCTGCAGCACCCCACTCCCCAGAAGCAGAGTTTGCATGTGGGAGGGGGTAGAGGGTTGGGGCACAGGATAGGGTGAGATGGGCTCTGGGCAGTACTTACCTGGGGGGCTCCCCAGAAGCAGCAACATCCCCCTTGCTCAGCTGCTAGGCGGAGGCGTGGCCATCCTGAGCCTCCGCCCAGAGCACTGGGTTCACAGCTTCCATTGGCTGGGAACTGCAGCCAATGGGAGCTGCAGGGTCGATGCCTGCAGGTGGAGGCAGCATTCAGAGCTGCCTGGCCACACCTCTGCTTAGCAGCTAAGCAAAGGGGTTGTCATTGCTTCCGGGGAGCCTCACAGTTAAGCTCCACCCAGAGCCCACCTCACCTCATCCCGTGCCCCAACTCCCTGCCCCTTCCACACCCAAACATTGCTGCTGTTGTGGGGGCGGGGGGGGTGGGGGGGCTCAGAGCCAGATAGGGAGCCTGCCAGCTCTGCCAACCACCCAACCCCCAGCACCAGCAGGGATCTCAGGCTGCGCACTGCCACCCGCACCCCTCCTCCCCCAGGCAGCTGGGCTGCCCTCCTATAGCACCCCAGGCAGCCTCCCCTCCAAATTTTATTTACTGGAATTTTTAGTAAAAGTCATGGACAGGTCATGGGCCATTAATTTTTGTTTACTTCCTGTGACCTGTCTGTGACTTGTACTAAAAATACCCATGATTAAAATGTAGCCTTAGTTATAAGCAACTGAAAATAGTGCCGCTATTTTTAGTGTGCTGGATTGAGCAGAGCTAGCATATGTCTGTCTGTCCTGCTGGGAACCACTCTCCCAGCTGTTGTATAAACATACCGAAAGTCTCCTCTGTCGCATTTGGAATGACTTGTTGCATATTTTATAATTAAAATGGACTGAGATTCTACCATCATTAGGGCAAGGGGTTTGTTTCCTGTTTAGTATTTTTAGTCTGTTTTAAAGTACCATGTGCTTTCAGAGGTTCTCAAACTGGGGGTCAGGACCCCTCAGGGGGTTGCAAGGTTATTACATGAGGGGTCGTGAGCTGTAAGCCTCCACCCCAAACCCCACTTTGCCTCCAGCATTTATAATGATGTTAAATATGTTAAAATGTGTTTTTAATTTATAAGGGAGGGAGGGGGTCGCACTAGGAGGTTTGCTATGTGAAAAGGGTCGCCAGTACAAAAGTTTGAGAACCACTATTCTAGGGCATTATCCAAATAATAATCCTCCCCAGTCCTTTGGTTCAGCAAGGCCTAAAAATAGATATCAAAGCCCTGCGTTCTCTAACTAATTGGTGACTTATGGAGTAGGGTTGAAAGCCCTGGATTTTTAAAAATTGATTTTCTATTGTTTCCCAAGGGCGCGGGATCGAGCCCTAAGTGCATAGTTTGCAGGATATTCAGTATAAATCCTGTTTGCTAGACACATCTGAGTCAATTTTAGGCATTTTATTCATGGAGCATTAATTTCCTCCCCATGCAAAGGGCAAGCACAAGGTTGATGCACTATTTAAGTCCCATTTAAACCAGTTTTGAGGTTTTAAGTATGACTTCCAGGGTTAAGGAATTATTTTGGCTTCTAGTCCAGTGCCCTATTCACTAGATAACCGCTGCCTCTCTGGAGCTTTAAATATTAAATCTACATTGTTTTTATTAAATCTACGTTGTTTCCCCTATAGACAATGGCTGAAAATCAGCCAAAAAGAACTCTTGTTTTCCAAGGGGAAAGAACAACATGGATTTCACCTGCTAGCCTAAAGGAGCTTCTGGAGTTGAAGGCTAAGTACCCCAAAGCACCTCTTGTGGTGGGGAACACCAGTGTGGGTATGTAGTTTCAGAGCACATCCTGTTATGCTTGTGCCAGTGTATGTAAGAACAGTCGTGGGTAGCATTTAGAATTGCTTGTGTGTTCTTTGTCCTTAATATGTGGCTCAACAAATGACGTAGTCACAGTTCCGGAAATGCAGTGATCTTCCTTTTCTTTAAATCTCATCCTACTCTATAGGGCCTGAAATGAAATTTAAAAGAGTGCATCATCCAGTTATCATCTCTCCTGCAAGGATCCTAGATCTGAATGTGGTGAGATACACAGACAATGGTAAGTAAACCCTACTTTTGCCCTTTGAAACACATGGAGATATCTCTGCATAAGATAATACTGATCCCTTCCCTAGTGGGGAAGTTGTGAATTGCTCTACAGACATCCTGGCTCTCCAAGAACGTCTAGAGATGCTTGTGTTTATTTCTGAAAATTATGCCTGAGACATCCATGGATCAGGATGGCTATGATCCCTGCCCCAATGCATGGATACATTAGTGACAGCATGGATTTGTCTAGATTAGGAAAAGAAGTTGAGGTTAAATTGGGATAGCTAGTATGTGTTAAGTAACCCTAATCCTAACCATGACCCAATGCCTAGTGTAGATGTGGATTAACACCTTTTACCTCAATTTAGCTGTCTGAAGTCAGCCCTACGGGGAGTGTAGAAAGTCATTGGCTGTTTGTCCTCCAATATCTGCTTATGGAGGGGACTCTCAACATTCAGATATCCTCCCTACTACATGGAAGGGGTGGGAGAGTCAGCCATCTTTGCAGCATGTCTCCCTCTCCTCCTCTGTAACCCACAGAGGCTTCTCTGTAGATCCAGTGTTCATTCTGGGGGAGAGATAGGAGACTGGGTTGGCGAGGGGGAGGAGTGGGCAGACTGGGGTGACACTTGTTGTCGACCCCCAGCACTCTGAGGAGAATCCATGCATGGATCTCATAGCACTTTATAACATGAATTATGCCTCACAAATGCCCTAGGAGATAAATAGTATATATTACTATCCCCATTATAAGTGAGACAGAGATGAGCAAACCGAGGCAGAAAATTTAACCAACTTGCCCAAGGCCAAATAGAGAATCTGCCAGAGCTTGGATTACAATTTGGGAGTTCACGGCTCAGAGCATTAGACCACATTTCTCTCCTCATTTTCAGATGTGCATAGCTGCTACCCTTGACAAAGAAGGATTCTCTACTACAGGGGTCGGCAGCCTGCGGCACACATCGCCAAACATGGCACGCAAGCCGATTTTGAGTGGCATGCAGCCGCCTGCCACAGTCCCAGCCCCCCAGCCCCACTCAGCACCCCTGCCCACTGCACTCCCATGCGGGGGCAGGAGGCAGAAGCTTGGTTCTGTGGCGGCCAAGCTTCCCTCTCTCCCCTACTTCTTCCCCCAGCGTGGTGCTTTCTTGCCCCGCCCCCTCTCCTTCCCTGCGCCAGTCAGCTGATGGCCCTAGTGAGGGAGAGTGGGGAAGAGCAACAGTGTGCTGGCAGTTCCCTGAAGGAGACAGAGAGAGGTAGGGATGGAGCCATGGGGAAAGGGGAGGAACAGGCATATACTTCCAGCCCCCTGCCATGAGCCGCTCAGGGCAGGGGCCTGAGAGCACCCCTACGAGCCGAGTACCCCAGCCCTCTGCCCTGACCCCCCCACACACTCAGCATTCTGCCCTGAAGCCCCCATACCCCTCAGCCCTCTGCCCTGACCCTTGAGCCCCCCCACACACCTAGCCTTCTGCCCTGAAGCCCCCAGCCCTCTGCCCTTAACCTCCCCCACCCCAACACACATTCATCCCTCTGCCCTGACCCCCCACACACTCAGTCTTCTGTCCTACACCCCCCAGCCCTCTGCCGTGACCCCCCCACACACTCAGCATTCTGCCCTGCAGCCCTCATACCCCCCAGCCCTCTGCCTGACCCTTGAACACCCCCACACACCCAGCCTTCTGCCCTGCAGCCCCCAGCCCTCTGACCTTAACCTCTCCCACCCCAACACACACTCATCCCTCTGCCCTGACCCCCCCACACACTCAGCCTTCTGCCGTGCACCCCCCCACACACACACCCAGCCTTTGCCCTGACCCTTGAACCTCCCACACACCCAGCCTTTGGCCCTGCACCCCCCATACATCCCCAGCCCTCTGCTCTGACCCCTGAAATCTCCCCACCCAGGTCTGGGGTCCTGGCTGCAGGCCCTGCTCAGCCCACTGCCGGCCTAGGTGAACAGAACCCCAGGCTGGCAGCGAGCTGAGCAGGCTGGCGGTGTAAGATCAGCATTTTAATTTAATTTTAAATGACGCTTCTTAAACATTTTGAAAATCTTGTTTACTTTACATACAATAGTTTAGTTATATAATATAGACATATAGAAAGAGACCTTCTAAAAACATTAAAATGTATTACTGGCATGCAAAACCTTAAATTAGAGTGAATAAATGAAGACTCGGCACACCACTTCTGGAAGGTTGCCGACCCCTGCTCTGCCATGACTGTTGAAGACTTTTAACCCATCCTAGTTTCACTGCAGTTTGCACATGCACATTTTGAAATTGATGCAATATTTGTTTTATTTCGTAAATTAAAGTGTAACAGAAAACTTTTAAGATGTTGCCTTATTCCTATCCACATTCTAATGAGAGCTGACTGTGAGAAAAAGGCATGGCATAATTACAAAAGAACAGTCTGGACATAGTTTAATAGCCTGAATGTGGAGCAATGCTCACATTTTACTACTTATGATAACTTGGTTTCAGGACTAACCCTTGGAGCTGCCTGCAGTCTGGCTGTAGTGAAAGATGTCCTGACAAACACAGTCTCAGAACTTCCAGGGGACAAGACAAAGATTTTCCGTGCTCTCTTGCATCAGTTAAAAACTCTGGGAGGACAGCAGATCAGAAACATTTCCGTATGTTGTCTATTACTGCAGTAACAAGTGGATGGGTTAGCAAAACTGCATGGAATTGCTTCTGTCTGTGCATAATATTTGTATTCACAGCTGAAATAATAGACTTTAAAATTAATTTTATGTCACTGTCAGTCTTATGACCTTTGATCAATGTAAATTCTCACACTGTACTGACACATACATAAAGGTGATGACTTAATGACATAATGTCCTTTTTTAGTCTTTAGGTGGAAACATTATGAGTAGAAAGTCAACATCTGACTTGAATCCCATTCTAGCAGTTGGCAACTGTACCCTCAACCTGGCATCAAGAGGTAAGAGGCAGGGTACCTTAGGTGGCCTTGCCTGCAGTGCTCTGCAATGGCAGGCCATGGCACAGTAGGCTGGCATGCCTTAGTTTCCCTTCTTCTAATTCCTCAGAAATAATCTAAAGCAACTTCCCAAGTAAAAGCAAAGCCCTTGGGGGGGTTCATTTATTACAAAAACCCTATACACATAAATAACAAAACGTAGTTCAGAATTTCCCCACCATAGTCCTTGCAGTATATGCAACATACAGACCTGGTGTCTCTCATCACACACTGGCTCTCCAGTGTAGTCCACTCCCTGAACTTGTAGTAGGACATCCCAGCGCAGGGAACATCCTCCCACACACAGCCTCTCTGCTGAGATCATCCTTGCCAGGAGACCATCCCTCACTTCCACTGGCCCTCTCATGGTTCCTCTAGGTCCAGCTCTCTATTCTTGGGGATGTCAGCAGGAAAGCTCCTCCACTGCTCACCTGCCTTCAGCCCTCTCCAGCCTTTGTCTCTGCTTCTCTACTTTAGAGAGGCAATTGCCTCTGCTGCTCCTCCTGTCTCCAATCTGGTTTTCTGGCTTGGGGATGCCAGCCAGCAAACCCATCTTTGCTCTCTTTGCCTTCAGCCTTCCCCCAGGAAAAACCTTTTTCTTCCTTCCAGGACCAACTTGAGTCCCGTGGTCTCCAGCAGGACTCATTGGGTCTCCCTCTCACTGAATCTCTCCATGATTCTTTATAGCCCTCAGGTGCTGTACCACCCTCTTAATTGGCCAAATTGGAGCACTTGTCCTGGCACAAGAGAGCTGGAACTACTTTATTTTACAAGGGACAGACACCCTGTGACAGTGCCTCTCTATGTATTTGTACTGAAGATGTTGGAAGTGTGATAAGGAACAAAATTGCAACCAATTAATGTTCAAGAAAGCCACTCCTTGCCACGCACCAAGCCATGTCTGTGGGGAGACTGGGGAAACTGATAACATATGAAGGGTAGCTCAGTGGTTTGAGCATTGGCCTGCTAAATCTAGAGTTGTGAGTTCAACCCTTGAGGGGGCCACTTAGGGATCTGGGGCAAAAATCAGTACTTGGTCCTGCTAGTGAAGACAGGGGGCTGAACTCACTGACCTTTGGGGATCCCTTCCAGCTCTATGAGATAGGTATATCTCTGTATATTTAAATGTATTATGGTAGCGCCTTCAGCCCAATCTGATCAGGGCTCCATTGTTCTGGGTGCCATATTAGACAGATCCTGCCCCAAAGAATATACAATCTGAGGCCCCAATCCTGCCAGCACTTGCACATGCTTAAACTTTACACAGGTAAGCTGTCCCATTGAGTTCAGTGAAATTACTCATCTGCATAAAGTTAAGCACATGCAAAAGGTTTTTTTTGCCAGATTAGGGCACAACTTGAAACAAAACAAGTGGATACAATAAACAAATGGAGCGAGTTCGGGAGAGAGGATGAGGATAACATGATAGCAACACCTGGGCTATCCACATGTGTAATTAGCAGTTCAGGTATATAAATAAGCAGTACGTTTTAATGATGATCGGAGCACTATTACCTATAAGCATAATGCTATATTTAGAATGTCCTAACACTTCAACACTGTTTCAACAAACTGTATCAATTTTACACAGTGTTGAATAAGATATTATACTAACTTTAATTTCCTAGTTTTCCCATGTTAATATTTTATGAAGGGGGAAACCACACTGGTGAATTAAATACATATAAAATAGGAATGCTTTAGGAGAAAGTGTGCTAGCTGTTGCTCTTTTCTGATCCATTAGATGGTCATGTGTATTGTTAAATTAGGTGGATATTTCAGGATAGTGTGTAATTTGCAAATATAAGGACACTCACCAGATGGCCTAATCCTGCTTTTAGATGTTCAGACTGGCATTTAAGAAGACATTAAGTCTTCTGAATGTCAAACTGTGAGACTGTATTTCCTTGTTTATTGTTAATTACTTACTCAGATACTACAGTGATGATGGTCAGAAAAGTTCCTTGAGATTTGGATGTCCTATTAAGGCTCTCTCACATACAGCCCCTGTCTACACTACAGACATCTGCCAACACAGGTGTACCTCTGATCCTGCTGGCATGAAGAATTGTAATCCCTGACTAATGAAGCTATGCTGGCAGACGTCTGTTATGCAGATGCAGTTATACTGGCAAAACTGTGCTTTCACTGTAAGGCTATACTGTTGCAAAGCACAGCTTTGCCAGAGTAGCTGCATCTGCACTAGGAGGGTTTTGCTATTACATCTGGTAAAGCTTTCCTAATGTAGACATAGCCATCGAAACTGGGCCCTCTATGTTATATCGCTTTAGAACAGTGTCTCCCAAACTTGGGACGTTGCTTATGTAGGGAAAGACCCTGGCCAGCCAGGCTGGTTTGTTTACCTGCCGCGTCTGCAGGTCCAGCTCCCAGTGGCCGCGATTCACTGCTCCAGGCCAATGGGAGCTGCTGGAAGCGGCACAGGTCGAGGGATGTACTGGCCATTTCCAGCAGCTCCCATTGGCCTGGAGCAGCCAACCGTGGCCACTGGAAACTGCAATCGGCCGGACCTGCGGACGTGGCAGGTAAACAAACAAGCCAGGCCTGCCAGGGGCGACTGCTTTAGAACAATGGCCTTTTGCTGGTATAACTTATTTCACTCAAGGAAGCAGACTAAACTATTTGAGCAAATCACTCTTTTGATGGTACAAGCTGCACCTCCATTAGGAGGGTTTGCCGGAGTAATTAGACTGGTATAGCTATACTAGCAAACCCTCTGTAGTGTAGACAAGGCCTAAGTAGTCACATGGTTTTTGGACTGGGAATTTCAAAGGTTCTAATGGAGTTAGATGCCCAACTCTCTTTGGAAATCCACCTCCCTCCCTTAGGTCCATTTCAGAATCCCAGCTTTAATTATTAATCTCATAAAATTGTGACCTTTTTAACTTTCAAAACAGTTGATCAAAAAGAGAAAGGAAAAGACAATACAAATTCTTCCTCTGGTAACTATTGAAAATAGAGAGACCACTTACATTTAAGGTGCATGCTACTGATGGGACATTATATGAACTTTAAGTAATTCTTTTCCCAGAAGTATCGCATATTCTTCCTTGACAATTAAATTTGATGTATATATTTAAACTGTCAAGAGTTCACTTCTCATTGTACAGAGATTGCCATTTATTTTTTCTCCAATAGAAGGAACACGGAGGATTTCTTTGAGTGACATTTTTGCCAGTGGAGTTGGTAACAATACCCTTATGCCAGAAGAAGTCTTAATCTCTGTTCACATCCCTCATTCCAGGAAGGTAAATGTTGCTGTGATGTTTGGATTTGTTTAGTGATAAGAATGGTTTTACCAGTGTTTATATGAAATTAAAGAAAGAGCAGGAGGAAGAAGTACCATCTGTAGTTTAAAAAAAAAGAAAAACCACCCAACTAGTGAAATGTTTTGGAGGGTATTGATATATTCTCTGTCCCTGAATGCTGCCCATTTTCAGCCTGGCTAGACCTCCAGTCATTACGCAGATGAAGCTCCCGTTATCTCTTGAGGGTAACTGTAACACTGTAACACTGTGTAAGGGCAATATCTCTGGGAATTGATAAGCAGACTGTTTGGGAGATACCCACCGGCAGTCGCACATTTCTGGTCTTGATTAAAAATGTGACAATTGAATTTAGATGACTAAAGGAAAAGGAAAAGATCTGTAAAAGCAGAAGATAGAGTTGAAATACTGGCTTGATTTGTGCTTGAGTCCAAAGGTTTAGGCAGAAGTTGAGCCTCTTCAGTTTTGTCTCCCATTCTAAATGCAGCCGACTCCCATTCCCCCTTACCTCTCAGCAACCATTTGTGAGACAGGGGTCAGAGCAGCTGGGCTCTGCAGGAGATGGAGAGGGAGGCAGGTTTGCTTGCAAGACAACAATGAAGAGAGAACTATTGGATGGTTAAGGGAAAGGAATGAATGGTCCTAAATGTTTTGGAAGTAGAATCCATGCACTATGGTATTTGTTACCTTTGTTCATTTAGGTCTCTATTGGAACATATTACATTTCTGTGCATACTTCTTAGCTTCTGTTTGATTTTTCTTAGGGGGAGTTTGTATCAGCATTCCGACAGGCCCAGCGCCGGGAAAACGCTCTACCTATTGCTAATGCTGGGATGAGGGTACTTTTTGCGGAAGGCACAGACATAATTATGGACTTTGGCATTTTCTATGGCGGCATTGGCTCTACCACCGTCTGTGCAAAACAAACCTGTCAGGCACTCATAGGGAGGTACTGTATGAATTCCTAGAGACTTAATATAGCTTTCAAATTGGAATATTGTTAGGTTTTTTTAGTGTTTCGGGGCATAAATACAGAGATCCTTTATTTACAGAATGGTTGATACCATTTATAATCCACCAAATTAACACAGATCAGCCCAAGTGATAAGTCATCTCCCCACCCCAGAATAGAATATTTACACTTTTCTCTTCTAAATGTTTTAAAGTCTGTCTGTGAATGTTGTGCTTATTGAAAGGTCTCTCCAGAGGATGAGTACTTTTCTGTTGTGCCCCAACCTGACCTTGAGGGACGTCTACCAGTTCTTCATCCATTCAGTCTCTAGCAGCTGTGCTGAAACTTCCGAAGAGGCTGCTAATTAATTAGTATCAGGGAGTGAGGTTCTAAAATGGGCACTGAAAAGGGAGTCATCCCTGCTCTAGCAGTACCAGCAGCAAAGGGCCTGAGGGGACTTATGCCTCTTTGGTTCAATGGCAGCCAGGATTGGGTGTGACCCCAAATGCAGACTAGGGCATGCTTAGGGGCTGCTTTAACTTTCACCCTCACTGAGGCTGGGAAGAACAGGTATATGGTATTTTAGCATAGACTAGCTCTCTGCATTGTTCTTAACCAATCAGTAGCAGTAATCAGAACTCACCACCTAGCTAGCAGATGTCAGGTGCAGCTTTCTCTGTCTATGCTCCTGGCAGAGGTGGGACCTGAAGGAGGAAATGCCATTGATTGTGCAGGTTGTGATTGGGAGTTTTTCTCACATGTAAGGAGCACCATGGGAGAAAATGAGAACATGATTTAACCACCAAAAAACTGGGCTTGTTCTAACCTGAACCTCCTCAAATTTCAGGGCCTGTGAACAAACCCCTGGGAAATGTTTCTCTCATGCAACTTATGATCCAATTTTGAATTGGATTTGGAAGGAGCTCACGTCGCTTTTAGTATTTTTCTTGTGCTAACATAACATATTCTTGCTGAATAACTACTTGGTGTGGTTAAATAGTCAGGTTATCATTTACGTAATGAGGGCTTACAGGATATTTGAGTATTGTAATTTAAAGCACTGATTCTTTTATTATTAATCTGGGAACTAGGTAGCACTTTGGAATAGGGTATTATCTTACTCACTCATTAGACCTGAATTCAAATTCTTGTGCTAATCACAGGTGAAAATAAGGCCCTGATGTAATGCTCTTTAAAGTCAATGGGAGGCTTTCCACTGAGTTAAATGGGCTTTAGATCAGGCCATAAGTATGCTTATCTGTTGTGGTACATAGTGGATATTGGTCTATAAAGAGTCCTTTGGATCAGAAGGGTGCTTTATATGTTTTCTATTTCTTTTATATAGCGACAGGACAGAGTTAATTGTTCCTAAACAATCCCTAATGTTCCCTGAATTGTGGGCACTTCGTATGTCTAAATAAATAATTATTTCCCTTTGAGCGCCCAATTTAAAATGTTAAATAAGAATTGCATGCTTTCTGTGCAGCTTATGTAGTGTGAGTTCCTGACAACCCTTTTCCAGTTGCAAGCTTTTCATTGAACGTCATGGCAGACGTACAGTTTATTCACAGATACCCATTCAGCAAAGCACATAAGCACGTACCTAAGTCTATCCATATTCAACAAAGTGCTAAGGCACATGCTTGATGAATCGGGGCCTTAAATTGATGTAACACTATGTTACACTCCTTTTAATTATAACGACACCCAGATGCCACAGCATACATAAAAATATGTAAACAAATACAAATCAGCCTTCTGAATTTTTGTTTATACCCTTAATGTTTATAGCCAGTTCATCAAAAACTAATAAAAAATAAATGACAAAAAATCTACTGTTGCCTTAAAGATGTTTGTACGAGAGAGAGATGGCTGAGCTCTTGGATCAACCCATTATATTTAACTGGCCTTCTGTGTATTCAGACAGTGTTCTGTTTTTCTGGTTTAGGCACTGACAGTTGGTATTATTGTTCTTGAGTGTCAAGATTTGCTCTAATAGATACAGTGACTAGGATTTTCAAAAGTGCCTAAAGCAGTTAGGACAACAAGTCAAGTCATGATCTTTTCAACCTCTCTTTAACAGAGTTTTTCCAGGCCCTTGATTATTCTGTTGTTCTTCTCTGAACCCCCTGTAATTCTTGCAATATTCTTTTTGTGATGGAGTGGGCCCTGGCAATAATTGAAAATACTGATAAATCGTTTCTCTAAACTCTGTCCTATTGTGCCATTTGATCAGTTTATAAGATGAAACACCTCCCCTCCATTATCTTTTTGTTAGATTTTGCTATGCCTTTGATCTCTCTCAACATTTTGCACCCAGTTTCCGTTGCTTGATGTTGAGGCCAGTTAGCCCTGCTAATATATTTATATTCTTACAGCTTGGGATTTTTATCTATATAGAATCAACTGTGTGACATACTTCAAAAGAGCAGAATTTTCAGAAGATGCTGAGCCTCCATCATCTGAAAATCTGACCCCTTTAAAATGTCTGAAGTTGGTATCCAAAATCACTAGTCCCTTTTGAAAGTTCAGGCCATTATCTATTGTATAGTGATAATTTTTAATAGAGTTAATCTAGCAATTAAAGGAATTAATCACGATTAATTGTGCTATTCTTCTTCGAGTGCTGGCTCATATCGATTCCAATTAGATGCGCGTGCACCGCGTCCGCGTTCGTTGGAAGATTTTTACCCTAGCAACACTCGGTGGGTCGGCTGGGTTACCCCCTGGAGTGGCGCCGTTATGGCACTGGATATATACCTCTGCCGACCCAACAGCCCCTCAGTTCCTTCTTACCGCCCATGACGGTTGTTGGAACTGTGGAGCGCGGCTTAGCTGATCTCCACTTCCCTAGCTACTCGTTGTTCTTTACTGATAGTTCTGTATATAGTTCAAGTTTTTACAGTTATAGTTAGTCTTAGTTGTTTGTATATATAGTTAGTGTATATAGTTGAGGAGGGGACCGCGGATTAGCCCCTTTCCTCCCCCCGGTACCGGGGCTCATGCCCAGGTCACCGGGATTCAGACTCTGCTCAGCCTGCCAAAAGCCGATGCCAACAGGGGATCCTCACGACTCCTGCCTCAGGTGCCTTGGGGAATCCCACCTTCCTGACAAGTGCCGCATCTGTAAAGCCTTTAAGCCGAGGACGAAGAAGGAGCGGGACTTTCGTCTGAAACAGCTCCTCATGGAGGCGGCACTTACCCCAGCAATGTCAGTAGCGAGCGCTGAACAATCCGCATCTGTAAGGAGCGCTCCTTCGGCTCCGGACCACTCCAGTGCTGTGAAGGAGCCCCAGCACTGACCCTCCTTGGCACCGATCTTGGCTCGGCGCCGCTCCCTGTCCCCACGGCCCTGCAAGCAACACAAGGCTCCAGCGGCCTCTGTATCATCCGCACCGCAGAAGGAGCACATGTCTATGACGGATCGCCCAGCACCAACATCTGCCGTGGCACCGCCGACTGCGACACCGTCGATTCTGGTCCCGAAAGGGCCGTTGAGTCCAGTGCTCAAAAGCTCCCCGGCTCACGCCGTGGTCGAGCTCGCTCTCCCGTCCACGCCGGAGACCTTCTCCACGGCACGGGAGTTGATCATGATGACAGAGACCGCTCTGCCTCAACCCCCGGCACCGCCAGTGCAGGTCATCCACTCTATTGGCAAGCCTGTCTTGCTGAGGCCACCCTCCGCGGGAGCCGCCGAGAAACATCATTCAAGATCTCGGTCCCGCCGACAATCCCGGTCCCGCCGCCGCTCGCAGTCCCGGCACCGCTCTCCATCACGGTACCAGTCGCACTTGCGGCACCTCTCAGCCTCCCGTTCACCTGCCTGGTACACCCAGTACCGATCTGGCTCCTGGCACTGTTCACGGCACCGCTCATCTCGCAGCCATTCTAGGTGAAGGGGATCGAGATCCTGGTCGACCTCCTGGCACCGATACAGTCGTAGGTCCCGGTCTCACTCACAGTACCGTTACAGCTCCCAGTACCACTCCCCGGTGCCATCCCGGGAACAACCAGCCAGAGACAGGTCTCCTTCTCAGGGTCCCTCAGCACCGCCTTGGCCATCGAGACACACCTCGGTGTCGTCTCATGCTGGTAGTGCTTCCTACGCACAGGACCGTGACTCAGACATGCCCTGCCATATGTTTCCGGAGAGCCAAGGCCACGAACATGGGGCCCGTCAGTGGTCTTTCTGGACACCTTGGGTGTACCACCAAGCCCAAAGTGCTCCACCAGCTGCACCACGGTTTGCCCCATCGGAACACCAGGTGCCAGAGGCAACCGTAAGCCACTCCCCCCATAGGTACGAATGAGGCTTCAGTACCACCGGCAGACACCCAGGCCCCACCTGAGCCTGACGCCACCCCTCAAGAACAGGAGCCCCCACAGGACCCTCTTGTCCCTGGCCTCTCCTCTTCCTCCTCACCAGATGAGGCGGTGGCAGGGACATCCTCCTCCAGCCCTCACCCAGTTGACCTAAGCGCCCATCAAGACCTTTTGAGACAGGTGGCGCAGAATATGAATCTGCAGGTGGAGGAGGTCCCTGAAATAGAGGACCCAGTGGTAGACATCTTATCAGCAGACACCCCTACAAGAGTGGCCCTGCCCTTTATTCGCACAATACAGGCGAACGCTGATACCATCTGGCAATCCCCAGCCTCTATACCCCCCACTGCCAGGGGAGTAGAGCGGAAGTACATGGTGCCCTCCAAGGACTATGAATATCTGTACATGCACCCTCCTCCTTGCTTCCTAGTAGTGCAATCAGTCAACAAGCGGGAACGTCATGGCCAGCAAGCTCCTGCTCCCAAGTCCAAAGAGGCAAGGCGCATGGACTTGTTAGGTCACAAAATATATTCGGCTGGGGGCCTACAGCTTAGGGTGGCAAACCAGCAAGCCCTCCTAAGTAGATACAGCTATAATATGTGGACATCCTTGGGGAAGTTCATGGAGCTTGTTCCCCAGGAGTCCCGCCAAGAATTTGTGGCCCTGTTGGAAGAGGGAAAAAAGGTAGCAAGAACCTCCCTCCAAGCTTCTCTGGATGCAGTGGACTCTGCTGCAGGACTCTAGCTTCCGGAGTGGCGATGGGATGCATCTCCTGGCTCCAGGTGTCAGGCCTTCCACCTGAATTACAGCAGACTGTACAGGACTTGCCCTTTGAAGATCAGGGGCTGTTCTCAGAAAAGACCGACCCTAGGCTGCAAAGTGTAAAGGACAACAGAGTAATCATGCGCTCGTTGGGGATGCACACCCCAGTGACCCAGCGCCAGTCCTTCCGCCCGCAGCCTCACTGCACTTACCCCCCTCCTAGGCTATGACAGGAGTTCGGCAGATGGCGTAGCCAGGGGTATCGTAGAAGGCTGGACCCCAAGGCCGTCAAAATCAGGGCCCCCCTAAACCACCAGCGGGGCCCAAACAGAACTTTTGAAGGGACGCCTGAGGACGGCACACCAGTTGTTTTCCCGGATCCTTCCCCACCCTTTTACAACCGCCTCTCCCATTTCCTCCCTGCATGGTCCCAGCTAACATCGGATCGTTGGATCCTGCGCACGGTGGAGTTGGGATAGCACCTTCAGTTTGTTTCACTCCCCCCTTCCCACTCCTCCTCCTCGTCCCTCATCCCACTCCCTCCTCCCCTCACTAGCAATTCCTCTTATGGGAGGTCCAGACTCTCCTATCCATTGGAGCTATAGAGGAAGTACCAAAAGACCTGAGGGGCAACAGGTTTTATTCCTGCTACTTCCTAATCCCCAAGGCAAAGGGAGGTCTAAGACCAATCCTAGACCTGCGAGGACCCAACAAGTTTGTGATAAAGTTGAAGTTCCGCATGGTATCCCTGGGGACCATCATCCTGTCCTTGGATCCCAGAGACTGGTATGCCGCCCTAGATATGAAGGATGCCTATTTCCACATCGCAATTTACCCACCACAAAGACAGTACCTCCGTTTTGTGGTCAACCATCAACATTTTCAATTCATGGTCCTTCCATTCAGCCTTTCTACGGCCCCGCGAGTATTCACAAAATGCATGGTGGTAGTTGCCGCCTCCCTTCGCCGTCGTCGGGTGCATGTCTGCCCGTATCTCGATGACTGGCTCATTCGAGGGGCCTCCAAGTCACAGGTGAGAAGTCACCTCTGCATCATCAAAGATCTCTTCAGGAGACTAGGCCTGATGATCAACACCGAGAAGTTGAATCTGGTACCGACGCAGAGAAAAGACTTCATCGGGGCGAATCTGGACTCCAGTCTTGCCAGAGCTTGCCTGCCGCAGCCTCGTTTCCAGGCGATGGCAACAATTGTTCAAGGCTTCCAAACCTTCCCGACAGTGTTGATTCTCACTTGTCTCAGTCTCCTAGGCCACATGGCCGCGTGCACCTTCGTGACCAAACACACCAGACTGCACCTCCATCCACTTCAAACTTGGCTCGCCTCAGTGTACCAACCAGGCCGAGACAGCCTAGACACGATAATCACGGTTCCCTCGAACATTTTAGCATCCCTGACCTGGTGGCTGAACCCCACCCTGGTCTGTGCGGGAATGCCATTCCACCTGCCGCAACCTTCGATGGCCCTAACCACGGATGTGTCATCTCTGGGTTGAGGTGCCCACCTAGAGGGTCTCCATACCCAAGGCTTTTGGCTGGTTCAAGAGCTGCGGACGGTTTGCCTAGCGTGCCAGGTGTTTTGTCATCAACTCCAAGGTCGTTGTGCATCAGTGTTTACAGACAACACAACAGCCATGTTTTATATAAACAAGCAGGGCGGAGCTCGCTCCTCCCCTCTTTGTCAGGAAGCCATTCAGCTCTGAGAGTTTTGCATAGCCCTCAATCAACCTGGTAGCATCCTTTCTCCCAGGACTTCAGAACATCCTGGCAGATCGCCTCAGCAGATCCTTCCTAACCCACGAGTGGTCGATTCGTCCGGACATCATCCATTCTGTTTTCCGAAAGTGGGGTTTCCCCACATAGACCTCTTCGCCTCTCGCGAGAATCGGAAATGCCACGTGTTCTGCTCCTTCCAGGATCACTCTTGGGCTCCCTCTCAGGTGCATTCCTGATACCGTGGACGAACCATCTGCTCTATGCCTTTCCACAGTTCCCGCTGGTCCAGAGGGCCCTGCTCAAGCTCCACAGAGACAGGGCCCGCCTGATCATAATCATCCCAGCATGGCCGAGGCAGCACTGGTACACCACGTTGTTCGATCTGTCGGTGACCGACCCCAATTCCCCTACCACTTTGGCCGGATCTCATAACTCAGGACTACAGCAGACTTCACCATCTAGACCTACAGTCTCTTCACCTCACAGCGTGGTTGCTGTGTGGTTAAGCCAGTCCGAGTTACGCTGCTCTGCCTCAGTGCAACAGGTATTCTTAGGCAGTAGGAAGCCTTCCACTAGGTTGACATGCCTGGCCAAGTGGAAGCGTTTTTCCTGCTGGTGCGCTCAACATAACACTGTCCCCATGCAGATACCAGTCCCTATGGTCCTGGACTACCTCTGGTCCTTGAAACAACACGGCCTAGCAGTTTCATCCATAAAAGTGCATCTCGCGGCCATCTCCGCCTTCCACCCAGGGGAGAAGGGACGCTCAGTCTTCTCTCACCCTATGGTTTCAAGGTTCCTCAAGGGCTTGGAACGTTTGTACCCACAGGTTCGACGTCCTGCCCCGACCTGGGACCTCAATCTCATTCTAGCCAAGCTTATGGGTGCTCTCTTCGAACCGCAAGTCACCTGCTCGCTGCTGTACCTCTCCTGGAAGACAGCCTTCCTCGTTGCCATTACATCGGCGAGGCGAGTGTCCGAGTTTTGGGCCCTCACAGCGGACCCCCATACAGTGTTTCATAAGGACAATGTACAGCTGCGACCACACCCCGCCTTCCTCCCTAAGGTGGTGTCGGCCTTTCATGTCAATCAAGACATCTTCCTTCCAGTCTTCTTCCCAAAGCCCCACTCGTCACGTCGGGAACAGCAGCTGCACTCCTTAGATGTCTGTAGGCTCTCGCCTTTTATATCAAAAGAACAAAGCCATTTTGAAGGACGCCCCAGCTCTTTGTAGCAGTGGCAGATCGAATGAAGAGCCTGCCGGTCTCCTCGCAGCGAATTTCATATTGGGTGACATCCTGTATCTGTGCCTGCTATGACTTGGCCCACATTCCGACTAGCCACCTCACTGCCCACTCTACTTTCATCTGCCCATATACCCATCCAGGAGATATGTCATGCAGCTACCTGGTCATCAGTTCACACCTTTGCGTCACATTACGCATTGGTGCAACAGTCCAGGGATGTCTCGGCATTTGGCTCAGCAGTCTTACATTCGGCGACATCCCACTCCGACCCTACCTCCTCGGTAAGGCTTGGGAGTCACCTAATTGGAATCGATATGAGCAAGTACTCGAAGAAGAAAAGACAGTTACTCACCTTTGTAACTGTTGTTCTTCAAGATGTGTTGCTCATATCCATTCCAAACCCGCCCTTCTTCCCCGCTGTCGGAGTGGCCAGCAAGAAGGAACTGAGGGGCCATTGGGTTGGCAAGGGTATATAACCAGTGCCATAACGGCGCCACTCCAGGGGCGACCCAGCGGACCCACCGAGTGTTGGTAGGGTAAAAATCTTCCGACGAACATGCACGCAGTGCACGCACACCTAATTGGAATGGATATGAGCAACGCATCTCAAAGAACAACAGTTACAAAGGTGAGTAACTGTCTTTTAATCGCGCTGTTAAACAATAATAGAATACCGTTTATTTAAATATTTTATTATTAAATATTTCTACATTTTCAAATATATTTATGTCAATTTACAACACAGAATACAAAATGTACAGTGCTCACTTTATATTTATTTTTATTACAAATATTTGCATAGTAAAAAACAAAAGAAATAGTATTTTTCAGTTCACCTAATACAAGTACTATAGAGCAATCTCTTTATCATGAAAGTTGAACTTACAAATGTAGAATTATGCACAGCAAATAACTGCATTCAAAAATAAAACAAACAATGTAAAACTTTAGAGCCTACAAGTCCACTCAGTTCTACTTCAGCCAATGGCTCAGACAAAAAAGTTTGGTTACAATTTGCAGAAGATAATGCTGCCCATTTCTTACTTACAATATCACCTGAAAGTGAGAACAGGCATTCACATGGCACTGTTGTACCTGGCATCGCAAGATATTTATGTGCCAAATGTTCTAAAGATTCATATGTCCCTTCATGCTTCAACCACCATTCCAGAGGACGTGACAATGCCGATGACAGGTTCTGCTCGATAACAATCCAAAGCAGAGCAGACCAACACATGTTCATTTTCATCATCTGAGTCAGATGCCTCCAGCAGAAGGTTGATTTTCTTTTTTGGTCGTTTGGATTCTGTAGTTTGTGCATCTGAGTGTTGGTTTCTCAAGACTTCTGAAAGCATGCTCCATACCTCATCCCTCTCAGATTTTGGAAGGCACTTAGGATTCTTAAATTTTTGGTCAACTGCTGTAGCTATTTTTAGAAATCTCACATTAGTATGTTCTTTGCATTTTGTCAAATCTGCTGTGAAAGTGTTCTTAAAATGAACACGTGCTGGGTCATCATCTGAGACTGCTATAACAGGAAATATATGGCAGAATGCAGGTAAAACAGAACAGGAGACATAAAATTAATTTTTTGAGTTAATCGCGTGAGTTAACTGCAATTAATCGACAGCCCTAAATTAAACCAGTTTTCATAGATTTATTTTTCAAATAGATTTATTTTACTAGCATATATGGCTCAATTATGTTGACTTCATTGAGACTATTCGTGTGAGTAGCAGCTGTTCGATGTGAACCACACACCATGTTACAGATCAAAGTTCCAATCTTGCTCCCATTGAAATGCAAACTACAATTGACTTCTTTGTGAGAAGGATCATGACTTCTTTGTGAGAAGGATCATGCCCATGTCTGTGATACAAGCAAGTTAGTCTGGTCACCATTTAGTTCGTCCAGCTGTGCCTAATATACTAATCGCAGTATTATTATTATTTCTGCTAGGCACTGGAATGAGCAAATGCTGGATGAAGCTTGCAGACTGGTTCTTAAAGAAGTTTCTCTGCCAGGCTCAGCCCCAGGTGGGAAAGTGGAATATAGAAGGACTTTGACTGTCAGTTTCCTCTTCAAATTCTACCTGGAAGTGCTTCAGTCATTGAACAGAATGGTAAATCCATGTCCTGGGTTTATTTTCGTGCAGTCTAGTGAAAGGTCTTGTACTCTGTATTTATTTTTCCAGTTTGTACTGTGTGCTGATCATAATTTCTGTGTTCAAAAAGAATTTAAAAAATACATAACAACATATCAGTGCCACTATTAAAAGAGCTCTCACTCTAAAAAGAATAAAAAAAAAGAGAGAGAGAGAGAGAGATCATCTTATTTGGTCTACCTCTTCTCAAAAGGACAAATAGCTGGGATAAATAAATGGCTTTGCAATGTGCATAAATGTCACAAACTATCTATGCTATGATTTTTTGGTTTGGAGAGAAGATTTGTAGAAAAATCTGTTCAGATGTCATTGTGTGGTACTAATTTTGATTTTTCTTTCTGAAGGATTCCTGTAGTAAATCTGTAAAAGCAGCAAAGAATCCTATGGCACCTTATAGACTAACAGACGTTTTGGAGCATGAGCTTTCGTGGGTGAATACCCACTTCGTCGGATGCATGTAGTGGAAATTTCCAGGGGCAGGTATATATATGCAAAACCTCGTTATCTCTAGCTTGCTTCTTGCTTGCATATATATACCTGCCCCTGGAAATTTCCACTACATGCATCCGACGAAGTGATTATTCACCCACGAAAGCTCATGCTCCAAAACGTCTGTTAGTCTATAAGGTGCCATAGGATTCTTTGCTGCTTTTACAGATCCAGACTAACACGGCTACCCCTCTGATACTTGTATTAAATCTGTTCAGTTTCCAAAGAAAAGAATGTTTTCTCTAATTGCCAGCCTTGCAAATTTAGCTTGGGCTCTGAGTCAAGCTGTTTTTTTCCTTTCTTACCTATCACGACCAGCAACAAAGGTTCTATGTCAGTTTTGTTCATACCTCAAAACAAAGTTAACCGCTTCTTACTACAGTTCCTTTCATTGGTCTCCTAAAACAGATATGGTGGTATGTCCAAATGCCTTTTTTTTTTTTTTTTTTTTTTAAATAAATATTTTATGAATGCTCAACAGTCTTCACTTCATTTTCAGCTACTTTTTTGGGCTCTTCTAAATAGGGGGAGACGTGAGAGGTTTATGTTCAATCATTGTGGTTGCTAATTCTTTTAATAGAAATGTGTGTGTTGTGAAAACGTAACTATTGTTATTAAAACACTTCTCTTTCAGGACCCCCATCTGTATCCTGACATATCAGAGAAATATGGGAATGTGCTACAAGATTTCCAACCCCAAATGCCCCAGAGTGAACAAATATACCAGGTGAGTGAGGCTCTTTTAATGCGGCCCTTCAGTTTAAAAGACACTTAAAAAATAAGATGCAAGAAGAGCCCAAGCAGTGAAGGCCAGATACAGATTTTGCAAAGACTGAGGATGCTGAACATCTGTGGTTTTGATTTAAGCTCATTAATCATTGTGGCATCAGTTATTTTAACTTAACCCTACTTTAGTATATGCTCAGTCCTTACAGGGACCTAAGCGATTGGAACAGAGTCTGGACATGAGATGAAGTACAGTAGAACCTCGGATTTATGAACACCTCGGGAATGGAGGTTGTATGTAACTCTGAAATGTTCGTAACTCTGAACAAAACATTATGGTTGTTTCTTTCATATGTTTTCAACTGAATATTGACTTAATACAGTTTTGAAACTTTACTATTCAGAAGAAAAATGCTGCTCTCCCTTTATTTTTTTACTAGTTTACATTTAAACAGTTACTGTGCTGTATTTGCTTTTTTTTTTTTTTTTAAATCTCTGATGCTGCCTGATTGCGTACTTCTTCTTCAAGTGATTGCTCATATCCCTTCCAGTTAGGTGTGCGCGCACCGCGTGCACGTTCGTCGGACGATTTTTACCCCAGCAACCCCCAGTGGGTCAGCTGGGTCGCCCCCTGGAGTGGCGCCGCTGACCTGACGGCTCCTCTGTTCCTTCTTACCGCCCGTGTCGGTCGTTGGAACAGTGGAGCGTGGCTCAGCTGTCCTCCACTCCCCTAGCTACTCCTTGTTCTTCGCTATCTTGTTGTATATAGTTGGTTTTATCTATAGTTATAGTTAGTTTAATAGTTCTTAGATAGTTAGTGTATATAGTTCAGCGGGGTTTGGGCATTAGCCCTTCCCCACACCTGATGCCGGGGCCCATGCCCGGTTCACCAGGGTTTAAACCATGCTCGGCCTGTCATAAGCCGATGCCCACAAGCAATCCCCACGACTTGTGTCTAAAGTGCCTTGGGGAATCGCACATTACAGATAAGTGCCGTATTTGCAAGGCATTTAAACCGAGGACAAAGAAAGAAAGAGACTTTCACTTAAAGAATCTCCTCATGGAGGCAGCTTTGAACCCTCCATCCTCGGCACCAAGAGCTGAGCAATCTGCTAGCAGCACTCCTCTGGCACCGGACGGTCCCGGCACCGCCAAGACACTGCGGCACTGGGCATCTCCGGCGCAGGGACCTGCTCAGCACCGATCTCTCTCCCCGAAGCAGAAGAGGTTGAAGCCCTCCACAACCTCTGTGTCCTTGACACCACAGTTGCAGCCTCGTTCAGACCGCCCGTCACCTACACCTGCCGTCGCACCAACTGCTGCGGTACCGTCGACTCCGGTCCTGCGAGGGCTGTCGAGTCTGGTCCCTGAGAGCTTCCTGCCGAGGCCTGTGGTTGAGCTTACGGTCCCCTTTACACCGGAGACATTCTCCACAGCCAGGGACCTTATAGCCATGACGGAGTCTGTCCTGCCTCAACCCCTGGCACTGCCGGTGCGGGTACTACACTCCAGAGGCAGACCGGCTATATTGAGACCTCCTTCCGTCAGCACGGCAGACCGGCGCCAATCACAATCCAGGTCCCGGCGCCGTTCACGATCTCATGGACGGTCACGGTCCCGACACTGCTTGCAGTCCCGGCACAGCTCACCTATCTGGTACCAGTCGTACTCACGGCACAGATCAACGTCTCAGCCTCTGACCCGGTACTCTCAGTACCACTCCAGCTCCTGGCACCTCTCCCGGCACCGGAACTCTCGCTGCCGTTCCCGTCACCGACGTTCAAGATCCAAGTCAACCTCCCGGCACCACGCCGGTTGCAGGTCCCAGTCTCGCTCTCGGCACCGGTATGACCCCAGTGCCGAGGAGATCACCGATGGTGAGACAGAGGGACACTTACCACGGTCTCTCAGCTCCTCCCTGGCCGTCCCGGAACCTGTCCGTGTCTTCCCAGGCAGACAGTGCGTATGCCCAGGACAGAGACGCTGATGTGCATTATTCCACGAGCCCCAGGCTCAGGATCACGGACCTCAACAGTGGGCTTTCTGGACACCTTGGGCATACCATCAGGCCCAAGGTGCGCATCCAGGCCCATCGCACTCTGCCACATCAGAGCACCGGGTGCCAGAGGCCACCATTAGCCGCCCTCCTCCTTCTGTTTCGGAGGAAGTGTTGACCCAGCCACAGGACTCCCACATCCCGAGGGAGACAGAGGCTGTCCACCCAGAGGAGCCCTCGACTGACCCGCCCCTTGCAGTGCACTCCGCTTGTCCCGGGTCTCTCCTCATCCTCCTCCCCTGACGAGGCGGTAGCCGGAACGTCATCGGTAGGCCCCCCACCGATCAACCTAAGGGCCCACCAGGACCTCCTCAGGCGTGTTGCACAGAATATGAACTTGCAAGTCGAGGAGGTCTCGGAGGTGGAGGACCCAGTGGTGGACATCTTAACATCAGATGCCCCCACCAGAGTGGCCCTCCCCTTTATACGGACAATCCAGGCCAATGCCAACACAATCTGGCAGTCTCCCTCCAAACCTTCCACAGGGCAAAACCCTCCTTTTGAAGGTGCGCCCGAGGGCGTCATACCAGTATCATCAAACGATCCGTCCCCTCCTTTCTCCAACTGCCTCTCCTTTTTCCTCCCTGCGTGGTCCCGGCTAACGTCAGATTGCTGGGTCTTACGCACGCTGAAATTTGGGTACCACCTCCAATTTATTTCATGCCCCCCCCCTTCCACCTCCATTCCTCGTCCCTCTTCAGGGACCCCTCTCATGAGCAACTCCTCCTCCAGGAGGTGCAAACGCTCCTCACCAAAGGAGCCATAGAGGAGGTACCGGAACACGAATGGGGCAAGGGGTTTTACTCCCACTACTTCCTAATCCCCAAGGCAAAAGGGGGTCTCAGACCTATCCTGGACCTGCGGGAACTCAACAGATACATGGTAAAGTTGAAGTTCCGTATGGTATCCCCGGGGACCATCATTCCATCCCTGGAGACTGGTATGCCACCCTGGACATGAAAGATGCGTATTTTCACATAGCCATCTACCCACCTCACAGGAGATTCCTCCGGTTCGTAGTCAACCGCCAACATTTTCAGTTCGCGGTCCTACTGTTCGGCCTCTCTACAGCCCCAAAAGTATTTACGAAATGCATGGCTGTAGTCGCCACCCACCTCCGCCGTCGTTGGGTACATGTTTTTCCGTATCTAGATGACTGGCTTATCCGAGGAACCTCCGAGGTACAAGTGACCCATCACATCGGCATTGTCAAGGACCTTTTCCTACATCTAGGCCTAATGATCAATGCAGAAAAATCCACTCTGACTCCCACTCAGAGGATAGACTTCATTGGCGCCACCCTGGACTCCAACCTCGCCAGGGCCTGCTTACCGCTGCCCCGATTCCAGGCAATGGTGGCCATCATCCAAAGTCTGCAAGCTGCTCCGTTGACTTCAGTTCGCACTTGCCTCGGTCTCCTGGGTCACATGGCGGCCTGCACGTTTGTGACGAAATACACCAGACTGCGCCTCTGCCCCCTCCAATCGTGGCTCAACTCAGTGTACCGACCAGGCAGGGATGCCATAGGCATGATCGTCACCATTCCCCCGAGCATCCTAGGCTCCTTCGAATGGTGGCTGACCCCATCCCTGGTGTGCGCAGGGCTGCCGTTCCATCCACCCCAGCCCTCTGCGTCCCTGACGATGGACGCATCATCTTTCGACTGGGGTGCTCACCTCGGGCATCTACGCACTCAAGGTCTTTGGTCATCTCAGGAACTGGCCTTGCACATCAATGTCTGGGAGCTGAGAGCAGTCCGCCTTGCTTGCCAGGTGTTCCAACAGCACTTGCAGGGCCGTTGTGTGTCGATATTCACCGACAACATGACAGCCATGTACTATATAAACAAACAGGGCGGCACAAGGTCCTCGACCCTTTGCCAGGAGGCCTTACGACTCTGGGACTTTTGTATAGCCCACTCTATAGACCTCATAGCGTCCTTTTTCCCAGGGGTTCGGAACACTATGGCGGATCGCCTCAGCAGATCCTTCCTTTCCCACAAGTGGTTGCTTCGCCCGGATGTTACTCTTCCGGTCTTCCGGAAGTGAGGATTTCCCCGTGTAGACCTCTTCGCGTCCCGCGAGAACAGGAAATGCCAATGTTCTGTTCCTTTCAAGGCCTGTCGCAGGGTTCGATAGTGGACGCTTTCCTCATACTGTGGACAACGCACCTGCTATACGCCTTTCCACCGTTCCCGCTCGTCCACAAGGTCCTACTGAAAGTACGCAGAGACAGAGCCCGCTTGATCATGATCGCTCCAGAGTGGCTCAGGCAGCACTGGTACACCATGTTGCTAGACCTGTCAATAGCCGACCCTATCCCACTACCTCTGCACCTGGACCTGATAACTCAGGACCACGGCAAGCTGCATCGCCCAGACCTGCAGTCCCTCCATCTCACGGCATGGCTCCTGAGTGGTTGACCCAGTCTGAGTTGCGTTGCTCTGCCCCAGTGCAACAAGTTATCCTGGGAAGCAGAAAACCTTCTACTAGAGCAACGTATCTGGCCAAGTGGAAGCATTTCACATGCTGGTGTGCAGAGCACAACTTTCTTTCCGCCGAGGCCCCCATCCCTACCATCTTGGACTACCTCTGGTCCCTTAAACAACAGGGCCTAGCGATATCATCTTTGAGGGTGCACTTGGTGGCCGTCTCTACCTTCCACCCAGGGGAAAATGGCCACTCCGTGTTTTCTCGTCCTATGGTATCTCGATTCCTCAAGAGCTTGGAGCGCCTTTACCCCCAGGTATGCCACCCCGCCCCAACCTGGGACCTCAACCTGGTTCTTACCAGACTTATGTTGGCCCCATTCGAGCCATTAGCAACTTGTTCCCTTCTCTACCTGTCCTGGAAAACCGCTTTCCTTGTAGCCATCATATCGGCGAGACGGGTTTCTGAACTCCGGGCTCTCGTGGCGGACCCTCCATATACTGTCTTCCACAAGGACAAGGTGCAGTTGCGTCCACACCCGGCCTTTCTCCCCAAAGTGGTATCGGCTTTCCATATTAACCAGGAGATCTTCCTTCCAATCTTCTTCCCAAAACCGCATTCATCGCGCAGGGAGCAACAGCTGCACTCCTTAGATGTCCGCAGAGCGCTCGCTTTTTTTATCAAGCGGACAAAGCCCTTCCACAGAACCCTCCAACTCTTCGTCGTGGTGGCAGAGCACATGAAGGGCCTTCCCGTTTCCTCACAAAGGATTTCATCCTGGGTGACATCGTGCATCCGCACCTGTTACGACTTGGCTCACGTTCCGTCGAGCCACCTCACAGCACACTTTACCAGGGCTCAAGCCTCATCTGCTGCTTTCCTGCCTCATGTGCCTATCCATGAGATATGTCGCTCAGCTACCTGGTCCTCAGTGCATACCTTCGCTTCTCACTATGCCCTGGTTCAGCAGTCCAGGGATGACACAGCCTTTGGCTTCGCAGTATTACAGTCTGCGACATCTCACTCCGACCTGACATCCTAGGTAAGGCTTGGGAATCACCTAACTGGAATGGATGTGAGCAATCACTCAAAGAAGAAAAGATGGTTACTCACTTCTGTAACTGTTGTTCTTCGAGATGTGTTGCTCATATCCATTCCGCACCCGCTCTCCTTCCCCACTGTTGGAGTTCTGGCAAGAAGGAACTGACGAGCGGGTGGGTCGGCAGGGGTATATATCCGCCGCCATGGCGGCGCCACTCCAGGGGGCGACCCAGCCGACCCACCGGGGGTTGCTAGGGTAAAAATCTTCTGATGAACGTGCACGTGGCACACGCACACCTAAATGGAATGGATATGAGCAACACATCTCGAAGAACAACAGTTACAGAGGTGAGGAACCGTCTTTTCTGGTTCCAAATGTGGTGTGTGGATGACTGGTCAGTTTGTAACTCTGGTGTTCATAACTCTGAGGTTCTACTATATGTGATTGAACAGATTATCATGTGTTCAAGTAAAATTTAGCAGCAGAGGGGAGCAGAGAGCTATTCTTCATGTCCTTGTGCAGACAAAATGTTCCTGTTCTGCAAGAATTTTTGAGATTTCAAAATCTTCTTTCCCATCCCAAATCGGGACAAAAAATCTAAATCTAAAAAATGTTCATGAACCAAAAATCCAAAAACAATTTGTATCAAGGCAATCAAAATGTTTCATGGTGATAATTTCAAAATGTTTCATTTAAATTTTGACTTTTTTACATTTTTGTTTCCTATCAATTAACTTAAATTACAAAAAGTCATTTCAAACTGCAAAATCAAACTTTTCATTTAGAAAATGACAAAAGAGGACATTTTAACAATTCTGAAGCTTTTTTTTCCCTCAAAGTTTTTTTTGAAACAGGAAATTTGCAAAGTTCTGGTTTTGACTAATTGGCACTTGCTGATTTAAAAAGTTTAGTCCAAAAATTCATGCCCAGCTCTAGTGATGGTTATCTGGAAACAGCAGCATTATTCCTGGGGCTACACCCTATGTGACAGTGGGAATGGGAGCCAATGGAAAACTGAAAACATTTCTGTTATATTAATATAAGATTGTATCTTAAAATTAGAGTTCCAGTTAGAGTTAAATCAAATAAATCACAGAGGGGAAGAGAAATTAAGCAGCAAAGGTAATTGATGGAAAGAAATATTGAAATTTGAAATGAGCTAGGGCATCTATGAGGCAAAAAGATATAGGAAGACTGTTCCAGGGCACAGTAGCTACAGGGGAGAAGGCTCTTGTACCAGTGGTGACATAGGGACAGAAAGAAGTCAGTATTAATCTGAAAATCTGAGGTAGCAGGGGGGAAAAAAGAGGTAGGAGGAGGATGCAAAGTGCTTGAAGAATCTGTTACTCTATCATAATGTGCTATTGTCAGTAGCTCTTAAACAAAATTATATTTGTGTGAAATAGGGTGACCAGACAGCAAATGTGAAAAATCGGGACGGGGTGAGGGGTAATAGGAGCCTATATAAGAAAAAGACCCAAAAATCGGGACTGTCCCTATAAAATCAGGACATCTGGTCACCCTGATGTGAAATTACACAGAGGAGAGCCATATTCTCCGCTGATATAACTCTGACTTCATTGCAGTAAACACATGGTTCTTACTAGTATAAAGTGAGAGGAGAATCAGGCATAGTAAATTGTATACTACTTTAAAGTCAGTTTTCTAGCAAAAACAAAGAATGACTGGTTTTTTTCTCATTGTTAAAACATGAGCAGAGTCAGGAAGAAGAAAATCTGGAGGCTTACACAACTGCAGAAAAAACATCTCATTGTAACAATAACATATCACAAAGGATGAAACCATTCCTTTTAATATAGAACCAAATCTAGGTCAGAATCAGTGTTTCATTAGTATTTTCATTATCACAACATGTTTGAACAGGGAGAAACTTAAGTAATTGTTTATCTTCATACATCACTGGCTTTCACGTGGCTTATAAAATTGAACATTGTAAACAAAACTTGTCATCCCCATTTCACAAGAGGAATAGCTTTCCATTTCAGTAAATTTTCCAGTAAGCACAGAGCTCCACTCAGTGTCACATGTAGCTATTTACAGATTTAGAAGGTTTTGCAGTAGGTTCAAGAAGTTCATTTGTAGTGAATGATGAGTAATTAGAAACTTGCAACAGGATATTAATATATTGTGGTAAATGGGCTGATTAGCTGCTCCTAAGATGGACTTCTGACTGCATAGTATGTAGTAACATAGAATTGCATACTGGATGGATCAGTGTGGCCCATGTAGTCCAGTATCCTGACACTGACCTGTGCCAGAAGCTTCAGATGATAGTGCAAGAAACCCTGCAGCAGGCAGTTACAGGAGAACCCCCCACAGGGGAAACACTATCTCCAGTAATTAGAGATTAACATTGTGACGGGTTAGATCACAGAACCCCCCTTGGGAGCTGCTAACTGATGTGCCAAGACTACTTCTATCCCTGTTTTCCCTGCCAGCTCAGGACTTCAGCACTCTCTCTTACTGAGCCAGACGCTCTTGTCTACTTCAACAAAGACCCAGAGTCTGAATTACCTGCCCCAAAGCTGCAGGTTTACGTGAAAGCAGATAACAGAAGTGTTCTTGTCTTTAGCACCCAGATGCCCAACTTCCAATGGGGTCTAAACCCAAATAAATTCGTTTTACCCTGCATAAAGCTTATGCTGGATAAACTCATAAATTGTTCGCCCTCTATAACACTGATAGAGAGATATGCACAGCTGTTTGCTCCCCCAGGTATTAATACATACTCTGAGTTAATTAATAAGTAAAAAGTGATTTTATTAAATACAGAAAGTAGGATTTCAGTGGCTCCAAGTAGTAACAGACAGAACAAAGTAAGTTACCAAGCAAAATAAAATACAATGCGCAAATCTATGTCTAATCAAACTAAATAGAGATAGGATCCTCACCAGTTCGAGAATGCTTCCTTTTACAGGCTAATCTCCTTTTAGCCTGGGTCCAGCAATCACTCACACCCCCTGTAGTTACTGTCCTTTGTTCCAGTTTCCTTTAAGTATCCTGGGAGGTGGGGGTGGAGAGGCTCCTTCTTTAGCCAGCTGAAGATGAAATGGAGGGGTCTCCCAGGGGTTTAAACAGACTTTCTCTTGTGGTTGGAGACCCCCTCCTCACCCTGTTTAGAATCCAGTCACAAAATGGAGATTTTGAATCACATGGGCAAGTCACATGCCCATGCATGACTCAGGACTTGCAGGTAGCAGTCATTACCCACATACTACCTTGAATGTCCTCAGATAGACTTCTTATGTGGATTGGAGTCTTCCAAGCTTTTTTGTCTGTTAAATGCTTCTTGACTGAGCACATGCTTTTCCCAAGAAGTGACCAAATGTTCTAACTAAGGCTACTTAGAAATCAAGCAATTATACAGCCGATGTTCATAACTCTGAACACATAAATGGTGCCTGCATACAGCTAGGATGAACATAACCAGTAGATCATAACCTTTACATAGATATGTTACATGGCATATATAGCAAAACTCTATTCCAGTTATATCATACATACATTTATAAGCACCTCCACCCCATAAAGTCTTATGGGGTACACTGTCACAAACATATGCCCTCGAGCATGAGAGTTTAAATCCCCTCTGAAACTGCTTGTTTGTTGGCATTTTTAGATCCTTGCTATAACTCTGGATAATCTTACCTATATAAATGACAAATCCTTTTTTGGTCCCACTAAGCTCTTGTGAGAGTAGAACAACAACCTTTAGAAAGTGATCGCAAAATGGTACAGCTGCCATATCACATCCCCCATTCATTAGAATTAGATTCACAAACAACTTCATGTCCCTTCAGGAACTAAAGATGTCCAGCAGGCAGAAAATATAGCACACACTGACAAGCAAAAATGTACCACAGCACTGAAAGGAAATAGAACCTCTTTTTTAGTGGCATGTTAAAGTATGTGGAGAAGAGTGGCTGATGGTTCAGAGAACCATCATTTGAGCTCCTGCTCTGCCTGGGTTTATGTGCTAATAAAAATGAGATTACATTTCCTTTCAATGCAGTGATAGCACCTGATCTATTTGTGCTTGTGTTAATCTCACTCCATTTTCTGTTTGCAGTCTTTGATTCCTCAGTGAACCTGGAGCTGTCTTTGAAGTGGTAAACCCATTATAATTAATTTGTATTAAAGTATCTCCTAGAGGCCACTGTCAAGATCGGGACCCCATTATGCTAGATGTTGTACAAACATAGGCAAGTTGAACTGATTTACCTTAATGTAGACTGAGTTAGTTAAGTCAGTGTGGACTCTTTTTGTGGATACTCTAAAATCAGTTTTAGAGCATCATATATCAGTGTAATTAAGGTAATCAACTTCCCGCTAATTTGTTATAAGGGACACTTAAACTGATTTTCAGATTCTGCTCACAGGTGGGGTGCACCAGTTTAACTTGCTTGAAAACTGATTTAGTGAAATCATTACAATTTGTGTGTGTAGACGAGGCTGTAGTAGACAGTCCCTGCCCTGAAGAGTTTACAATCTACATAAACAAAGGGTGATTAGGGGAACAAGTGCAATGACTTATCCATGGTCAGCCCAGCAGGGCAGTGACAGAATTCAATTCTCCTGAGTCCCAGTCCTGTGCTGCCAGCCACTAGGCTGCACTGCTTTCCATACACCAGATATTCCTGTCTTGGATTCCTTTTTAAGGTGTCAGAGACCACCAGCAGCCTGTCAACAGACAGTGACTAAGTAATACAAGTTGGTGTATTTTATTATTCAGATTATTCGGCATTGTGTTGCATGAGTGATTTCTAAGCAAGCCAGTGTACTGCTGTCAGTACTTATCTTCTGCAAATCTGTAGTCTATGCCTTTGTAATATGAGCAATATAATCTTTTAACAGCAGGTAAATAAATGCAAGTACTGTGCTTATTCAGATAAGACTATTGTAATGTTCTCTTAGAGGACAACTGAGCTGGCTTGGGAAGTCCAACCATCAGGAAGTTCATGGTAGGAAACATCTAATTAAAACTGTCATTTCTCAACGTATTGCTAGTAGCAGACAGTTGATTAAAAAGAAAATAGGGAGCTACTGGAGGGAGGAGAGGTTAATCAAACTGCCTGTGCATTGGAGACTGTAGGGGGAAAGAGGATTTGAAAATATGAATAAATAGCCAGTTCTCAGCATAGGGAAAGGTTAGTAGTGAGAAGTCAGTGGGATTAGTAGTTCCGGATGTTTATTAATGGACCGGTAAAGTGGGGCAGAGGGCGGCAATGAGTACATGACAACATTTGCTGATGGCAAAAAATTATTTCTCAAGAAGGACCTAGAAAAATAAAATTAATAGGCAATGCAGTCACATATTAAATTCCTCACAGGCAGCTATGAGGGAATGCACATTGGAAGGAACATTTAAACTGCTTGTCCATACTGAGCCGTGCTGAATTAATTGGAAGCTTTCAGGGGGAAAATCCAGGAGTCACTATGAATAGCTCACTGCACTGTATTGCCAAAAAGGTGAAATACACAACAGAAGCCACTTGAGAATAATTCAGAAAATTATTACAGCACCACTGTATCAATCAATAAGACAACACATCATCCTCTTGAACACTGCATTCTGTTTTGGTTACTTTGTGTCATAAAGGACATAGCAAATATAGAAAAATTCAGGAGAAACTAGAAACAAAATGGGTAGACTTCTGGAAACGATTGCATAGGAGGGATTAAAGTGACCTCTGGGGACCAGCAGTTTAGTAAATGCTCCAGCCTAATCTGTATATTATATTATGCCAGAAGTAGGTGCTGTTAAACTGAGATTTTCAGACTCTAATAGAAAGACACCCTGGCTTGTCTTTCTTGGGCTAGAGATTGTTTTTTTTTTAACTAAGCAGGAAGTAAACCCAGAGCAGCTTCCCAAGGATCCAGTAGGACGTCCCATCGTGCACCAGGCTGGTATAAAACACGCCACTGGTGAAGCTCTTTACTGTGATGACATTCGTGCTGTGGATGAAGAGCTCTTTCTGGCTGTGGTAACCAGTTCCAGAGCCCATGCAAAGATTGTGTAAGTGCATAAATGCCTGAAAGAAAAGTATAACCATGAAAGCAATGGTTGAGATTTTCAGAGCAGTGAGGGCGTTTAGATGCACAACTTTCCCTAGATTGCTTTGAAAATCTCAGCCACTCTGCTTTGTAACAGAGGATAGACACTCAGAACATTCTGATGAGGGAATACTAATCTGAATACCAGCTCAGCATCTTTGTAAGGCCTGAGCTGCTCACAAAAAATGCTCTGGTATAACTAAAGCCTGGTCTGCACTTGAGGGTGGGGGGGGGAACTAATTTACGTAGCTGAAGTTGACATACTTAGATCGACTTACCGTGATATCTTCACCCCGGTAAATCGACTGCTGCTGCTCCCTCGTCGATTCTGCCTCCGCCTCTCACTGAGCTCGAGTACAGAAGTCGACGGGAGGGCGCTCGGGGGTCGATTTATCGCATCTAGAACTAGATACGATAAATCGACCCTGGCTGGATTGATCACTGCCCGCCGATCCAGCCGGTAGTGAAGACATACCCTAAGATTGCACTGATTTAGTTAAACCAATGCAGTTTGGACACACATATCAGTTTAAACCTGGTTTTCAGCAGTTTAACATGTGTGTTAACAAGTGCAAACTAAATTGTTGGAAAACATGTTTAAAACCAATATAGAGTTTAACTAAAATCACTAATGTATCTGCTGTGTGTAGATGAGTCCTAAATATTTGTAGTTATCATCAAGTAACCTGGTTGCATTATTGATTCTATCACTGTGTGCCACAGATCTTTTCTCCTTCTAATGCAGAAGAGATTGACACACCCAGCCTTCTTTTGTGTTTCAGAACTACACCAGTAAATCCCTGACCTAACACTATTGTCCTAATTTATAATTCCATCAGAGAACTTTATGCTAACTACATGATTTCTTTAGCATTGTCATTAGACAGGAGATGGTACCTAAATTTGCAGGGTTAACAAAATTTTTGGTATTTAGATAATACCAATACAAATCTTGGCCTGAAATCCCTTGGTTTGATTTGTATACTATCTAGGCAAAACAGATATGTAGAGTCAAACAAATGAGAGAGCATCTGAGCTCTTCCCACAAACTACAACACATGTATTTGTTTTTAACATTCAGTCGTTATAATACAAGATTCTCTCTTGCTTTGGGAGAAAGGCATACCTTGTAGAGGATGGGACCAAACAGAGTTCTTTCTGTCTCTACCAAAAGAGCTGGAGTGCACTGCAAGGGGCTGGGTGTTTCATAGGTGATATTCCTCTATGGAGCAAATGGGCCACTGCCATCCTCTCCAACACAATTCTGCTTAATGGGGGAAAGGGACAGTGACTTTCTTATTACAAAGCAGTCTTTTCTGGAAGGGAAACAGCTCACCAGCAACGTTCCCTTCCCTCTACCCAATCTTGTTATCTCTAAGGAGGATAAAGACAGTGACCAGTAGCTTCCACAAAGAGCTGTGTGAGAGCAGAGTCTTGTGGCACAGGCTACCTATATATATATTGTATCATCTTATTTCACATGCAACAATGTGTGGCGCTAACTACTTTATACTTTCCCCCTAGATCGATTGATACATCAGAGGCCCTCAAAGCACCAGGAGTGTTTGATATTATAACAGCTCAGGACGTCCCAGCCACAAACGAGTTCTACTATTACAGTGATCCAGAGATTATATTTGCAAAAGATAAGGTATAAAGTGTCTGTCGGTAGCTATGATTTTTCTTTGGTGATATCTCTTTGATTCTTGATTTATAATTAAACTACACAGGAACAATATTGACTCTTGAACATTTGTAGAATGTGTATGTTGGGAATTACACCTCTATCTCAATATAACGCTGTCCTCAGGAGCCAAAATATCTTACCGCATTATAGGTGAAGCTGCATTATCTCGAACTTGCTTTGATCTGCCAGAGTGCGCAGCCCTGCCCCACAGAGTGCTGCTTTACCGGGTTATATCCAAAATCATGTTATATCAGGTCACGTTATATCGGGGTAGAGGTGTATTTTGGCTGCTCTATGGGGCAACTTCTTAGTTATTTTTCCATTTCTTTTCTAAGTATCAAAATAACTGAACTCTGTGACATACCTCTTTAAATCAGATGAATCAGACTAGTCAGGATATAGGGTAGTCTTTTCTAAAGCACCTGACGGTATGTCTACACTGCAGTTTGGGAGTGAGGGGCTGAGCACAGCATATGTAGACATACCCAAGCTAGATTTAATCCATTAGTGTGAGCATCAGTAGCAGTGAAGCCATGGCAACATGGGCTTCAGTGTGAGTTGGGCTGCACAAGCCCACACTAGATATTTACTTGGGCAGCTAGCCCACACTTAAGTCTGTGCTACTATGTCTTCACTGCTATTGGTGCATGAGCTAAGTAGATTGAAGTCGGTTCAGATATGTCTACACGTGCTACACTCACACCTGAAATCACAGTGCAGACCTGAAGACTTCCTCTGCTGAACCTTATCCCCTGAACCTACCGAACCAAACTGAACTCCACCATATGAGGGTCATCCTATCCTCATTACTCAGCCCACTTATTTATACCTATGATTCCCTGTAATTCCTGTATGAGTGATGTACCCTCACTGCTTGCTGACTGTACCTTGATTCATCCACCTTAAACCCCCCCATCGGGGATACTGCAGACTGTATGTGTTATGCGCTATCCAATATCAAAATACTAACATCCCCCTGTACTCTGTATGGTACCCCCGATGACTAATAACTGAATTTTCAACACTCTGTATCATCTATTTTTAAACATTTCTTAATACAATTTTAAATCTTCTGGGTCACATAGGCTCCCAAGTCTCATTTTTAGAAGTGACTCAGGCACTTGGGAACCTGTGTTTCATGGGAAGTCCATAGGACTGAGGAACCTAAGTCACTTAGGGACTTTTGAAAATGATGTGTTTGATTCCCAAGTAACATTGATACTTCAACTAGTGTATTGGTTTAGGGGAAGGTTTATAGCAAATAAAAAAGGTTAAAACAAAACAAAAATTAGAAGGGGAAATGTGAACACTATTTATTTGAGTCCAGAATTTCAGTAAGCACACTTGGGGATCATTTGAATACAGGAAGTATATCCACTGTACTTTGCAGGTAATTTGCGTGGGTCAGATTGTCTGTGGTGTGGTTGCGGATTCAGATGTTCATGCCAAACAAGCAGCTGCAAAAGTGAAGATAGAGTATGAAGATCTGGAGCGAGTGATCCTGACTGTTGAGGTAATAATTAGCCTCATCCTTCTTGCTTTTTCACTGACTTATCTTGGGCAGGGAAAGCAGCTGTTTACTCTTCACTTGCTATTTACTTTTTTTTCATAACAAGTGAAGTGTGACTAATTGGATTCTCTTTTTAAGGACTAAGGGCCAAATTTTTGCTGTCACTTATACTAGTACATCCCTAATGATGTCAATGTAAAAAGAGCAGAATTTGGCCAAGTTTCCACTTGCACTTGGTTGGTTAGTTAGTTCTTAAGGAAGATCCTCACTTCCTCATATAGTAACAAACAGGGATCTTTCACATCCAAGGATTTCCCTGCCTGTTCCTTTCTGGGATTACCATGTGTTCTTGCTCTCTCTTCAGGCCATACCATCAGCTCCAGGAAAGCAGTTCTTGGAATTACCCAGTGAATGACAACAATTCAGAATTCCTGATCTGGGAACTCTGCCTATAAATAGGGGCAGGTTAAAATTAAATGGGGCCTGTTCTCCCCCATTTCACTGCTTAAATAAATAAAATATTAGTAGCCTCTCACAGATTTCAGTGGTTTGAAGTACAGGGTGGATTTTGACTTATGCTTTAGTGCCTAGTTCAGACCACACTGTCTAGACAGACATTCTTCCTAGCAACTTGTGTATTAGAGACTTGTTTTGTTATGTGGCAGTTGAGAACTTGTCTTTGTTTAGAGTAGCCATGACTGTTGGGGAGTTTGACTGAAGTGTGTGCTTTCCTGATGTGATAGAGACTGGCTTGCATATCAGGAGAAGAAAAGCATTGTGAAGCAAAACCCATGCTGACTATTCCTACCTTAACCATATAGTCCAGTCTCTTTCTATTCCATCTTGGTCACTTACAAGCTGTTCTGTCTCTCACCACAAACCAGACTTCCCTTTTTGTCCTAGGGAGAGTCCTACTGGACAGCTGTCGAACAGCCTTTTGGGAAATAGTATAATTAATAAAATACCTCTGCACTAGCATTCTGTAAGAAAGCAGAGGTCATCAGTAATTCAAGATTGAGTCACAGCAACATTTTCTTGTCCAATGTATAAAATCCTAAACTTCTGGAATCCTGTGGTGGAATTTGGTAGTCTGGTAACTCTCTGGTACCCAGTTCCCCATATCTTTATGTAAGGTGCATGGCAATGATATTGGTAATAAAATGCTGTGGAAAAAAAGAGACTATTTAAAATTCTCAAACTCATGGGTGTGTTTTCGACCACTGCAGGATGCTATAAAGCACAATTCATTCTTTGAGCCACAAAGAAGACTAGAACAAGGAAATGTCGATGAAGCATTTGAAACTGTAGATCAAATACTTGAAGGTAAAGTGCAGAATGTGTTGGGTGGATGGTGGGATGATGAGAGTTTCTGCCAGTTTGAAGTCTGATACTAACCAAATGGATCTGGGCAAAATGGAAATTGTCAAATCTTCATCAGAATTTATGGGGACAGACTTTCAAAGATTGGCACCTAAATTGCTCCTTCCTATGTCCCTTTTAAGTGCAATTGATGATGTACTGTGCCTATTAGGCAACACCAGTACAGCATTACTATCTGATTAATTTATGAGAAAAAATATAATCCTACCATTATTTACCATGGACTTTCCTGTCTGTTTTACTGTGATACAAAAGTGACAATCTACAATATGGAAATATTGATCCAGAAAACCAATCAGATGACTAAAACAGCTGACATATGTCCTGCAGAATGTGGATTTTACCCTCTTGTTAGTCTGTTTCCTTTCAATCACCAATTCCTCCCTTTCTTCCTCAGCATCAGACATGGCTTGTTTGATGCTAGTACTGGAACAACCACGAACAGCATTTCCGTTCTGCCGAAAAATTACTGTATTCCACGTCTGATTTGATTAACACAAGCTGGCTCAAGATCCTGTCAGCTCTCTCAAGCCTTCCACATCCCAGACTCAAGACACTTAGCTTGATATTGACAGTGTGTATGGCAGATTATCTGGTAGTGTAAACTGGCACAGTTCTGTTGATATCAATGGGGCAGGGCTGGTTTACACCAGCAGAGAGTTTGGCTCACATTTTTATGCTAGGTGTTGCACCTGCTGCAGCTGGTTTCTCTTGCCTGGTTGCACCTTAACAGTAGTAACATCAGCAGATGTGTTGGTCAAGTACGTTGAATGTTACGTTTTGTGTAATTTGCATACATGGCCTAGCCTCCTCATTCCTCCCCTTGTTACCCGCCAGCCCATCAGCAATACTTGAGTCTTTATCTTTGGAACAGGGGAGATCCACATCGGGGGACAGGAACATTTTTACATGGAGACTCAGTGTGCGCTTGTTGTGCCAAAAGGAGAGGATAAAGAAATGGACATGTATGTGTCAACCCAACATCCAGCACTTATCCAGGTAATGGAGAGCCTTTTTAGGCAATTCTTTAAAAACTTGACAGTACAGCTCTTTGTGTGTGGTTTGATAATCCATCTTAAACAGTTTATGATGCAGTAGGAACATATGAATTACACAGTTGGGTTATCCAATGTCCATTGCTTTCCACTACACCAGTAGCATGCAAGCTCATCCCCACTGATCTCTCTGGAACCAAGGTGAGGAGTGAGTAAAAGCCCTTTAGTCCCCTCTGAAAGTAGTCTATGCTCCAGGGCACGATCCTTTAAGGTACAGAATTCTTCCTGTGAAGTGCTAAGCACCCTCCACTCCTATCTTCTTCAGTGCTTTGTACATGCATTAACTGGGGAGAGGGTTACAACTGCCTACTGCCAGAAATATAAAGGGAAAACTCACAAAACCTAACAGGAGAGAGGTAAGGTTGGTGAGGTAATATCTTTTATTGAACTGACTTCTGCTGGTGAAAGAGACAAACTGTCAAGCTCCACAGAGCTCTTCTTCACGACTGGAATAAAACCTAGTATAGCAGATTATCTCTTCTTAGCTACACATATGGCTTGTAAAGCAGAATACATTTTGAACAAAATGCTGAGATTTTGTATTAGGTGTATTTTGCCCACTGTTCAGCTCCCATTTTCTGTGTGTGTTACTTTTATATCATTGATAACAAAAATCTGCATTCTTTCTTGGCTGTGTTTCATAAATGAGGGACACTGTCAATCACATTTCTTCATCTGTGACTAATAGGACCTTAGATTATTAAAACCAAACATTTAAAAAATCTAATGTCCTTATTATGGATTTTGCTTACTTCCTGCATTTCTCTCAGTTTGGACAATTGTCTATAGCCAATTTCACTTTCAGGTTCTCCATGTTGCAGTATTTGGGTGCAAATGTTGTTTGGGGGTATTTATTTGTTGAAAAATAGATGTTTCCATGGGAATTAGAAAGAAAATCATGGAGACATAACTTGGTCTTTTCTATAAACTTTTTTTGCAGAACTTAAATTTGGGCCAGATTTGAGCTGACAGGATCCCTTTAAAATTGCAATGATATAAAAAGGGGATATTGACTTTACAGGAAATGGTGGCCTCATGTTTAGGAGTTCCAGCCAATAGGATCATGTGCCATGTAAAAAGAATCGGTGGAGCTTTCGGTGGGAAAGTAGGGAAAGCTGGTCTGTTGGCATCTGTTGCTGCAGTGGCAGCAAACAAGTAAGTGTGTGGCTCCCTGTTGTAAGAGAGAAAAGGGGAGGAATAATAGTTACCCACAAGGTCCCTTCCCTTCCCAGAGTTGCTCCCTCTATACTAGCTAACAAGCCACAAACACCTGACTGTCAGTGAGTTTTATTTGACTCTCTACTCTGGACGGGTTATAAACTGGGCTGAGGTGATGTGATCTAAACAGAGCTGAGACTGATGTCAGCCAGAAATGCTCTCAAAACTCTTGACTGGCTTAGGGGAGCTACCCACCTGTCAGATTGAGACCTTGTCCACACATAGGGATTGTACTGACCTTGCTACATCAGTTTCAAAATTGATTTAGTTAACTCAATGCAACTTTCTGGTGCAGACACTGATTTTGGTTTTAAGAGTGTTATATTGATTTAGCCTATGTTGATTTCTTACTGATTTGAGCTAAATTGATATAAAGCATTCTTAAAACCAAAATAAGTGTCTACACAAGAAAGTTGCACTTAGTTAACTCATTGTTTTTCAAAAAGATTCTGTCATGGGTCTGGACCCAGCAAAGCACATAAATAGTGCATACTTTATGCACAAGTAATCCTATTAAAATTAAGCAGGTGCTTCAGTCCATCCCTGTTCACTAAAACGTTTAAGTCAATGCTTAAATTTAAACGCATCCTTTGTGCTCTGCTAGATATGGGCCCCAGGGAAATAGCCATCCTTTTAGTAGTGTTTGTAACTTTGTCTGAAGCATAACCCCCCGTCCCCCTTTTTTTACATTTTTAATTTAGAACTGGTCGTGCGGTTCGTTTTATCCTGGACCGAGGGGATGATATGTTAATCACAGGGGGCCGACACCCTCTCATTGGCAAATATAAAGTAAGTGGAAGAAAAATGCTGTGCCCAAACCATCAGTCCACTTTATGTGAGAAGGTAACAAGATTTTTTAGAGAAAGGAAACGCAGTGGATCAAATTTACCTCAATTTCAGTAAGGCATTTGATACGGTTCCACATGGGGAATTATTAGTTAAATTGGAAAAGATGGGGATCAATATGAAAATTGAAAAGTGGATAAGGAACTGGTTAAAGGGGAGACTACAATGGGTCATACTGAAATGTGAACTGTCAGGCTGGAGGGAGGTTACTAGTGGAGTTTCTCAGGGATCAGTTTTGGGACCAATCTTATTTAATCTTTTTATTACTGACCTTGGCACAAAAAGTGGAAATGTGCTAATAAAGTTTACGGATGATGCAAAAAGCTGGGAGGTATTGCTAATACAGAGAAGGACCGGGATGTCATACAGGAAGATCTGGATGACCTTGTAAACTGGAGTAATAGTGACAGGATGAAATTTAATAGTGAAAAATGCAAGGTCATGCATTTAGGGATTAATAGCAAGAATTTTAGTTATAAATTGGGGAAACATCAATTGGAAGTAACAGAGGAGGAGAAGGACCTCGGAGTATTGGTTGATCACAGGATGACTATGAGCCACCAATGTGATATGGCCGTTAAAAAGGCTAATGCGGTTTTAGGATGCATCAGGCGAGGTATTTCCAACAAAGATAAGGAGGTATTAGTACCGTTATACAAGGCACTGGTGAGACCTCATCTGGAATACTGTGTGCAGTTCTGATCTCCCATGTTTAAGAAGAATGAATTCAGACTGGAACAGGTACAGAGAAGGGCTACTAGGAAGATCCGAGAAATGGAAAACCTATCTTATGAAAGGAGACTCAAAGAGCTTGGCTTATTTAGCCTAACCAGAAGAAGGTTGAGGGGGGATATGATTGCTCTTTATAAATATATCAGAGGGATAAATATTAGGGTGGGAGAGGAATTATTTAAGCTTAGTACCAATGTAGACACAAGAACAAATGGATATAAACTGGACACTAGGAAGTTTAGACTTGAAATTAGACGAAGGTTTCTAACTATTAGAGGAGTGAAGTTCTGGAACAGCCTTCCAAGGGGAGTAGTGGGGGCAAAAGACATATCTGGCTTTAAGACTAAACTTGATAAGTTTATGGAAGGGATGGTATGATGGGATAGCATAATTTTGGCAATTAATTTGGCAATTGGTCTTTGATTATCAGCAGGTAAGTATGCCCAGTGATCTGTGATGGGATGTTAGATGGGATGGGATCTGAGTTACTACAGAGAATTCTTTCCTGGGTGCTAGCTGGTGAGTCTTACTCACATGCTCAGGGTTTAGCTGATCACCATATTTGGGGTTGGGAAGGAATTTTCCTCCAGGGCAGATTGGCAGAGGCCCTGGAGGTTTTTTGCCTTCCTCTACAGCATGGGGCATGGGTCACTTGCTGGAGGATTCTCTGCAGCTTGAGGTCTTCAAACCACGATTTGAAGACTTCAGTAACTCAGACATAGGTTTGCGGTTTGTTGCAGGAGTGGATGGGTGAGATTCTGTGGCCTGCATTGTGCAGGAGGTCAGACTAGATGATCATAATGGTCCCTTCTGACCTTAAAGTCTATGAGTCTATGAATGGGATTTTGCGAGTACCACTAGTTAAAGTTAAGATTTTGTCATGTTTATTTTTAGCAATAAACAAAAATTCACAAAAACTCAGCAGCTCGAAGGTCCAGGGTCCCCGCCACCCACAGCGGCTCAGAGCTCCAGGGTCCTCATCACCTGCAGTGGCTCAGAGCTCCAAGGCTTCTGCTGGCTGACAGCTCCAGCCATCCCGCCTCAGGGCACAGGGCTGAAGCTGAAAATATCACAGAAGTTTCTGAAAGTAACGGAATCCATTACCACCGTGACAAAATCTTATCCTAACAACTAGTTAATGTTGTTTTTAACTAGTTGGTCTATTAATGCAAATAGCTGTATTAGTTCAGCCTTCATTTGAGACTCTTAATTAGGAAATTCAGAAGTAAGGTCCGCTAACCAACTTTAACTCTACCTCTTCACTCCCGCCTATATCTCTGCTTTCATTTCTTTTTACTCTTGCATGTCTTCTTCCTCCCATAATTTCTCCCTTTATTTCTTTCTCTCTGGAAACTGGAAGGCATAAGGAGTCCTTGGCCCAACAAAGTTTCTCTGCACAGGTTTACGCTTGAGGCCTTGCTGTGCACAGGTTCAAACAGAGAAACCACTAGGTTTTTACATAAACACAGAATCAGCAAGGAAAAACAGCACCTTTGGTTACAACCCAGTCCTCCAGCTACTGAATACAACCTCTACTTCACCCAAGGCCTCTTTCTGACCTGATTATCGGTAAAAATTTTATAGAAGTTCCTGCCCTCTTGTCAGCAGTGATGGACAAGGTAGCCTGGGCAACACTGACTTAAATCAAATCAATAAAAAAAAGGCAGAATCTATAAACATAAGAGTCAGAAAATCTTTGGCTGCCAGGGCTTTCATCTCTGTCTACCTCCCTTGTACTTCCAGAGGGTTACAAGTGTCTCCGAGGCAGCCTGGTGCGAACGTCTCTGGTAGAGAGTTATTGTCCTCTTCAAGTCCCAAGTTCATCTGCCACGTCTCATCCTGTTCCTCCCTCTTTATACCTGGGCTTCCCCTCATTAGCTACAGCAGCTGTGGGCTTGTCTCTTCATAATTGACATTTCCCACAGCTGAGTCAGCATGGGGTAGTTTTTGCTGACTGCAAGTAGGAAGGGTTCTTAATCCCTTCTTGCCTGTGTTTTATGTGCGGTCTGTAGACCCCATAGTACCTTTCTCACCTCCCCTTCCCACCTTGCTCTGGTCATAGACTCATAGACTTTAAGGTCAGAAGAGACCATCATGATCATCTGATCTGACATCCTGCAGGCCACAGAACCAATGAATTTTTCACTCCCAGTGCTCCCCTAGGAGGACTGTTCCAGAACTTCACTCCGCTGATGGTTGAGAGCCTTCATCTAATTGCAAACCTAAACTTCTTGATGGCCAGTTTTTATCCATTTGTCCTTGTGACCACATCGGCGCTTAACTTAAATAACTCCTCTCCCTCCCTGGTACATATCCTTCTGATATATTTGCATGAGAATATAAGAATGGCCATACTGGGTCAGACCAATGATCCGTTTAGCCTAGTATCCTGTCTTCCAACAGTGGTCAATGACAGGTGCTTCAGAGGGAATGAACGGAACATGTAGTCATCAAACGATCCATCTCCAGTAGCCCATTCCCAGCTTCTTGCAAAGAGAGGCTATGGACACCATCCCTTCCTATCCTTGCTAATAGCCATTAATGGACCTATCCTCCATGAATTTACCTTTAAAAATTAACATTTACTGATGGTGGCACGGCATACTAATCAGCCATCTCCAGGGGAAGGCACAGGAAGACAGACTTTCCAGGAGCATCCCATTCCATTGAGATGCACATTGCTAGACAAAAGAAACTTGTGGTATGTACTGGACAGATGCAGTTCACCACTGGGAGTTTGGAAAGTCTGTAGCTTAACAACCCATTTTTCCATGGTTTCAACAGAGTTTTGCTTAAATTGAGTGGCACAATATAGCCTGAACTGTGTAATTGACATTTAGTTGCAAAATGTATAACCTGTTTGTACTTGTGGCTTGCAAAGGGTGAGTAGATTCCTGCTAGCAGATTTTGCTGGCAAGTGAAACATAGACAGGGCCAACCTCGTGCTGGGAGCAGGGACCGGACCAGGCCACAAACCCAATGTCTGTCTCCAGCTTTCTCGTGGTACAACCCAGGTACTCTCAGTGGATAGTGAATAGGAAAGGGCTGCCTAGACTTGAGGTGGCTGGCAGTATATGTACTTTCTTAAACCAAAAAACTGACAAAATGAGTAAGATCAGCCCTACTCAACCTTGGTGTTAGAAAAAAAGAGATGATGGTAATGTTTGTATTTATACTTTGTGTACTGTGTGTTGGAACAAGTAGAGAGTAGTACAAGGACTGAACATGTGTAAAAAGTCAATATTAATCCATTTTAGGTTGGCTTCATGAATGATGGTAGGATCGTGGCTGCAGATGCTAAATACTATATTAATGGAGGATGCACTCCTGATGACTCTATTCTGGTAAGCATTTTATGAAGGGGCAGATTTTCTAGTCATAACATGGGATGAATTGTTTGCTGGAAACATTGTGGAAGGCCAGGTTCCCTTGCTCACTTCTTGTAAGATTGTCCTTTTAGCCTGTGTTGTGGGGATTCAGAGTGTGTGTCGGAAAAGACCCCCAAAAGAGAAACCACCTCTCCTGACCTAGCTCAGTGTTCCCTTTTGGCATTTCCCCACACATTCCCTTAATGGAATATTACTCAGAGTTAGGTTCAAGTTATGGTGGTAGCTAAAAGTCTATTCCTCACAAATGTCCAGTGCCTCACAGTCTGCACAATCATTTTATGGCCACAGGGAATATGGAAGGTTCTGACAATGGGAAAATCTCCATGGGTCTTAGAATATTAAAGAATAAAATCTACCTGAGGTTCCCAGCAGTCTTCGAGTGACGCTCAGCAAGATAATTCTGCATTTTCCAAACTGCAGTCCTCACACAGATACTACTCAGACCTCCCTCCTCTCCCAATCTTCCCACAGTTGTACGTTTGAATTCATATCATGTTACCACTGACTACATAGATAGATAAACACCACACCCAGCAACGATTAAGTTCTTAGAGAAAAATTGTCCCATTCGATATATATGCACCATTTCTGCTGATGTCAGTAGGAGTTATTTGCACAACCAAAGCCAAAATTTGCCTCTGGAGCATTAGGCTTATTTATATTCTGTGAATAATGTTTTAATTTACCATCATATTAAAAGTATTTCCATGCATAGTTTCATTATAGAAAGTTAAGATTGCAGGATCTTCTCTGTGATTGGAGTGCAGTAATATATTTCAAGACTATTAGTATTAAAAACAAACTCTTACACTTTAGAAACCCAGGAAATGCAGAACTAAGGTTACACTTCATGTAAAGGAACCAGCAGTCCCTAGTTATGCATTCAACTAAAACAGTTAATCATTTTTTAAAGGCAGAGTTTAATCAACTACATTTTGGTGCTGGGTATTAGAACACAGCCAGGACAGTCCAGTAAACAAAGGTTTCTCTCTCTTGTGTGTGTTTTTTTTTCAGATTTGTAGAAAAATAAACAAATATGAAAACAAAAACCAAAGTTAGAAGACTTTTGTAGTGGTGGCTTCTTTGAGAAATAAAACTTAACTCTGAACATCCGTAGATCCCTTTGTCTAGTTCATTTCAAATTATGTAGAAAATTTTTACTTCAGGCCCAGATCTAAACTACAGTTTTTTAAATTGATATGAATTTTTGTAAATTTTTAAACTTAGGCCAAAATCAGTCTTATAATGGAATTTCATTTGCAGCCTTAACTATTGTGATACAGCACAGCCAGAGAGCAGCAGGAGAGTGATAGATGGGAGACGTGTGGGCCCCAGCATGATCAGAGCCTTATTCCCTGTAGAGGGAAGAGAGGCTGCTACAGATTAATTAGAGCACCTGAAATCAATTAAGCCAATTAGAGCACCTGAAGCCAGTCACCTGATAAAAAACCCCTTCTTCAATCAGACAGTTGGAGGAGTTGAAGCAGAGTGGTTTGGTGTTGGAGCGGAGAGCAGTTTGGAGGGGAGCAGTTTGAAGCAGTTGAAGCAGAGTGGTTTGGTGTTGGAGCGGAGAGCAGTTTGGAGGGGAGCAGTTTGAAGCAGTTGAAGCAGAGTGGTTTGGTGTTGGAACGGAGAGCAGTTTGAAGGAGTTGAAGCAGAGTGGTTTGGTGTTGGAGTGGAGAGCAGTTTGGAGGAGAGCAGTTTGAAGGAGTTGAAGCAGAGTGGTTTGGTGTTGGAACGGAGAGCAGTTTGGAGGAGTTGAAGCAAAGTGGTTTGGTGTTGGAGCAGAGAGCAGTTTGGAGGAGCTGAAGGAAAGTGGTTTGGTGTTGGAGCGGAGAGCAGTTTGGAGGAGAGCAGTTTGGAGGAGTTGAAGCACAGTGATTTGTTGTTGGAGTGGACAGCAGTTTGGAGGAGTTGAAGCAAAGTGGTTTGGTGTTGGAGTGGAGAGCAGTTTGGAGGAGTTGAAGCAGAGTGGTTTGGTGTTGGATCGGAGAGCAGTTTGGAGGAGTTAAAGCGCAGTAGTTTGATGTTGGAGCAGAGAGCTGTTTGGAGGAGAGCAGTTTGAAGGAGCTGAAGCAGAGTGGTTTGGTGTTGGAGCAGAGAGCAGTTTGGAGGAGTTGAAGCAGAGTGATTTGGTGTTAGAGTGGACAGCAGTTTGGAGGAGTTGAAGTAGAGTGGTTTGGTGTTGGAGCAGAGAGCAGTTTGGAGGAGTTGAAGGAAAGTGGTTTGATGTTGGAGCGGAGAGCAGTTTGGAGGAGTTGAAGGAAAGTGGTTTGGTGTTGGAGCGGAGAGCAGATTGGAGGAGAGCAGTTTGGAGGAGTTGAAGCAAAGTGGTTTGGTGTTGGAGCAGAGAGCAGTTTGGAGGAGTTGAAGCAGAGTGATTTGGTGTTAGAGTGGACAGCAGTTTGGAGGAGTTGAAGTAGAGTGGTTTGGTGTTGGAGCGGAGAGCAGTTTGGAGGAGTTGAAGGAAAGTGGTTTGTTGTTGGAGCGGAGAGCAGTTTGGAGGAGCTGAAGGAAAGTGGTTTGGTGTTGGAGCGGAGAGCAGTTTGGAGGAGTTGAAGCGCAGTGGTTTGGTGTTGGAGCGGAGAGCAGTTTGGAGGAGAGCAGTTTGGAGAAGTGCTGTCGCTGGCCAGAAGTCCAAGACCATAGGTAAAGGGAAACCCAGCTTGTGCAGAGCAGAGGGACTGTACAGAAACAAGGGGTTGGGAGAAACTTGGCCCCATCGGAGAGAGGGCAGGAAGCGTCCCAAGCTGAAGGGCCAGAGAGGGAAGTAGCCCAGCGGAAGGAATCGCTAGTTCAAGTGGTTTACCGCTATCTCTAGGGCCCCTGGGCTGGGACACAGAGTAGAGGGCAGTCTTGGGTCCCTCCCTCTTCACTCCCCTTTCTGGGACACTAGTGGGACAGTTGATAACCCAGTTCCAGGGTGAGAAATGATGCTCTGAACCCTCACAAGAGGGGAAAGCATGGGTGTCATAAACAGATAGTTAAGAGTTAATAGAACAGGAGTACTTCATGTCTCTTTTGCCTGTAAAGGGTTAACAAGTTCAGTGAGCCTGGCTATCACCTGACCAGAGGACTAATCAGGGGACAGGATACTTTCAAATCTTGATGGAGGGAAGTCTTTGTGTGTGCTGTTAGTGTTTGATTGTTGTTCACTCTGGGGGCTCAGAGGGACCAGACATGCAACCAGGTTTCTCTCCAATCTCTCTGATACAGTCTCTTATATGTTCAGAATAGTAAGTACTAGTAGATAAGGCGGATTAGGCTTATGTTTGTTTTCTTTATTTGCAAATGTGAATTTTGCTGGAAGCATTGTATCTCTGTTTGCTGCAACTTGTATTTGTGCTGGGGGGAGGATTCTCTCTGGTGTCTATAAGCTGAAAGACCCTGTAATATTTTCCATCTTGATTTTACAGAGATAGTTTTTACTTTTTTTTCTTTCTTTTATTAAAAGCTTTTCTTTTTAAGAACCTGATTGTTCTTTTATTCTTGTGTGAGGCCCCAGGGAACGGGGTCTGGACTCACCAGGGAATTGGTGGGAGAAAGGAGAGAAGGAGGGAGGAAAAGCTTGCTTTCTCTCTGTGTTAGGATCACTGTCTCTCTCTCTCAGGGAGAGTCTGGGAGGGGGAGAGAAAGGGGGGAAGGTGAATTTCCTCTCTGTTTTAAGATTCAAGGAGTTGAATCACAGTGATCTTCCAGTGTTACCCAGGGAGGGGAGGATCTGGGAGGAAGAAAGGAGGGGGGAATGGTTTATTTCCCTTTGTTGTGAGACCCAAGGGGTTTTGGATCTTGGGGTCCCCAGGGAAGGTTTTGGGGGCCAGAAAGTGTCCCAAAACACTATATTTTTGGGTGGTGGCAGCTCTACCATTTCTAAGCTAGTAATTAAGCTTAGAGGGGTTCATGCAGGTACCCCATCTTTTGGACGCTAAGGTTCAGAGTGGGGAATCATACCTTGACAGTGGGACCCCTCATGATAGTGCCCGCAATTTGCTACACTATGGAGAGACTATTGTAGCTCACTAATCATATATCAACTGCTATATTGTCTACTACATTCCTTTCATATGCTAACAGAACTATTGAAATGCAGGATTATTCTTTGTGGGAAATGTAGATGTAATGAGTGTAGAATATTCTTGTTACATGGGATTTATAGAAACATTTTTTTAAAAAAGCTTAAAATACTCTTCTATTGTCCAAATTGTCTCAAGTCCAAGTCCTTTCTCTAATAGGAGGAATATTTACTTGTATAATTGTGAATGTAATTTTAAGGGAAGAGCTGTTCTGATATTTAGCTGTGCCTGTTCTCATACTCAAGGTAACAGAGATAGTCTTACTAAAAATGGATAATGCTTACAAGATTCCCAACTTGCGGTGCTGCAGTCGTGCCTGCAAGACAAACTTGCCATCAAACACAGCATTCCGAGGATTTGGTTTCCCCCAGTCAGGACTGATTACAGAATCCTGGATAACAGCTATTGCAGCCAAAAGTGGTTTATCACCAGAAAAAGTAAGGAAAGAGGATTATTAGCTTTGAAATTAAACAGCTTGTTTTTCTTTACTCTTTTGTACTGTACGACCTGTGTTAAAGTGTGGCCCACACAGTAAACTATTTGAAAACTCCTGGGTTGGCTGACTAGCTAGAACTAATCGTTTTCAAGTCCTGAGTGTACTACAAAGTGTTTGTTATTATTAGTTACTGTTGTTTTTGTGACTGGTCACCTGAGTAGGATGGTATTTTGTCTGTTTCTGGATTGAATGACTAAAATATTTTAAAGATGAGAGTAACAAAACAAAAAACTAGGGGTATGAATTTCTGGATGAAATTGTGCTAAAATTTTAAAGTATTTCCCATTCAAAATTTGACTGCTTTAAAAAATGAATAATATGGCCCCACTGTCATACTTTACCCAATTTGTCATGATTAATCATAAAAACACTCAAGAATGCATTTTGCTTACTATTTGACCACTAATCCCAAAAGCAGTAGTCTGCTTTTATGAAGATGGTACGATCTGGTTTAATTCTGCTGTTTCAGGTTAGGGAGATAAACATGTACAAAGAAACTGAACAAATGTGCTACGCTCAAGAGCTTGATCCAGAGAACATGGTAAAGTGTTGGAATGAATGTATGGAGAAGTCTGAATACTACAGCAGGAAAACAGCTGTGGAAGAATTTAACAAGCAAAATTACTGGAAGAAGAAGGGGATTGCCATTATTCCCATGAAGTTTCCATTTGGCTTATGCACACGTTTTCTAAGTCAGGTCAGTTGGCTTTAAAGCTGCTTTAAAAATGCTGACAAACACAATGGGCTAAGCCTTTTACCCTTGGAAGGCTAGGTTTTACCTAGTTTAGATAACAAAAAATATATTGAGATTGTCGTAGAAAAACCACCATGCATTGTGTTTGGATCAGAACAGCCTGAGGCCCCTTTTATTACAAGCATGCAAGGTGGGAACCAGTGAACTGACAGTCCCCCTGAAAACAGGTTTATACAGCTTATATAGCGTAAAACCACAATTAGCAACACCTACTTCCTTGTTAACATTTTTGCCATAATTGGAATACACTTTCCATAAAAGGAAGACAGCACCACCCTTTGCGGTTACAAGCTTCTTCTAACACTAGCAATGGGCAGTTATATTTCACAGGCCTGGTGATTACAACTAGTTCTGCTTTTGTATTTTTCTTTTACCCTGTCTCCAATAACCCCTCCCTCCCTTTCTTTTCTGCCCTCTGGTCACCCACATGATTAACTTGACCAAAGTTTAGGCCTGAGCAAATTTTTCTGCCACATAATTTTAATCCCAGATGAACACTTGTTCAGATCCTAACACCTGTTATCTATAGACTGCATTGGCTTCTGAGTCACTTCCAGGTGCAGTCAACAGTGTTAATTTTTATCTATAAAGCCCATGTAGTTTAGGCCATAGCTATCGTCCCTGTAGAATACTACATAGGGTAAAAATAGATGAAGCCCTCTTACTAACAGTGTCTCAATTTAAGCTTTTGGATATTGAAGGCAGGATGTCGTCTTCAAAGGGTTCTCACCTCTAGCATTTGCTCCCCCCGAACCCAAGACCGTTGAGCTTTGGGCAGTAGGGAAAGCTGCTTTTTCAGACTTATCATTTGCAGGTCGGGGTGGGGGGTATGCATTAAGAAGAGAGAGTTGGAGGAGAATATTTAATTCATATTGATGACTTGTGTGATATGTTTAATGTTGGGGATGTGTTCAGTGCTTGTTCGATAAGCACCTTTTATACATTGAAAAATAAATCAGTCCTCAAGGTGACAGAATGTGCCACCCAATTTGCAGTCTCTCCTCAACATTTTACTCACAGGGTCTATTGCAGACTGTGAGGCACCTTATGGCTGAATTGTGGGGATTGGAAGGAAACCATTCAGGACTCAACTGGCTCTGACCATTACTGTCAGTTTATCCAATTCATGGCTCCCCAAAAAGTCCAGAGGCTTGAAAACATCAACAAGAGAGAAAATATCACTTGCAGCAATGTTTTTATATAAACATCTGTCACTAGGTGACACTGGCCCTTTAAGAGACCAGTCAGTTGATACCCATTTAGGCTTCAGAGAGCACCTGAGCCCTAGAGGGTAGAAGACCATGTGAGTTGGAGATCTGGTGAGTTAGATTCAGAGAAATGTCTGAGAAAGCGGAGCAATAAAAGCAGTAGGTGGAAGCTGTCTGGGAGAGACAAGGACACTGCGGAGAACAGAGAGGTTTCCAGTCCCTGCCTGGAAGTAGGTTGGAATTGGCTAGGAGACTAGCAGAGGGAACAGTCCTAGGTGACTGAAAAGGGCTAAAAGCTAGGAGACCAGCAGAAGAATTGGCTTGCTGACCTTCCTGTGCCGTAGAACCAGTGCTGGGAGGCAGAAAAGGGCTGAATTATTGTACTGTGTGTTGGGTAGAAGAATCATGAGACTGGTCACGCTCAGGTGGATGGCTGGGAGTGTGGGGCTCTGGAACAAGGACAGAAAGGAACTGAGAACCAAGTGCTGGTGGACTCAGGTGTGGATGACCTGGAAGTGATGTTCCTGGAGAGGGGAATGGAAAATCGCTGTACCTTGATATGTTTTACTGTGGGAATTAAGAGAACAGTTTTACCATGAGGAATCTTACATGTATGTGAATAAATGATACCTAGAGGTGGGACTTTGAATTTGGCAGTGAGAGAGACTGTTCTTTTTATGGCTGGTCTGAGGCGAAACTGAGGAAGGCACACTTGACATGTGGCAGCCTGCTACAGAAGGGCATGCCAGATAGGGGTTGCCTTATTAAAACACAATTGGCATGCAAAAATGTGACTCCTCTAGCCATTTTTAGAAATGACTAGACTATGTAGCTGAAAGGGGTTGCAAGTGCTTTGGAGGATAGGATTATAATTCAAAATGATCTGCACAAACTGGAGGAATGGTCTGAAGTAAATAGAATGAAATTCAATAAGGACAAATGCAAAGTACTCCACTTAGGAAGGAACAATCAGTTGCACACATGCAAAATGGGAAATGATTGCCTAGGGGAGTCCTACAGAAAGAAATCTGGGGGTCATAGTGGACCACAAGCTAAATATGAGTCAACAGTGGTAACACGCTTGCAAAAAAAGCGAACGTCATCTGGGATGTATTAGCAGGAGTGTTGTAAGCAAAACACAAAAAGTAATTCTTCTGCTCTACTCAGCGCTGATTAGGCCTCAACTGGAGTATTGTATCCAGTTCTGGGGGCCACATTTCAGGAGGATGTGGACAAATTGGAGAGAGAAGAGCAACAAAAATGATTAAAGGTCTAAAAAACATGACCTATGAGGGAAGATTGAAAAAAATGGATTTGTTTGGTCTGGAAAAGAGAAGACAGAGGGAACATGATAACAGTTTTCAAGTACATAAAAGGTTGTTACAAGGAGGAGGAAGACAAATTGTTTTTCTTAACCTCTGAGATTAGGACAAGAAGCAATGGGCTTAAATTGTAGCAAGGGAGGCTTAGGTTGGACATTAGGAAAAACGTCCTAACTGTCAAGGTGGTTAAGCACTGGAATAAATTGTCTAGGGAGGTTGTGGAATCTCCATCATTGGAAATTTTTAAGAGCAGGTTAGACAAACACTTGTCAGGGATGGTCTACGTAATACTTGGTCCTGCCACGAGTGCAGGGGACTGGACTAGATGACCTCTCGAGGTCCCTTCCAGTTCTATGATTCCATGTAGTTCAGATTCTTTCCTTGTATTCCTAACATCATGAGAAACAAACCTCCATAAACTGATATGTCCTCATTTGAAGTTTAATGTAGAGACAGAGCTGATGCTGGAATTCCAAATGTGGCCTTTGATTCTGTCTCAGTGGATAAGGTTATAGCATCTAAAATCACAATGCACTTCAAGTCGCTATCCCTTCTGCTTTTGATGCATTGCCCCATGTTAAATGCCGACCCTCTTTCCATTAAATCATAGGGCAGTAACAGCACTCAGGAGTCCATTTCTGCTCTTTCTCTTTAGGCTGCTGCTCTGGTTCATATATATATGGATGGTTCTGTGCTTCTAACTCATGGTGGAATTGAAATGGGACAAGGCATCCACACCAAAATGATCCAGGTACCAAAATCAAATATTAGCCATGTGCTAAATATGTACTTTGGACAAACACTACTTATCAGATGTTTAGTTATTGGAAAAGCCATAACAAGACTGTGAAGACAGATAGAGACCAGTTCTTCTCTGGCATAACTCTATTGACATCAACAGAGTTATGGCAGCAGAGAAAAGTCCCTTGTTCTGGCAGGCAGACTGGCCCTGTATATGTGAGCTGTTCCCATAGCCAGCTTTGTTAAGGGCCACAGTGGGTGCAGGCAGAGAAGGCACATAGCTTACAGGAAACACCTTATTATTACTATTATTATTGTATTACAGTAGTGCCTGGAGGCTGTGGTCAGTGTTGGGCTCCTTTTTGTTTGGCATTGTACAAACCTGTAGTCATTGTCACCAGGAGCGTGTCGACTATATGAACAAAACAGACAAAGGGAATGCAGCAGAACTCATATTTTGTTAAATAATTGGGGATTGAGGCGTTTATAAAATAAAAAAGTTAATACAATTGAACATCTGAAAATTACAGCAGGCACAGTGCATAAGTTAATAAATTAACTCTTTGTTGATGGTATCAGAGGGTAGCCGTGTTAGTCTGGATCTGTAAAAGCAGCAAAGAATCCTGTGGCACCTTATAGACTAACAGACGTTTTGGAGCATGAGCTTTCGTGGGTGAATACCCACTTCCTCAGATGCATGTCATATAGTCTGTTAGTCTATAAGGTGCCACAGGATTCTTTGCTGCTTTCTTTGTTGATGGTGTACATAACAACTGGTAATAAATGCATACAGCGTGCTTTATTTATTTATTTTTGTATGAGAGACTTGCGCACCACATCTCTTGAGTCTTTTCAACCCTGTGCTGCTGCTTGAATGTTGGCTGAAAGATTGAAGTCACATTGGGTAGCAGAAAGATGACTTTGGCAGCAGAAAAATTATTCATATAACTTGTTGGTCTTTGAATATTGTTCCTATGGGTTCTCCACTCTAGGTGCGTATGCACCCTATGCTCCTCAGATCAGAAATTTTAGGTAGCAGCGTTCCTTCCGACTGCGCATGTGACCCATGCAGCCTTTTGCCCTGTACCGTAGCCATATAGAGCTGCGTAGGCGAACCACCCTCACATCTTCGAGTAGTGTTCCTATAGGTGCTCCACTGTAGGAGTGTTTGGCCTTGGCTACACTGGCTCTTTACAGCGCTGCAACTTTCTCGCTCAGGGGTATGAAAAAAACTCCCCCCTGAGCGCTGCAAGATACAGCACTGTAAAGTGCCAGTGTAAACAGTGCCCCAGCGCTGGGAGCGCAACTCCCAGCGCTGCAAGCTAATCCCCATGGGGAGGTGGAGTACGTGCAGTGCTGCGACCACACTCACACTTCAAAGCGCTGCCGCGGCAGCGCTCCCGCAGCAGCGCTTTGAAGTTTCGAGTGTAGCCAAGCCCTTTGGGTCCCTGCACTGCTGATCGGAGAACTTTGGTAGCAGTATCTGTTAGGCCTGCACATGCACTGTCTCTACTCGTGCTGACCTACGAGGCTAGCCAGCGTGCATGGCCTTAACCCCCTTCAGTTTCTTCTCAACCACCCTAGCTAGAGAGAGAGCTATTCGCAATCCACTAAGACTATTACTTTAATCTGCATTTCTATAATTAGTTAGCTTACTAGTTTGTAGTGAACCAGAGGAGGAAGTTTCGCAGCACTCCTCCCAGCTCCATATGGTGCTGATTATATAAAACTGAATGACTTTCTTGAGAAAATTCCAGAAGCATATCATGACTCATTTAAGGCCATTATCTAGGAGGGCCAGTTAGTGTCAAACATATCACTGTAATCTGCCCTCAACATAGCCGACACAGCAGCTAGGTCCATCTCCACTGTTGGCATCATGGCTCATTTTGTTGGGTTTCCCAAAGGAGGTAAAGTCCATGGTTAAGCACCTTCCATTTGAGGGTATGAAGCTCTTCGCTGAGAAGACTTATGCCTCCCTTCATTCGCTGGGGGACTTCAGAGCTACCCTCCAGTCACTGGGTATCTATATACTGGGACAAAAGAGACAATTTAGTCCCCAATTCCAGCATAGACCAAAGTGCCTCAGTACCAGCCTCACTGCCACTACAAGCCACAAAGAAAGGGAAATTCCCTAAACGCAAACCATCTGACTCACAATCTTCATCCCAGCCCTCTACATCTAAGCAGTTTTGACAGACAGGTCAAGGCATTCCCCCCAGCTGACACAGCCAACCATCATTCCACACCCATTTGGCTACCAATTGGTAGCACTCTGCATTGCCTGGGAACACATAATTTCAGACTAATGGGTTCTGGAAATCATTTGAGCTGGGTACTCCATCTGCTTTACCTCCTTACCCCCCTCCACCACACCCTTCCTCCTCCCTCTTCAGGGACTCTTCTCACAAGAGTTTACCATGAATAGAGACAGATCGCCTCTTCCAGTTAGGAGCCATAGAACTCATAGATCTATGAGACAAGGGGTTCTACTGTTGTTATTTCCTAATACCCAGAAAGAAGGGAGGTTGGAGATCCATACTAGACCTCAGCTCTCAACAAGTTTATCGAGGCTCAAAAATTCAAGATAGTCACCTTATCAAGGATTATTTCTGTGTTGGAACAGGGAGACTGGTTTTCAACCCTCGACCTTCAGGATGCCTGTTTTTATATCTCAGTCCTACTGGCTCACAGATGATTTCACAGATGACCATTACCAATACAGAAACCTCCCCTCTGGGATTATCAGCCCCAAAAGTATTTTCCAAGGTTCTCTCACTGGTGGCTGCTCATTAACATTCTCAAGGGATAATAATCTACGCTTACCTAGATGATTGCATCCACAGAGCCTGATCTCTTCACAAGGCTCACCAAGTCACTGAAGCTACGATATACTTGTTTATGGAAGTGTCTACAGATTAACACCCAGAAGTTCACCTCACTCCAGTGCAACGCCTGGAATTCATAGGGGTTGACCTCGATTTGTTACAGGCCAAAACCCTCTTACCTCAACACAGGTTCTTATCCTTAGTCACACTCCTAGACATCATTCAAAGCAGCCCCCAAATACCAGCCAGGCTCTGCTCCAACTCTTGGGGCATATGGCAGCGAGCATGCAATGCCACCAAATGTGGTTCAGCTCGGTTTACAGACCAAATAAGGACAGTCTGGACAAATCCCTGTTACCATCCACCAGGAGCAAAAATTCCTTATACTGGTGGAAGGATCCAGCCAGCCTTTGCAAAAAGATCCCATTCATGCAAACATCACCACCATTGCTCCTCACTAGCGATGCATCACTCAGAGGTGGGGCACGCATCCAAATGGCCTCACAGCACAAGGCAAATGGTCGCCTGTGGAGATATTCCTTCACATCAGTCTCCTCAAGCTATGAGCAGTCAGGAACGCCTGCACCTGTTTCCAACTACTGATCACAGGATCACATACAAAAATCCTAACAAACAACATAGTCTGTATGTATTACATCAGTCGGCAGAGGGGAGCCAAGCCACCGTCCTCTGCACTGAAGCTATGAGGCTATGGAATTGGTGCATCTCACACAATGTCACACTGTCCACGGCTTACCTCCCAGGCAGACAAAACTTGATAGCGGACAGTCTCAGTCACAAATTCCTGCAGGACCATGAGGGGAAGCTAGTGCTTCACAACCTGTTCAGATGATGGGCCAGACCTGTGAGCCAGACCTGTTCGTGACTCACCTGAACAAGAAATATCCACACTACTGCTCCTGAGCAAGGATGGGACAACACTCCCTGGGTGATGCTCTCCTCCTCCCTGGGACAAGGACCTTCTCTACACCTTTCCTCCATTTCTCCTACTATCAAAGGTCCTGCTGAAAATAAAAAGGGATGAAGCTCACTTTATTCTGATTGCTCCTACTTGGTCAAGACAGACCTGGTACTCTTACCTGGCACAGTTTGCAATGTGCCCACCAATCCCTCTCCCAGCCATTCCACACTTCTTTTCGCAGAACAGAGAATGTACCCTACATCCCAACTTAGGAATTCTCTGCCTTAAGACATGCTTGGTTCCAACACTGGGAAAGCTCCTGTTCAGTCTCTTTTTAAGGAAAAGGTCACGTTGCAACTGCATCCCAGGTTCTTACCAAAGGTATTCTTGGACTTCTGGGTAAACCAACCTGTCCAACTTCCAGTTTCTTCCCTAAGCCATAGCAGGATAAAGAAGATGTGGCATTACATATACTTGATGTCAGGAGAGCATTAGCCTTTTACCTAGACAGAACTAAGACCTTTAGAAAATGTCCCAGATAGTTCTGTCCACAATGGAGAGAAACAAAGGGATCGCCAATTTCCAAATAAAGACTGGATATCTGGCTGCATTACCTATTGTTATTAGTCTCATGATCTTCAACCTCTTTCTAGAGTATTAACTCACTCCAGAAGATTCCTTTCTACTTCATTAGCCTTTCTTAAGAACATTCCTGTACAGAAATATGCAGAGCTACGACTTGGACCTCCATTCAGACCTTTTCTGAACACTATACAGTTACTTGTGTCTCAGCTTCTGATGCCATGTTTGTCTCTGCTGTGCTATCTTCAGCCTTAGACTCAACTCCAAAACATACCCCTCCATAGAGGGCACTGCTCGGTAGTCACCTAGAGTGGAGCACCCACAGAGACACTACTGGAAGAAGAAGAGATGATTATCACCCTGTACAGTAACTGGTTCTTCAAGATGTATGTCCCTATGGATGCTCCACTACCTACTCTCCTACCCTGTACTTTGAGTTCTTTGCCATGGAGCTCCTCGGTAGAGAAGAAACTGAAGGCAGTTCACCCGCACAGCTGTATATGGCCATGGTGCAGGTCATGAGGCTGTATGGGGCACGTGTGTGAGCTGAATGGACACTACTACCTAAAATCAATGATCTGAGACTGATGGGGCGCATGCGCACTTAGAGTGGAGAACCCATAGGCACGCACATAACCTTCTCTTCCTAAGATGGATTTTCATAAAATCGGGGTTCTACTGTATTGTTATCCACATTTTACTGACTGAGGCATAGAGAGACACTGGGTACATCTGTGCAGCAGAAAAACCTGTGGCAGAAAGTCTCAGAGCCCAGGTCAACTGACTTGGGCTAGAAGTAGCAGTTCAGGCTCAGGCTGAAACCTGACAAAGGGGTCTCAGCAGAGCCCCAACATCTGCATTATTATTTTTACACCTGCATCACAAGCCCAAGTCTATTGGCCTGCACTCTGATACTTGCTGCTATAGGGTTTTTGGCATATTTTGTTTATTTTTAACTATATAGACACACCCTACGTGACTTACCTAGGATCACACAGGAAGTTTGTAGCAGAATTAGGAATTGAACTCAGTTCTCCAGAGAGTCAGTTTAGTGCCTTAGCCACAAGACCATCATTCTTCTGTTCCATTTTATCCCAGCAGACACAGCAATGTGATTACAAATGGAAATGGAAGGATCTGGACCAAGAATATCTAATAATTTATTTATTAGATCAAATCCATGACCTAGTGTCTAAGGGTATGTTTACACAGCAAAGAAAAAGTCACAGCTGGCCCGTGCCAGCCAACTCGGGCTTGCAGGGCTTGAGCTGTGGGGCTGTTTTCACTGCTGTTTAGACTCAGGCATGGGCTGGAGCCTGGGCTCTGGGACCTCGCACCCTGCAAGGTCCTAGTGAAAATGAAACAGCCCAAGCCCTGGGTTTTTCTTTGCTGTGTAGACATACCTTTTGAAGGCTGATATTATTGAAATGTTCAGAAATGTGTGTTTCAAATGGAATGAGGGTATGTTCATTCCCCACCCTAGATTGCCAGCCGGGAATTAAAGATCCCCATGTCGAGTATTCATTTTTGTGAAACAAGCACAACAACTGTTCCTAATGCTTGTGCTTCAGTAGGATCTGCTGGAACGGATGTCAATGGAATGGCAGTAAAGGTAAAGGGTAATGTTTTTCTACTAGTTAACTCTTAAAAGCCCCAATTCATCAAAGTATTTAAGCAGGTGCCTAATTTTACACACATGAGTAGTTCCACGGAGCTTGAAATTACCTATCATGTGGCTATTGCAGGTGGCCACTAAGAATATGAAACATTGCTTCTTGATGAATTCCAAACTCTTTGGTATGTTGTGGTTTTGGGTTTCCAGAACAGAACGCAGAGCTTCCCAAAAAGGCTTAAGGTTTTTTACTTAACACTCACTGCATACAATGGAGGCCTCTTATCTCTCCTGTGATGAAGTGGGTGAACCAGTTCTTAAACACCTGGCACTGACCATGTGCTAGTTCATACTAATCCCAGACATTATTTTAAGGTTTGGGTCAATTTAATTAAACAAATCTTCCCTACCTCTCTCTTGCCCTTCCTTATCTTCCTTAAATCAACACCCTTAGTTCCTTCCCTATTTTTTCATGAAAGAATCACAGGCCTAACTGATCTTTGGTTTCTCTACTGGGCATAGGCCTCTTGTTTTTTTAATTAAAACTTACACATTTTGTAAGCTTCTCTGTTACAACGGAGCAGTGTGTCTGGGTGATAATTTTATTGGGAAGCCTGACAGTGGTGGCAGATTTGGAGACAGAAACTTGGCTAGTCCCAGGAGAGAGACATGAGATCTCATGAGTATTTGATTCCTTGATCCAAAGGCGGGGCGGGAAGAGTGGGCATCATAGGAGCCCTGGAGTAAGGGATGACTCAGAGGCCTGAAGGAGGCCTCGTTGTGCAGATCTGGGAGAGAAGGAGAAGGATCTGGTTTGGGGAGAGACGGGGCCTCTGTTCTACTACATCTGTTGAGATTTGGATGAGCATAAGGACCTCCAGATGTTTATCTAAACTGATCAACCCGATGGAGTGTTTCAGGGTCACCCATCTCTAGTAGTAGACTTACCAATTAGCTAAATTAATCTATTTACATATAAATATTGAAAATGTCTGGTCCAGAAGAGCTGGAGTCAGGAACAAACTTGAGTCTCCCCTTCCCCAGGATTTGAGGCTTTTCCTTCAAATTCACTGAGGAGGTGGCATGTTTTCATGGCCATAGACAGTTAGGAAGTGATAAGAGCTTCAAAAGAAACTGATTCACCATCCTTCTCTAAGTGGAAGACAGATGATGGGTTCCCCAGAAATTCTAAGGAATTCAATGAGGAGTAATGATTTCTAGAAGTAAATGGGATGTCTTCTCTGCTGATAGCACCTCCACCATAATAAAAAATATGTTGAATATTATTAAATACTGACGCATGTCTATTTCTCTACTTTTGCATTCTTTTCCCCAACTTTTCTCTTCACCAGGATGCTTGCCAGACTCTCTTGAAACGCCTGGAGCCCATCATTAGCAAGAACCCGAAAGGTACCTGGAATGATTGGGTAAGAAGCACTTTTGTATCAGGGTGAAAAATCAAACAGGTATGAATTATATTAAAAAAATGTGCACATACATAGCAATTTTGGTGTGTGTATATATATATTATATTTTTCTCTCTCCTCTTTCTATGGTGATCTCTAACCAGCGGGATAAAAGCTATCTGCACAGAGCACAGCTTGGCCAGAGCAGAGGATCTGGCCCTTATGCTTTGTTTGGGTGCCCTCCCCTCCCCATCATATATATAGTGAGCTGCTAAAATGCATGGTATTGGCAGTACTGGAATCTTGAACATGTAGCAAACATCACGCACAGCCTCTGGCATGTAAACTGCTCCTTGGATTGTGCTACCGAATGACACTAGCCAATATCTCTGGTCCCAGACACAACCCTAGGAACCTCCGTCTTGCAGTATCCAGTTATGCCCGCTGGACGCTGCAAGCTTATATGAGTTTGTCAATTTAACAAAGAAATTGATATTTACCAGGCTTGTTATCCCAAGGGGAGTCTCTGACGGGCTTCAAACCAAACGCACTGCTTCAGGTAGAATAAACAAACAGATTTATTAACTACAAAGATAGATTTTAAGTAATTATAAGTCAAAACATAAATCAAATTTGGTCAAATGAAATAAAAGCAAAACACATTTTAAGTTGATCTTAACACTTTCAGTGCCCTTACAAACTTAGATGCTTCTCACCACAGGCTGTCTGGTAGCTCTTCAGCCAGGCTCTCCCCTTTGATCAGTGCTTCAGTCCCTGAGTGTGGTGTCTGTAGATGTAGGTGGAAGAGAGAGGCAAATGTCTCTCCCTTTTATCATGTTCTTTCTTCCCTCTTTGGCTTGCCCCCCCTCCCCACTTCAGAGTCAGTTGAGAATTACCTCATTGCAGTCCTAAACTGACAAAGGAAGTTGGAGTGACTCACTCAAGAGCCCAACAGATCCTTTGTTGCTGCCTAGGCCAGCGTCCATTGTTCCTGTGAGGCTGGGCTGCATTTGTCCCATACATGCCCTGATGAGGTGTGAACTGCCCCTCTGCTCTTGGGGAGTTTTTGTCTGGGCTTGCTTTAAGTCATGAGGATACATTTTTGGCCTCATAACTGTATGAAAATATACAAAGTACATACATATGCATATATACATACATATACATGAAATTACAGCCTATAACGTTATTATAACATTATTGTAGCAACAATTACTATAACATCACTATAACCACAATACTCAGTGCATCATGAGCCTTCCGAAGACATCCAACATGACAAATTTTGCATTAGATACCACACAATCATTTTACAAGGGTGAACATGGGGGTGCTGGGTGTTCCCCCGAAATACAGAGTATCACAACAGTGTCAAAAAGCTATTGATAGGAGTAAAACACCAAGTGGGGCTTGCTTAGACCTGTAGTATGCTTAGAATCACATTGTGCCTTGCTAAAAAGCCTTCTTCACATAGGATGAGCCCTCTGTTATTATTTGTATTATCCGAGTATCTAGGAGCCCTAGTTATGGACCTACTATGCAGGTACTGTACAAACACAAAACATAAGGACGGTCCCTAACCCAAAGAGCTCTGTCTAATTGGTCCAAACAAATCTGATAAAGTGATTAGGTCTCAATCCTGTATGCACATGCTAAAGCCCCTGGATTTCATTTGGTCTCTGTATGAACCCATGGGGCAGCCCTGAAGGAGCAGCCTGCAGTATCAGCTCTTTCATCTGTGACCACCCTCAATCAGAGTGGGACCAGTCTCTTGAACAATTGTCCAAATATCACACTGGGAGGAAGGCCCAGATCATTATTTAGTTGCCTCAGTGGGATTTGAATCACCTGTTAGAGGGGTGGTCAGTTATTGTTTGTCAAGGTTCAAATTTCTTGGTCAAGGTATAGTCAAGGTCCAGACTCCAGAGAAAATAATGAAAAAAAAACCAACAATAATGATAAGAAGTAAATAAAAAGATGTCAGGGTCTGTTCAAAAGCATCTGGCAGTCCAAATTTGGCCTGCAGTTCATCTACTTGCTACCCTAGCAGTTGAGTCCCTCGATGCACACGTGCAGAGCTCTAAATGTGGCATAGATATTAAAATCCTATTTTTATTTATACAGTGCTTCATGATGATTTAAAGTCTAACAAAAATGACAATCCCTGCCCTTGAGGTACTTACAATCCCAACACACAGAGATGTTCCCTCTTAGAGGATTACCTTGATTACTCTGCAAAATGTTTTAAAGTTTGCCAACTATTCTTATTAATAGAGAATAACAGTGGAACACCTGTGGCAATGCTCTAAGCAAAACTGACATCTACATATGTGAGGAGTAAATCAGTTTGCCCTGACTAATGCTGTTCTAGTGACTGCCAAATTAATTTAGATAATTTAATTTAAATTATCAGGAATGATTGACATAAAAAGTAATGCTGACCCATGCAGAGAAGAAGCTGCTTTGCCTCTCGTAAAGTTGATAAACTATGATTAGATTAAAAAACATACTATTATATGTATTAAGCAAATCTGATATGGGAATCGCTGAGAGGGAGTAAATTTAGGAGCTCACCTCACTGCTGGAATCACTTACATAACTGCACTTCAGAGGGTGTTTTTATTTTTTATTTTTTCTGAAAAGTGATTTTTTTTTAAACTGGCAACTTGGGTTTTCATTTCTTTGCCCTCTGTGTCTTATGAACCAGATCTGCTCAGTTTACAAATAGACACTTTTCTGACTATCAGCGCTGCAAACTCAACCTGTAATGTGAAAGTCAAGCAGGATTCTTTCTGACTGCCATGTTGCCAACAGTAAAGTTTCTGCAAGCAGAGCTGTTAGAACAAGTCTGATGCTTATGTGTGAACCAAATAAAATCCAGTTCACTCTTCCAAAGCTGTGTTGGCTGTGCAGCATAAAACCCCAGTTCAGCAGAGCATTTAAACACGTGTATAAATCCATCCCCATTCAGAAAACCCTATAAGCACATGCTTAAATTTAAACACAGACTTAAGACCCATTGAAGTCAATAGGATTCAACCATGTGCCTGAAGTTAAGCACATGTTTAAGTGCTTTGCTGACTAGGGATGAACTGTTGAATCAAGGCATAACTGCTATGTCAGAAGATATTTTTAGTCAGTAATATCGGGAATTATGATTGAATAAAAACAAGGAGTAGCTCTGTTGGGCAAAGTGCCATTTTTGCATAAGTCACTTTTCATAGTGGATCCACATATTAAAGCTCAAACTTGAATAAAGTATCTGGGAGCTGCACATGTCTGACTCCCCTTCATGTTGACTGAACTTCTGTGAGCTCCCCAAGAGGGAAGTGTTACTGGACATGGGAGCAGGATTTTACAACCACTGTATTTACATGCATGTTTGCCTGCAGAGGCTTGTGTTCGAACTGGAATCATGGCTTGCATTTTTCAGAGAACTTATTCAGCAGTTGCCTAGTCTCCTAGTGCAAAAAAATGGAGCTGTTGGCAGAGAGAATCATTAGACATTACCATAGCACTCTTCAGTTCTTTAGCATTTTCTTGTAGTTTGATTTTTAAATAAATAGGTGTATGTTTAACTCCTTCCCAGGTGATAGGTTTACCAATAATGTTGTATTTTACAGGTTAAAGAAGCATTTGAACAGAGCATTAATCTTTCAGCTACAGGGTACTTCAGGTAACAAATATTTTTAGTCCTTTTGAAAGTTAAGTTTAGTTAGGCTCACCTCAGCAATATGATGAAAATGTGAATTTAATGAGTAACTCGTGAAGATAGTTAATAGCTCGGAAAGTGAAACTGGATAGAGAGGACTTGACAGGCATTTTTGATTGATTTAGCTCATATTCTCATGTAATCGATAGATCTGCTCCTTAGAGGAATGCTATAATTTGGGCAGCAGCACATTGGGTCCATGAAATGAGGTGTCCAGCTACTGCTGCAAGGAGCACTAGGTGCCCCAGAGGAACTGTAGCTCTCTCTCCCTAACACTCACTCACTTACCCAACCACGGATCTCACAACCTGCTGAGCTCGGAGTTGAGGATGTGAGCCAGATGTATGTATTGTGTGCACCTCCCTACCAATGCAGGATTACTCCCTATTGTACCTTTCCTATTGTTGGGTTGGTCAAACAAGAAGGCTTCCACCACTTACCTTGAAAAACTATCCCACAGTCTCATAGATCTCATGCTGAAGAGGTTTCCCTGATGTTCAACTGATATCTTCCCTTTGTTAATTTCATTCCATTTCTCCAAGTTATTGCCTGCTTAGACCTTCCTAAATAATTCTTCTCCCTTCTTAGGGCTAACACTTCTGTTTTGAAGACCATCATCTTGCTCCTCTCCGTCATTGCTTAGCTAAGATCTGCATTTTAGCTCTCTACATCTTTCCTTGTAATTTAATCTTTCCTATGATCTGACCATTTTATTTCCCTTCTCTACTTCACTCATTTGTCATTGGCTATGTAATTGTTACTTTAGACTTGTCTTTTATACATGATTTCCATGACAATCTCTGTCAGAAATCTTCTGGGATTTGGTTGCTTATCAGAATTTCTAGATTGGAGCAGTTTGTTTATCATATTGGTTGCCAGAATTTAATTGACTTTAATGGAGCTAAACCAGCAGGGTATCTGTCCCAGTATTTTAGGTTTAATTTCACATAGTTTTGAACTCTTATTTGCTCTGTCTCTTTATTGTTGTAACACAAAGATTAATAAAACGGAATAAAAAACCATGCTTCCCATGGACTTTGTTGCTTCTCCCAGAGGCTATGAAGCTAACATGGACTGGGAGAAAGGGGAAGGCCATCCATTTACATATTTTATTTTCGGAGCTGCTTGTTCGGAGGTTGAAATTGACTGTCTTACGGGAGATCACAAGGTAACTAGTGAATGTCACTAAAGCTCATAAATAGTACAGTGAGGTTCCACCAGAATTTCCCGTTTTGCTTGATGTCCCAACAATCATACAATTTGTGCATTGGTAAATCACCTGGCTTTATACTAATGTGCGTGTATCAACTGATGTAAATAACTAGCAATTACAGTTAGAGCAGAATGAAAAATGTGCACAAGTAACTAAAAATACAATCTTATTTTTGCTAGATTTGTGAAAATATAATATTGTGTTCAGATTTGGTGCTATAGCAGACAATGTTGCAGGCAGTATTTGCCTTTTCTCTTGGTGCCTGCAGTATGCCAAATTGTACTGTAGCTCTGTATTACATTTCCAATCTCCTGACCAGCCAGTCATCTCACCTGGCCTAGTCTTCTTACATTTAAGGGCCTACTACAGCATTTAAAGCCTCCAGTGGACATAGTGTGTATTTCTGTGGGAAGTCCCACTGGAGGCTTTAAATGCAGTGAGCTAAAGCCTGCAGTCCTCAAACTGGCTAAACTCCCACTGAGGTTAATGAGTGTTTTGCCTGAGGAAGGGCTGCATGGTAATAGGTCAGTTTTGTATGTTCTGAAAGAGATTCTGTACAAACATGTCTTGTCCCACTGGATTAAGCCTCTGACCCTCTGCACCTCCTCATCCATCCACCCGTATATCTGTCACCACAATGTACATTTGTATTTTATTGGTAGAACATCCGAACAGACATCGTTATAGACATTGGATGCAGCATAAATCCAGCTGTGGATATAGGACAGGTATGTGCCAAGAATTTCTTACTATTCCGTTCATGTTGTGCTAGTTGTTGTATTTGTATTGAAGAGTGTTCATTCATTCATCTACCATTAACGTCTTATCAGCCCACCTTATAGATAATATCACGGGATGAAATTCTGATCCCACTGGAGTCAATAGCAAAACTCCCATTGACTTCAGTGGGGCCAGGATTTTACTCAGTATACCTAGTGTCACCTTGTGGTACTGCCTGTAGTAAGTGAAGGCCCTGATAAAGGCCCAGTATGAGGCCTGAGGCCTGAACTAAAATAATGGCCAAGACTTTGCTAACATAAAGCAAAGTGAAGCTGTGAGCCAGAGGCAGACTGTGCTCACAGAAGCTGGCAAGGAAAGGGCTGATGCTGCAAAAAGATACGTACCTAAAAGGTACTGAACACTAGAGATCAAAACATTCACATACTTGCACATTCCACAGATAAAAAAGAACAGGCTGTGACCCATCCCAATGACATAAAGCAAAGTGAAGCTGTGAGCCAGAGGCAGGCCCTGCTCACAGAAGCTGGCAAGGAAAGGGCTGGTGCTGCAAAAAAATACGTACCTAAAAGGTACTGAACACTAGAGATCAAAACATTCACATACTTGCACATTCCACAAATAAGAAAGAACAGGCCGACCCATCCCAATGACATAAAGCAAAGTGAAGCTGTGAGCCAGAGGCAGGCCCTGCTCACAGAAGCTGGCAAGGAAAGGGCTGATGCTGCAAAAAGATACGTACCTAAAAGGTACTGAACACTAGAGATCAAAACATTCACATACTTGCACATTCCACAGATAAGAAAGAACAGGCCGACCCATCTCAATGACGGGCAAAAGGGTAATATGATGGATAGAGTTGTTTTGATCAAACCAACATGTACAAGGTGAGAGGCGGCACTTTACTACGTAGAGGGGCTGCACCTCAATACGTCAGAAGTGATGTGTAACTTGTTTTTACCTGTGTATAAAAATGTATCCCTGGGGCAATGTCTTTGTCCAGCCGAGGGGGCAGTAAAAAGTCCCGCCACTAACTGAGCTAAGTCCATTGCCAAAAGGCACTTTCTCGTAGTATGCCCTGAATTAGGCTAAGAAACCTACAGGAAACTGCCATTGTGTCCGAGCGCAATAAACCTAGCAGACGTGACTTTGCACCTTACTAGAGTCTGTGGTCATTGGGGGTTCTCGTCGGGTCTGCTGTATCAGCTATCTGCAAAGCTGGGGCAGCACACAGGGTGAGCTCACGCACGCAGCCGAGTGATACCAACAAGGAGAGAGCAGAGCAGAGCACCACTTATGGACCCCCCTTACTGGCAATCCAGCGGGTCCAGGAGTTATCAAACTCCGTGGGGATCAAAAGGGAGGGGATCAGGGGGTTTCCTAGCACGAGGTTTTCTGCCAGGTTAGATTGCGATTCTTACAGCGGACAGCTCGCTTACTCACCAGATCAGCGGTCGGGGTCACCAGTGTTGTCAGAGGTGTGTTGTTAGATGCTACCGGTGTGGTGCTCTGCTCTGCTCTCTCCTTGTTGGTTCACTCGGCTGCGTGCGTGTGTTCCCTCTTGTGCTGTCCCAGCTCTGCAGATAGCCGACACAGCAGACCCGAAGAGAACCCCCAATGACCACAGAGTCTAGTAAGGTACGAAGGCACGTCGGCCAGGTTTATTGCGCTCGGACACAATTGCAGTTCCCTGTAGGTTTCTTAGCCTAATTTAGGGCATACTACGAGAAAAGTACCTTTTGGCAATGGACTTGGCTTAGTTAGTGGCGGGACTTTCCACTGCCCCCTCGGCCGGACAAAGACATTGCCCCAAGGATACATTTTTATACACAGGTACAAACAAGTTACACATCACTTCTGACGTATTGAGGTGCAGCCCCTCTACGTAGTAAAGTGCCGCCTCTCACATTGTACATGTTGGTTTGATCAAAACAACTCTATCCATCATATTACCCTTTTGCCCGTCATTGGGATGGGTCGGCCTGTTCTTTCTTATCTGTGGAATGTGCAAGTATGTGAATGTTTTGATCTCTAGTGTTCAGTACCTTTTAGGTACGTATCTTTTTGCAGCATCAGCCCTTTCCTTGCCAGCTTCTGTGAGCAGGGCCTGCCTCTGGCTCACAGCTTCACTTTGCTTTATGTTAGCAAAGTCTTGGCCATTATTTTAGTTCAGGCCTCAGGCCTCATACTGGGCCTTTATCAGGGCCTTCACTTACTACACTGCCCACCTGTACCACTATGCTCATCACTTGTGCAGTTTCACACCGCTGGGCTAGACCCGAGTCTCCAAGCTCTCCTTCACTTTATGACCAGGTCCCCTTCCTCACAGCATGTTAATGCTTCTCCCCACTGCACCCCCTGGTCCGTTGCTTCAGCCCTTCTGATTGGCATTTCTTCATTCTTCGTGGGGCAGTGAGCTGTGAGCCAGGAGTGTGAATCCCAGCTTGTGTACACATAGTCACACTAGCTCGATGATAACACAAGTATATATAGTAGCGTAGCTGTGGTAGCACAGATAGCAGCAGCACCTCTTAGCTATGCCAAGTAGAAACTTGCCTGAACCCTCCCTGTGGGTAGATACTCAATGTCACCACTGCTGCTACCTGTGCTAAACTACTATGATCTGAAAAGACTCTTTATACTTGTGCTAGCTCTCATCAAGATAGTGTGCATATGTGTACACAATCTAGGAATCGCACCCTATCTTGTAGTGTAGATGTAGACTGGACTTACGCAGTGCAGGTGGAGAGAGGAGAGAGCTTTCTGCTTTCCAGCAGCTCCCAAGGAAAGCCCTGAAACCCAACAGTCTAATAGGAAGGAGAATGCTGTCCAGAGAGAGAGATTAATTATTGTCAATGTTATATACATTTTACACCATAAGAAAAAATAAAGTGCTTATAATTTCTCACTCTCAGATTGAAGGTGCCTTTGTTCAGGGCATTGGACTTTATACAATGGAGGAGTTAAAGTACTTCCCAGAAGGCGTCTTGTACACTCGGGGCCCGGATCAGTATAAAATCCCTGCAATCTGTGACCTCCCAGAACAGTTCAGTGTTTCCTTGCTGTCATCCTCACAAAATCCTTATGCCATCTACTCATCCAAGGTAAGCAAGTGAAACCTGGGGCTTGATTCCTCTACCACCTATGCTAGAGTAAATCAGGAGTAATTCTATTCAAGTCAAAGAAGGTACACTGGTGTAAAATCCCTGTAAGTGAGAAGAACCTCAGGCTCCTGTTCTTTTACATTTTAAACAGATCTCCACATCATTGTGTTATTTACAAATGCAGAAGAAACTGCAATCTGGGATAGTTCTACTCTTTCATCGTGGTTGCCTATTGATAATTTTAGGATTTAACAAGTGGACTAGGAACTTCTAGTAAAGTTATCAGTTTACACCAGCCCAGGTCCTAGCCCATTGAATATACACATAAGCAATAACAATAAGCAAGATGTAGGGCAGAGGTTCTCAAACTAGGGGTCCGGACCCCTCAGGGGGTTGCAAGGTTTTTGCATGGGGGGTCGTGAGCTGCCAGCCTCCACCCCAAACCCTGCTTTGCCTCCAGCATTTATAATGGTATTAAATATATTTTAAAGTGTTTTTAATTTATAAGGGTGGGGGTCGCACTCAGAGGCTTGCTATGTGAAAGGTACAAAACTTTGAGAACCACTGATGTAGGGGATACTGCCCATTTCAAGTGCATTGAGCATCATGTCTTCAGTTGCCTAGGCCATTAGGGGTGTAATGTAGTCAATTAAATAAAAGCTTCAGAATTAAAAAAAAAATTTAAAGCAGAAGGATATATTAGAACAATAGTTCCTTCTAAAAACTATTTTCAAATAGTCCTGATGAAATATTTTGAAAGAGATGATCATTTGAAAGAAAATTACAGATCAAAATGAAATCATTACCCAGGGTGGAGTTGAACTAAAGAGCGACTTTTAGCACCAGTCTTCAAAGTGAGCATACAAAACCTGTTTATCTCACTTTATGCATACATCTCCTATAACTAGTTTTAAAATCATCATTGGTGAATAAAACATGCTTGAAATAGAGCTTGTGATGCCTTGCCTGAAAATTAAGCATCTTTCAATCCTGAAATCTGGTTGTCAGTTTCTTATAGAGGTGGCCTAAAGCTGCAAAATGCAGATCCAGACCAAGGTTTCAGGAGTGTTTTGGAGCCTGAGTTTTAGAAAGGCCAATTAGAGATACAGTAATGGCCAGCTGAGAAATTCAGATCTCAGTCCTGATGAAGGTGCCCAAACTCCCAGCATTTAGGAGGATCTAGATCTGGGGATTGGATTTGATTTGACCTGTGATAGAAATAAGGTCAACTGTGAAACATGCATCTGGATCAGACTGAGGAGGTCATTCAGTGCTGTTCACATGCAGGGTTTTGTCTCTGCTCTAGTTTGTTAGTTGGATATGAATCCCTGGAGATGGTTCATTTCAGTTTTATCTGCCAACATTTTTTACCAAATAATTGATTTTCTTTTCAGTTTGAAATCCTGCACAGGTGAGAAATCGAAAGTGTCCTAAAATCTATAGCTAGCATTTGAAACCAGCCCTTACAGATCTCTGCAGTCAGCCAGCAGCTGAAAACCTGCATTGTAAACCCAGTTCTGGGGAATCTGGGCTTATGGACTTGGGTTTTCCAAGCCCCACACTTGATTGTATGCTGCATTGTAAACCTGGGTTTACAGTTGCTGGACTTGAGTCTCCCAGCCACGCCAACGTGTCCATACAGCACTATGCAGGCCTTCTGACTTGGATCTGCGGCTTCAGCTGTGTCCTACTGGAAATTAACAGGGCTTGGACCCAAGTCTCAATGGGACTCGGGCTCTAACCCACCTCCCCAGCAGGATCCTAGGTACTAAATGCTTGCTAACCTGAATAGTACAGATTTGTGTGTGGATGGTTGGGGGAGTTGGGCTCAAACTCAAGTGTGAGCCCGGGTTTACAGTGCACTATAGATGTACCCAGTATGCTCTGGTCCTGCTTCCACTGAATCAGTGTAAAACTTTCATTGACTCCCATTGTAAATCAGTAATTTGTAAAAGGTTTTCAGCTATCACAGATATTAAGACACTTCCTCTTTTAATCAGTTCATAAGGCAAAATTATGTGACAGCCTTTGTTCTCTGTCAGGGGATAGGTGAGGCAGGGCTGTTCCTGGGATGTTCTGTGTTCTTTGCTCTCTGGGATGCAGTGGCTGCTGTGCGAAAGGAAAGAGGATTAACCGGGACCTTCACACTGAACAGCCCCCTGACTCCCGAGCGGATTCGAATGGCCTGTGCCGATCAGTTTACTGAGATGGTAATGAGGCTTTTCTTTTGGAACACTCCTTTGTAGCTGCAGCCTATTGCTTTTGGCATTGAAGGCCCATATTTCTGTAGTTTAAATGGTGTTTACACCTGGATATGGAGTGCACACAGCAGAACTCCTCAGTTCAGACTTTTTAATGATTTTTGAATCAAAATGTCTGTAGACAGGCCCAGCCCATGCCAGCCATTCCTGTCTATGGCATTCAAGGTTTGCCTTTTAATAACTCCAATTTTTTAATCTTTTCTCGATCTCTCCTTCCCACACCCTCCCACCTACAGTATGCACTATCATTATACCCACTCCCACCACCCCTACCATTGTCTTTTTGTCTAATTTAAATCATAAGCTCCTTGAGGCGGAGTCCTTGACAATCCATATTACTGTAAAGTGCCATGTACACCTCTGCTACTATTGAAATACCAGTGGGCCAGATTGTCCCATGTGAAAGATGGAGACTGAGTTCTCACTCAGAGTTCTTTCCTAGTATTTCCTTAGGCAGTGGTAGGGTACAGGAATTGCAGGGCAGATCAGCCCCCAGATTTATCAGTCTGTTAATTTCAGTGGACATCTCAGAAGCTTTGCCATAGATGAGGGCCAATTGACAATTGTTCTTCCGTGCTGTTCTTCCATGCTGCTTTGGGACCTACCAGCCTCCTTGTCAGCACAGCTTGTATGGGTTTGCCTGCCTTCTCTAGAATGCCCTACCCAGTAGACCTTGTAGTGGTGTTTGATGCATAATTAATGGAAGCTGTAGAAGTTTCAGTAGGGGCCACCTGGGAGAGGCACTGTGAAATATGCAGAATAGTTTTATAAATAGCTGTAGTGAGTTCTTTCTAAGTGATTACCATTAACAGGATCACTTCTTTCACCTCTTGTTCATTCTCCTAGAGTGCGAAAGATGAACCTGAATCCTTCGTTCCTTGGGCCATCTCCATATGAATGGCAAACAGAACCTCGCAAAAAGCCTGAAGGAACTCCAGTGGTACTGATTTGCTGATTATGAGGGTGGAGGCTCATTTAATCAACACACATATTTTATTTTTATTCTTATTCAAAATCTACCCTCCGACTACTGAATAATGAGCATTACTTCTTCAGCCCATTCTCCCACTTGAGTTTTCAGCATATATTTAGTTGCACTACTACATTTTACTGCTAGAAACACATCTAAATAGATTGAAAGAGGGTTATGCAATAAGATCCAGCTACTACACATTCTCTATGATCATCTTAAATTGCCACTAGGGAGGAATTAATGATCACTTTAACAATGGTGCAGAATCCAGATTTTTTTCCTCAGGATTTTTCAGAACAATGGAATTCAAATTTATCTCTAAATAATATAGCTAAGTTCACTGAGATAATGAGATGCGAGAGCCTGCGCTGTGTTGAGCTAGTAGAGCACTGGGGATAGGGTGCAAGGGTTGAGAGTGAACCAAAAATAAGTATACTAATACTCCTGAGATATCCGTTTGCATCCCAATATTCAGCTTAGGGCCAGAGTTTTAAAGGCATTTAGGCTTTGCAAAAGTGCCTGTGTAGATTAGATGCCTAAATCTCATTAAAATCAATGGGAGTTAGGCACCTCACCTGCTTAGAGAATTTGATAATCCCACTAGGCACCTAATCTGCATCTTTAGGCACCTACAGATGTTTAAAAAACTGGCCCTTATTGACTTCTTATGGTTCTATTAGTGCTGTATGTTAATATTAGATTATGTAAAACAAATATTTTTTTATGATGTTCATTCTTGTGCCCATGAAAGTTAAAATAAGCAGCAGAAAAGGATTCCCATAAGAGGCAAGATAAAATGACATATCACTGTTAACTCACATTCTGTCATTATTTGCTGCTTTGAGGCCTGATCCTTTAGTCACAAGTCATCATTAATCCCGTACATAGCCACATTGTTAATAATAACTCTGTGCACAGAAACACACAGGCAAGTCTCATCTTACACAGGGGTTCCATTCCACGGTTAGCGCATAAAGCAAAAACCGCGTATAGTGAAAACACTCATTGAGTTGAATGGCAGGCGGAATCACCCACACAACAGATGCAGTTAGTTTGTTGTTGTTCTTTTTTCCCCCCTGTTTTTGCCTACCACGCAAAGCTGAATTCGTGCATGTTAAATGCACCTAAGATGCGACTTGCCTGTAAATGGAACCTAAAGAGTGCAAGTAGCTTTCCCATTTTAAAGTGTATCTTGCCAAATTGCACTAAGCCAGACATTTGGAGGAATCCCCATCACTGATCCAGAGAGACCAACTAAAATGTACCTGTGGGAGAAGGGAGCTATAATGATATATCAAGGTATTTTCAGTAAAACACTTTAACAATCCAGTACAGTATTAGATTTCTGAAAGACTTCAAATAAGACGCTAATTTAGGTTTCACTTCTGCAATAAGATCTCCATGAATGGATTCCATGGCAGGATTAGAACCTAAGTGATCACAGTAATTACCTTTTGATCACAAACTTGAGGCAGCAATGTGTGGTTTCACACAGAAAAGCTGCTCTGTGTGATGCTAACATCTGTGTGCTAAAAACAACTAGGAGGAGACAAGGGATCTGTTTCTCCTTTGTGATATCTATGCAACTCCACTGACATTGCACTGGTATAACTGAAGCCATTAGGGTGAGTGTAAAAGAGAAGAATTTGGCCCAAGAAATCTTAAGGGTGACTTTGCTACTGTTTTCCTTGGAGACCTTTTTTATTTTCTCATGACTTGATCCAAAGCCCATTGAACCCTATGGAACAATTTCCATTGACGTCACTGGGTTTTGGGTGAGGCCCTTGATGAGATTGTCTCTGGAAAGTAGTTCAGAATGGTGCCATTGTGGACAGCAGCTCAGGATGATATTGGATCAATCAGAATGTAGATAAGGTTTGCTCTTTAATTTCTGATAAACACTCTTTTAACCTCAGCAGGGAAGATGGATATAATGTAAGATTAGAAGATGTTTCACAAAGATGATCAGCTTTCTGCTGACATATGGGGTGTGGTGGGATTAGAACTGCACCCAGAGAAGCACTAGTTTGACGAGATTGAAAAAGAAAAAAGGACTATTGTGCTTTCATGTATTAGATGCTAAACAAGGTATATTCTGTGGGTTACATTTATATATTCTTACATTCTCAGACAAGACCAGCAAATAACACTGATTACTGAAGTTAATTAATATACTATATATAGTAATGGGAGGCCATGATCACAAAATCCCTGCCAGATTTTGACATCCATCCCCATCTAGATTGAAGAGATCTAGAATTTTGGCTTTCCACTTTCTAGGGCCATGAAGTTGAGATGCAGATTCTGAGCATTCCCAAGATTTGGTGATTTTTGGTTTGGGGCTTTAGTTTGGGATCCATCTCTAATATACAATATTTACTGTATTGTGCAGGTGAGTCATTAGTTGCCAGATGTCCTGGTTTCATCTGGATAATCATGGTTGATTTTTTTTGTGGGGAATGGAAGGAAGGAGAAATTTAAATTTTTGCTTTGTAGCTTTCATATGCTGTGCTTCAACTATTCCTTGCCATGTAGTACGGATAGCCAGAGACTGCACCTCCAGTCTCTTAGTGAGTTTTCTTTACTATGTCCTACACTTTGATATAAATCAGATTGCCCCTGGGCCATCTACTCTGCTCAGGTTTCTTTGTTTCACCCACCCATGCTGATTATTGCACCCTGTTTCTTCTCTAGTTGCCACCCAAAGTATCTCCTCCTCCTTTTGTCAGATATCATGCGTGTGACTGAAGTCAGGCTTATAGGTTAATAATTTTTGCCCTTGCAGTTGGAATATGATTTCTGTATTTTTATATCTGGTTTTATATGCACAGTTTCTATATCCTGGATGAGAGTGTCACTGTGCTTCCTTTGCTGCCTTTTATTGATATTCATTTGGCTTTTATATATCATATGAAATTCAATAAAACAGATTAATCGTAAATGCAATGCCATCTTCTTTCTGGTATGAAAGATTCTGGTCTTGGCTCATTCTGTGAGCTCTGACACCAGACTGCAGGCCCCCATCAGCAGAAAGGAGTTCACAGCAGCAGATGCCACCCACTGTCCTCACTGTAGCAGGAGTCTGAAGCCAGCTGGCAAATCTCAGAAAGCCAGGTGGGGATGTGGCCAGAGCACCTGTGAGAAGCACTGAACAGTTCATCTCCTGAGCAGCATCAATCAGCAGAGTTCCCGCAATGAACCCAGGCAGAGTTTAAATCTACACCCCCCTGGCAGAACCCTTGAGAGAGAGCAATGGTGACACTGGTACGGACGTCCCTGCAAATGCAGGAATGTGATGTTTGATTCCCTGGGCTGAATCATGTCCTAGAACTGTATTATCCTTCCTCCAGGGCTGAATCACCTTGTCTGATTTTCAGTACTTGCTAAACATTGTTAATAAAGGTTCCATCCAGCTTCAATACAGATGTACATTTTGTGTTGTTTGATGACCAAAGAAAAATCTGCACATGCTACTGTAACATGTTTTTCTTTTGACTGAAACCTCTCTGGCCCTTCCATATTGTCCACAGGCTAGGCTGTAATTGAGAAGAACTATTGGGAGCCCGAACAAGTGGAGAATAATCACAGTGACAGGTGATACACTGGTAATATAGGACGTCATGAAACAAACTTTCTGCAGAACTCAAAACTTGTTGTGATTTTTCTTTGTTTTTTTGTTTGTTTGTTTGTTTGTTTTAATACTGCTAAAAGGTACATAGACTTCAGGCCAATTTCAGTAACTCTTTTCATTCCTTGTCCCGGAGTAACCTGGCAGGTGTGAGGTCTGTGCAGATTTTGTATACCTTCTGTAGCCAGAGGAGCTAGGTGCTTATTTCCCAAGTTAAATAGCCATGCATCACACATCACCATCCACAGTGGGGATTGCTACCACTATGATCCACCATCTTGTGTTAGGAAATAGAAATAAAAATCAGATCAAAAGTAAGCACTGTGCAGCATGCACTGAAGTTTGTTAGGCTTAGGATCAGCAAATCATCAGGAGGACTGATTTCCAGAGGTGGGAGCCTTCAACGAGGGCAGCCCTGCTGACCCTCTGAGGTACTTATTCCCAGGAACAAACAGCAGTCATCAGCCATCTAATTTTAGCTGCCATGGTAGTAGGTCTCTCAACCAGAGATTGCCCAGAATTTTAAAGATAATGACCAACACTAAATAAACCAACGGCCATTAACTCCAGCCAGGAAAGGGGCCTTGTAAAAAATGACCCACTGAAGAAGTTGCTATTTGGCACTTTCTCTTGTGCACCCTCTCCCCCACATACACACTGTCACAGATACCACAGCTGTGCCCAGATGCTAACATTTATGGTTAGCTGGGGATCTGGGAGCCAATATGTGAATATGAATAGTGGCTTCCTAGAAGTATTTTCCTTCCCAAATATGGGGGAAGTGATGAGAGATTTGGGCATGCTTTTAGCATCTTGCTAGCCTGGGCTGACACATTTGAAAGGTAAATAAAGTAAGATGGACACACCTGTGTTGCATTTTAATCAATGTGACATACAAAAATGAATCATTCAATGCTTTTGAAAATCAAATGCAAATGCCCTTGGGATCACTTTTTGATTAAGTAATTAACTTTGTGCATCAGCTGCAGTGCAACAAGGCAGAACCCAAACATCTGCTCTGCAAACTGTGATTTTATATCGGGTGGATCAGAATATGAGAAGGGTTACATTGGTATAAATCCAGATCAAGCCACCTGAGAGGAGTGTTTGCCCCAGTATCTGCTTTTAGAGCAGCAGTTCTCCACCAGGGGTCTACGGCCCCTCAGGGGGCCATTAGCCAATTTCAGGGGGCATCAGAGTCCCATGGCTGAAGCCTGGCACCCCAAGTCTCAATGCCCCCACAGGACTGAAGCCAGGCACCCCAGTGCTCCCCACAGGACTAAAACCCTGAGCCCCAGCACTCCCTGTGTGGTTGAAGCCTGAGCTCCCTTTCCTCCCCTACTTGTTGCCCCAGCACCCTGCAGGGCAGAAGCCCCAAGTCCCCAGCCCCACAGGGCTAAAGCCCCGAGCTTTTCCCCCAGCAGTCGAAGCCAGGAGCCCAGAGCGTGTCCCCCTCACCCCTGCTGGGCCCTGGAGTTTTTATAACATATGGGGGGTGGCTTCAGAAAGGAAAAGGTTGGGAACCCCTGTTCTAGACCATATAAGTGCTTAGTTTAGTGCTTCCCATTTGCAAAATTCCTGGGATTGTCTAGGAAAAATAACGTACGTCTCGTGGCTCTTCATCTTATGGTATGGTTCACCCAGGGAAGACAAGTAGGTGCAGTGTTTCTGAAGGCACAGGTCTTCCCACATTCTTCCAAATCACCTTGGTACATGACAGATAAGGCGGAGAAAAGGACCTAATTGGTTAATTCCAGCCTACAGAGCTGAGAAGCAATACACTCCACCTTGGCTCCTCCTCACCCATCCAGGTTAATGCCTTTAAATCTGTGGGGCACAGAACAAAGTTTAGTTGAGTGTTGAAATTATACTTGTTTCCACTGTTTTCTTGCTGGTGTTTAACATCTTCCTCTTTAATTTTCAAGCTGTGCTTTTATGACACATAATGGCTTGCTCCACACAGTCAGATGCTCTTGTATTTTTTGTGAATGGCAGGAAGGTAAGACTTTGATGTTTTGTTTTGTTTTTGGAGGGAGGTGCTTTAATGTTTCTGGATGTACACAAGGGAGAATGATGCTCTAGGGAAGCACAGCTCATTTGTGGGGAGATCCAGAGTAAATGTATTAAATTTGAATATTCCTTGTTATCTAGGATCTTCCTATAGCATTTCAGATATTACAAACAGATTCATCTCTGCTGCTGTCTTTACCCTCTGATAAATGGCAGTAGCCATAAACTGGAACAGTAGACCACTTTGTTGTTTTGTTTCTGGACTAAGAGTTTCAAAACTAGGGAATTCATTAAGTTTCCCCTTAAAATGAATGACTGTTGAGTTTCCAAATCTAGGTGGAGCTGAAAATCTCAATTCTACAGTAATTGGTAATTCAAAGAGACTCACTTGGCAAAATATTTTCTATCTACCTTGATGTACTGAGAGTATTTATGTAGCACCAGTGACCTGTTATTTCACTGAACTGTTATAACTAATGTAGCAATTAACTAAAACCTCAACCTATTAAGATCAGTAACTTGCTGCATTTGGAGAAAATAAGGCAGTGGCAAGAGGGTCCCCTGCTATTACTATCAATTTTTTTAAAAATGCAGTCAGAGGAAATAGATTCTACTCGCCTCTGTTCTCAGCAGTGAGTGCTAGCGGAAACTTAATACTTCATTTCTACAGGTATTTGTTTTCTCACCTTTTCTTTTCACCCCTGAGTTATGTCATTATAAGTTCCTTTTTATAAATGCCTCCATCCAAAAATAGATGCTAGCTCGACCTGGAAAAACTTCATTCTTTCTTTAAAATGTTGTCTGTGTTTTCTTTGAGAACAATTTTTCCAGAAAATGCTTTTATGAAGACATTCTCCCAACCTCCCTCCGTTTCAGGCACACACACACACAAAGGAAATATCTGCTTTGTTTTTATCTGTATACTATATGGTTGTAAAAGTATACTTCAGGAAGGCTATGTGGGCCAAATTCTAGTGTCTTATCCTATAACTATCCTGATTTATGCTGGTTCAATAGCAAAATTTGTCCTTTTTGGTTTGTCTACACTGTGTTGTAAACCCAGGTTTGTGGGACCCAGGCTGGTGAACTCGTTGTTTCCAAGCCCATGCGTGAGTGTCCACACTGCATTGTAAACCTGGGCTTACAATTGTTGGACCTGGGTATCCATGCCACTGTGTCCATACTGCACTGCAAAGACCTTCTGACTCAGGTCTGTGGCTTGAGCTCTGTTCACATTGTAAAATATCAGTGTCTGGACACAAGTCACAGCAGGACTTGTGCTCTGACCCCACCCCTGCCCCCAGCAAGGTCCTAGTAGCTGGTTCCTGAGAGCCTGCTGATCTGAGTTAGACTGATTTGTGTGTGGGCAGAAGTGGGTGTTGAGCTCAAACCTGAGTCAGTGCCTGGCCTTAGTGTGCAGTGGTAGCTATATCCTTTGTATCCAATCTTGTTCCCCCTTCATAAAAAGGGAAAGTATTCCATCTGGGCATGGTCATTAAATCATGGAGTATCAGGGTTAGAAGGGAACTCAGGAGATCATCTAGTCCAACTCCCTGGCAGATTTTTGCCCCACATCCCTAAATGGCCTCCTCAAGGATTGAACTCATAATCCTGGGTTTAGCAGGCTAATGGTCAACCCACTGAGCTATCCCTCTCCCGTAAAAGCTGAAAGCCTAAGAAACCCTTCCCCTCTGAAATACAGGCTGCTCCCAGGGCCGGTGCAAGGATATTTTGTACCCTAGGCGAAACTTCCACCTTGTGCCCCCCATCCCTCCCCCCGGAGCATCACTTATTATAAACTTTCAAAAATGAATACTGTATAATGTGGCATTGTTCATTAGAATTAATACAGATTTGTCTTGAAAATTTATTAATTTCATTATTTAGTCTACATATTTAATGAAAATAAATGAATAACCTGTCGGGCTGGCTGTCTTTGGGCACAGGTGTGCGGCGGGGTTGGCTGGACACGGGGTGTGCAGCTGTACGACTTCGGGCAAGGGGTGCGGCAGGGGCTGGCTGGAGATGGGGGTGTAGAGCTGTCTGGCTTCAGGCAGGGCAGGGGATGCAGAACTGGTTGGAGATGGGGTGCAGGCTTGGCTGGAGATGGGGGTGTGGGGCTGGCTGTGGGCAGGGCAGGGGGTGCAGCAGGAGTTGGCTGGAGATGGGGGTGTGGGGCTGGCTGCGGGCAGGGCAGGGGGTGCAGCAGAGGTTGGCTGGAGACGGGGTGTGGGGCTGTCTGGCTTCGGGCAGGGGCTGTGGCAGGGACTGACTGGAGACGGGGTGTGGGACTGGCTGGTGGCAGGGCAGGGGGTGTGGCAGGGGCCGGCTGGAGACAAGGGAGTGTGGGGCTGGCAGGCTTTGGGCAGGGGGGTGCGGCACGGATTGGATAGAGACGGGATGTGGGGCTGGCTGTGGGCAGGGCAGGGGGTGTGGGGCTGGCTGGAGACAGGGGATGTGGGGCTGGCTGCGTGCAGGGCAGGGGGTGCAGCAGGGGCTGGCTGTGGACAGCATGGCAGGTGACAGCATGGCAGGTACCAGGGTGGCAGCACTTCTGTGGGGGGGTGTCCCAGGCCTCTGTGGGAAGGGCAGAAGGGGGGCCCCCAAGGCCTCCTCAGGGGGGCATGGCTGGCTTAGAGGGCAGAGGGGAACCACCCCCCAGCGCTCCCCGGTGGCGCGGCTGGGGCTGGGTCTCTGCACTTCTCCTTGCCGGTGAGGGCAGGCCCAGCCCTGCAGCAAAGCTCAGAGGAGTGGAGGTGGGGCTGAGCAGGGGCGAGGGCCCTGGGGAAGAGCCAGAGCAGCGGGAGCAGCACAGCGCCCCAGCAGCCGGAGAAGGAATGACATCACTTCCTGGCCGGGCGGAGCTGATCAAAGCCGCAGCGCCACCTCACACAGTGGTGGAAGAGGGTTACATGTTTAGCCAGCGCCAGGTGAGCATCCCAGACATTTTGAGCACCGCTTTTTGGCGGCCTCAAATCTTGGCACCCTAGACGGCCACCTAGTTTGCCTAGTGGTTGCCCTGGCTGCTCCATACCATGATAAAGTTGAGGTTTTATCGTGGTGTCTTTAAATGCCCGAGGACAAGCTAGTCATTCTCAGTGAGTCTCATGTTGCCTCCCACCCATCCATCATTCTGTACTTGGTTCTCATTAATACTTGGTTTCCAGCATGACGAGACATGTCATTGCAATAGCCACATCCTTCAGACAGACCTGTTGCTTAGCTAATAGAGCCCCTGAAAATCAACAGTGAACTTTGTTAAACTTAAAACAGATTGGTTTAAAACCCAGCTCCCCTTACTGCTCTCCATCTATTGAGAATTTCCTCCATCTTCCTGCTGCAGGGTCTCTGAGGAGGAAAGGGCTAAGTTTGGCCTTGTTACAGTACTTCTATGGAATGAGGAGAGCAAAGTGCCCCAAACTGTGTCCTTCACCTTCACTATGGCTTTGAAAATACAGGCTCTGATTCTGTTCCCATCCCCATTTTCTTTACACAATTGTACCTCTTTTGACCAAAGTGGAGCTATTCCTGATTTACACTGGCGTAATCAATTGCAGGATCGGGCTCAAGGGTTCTTGTCTTCATGTGCCCTTTCACAAGCCTCTGTTACTGCTCACCTTCTCCTCACTGTGAATGTTCAGGTGCTCCTGGAACATAGTTATTTTTATTACTTCTTTAGCTGTCAATACAAGACTGAGTTTGCTATTGTCAAATACATTCACATGTCTACAGATTCTGATCAAATGAAAGGAACATGCCATAACACAAATACACTATTTTAATACCCAATCAAAGCATTTCAGAAAGGCTAGGTAATCCCAGTGGGAAAATTGCAATACATCTCAATAATGTATAATCTCTTATTTTACTTCCTACTGCAGATAATAGAGAGGAATGCAGACCCTGAAAAATTGCTGTTGTCTTACCTAAGAAAGGGACGTATCCTTTTTTGTGAGGGTTTCCTTTGAATGGTATAATCCTACAATAGACTAACATTCCCTTTCTCACCACCCCCACCCCCACCCCAAATTAAAGGGGATGTTTTGGAACTCAAGGCAGCCAGAAAGCAATATGGAAAACAGCCAAGTGATCTTGCATTTTTTCCTGGCAAAGCAATGTGCTTCGTGTTCAATATTTGAGCTAATTATATGCAGAGAAGGTTTCTTCTTAGTACATACAAGCATTTCTATAGAACTTAATGTATTCATTAGCAAAAACAATCAAAATTCTTCATTACAGCTCTGAAAACCTGTAAAAAAATCCTTTCAAAATGTTATTAATTAATAGTGATATAATAGTTAAGGAAAGAAATATGGAACTACTACAATGTGAAGCAATTCATTTAGGCCCTGATCCTGCCAAGATCATCACATATGCTTATCTTTATGTCAATGGGACTGCTCAGAGCCAGATCCTCGGCTGAAATCATTGGAGTTCTGGCAATTTATGCAAGCTGTTTATTGGCTCCATGGTGCATAAAATGAAGCAGGTGCTTATGTCTTTGCAGATCAGAGCCTTAAACTGTAGATGGTAGAAAGAGAGTGAAATGAGACTAAAGGCTACTGAGAAATAGCTCAATAGCCTGCAGTGATGGGAGCTAATGACAGCAGATGAAAGGCACTAGGTAATCCTTTTTTATCTTTTCACTGGTATCTTCCCAATCATTTACAATTGCAATACTAATATATTTCATATACTTCTTGTTCAGCCAATCAGTAAGACAAAGAAGTTTGTTTACATTTATGGGAGATAATGCTGCCTGCTTCTTATTTATGTCACCTGAAAGTGAGAACAGGTATTCGCATTGTGCTGTTGTAGCCGACGTTGCAAGGTATTTATGTGCCTGATATGCTAAACATGCCCCTTCATGCTTCAATCACCATTCCAGAGGACATGCTTCCATGCTGAATTGAAATTGGTATTCTGTTATTGTTTAACAGCGTGATTAAAACTGCAATTAATCATAACTATATTTTTTAATCTTGAGGTTGTGATTATTATTTTTAGTTTTTTGACAGCCCTGGGGATAAAATTGGGACTGTCCCAATATTTAGGTGTTTGTCCCGATATTTCGCTCTGCCGGCAGCACTTGTGGCCCTTCTCAACCCTCTCCAAGTTATCAACATCCTCCTTGAATTGTGGGCACCATAACCAGACACAGTATTCCAGCATCGGTTGCACCGTGCCAAATACAGAGGTGAAATAACCTCTCTACTCCTACTCAAGATTCACCTGTTCATGCATAACAGGATCAAAATAGCCCTTTTTGCCACAGTGTTGCACTGGGAGCTCACGTTCAGCTGATTATCCATCACCACCACCAAATCTTTTTCAGTGCTTCCCAGAATAGTTCCCCATCCTGCAAGTATGGTCTACGTTCTTTGATTACACTGGTCTACAATTTTTGAGAAGTCGTCTGCTTCAGAGATAAAATGTGATATTTATTATCTATTTTGATGTGCTGAATTAAAATATGACAATTAAAACAACTGATTGGCTACTGTTTCTAAGATATTTAAGTTTTTACATGTCTATGTATATTGTGTAGATAGAGTTTTAATCATAAATTGTAAACCTAGGTCTTTTCATGTGTTTATGGTTGCTTTACATGATAATTCACCTGTCCTGTTTATGTAACACTTTAAAAATCAGCAAAAGGGTTATATAAATAAAATTTATTATGAAACAAAAGGCAAAAAATATTATGTACATAGTTTAGTCCTATTCAGTGTCTACTCGGCGCTTTTTGGCTTGTTATTCATTAAATGGAGCATCTCTTGTCACTGTCCAGCAATAGTCTGCAAGCATTGATGGGCTCTATTTGCCCTGATAGCCTGCCAGGAGATTCCACTGCTGTAGTCTGGAGCACAACAGCTCTGCCTTACTCTTGGGTAGTTCCAAATCCCTGACAAGGTCATTCAGTTCACCTTGTATTAGGAGGTGTGGTTCAGAGGAGGAGGATGGGAGAAAATGTGGGTCCTGTGACATTGATGGTTCAGGACCGGAAGTTTCATCCTCTTCCTCGTCTGACTCAAGTGAGAGTGATTCTGGTGCATCAGGAACCGGCAGCCCTTCTCCGTGGGGTACTGGGCGTATAGCTGATGGAATGTTTGGATAATGCACAGTCCACTTTTTCTTCTTTGACACACCTTTCCCAACTGGAGGCACCATGCAGAAGTAACAATTGCTGGTATGATCTGTTGGGTCTCTCCAAATCATTGGCACTGCAAAAGGCATAGATTTCCTTTTCCTGTTCAACCACTGGCGAAGATTTGTTGCACAAGTGTTGCAGCATATGTGTGAGGCCCACCTCTTGTCCTGATCTCCAGTTTTGCAGCCAAAAGAAAGGTGATAGGCTCTCTTAACCATAGTGGTTAGACTGCGCTTTTGTGATGCAAAAGTCACTTCACCACAAACATAGCAAAAGTTATCTGCACTGTTCACACAAGTACGAGGCATCTCTGCTCACTTTGGCTAAACAGAAATGTGTCCCTTTGCAAAATCAAACACTGACAAATAAGAGAGCACGACACTGTATGATTTCTAGAGCCGATATAGGGCAATTTGTTCAGCAGAGTGATGTAAGCTTCGTTATGATTGCATCATCCATGACTTCTAGGAATAACATGATGCAATTCATATCATGTATGATGCAATATCAGCTTCAGATTGCATCATTCATTGTTTTGCCTAAAAAGCAAGTACTGTCCAAACCCAGTCATAGATTTATTCATAGATCCAGTCAAAGATGTATTTTAGTCATTTCTAGTTTAAATTGAGATCCCTTCCCTTTATAACTCACTTATCCTCCGCCATTCCCAAGTCAAGGGTCGTATATACTGACCCAATAGCATATCTTGAAAACTAGAGCCAATCAACAATTTTAAGCATCATTTTCTTTCTCAGTGACCCAGAATTAGTAAAGTTGGACTACATTTATTTCAGAAGCATTTTGGCTGTAGAGCAGCGTTATTGGTCACGTGCTAGTTACAAGTGGGAATACAAAAGTGGATGAGAATTAACCTGAGCCTAGAGGGATCTAGAAAGTTGACAAATGCAGATGGAAGATGCAGTCTAACATCTGAGCCAAATGAATCCAACACGCACACACAATGGAAGACAAAGTTGGTAATCAGTAAATCTGAATGAGCTAGGAACACGAGGAGACTAGCCAATTACATAAAATTTTGCAGAGTGGTGTGGCACCAGAAGAAAGTGGTCAGTGCAATTTGAGGCTGCAGATATGGAGGCCTTGTATTAAGGAGCAAACTGGTGAGAGGCCTTGTGTACAGAGCTCTGGTGACTGCTCCTGGAATATTGGTTTCAGTGCCAAGTACCATACTGCCAGACAGATACTGACAGTTTACAAACAAAAAAAGGCAACCAAAACACATAGAGGTCTGGTGGGATTGATTTAAGAAATGTTAAAAAGAGAAAATACATATCACTTTTCCAAGCAACAGGATTACCATGTGCAAGAATCTGAAGGATATTATAGAGAGGACTGATAGCGCCACTTATTATTAAGGTTGCTCAACACTTCCCATTATTATACCCAGTTTTTAGTTGCTTATAACTTTGCCAAATTTTAACCATTTGGGCTGAAATTTTCCATATCAGAAGTCTACCTCAGGCAGAACTTTATGTACAATTTCAGCCAAAATGGGCCTGTCATTTCTGAGAAAGAGTCTAGAGAAGAATACAGTGGTTTGCCCATGTTAAAAAATTCTTGCAGCCGTTTCTTTGAGACGTCCTAGTGCCCCCATGCTCTGGAGCAATAACTTGAAATTTGAGCAGAGGATGGCCTTTGCATCAGAGATGTGTCTTTTGCCATTGTTGCAAAATTCCACTCAAATTTGGCTAATACATAAGCATTTGAAAATTTGCAGTTTGCACATGCTCTGTAGAGACGTCTTCGATTTTAGCATTTAAATTCCCCAAACATTGCATCCACACTGAGCATGTTCCAATTGGAAGCTCAGTAGAACTTTCCCTACAACTGCAGCTCTGGACTGCTGTAGGCTGCACCAGGTCTGCATCTGGGAACTTGGATGAGAGCAGGGAACTCATCTTTCCTGTTCTGAGTGCTTGACTTTGTAATCCTAACATCTTTCTTTTATAACGTGTGTGTCTGTGTGACAATTACCAAAGGTGCTCAGGGAGGTGGTAGAAACACCATATGGCGGAAACGCATCTAAACTAAACTGAATGCAGCCATAGACAATATGCCCTAGAGAACAGCTTTATATTGGTTGAGTGAATGAGTCTCCTATTTCTGCAATTCTCTTCTAGCTTTCAGCCATCTCTTGAACCCAAACCATAAAGTTTTGGCTAAATTTAACATAATTCTGGTGCCCGTTTGCCCATCATGGCATCACACAGTAAAAGCTATTATGTGTTGTGGCATTGCTCTCAGGCAGTGGAGAATCTAGGGTGTTACAAGGGAATTAAGGACTGGATGTCACTGGTAATTCAGATGTGATAAACTGTAGGTGGCTGTGACCGACCTGGTTGCTGTGATATTCTGCTTGTTGGAATTTACAGGTTGAGTTCCAGCTTCCGTTCACCTAATATCTAATCTCTGGAGCTAGCTGGTCACTGAATGAAACAGATGGAATTTTCTTGCACCTTTGCATGCTCCAGTGAAATGAGGGGAACTGGGAGGACAGGGGGAGAGAGATAGACATCATAGCAACAACACTGAGAATCAGCAACTTTTTTCCTTAACTGCTGCATTTGCAGTTCGTCTCTCAGGAACAAAATATGGTTGTGGAATAGGTGGCTGTGGAGCCTGCACTGTGATGATATCCACGTATGAACCAACTTCCAAGAAGATAATGTATCCTTAAGATAAGATTTGGGGTGGAATTTTCTCAAGTGCCTCAGTGAGTGAATTTCAGTGTGTTTTAGGCCCACTGAGGCACTTTAGAAATCATACCCTTGGAAGCTATAACTTATTGTACATAGAAAGCCATTGTTAATTGGGAGGAAAGTTATTTGAGTGTTTGTTTTGTCTTTTAATTTAGATTTATATTTTTGGGTCCTGGCAGATACTTGAAATCTTTTTTACTTTACCTTTAACATGTTTTATCTGCATGGAAAACTGATTCACCCAACCGGGGTTACAAGTGATGTGACTTTAAATCCCATTCAAGAAACATGAAATCTTCCTGCTCAAAAAACATTTATTTATTCGGAGACTGGAAACCACTATTTTCTTGACTGGGGGATCTTTATTTTATGCAGTTACAGCAGCCCTTGTAGCAGCTACTGGAAAGTTGGGACTCTTGCTTGGATTGGACTAGGATTTGTTGCCCTAGATAAATCCTTAGTCAATTTTCACATAGTTCTTATTCAGCACTCACTGATTTCAGTGATGTATGAAGTAACTAACACCGTAAGTTAGGCCATGCAGGCTTCGTAGTGCGTTGTGCATTTTGCCTCGCCCCGTCTTTGGGAGCTCTACTCCTTTAGTAAAGTTGCACCCACCAGTATCAGGTCTGAGTCCGGCCATTGGGTTTTTGTAGTCTATGTTGTATTACAAGTTAATTAATAAAAACTCCTTAAAAGTGAGACTTCTGTTTCCTTGTTTAGGCCTCTATATAAAGCTTAGGGCATGTTGAAAATGTTGCTAGTGTATGCACTGCACACACACACTATTGAGGTGAAAATGCCGAGTTATGTACAACTGCTTCTCAGAAACATAATTTTCCCCAGTCATCACCATGCTGTTTAACTCCTGCAGTTCTACAGTAGACTGAGTGTAATCTCCACCTGCGCTTCATTCCTCACGGCCCTGCACCACAGAGTACTATGCTATTTCAAATGTCACAATTCTCCTTTACGTTCCCAAGGCATTATCCTGCCAACTCCTGTCTCTTACCCATATGCTCACTGCACAGCTCTGCTGTCACTACTGTGGAAGGTGTTGGAAGCACAAAAACAAGAGTTCATCCAATTCAGGTGAGAACCTGCTGTAATTTGTAGGACAAGATTTGGGGATTTTTCCCTTTCCTATACTCTGGCCATATCTGCCATGAGGTTTTGGCCTTGTGATCAAGTTTGGTGGTTCTTGGCAGTAGACAATTGCTCTGAGGAAACAGATTTCATATCCTGGCTCTTCCTAGTCACAGCTTAGAGATGAATTCTCAGCTGAATCGCCAAACCAAACTCTGACCTGGGGGAGGTTATCCCACCCCTAGTTTCTACTCTAACACTCAAGATACCTCAAAAGATGAGAATCGGTTCTGAAAAGGCTCCCTCAGGAGAAAGAATAAACCTGGAGCTGTAAAATGATACACCAAAGCTAGCAAGGGTTGTCCGCCATGAGCAAGTATTGCTGATTATTCTAACAAGAACAGTGCTATATAAAGAGCCAGATTGTCACTGGCCCTTGTGTTGGCATACAGGAGAGAGCATGGGGTAAGTAAGGAACTCTTGCTATTGTGCGGGGCTCAGGTGCAATTGCAGTCTCCAAAGCGCACAGACTGCTCCCTGCTAGTGCCATGTGGGAAACTAACCCTCCAGAAGAGGCTCAGGAAAGGCAGAGGGCAACATCCTGCTCCTTTCTGTGCACCAGCTGGCACATGGGGCCAGCGGCAAGCTCCTACAGAGTCCCTATAAGACCTTGGAAGATAAAGATTAGATTAGACAATGGATCAAGCACACTCTCGCTGTATTTTGGGGACCTCTCCTGGGTTAGTGAAGCTTCACCTCCCCCAACTCAGACTTGTACTTTTAAGGTACAATCTGACCCCAGTAAGTTTTAAAACCTTTTTAAAATCATGTTTCTCTTTCATGCATAATCTTGTTTCCTTAGTGCCTAAATTATGAGAATGTTCCCTAGGTGCTCCTCACTTCTTCCAAAGCCCTAATTTGTTAGCTATTCTGTGCTCTGTCCTTCATGCTTGTAGAAATTTACGCAAGGCTATCACTGTGCTGACAGGTCTTGTCCCTCATTCTGCTCTCACTTACACCTGGGAACCCCATTGATACTGATGGGGTTGCCCGGGGATAACTGAGAGTCTATAATGGCCCTTTGTTTTTCAGTAAGATGACTGTACTCAGTCTCTTACATTTTAGTGGTAATGCTGTAACATTCTAAATGCTGCAGCTCCTAACTTTAACACTGTAAGCAAGATGCATCTGTAAGGCAAAACAGTGAAGCTATATTTTGAAGCAGGGGCTGTTCTGTTCTGTTCCAGGAAAGGCTGGCCAAGTGCCATGGCTCTCAATGTGGCTTCTGCACCCCTGGAATGGTGATGTCCATGTATGCTTTGCTGAGAAACCACCCTGAGCCCTCCATGGAGCAGATAACTGCAGCTCTGGATGGTAGGTTTACTTTTACAAGTAGTAAACTTAAGGAGGTCAAATAAGTCAAGTGTGGGTGTTTTTTACATGCCACATAAGATGCAAGATGTGATTTGACTGAAAGACCAAAGGATAATATTTCAGAATCACATAAAGTCTGTGGGATTCCTAGATACTATATTTGATTATATCTCACTATATCAATTTCCTGCCATGGCAGAGGGCTCAGGCATGGTGCACCTTGGTCCCTCCTGTTCTCTACCTGTGGCACACAAAGTTTATCACCTGAGGGCTGTAATACTTTTCTAATCCAATTTAATGGGTTCTGCACAGAGCTAACGAGAGGGAGGGGGCTGTGATATGCAGGAGGTCAGACTAGATGATCTGGTGATCTCTTCTGGCCTTAAACTCTATGACTTTAGATGGGATTTTCAAAAGCACTTATTGACCTAACTCTGCTCCCAATGAAATCAATGCTGAGCACTTTGGAAAACCCCATCCCCATTGGAAGCACTTCTCTTGCACCAGTTCTACACCAATGTAACAGTGCTGAGTGACTCCTGAATGATTTGGGTGGAGTGGAGAATCAGGTCCTTTGCTTGCAGTGTGAATGGGCTGCCTGCCAACAAAATGAAATCCCTGAGTTCTCCCAGGTACAGATTTCTGTAGGCACTTATCACTCAGGAAAATAGCTCACACTGGCGTGGCTGGGTTTAGCCTATTAAAATACTGAGTTTATTTCCTCATTGAGAAAACCTTTGCACCATAAATTACACTCATAATTCAAACACCCTTTTTAGTCCCAAATCTCTACCAACTTCCTGCCCCCCAGAAACATCTACCCAAGCAGAGTTGTGACCTTGTAAAGAGAGAAGAGTCCAGAAGCTTCATAAAGTGCCCGTGTGACTTCTCTATTGCTATAGATTTCACATGGAGGGTGCTCAAATAGTACAGTGATGGATGTCAGGATAAAACCCTAAAATAGAGAGTTTGGATTTCATTGAAGAAAATCCAGATCCATTAATAGTAGCAGTAGTATATCTTCTTGGATGATTTATATCATTTCTATAATGACATAATTCACAGAAAATGATAAATAAATCATTATTATTAGAGATAGGCCTGATCCACAGTTCTTGGATTTGGCTCCCAGTCATAACATTCCCCCTGTTCAGGAGTGTTTGACTCTTCTGTGGTTCTCGTTCAGTCCTTTGGAGAATCAAGAGCCAGGTCTGGTTTTGGATCCAAATTTCCCCAAGTGTAGGTGTGTTCAGATGTGAGGGTTTGCTTCATGGCCTTTCTAATTGTACTGATATTAAGAATTATTCTTGTATTGTTCTTTATGATTAATTATTTTATTGTTCCTTTCAGGTAATTTGTGCCGTTGCACTGGATACAGACCTATAATAGACACCTACAAGTCTTTCACTGGGGTAAGTAGAAAGACAAACAGATCACCATTTTCAAAAGTATCCACTAATTTTGAGTGCTCAGTTTCTGGAAGCCTGACTAAGATCAGATTTTCAGAATTGCTCTGCTCCCATTTAAGCACAAAGAATTTGGTGCTCAGTTCTTTTGGAAATCTAGCCATAAGAGTCACAAAGCAGCTGAGTGCTCTCCACTTTGGAAAACCTGGCCCTTATTTAAGTACCTAAATGGAAGCTGGTATTATTTGAAAATCTGGATCCAATTGGCTGTGCTGAATCCTTGAAAATCTGGCTCTCTGTTCTTTTGAAAGTGTGGCCTCTTGGGAGTCTCTTTTTAAGCACTTGTAGCTCTCACTGACTTGAGTTTTAGATGCTCAGGACCCCAGAAAATCAGGCCTCAAGGCATCCAAAATATATGGCCTGAAGACGTAGGTGGTTGTGATGGTTATGATCTGTTTTGGCAGTCTCTGCTACCCTCATAAATAAGGTCATGATCATGCCAAGTCTTAAGTGTGTGTTTCACTTTAAATTATGTACTCAAGTCTAGAGAGAATCATGGCCCAAATTGTTTACACGTTGCCTTGCCAACAAACTAGTGTCTCTCAGCCCCAGTCTTGCATGATCACAGAAAATCTTGTTTCTCTCACCAATAGAAGTTGGTCCAATAAAAGATATTCCCTCTCCCACCTTGTCTCAGAAAAACTGACTGACTGTTGAAACTATGATGATTATTCAGTGCAAGGGTAGACCATTAGGATAGAGCCAGTCTGCATGTGTTCTATCATAGCTACTGAAAAATATCATTATACAGGCTTGCTGTTGAGTCAATGTCTTACATTTATTCTCAGCTGGTTGAAACATGCCGTGTTTCTCATCTGTTAAGAGAAGCCAGAGATGACCAGGCCAGCAATGATGACAGAGTATTATATCTGAGTTACAAGGAGAACAATAAAGGGGAAATCAACTGAATATATTTTGAGTTTCTTCCCTGCCACAGGTGACTTTGTGCATCTGTGTTTCACAGATCCTCCACATAGTCACAGCTCCACAGATCATATCTCCACCCTATCCTGGGCCCATCCCTCCTTGAAAACTCAGCTGTACATTGGTATACATGGTGGTACGGAAAACACTGCATGGCCTGTTCCTGGCTGGGAGATCATACCCAAGCCAAAGAGCTGAGCCCCTTCCACTACCTTCAAGGGTGTTCATGGGTCCAATTAGAGCTATAAAACACAAATAAAAAGGATAAACTAGGAGTCTGTCCAACTTTCTCACAACCGGAAAATTTCAGTCACTTCCACACAGTCCTTCTCCAATGCATCCAGTAGTCCTTTGCACCAGCCAGGGGTGGCTCTAGGCATTTTGCCTCCCCAAGCAGGGTGGCATGCCGCGGGGGGCGCTCTGCCGGCCGGGCGGCAGGCATCTCCGGTGGACCTCCCGCAGGCGTGCCTGCGGAGGGTCCGTTGGTCCCGCGGGACCCTCCACAGGCACGCCTGCGGGAGGTCCACCGGAGCCACGGGACCAGCAGACCCTCCACAGGCACACCTGCAGGAGGTCCACCGGAGCCGCCTGCTGCCCTACCGGCGACCGGCAGGGCGCCCCCCACGGCATGCGGACCCAAGCACGCGCTTGGCGTGCTGGGGCCTGGAGCCGCCCCTGGCACCAGCTTCTGCTCTGCTTCAGGAGTCTGATTCCACACTGAAGTCTGCTGGAGTTTTTCCAATGACTTCAAGGGGAGCTGGATTTGACCCCAAAAGAGGAACTACCTCCTGCAGTGCTTCAAAGGGGACACAGCAAGAATTGTCACCTTGGCTCATGGGTAGCTCCTGAACCAGTTTCAAGTGACTGGACAAATCTCATAGACTTTAAGGTCAGAAGGGACCATTATGATCATCTAGTCTGACCTCCTGCACAATGCAGGCCACAGAATCTCACCCACCCACTCCTGTAACAGACTCCTAACCTATGTCTGAGTGCTTCAGTGCAGGTAGAATATATATACACACAAATACCTATTTTAAAAGAAATCACATTTCAGTGAAGTTGTATCTAGAATATTACAGAATGGGGTATTATTTCTTTAGGAAACAGCATGTTGTCAACTGAGAGGAACAGGGCAATGTTGCCTGGACAAAGAAGATGTGTGCTCATCTTCTGACAAGGGAAATCAGGTGTGTTATGGTCTTTTTTAAATTACTTTCTGTTTCATAGTAAACTTAGTAGTGAATGAACATCTTTGAGCTTTTGTGGCTGTGTAAACAGGTTGGGACTCACCACCCACGGTGCCTCCTGCTGGTGATTTTGGGAATTAGCTCGATTCCAGTGGAGCACCCCCTCCTGGTGGTGTCCCATCCATTGTTCTGCCCTCTGCTCTCCGCTGCTGTCGCTGGACCCGCGTTGCTCCCTGCTCGGCGGCGTCCTCTTTGAGGCCGCTGCCCTCCAGCAGTGTCCCTTAGTCCATCTGGACCCCCTTCCGGGGATCAGTGATCAGCAATCCTCCACTCCAGCCACCATGTGCAACTACACACCCCAATGTCTAATCCCTCTTGTCAGGGATCGGGCATAGTCTATAATGGCCGCTCCCTACGGCCGATGGCTGGATGTACTGCAAGGAGGGGACGCAGGCCCACCCTCTACTCTGGGTCCCGGCCCAGGGACCCTCTGGCATCAGCCTCACTGTCCTCTTTCTTTCCCCTCCTCTGTCTGTTCCCCTAGGCCACTTCCCCTACGGCCCCTTGCACCCGCTAGGCCCTTCCCTTCAGGGCCTGCAGCCTGGCGGCTATGGGCTAGAGCCTTCTAGCCTCCCTGAGCCCGTCCAGCACTGCGCTGTCTGCAGTGCTAGTCTTCCCCTTGGAGACTGACCTTCCCCATCAAAGGCATAGGACAGACTTACTGCTCCCTTCCTGAGCAGCCTTTATATATGGGCGAGCCTGGCCCTGATTGGCTCCTTCCAATCTGGGCCCTGATTGGCTCCCCATAAGCCCTTTTCTAATTGGATCCCGGGCTGCGCAGGCGTCCTGGCCTGCCACAGCCCATTCTTACAGGGAGTGGGGCAGTCCGCCCCACTACAGGCTGGTGCCACATTTTCATCTGGTGGTATCTATAATGAATTGATGGATAAAGAGTTCTGTTCACTCTGTCTGCCTGTCTTAGGTATTTCTAAGGCATCTGTGACCGAACATACTGTATGCCTACACTGCAATTGGGAACCATGATTACAATTACAGCATGTGTAGACAAGGCCAGAATAATTCTGATCTAAGATTAAAGCTAGCTCCAGTATGTATACATTGGCTGCAATCATTGCTGTGTAGCTATGCCCATAGTTATCTTCCAACCAGAGAATTTGAAAGGGCTTCTCTCCACCTCCCCATGATTTAGGGTGTTTTGTTGTATATGGAAGAAAATTTCTGTTTGAGGAAGTCTTCATCAAAGAGGTGAGTTTTAGCTTTTGATCTGAGCATGCACAAAGTAGGGCTGCATTGGCATCCCTTTGGTAAGGAACTACACAGCCGAGGACAGGAGAGCTGGAACAATTCTATAGTGGGGGTGCTTAGAGCCATTGAACCGAACTGTAAACCCTGTATATAATGGAAACCACTTTAAGGCAGAGAGTGCTGCAGCACCCCCAGCACCCCTCGTTCCAGCACCTGTGGCTGAGGACAATGCTTTGCCCCTTACACCTGAGATTCTACAGCTGTGGATCAAAGTGATTCCTGTGTCATGTGTATTTCAGTTCAATTTATGAACCAATTTGTAACTCATTTGTCCTATGTATATGTTTATATGATTGTAAGCTTTTCGGGGTAGGAACTGTCTCATTTTTGTGTCTTGAACAGTGGCTAGCTCATTGGCATTGCTTAATAAATAATGAGCAATGTTATTTAAAGATTGTTTGATTCTTGCTTTGACTAAAAAAGGCATTGTATAAAACCAAAACCCTGGCTCAGTCTCTTAATATTTATTCTGGCAAAACTGCCATTGATATCAGTGGGCGATTTCTTTGAGTAAAAACTGCAGGATCTGGCATCTGTTATCTGTGTTACACCTCACGGTGTAGATGACTGTATTAGGGTACGTCTACACTACAGTATTATTCCGATTTTACATAAACCTGTTTTGTAAAACAGATTGTATAAAGTCGAGTGCACGTGGCCACACAGAGCACAATAATTCAGTGGTGTGCGTCCATGTACTGAGGCTAGCGTCGATTTCTAGAGCGTTGCACTGTGGGTAGCTATCCCGTAGCTATCCCATAGTTCCTGCAGTTGCCCCCGCCCATTGGAATTCTGGGTTGAGATCCCAGTGCAAAAACAGTGTCGCAGGTGATTCTGGGTAAATGTTGTCACTCAATCCTTCCTTCGTGAAAGCAACGGCAGACAATCATTTCACGTCCTTTTTCCCTGGATTGCCCTGGCAGACGCCATATCATGGCAACTATGGAGCCCATTTTGCCTTTTGTCACTGTCACCGTATGTGTACTGGATGCCGCTGACAGAGGCGGTACTGCAGCGCTACACAGCAGCATTCATTTGCCTTTGCAAGGTAGCAGAGATGATTACCAGTTGTTCTGTACTGTCTGCTGTGCTATTGTAAATTGGTGATGAGATGATGGTTATCAGTCGTTCTGTACCGTCTGCTGCTGTCATGGGTGCTCCTGGCTGACCTTTGCTGAGGTTGGCTGGGGGCACAAAGACAAAAATGGGAATGACCCAGAGGGTCATTCCCTCCTTTATATTGTATCTAAAAGTAGAGTCAGTCCTGTCTAGAATATGGGGCAAGTGTACTAGAGAACCAGTGTATCAGAGAACCAGAGAGCACAGCTGCTCCGTGTCAGATCCCACAGAAATGATGAGCTGCATGCTATTCTAGGGGGTGCCCCTGCAACAACCCCACCTGTTGCTTCCCTCCTCCCCCAACCCTTCTGGGCTACCATTGCAGGGTCCCCCCATTTGTGTGATGAAGTAATAAAGAATGCAGAATAAGAAACACTGACTTTTTAGTGAGATAAAATGAGAGGGAGGCAGCCTCCAGCTGCTATGATAGACCAGGCAGGATATTAAACGGTGGCCGGGGAGAGGAGCCCAGCATCCCACTGCTATGATAGTCCAGGGAGTACAGAATCTTTTCCTTAGACATGAAACGGGGGGGCTGATGGAGTTCAGCCCCCAGTTGCTATGATGAAGATGGTTATCAGCCATTCTGTACCATCTGCCGGGAATAACCGGGAGTCATTCCTATTTTTACCAAGGTGCCCCCAGCCAACCTCACCTGAGGCCAGCCAGGAGCACTCACGGGCTGATGACGAGGACAGCTACCAGTCCTACTGCACTGTACTGTCTGCCACTGGGGAAGAGAGGGGAGAGGATGCTTCTGTTCAGTGCCCCAGCACCGTGTCTACCAGCAGCATGCAGTAGACATACAGTGACATTGAAAAAAGTCAAGAAACGATTTTTTTCCCTTTTCTTTCACACGGGGGGGTGGGGACGTAAATTGACGAGATATACCCTGAACCACCCCGGACAATGTGTTTGACCCTACAAGCACTGGGAGCTCAGCCAAGAATGCAAATGCTTTTAGGAGACTGCGGGGACTGTGGGATAGCTGGAGTCCTCTGTCCCCCCTCCCTTCCTCCATGAGCCGTCCTTTTGATTCTTTGGCTTTCTGTTACGTTTGTCACACAGCACTGTGCTGTGGACTCTGTATCATAGCCTGGAGATTTTTTTCAAATGCTTTGGCATTTCATCTTCTGTAACAGAGCTCTGATAGAACAGATTTGTCTCCCCATACTGTGATCAGATCCAGTATCTCCTGTACAGCCCATGCTGGAGCTCTTTTTGGATTTGGGACTGCATCGCCACCTGTGCTGATCAGAGCTCCACGCTGGGCAAACAGGAAATGAAATTCAAAAGTTCACGGGGCTTTTCCTGTCTACCTGGCCACTGCGTCCGAGTTCAGATTGCTTTCCAGAGCGGTCACAGAAGTGCACTGTGGGATACCGCCTGGAGGTCAATTCCCGTTGATTTGCGGCCACACTAACCCTAATCCGATAGGGTAATACCGATTTCAGTGCTACTCCTCTCGTCGGGGAGGAGTATAGAAACCTGTTTAAAGAGCCCTTTATATCGATATAAAGGGCCTTATTATGTGGAAGAGTGCAGCGTTAAATCAGTTTAACACTGCTAAAATCGGTATAAACGTGTAGTGTAGACCAGGCCTGTATGTAGTTTCACATTTAATTTGAACTTGTGGCAACTGGAGTACCTGAAGTGCTTGCTCATGTCCATTCCATAGTAGGTGTGTGTGCTCACCTTGACATCCCGACCCCCTCCAGTGCTCAACACTTCAGGAGAAAAGACCCCACAGGTCCAGGGGGACCCAGGGGACCAGCCTGCTGGACCACCAATGGTACCAGCATCATCCTCATCATCACCCGAGGAGGCTATCACAGAGCCCTCTCCCATAGTTCCTCAGGATGACGCTCAGGCGCACCAGGAGCTATTGAAGGGGGTCGCATCTAACCTGGGACTTCAGTCTGAGGAATTAGAGGAGCCTTTGGACTCCCTGTTTGATGTCCTCTGCTCCTCGGCCCCTGCCAGGGTGGCCTTACTCCTTCATGAGGGGGTGTCAAAAATTACCACTGCCCTGTGGCAGACTCCCTCCTCCAAAAAGGAGGCTCCCATCTCCAAAAGGGCCGAGCGTAAGTACTTTGTGCCAACCAAGGGACATCAATACTTATATTCCCACCTAGCCCCCAGTTCCCTGGTGGTCAAGGCAGTTAACCACAGGGAGAGGCCAGGACAACCTGGGCCTACCCCCAAAAATAAAGACTCAATGAGGCTGGATCTTTTTGGACGCAAAGTTTATTCATCTTCCAGTCTGCAACTGAATGTGGCCAATCACCAGGCCCTCCTTGGCTGCTATCATTTCAGCATGTGGCAGGCCATGGCCAAGTTCGAGGCTTTGCTTCCTGAAGGGTCTAGGAAGGAATTCTGGCCGATCCTCAAGGAGAGCACGGCTGCATCCAGAGCAGCCCTCCATGCAGCTTCAGACGTGGCAGACTCTGCTGCCCGCGCCATGGCCTCTGCCATCTCCATGCGACGGGCGTCCTGGCTGCTCCTCTCGGGCTTGTCCCCTGAGGCTTAGAAGTCAATGCAGGACCTTCCCTTTGACGGCCAGGCACTAACTGCAGAGCAGACAGACAGCAAGCTGAATGGGTTAAAGGATTCCTGTACTGCTCTGAAAACTCTGGGGCTTTACGTCCCAGGTCCAGCACGTAAGCAATTCAAACCACAACAACCTCAAGGACAAGGGAGCCAGCCTCAGCAGGACCCACCTGTAACAGTGCGAGACTCACCGCCGCGGCACCTCATGCTGGTTGTCCTGGGAATTAGCTCTACAGCCTTTGAAGCACCCTCTGCTAGCCGATGTCCTGCTTGCCGCTGCCCACCGTGTCTCTCCTGGACCCCGGTGCCCCTTTCTTTTGGGGACTGCCCCCTGGCATTACCCCCACAATTTCTGGGTCTCCCCACCCAGGGGAACCCCCACACTCTATCCCCATCTCGCCTCAGACTGTGGCTACTACCAGTCTTGATCTAGCCCCCGTTCACTCGGGCAGACTGCAGTGTAAATGCCACTCATCACCGGAAGGGGGGTTTGGACCTGCTGCCTCGGCCTACCCTTGGGCTGCCCTCTGCAACCCCAGTACCCTTTCTGGCCTTTAGCAAGGCCTGCAGCCTGGGGGGTTTCCAGGCTGGAGCTCTCCCAGCTCCTCTAGCCTTCCCCCTGCCCTGCTCCACTTTAGGTATCCATCTCAGTTCCCGGGAAGCCAAGCCCTTTTCCCTCAAGAGCTAGAGGGAGAGTCCTCTCAGCTCCTGGCGTCACTGGCTTTTATAGGGCCAGCTGCAGTCTGACTTGGGCATGGGCCAGCGGCAGCTGCTTCCCCAGTCAGTGAGCCTTGAGCTCACAGCCCTCTCCCAGGGCTGGCTTCAAGCCCTTTCAGGGCAGGAGTGGGTGACCACCCTGCTACACCACATCACAAGAAAGCCAGGGGCTACAAGTGCCACCCGAGTCACCCTCCCACACCCTCTGCTCAGTCAGACTTCACCCGAAACAAGCAGGGTGCCAAGCGATCATTTTGAGGGTACGCTCGAGAGCGACCAATCAGACTATTCACTGAATCCATCTTCCCCTTTTTTTTCCAGCTGCCTTTGCTTTTTCCTCCCTGCATGGACCACTATAATCTTGGACTGCTGAGTCCTGAACATGGTGATGCAGAGTTATACCCTCCAGTTTCTTGCTACCCATGCTCCCCAAACTCTCTTCCCTCTCCCTCTTCAGGGACTCTTTTCACGAGAGTCTCCTCGTGCAGGAGGTTCAAGGGTTACTGCAGCTGGTTTCAGTGGAGGAGGCTCCTCCCAAGTACAAGAACAAAGGATTTTATTCCCAATACTTTTTAATCCCAAAGGCAAGGGTGATCTAACTGCCCATTCTGGACCTGCGAGACCTGAACCGCTTCCTAGCGAAGCTAAAGTTCTGCATCGTCTCCCTGGCCTCTATCATCCCCTCCCTGGATCCGGAAGACTGGCGCTGCCCTCGACTTGAAGGACGCATACTTCCACATAGCGATCTTTCTGGATACAGATGCTTCCTCCGGTTTACAGTGGGGCCCCACCACTGCCAGTCTGTGGTCCTCCCATTTGGCCTGGCAACAGCATCGAGGGTGTATATTGGTGGTAGCTGCTTACCTCAGGCATTGGGGAATCCAGATCTACTCGTATCTCGACGACTGGCTAGCCAAGGGCAACTCCAGGTCTTAGGTCCAAGAGGATGTTGCGGTGCTGCAAGCCATATGCTGCTCCCTGATCCTACTGGTAAATGACAAAAAGTCTACATGAGTTCCGGTGCAGAGGATAGAGTGCATTGGAGCGGTGCTCAACTCGACATGCGCCAGAGTGTTCCCACCATTAGAAAGGTTCCAAACATAGACGGACCTCATTGCGCAGGTCTCCACATTCCCCCATGGCTAGGGTCTGCCTATACCTGTTGGGCCACATGGCAGCGTGCATGTACATTGTCCACCATGTCTTGCTCCGGATGTGACCCCTGCAGCAATAGCTGTTGACGGTCTATTCCCAGTCCAGGGATCACCTGGAGACAGGGCCGGCTTCAGGCACCAGCGCGCCAAGCGCGTGCTTGGGGCGGCATGCAGCGGCTGGTGCTCTTTCGGTTGCTGGGAGGGTGGCAGGCAGCTCCAGTGGACCTCCCGCAGGCGTGCCTGCAGAGGGTCCACTGCTCCCGCGACTCCGGTGGAGCATCTGCAGGCACGGCTGCGGGAGGTCCCCCGGAGCCGCGGGACTGGCTAGCGGCAGAGCACCCCCCGCGGCGTGCCGCCGTGCTTGGGGCAGCAAAATGGCTAGAGCTGGCCCTGCCTGGAAAAGATCATTACCATCCCCCCGACAATACTTACCTCGCTGTGATGGTGGACTGATCACAGAACAGTCCTAGTGGGGGTTTCATTTGGCACCCCCCTCGCTCCATCAAGTTGGTATTAGGTGCCTCGGATCTTGGCTGGAGTGCGTACCTTGCTGACCTCTAGACCCAGGGTATCTGGTCCCTGGAGGAGATGACTTTACACATAAACGTCAAAGAGCTCAGAGCAGTCCACTTGGCATGTAGAGTCTTCTTACCTCATCTGTTGGACAACACGGCCTTGATGTTCTACATCAACAGGCAAGGGAGAGCACGTTCGTCGACTCTCTGTCAAGAGGAACTCCATCTCTGGGCCTTCTGCATCATCCACAAAAGCCATCTGGAAGCTTGTCACCTCCCTGGCGTCAAGAACACGCTAGCAGATCATCTCAGTAGAGACTTCTCTCACCACTCCACCCAGAGGTAGCCTGCATGATCTTCCAGAGGCCAAGTGGACCTGTTTGCCACAAGGCAAAACAGGAAATACCACCGGTTTCATTCTTGGCAAGGTCTTGGCAAAAACTCTCTCTCTGATTCTTTCCTCCTGTTGTGGTCAGGGAGCATTCCCTCCAGTTCCTCTCATCAGCAGGGTCCTAGCAAAGATCAAGAGAGACACGGCACAGGTTATCATGATCACCCTGATGTGGCCCCGCCAGCACTGGTTCAGCATGCTGATGGACTTGGCAGCGGCCCCTCCTTGGTCCCTGCCTATCCGACTAGACCTGCTGTCACAGGACCACGGTCAGCTCCTGCACTGCAACCTCACATCCCTACTCTTCTCAGCATGGATGCTGCGTGGCTGAACCGAAGGAGTGGACCTTCTCGGATGATGTCCAACAGGTCCTCCTGGAGAGTAGAAAGTCTTCAACCAGACTGACTTACCTAGCCAAGTGGACAGGATTTTCCGACTGGGTGTCCACGGGTGGCATCTCCCCCTTGAGCTCTTCCATAACTACCTGCTTCATCTGAGGAACCAGGGCCTGGCACACTCTTCCATTACAGTGCATCTCGCGGCCATCTCCACTTTTCACCCACCAATCCAGGGCTGACGGTGTTTTCTCATAACATAACGATCAGATTCTTGAGAGGCCTCGACAGACTCTTCCTGCAGGTACAGACTTCTGTTCTGCAGTGGGATCTCAACTTGGTCCTCTCTAGGCTCATGGGCCTGCCCTTTGAGCCACTGAGCTCCTGCTCCCTTTCCACTTGTCATGGAAGGTCACTTTCTTGGTGGTGGTGACATCAGCAAGGTGAGTTTCTGAGGTTAAAGTCTTGACCTCAGAACCACTATACACAGTCTTCTACAAAGACAAGGTTCAGCTGAGGCCCACCCGGCCTTCCTGCCATAGGTGGTATCTACCTTCCATATGAACTGGGACATCTTCCTCCCAGTGTTCTGTCCCAAACTGTATAAGACCAGTGGAGAGAGAGAGGCATCTTCATGCGCTGGACATCCGAAGGGCCTTGGCTTTTTACCTAGAGCGTACCAAGCCTTTCTGTAATCAACTCAGCTTTTCATCGCCTTGGCTTTTTACCTAGAGCGTACCAAGCCTTTCTGTAATCAACTCAGCTTTTCATTGCCACAGCTGATAGGATGAAGAGCCTTCTGGTGTCTTCACAGAAGATTTCCAACTGGATCACCTCTTGCATATGGACCTGTTATGATCTGGCATGGGTCCCACTGCCACTGATTGTCAGAGCCCACTCAACTAAAGCTCAGGCCTCCGGGCAGCCTTCCTGGCACACATCCCTATTCAGAACATCTGTGGAGCCACAACATGGGCCTCTGTCCACACGTTCATGGTGCATTGTGCCATCACCGAGCAGGCCAGAGATGGAGCTGGATTCAGCAGAGCTGTATTGCAATCTACATGTCCATGAACTCCTACCTGCCTCCAGGGGTACTGCTTGGGTGTCACCTAATATGGAATGGACATGAGCAAGTACTCAAAGAAGAAAAGACAGTTACCTTTTCCATAACTCGTGTTCTTCGAGATGTGTTGCTCGTGTCCATTCCACAACCCACCCTCCTTCCCCACTGTCAGAGTTTCCGGCAAGAAGGAACTGCGGATGAGGGGAGCTGGCGGCGCCCCTTATACCACACCATGCGGGTGCTGCTCCAGAGGGCGACAGAGCCACTCAGCACGGATACTGCTAAGGGAAAAACTTACATCACCAGTGCATGTGCACGCACCTAGTATGGACATGAGCAACACATCTCGAAGAACACCAGTTACGGAAAGGGTAACGGTCTTATCCTCAGTGATGCAGCAGAAGGAAAGGGGAATCTTTAGGTTTTACACTGAGTAAATTCAAGGCTGTGGTGGGAGGAAGATGTCCCAGTTCATATGGAAGGTAGATACCACCTATGGCATCTGTGGTGGTTCTGTGCATTGTTACAGCACCTTTAAGATCTGGACAGTGGCAGTCAGGGTTGAACCTGGGAGCGCCAGGGGGCTGGTTACTTATAACCAGGACCCATTCATTTTCTTCTACCATTGAAGATACTGGAATTTCCATCATTATGTGGTTTTAATGAGACTTTAATTCAAGAATAATGTCTGGAGAGGCAGAGAAAAGCAACCAGTGCTGGGGATGCAGTGCATCTGGAGCTTCACCCCATTGTAAGCTCCTTCCCAAAAGCTCACAGGATCATATTCTCTAGAGGATTGTAGCTCCGAAGCACAGTGCTTTTCAGAGAAGGGATAACCCAAAGTGAGTAAAATAGGGCTGATTTTTATGGTGTCCTCTTCTAATTCAGCCCTGCTGAACTTGGCACAAGCACCGAGTGGCTCCATTCAGAGGAGAAAAATTGCCCCAGGAAATTAAGAGCCTGTTCAGTGTGAACCAAATAAGAGAGTGATGCAAACAATGAAGGGGGAACACTGAATCTGCCCAACCCAGCTCTATTCAGACCTGTCAAACCCAACCCAGCCTTACAGATTCCAACAGGAACACTGCATTGTGAGTACTGTGTTGTGAATGCAAAGGTCATGATAGTGAGCCATGCTGCCTGCGAGGAACATAACCCTGCTGTGCAAGTAATGACGACACCTAGCTTTTTTCAACAGCAGAGCTCAAAGTGCATCAAAACTCTAGTTTATTTAGCCTCACAGTGCACCTGTGAGCAAAAAGTGCTAATATTCCCATTTTTGCTGATAGGGAACTGAGTCACAGACAGGCTAAGTGACTTGGCAAAGTCACACAGGGAGTCTGTAGTAGAGTAAGGAATTGAACCCTCATTGACCATATCCCAAACTAGTACCCAAACTACTGCAACATCCTAAGTAGTTTAGGTTTGTAGAAAGCCAAATCTGGCTGTGTTGGCCTACCCTGGACATGTAACCACTCTAGGAAATCCAGATCTTCCACAAGACCAAATTTCAGAGCCAGTGCAGCAGTACCTGCTTTTGGCCTATAATTGAGATGGATACAGACTCGTAGATTTAAGGTCAATGTTGCAATGGAACTTTTTCCAGGAATTACAATTTTTTCTTCTCTAAAAACACAAGATGTCCAATAAATCTTGTCTCACCCAAAGGATTGCTGTTTTGGTTATTGTCATCTTGGATTTACCCATCAATCTATTTGACAGACATAGATTGGGAGATTATATTAATTCTGCTGTGTCTGCATTTTTCCAGTGAGTCTCATACACCCACTACACTAGGCTCTGATGGCCTCCAGGGCACGCTACAAGGGCTAGTTGTTGACTTGAGAATGCCCCTTTCAGAGATTGGGGCAGGTGCCAAAGGTGGGGTTTAGGAGCTGATGGCTGGGAGAAGCCTTTCTGGCATTGGGTCAATTTGTAAATAGTTTTGTTTCATTGTTTATTTATGATAATAGATTTATTTTTAGGAAATTCACTAAAGAATGTGCTTGAATTATTCAATGTATTGATACCTGTAGCAGTTAAAACTAAATGACATGTAGCCAAAGAGTCTCTGCTCTTTCCAGAAAAGTGCAACATACTCTTGACGCACACATTCTGGCTTTTTTCTTCTTCAAGTAAATATTCAAATGAAACTTTGTTTCCTTTCAGATGCATTCTGGTCTCTGCAATCCTGAAGAATTCCAGCCTGTAGACCCAACCCAGGAGTTTATCTTTCCTCCTGAACTAATGGTAGGAAGTGTTATTCTTTCCTGATTTGTCTCCGTTTACATGCAAATGTTGTGAATGATCCAGCATTTGGGTTTACAACATGATAGAAGTCTGAAATGGAAAAGATTGTTGGACTAAATTCATCCTCAGTGGAAGGTGACTGAGTTACACCAAGGATAGAGTGTCATCCAATCCACTTCCCTCCCAGTGCAGGAATGTACCTTAGGGTATGTTTGCACTACTCGCTGGATAGCAATCGATTTATCAGGAATCGATATATCACGTCTCATCTAGACGTGATATATCGATCCCCGAATGCGATCCTGTTGGCTCCAGAACTCCACCAGGGCGAGTGGCAGTAGCGGAGTAAACAGGGGGAGCCGCGGCCGTTGATCCCATGCCGTGAGGACGGGAGGTAAGTCGAAATAAGATGTGTTGACTTCAGCTATGCTATTCCCGTAGCTGAAGTTGCATATCTTACATCGACCCTGCCTCCTAGTGTAGACTAGGCTTTAGAATTCCCTGTCTAAGTCACTTAGGCTATATCTATGCCACCGTGGTAAGTCGACCTATGCTACGCAACTCCAGTTACATGAATAACGTAGCTGGAGTTGACGTACCTTACACTGCAGGGGGTCGACAGGAGAAACTCCTTCTCGTCGGAGGTAGAGTACAGGGGTCGACTGGAGAGCGATCTGCTGCCAATTTGGCAAGTCTTCACTAGACCCACTAAACGACCGCCGGTGGATCGATCTCAGAGCGTCAATCCCAGCCATAGTGTAGATGTAGCTTTAGAAATGACAGTGGGCTCCACTACTTCCCTCGGGAGTTTATTCCACGGCCTAATGGATCTCATAACCTAGAAGTTTTTCCCTGTGTTCAGTCTAACTTATCTGTTCCCAACATCATCCCATTATGTCAAATTCCTCCTGAAAAACTCTGCTTCGGGGAGCCACCAAGGAGTTGCAAGTGCCCATGAGGTATGTACAGGATAGTGACAATCATGAAGTTCCTAAATTGCCCTTTGTTACACTGTAAACGCAGGTGAAACTTTCCACACAACAATCTCATCCTATGCACACACAAGTCTTTATTGAACCCAGACTGATTAACGTCATTATGGCTTTGTTTGATCTGTAGGGAGCCAAATCATAATTAGAGAGCTGCTGAGAGGGACAGGAGGGAGAGGAGTCTAAGCTCCAGGGCAGAGCTGTGGTGCAGATTCTCCAGCCTCTTGAAGCACCACTTCCTCTAAGAGCTGAGCTGTGAAGGATGGCAGACAGGGACAGCTGGGCTGGGGAGATCGACTCACAAAAACAGGAGACAGCTTTCTCACTCAGAGCACTGAACTCTTTCAGCCAGCTTGTTCAGGCAGTGTGATTCTCATGCGCACCGACCAAAACCAGTTTCACCACCTGTCAAAGCCCCAGCCCCTGTACTTAAAATTCCCTCATCCATATCTTCGTATCACACTATTGTTTCAGCCACCTAGTAACAATGATTTCTTTACATTTATTCTGAATGTAAATCGGTGCCTATGCCTAACCCATAACAACAAGATTTAATCTAACCCACAACAACTGCTACTGCCTCTGCCACTCCTCATGCCAGGGACACATGCACAGGCCAATCTGTTACTCAGGTGGGACTTCTCTACAAGGAGGGTAATGTGCACTTTGAGGGTGTGATTTCTTAAGCACTTAATTAATGCACATCATTTTAAGAGGTGCTTAAGAAATCACACCCCCACAGAGCACATTACCCCACCATGTAGACAAACTGGGGTTATAATAACGGCCATACTGGGTCAGACCAAAGGTCCATCTAGCGCAGTATCCTGTCTTATGACAGTGGCCAATGCCAGGTGCCCCAGAGAGAATGAACACAACAGGTAATCATCAGGAGACCCACCCCATCGCCCATTCCCAGCTTCTAGCAAACAGAGGTTCGGGACACCATCCCTGCCCATCCTGGCTAATAGCCATTGATGGATCTATCCTCCATGAATTTATCTAGTTCTTTTTTTGAACCCTGTTATAGTCTTGGCCTTGACCTTTCACGGGGTCAGAAGGTTATTACATGGGGGGTCACGAGCTGTCAGCCTCCACCCCCAAGCCCCACCCCGCCTCCAGCATTTGTAATAGTGTTAAATATAAAAAATGTGTTTTTAATTTGAAAGGGGGGGTCGCAGTCAGAAGCTTGCTGTGTGAAGGGGATCCCCCAGTACAGAAGTTTGAGAGCCACTTCTCTTGCTTAATATATGCTGTACAATAGAAAGCAGCTAAAAAAAAGCAAATCAGCTATGCATTGTGGATCAACCAGTTTAAAAACCAAACCAACCGTATAAAGATTAATGATCTCTGTAATGCTGGAACAAATCAAACAATACACCTGCACCTGGCAGGCCCAAAGTGAGTATTTGTGTATATGAAATGGTTGGTTGACTCCAGCATTCAGACAGAGTCTGGGAACATTTTAACAACCTCTGGGATTTGAAACAAGAGCCACCACCCACTCCAACTGAGCTAAAGTTTCACCTCTCCTCTGAACTGAGGCAATCCTAACTTCTTTGTGCCTGCTCAGACTGATTTAGGTGTGGACATTCCTCCTTTGCTTTCCCAACTTCCTACTCCTCTCTCTCTGACTCCAGCGTGGCCTAAATTCCTCCCTCCTGGCTTTCTTCCATCCCTCTGAGACCCTCCAATAGCTCTTAGTTCTTCTCCATGGCCCTCCAATAAACCCCTCTCTTCCTTCCGCCTACCACAAGACCTCCTGCTCCTCTGCCTTTACCATGGACCTGCAACAGATCAGGCCTAAGTGTCTCATGGCCTGGAAGTGAGTGGCAAGGGAGCATCCCACTGGTTGAGAAAAACAAACAAACCACAATTGAGGTCACTGGGACCCAGCAGGAACTGGAAGAGGGAAGGGAAAGAGCAGCTCACTGCTCACTCCATCCTGCTGCCACTGCATCTATTATTCTCCTTAACCACTGAGCACAGGGCAAGGAGTAATGGGCTTAAATTGCAGCAAGGGAGATTCAGGTTGGACATTATGAAAAACATCCTAACTGTTCAGACTGGTTAAGCACTGGAACAAATTACAGAGGGAGGTTGTGGAATCTCTGTCATTGGATCTTTTAATGAACAGGTGAGACAAACACCTGCAGGGATGGGTCAGATAATACTTAGTCCTGCCTCAGTGCAGAGGACTGTACTAGATGACCTATCAAGGTCCCTTCTAGTCCTACATTTTCTTCCTAGATTCAGAAAAGCAAGACTTGGTACACTCCTTGCAAATAAATAAGATTGCATCAAAGAAACTACAGTATAGCCCGTTGGAACAATCTATAGGGTCTCCAACTTTGACTAGCCACTCAGGTCAAAAAGGGGCAGTGAAAAAATCTTTAACATATTGTAGAGACTAGTTCAGATCAGAGCAGCGGCTCTGACCAACTCTGATTGTGTCCGGCTACTACCTGATTTTTTCATATGCCAGGTGAGATTGTGGCACAAGGCAGGAAATTCTAATTGCCCACAGAAACCAGATTTTGACAGGCACTCTTCTGTCCACTAGTCCTCCCTGCCTCCTTCCTGTATTAGATAAAATGGCTCTCTCTGAGGGGTGGAGGTATGGCTACATAGTGAAAAGACACTATGTGTACTAATATGCAGCCCATGATATGTTTTATTATCTTCATCTTTCTAACTTCCAGCCTTGTAGACTCATCATGCGATCAAGGAGTTAAGCTGGCTCTTCCTTTGTATGTAGCTATATCAGTTACAACGATTCTGGAGGCAACACTAGGGCCCTTGCTTCCACCTGTACAACCACTAGGACATTAAATTATGCTCCATAGCGGTGGCTCTCCACCTTTCCAGGAGTCTGATTTGACCCGCATACCCTCAAGTTTCATCTTGCTTAAAAACTGCTTGTTTACAAAATCAGACGTACAAATAAAGAAGTGTCACAGCGCACTGTTACTGAAAAATTGCTTACTTTCTCATTTTTACCATATAATTATAAATGAATGTAAATATAAATATTGTACTTACGTTTCAGTGTATAGTATATAAAGAAGTATAAACAATTTTAGTTTGTAATGACTTTGCTAGAGTTTTTTATGTAGCCCTTTGTAAAATTAGGCAAATATCTAGATGAGTCGATGTACCCCCTGGAAGACCGCTACATACCCCCAGGGGTGCACATACCTCTGGTTGAGAACCACTGCTCCACAGCACACCTGTGCAGCCCCACTGTCTCCAAGGGAGTTGCTCAGGTGTAACAGGATTGGAAATTAGTAAACAATTCCATTGAAGTGCAAAAAAGACAAGAATCCAGCTCACTCCATCTCAGCTACATTGACTCATCACGTTTAACAGGAGTAAAAAGCAACACAAAATGATAGTCAAAGTCAGATCTGTCTTTGAATACTAATAGATCAGCTTAGTAAGACTATGCCTTTTCATATAGTCACTTTTCAGAGCAGAACCTCACTGGAACTGAAATTGCCCCTTGAGAACCTTAAGCCAATGAGAGTTCACCTGATGAATTTCTCTGGCATTCCCTTGTCAGATGTGACTGAAACTAAATCTTGCTGAAATTCAGTCATGTTTGGGAAGGAAAGCATCAGGCAGCACATAGCACACTGAACAACAATGGTGTACGTTTTGTTAAAGATACCAGGCCGAACCCTTTCTATTATGTAAAGCTCCAGGGGAAATTTAATGCCCAGGCAGAGAAGGTGACAAAACCTCAGTTCTTAAGATGTAATCGCTTTGCTTTGGCTGGTCACTGAACAACCATAATGGAGGGAGTCTTTGCTAGTGATTAGAGTAGGAGACTAGATGTCAAGACACTTAGGTTCTGTACTACTAACTTGTTATGCTGCCTCAGGCAAGTCACTTATCTTCTTTGTGCCTCAGTTTCCCTATCTGTAACATGGGGATAATTAAACATACCATTGTAAAGCTCAATGGGAACCTCAGATTAAAGACACTATTTAAATACAAGTTTTATTAACAATTTTTTTAAAGTGTTTTGTTCTACTTTACACTGGTTGACAAATACTTTTGTTAGCCCTGGAGCGCTTAACCTCTGTCATTTCCTCTACAGAGAATGGCTCAGGAACAGCAAAAAAGAACTCTGGTTTTCCGTGGGGAAAGAACAACGTGGATTTCTCCCACTAACCTCAGGGAACTTCTGGAGCTGAAGGCCATGTACCCTAAAGCACCTCTCATTGTAGGGAACACCAGTGTGGGTATGGAGGGTCTGAGGGTCTCTTGTCATTGTTACAATCCAGTTGAAGTTAATGGAAGTTGCAATGAAAATCAGGCCTTTGGTGCTTCAAACTGGGCATCCAAAGATAGGTACCCAAAATTAGAAGCTCCATTTGAATATTCAGGTCTGGGTAACTTACCCCAGTTCACACAGCACATCAGTGATACAACTGGGACTAGAACCCTGATCTATTGATTCCATGGTCAGAGGACTATACCCCACCCATTGACTTCAGTGAGATGACTTGCATGGAGTAACAACCATTCACATGAGTAAGAGTCTGCAGGGTAGACCTTCAGTTAGAACACTACAAGGATGACAAAGGACATGGTCCATATTGAAAGGACAAGAGTAGGAACTTCTATACATCTTATTGGGTTCCTCAATATTATAGATAGATTTTATTATTACAGTGTTATAATTTGAGCGGTTAAGTTAAGAGAGCAGCAAGAGTAGCAGAGAAGAGAGAAGGGTGGGAAAGCTGATTGAATGAATGGAGTCTTGAGGAAGGCTTGAGATAGAGCATTTCCAGTGTAGGTGTGCAGAACACAGGGGCGAGTATTTCAGAGGTAATGCTGGGGGGGAGTGTACGGTCTGAACCCCTTCCTTCCGAGGGAGAGTGGTGCAAGTGGGTAGAATAAGAGCATGTCTCATTACATGGAATTCCAGACTGAGCTGTTATCTGTGAATTTGTTTACACAGTGAGGGTGAAACTGAGTCCAAAAAGATTTAAAGAGACTTTAATTTTCAGACACTACCCCCCACCCCCGTGCTCATTGACAACAGAATCTTTACTGCTTTTTTATTTGTTAATATAGCACTCATAAAGGTGACCACAGCACTTCACAAACCACTAAAATGGCAGGTTCTTGGGAGCTTGCAATGTAGTCTAAAGGTCTGATCCAGTGCCCATTGAAGTCAAAGTCCATTGATTTCTGTGGGCATCAGTCAAGCCCTAAATTAGCTGCATGGCAGGGCTGGGCATGGAGGATGAGGGAGGAAGTAAGCATATTACTACATATATGCACAGCTTGTTAGCTCCTTTTTGAAAATATATTAGGCAGGAGGTCAGTGATGGTTGTCACAGGCATAGGGGATGATGTGGGAATAAGCATAGAGATGCTGGTGGGAGAAGGAAACAGAAGAGTTATGCAGTTGAGCTGAGCTGGTGGAGTGCAAGACGGAAGCAGGAAGTAATGGATGACTAGGGAAGAGATGGAGGCAGGGGCACAATCCTGTAGGGTTCTAAAGCTGAGGTGAGGAATCTGAATTTGATATGGAAGGAGACAAGTGCAGGGAAGTGAGGAGCTTTGCAGAGCACTGGGAGATACTTTTGCTGGCAGCTCATTCACTAGACCTGAGGGGCGCAGCATGAAAAGCAGAGAGTGCAGAGGGGAGGAGAGAGAGGAACATGGAATGGGAAAGGCAGCAGGATGGAGTCTTTGGGATATTGGACAGGAAGAACCAGCAGGACTTTGCAAATGCTTGGCTATAGGAAGAATACAGGGAAAGTAATCCCATGTGACACTAAGGTCACAAGCCCTGGTGGCAGAAAGGATAGGGGTATGTTTAGTTCTTTAGATATATTCACAGTTCTGGAAATCTAACACAGCTGTTTTCTTCTGCTTTTCTTCAATCTCATTATAATTCTCTGTCTTCAGGACTTGAGATGAAACGTGATGGTGTTCATCATCCAGTTTTCATCCATCCCACTAGGATTCCAGATCTGCATGTTGTGAGTAATACAAACAATGGTAAGTCCTTGATTTGCCTAAAAATCCTCTTGAGTAATGTGTTGTTAGACACCATAAATTATTAGAATCTTTGACTCATACGTACGTGGAACATTTTATTCTCTAGTAGTGCTCAGTGCAATACGACCACTATCCAGTCTGTCAGCCTACCTGCCATATGGAGAGAACAGGATGGGGAGGTTCAAATTCTGAAACTCTGCTGCCATAAATTTCTTTGTTCAAACCATCTTTCACTCATTTTTCTGCAGGAGAGGAGCATGTGGGAGGGTCCTATAGTTTTTTCTGTTGGTAGAAATTACACGGTTCTTTATCATAGTCATTAGTCTGGCAATGTCTACAATCTATATAGAGATGCTCATGCATAGATCTTTGATCCAATATGCCAAAAGATTTTCTTTGGAGCCACTGAGCCAAGTTCTCAGTTGGTCCAAGCCAGTATAATTCCATGGATACTGATTTACACCAGCTGAGTATCTGTTCCGTTATGTCATATCTTAATATGTAACATGGAATTGAAGCTGTAGCAAAAGTATGTGATGCACAGTTTTTTCCTGGAGGCACTGGACAGAGCTGTTTATAAAAATCAGACAAAGTGGGATTTTATTACAAATGGTTGTTTTCCTATTTGCTTTTCTCTTAGCTCTGGAATTGACATTGAAATAGATTTGTAAATCACTACACCACACACATCCACACAACTGTCCATTTAATTGTCACCTTTTATCGAGGTCCACATTAGAGAATGCCCTTAATGAAAGAAGGGCTTTTTACAACCACTGAAAACTTCCAAAATGCTCTACAAATCTCTACTGAAACAGAGCCTGATCCAACATCCATTGAAATCAATGGCATTGTTTCCATTGACTGAAATGGGTTCTGGATCAGGCCCATGGGGCCAAATTCTGGAGTCTCAACAGTTTTTACTCCATCCTTAGCCTCACTCAGTCAGACTGCTATTTGCCTCATGGGAATTTACCTGAATAAAGATCTCAGTGTCTGGCCCAAAGAAAATTATCCTGTAGATTTGTGTGTGTGAAATATACCTGATGAAAGCTGACTATAGAAGCAACATTTCCATGGTCAGGTAGAGTTGTGATCATTTAAAGTGTGATGCTCCTATTTCACTATTTAAAATAATTGGGTTTCAGGACTAGTGATAGGTGCTGCCTGCTCTCTGGCCCAACTCAGAGACATCCTGATGAAAGTAGTCCCGGAGCTTCCAGAGGAGAAGACAAAGATTTTCCGTGCTCTCTTGCAGCAGCTGAAAACCCTAGCTGGAGAACAAATCAGGAGTTTGGCTGTATGTTTTCAATGATTATAGTAAACAGGCCAGCACTGAAAGTATATATCTATGATCTTCACTTACAAATCTGTAAAGCTTGTTTAGAGAAGAGCTGGCTGTCTCTGGGGCTTGAGTAGCATCTCAGAGCCTTTCCATCTAGGTAACCAGTTCAAATCAAGTCCATGCTGGTAATGATTAAAAGGCATTACTATCTGATAGCTTATGTGAACTAAATCGGGGCTTTCTGTCATTACCAATGAACCGGTCTCCACAACACACTAATTGGCAGCACCCTTATTGGCCAAGAAGCCAAGGACTGAAGTTATCTTTGTCCCTCCAGAATAGGATTTAAGTACATAGTCATCCAGGGCCTTTCACATGGCACCTCTGACCATAGGTGCTGAAAAAAAATAGCAAGTGCCTAGCACCCGCCAGCAGCCAGCTCCCTTCCCCACCCCTTAGCACCTCCCATCCACCAGCAGCCCCAGCGGTCAACTCCTCCCCCAGCACTTCCCACCCACTGTGATCAGCTGTTCTGCAGCATGCAAGAGGCACTGCAGGGGAGGAGGAGGAACAGGTATGGGGCACACTTGGGGGGAGGAAATAAAACTGGGTGGGAAGAAGTGGGGCAGAAGGGGGGCCTTGGGAAACAGAGTGGAGTGGGGGCAGGGCCTGGGGTGGAGTGGGGGTTGAGCACCCCTGGGGAAAGGAGGAAGCCGGTGCCTGTGTCAGCTACTACTGAAATGCACAAATAATAGCAGAGTTTGCCAGATAAGCAGTGACACATGTGCCCACTTGCTGTGTGGAAGCTCAGAATCAAGATGTCCTTTGCTTCTCCTCACTTTGAAAGGCTTTGCATCATTGCCTCTGACCCCACCCTTCCATTTTTCTTTAAAACTCAGTTGCCTAGTTCTTTTGTGGCCTCTCCTCTCTGGCTGAAGGAGTGGCCTTTTCTCTATTTTTGGGCAGGTCATCTACCCGGGGTCATGTTGGTGTCCTTCGTCTGGGGTTATAGGTTAGGAACTTCCATGAGCTGTAAATTAAAATGAGAGGGAAATTATCATTTAGAAAAGTTTGAATATGAAACTTCAATGAAGTTTGAACAATAAATTACCCTAACTTTTTAATATCCCTAAAAATAGGATCATGTTTTAGATCAATATTGCTATATATGGAAAAGACAGCAATTAAAATAGTCTCTTCTTTTGTTAAAGTCCTTAGGTGGACATATTGTAAGTAGAGGTTCAACTTGGGATCTGAACCCTGTCCTAGCAGTTGGCAACTCTGTCCTCAGTCTGGCATCAAAAGGTAAGATTCAGCATCTCTCTGTTACGTATCTGTGAAAGCATAACTGTAGAGCACAATTAGCAGTACAAGTGATGGGTATCTTCACTTGTTTCCTCGTTTCCTCCATGTTGGTAGACACAGGACAAAATTATTCTGGTGCTTTCCTGTGACTGTCACTGGCAAAAAGTGTTAGCTAATGCAGGCTGCTACATTCCTTCCTGCTGCCAGGTGCAAAAGGGAACAAAACTGGCAGTGCTGTGAAAGTGAAGTGGAGGGGCAAGGAAGAGAAAGATGTCCATCTGGTATCAACAACCTCCCCACATTGCTGCCAGGCCAGACTGGCCAGCTTTAACCTACAGTTTCGTAAACCCTCCCCATGGTTGCTTTTGCTGCTAATGTCTTACCCAGGCTGAGAAAACACATACCTTATTTTCATACATTTTGAGCACCCACTTCTCCCTAGTGATGTCACTGGGATTATGCGGGGGAAAGGAGTCAGCACTTCTGAAAATAAAGCCCAAGTATTTCATGCTGGCACCTAAAATCAATGGCCACTTTGAAAATCTTGGCCTTAATGAGTAGCAGCTTTGAACCAAAGATGTTCCAGGATAATTTGCTCATCATGGTAATTTCTGTCTTTAAAGCTTCCTGCATGTTAGCTGTTTAATGTCCTAAATGTTTTTGTTTAAAGCTTTTGAGTAAAAAGAGGAGAGCTACTTAATCAGCTTACTAATTTGTCTATCTATCTATTACTGACACTAAAATCAGCACTATTCAACATCATGCATACAACACAGTGTTATTAGCATTTATTATTTGTATAGCATCGAAGTGCATGCTACTGAACAGGGACAACAAAGACAAGTGTCCCTACTCTGGAGAGTTTACAGTCTTAGACTGAATCCTGAAACGTGCTGACCACACTCCCTTGACTTCCATGGGAATGGAGAACTTTAGTTTTAGACCAGCGCAAGCGATTTGCATGCCCGAGAAAAAAATGGCAGCTCCTGATCCAAACAAGCATGGAGGATGTCATTTTGTTCTACAAAATAGTGTCCTCCAGACAGCATGACCTCACATACAACACCTGGAAGACACCATTTTGTGGAACATGAGGCATCCATGTGTCTAATTGAATACACAAGGCATGTGCTGCAGGAAGGAACCAAGGTAAGCAGAAGTCAGTCAGAGGTGGCCACTGGCCAAATTCCATTAAACTTATATATAGGAGAAAATAGTAATTCTTCGAGTGCTTGCTCATATCGATTCCAATTAGGTGTGCGCGTGCTGCGTGCACACTCGTCGGAAGATTTTTACCCTAGCAACACTTGGTGGGTCAGCTGGGTTGCCCTCTGGAGTGGCGCCGCTGTAGCGCCGGATATATACCCCTGCTGACCCAACAGCCCTTCAGTTCCTTCTTACTGCCTGTGACGGTCGTTGGAACTGTGGAGCGTGGCTTTGCTGATCTCCACATCCCTAGCTTCTCGTAATTCTTTGCTCTTTACTGTGTTTATAGTTCGAGTTCTTGTAGTTATAGTTAGTGTTAGTACTTCTATTCATAGTGTATATAGTTGAAGGGAGGATCGGGGATTAGACCCTTTCCTCCATCCCGGTGTGGGCCCATGCCCAAGGCACTGGGATTCAAACCGTGCTCGGCGTGCCAGAAGCCGATGCCAATAGGGGATCCCCACGACTCCTGCCTTAAGTGCCTAGGGGAATCCCACCTTGTTGACAAGTGCCGCATTTGCAAGTCATTTAAACCAAGGACAAAGAAGGAGCGGGACTTTCGATTGAAGCAGCTCCTCATGGAGTCTGTACTTAGTCCTGCAACATCGGTACCGAGCGCCCAACAGACTGCCTCGGTAAGGAGCGCCCCTTCGGCACCGGATCACTCCGGTACCGAGAAGGAGTCCCGGCACCGACCTCTACTGGCACCGTCTCCTCAGCACCGCTCCCTTTCCCCGACTGGGAAACGACATAGTGCTCCGACTCCGGTCTTGCAGAAGGAGCACTCATCTAAGACGGTTCGTCAGGCACCGTCATCCGCTGTGGCACCGTCAAAGCCAGCACCGCAGATTGCAGCTCCAGCTAGCGCGGCACTATCGATTCTGGTCTCACAAGGGCCGTTGAGTCTGGTGCTAGACAGCTCCCCGGCTCCGGCTGTGGTTGAGCTTGTTCTCCTTTCTATGCTGGAGACCTTCTCTACGGCAAGAGAACTCATTGCTATGATGGAGCCGATATGTCCTCAACCCCCAGCACCGCCGGTGCGGGTTGTTCAATCCATCGGCAAGCCGGCCCTTGTAAGGCCTCCTTCCATCGGTCCACCAGAGAGATGTCATTCCAGATCACGGTCTCGTAGATGCTCTTGATCATGTTGTTCCTGCTCCCGGCGCCGCTCGCAGTCCCAGCACTGCTCTCTGTTGCGGTACCGGTCGCACTCGTGGCGATGTTCAACATCTCGTTCACCGGACAGATACTTCCAATACCGATCTGGCTCTCGGCACCGATCTCGGTACCGTGTATCCTGCAGTCACTCCAGGCGAAGGGACTCGAGATCCCGGTCGACCTCCCGCCACCGGTATGGTAGAAGGTCCCGGTCTCGCTCGCTGTACCGCCATAGCTCCCGGTACCGCTCCCTGGTACTGCCCCGGGATCAAGCATCAAGAACAATGGCGCCCTCCCAGGGTCTCTCGGCACCACCGTGGCCTTCGAGACACACATCAGTATCTTCTCAGGCTGGCAGTGCATCCTGCCATCAGGAGGGGGACTCTGACATCCCCAGCCGATATCCGGAGAGACAAAGCCACAAACAAGGGCCTCATCACTGGTCCTTCTGGACACCATGGGCATACCACTAGGCCCAAGGTGCCCCATCAGTGGCTCAACGCTTGGCCCCATCAGAACACCGGGTACCAGGGGTGACAGTGAGCCACCCTCCCCCTACTGGCATGGACTAGGCTCCAATTCCCTCTGCAGTCACCGAGGTTCCACCTGATACAGATGACGCCACTCAAGTGCTCGACCTACCTCACGACCCATTGGTCCCGGGCCTCTCCTCTTCCTCCTCACCTGATGAGGCGGTAGCAGGAACATCCTCCTCAGGCCCTCCCCCAGTCGATCTCAGAGCCCATCAAGACCTCTTGAGGCGGGTGGCCCAGAATATGAACTTGAAGATGGAGGAGGTCACTGAAATAGAGGACCCAGTCGTGGACATCTTATCAGCTGATGCACCCACTAGAGTGGCTCTCCCGTTCATCCGCACTATACAAGCCAATGCGGACACCATTTGGCAATCCCCAGCGTCAATTCCACCTACAGCTAGGGGAGTAGAGAGGAAATATATGGTCCCCTCAAAGGGGTACGAATATCTCTGCACCCAGCCACCTCCCTGCTCTCTGGTTGTCCAATCGGTGAACGAACGGGAGCGTCATGGCCAGCAAGTATCAGCTTCTAAGGCGAAGGAGGCTAGATGCATGGACCTCCTAGGCCGCAAAATATACTCGGCTGGGGGCCTCCAGCTTAGGGTGGCAAACCAACAAGCCCTCCTAAGTCGGTATAACTTTAATAAGTAGATGCCTGTGGGGAAGTTTACTGAGCTTCTTCCCCAGGAGTACCGTCTAGAGTTTACATCCCTGCTTGAAGAGGGCAAAAAGGTAGCAAGAACCTCCCTCCAGGCTTCTCTGGATGCAGCGGACTCGGCTGCCAGAACTCTGGCATCCAGAGTGACGATGAGGCGTATCTCCTGGCTCCAGGCTTCAGGCCTTCCCCCTGAATTGCAACAGACCATTCAGGATTTACCCTTTGAGGGCCAGGACCTTTTCTCAGACAAAACCGACCCCAGGTTGCAAAGCCTGAAAGACAACCGGGTCATAATGCGCTCTCTGGGTATGCACACGCCAGTGACCCAACGAAGATGCTTCCAGCCCCAGCCACACCGCCCTTACAACCAGTCTAGGCCGCGTCAGGATGTTACCAGAAGGCATGGCAGGGGGAATCGGCAGAGGCAGTCTGGTCCTCAAGGAACCCAAAGTCAAGTGCCTCCTAAACCACCAACGGGGCCCAAGCAAAACTTTTGATGGGACGCCCGAGGATGGCCCACTAGTTATCCTACCGGATCCTTCTCCCTCCTTTTTCAGCCGCCTCTCCCATTTCCTCCCTGCCTGGTCCCAGCTAACCTCAGATCATTGGGTCCTCCGCACGCTGGAAGCAGGATACCACCTCCAGTTTGTTTCAAAACCCCCCCACATCCTCCCTACCCTTCCCTCTTCAGGAACTCCTCTCATGAGCAAGTCCTCTTACAAGAGGTCCAAGCGCTCCTAAAACTGGGAGCCATAGAGGAGGTGCCAAACAACATGAGGGGCAAGGGGTTCTATTCCCGCTACTTCTTAATCCCCAAGGCAAAGGGAGGTCTACGACCAATCCTAGACCTGCAAGAACTCAACAAATTCCTGATAAAGCTGAAATTCCGCGTGGTATCCCTTGGGACCATCATCTCATCCTCGGATCCAGGAGACTGGTATGCCGCCCTCGATATGAAGGACGCTTATTTTCACATCGCCATTTATCCACCACACAGATGGTACCTCCGTTTTGTGGTCAACCACCAACACTTTCAGTTCCTGATACTTCCCTTTGGCCTTTCTACAACTCCAAGGGTCTTCACCAAATGCATGGCTGTAGTAGCTGCCTCCCTTCGGCGTCGTCGAGTACACGTCTACCCGTATCTCGACAATTGGCTTATTCGAGGGACTTCCCAGTCACAAGTATCGCAGCACCTGTGCATCATCAGAGACCTCTTCAGGAGCCTAGGCCTCATGATCAACACAGAAAAGTCTACTCTGACACCCATGCAGAGAATAGATTTCATCGGAGCTGTTCTGGACTCCAGTCTGGCCAGAGCCTGCCTCCCCCAGTCGCGTTTTCAAACGATGGCTTCAATAATTCCAAATCTTCAATCCTTTCCAACAACGTCGGTGCGCACTTGCCTCAGCCTAGTAGGTCACATGGCCTCCTGTACCTTCGTGACCAAGTACGCGAGGCTACATCTCCGTCCCTTCCAAACCTGGCTTGCTTCAATATACCGTCCACACAGAGACAGTCTGGATTCGGTGCTCACTATTCACAGGAAGGTTCTCGACTCCCTCACTTGGTGGTTAGACGCCTCTCGGGTTTGCGCAGGGATGCCATTCCACCCACCACAACCCTCGGTGGCCCTAACCACAGAGGCATCATCTCTGGGTTGGGGTGCCCACCTCGGGAGCCTTCACACTCAAGGCCTCTGGTTGCCCGAAGAGCTGGCCCTGCACATCAATGTGAGGGAGCTGAGAGCAGTCCGTCTAGCATGCCAGGTGTTTCGGGACCATCTACAAGGCCGTTGTGTATCAGTGTTCACGGACAACACAACGGCCATGTTTTACATAAACAAGCAGGGCGGAGCACGCTCCTCCCTCCTTTGTCAAGAAGCCATTTGCCTCTGGGACTTTTGCATAGCCCACTCTATTGATTTGGTGGCATCTTTTCTCCCAGGAGTCCAGAACACTCTGGCAGATCACCTCAGCAGGTCCTTCCTGTCTCACGAGTGGTCGATATGCCTGGACGTTATCCATTCTGTTTTCCAGAGGTGGGGCTTTCCCCACGTAGACCTCTTTGCCTCTCGAGAGAACAGGAAGCGCCAGGTGTTCTGCTCCTTCTGAGGACACTCCCCTGGCTCCTTCTCAGACGCATTCCTGATCCTGTGGAAGAGGTACCTACTTTATGCCTTCCCACCGTTTCCGCTCGTCCACAGAGTCCTACTCAAGCTCCACAGGGACAGAGCCCACCTGATCCTCATTGCTCCAGCATGGCCGAGGCAGCATTGGTACACCCTGTTGTTCGACCTCTCAGTGGCAGACCCAATCCCCCTGCCACTCTGGCTGGACCTCATAACACAGAACTTCGGCAGGCTTCACCATCTGGACCCGCAATCCCTTCATCTCACGGCATGGCTGCTGTGTGGTTGAGCCAGTCTGAGTTGCGTTGCTCTGCCTTGGTACAACAGGTGCTCCTGGGCAGTAGGAAGCCTTCCACGAGGACGACACATCTCGCCAAGTGGAAGTGTTTCTCCTACTGGTGCGCTCAGAGTAACTTAGTCCCCAGACAGGTATCTGTCCCCACTGTCCTGAATTACCTATGGTCCCTGAAACAGCAGGGCCTGGCGGTCTCTTCTATAAAGGTGCATTTGGCAGCTATTTCCGCCTTCCACTCGGGGGAAAGTGGCAGTTCAATCTTTTCTCACCCCATAGTTTCCAGGTTCCTTAAGAGATTGGAGCGGTTGTACCCTCAAGTCAGACGCCCGACCCCTACCTGGGATCTAAACCTGGTGCTAGCCAAGCTTATGGGTGCCCCTTTTGAGCCTCTGGCCACCTGCTCATTGCTGTACCTCTCCTGGAAGACAGCCTTCCTTGTCGCTATCACCTCGGCAAGACGAATATCGGAGCTTCGTGCTTTGACAGTGGATCCCTCGTATACGGTATTCCACAAGGACAAGGTACAGCTGTGACCACACCCCTCTTTCCTCCCTAAGGTGGTGTCTGCCTTTCATGTCAATCAAGACATCTTTCTCACAGTCTTTTTCCTGAAGCTGCACTCATCGCGTCGGGAACAACAACTGCATACCTTGGATGTCCACAGGGCTCTCGCCTTTTATATCGAGAAGACCAGACCCTTCCGACGTTCGCCTCAGCTCTTTGTAGCGGTGGCAGACCAGATGAAAGGCATGCTGGTCTCTTCCCAAAGAATTTCATCTTGGGTGACCTCCTGCATCCGAACATGCTATGAATTGGCTCACATTCCGGCTAGCCATCTCACCGCCCATTCTACTCGGGCACAAGCCTCATCTGCCCCATGTCCCCATCCAGGAAATATGTTGCGCTGCTACCTGGTCATCGATTCACACCTTTGCATCACATTACGCATTGGTTCAGCAGTCCAGAGATGATGCAGCCTTTGGCTCAGCAGTTTTGCATTCTGCAACGTCTCACTCCGACCCCACCACCTAGGTAAGGCTTGAGAATCACCTAATTGGAATCAATATGAGCAAGCACTCAAAGAAGAAGAGACTGTTACTCACCTTTGTAACTGTTGTTCTTCGAGATGTGTTGCTCATATCCATTCCAAACCTGCCCTCCTTCCCCTCTGTCGGAGTAGCCGGCAAGAAGGAACTGAAGGGCCGTTGGGTCGGCAGAGGTATATATCTGGCGCTATAATGGCGCCACTCTAGGGGGCGCCCAGCTGACCCACCGAGTGTTGCTAGGGTAAAAATCTTCTGACGAGCGTGCATGTGGCGCGCACACACCTAATTGGAATGGATATGAGCAACACATCTCGAAGAACAACAGTTACAAAGGTGAGTAACCGTCTTTTCATTGAGCACTCTACAGAGAAATTATATGCACACTAAAATTGCCATTTTAAACAAAGCCGTTAGATAATTACATACATAATTAATTTATTTGAAATGTTACTGTTTTCTAAAACAAGAAATCTATTTAACTGTTTAAGATATTTAAAAACAAGATGTTGCCTCTACTGTTTTCACTTCATTAGTACACCTGAATCTTTTCCTGTTTTAAGTGTATCCTTGAAAATTGCCTTTTTTTATATATGCTTCTCTTTCATTTGTTCTCCTGTTTGGTACCATATACTCTCTCACCAGCCACTGCTTTGCAAAACAATATTTCTTTGTAAAAGCCTATGACATAAAGCTTCCAAACAGGTTGCTATATAATGCCCAGTTTGGAATCATGAAAGTCTAATTAATGGCAAAACAAAAGTGCAGAGAAGTAAAGAAAATATCAAATACACCCAGCAGTTGTTCACAGTGATCACTGTTCTCTACCTTTTCCTCACCAGTGCTATATCCTACAGCTCACACCAAGCCAGAGCGAACTCTCACTGCAAATGTAGAATGGAATACACAAGGCATGCAAATATACAGTCAAATCATTTGCGATAGACCAGAGCTAGCAAATTTATTTGTTTTTTTAATAGCAGTATTACAATATTAGAAAATAAAACTTTTCATCTGTCATCTAAAAAGTTGTTGCATACCTTACTAAAATTGTCACTGCATGCCACTGAGTTTAGAGCTGGTGAAATCATTCATTGTGAAGGATTTCTTACAGATTTGAGCCCTTTTTTCTTTTTTGTGAATCTGTATTTGAATACTCATGGGAAAATTTTTGCAGGATTAATGTCATTCCTAGATACCTAAGTACTAGAGTATGAATGTAGGATGTATTTTCTAGTATACTTTTCTTTCACAGATTAGATGATTTGCATCTGCAAAGTGCAGACTTTCCTTTCACACTCCACATTCTCTAACAAACTACACTTCTCTCCAACAGATGGAACACGACAGATTCCTTTAAATGATCAGTTTCTTGCTGGATATGAAAATGCAGATCTTAAGCCAAAAGAAATCATAGTCTCTGTTTTCATCCCATACTCTAAGAAGGTAAGTGCTCTGGCGTCCTTTCTGTGCTTCTTTTAACAGGGTGTGCTATACGTACTGTTACAGAGCCTTTGAACAAAAGGGAAATCATTTTAATATACACTGCAAGAACTTCAGTACCAACGTCACCTGGGGACAGATCCTGCAGATGGTTATGACACAATTAATCCTTACGAGCAGTACCACCGACTTCAGTGGGGTTACCAGGGCTGGCCTTAGGAAAATGGCCTCCGTGGATGCAGCACACCCCCTCCTACACTGCTTCTACCACCCACAGGTGTCCCTCCCTTGCCCCTGGCCTCAGCAGGCTCCCCAGGCACTTCCCCTTCACCCCTGACCCTGCACCCTCCTCCGGTGCCCACGTGGGGAAACTGACCTGGATGCACAGAGCAGCCAGCATTGCTGCTCACTCCCCCAGACCCTGCCAGAACATTGCTTCTCCGCGCACCCCTAGAGGGCTATGGGGGGGGTGAGAGAGTGAGGAGCAACATCAGGGCTGTCTGAATCTAGGTCACTTTCCCCACCTGGATTGTGTAAGGGGAGGGCAAGAGATCAGCAGAAAAATCCACACCCCTGAGCAACATAGTTATACCAACCTAACCACACACAAGGGTAGACAGCGCTATGTCGATGGAAGAGCTTCTTCACTAAAAAGAAGCTGTAGCGCTGAACAGGAGAAGCAGAAGGTCCCTAAAAGTGGGGGGGGGCCACTGGTGCCCAAACCGTGGCCCCGCCTTCTGCGCTGCCCCTTCCCCTGAGCCCTCACACCATCACTTCCCTCAAGGCCCCACTCGCTCCTCTCCGTCCCCTGCCCCTGGTCTCTCGCCCCTACAGCCAGTAAAAAATGGAAGAGTTGGAAAATGAAGAAGGGGCACAGCAGGTGGTCACTGAATGAGAGAGGGCAAGGAAAAAGAGAAGAGCTGCTAGTCCTACAGGAAGAGGGGAGGAGTCAATGGAGGCAACACCAAATATGAGGCCCAGGAGGATTGCAAGGGTGAATAGGAATCGAGAGGACTTGGACCAGAGAATCACACTGTCACCAGGAAAAGGCAAGTCTACATGACTGGGCACTCCTTACTGAGAAGAATAGACAGGCCTGTAACTAGAGCTGATCCAGAGAACAGAAGGGTGTGCTGTCTGCTGGGTGCTAAGATACGGGATGTGGACCTGAGGCTGAAAAGGATCCTAATGGGAGCGGGAAAGAATCCATTGATTGTCCTTCATGTGGGAACGAATGATATGGCTAGATTCTCGCTAGAACGTATCAAAGGAGACTATGCCAGACTGGGGAAGACGCTTAAGGAAATCGAGGCTCAGGTGATCTTCAGTGGGATTCTGCCGGTTCCTAGAGAAGGGCAACAAAGGTGTGACAAGATTATGGCAATCAACAGATGACTCAGGCAGTGGTGCTATAGGGAGGGCTTTGGGATGTACGGCCATTGGGAAGCGTTTATGGACAGAAGACTGTTCTCTCGGGATGGACTTCACCTGAGTAAGGAGGGAAATAGATTTCTAGGATGGAGGCTCGCCCAACTGATTAAGAGAGCTTTAAACTAGGAATTTGGGGGAGATGGTTGGGAGATGTCCAGGTGATCTCCATGCCAGAATTTAACCTTGAGAGGGAAGAAAACAAAGTAAGAGGGGATACAGCCGTGGACAGAAGAATTGACATAAGGAGGAAGGGTAGTGTAGATACCAGTCTAACAGGTGATGCTGGTGGTAGAATGTCTGTGCCTAACCGGGTAAAGAATGTCAGTGAAGCCAAACGGCAAAAATTAAGATGTCTGTACACTAATGTGAAGAGCCTAGGTAACAAAATGGAGGAACTAGAGCTACTGGTGCAGGAAGTGAAACCGGATATTATAGGGATAACAGAAACATGGAGGAATAGTAGTCATGACTGGAGTACAGGTATTGAAGGCTATGTGCTGTTTAGGAAAGACAGAAATAAAGGCAAAGGTGGTGGAGTAGCATTGTATATCAATGATGAGGTTAACTGTAAAGAAATAAGTGATGGAATGGATAAGACAGAGTCTGTCTGGGCAAAAATCACACTGGGAAAGAAAGCTACTAGAGCCTCCCCTGGATAGTGCTTGGGGTGTGCTATAAACCGTCGGGATCTGATTTGGATATGGATAGGGACCTCTTTAATGTTTTTAATTAAGTAAACACTAATGGGAATTGTGTGATCATGGGAGACTTTAACTTCCCAGATATAGACTGGAGGACAAGTGCTAGTAAGAATAATAGGGCTCAGATTTTTCTGGATGTGATAGCTGATGGATTTCTTCACCAAGTAGTTGAAGAACCAACAAGAGGGGATGCCATTTTAGATTTGGTTTTGGTGAGTAGTGAGGACCTCATAGAAGAAATGGTTGTAGGGGACAACCTTGGTTCGAGTGATCATGAGCTAATTCAGTTCAAACTAGATGGAAGGATAAACAAAAATAGATCTGGGACTAGGGTTTTTGACTTCTCGAGGGCTAACTTTAAAGAATTAAGGAAATTAGTTAGGGAAGTGGTTTGGACTGAAGAACTTGTGGATCTAAATGCTGAGGAGGCCTGGAATTACTTTAAGCCGAAGCTGCAGGAACTGTCAGAAGCCAGCATCCCAAGAAAGGGGAAAAAAACCATAGGCAAGAGTTGTAGACCAAGCTGGATGAGCAAGCATCTCAGAGAGGTGATTAAGAAAAAGCAGAAAGCCTACAAGGAGTGGAAGGTGGGTGGGATTAGCAAGGAAAGCTACCTTAGTGAGGTCAGAACATGTAGGGATAAAGTGAGAAAGGCTAAAAGCCATGTAGAGCTGGACCTTGCAAAGGGAATTAAAACCAATAGTAAAAGGTTCTATAGCCATATAAATAAGAAGAAAGCAAAGAAAGAAGTGGGACTGCTAAACACGGAGGATGGAATGGAGGTTAAAAATAACCTAGGCATGGCCCAATATCTAAATAAATACTTTGCCTCAGTCTTTAATGAGGCTAATGAGGAGCTTAGGGATAATGGAAGGATGACAAACGGGAATGAGGATATGGAGGTAGATATTACCACATCTGAGGTAGAAGCCAAACTTGAACAGCTTAATGGGACAAAATCGGAGGGCCCAGATAATCTTCATCCAAGAATATTAAAGGAACTGGCGCATGAAATTGCAAGCCCATTAGCAAGAATTTTTAATGAATCCGTAAACTCAGGGTTTGTACCGTATGACTGGAGAATTGCTACAGTTCCTATTTTTAAGAAAGGGGAAAAAAGTGATCCGAGTAACTATAGGCCTGTTAGTTTGACATCTGTAGTATGTAAGGTCTTGGAAAAATTTTGAAGGAGGAAGTAAAGGACATTGAGGTCAATGGTAATTGGGACAAATTGCAACATGGTTTTACAAAAGGTAGGTCGTTGCCAAACCAACCTGATCTCCTTCTTTGAGAAGGGTGACAGTTTATTTAGACAAAGGAAATGCAGTAGATCTAATTTACCTCGATTTCAGTAAGGCATTTGACACGGTTCCACATGGGGCAATTATTAGTAAATTGGAACAAGATGGGGATCAATATGAAAATTGAAAGGTGGATAAGGAACTGGTTAAAGGGGAGACTACAACGAGTTGTACTGAAGGGTGAACTGTCAGGCTGGAGGAGGTTACTAGTGGAGTTCCTCAAGGATCAGTTTTGGGACCAGTCTATTTAACCTTTTATTACTGACCTTCGGCGCAAAAAGCGGGGAATGTGCTAATAAAGTTTGCGGATGACACAAAGCTGGGAGGTATTGCTAACACAGAGAAGGACCGGGATATCATACAGGAAGATCTGGATGACCTTGTAAACTGGAGTAATAGTGATAGGATGAAATTTAATAGTGAAAAGTGCAAGGTCATGCATTTAGGGATCAATAATAAGAATTTTAGTTATAAATTAGGGACACATCAGTTGGAAGCAACAGAGGAGGAGAAGGACCTTGGAGTATTGATTGATCACAGGATGACTATGAGCCGCCAATGTGATATGGCCGTTAAAAAAGCTAATGCGGTTTTAGGATGCATCAGGGAAGGTATTTCCAGCAAAGATAAGGAGGTGTTAGTACCGTTATGTAAGGCACTGGTGAGACCTCACCTGGAATACTGTGTGAAGTTCTGGTCTCCCGTGTTTAAGAAGGATGAATTCAAACTGGAACAGGTTCAGAGACGGGCTACTAGGATGATCCCAGGAATGGAAAACCTGTCTTATGAAAAGAGACTCAAAGAGCTTGGCTTGTTTAGCCTAACCAAAAGAAGGTTGAGGGGGGATATGCTTGCTCTTTATAAATATATCAGAGGGATTAATATTAGGGAGGGAGAGGAATTATTTAAGCTTAGTACCAATGTAGACACAAGAACAAATGGGTATAAACTGGACACTAGGAAGTTTAGACTTGAAATTAGACGAAGGTTTCTAACCATTAAAGGAGTGAAGTTCTGGAACAGCCTTCCAAGGGGAATAGTGGAGGCAAAAGACATATCTGGCTTTAAGACTAAGCTTGATAAGTTTATGGAAGGGATGGTATGATGGGATAGCTTAATTTTGGCAATTGATCTTGATTATCAGCAGGTAAGTATGCCCAGTGGTCTGTGATGGGATGTTAGATGGGATGGATCTGAGTTACTGTAGTTTCCTCAGTGTTGGCTGGTGAGTCTTGCCCACATGCTCAGGGTTTAGCTGATCGCCATATTTGGGGTCGGGAAGGAATTTTCCTCCAGGGCAGATTGGCAGAGGCCCTGGAGGTTTTTCGCCTTCCTCGGCAGCGTGGGGCACCTGTCACTTGCTGGTGGATTCTCTGCAGCTTGAGGTCTTCAAACCACAATTTGGAGACTTCAGTAACTCAGACATAGGTTAGGGATTTGTTATAGAAGTGGATGGGTAGGATTCTGTGGCCTGCTTTGTGCAGGAGATCAGACTAGATGATCATATTGGTCCCTTCTGACCCTAAAGTCTATGAGTCTATGAGACCCCTGGACCCTCCCTGGTTCAGCACCCCTGGCACTGAACATGAAGACAAGCCCTAAGTCTCTGCTTTCTAGGGGTAGTGGTTATGTCCTCCCAGGTATATCAGCTTGCATTTTGCCAAGCTGAAGCTCATTTTATCATCTGTCCACCTTTCTAATCACTGGGTCTCTTTATGTTATTCTCTCTCCTATAATATGGCACAGGCATCCCTCCTCAGTACAGTAGCAGTACAGGATGCTCCATTAATCCCAGTGATGAGGTAATACCGGTACCACATCCGCCAAGTGAAAGGCCAGATTCTGCTCCTTCCCATCTGGTGATTAGTAACTTGCTCTCTGTAGTCCTGTTGATTTCACTGATTTCAGTGGGACAACTCTCAGAGTGAGATAGATCACTATGAGTGAGGGTGATGGAATCTTGCCCTAAGGAGTTGGGGAAGGGAAATTGTGGTATTAGCAACTGTAGTGCTATTAGGTGTCCCTCTAGTGGATATGGAGAAAACTGCAGAAGAAACCCAGATAAAAGTGAGAGTCCTGAGATTCAAACAGACAAGGAAATGGCCAAGGGAATCTCTGCGAGTGATGACACTGCAGGATCTGCCCAGGCTAAAAAGAGAAAACAAGGAGACCCTGGTCATGCTATCTGGAGTGCCTCACACTGTGAGTGCCTGCCTCAGGGCAGATTGTCAAAACAAAGGAAGACATCCCAACTGGTGGTGTGTTCTGTGATTAGATTTCACCAAGCCAGTAACAAATGTGAACTCCTGGATCACTATAACAATCTTATCATGCAGTCACAGACTGTCCCCTTAAGACTCTCCAGTCTACCTTGCCACCCAGACAAACTGGACTTAGTGATAAATGGTCACTTGCACCAATAATCACACCACATTCAGGTGCTTCCAGTCCCAAGAGACCAATCACTTACATCAGATCAGTGGTACTCTAGATCTTACACCAAAGACGACACCTATAGCCAGTCGTGTAATAAACTGTCTAAAGTGTTAATAACTAGGAAAAAGAAATGTAGGGTTTACAGATTAAAACAAACAAACATATACACAGAAATGAGTTACCATCCAAATCATAAGAGTGACAGAGTTGTAGTGATCTATCAATTCAAAGTGTCTTTCAGGGCGGATCCAGGGGCAGCCCCTAGGGATCTCTGGCTTCAGTTTGGTGTCTCTAGACCTGTCAGAGTTCAGCCAGTAAAAAAAAATCAAAAATTTTCCTGTGACTTTGGTTTAATTTCCTTCATTCAGCTTCCAAATTCACAGGATGAGTTTCCTTGGCATGTAGCATTACCCCAGGTCATACGGCCATTAACCAATCCTTTGTATTGTGAAGTTCCTTGATGGGCCATCTGATTTTGAGTCCTTGGATGGGTGAGGCAGGACAATTCCCATGCCTAGGTTCACTAGTTCAGAGAAAATATTTTCAAAGTTATAAAGCAAAACTTTACATATTTCTTATAGCAGGATACAGACATTACAAGTGAGTTTAATGCAGCAGCAATTTATAAGCATTTCATGGTCTAAACACAAATAAATTCTTATGAGACTAGTACCTGTTTTGAGCATAACTAACTAACGTACAGGCCACAAAAAGAACAGGAGTACTTGTGGCACCTTAGAGACTAATAAATTTGCTAAGTTAAAGACTGGCTGGCCCAGGCAGATTTCTTGTAAAAATGCCCCAGACTCTGTAAACTCAGTATTTGCACTCTACACTGAATCTGGTAGGCCAGCAGCACTTCTTCTGTTCAGAAATTCTGAATCCCAGCAGTGATTATGGTTGACAATTAATGAACTGAAGGAGAATTTGGAAGGGGAATATAAACCAGGTCCCTCCAAAGAGGAGAAGGGAAGATAAAAAAGCAAAACTGCAGTGTCTCCCTGGAAGTTATAGCATGGAAATCTCAAACACCGAGAGAGTCATTCCCACCTGAGTACTGAAGGGAATGGAGACTAACATTGCTGTCTGACTGAAACAATCACTCACACCTGACAGCTAAAGCAAATGGTCAGTAATAACACTGATAGGATGATGAACTTCATCAACCTCACCACAGAAAATGAATCTATCCCCATGAAGACCTGATTTGGCCACACTTCCTCATGGAGGATAGGATCCTACTTCTTGAACAGTCCCATTGAAATCAGTTACCCATTCACCAAATAAGGTGCTACTTAGTGTGAGCAGGGTATCAGATTATTTGCAAGAAAGTCAAGAAAGCGAAGGGCTGCTAGTGTGTGGGTGGAGGCACAGATGCTGTTTTTGTAGCTCATATTCTCGCTCTTGTTTATGCCCGTTGTTTGTTGTTGTTTTTTCGGTTTCTGGCAGCTTTGAGTGAGTATTGCCCAGGTGATACGTGTGGGAATGAAACATACTGAGAAAATCTTCCAGCTGTAAAGGGCTCACCTCTGGCCATGTAATCCTGATATTAAAATTTCATGTGGGCACCAGAACTGAGAAATGGGGTCCCCATCAAACACTAATAGTGATGGATTTAAATCGGATCGGGATTTCAAACAGCCCAAAGTTCTGGATTGTTCAGATCTAGCGGCTTGGCCGGGGCCCATCTCTGACTCTGGAAGGGGTCTATTTAACCCACTGCTTTCACTTCGCAGGCCCAGCCCCAACCTACACTTCAGGATGAGTTTCTGTAACCCAGTGGGGATCCACAGGGAACATGACTTGTTACAGCCCTCAGCTACAGAGCTTTGGCTCATCCGCCCCATGTGGTGTTAGCTCTGGAGGACCCCAGTTGAATCCCCAGTAAGTGGAACGCCAAAAGGCAGTTGTCACAATCTTGAGGCTGAGTATGGAAGAAGCTACTAGTTGTTTTGGCAAAGAGTATTGGCTTCCAGACAAATCAGAACTGGGCTTCTGAACAATTCAGAATGGATGTGGCCAGCAGCTCTCTCTTTATCTCTGGCTCTGTCGCATGAAGTATAGAAATCCATGTTAAAAACAATCAGCAAATCAGGTCCTTTGGCACAGCACAGCCACCTGTTTTGTGCTGGAAACAAACTTCAGTAACAATAACGCACCAGTCACATTGGAAGTGACTTGTGCCAATACTGATTGTCCAGCACTTCAAAGTGGGTGCTTCTGACAACACGTTGAACCATTGTGGAAATCTTCAGTTTGTCATATCAGCCTGTGAATAGGCTTTCACAAGCATATCCTCCGGGACATGTCAGACCATCTAGTTAGTACTTGGAAAAAATACAAAAATTTAACTACATCACTGTATAATTTGAGAAGAATATTCTTTTTCTTTCTTTGAGTCACTTGTGATTAATTAAGACTCAGAATAGAGTCAATTTCTGCCAGTGATGGAATTCCTCCTTGCTTTCTTTTGATCAGGATGACTTTGTGTCAGCATTCCGACAGGCTGAGCGCCGGAGAAACGCTGTATCAGTTGTGAATTCTGGAATGAGAGTCCTTTTCAAACCAAACACTGACATCATTATGGACATGAATATTTTATACGGAGGCACTGGCCCTATCACAGTCAGTGCAAGGAAATCCTGCCAGAGGCTCATAGGGAGGTACTGTATGATTTAGTACATCTCTGACAGAAATGTAGTGGGATTTATAAACCCTTTGTTCTGCCAAATTCTGCTGATAGAGATTGAAATGTAGAGATCACAGCTGTTGCACATCTCGCTCACAACCCCCACTGTCCGGAAAGTGAGCAGCAATACAATGGAGAGGGAATATCCAGGATGCTCCACCCTGATACAACTTATCCCCTGGCAATCTCTCCCAGAGGTTCTCCTGGGAAGCTCCAACCCAAAGATAAAGTTCCCTTTTCCTGGTGGGACACCCATAGCCAGGGGTGAAGGAATTTGCCAGTACAGTAGCCTCTGCTGGAACAAGGGTACAATTTACACCTCACTGTCTCAGAAGTGGTGAATTTAACCCAATCAGTTTTAAATGACAATAAGTGATCTTATTAAAAACTGGAGGATTGCATGTTTTCTGTGTAATTATTGTACTGTGTGTAGTACTTATAATGAACACTAATCTGACGTAAATGTGCATGATGCTGCAGAGCAGTACTATAAAGAAGGGGTTAAGTAATCGACATTTCTAATTAGAGTGAGTTGAAAAATTAAAAAAATAATCCTGCCAATTTCTAACTTGTTTTGTTCAGATGGATTTTGAAATTAACCTTTTTTGGGTGGTTGGTTGGTTGTGCTTTGTTTTGCTTTAAACATTTTCTGTTCCTTTTTTTTTTAATCAACTTTTTTTATTTTTGGAAAATAATATTTTTTCAAAATGACATTTCAGTTTTGAAAGTGAAATGAAAGTGAAAAATTTTTACAAGTGGAAACTGGTTAAAATGGGCAGTAGAAAAAAATATACACACCGCTAAATGAAAAACAATGACCAAAGTAACATTTCCATTGAAAATTTTCAAAAAATGGAAAATTTTGAGGAAATCTGAATGTTTTCCTGAACATTTCTATTCCCTAAAAAAGGTCTTAGTTTCATGAGAAAAAAAACATTGGAATGAAAAATTCCAACCAGCTCTACTGCTAATACACTATGATATAAATGGTTACCAATTAGTTGGAAACAAATAAGACATGTCTATGCTGCAATAAAACACCCATGACTGGCCCATGTCAGTTGACTCGGGCTCACAGGGTTCAGGCAGTGCAGAGTTATAAAACTGCAGTAAACATTCAGGCTCAGGTTGGAATTCAAGCTCTGGGACCCCGTGATGGGGGAGGATCCCAGAGCCCAGGCTTCAGTGTAAGCCTGCATGTCTACACTGCAGTTTTATAGCCCTACAAGCCTGAGCCCCACAAGCCTGAGTCCACTGACACAGGCCAACCATTGGTGTTTTGTTGCAGTATAGACTTACCCTCAGTGGTCAGCTTATTAAGACTTGATTGCTGCAATCCTTACATGCACATAATTCCTGCTGAAATCAAAAGGTACAAAGGACTGCAAGATCAGGCCCATGTGAATTAAACTTTTGTTACCTAACACTTTGGCTTTAGCTGCAGTTTGGTATTATAAATAGGTATGTGTGTGTGTGCATGTCTGTTTCTCCGCCAGGCAATGGAATGAGCAGATGCTGGATGAAGCTTGCAAACTGGTGCTTGGAGAAATTTCTCTCTCCCCCTCAGCTCCAGGAGGGAAGGTGGAATACAGAAGAACTCTGCTTGTCAGCTTCCTTTTCAAGTTCTACCTGGAAGTGTTGTATGGATTAAATAAAATGGTAAGTGGTTTCCCTCTGCATTTGCACAAATTGACTTCTTTTTCTTGGAAAGGCTATTCCCAATGTTCATTATCAGGTGCTCAGATCTCATGGTGATGGCTGCAGGCTAACTGAATGACTGAACTGATACATCCTTTATTGAATGCAGATTGTGCCTATATTCAACTCCTGCCCCAAGCTCATTTATTATACCATGCTAAAGAGCCCTACTAGGCTAAAATATTCGCTCATAGTTAGAGTTTAACATGTTCTCAGTGAAGTGCCAGACCTTTCATTGCCTGATGATGGAATTCCTTTAGCTGTAACAAGATGTTAGGGCTGTGACAACATGTTTATATTTATAAATAATGTTGCTTCTTTGAGAGGGACAGGTGGATGTTTTAAATACTAGATAGCCTGAGCAGAGCACATAAAACGGAGAAATGGTCTGAGATCGCCAACAGGGCCGCACTGCATAGCTGCAACAGGCTGTCCAGGAAGACACCCAAAGCAATAATCCAGTAGGATACACCAATGTACTCTCTGGCTGCCAAACAGCAAAAGTGCAAAGCTCCAGAGTTTAAAGATCAGAGGATAACACAATGAACCCATGAGATTTAATTCCAGCCTGAAATGTACCCAGAACCCATTCTCAGTACATGATCCCCTATGCTCATGCTTTTTGAACTATCCCAAATACCATCATATCCTGAAAGGATCAGGAACACACCCAGAGGGATGGGTCCATGTTGCACTCCTTGTTTGCCAGTCAGTTTGAAATCTGATCCTGTCACTCTTTTTGCCAACAACCCCTTCCACCCGGTCCTGACAATGGACTACCCTCCAACCACTGTGGTTTTGGTGAGAGGGGTTGGGTTTTTTATGTCAGGTGACCCAGCTCGCATTAAACCTTGTCTGTCATTTTACCAGCTGAGTAAACTCTCCACCACTTTAAAAGGTGCCTGCTATAGCAACGATGTATGTAGCAGAATGGAATGTACTTGTGACTGCTATTTGCATATCACTGCCCAGAATGCTGTTCCAGGTCACACCTATTTCACATCAGTGCTGGTGTATGAGCTGTGGGAGCAAACTGGAAATCTTTGCTTCTTTAACATAAATGTTTTTCAAAATCTGTAAATGGAAAATTTAGCTTTAAAAGCAGTGATATGACACTAGTGTTGTTAAATTGCCTTCTTTTCAGTACCCAGCTAAATTTCCTGACTTATCCAAGAAGAACTTGAGTGCCCTAGGAGCATTTCACAGCGAAGTACCCCAGGGTATGCAAACATACCAGGTCAGTGAAGTTGCTTTCACAGCAAACTATGCCAGCTGTGAATTGTGACTGCCACATGCTGTCCCTAATGAGCGTTATGCCTTCTGGTTTTTCATTCTAACTCTCCACTTATGCATTGTCTCCTTGTATTTATGTTACCTTGTATTTAGCTGTGACACTCTGACTACCTTTCCCAGACCTGAAGAAGAGCTCTGTGAAGCTTGAAAGCTTGTGTCTTTCACCAACAAAAGTTGGTCTAATAAAGGATATTACCTCACCCCTCTTGTCTGTCTCATATCCTGGGACCAACATGGCTACAACAACACTGCATTGCCTATATATCTTTTCAAAGGTTGTTTGCAGTGTTGTTGTAGGCAGCCATGTTGGTCCCAGGATATGAGAGAGACAAGATGGGTGAGGTAATGCCTTTTATTGGACCGACTTCTGCTGGTGAGAAAGACAAGTTTTCAAGTTACACAGTGCACAAGGTGAGTAACTTTTTCTTGTAACAGCAGAGAATTGTCTGCAGGTTTTGCATCTGCTGTTCTGGCACGGTGTGGTGCTGCTTTGAGTTGATTGGTCCTGGTCTATGTGGAGTTTTGCTCTGACAATGAGCTTGGTGAGGTTGAGAGGTTGTTTGAAGGCCAGCAGGGGGGTTTGGGAAATATTTATTCTTCTTCGAGTGCTTGCTCAGATCCATTCCAATTAGGTGTGCGCGCACCGCGTGCACGTTCGTCGGAGACTTTTTACCCTAGCAACACTCGGTGGGCCAGCAGGTCACCCCCTGGAGTGGCGCCGGTATGGTGCCTCATATATACCCCTGCTGGCCCGCCCGCTCCTCAGTTCCTTCTTACCGCCCGTGTCGGTCGCTGGAACTGTGGAGCTCGGCTAGCCGTTCTCCACCTCCCTAGCGTTTCACTCTTCTACTGTATAGTGTATATAGTTCTGTTATTATAGTAATAGTTGTAGTTATAAAGTTAGTTAAGTGTAGTTGTAGATAGTTATACAGAGGATCGGGGGTTCTCCCCTTTTCCTCCCCGCGGTGCCGGGGCCCATGCCTGGTTCACCTGGCTTTAAGCCTTGTGCGGCCTGTCATCGGCCGATGTCCACAGGAGATCCGCACGACTCCTGTCTGAGGTGCCTAGGCGAGTCCCACCTTGTGGACAAGTGCCGGATCTGCAAGGCGTTCAAGCCCCGAACGAAGAAGGAGCGGGACAGTCGCCTGAAGCAGATCCTGATGGAGGCAGTGCTGACTCCCCCACCGTCGGCACCGACTCCGGCACCGGGGCCAAGTGTCACCTCCACTCTGGACCGCCCGGCGCCGGCAAAGGCTTCAACTTCCCGCTCGGCACCGGCCCGGCACCCTAGCCGGCACCGCTCCCTCTCCCCGAGGAGCAAGAAGCACAGGGCTCCTGCGGTGCCTACGACTGCACTGCAGTCTGAGCGTGCCTCCAAACCTGACCACCCAGCATCGTCATCCGCCGCGGCACCGAGCGTCGTCGCACCGTCGACTCCGGCCCCTCAGGGACCGTTGAGTCCGGTGCATCTCAGCTCCCCAGTGAGAACAGCGGTTGAGCTTGTCGCTCCCTCCACGCCGGAGACCTTCTCCGTCGCACGCGACCTCATCGCCATGACAGAGCCCGAGCTGACATGACAGAGCCCCAACCCCCGGCACCGCCGGTGCGGGTTCTCCAATCGATGGGCAAGCCCGCCATGGTGCGGCCGCATTCGCCGGGCACTTCTGGGCATCGGTCCCGTTCCAGATCGAGGGACCACTCTCAGCGTCGCCGCTTGAGATCCAGACGCCGCTCGCAGTCCCGAGACCGCTACCTGTGGCACCGGTCGTACTCGCGGCACTGTTCAAGATCCCGGTCGCCGTCGTACTACTCTCAGCACCGGTCTAGATCGCAGCACTGATGTTCCTGCCACAGCCGATCCCAGCACGGCAGTGTACGGCACCGGTCGACCTCCCAGCACCGAGCTGGTAGCAGGTCCCGGTCCAGATCAAGGTACCACCATGACTCCCGGTACCGCTCGCCGGCACCGCGCAGCTTCGTTGGGGTGCGCAGGGGCCTGACGCAGTCATCGACGGCTCCTCCATGGCCTTCAAGGCACTCGTCCGCTTCTTCCCGGATGGAGAGCGCCTCTTACAGGGGTTCAGATGTGCAGGCCCACCCAGACCAGGGACCACCACAATGGTCCTTTTGGACGCCCTGGGCATACCACCAAGCCCAGGGCAAACCTTCGGGCCCCTCTCGCTCCAGCCAATCGGAGCATCGTGCACTAGAGGCCACGGTCAGCTGGCCTCTCCCCTCAGGTATGGAGGAAGTCCCTATGGATCCCCTGGTGCAGCAGGATGCTCGGGAAGTGGAGGTCCCTCTGGACGAGGCTTCTGTTCAGGAACCACTCCTCCCTGGGGTGTCTTCTTCCTCGTCCCCAGATGAGGCGGTAGCGGGCACATCTTCATCAGGGCCCCCGCCGATTGATCTCCGGGCACACCAGGACCTTCTGAGGCGAGTTGCCCAGAACATAAACCTTCCTGTCGAGGAAGTCCCGGAAGTGGAGGACACAGTGGTAAGCATCCTTTCTGCGGAGGAACCGACCAGGGTAGCCCTCCCCTTCATCAAGTCGATCCAGGCGAAGGCGGACACCATCTGGCAGTCTCCGGCCTCCATTCCACCCACTGCCCGCGGAGTGGAAAGGAAATATATGGTACCATCCAAGGGGTATGAGTACCTCTATGTACACCCCGCTCCCTGCTCGTTGGTGGTACAGTCAGTCAATGAGCGAGAACGCCACGGCCAACAAGCTCCTGCACCAAAATCCAGGGAAGCCAGGCGCATGGACTTGCTGGGCCGCAAGGTTTATTCCGCGGGAGGCCTTCAACTCCGTGTGGCGAACCAGCAAACCCTCCTGAGCCGTTACAGCCACAACACCTGGGAGGCTGTCGGCAAATTTACGGACCTGCTTCCCCAGGACTCACGCCAGAAATTTTCATCTCTCCTGGAAGAGGGCAGGAGGGTTGCCAGGACCTCGCTACAAGCATCCTTAGATGCCGCGGATTCGGCAGCAAGAACACTGGCATCGGGCGTAGCCATGCGCCGTATATCATGGCTGCAGTCTTCCGGACTACCGCCGGAGCTACAGTACACGATTCAGGACCTGCCATTTGATGGGCAGGGCCTTTTCTCTGAGAAGACAGATCCCAGGCTACAGAGCCTGAAGGATATCTGGGTCATCATGCGCTCACTGTGAATGCACACGCCCCAGACTCAGAGAAGGCCATTCCGCCCCTACCATCAGCGCACTTACCCCCCCCGCCTCGCCCCAGACAAGATTTCAACCGGAGGCGAGGTCCGCCGAACCGTAGACATCAGCCAGGTCCTCAAAGGGGTAATACTTCCGGGTCCGACAAGCCACCGCAGGGACCCAAGGCGAACTTTTGAAGATGCGCCCAAGAGCAGTTTACCAATCCCTTCCCTGGATCCACTTCATTTCCTCAACCGCCTCCGCCCCTTCCTGCCGTCATGGTCCCAGCTAACCTCGGATCGTTGGGTCCTGCGCATGGTGCAGTTTGGTTACCATCTTCAGTTTGTTTCTCCACCACCCTCCCATCCTCCCTCCTCGTCCCTCTTCAGGGACCCCTCTCACGAGCAACTTATCGTCCAGGAGGTTCACAAGCTCCTGCTCATTGGAGCTATAGAGGAGGTGCCAAGGGAGCTAAGGGGCAAGGGGTTTTATTCCCAGTACTTCTTAATCCCCAAGTCAAAAGGGGCCCTTTGACCCATCCTGGACCTGCGACGCCTGAACAAATTCATCAAAAAGTTCAAGTTCCGCATGGTAACCTTAGGAACCATCATTCCCTCCCTGGATCCCGGAGATTGGTACGCCGCTCTCGACATGAAGGACGCATACTTCCACATTGCAATCTTTCCCCCGCACAGGCGGTATCTTCGCTTTGTGGTAAATCAGGACCACTACCAGTTCACGGTCCTCCCCTTTGGGCTCTCCTCAGCCCCCTGGGTGTTCACCAAGTGTATGGCGGTCGTCGCCGCTGCCCTGCGCCGTCGTCATATCCATGTCTTCCCTTACCTCGACGACTGGCTCATTCGAGGCACGTCGGAGGCGCAGGTGACCGGGCACATCACCGTCATCACAGAGCTGTTTGCGAGTCTAGGCTTGACCATCAACCCGGACAAGTGCACTCTGGTGCCTACACAGAGCATAGAGTTCATCGGGGCAGTGCTGGATTCCAACCTCGCGACGGCCAGCCTCCCCCGGCACCGGTTCCAAGCCATAGTGTCCATGGTCACAAGCCTACAGGCCTTCCCGACCACGTCTGCTCGAATGTGCCTCACTCTCCTGGGACACATGGCCGCATGCACCTTCGTTACCAAGCATGCAAGACTCCGCATGCGCCCACTGCAGACCTGGCTCGCGTCAGTCTATCGACTGGGCAGGGACGCCATAGACACAATCGTAACGATTCCACCAAATGTTCTCGGTTCCCTAGGCTGGTGGACAACGCCCTCCCAAGTGTGTGCGGGCCTGCCGTTTCACGCCCCTCAGCCCTCAGTGTCCTTGATGACGGACGCGTCATCGCTGGGCTGGGGTGCACACCAGGGGACCCTGCGTACACAGGGTCTATGGTCACAGAGAGAGTTGTCTCTTCACATCAATGTGCGGGAGCTGCGGGCAGTTCGCCTAGCATGCCAGACATTCCAACGCCATTTGCATCAACAAGCAGGGCGGGACCCGGTCCTCCCCGCTGTGTCAGGAAGCAATACGTCTGTGGGACTTTTGCATAGCCCACTCTATTCATCTAATGGCCTCCTTTCTCCCGGGAGTGCGAAACACCCTTGCGGATCACCTGAGCAGATCCTTTCTGTCCCACGAATGGTCCGTCCGTCTGGACGTCCTCTATGTCGTTTTCCAGAGGTGGGGGTTTCCCCAGATAGATCTGTTCGCCTCCAGATCGAACAGGAAATGCTAGGTGTTTTGCTCTCTACAGGGTCGCTCCCCAGGCTCCCTGTCGGACACGTTCCTCATTCCGTGGACGGGACATCTTTGCTACGCCTTTCCACCCTTCCCTCTCGTCCACCGAGTCCTGATCTAGGTCTGGAGAGACAAGGCCCGCCTCATCCTGATCGCTCCGGCTTGGCCGCGGCAGCCTTGGTACACCATGCTGCTCGATCTGTCCCTGGCGAATCCAATTGCCCTACCTCTTTGGCCAGATCTGATCACACAGGACTTCGGCAGGATGCGCCATCCGGATCTACAGACCCTCCATCTGTCTGCATGGCTCCTGGCTGGTTAAGCCAGTCTGAGTTGCGCTGTTCTGATGCAGTACAACAAGTGTTGTTGGGCAGCAGGAAGCCTTCCACGCGGTCAACCTACCTAGCGAAATTGAAACGCTTCTGCTCCTGGTGCAACCAGCATGGCCACGACCCACTCTCCGTGCTAGTCCCCACCATTTTGGACTACGTGTGGTCTCTCAAGCAGCAGGGCTTGGCGATCTCCTCTCTGCGCGTCCATCTCGCGGCTATATCCACCTTCCATCCAGGCGAGGCTGGCAAGTCCGTGTTTTCCCACCCTATGGTGTCAAGATTCATCAAGGGCCTGGAGCGGCTATACCCTCAGGTCAAACGGCCTACACCTACTTGGGACCTGAACCTTGTCTTGACTAGGCTCATGGCGCCCCCCCTTTGAACCCTTAGCCACATGCTCTGCTGTACCTGTCCTGGAAAGTGGCCTTCCTAGTCGCTATCACGTCGGCTTGGCGAGTCTCGGAGCTTCGGGCTCTAACTGTGGACCCTCCGTATACGGTGTTCCATAAGGACAAGGTACAGCTGCGACCGCACCCGGCGTTCCTCCCTAAGGTCATCTCCGCCTTCCATATTAACTAAGACGTCTTCCTGCCAGTCTTTTACCCAAAGCCGCATTCATCCCGAAGAGAGCAACAGCTCCATTCCTTGGATGTCCGAAGGGCTCTCGCGTTCTATATTGAGAGAACTAAACCCTTCCGACGCTCACCACAATTGTTTGTGGCAGTAGCGGAACGCATGAGAGGCATGGCAATCTCCTCCCAGCTTATCGCATCCTGGGTCACGTCCTGCATCAGGACATGTTACGACTTGGCCCGCGTGCCAACCGGGGCCCTTACCGCCCATTCTACCAGGGCTCAGGCTTTGTCAGCTGCGTTTTTGGCTCATGTCCCCATACAGGAAATCTGCCGTGTGGCCACCTGGTATTCTGTGCACACCTTCGCATCACACTATGCACTGGTCCAGCAAGCTAGAGACGATGCCGCTTTCGGCACAGCAGTTTTACAGTCTGCAACGTCTCGCTCCGACCTCACCGCCTAGGTATGGCTTGGGAATCACCTAATTGGAATGAATATGAGCAAGCACTCGAAGAAGAAAAGACGGTTACTCACCTTTGTAACTGTTGTTCTTCGAGATGTGTTGCTCATATCCATTCCACACCCGCCCTCCTTCCCCTCTGTCGGAATAGCCAGCAAGAAGGAACTGAGGAGCGGGCGGGCCAGCAGGAGTATATATCAGGTGCCATACTGGCGCCACTCCAGGGGGCGACCTGCTGGCCCACCGAATGTTGCTAGGGTAAAAAGTCTCCGACGAACGTGCACGCGGCGCCCCCACCTAATTGGAATGGATATGAGCAACACATCTCGAAGAACAACAGTTATAAAGGTGAGTATCCGTCTTTTTCAGGATGTGGTCCCCATTGAGTATGGATTGTAATTGTTTAATGATACCCCATATAGGTTCCAGTGTGGGGTGGTAAGTGACAACTAGGGTGGGTGAGGTTTTTTTTTTCTGTATTGAAGCACATTCTCTCTGGGTATTTGGGTGGCTTGTTCCATGATGCGATCTACTTCTATGGTGGAGTGTCCTTGTTTTGTGAAGGTAGTTTTAAGTGTGTTAAGATGTGTATTCCAGACTTTCTCCTGAGAGCACATGCTGTGGCATCTGAGGGTCTAAACTATGCTAACCTGAACTAAAAGTTTCATTTAGCCAAAGTTATAATATGTAGGGTAGAGTTGGAAAATACTTTGTTTTTGTTTTTCCAGCAGAAAATTTCCACAGAAACTAATTTTTTTCATTGACATTGAGATTTTCAACAGAAAATGTCATGTTTTTGTCGGAAAACCGAAAGTACTGAAAACAAATCCTTTTTTCTCTTTTCAGCAGTTTTCAGCCAAAAAATATCAGCAGTTTTGAGCACTCTTTTTCAGCTGAAAATGTTTGCTTCCAGTTTTCTCATGTAAAATTGAAATTTTTTTTAGAAAAGCTGATAATTTTTGTGGAAGTTTCATTTAGTCAAAAATACAACGTTCCAGAGAAAATAAGTTCTGACAGTAAATTTTTGACCATCCCTCATAGCTGGGTTGTCTCAGGCTAAGTCAAGTGTATCACTGTATGCAATATTGTTGTAGCTGTGTTGGTCTCAGCTTAGTAGAGAGACAATGTGGAAGAGGTAATATATTTTATTGAACCAAATTCTGAGAGAGACAAGCTTTTGAGGTTACACAGAGAACTGAAGAAGAGCTTGTCTCAAAAACTTGTCTCTCCCTCTCTCTCCAGAAGTTAGTTCAGTGCTCTCAATTCAGGACTCTCTCTGAAGTGGCAGAAGGGAAGGTTGACTGGAATTTAATTAGTAGAAACCTGAATGAGACCAGTTTTGTTAGGCTAATCCAGGGGTAGGCAACCTATGGCACGCGTGCCAAAGGCGGCACGTGAGCTGATTTTCAGTGGCACTCACACTGCCCAGTCCTGCTCACCAATCTGGAGGGTTCTGCATTTTAATTTAATTTTAAATTAAACGTCTTAAACATTTTGAAACCTTATTTATTTTATATACAACAATAGTTTAGTTATATATTATAGACTTACAGAAAGTGACCTTCTAAAAAGGTTAAAATGTATTACCGGCATGTGACATCTTAAATTAAAGTGAATAAATGAAGATTCGGCACACCACTTCTGAAAGGTTGCTGACCCCTGGGCTAATCTATACAAGAACATAACATAAGAACGGCCATGAGCTCTGCCACTGAGCTGCTGTGTGAACTTGAACAAATCACTTTGCCTCTCTGTTCTGTCCCACTCTTTGTCTTGTCTGTTTAAATTGTAAGCTCTACAGGGCAGGGACCTCTCTCTACTCTGTGTGTGTGCAGCATTTAGAACAATGGGGCCCTGATCTCAGCTGGGGCCACCAGGTGCCAAGGTAATATAAATAATAACAATGGAATGACTACATAGAACTTTGGGTTTAGATTGTTGTGCATTAATGCCCTAGCCACAATATCCGAGAAATTTCAATGCGTGTTTAATGACACACGCTTATAATGGGAAAACTATTTCAGAAGGCATTCGTAAATAAGGCATTCTGTAGTTAGTGTTTTGTCTCTAGGATACCACATTCTTATTAAACAGGATGTAGATCCAGTGCAGCCTCCCCAAGATCCAGTAGGACGTCCCATCATGCACCAATCCGGGGTTAAGCACGCCACTGGTGAAGCTGTTTATTGCAATGACATTCGTGCTGTGGATGAAGAGCTTTTCCTGGCTGTGGTAACCAGTTCCAGAGCCCACGCAAAGATTGTGTAAGTAAATAAAAGAGATGTAAGAAAAATGTTACAGTGTGAGGTCACTTAGATGTTTCCCCGATTTTCTAACAGACTTGGGTCCTACTAATGAAGCATGTTCATTTTATTGGATATGGGCTGGAACAGAGCATGGTGGAAAAGGAAATCAGGAAACAAGGGGTGGATGAAAGTGTAATTCATGTGCAAAGATGGAGTCTGAGCAGCTAATACTTTTAAACATGGGGTCTTATTGTCTGGAGAAGAAAAATGTACAGCTGGGGACAGGTTCCTTGTAGCTGCCTCAATCTAAAGATTCCTCAATTAGTGTTACTCACTTATTGGTTTTCCAGAGTGTTCCTCTGCAGGTCTGGTCTTACCAGGTTTTGTGCCATGTCCTCTTCATGGTAGCACTTCATTAAAGCATGCTGGTACTGCAATGCCAGTCGGTTATTCATTCCTACACTCATTGTTATTAATGGTATTTATGTTGCAGGATCAGGGCCCATTTGTGTTGGGCACTGTACAAACAGAAAAAATGTATTTTGACCTCTGAATGTGTATAGCTTACAACAGAAACAAACAGATTCAGAAGGAGTGTCCTACCATCATCCCAAGGGCTGACGTACATTATGAAGCAAGGATCTCTTTTTTATGCTTTGTTGGTATCAGATAAGGAAGAGTTCACATTCTAATGCATGGAGCTTGTGATGGAGTCATCTCACCACATGACACCTCCTGCTGGCCATCCTGGGAATTATCTCGGAGTTGCCAGTGCGCCCTCCTCAGGTGGTGTCTCACTGTTGTAACTCCTGTCCCCAAGTCCAGGATCTGTGTTGCTCCCCAGACCGGGTCATCCTCTTCTGGACACAGCCCTCCGGCTGTGCCGTACTTGGTTTTTTCCCCCACTTCTAGGAGACCGACTGTCCTCAGTCCAACCACTTGCCTCAGTGGCAATCTGCAGTCCAGGTTCTAGCCACTCGTATCAGTGGCAGACTGCAGTCCATGCACTGACCACTTCCCTTAGTGGCCAGTGAGGGCAAGGGAAGCGGGAGTGAGCCCGGGCCTGCCCGCTACTCCAGGCCCTGACCCAGGGATAGACGGCAGCCACGTACTGCCTCTCCTCCAACTCCGCCACCTCCTTCCCTGGGCCACTTTCCCCACTGCCCCAGCACCTCCTCTGCCCTTGTATCAGGGCCTCTGTTAGGCAACCATCAGCCCGGAACTTTCTCATGCTCTACTGACCTTGCCCATCACTGCTCTGTCCATGGTGCTCCAGCCCTCTAAGCAGCCAGTCCTCCTCCCTCAACCTCCAGGGAGTGACTGCCTCTGCTCCGCTCTGTTCAGCAGCCCCTTCTTATGTGGGTCATCCTGGCCTGAGTGGCTCCTCCAATAAACCTCCCCGTAATTGGCTGGCACTACAAGCCTTTCCTTGTTGGCTGCCTCCAATGCAGCCTCCCTACGGTGGCTTTAACCCCTTACATACCAGTGAGGGGCAGCCACCCCATCACAGAGCCCTTAACACAAAAGGGAAAATATATATTGGGGTTTCTTGAACTTTCCAAGTACTAGGACTACAATTTAAATAACTATTTTATGCCAGTCCCTGTCTCTTGTTCCCTCTCCCCACTTGTCCCCACTTTCCTCTTCAAATATACCACTACAGCAGTTGAGTATTTTTTTACAATGCACTATTCAACACATTTCAAAGTGTTTCCCAAGATTATGATGTCTGAAGAGGATACAAGAGGGATTATGTTTCTTTGTCCTGAAGCTTGCAGATGCGTTTGTATTTGATATATTTGTCCCATATATGCCAACTGTGGCACTGCCATTTATATTCTTCTTCCCAGAACAATTGATGTATCAGAAGCCCTCAAAGTGCCAGGGGTGGTTGATGTGGTAACAGCTGAAGATGTTCCAGGGAAAAATGGCACTGATGATGAGCAAGCATATGCAAAAGATGAGGTACTTCTTGCTTTATTATGAAGAGGAAAACTTACAACTTTTGAAAATATTTTGCTTATTGAAAAACTTCTCTGAAAATGACTCCAATGTACAGTACCAGTCTGACAGTCTAGTTGCAGCACAGTGCATTGCCAGTAGATGTTCAGAGCAGGAGCAGTACAGGACTCTTGGTTCTTGGGACAAAGGAATAGGGAAGGATCCCTTAAATCATTTTCCAGTGACTTTTGTGGCTGACTGAATGAATAGTGATCCTGGCTCTGGAGGGCTCTACACCCTGCCCTCCAGGTAGGAGAGAATGGCTATGCCTGGGTGGTTTGCCCTTTGGCGGGAGAGCCTGGGGCCAAGCCGGCCATGATTACAGAATGAGCCTCACCTGAGGGGTATCTGGCAATTTCCTATAAAGAGCAGAAGGTGGACGCAGCAAGGGTGAAGTTTGGGAGGTTGTAATCAAACTGCTGAGGGTGAGAGAGACGCACTCCTGTAGTGAAAACATAGAGACCAGAGGAATTGCTCCAGCTAGGAAGGTCTCTGACCAGACCTGGGGATTTTGGGCTGTACCTGGCTGAAGCTGGAGGGAAGACTTTTGTGTTTAGTTTTGAACTTTAAGTTAATACATCAGATCCCAAGGAGAGCTGTTGTGAATGGACTGGAAGAACCCTGTGTGGAGTTTATTTGAGGATCCAAGCAGGGAAACTGAGGTGATGGGCTGCATGCAGGGCTGCTCTGGAGCCCCCAGGGGGCACTGTGAGGTAGTCATTTGTCTATACTATGACAGGAGACCTTTGAGGATCAGAGATAAATAGAATGAGGAAGATCCTCCAAGAGGACCTTACTCCTTCTGAAAATAAAACAAATCTTAGCATGCTGACCAGTCAGCAGTTGCCTAATCCAGGGCAGAACATGAACAGACCCTGTGTGGCAACACTGCAACTGCAAGCTCTGTTCTTCCATTTGACAGCTAGGAGCCAGACAATTACAGGGTTTGTGTGTGGCCAAAATGCCCCTTGCCTGGGTCTCTCTCCATCATTAGCAACACACAGCCCAACATTTTGAATATGGTCAGACATTCTGAATATGGTTCCTTTCTGTTCAGGCCTCTTGTGTTTCTACATCTCACGTTTTCTGTCTCTTCTAGTCAGTGTTTCTCTTCCTTCCCAGATGACTTTGAACTCCTTCCCTTTCCTTCTCTTCCTCACTCTTCCTCTTGCTATGGACTTCTAACCTCTTTTCCATTCTTGCTGTCTTTGGTTATTCTCCTCTTCACCTACACCGCCTTCCTGTCAGCCTTTCTCTTTCCCTCATGACTGTGCACTGACATCTTGCACCCTGATTCTCCTTCACTGCCAAATATTGGGTTATGGCTGCACTGGGAATATGTCATAATTCCATGCATCAGTGGCCAGTCCCTGACATAGATGCATGAGTGTAACTCCGGGGCTGGAGCACCCATAGGGAAAAATTAGCAGGTGCTCCGCACCCACTGGCAGCCAAGCTCCTTCCTCCTGGCTTCCTCCTCCCCTGCCCCCAGCGCGCCATCTCTTCGCTCCTCCCCCGCCCTCCCAGCGCTTCCCCCACACCTCCGCCACCTAACGGCTGTTTGGCAACATTTAGGACTTTCCGAGAGGGAAGGGGAGAAGCAGCACGCTCAGGGAAGGAGGCAGAGAAGAGGTGGGGCAGGCGTGGGGACTTGGGGGAAGGGGGTGAAATTTGGGCGGGGACTTTGGGGAAGGGGTAAAATGGGAGTGGGGCAAGGGTGGTGCAGGGGAAGGAAGAGGTGGGGCTTGGGCGGGGCCAGGAGGAGTCGAGCACCCACCAGGCAGAGTGGAAGTCGGCGCCTATGCTGGTGTAGACAAGGAAAGGTTTGATTTGTGCTGATGTAGCTTTTACTCCTACTTAATTTAGGGTAATCTGTCTGGGATCAGAGCAAATTCCTACTGTAGTCAAGATCATAAATGTCAGTGGCATTTCTAATGCTAGAAATGCTATCAGCAATAGATGCTTGTTGCCAATAGCACTTCTCATATCTAAAGAAATATGGTCTGCTCTCAGACAAATTCTCACAGAGTATATGAAAGCACTTATTATCTGAACATAACGCCTCTCCCATACACAGTCACTGTTCAGTAATGGAATCAACCCAGGGTTTTCACCAGCTTATATGTGTTGGGTGTGTTGCAGGTGATCTGCGTGGGTCAGATTGTCTGTGCTGTGGTTGCAGAGTCAGCTGTTCAGGCAAAGCAAGGGGTTGAAAAAGTGAAGATAGAGTATGAAGATCTGGAGCCAATACTGACCATTGAGGTAATAAGCCAACTCTCTTTTTTTTGTCTTGCTAAGTTGTTACATCATTTCACTCACTGTTTATCTACTAGTGCAGGACTCTGTCGGGCTTCGGGTTCTAATTTGGTATCAAATGTAGGTTTGTTTAGTGGGGGTGGGTTTAGGTTGTGATTTCATAGTGTAAAAATCCCTTGCACATTTTTATTTTTTGGAAGCATAGAAGTCTTTGCATTTTGCTTAGCGGTTGCCTGCTCATCTAATGTATCAGAGGCTAATCTGCACAACAGGGATGAGATGCACAGCAAGGCGGTATAACAGAAAAATGTGCACTGGCTATGTCCATCTCCTCATGAGCTAGATTCTTAGCTGGAGTAAATCAGTATAAATCAGTTGAAATCAAGTGTGACACCAGCTAGCTCTAGATGGGAGATTTGGCACTATCCTGCATCAGTGTTCGATTTGGGAAGGTTCTCAGAATCAGGCCATATCTCTCTCTTTCTCTTTCTCGCACAGACACACCTACCTATCTTTAGTACTCTCGCTGTCACACACACACACACACACACACACACACACACACACACACACACACACACACACACACTACCTTTAGTATTTCTAGGCTGTGGGAAGGCAGAGAGCAATGAGACCTGCAGAAAAAAACAACAGAAAGCTGTTGCTAGAAAGTAGATATTGTCACTCTGAGTCTAGTACCCACATTTGTCTATGCAAGGTGGCAGTTGAATAGATAACAGATGACTATTCAAAACAAAAAAAAGGTATTGCTGTTGACAATATTGCAGTTGAGTTGTGTGGGTTCTTTCCTTGCTGCAGGATGCAATAAAGCACAATTCATACTTTGGAAAAGAGAAGAAAATAGAACAAGGAAATATTGAAGAAGGATTTAAGTCTGCCGATGAAATCATTGAAGGTAAATTGCTGCATGCAGTGGGTGGGAAGTCCCGATGATTGAGTCTGATTTCCAACAGGTGTTTCAAGCCATATTAGAACTTCTATGGCATTCCCGCGGGAACTTACCTTGGGCTTGTCTTGACTACGAAAAGAGCCGAAGTTTAGACTCAGTTTAACTAACGTGCAATTTCAGATTGACCTAAACACAGCCATTTTCATAGCTAAAATGGAGCTAAAGGTGCATGTTATCCTCTAGGGAAAAGGTCAGTGTTAGATCAGGTTTAGGTAGTACATGTTAGCTAAGCCTACCCATAGTTCAAACTCATTTTGACGCAAGATAAAGCCTAGGGATGATAAGAGATTAGACAGCAACTGCTTCAATGTGACTCAGATGGCAGATCAATCAATGTTTCACTTTTATTAAAACAGAGGGAGAGCCTTTGGCCTCGTTTAAAACAAAAAAAATCTCTTCCCAAAGATTATACTGATAAGAGAGAGGACTTATATTCATCCTTTAAATAATATAACCTAAAATAGAACCATGAATTAAATGACTTATGATAGATGACTCCATCTATTTAAAGGGTGTGGGACCTCACAAAATAAGATTTAATAAAGAAAACGAGAGCTACCTTTTTAGCATATGAAGCAATTGGCCACTTTTAAAACAAGACTTGGTAAGAGATCAATGACTTGGCACTGTTTTTGTTTGTTTTACTGTACTTTGAATAAAAAGTTTTGAGTATGTTTTAATCACCTAATTTGCATATAATTATTTTTCTGTTATCTTAAACCAGAGACTACAAACACTCATAAAACTGAGTGAAAGATTTTAACACTACTGGTGTCTTCTCTACCTCTCAGTAACACTACTTGAAATGTTATTTTGTAAATTCTTGCCGCAGTACTCAGAGAATCACCAAAGATATTCCTGTTTCCATACTTACGGCACCTTTGGTGGGATTCTTTTTCTCTTTATTCAGCCGGGGACCAATGCCTTTTGACAAATATGTGCTAAATCATGGGCCTAGGCCTTTAATTGCAGGGTTTCTTGCAGGCATAAGCCCTTCAAATCCAGTGCTTATTCCTCTGGAAGGAATGATCAGTGCGTCCTTTTAGTCACAGTTTTTGACTGCATTCTTCCACTAACGGCGAAAAAATAGTTCCTGTGGGGTACTTCGTTGCGAGAGGGATAGAGAAATCTGTGATTTGCAAAGGAGTGTTATGAGCTGAAATAGCTAGTCATACACATATGCTAGTCATTACATCACATTTAGAGATGTCTTACTAAAATCTGTGTTTCAACTACCAAGACATGCAGACTAAAGAATGCAGCTCTGTAATGAGCCAAAGAGCCCAATATAAATGCCCAGACAGTTAATACATGTTTGTGTGTCTTGCTGTTTGTCCTCCCACAGTGTATATTACTCCCACCGCCCTCTACTGTCATCTCTGTTCCAGTGTGTGTGATAGTCACCCTCTTGTCACTGAACATTACGCAACATATATATTGATGTGCTTGATCATGTCGCCCTCTTATGGCTGCAGCTGTGAACCCTAATACTACTACATGCCTCATGGATAATAGCTCGTGCATCAACCCAGGCTGACTACAAAGGAGAAGAAACATAGAGTATCAACAGAAAGAGCTTTTGTAATGTGCTGATGGATTTCCATTCATGTAAGGAAAAGGACATAATAGGAAAGTGACTAGACTAGGCAGAACAAAGGGCAATCACAACAGGTGAGTGGCATACAAATACGAAGAGGATAAGTAAGAAAGGAAGGGGAAAGAAACAAGATGAGACATTTTCCTCATCTTACAGAGATATTGAAAAGGAGAAAGGGTTACAATAGATTATAGTAGCTAGAGATGGAACAAACCTACAGTATAAATCCCTTGATGGGGGAATGTATCAGATATTAAACTGACACCACTTTTACTCAGGAGAAGAAAACTATGCAAGGATTAGATAGTTGAAGAAAGAGATGTCCTTCAAATAAACACACCAGGCTCCCACAGAGGCAAGTTAGAAAAATGAGATATAGCAATATCATAAAATAAATATTTCCATTCTTTTTTGTTCTGTGCAAAACTTTCTCGCACAAATCTCCTGATCTCATTTGGCTGCAAATACCCACTGATGCTTTTCCTGTGATTCTGATTATAACAGGTGAAATCCACATTGGAGGACAAGAACACTTTTACCTGGAAACTAACAGTGTACTTGTTGTTCCAAGAGGAGAGGATAATGAAATGGATGTGCATGTGTCCACTCAGGATGCAGCGCGTGTACAGGTAATACAAAGCAGTTTGGGATAGCAATTTATTCTCCATCCAAATAACTTTAAGGGTGGACTGCAAAGCCTTGCCAAGACCTGAGTTCAGGCTTTCTGTATTTGTCCTACATCAGTCTGATGAAATTCCTAATGCAAATTAATTGACTTGGGCCTTGTTGGGTAATAAAGCACTGTCTGCACTAGTGCTGTAATAATGGTTCTTGCAAGCAATATGCTCCCTTGAGCACCCAGTCCAGTGTAGACATGAATGAAGTATGTTGCCAGTTGGTGTACAGAATGGTACTACTGATCTGTTTCCCCCTGCACACCCCCACAATCCTATCATGCAGTTTTGTAAGTTGGTTCATAACATTGTTCCTTGCTGTCAACTCTGCATAAGGAAATACTATTAGGAGAGATCTGGAATAGCAAGGATGATGTTTAAATACAGCTCTGGATAACACATTTTTAGAATAGTGTTGATGGGGCCAAATTCTGTCCCAATTACGCTAGTCAAACCCCAGTGAAGTCAGTGAGGTAGTAGTGGTGTTGGGATCTGATGCTCCAAACACTTATTCAAGCAAGCTGACTTACTCATGTGAGTAGTCCCATTGAAGTCAATGAAACTATGTGCATGAACGAAGAGTACTCATGTGTAAAGTGTTTGCAGAATTAGGATGTAACTGAGCAGAATTTGAGCCAGGACCTGGAGGAAGGAACAATTTTCAGTTCTCCAAATAGACGCAGCCATGTGTGTGTGCCCAGCTTATCGGAACTGGAGAAATTTGCCTAGCAGTAGCCATAGAGGAGTGGCACTCACACCTTGTGACCATAGCCCCTCCCCTGGCTACATAAGGCAGTGCTGCCCCAACCTTCCCTCAGTTCCTTCATACTACCTGTGGCTGGAGATGGAGCTCTGTGTGTGGTCTTAATCTCACAACCCCTCAGCTAATTTAGGTTTTCTCTTGTTGTACATAGTTAGTAGTACCCTTAGTGTTACGTAGTAGTGTGGATTGTATTAATTTAGTTTTCCTCAGTGATGCTCTCACCAGGGTTTAAATATTGGCCTTCAAGAGGAGGAGTAATCCCCAACAGCGATCCCCACATGCGGTGCTTGCTGTGTCTCAGTGGGGCCCACATTAAAGAGCATTGTGAGATCTGCCGATCAGACTCAAGTGACTCAGGACCTTTTCCTGAAGCAGCCTGCTTCAGCACCGAGGCCTTTGTCAGGTCGGAGATTGCCCTTGGGTTCTGAGTGTGCTGCCGCTTCACATTCCAGAGAAGGCGCCTCTCCGGAGAAACTGAGGAACCGGTCCCTGTTGACTGCACGGAGGAAAAGGTCACATAGGACTGATCAAGATTGCTCTAGGTCTAAGGGGAACACTTCCACTTCCCCTAGGAAGCATGGAGTGGCATGGAGTTTATGCGGGCACACAGGGTGGCACGGTTACCTCTAACCCATCCCCGGTACCAAGTAGGGAGGTTAGAAACCCTGTACTGTTGATTCTGGTTCCCGCACCCAGGCATCCAATGACTCCAATACCCACAATAGGAATGCCAGTATTGACTGTCTATGTCAGTGGTATACCAGGCTGCTACAGACCTTCTCTGCCTTTTGATCTCAACCTCTTTGTTCCAGGACTGCCAGGTTTGCGTCATCTATAGCCTTGTCAACTGAATGAGCTGCTGAACTCTCAGGTCTTTAGATGCCGGACCCCATTGTTCCCCTTCCACAGATTGTGGAAGCAGGGCCAGTACTGGGATTGGAACAAGGGATCTTGGTACTGGGACTCAACTTGGCACCACTGCAGTCAGCACTACAAACGTTACTTTGGTGGCTTTCATCACCCTTGATGTCAGCACCTGCACACACTAGGGATTGACACCCCTTCTGGCACCAGTATGCTTGGTTCTATTGGGAGCACCGCTTCCTGCCTCGTTCTGGGCAACAGCTGGTTACTCGCTGCCACTGGTCTTGCTCCACTCTTATCCCACAGATCCCGAGGCTCCTCGGTGTCTGAGTTTGGGTCATCATCCTCCCACGCTCCATCTCCTGCCAGCATTGGAGGCCATCAAAGGACTGGTAAGGGTATAGGGATTGGCGCCCGTCTCATGGTTGAGACAGAGGCCCCGGCCCAGGACCTACTGGCCACCAATGCCTTATCCTGCCAGTGGCCTCCATGGAATTCATAGGATGCTCCTCGTTCACGGAGGTCCTGCTCTTTGTCTCACTCAAGGGCAAGATTGCCAACCATGTCTGTGGTGGTGACCATCAGCCCAGGCACCAGCAGTCCTTCTCCTTGGAGAGCCTCCAGAGTCATCTCATCCAGGTCCATCAGCCCTGGAACAGCATCTGGCTTTAGCCTAGTTAGGGGCCTTGCCTTCATCTCCAGACAATTCCGTGCTGCCTGGTATATCGTGGTTTGAGCATTGGCCTGCTAAACCCAGGGTTGTGAGTTCAATCCTTGAGGGAGCCATTTAGGGAGTTGGGGATTGGTCCTGCTTTGAGCAGGGGGTTGGACTAGATGATCTCCTGAGGTCCCTTCCAACCCTGATATTCTGTGATTCTATATCACTCCCTTCAGTACCAGAGGATTTTAAGGCATACCAAGACTTATTGTGGTGTGTAGCTGCTTCTCTCAAACGGAGTTCTTGCAAGAGAACACTCACAAATTAGTGGGCATCCTTTAGCCGTCTGCCCCGAGGGAGTCACTGCCCTATCAATGATTCACTGCTTGAACCATATAAGGCCCTCTCTAGCATGCCGGCTTCAGTACCACCGGTAGCTAAGTACATGGAAAAGCACTATTTCATTCCTGTGCAGGGATTTGAGGGGTTTACTCCCATCCGGCCCCAAATGCCTTAGTTGTAACTGTGTTGAATGACAGAGCCCAGCAAAGCAGGTTTAAATCTAGCTCCCAGGAAAGGGACTTTAAACAAATAGATCTCATGGGCAGGAAGACTGGCACTTCTCTTCCTTACAGATGCAAATTGCTAACCCACAAATGTTGCTGTCTAGTATGATTTTGTTAACAGGACAGCTATGTCAAAATTTGCCAACCAGCTGCCTAAGTTCTCATGGGAGGAATTTCAGGCATTCGTCACTGAATGATGCTTGGTGGCTAAGATGTCCTTGCAGTCCATGCTAGACGTCACAGACACATCAGTCAGGGTGATGGCTCCACGGTCACCATGAGGAGGGCTTCCTGGCTGCAAAATTCAGGCATTTCCCCTGATGTCCAGGAAGCCACTGAGGATTTGCCCTTCAACAGCCAAACACCATCCTCAGACAAGCCTGACGAGATGCTGTACTCCTTTGAGAACTCCAGGGCTACCCTGCAGTCCTTGGGGACATACATGCTTGTGGCGCAGAGGTGCTAAGACAGCATTCAGCAGCAACAGCAGTACCATCCACAGTGCATGTTTGGGCAGCCTTTCCCTCCTCTAAGGCAGCAGGACTACCATAGAAAGAGGGATAGATCTCACAGGAGAAAGCAATCGGGCTCGGGGTTCAGCCAGTCCACACACCCTCCTCCAGCATCCCCCAAGTGCCCATTTTGACTCTGTGGTCCAAAACACTGTTCCAGTCGTTACTCTTGGCTCCTCATCTCCCCGCATGGGGACAAGCTGGCCTGATTTCATAATACTTGGGGCTTGATCATCACCGACAGCTGGGTCTAACATGGTCAGATTGGGTTATGCCATCTGGTTCCTCTTCACACCTCCTCCCCACCCTCCCTCCCTGTCCCTTTTCACAGACCCATCTCACGAGATACTGCTCCTTGAGCAGATGTGTTTTCTGCTGGCTTTGGATGCAGTGGAGAAGGTTCCACTGGAACATGGGGTCATGGCTTCTACTGTCAGTACTTTCTGGTACCCAAATCCAAGGGAGGGTTAAGACTCATCCTCAACCTTTACGGCCTCAACTAATATATCAGGTACATGAGGTTCTGAACAGTCTCCATCGACCATCCTCTCTGCATTGTCTCAGAACAACTGGTTTGCTTCTCTGGATCTTCAGGACGCCAACTTTCATGTGACGATTTTGCTGAGCCACAGAAAGAAAGTTCCTTTGATTTGTCATGGGAGAGCGCCACTTTCAATACACAGTGCTTCCATTCAGCCTCTCTTCTGCCATTGGTTTTTACCAAATGCATGGTCATTGTTACTGTGTATCTCAGGAAGAAGGAATTCACATATTCCCATATCTGGATGACTGGTTACGAGGGGCAGATCCAGAGTGGAAGTTCTTGTATATATCGGCACCATGCTGCGCTTGCTCAACCATGTGGGTCTCCTCCTAAACATCAGGGATTCAACCAAGGCTTCCTCTTGAAAACCAAGTTAATTGGGGCCCTGTTAGATCAAAAGCGTGTCTGCTAGCCAAATGTTGTCAGAGAATTAATTACCTTTGTCTCAGTCTCAGCCTTCCATGACAGTTCAGATGTGTCTGAGGGTTTTGTACCACATTCAGGTGGTCCAGTTTGCAAGGTTGTGTCTTAGCCCCCCTTCAGATGTGGTTCAGGACAGTTTACCACCCCTCTCTTCACCCTCTAGACCAAGGGGAGTGCAGGCCATATCTGGACCACCAGATGCTTTTGAACAGACCCTGACATCTTTTTATTTACATATTATCATTATTGTTGGGTTTTTTAATTATTATTTTCTCTGGAGTCTGGACCTTGACTATACCTTGACCAAGAAATTTGGACCTTGACAAAAAATAATTGATGACTGCTGCTCTAGACAGACTGGTTCATCTTCCTCCACTGGTCCTGTACTCCCTGTATTGGTGGATACGTTCAGAAAATGTTTGCCAAGGCATTCCCTTTATCCGGCCCTCACTTAACAAGTCGATTGTTACCAACGCCTCCCTGATGGGCTGGAGGGTGTACCTGGGATCACTGAAAGTATAGGGGCTGTGATCGGAGTAGATGGGCTCACTACATATCAACGTGCTGAAACTTTGGGCCATCTATAATGCATGTCACACTTTCTGGGACCATATCAGAGACTCAGTGTGTTCCATAACCCAACCTCCATCTGTCTGCATTAGAATCTTATTTGGGGGTGTTCTGTGCAAAAAAACTGAGGGACGATCAGGGTGGCGCTGCCTCGGGTAGCTGGGAAAGGGCTATAGCCACAAGGCATTGGTGACACCCCTCTACAGGTACTGCTAGGTAAATTTCTCCAGCTCCAGTGCACTGGGCATGCGCACACCAAGTGTAATACATATCTGCAGCACATCTCAAAGAACTCAGTTATAGTACATAACCATTTCTTATTCTATGAAGAAATGTATTTTAAAGCATTACTCAGTAGACAGCAGTAGAGTCTAGTCTCCGTGAAATCAGTGACCAAACTCCTATTGACATCAGTGAGGCTAGGATTTCCCCTTACTGATCTGAGCTGTTAAGTAGTTTTATGTTTATTTATTGATTTACTTCTGGAGCTTTGCAATTCAGCTTGAAGAGCCTGATCCTGGTTTTCTCATTTGGACAAAATGCCTTTGGTGTTCATCTGAGTAAGGATTCTCAGGATTAGGCACTGTGCCTGTATTCACACTGTAAAATAAGCGCAATATTACAGCTGCTCTCTAGTCTATAGCATAAACAGTCAATCTTTTCCATGCAGCTGGTTAGCTTGGTGGATGCTCTGTATTCAGCGGCAGATCAGTCTTGTATTTCTAGATAGAGAATATCAATGTTTGCCCTAAAATTAGCAAAGTGTATTTTCCAGAGCTATTGTTCAGCTTCTGCTCCTCTAAAAGGACCAGCTTCTGCTCTCATTTCTGTCGGTGTGAATCTGGAGTAACTCCATTATCTTATGCAGAATTATAGCAGGTTTTCACTAGTAGCATTTAGATGAGAATCTGGCCCTGTTTATTTCTTTTATGTATTGGTAGCTATGGGAGCCAAAGCATTTTTATTATGGCTTTTGGTAAATAGCCTGTATAAAATCCAAGCAATTCACTTCCATAGGAATTTGTGGCTTTGGCTTTAGATGTCCAGTCCAGTAAGATCATGTGCCACACAAAACGTGTTGGTGGAGCTTTTGGAGGGAAGATTACAAAGCCTGCAATTTTTGCTGTAGTTGCAGCAGTGGCAGCAAACAAGTAAGTGTTATGGTTTTTTTCAGTGGTTTTACTGAAACAAATTAAAATTACTAGAAAGAATTGTCTGAAAAGTCAATAGAAACCTGAATATTCTCAGTGCAGCTGGCAGTGCAATTCCCCCTGTGGCAGAAGGCCTGTACCGAGTTCTCCATTAAGTGGCTCTCATGGAGGATCGCCTTATGTGGAGTTCCCCATACAAAGCCCATTAATTCAGGTGTTGTTCAGGGAGGGTGGTGTGAATTTTACCTTAGATATTTGATGCAAGTGCTTTGTACACTGGATTCAGTTCTTATTAACCAGCTTCAGGGGTTCTGCTCCTCAAGAGTTGAAGATTAAAGAGGGATTGGACATTCCTTAGCACACTAATGTTGGGGCATAATAGGATAAGGGTCTGGTTTTTTTTTCTTGCTCATTCAAGAGTTAAGAAATTTGCTGATGTTTATGGGCTGAATCTCCCACCTATTCCCCCCAGACCAAGCCTGAGTAGCAGGGCTCAGCACAAGGGGGCTCCACAGAGAAGAAAAGGGAGGGAATCTGTCCCCACTACATCACAGAGCACGAGGGTCAGTAGCTGGCTGATTTGTACAGGGGTGGATCCCATAGCCTCATGCCTTGGCCTGCCACTGCTCCTCCTCCCAAACCTTACTCTGTAGGGATGGAGAGTGCCTCGAAGGAATTGGACTCTACTGCTCACAGGGCGTAAAAGGGTGAAGTCAGGAGGTTAAACAGAAGCAGGTGACAGGTCACACTGGGAAGAATTTGGCCCAATAACTTTATCTTCCTGGTAACTTGCACTGTGGAGCTGATAAAAGTGAGTCTTTTGTGCTGATTTAGGACTGGGCGTCCAATCGCTTTACCCTGGAGCGAGATGAGGTATGCTACTCACTGGAGGCCGACACCCTTTCTTTGGAAAATATAAAGTAAGTGGGAGGGGGAAATAGCTACTGAAATATTTAGCACAAGATACCTCAGACTGGTGTAAATTGCATAGCTTCATGAAGCTGATGGAGCTACAGCAATTGACACCAGTTGAGAACTTGGTCCTTCATTGTTTTAGATTTGGGTTTTTAATTTAATTGTTCTCTCTTAAATATATTTCTGTAAACTAACTATAAAATCGGTGGCTACAAAAATGATTCAAAGAAGAGGAATGGAATACAGAGCAAGAATAAACTGAATGGGCTGAATACTTCTCAGAGGTCTTTATGCAAAATATATGCAGTGTTTGCTTGTATTATTAATTGTAGCATTATGTTTATATTTATATTGCAGTAGTGTCCAAAGGATCCAGTCAGGATTGGGGTCCCTCTGTAGTCTGTGCTTATAAACATATAAAGAGACATGCTGTCTTTCCCCAAGAGCTTGCAATCTAAATAGAAGAGAGACAAGAGCTGGAAGAATGGATGAAGTGTATAAGCAAAATAATCAGGGTAGTGTCTGGTCAATGTCACGTTAGTTCCTCTTGGTTCTTTTTGGTTTATTTAAAAGATGCTCCTTAGCCATTTGCTTTTATCTAGACAACAGGATAATAGTATAGAGCTGAGGACCATTTCTGCAATCTTGGTGCACACTAAACCTCCTGCTGACTCCACAGGGCACTTGGGGTGCACTGGGAACTCAGAGACAAGCCCATAAAAATGAATTCACATATTAACATCTTTGTGTAAAGAAAATTGTGCAGGTAAAATCTACCTGTCTCACCTGTTCAGAGCTTTTGAATAAGAAAAAAAAAAGCTCAAGTGTTCCAATGGATTGAAGCTCTCTCCATTAAAGAGAATATGGACCCAGTCCTCCGTCCTTTATACCAGCAAAGTTTCCATTAAGTCAATGGGACCTTTGCCCCAGTAAGGACTGCAGGATCAGGGCCCATGTGGAGGATTCTAACTTGAGAGAACTACAGTTGCTTCAATCACAATTTCCTTTCATAGGTCCTCGCTGATCAGAGTAGAGAATCTAGAATAGGGGTATTCTTGCTGTCACTCCTCAAAACATACTAATATATTATGACTGAGCATGTGTTCTGCCTTCCCAGGAATGTAGTATCCATCTTGTAGGTGTATTTCATTATCAATAATAATTATTATAGCTTCCCCCTCCAAAACCTACAGTTCCCAAGAGGTTAAAACAATTTATTGAACAGGAACGTTATAAATGAGCACTGAAAGAGGCTACATCTATAATATGGGCTTGGAGTGCAATTCCCAGCTTGTGTACAAATACTCACACTAGCTTTCAAAGAGTATAAATAGTAGTGTAGCCACAGGCAGCTGCACTGGCAAGTACATACTGACAGCATTCAGGCGCTTCATACTCAGCGTGGCTAAGCTGTGCTGCCACTGCCTGTGCTACCACGGCTCACTACTATTTATACTCCCACTTGCGTCATTAAGCTAGCACAAGTGTCAGCATATGAGCTGAGAATCACGCCCCTACGCTCATAATGTAGCCATTTCCATAGGCGTCTCAGGATATCTAAATCCACCACCTACAATTTTCATCAGGCTCTCACCATGGAAAAAGGGTAGCAGACAAAGGATAAATAACTAATCAATTAAATAGCTCCTGTGCTGCAGACCTAGTGCATGAGCAAGAAAAGCAAAGATCTAGACATGTGCTGAGTAATAAAGAGCCTTGACCATATAGCCAATTCTTCCCCTTTGGCCAGCATTCTTCCTATGAGGTCACGATTGGTTTTTCAAACAGCTGGAAATCTATACTTTTATTCATTGGGCCTGAGAGAGAGGAGAGTGAGAATGACTCTATAGTCTGGTGTCAGGTCACTCACTCACCTGGGAAAGGGAACCCTCAGTTTCCAAGCCTGCTCCAGTGATTATTTCACTATTTGTACAAAGTGGAACAACTTCAGCAGGAGAGTTGAAAGCCCCACCCAAGAATCCCCCATAGCCCAGTGGCTATGAGCCGTCACCTGCAGTGTAGAGACCCAAGCTAAAGTCCCTGCTCCAATGTGAGGACTTTAGCTGGTCTCCCACATACCAGGTGAGTGCTCTAACTAATATTTATACGGGGACCAGTTCCTTCTCCTCAGTTTGTGAATGATGCCTACATCCCCTTGCAAAATCTACCCAAAGTGTCATTATTTTGACCTAAACTATATGGCAAATTTGTATAGAATTCACAAATAGTTTCTGACAACCTGATGAACTGCATTTTGCAGCAAATACACTATATGTCTGAAATATTTTGCCAAGTTCTAGTTCAGAAGTCTGATCATCATGTTAACTTGTATGGAGGTTGGGTTAGTTACAAAGAGCAAGTTGTCCTCAATGACTGAAAAGACCTCTAATGTGTTGGTTACAATGTTACAGGTAGGATTTACAAATGATGGTAGAAATCACAGCTGCAGATTATTGAGCCCTACATTAATGCTGGATGTACTCTAGATGACTCTGAATGGTAAGTCTTATAATCTGATGGTAACTTCACTGGCCACAAAACAGAAGCAAATGTTCTGAACAGACTATATTATGGTAAGAGTCTAATTTTGTTAAGTATGACTTTCTGATGGCAGCAGAAATGCATCTGCGGCATGGATTTTTGTTTCAGGAGCCCACCAAGGCCTCTGTCTCCTATCAAGTTTAAAGAACATAGGAAGTACAAATTTTTGATTATGCCTGTTATATAACTTCCTAGCTGCTTAAACCACCTTACAGTCTGGGCTGATTCTTACCTCAGTCACACTAGTTTTACACTAATGTCATTCCACTGACTTCAAGAGAGTTACTCTTGATTTACTGTAAGCAGCAGCAGAATAATCAGGCCCCCTGAATATAACTCTGCTCCACCTTTAAGCAACCAAATTGTGTCAGTTCCTTGTGTGGTTTCCTAACACAGGTTTCACTATAATTTCAAAGGCAAAGAAACCACTTTAACAGAGATAATCTCTCCTACTACAGGTAATTGAGTATGTTGTGCTAAAACGGATAATGCTTACAAGATCCCTAACCTCCGAATCCGCGGACGTGCCTGCAAGACTAATTTGCCATCAACACAGCGTTCCGAGGATTTGGCTTTCCACAATCGGGTTTGTTACAGAATCCTGGATAACGACAGTGGCAACCCAAACTGGCTTGCCACAAGAGAAGGTAATGAACGGAGTTTAACAAGTAAAATGAGACACAACAGGGGTCTGCTCCTACGCCTGCTCCCAAGTCAAAGGCAAAACTCTTATGGCAAAAGTATGGGGAGCTAGAGCTTCACAAGCTCTTTCTATCGAAGTCGTTCATATTGTGCCAGATCCTGCCACCTTTACTCTTGCTAAATAGTATTAATCAATAAATACTATTACTATTTATTTACATCAGTGGGACTGTTCATGGAGTAATACACTATACAGTGACAGAATTCGTCGATGGAAGTTTATTTCTTCAATTTGAAGTCTCAACCAGCTGTGGTCAGCTCCAATCACTATAATAGAGTCTCTGCCCTCTCCATCCCATCAGGTGTCTCTCGTTGCCTATCTTACATCCCCTCCTGAACATCTGGCTGTTGCCTGTAACTCCAGCTGGACTTTTCATCATTCCTACTAACCCTCCTTCCCAATCTCTGTTCTTTGTCTTCACCAACAACTCCAGTCACCTGGTCCTGTAATCTTAGTATCAAACTGACTCTTCTCTTAACTTGTCCCCTCATATCTAGATTCTCACTAATTTCCTTTCCTTCTCTTTCTTTGATATCACCAATAACTACCCTTTCCTCCTGGTACCCACTACTAAAGTCATTGTCCATGCCCTGGTCACCTCTTGCCTTGATTAGCATGCCCTCCTTCTGTCTGGCCTGCACCCTGCCTCTAGTCTGTGGAAAGTATGTCTGCGAATGTAATTTTCCTTTCCCAGGACTCCAACAATGTTGCCTTCTTCTTCAAGTGTTGTCCCTGTGGGTGCTCCACTTCAGGTGTTGGTGCGTCCCAGCACCATTGATCAGAGATTTTTGGTATCACTGCTTAGTTGTGACATGCGTGCACAGTAGCCGTCTCGTGGCAGCATTGGAGTCTCATCTAGCATGCACATGGCCCTTTCAGTTCCTTTTCAACCATCCTCAGCTGTAGACAGAGCTCAGGGCAATGTGGCAGCTTCTTCCCCTGCAGATAGAAAAAAGAGATATTAGATACTTTTAGATAAGTTAGTTATAGTTCTTAGCATAGTCAGTAGTTAACTTGTTAAAAAAAAATTATATTTGTATCTCCCACTCCCTGCTCCTTTTGGAGAACTCTCTGAGACATGCCTGGGTCCTCAGGCTTTAAAAGATGCAGCTCCTGCTGAGAAGAGATACCAAGATCTGATCGACACTCGCTCTGTGTGAGATGTCTTGGTGAATCACTCATACCCCAAAAGTGTGTTGACTGTAACAACCTGAAGACGAGAGCCTGGCATGACAGGGACCTCTGCCTCAAGATGATCCTAATGGAGAAATTGCTACAACTGAGCCCTGACATGGGCCACCAAAAGTCCCTATCTAATGGCTCTCCAACCAGTTCAGAACCGACGAAAAGCACAGCTGAGTCCTCTAAAGAAAAGAGGAAGTGAGTATCAACCTCTCTGCAGAGGAAACTGCACAAAAAGAAACGGTCCCCTGCTAGGTCATTACCTTCGGTTCCAACCAGTCTCTCGAGTCAGCTCTTACAATTCACCTGGCACCTCTGGCACAGGCCGTACCACTGAGCCCCAAAGTACCAATAACGGAGTCAAGACCTGCCTCCTCCGTCAGCACCGCCTCATCTGGTTGGGCACCATGATATCACCTCGATGGGTGCCCCGGCACTGACAAAGGTGAGCCCACAAAGTGGCGGCGCACTATTCAGCTCCTACAATAGCCTTGGCACTGCCTCCATGGGCACTGCAGGCAATTCCTACACAGAAGGAATATCAGTATCTTCGGTGACCCAATCACCACTTCTCGGCACCAATAGATCTCCCCCACGAAGCATCACCATGCAGCCACTTTTCCCACGGCACCATTGGTACCAAGCAACAGTGAGGATAAGGACCAAGATGAAGGGGACTTCTCCCCACAACACTCGTCTCCTATTCAATATAGGCCAATTGGAGGAATATTGAGAGTCAAAAGTCATCATAGACAGTCCACACATCCCTGGTATGGACAACCATGGATTTGTCTCTCCATGGCATTTCCCATGCTGTGGCCACCATGGGACACGTGGGCAGCATATAGAGCCCACTATGCCAGAACCTCATCGCCATCCAGAGGCAAACTTAGGTCTTAAGATTTACAGTTCGGTTCAGTGCCTCTCAGCACCCTGCCTATAAAAATTGTTCCAGCACCCCTGCTCTCGAGGTACTAAAATCCCTTCAGAGGTGAGCAAAAGAGGAGAATCTATGCTCAGGAATCCCCTTTTATCAAGAATCACCCTCAGTTATGATCACAAGAGATGCCTCCTTGATAGGTTGGGGTGCACACCTCGATCATCACACAATCCAAGGCAGATGGTCACTAGCGGAGACAGATTTTCACATCAACTTATTGGAACTCAGAGGGTACGGAGCCTGCCTTCATTTCCTTCCACTCATAAAGAACAAGATTGTATGGGTGATGATAGACATATGTTCTACATCAACTGACAAGGGGGAGCACGATCCCACGCCTATGTACCGAGGCCATAAACTATAGAACTGGTGTATTCATCACTACATCGACATCTCAGCCTCCTACCTTCCTAGATGTCAAAATACCACAGCAGATGCTCTAAGCAGATGGTTCTCACAGGAACACGAATGGGAAATGAATCCCATAGTCCTATAAAATATTTCAAGGATGGGGCTTTCCCACCATCGACCTATTCATTACATCTCAGAATCACAAATGTCCATTATTCTGTTCAAGAGCTAGATTAGGACCTCAATCCTCAGGGGATGCTTTTTTCCTCACATGGGACACAGCGCTCCTATATGCATTTCCACTAATCCCACTAATCCCCAGTGTCCTGCACAAAATACAGAACGATAATGCCAAAATCATACTGATAGCCCCAGCGTGGCCCAGACAGACCTGGTACATGACAGTTTGCACTCCATGAACTCTCCCATTGAGACCAAATCTCCTCTCATAAGCCAAAAGTCAGATCCTCCATCGAAACCTGGAGAAACTCCATCTGAAAGTGTGGCTCCTTCATGGTTCCAACAACACGAATTAACCTGTTCAGAACAAGTCAAACATGTTATTAAACAGCAGACGTACATCCACACACAATACTTACCTTTAAAAATGGAAAAGATTGTCCATCTGGAGTCAGAACAAACAAATCACTCCAAACACTATATCACTGCCACTAGTGCTAGAATACCTCTTAGAGCTAAAAAACTCAGGACTATCCACGAGCTCTATAAAGTATATCTTGCAGTGATCACCACTTTCCATGATAAAATGGATGGATTCTCGGTGTTTGCATACCTGACCACCAAACGGTTTCTCACTGGCATACAGAATCTCTACCCAGAAGTACGCCAACCCATGCCCACTTGGGACCTAAACCTACTTCTCAAAGGCCTTACTAGGCCACCCTTTGAACCGCTGGCCACTTGCTCCTTGCAGCACCTCTCAAAGAAGGTGGCACCCTTGGTTGCTAGATGAGTGAGTGAGATTGGTGGATTAGCCATAAGAACACCTTATACTGTCTTCTTTAAAGACCAGATCACATTGCAACCTCACTCCAAATTCTTCCCAAAAATAGCTTCACCTTTCCATATCAACCGACCTATTCATCTCCCCACATTCAATCTCAAACCACACAGAAGAACACAGGAGACCATGTTAAACATTCTAGATGGTCGACGAGCAATAGCATTTTACCTGGATAGAACTAAATCTTTCCACAAATCCCCGAGACTCTTCGTCTCGAGAACATGATCCAAGGGCTTTGCTATATCTACGCAGAGACTATCTAAGTGGATCTTGGGCTGCATCTGCTTATGTTATCAAACAGATAAGAAAGAGCCACCAATGGGGATCAGATCCCATTCTACCCGATCCATGGCAGCATCCATAGATTTTCTGAACAATGTACCCATCTCAGAGATCTACAGAGAGCTGCTACATGGGCCTCAGAACATACTTTCATTAACCACTACACAATTACGCTAGACTGACAAGCTAATGCTATACTGGATGTAATGGTCCTCTCCTCCACTATGCATACAATTCCAAAGTCCCCCCAATTATTGTGGACACTGCTCTACAATCACCTGAAATGGAGCACCCACAGGTACAGCACTTGAAGAAGAGAGGGTTACTCACCTTGTGCAGTAACGGAGGTTCTTCAAGATGTGTCCCCCTGTGAGTGCTGCACTACCCACCCTCCTCCCCTCTACTTTGGCGTTTGATACAAGCACTCTATAGTAGAGAAGGAACTGGAAGGGGGCAGGCCACGTGAACGCTAGATGAGACTCCAACAGCACTGCAAGACGGCTACTGCACACGTGCATCCTGACTGAACACTGCTACCGAAAATCTCCAGTCAGCAGCACCGGGACACACCGACACCTGAAGTGGAGCATCTGTAGGGACACACATCTCGAAGGTGAGTAACCCTCTCTTCTCCCCACTTCTTCCCCCCATTGACTTTCTGTACTTTACCACATCCCTTGCAAGCTTTTTGGCCTCACCTACAAGGCCCACACAACCTTACCCTACCCTATGTTTCTACTCTAATTTCCCTATCCCACTGCCTATGCCCTTCCCAGCTCTCAGGCCTTGCTCCACCCTTTGCTTCCTTTTCCTGCTCTCAGATTTGTGATTCCTATAAAGCTGCATCCTACACTTATGACGATCTATTTCTCTGCCATGAGACTTCTCTTTCTTCCTTCAACTCCCCTCTTCAAGCAGCCTGTCTTCCTTTTCTCTCATCATTAATAATCCTCTCATCCTCCCTGAGCTTTTGTCCTGTGTGTGGCCTGATACTGCAAGCCTTACTTACACTGAGTAGTACTTACACATCTGAGTACTCCCACTGAGACTACTCCGGTACATAAGTACTACTTGGTGTGAGTAAAGCTGACAGAATCAGGCACTTTGATTACCAGTTCTTTAGGACAGGAAATGTGTCATTAAATATTTGTAAAGTACTGAGTACGCTTTTGGCACTACATAAATATTTTGTATCCGCTTATTCACCTTCTTTTTCAGATCAGGGAGATAAACATGTACAAAGAAGTTAATCTAACTCCCTTCAAAGAAGAGCTCGATGCAACAAACCTGGTGAAATGCTGGAAAGAATGTATGGAGAAGTCTGAATACTACAGCAGGAAAACAGCTGTAGAAGAATTTAACAAGCAAAATTACTGGAAGAAGAAAGGGATTGCCATTATTCCTATGAAGTTTTCAGTTGGATTTAATGCTACACAGTACCATCAGGTAAGCTTTGGAAGTGCTCCCTTAAAGACGTAAGAGCTCCAGCTTTCTTAAAGTATCTAGTAAGATAGACCCAAGTCTAATCACCAATTCCTTTTGGAAGGAATGTGCCAGCTCTATGTAGCTTGCTGTCCTCTCGCTAACCACTGCTATAACCACTTAACAACACTCTCCTCCCATAGCCAGGAGTAGATCTGTGGATTCCTGATTCCAGCATTCTACTGCTGTCTAGCAAATAATTGTCTAACTCACTAGCAAAATGTGTATCTTGCTGCTTCTGGTGGCTTGCCCACAATAAGCATAACAACTGCTTCTTTAGCCGAAACCGTAGAGGCTTGTGCTGGGAATCTGAACGTTCAAACCCTGCTGATGATCTTTGTGGGGTTCCTTATAGTTGCAAGTGATGTAAGAGTCTGATTTTTTGCAGTTTTGCTTTATGTAAATTACATGGTCACAAAATATCCTTCACAATAGGTTTGATCTTCTTAAACAACCCCAAAATATTCTAATCTATAAGTTACAGTGCAATGCACAACAAAATCCAGGTGTTTCACATTTCACTCATTTCAGCTGCTTGTGTCACAAGTTGGCAAGTTTGCAGGTAGAGAGCTCTGAGAGAGTTGCAGATAATTCACCCCACAATGGCTACAGTAAAAGAACATTGAGGCTGTGAGTTACATACACAAATGGGGAAATTCATCCTTGTGCAGAGTATCAGTACAAGATTAGACATCATTAAGTTTCACCTGAAGTCTCAAAATAAGGCTTAAATAGGACTTAAATAGTTCCTTGGTCTTGTGCTGACTTTCTGCACGGGTTGAATTTTAGCCTACCTTCCTCAAGGACCAGCAGCACAACATCAAACACTGCTTCCTTCTCTTTTGATTGGGAATGGAGGGGGAGATGGAGTTCAGTGCTAAAAATTCTTCACAACAGAAGTGAGATGATGAGTAGGCTCAGTCGTCCAGTTTCACAATGATTAAAAAAACCTGTTAAAAAAATAAAAAAATAATTGTTGAAATGAATGATTGCAGTCCTTGCAGAATTCCAGTTTCCAATAAACTACTTCGCTAAATGGCTCCTCATCCTCAATTGCTAACTGCAAGAAACTTGCTGTTATCAGACAGCTGGAGGACTCTCTCACCCTCTTAACAACACCCTGATTGCCGTGCCCTCATGGAGTGAAATCTGACTCCATTCCTGCACTTGTTGGTACATCCCCTTGTTAAAAAGGGCTATGATGTTAGCATCAGTCTTAATTAATTAAACAATTTTCTGTCATTTTTCTTAGGCTGCAGCTCTGGTCCATATCTATACAGATGGGTCTGTGCTGGTGACTCATGGTGGAATTGAACTGGGACAAGGAATTCACACCAAGATGTTGCAGGTTAGACAGGAATTAACCATTTGAATGAAGATGAAAATACGAGAAAGATATGTGATTGTATCAGTAAAGAAGGTGAATGGCACTCAGTGGTTCTGCAGGGAAACCCTACAACAGCCAAGGTCAGGATAGAGGCTCAGGTTGAGGTTTATGTTGCGTTACTGCTTTTGAATTATGGGTAAAGCCAAACTTCAGGAAGGCATAAGTTCAGAGACTAATGCCCAGATCCACAAAGGTATTTTGGCACCAAATGTACAACACAGTAGATGACAAGGACCAAAACAAGGGGGAGACACAAATTATTCATGCAGGAAATTAAAATGATGTGGGGTTAATTCCTTCAATATAAATAGCTATCTCTATAACCTCAGCACCAAGATTCTGCACTTCTGGTATAAATACCTGTAAACCATAAAAGTGTGGAGACACCAAACGTAGGTAGAAAGTAGGTAACTTTGGGACTGAAATTAGGTATGCTGATGAGGTATATCTATGACAATGCAGTGTCACATTGTAAATTGGGCATATAAACTTACCTAATAATTTCAAATGATTTGGTTAGGCAGAAAGAAGGGTGAGAGTTCAAATCCAATAGAGAAAGAGCTAATCATTATATTTAAGATCTGGCCCAAAATATTCCATATGCAACAAAAGTCAACTTAGAGAGAACAGCTCATCTGGGAAAAGATCTGAGATAAAAAACGCTCCAACCCACCCTATATCCACCACCTTCTCCAAGAAAAAGGTAGGAAAATGTAGGATATAGAAGAATAGTATAATTTAACTGTTCCCAGCTGTCTCCACCTCTTACTAAGTCAATTATATGTATGTCATCAGGGTAGATTTGTAAAAAAAAAACAGCAGTTGAATAAGATTTCAGTGATTGGCATTGTCAAAGTAACACTAGCCATCCCCTATCAAGCCTGATCTTGTGTAGACATAGCAATGCTAGTGCTCTTTTTCTTGAGTCAATGCTATTTATTCTCAGTGGAATTGGATATCGTTTTGTTTACTTTACTTACAGATTGCCAGCCGTGAACTGAAGGTACCACTGTCATATGTACACTTTTGTGAAACAAGCACGATAACTGTGCCTAATGCAATAGTCACAGCAGGATCGATTGGCTCAGACGTCAATGGAAAAGCAGTCCAGGTTACATTTTTTATGAATTATTACTATTTTTATTGCTTCTTTCAAATAATGCATATTGCTCTGAATGTTTGCACATTATTCATCATTGTAGTTTCTGAGCACCACTAATAAAGCACATCAGTACCCTTGCCTGAGTCTCTCTTGCTTGTTTGTCACATGAGCAGTTTAAGGCAGGGCAAATTACTGAACTAGTGCTAGCTCACAACTTTTTCCTCTCTGCTTTCCTGTATCAGATCTAAAGATGCTTGCACAGGATTTAGTCAGAGGAATCGACTGGTCCTTGTATCACCATGGATACTTAAACATAAGCTGATAACAGAGTCCAGGATGTATTTCATGTGCATCTGGTGAAATGATTACTGTCAGAATGAAACACCTTTACTTTTTTATGTACTTTGGGCCTGCTCCTGCTGGCACTATTGTACATTGACCAAAGCTAGTGAAATTATATTGGTGTAAAAATCAGTAGGAGATCAGAGTCAGGCTCTTTGTCTTCTACTTGGTGATGGCTTCAGTTAAACATGGGTGTGCAAATGGGTTAGTTTCACCAGGACAGACACCAGTGCTGCTCATTGATAAGCACTGCTTTTGTGGCTGGCCAACTAGCAGAACACAGAAGAGGGGTTTAGATGTTCATGAGGGTAATGGAATGATGGTCCTCAGAATGACTCTCTGACACAAATCAAACTCACCTTGGACAGCCTTTGGTTGAAGGCAGCATGGAGCAAGAGTGGGTAAAAGCGGACTGGAGAGTTACCTGGCAGGGTATCACTGCCATATTAAAGGCCATAGTGTTTTGAAATTTCAAAGCAGATGTTGTTGCTGCTGCTGTTGTTGAATTCATCTTCTTTTCTCTCTTCATTGTTTCCCACCTCTCTCCTCTCCAGAATGCTTGTCAGATTCTTCGGAAACGCCTGGAGCCCATCATTAATAAAAACCCTGAAGGGAAATGGGAGGACTGGGTCAGTGCTGCTTTGTACATGACTATAAAATGTGGGCTGATAAATTGTGGGCTATACTACAGCATCTAGCAACATCCCTGAGTAGGGAGCAGCGTGGGGAGCTCAGGAGGGATCGTGCCTCAGGATGGATTGTGCAGCCTGCTCCCATCTGATATGACCGGCAAACTCCTGAAATAGTCCCTGGCTCTTGCATGGGGTGCCCTTGTGCCGTCCTCTCCTATGTATCCAGACAAGGGGCCAGGATTAACCTGGCATTATATAGGACTGGGATAGGAGCTGAGGAGTGTTGTCTATGTATATAGCAGCATAGATGCATCAGCTGTGCAGTATTCATCAGAAATCAGTCCTGGAATGGAAGGCCATGCAGCAGTATTTGGATGGGGATGGTGGTAGCTGTGACTGCATTCCTACATATAACCTTGTGAAAATCATGCTGTTCTATTTAGTGATGACAAAACATTTATTAATGGATGTACTGACATATAATGACCATTCCCAAAATCTCCAGACCATGTCATCATCATTATGTCCATTGCAGAATGAAGTCCTCACCAGAGGGCTACAATCCAAAGTACGTCTCCCCTGGAATAGGTTTGGCTAGTTAGGCCTGCACTGGATACCACTTCATCTCTCCATCACTGCTGCTCACTGCTATGGATGCATCTACCTTGTTAGTGTCCATTACACCAAGATCAGCTTTCTCCTTCCTCTTCTTGCAGCATTTCCCAGCACATCACTACTGCACCATTGGCATAGACTTCAGGCTGTTCTTCGCCAAAGCTTTCCTTCTAATGCTTTTTCACCTGCCTCTCCATGCAGCTTTAACTACACCTACTTCATCTTCTTGGCAAGTGCCTGAGCATCTGCCCTCTAGGACACAAATACCTAATAAAAACTCACTTCTCTTTAAACTAAGATGCAATTGGTTCTGCACAATTGTTCAGGCTTCTAAATTATTAGTAGCGGAAAATATTTCTAGTATGGCAGTGCCTAAAGTCCCCCATCAGCATTAGGGTCCCATTGTGCTGGGTGCTGTACAAATCTAGAAAAGAGACACTCCCTGCCCTGTGGAGCTAACAGGTTAAAGAATGCTCATCATACATACTTTGGGGGAGGGTTGTTCCTTCACCTTCCCTTACTGGTTTGAAATAGAGTGTATCAGATTACTTATTCTGATTTATTCTGATTTTAATTCATTAACTAACCACTCCACTGAAGTTAGTAGGGTTATGGATTTGTATCAATGTGCATAAACATTTTCTGATTAATTAAAGTCCGAGTGAGAGTAGCATGGTCTAGTAGGGTGAGAACTGAGAATGAACAGTTCTAAATTCTCATCACGGCTCTGGTGCTGACTCCCTCTGTCACCACCGGCAAGTCACTAGGTCTGGTCTGTGTTAGAAATGAACTTATTTAAAATGTTACACTAGCACAACCCCCTAATGCAGATGCAGTGAAACTGATTTAAATCGTGCTTACTGCAGTAACTTCCATTCTCTGTTGTTTGGATTTCTGCTGTCCCATTCTGTATCCTAGTGCTCCCCACTGTTACTTTTCTTTTTAAAAAATATTTTGTATTTCTTTACTTAAATTTCTATTCACCTTTAACACTAAATGTACCTATTGCAGATTACTGAAGCTTATGATCAAAGTGTGAGTCTTTCAGCTACTGGCTACTTCAGGTAAGGAATGCTGTTAGTCTTTCTGAAATTACTAGCATCAAGGATCATCGATGTGGACCTTGGGGGTTTGTCAAATGAGGATAAAAGTCTCCCCTCTCAGCCTCTCCAATCCTTTCACTCTCCCCGTTTCCTTCTCTATTGAAGGCCAAATCCTGCACCTAGCACAAGTTCACATAAACAGGCTGCATGTTGGGCGATGGCAGGGGCCAGGGAAAGATAAGTCTCCTCCCCAGGCCATGCTCACTGGCCACTGCTGCATCTCCCGCTCTGTGCTAGGTGTTTGGAAGATGGGACCGTGTAATTTTCTGCACAGCCTCCCACCATGATGGGACACAGAAAACCTACTTGAGTTGTGCTCCATGATACCTAGGAGTCTGGGCCACCTTCTGGCTCTCTGTCTCCTTGTGTGCAGCAGAAACACAGCAGTGCTGCAACACTGAGGCCTTCTTCACCACAGCCTGTGAAAACAGCTGGCTTGGAGCAGGATATTAACCTGGTCTTGTCACATAATTTCCATGATAATCTGCTCTGCAACTGAGAGGGTGGTGGTGGTGGTGGTGATCAAATGCCATTGCTCACTCAGTCTGAAGGATGCTCTTACTCCCACCAGAGGCTATATGGTAAATATGAACTGGGACACTGGGGAAGGCCAGGCTTTCCCATATTTTGTTTTCGGAGCTGCTTGTTCTGAAGTGGAGATTGACTGTCTGACAGGAGATCACAAGGTAAATGGTGCCTTTATGTACACATTGGTTAGATTCCTATATCTCCCTCCAGAGCTACACTGATGTAATTTTTCCTCTTGCTTTTTTTGCTGAGAAGGGAGAAATGGCATTCATTGCATGTTCTCAGGACAGTGTCAAGATAACTCTAAATGGCACTGTCATTCTCAGTCTCGTTTGTTAACATTCTAGAAAGAAGGTCTGGTGCTAACTAATGAGACTAAGGATGAGAAAGTCCAATAGAACAGAAGATGATAAAGAACAGTTTAGTATATAATATAATATAATATAATATAATATAATATAATATAATATAATAAATAAATTAATAAACCACCTTCTTTTGTGGCTTTTAAGTGAGACTTGATAGACTGAACCTGCCCACAAGGGCCAATTGTGCGACAATATATGCCCAGTTAATTAGTAATGATCCCCTATTGCACATGGTTTTATTGAAGCAATCTAAGGCATTGCCACATAAAGGGGACAATATAGAGGGGCACCAGACAAAGAGCAGTTCCCAAGGGCATTGGTTTTGTGTAATATGGAGACAGCCAGAATGGCTCCAGTGATACTGAGGGAAGCACATTCAGGAGCGGCAACTACCATGCCTCTCACAACTCATTGGAAGTGTCTGGCACCATGGATGGGGCTATTCCTCCCCCACACCTTGTGCTACTCATGTCCAGACACCTTCTCCCACCAGTTAGCAGTGCAGTGGGAGCAGACACGATACCTTCTTCAAGTATAGCATAGTGGCCACTTGTCTGGTTTCCTTCTTCAGGCACAATGCCCCTTGCAGCACTTCTAGACTCACAACCTAACACAGGCACTAGCTAACCACAATCCAAACCTTGGGCTTCTACCAAGAGAGCAAGCAACAAATTCATTCTGGGGCTAATGTTCCCCCTGCTCCTTAACTCAGCCTAGGGTGCTAATGTTGTGTTTCAGTTGCCATATGCTCATGAGTGTTCACCAAAACCACTTCAAACAGATTAATCCCTTGTCAGTCTAGGGCCTTTGAAGCTTGCTTCTGTGCTTCAGAATAAATCTGCAATACTTTGCTGTCACCATGGAATATTATTTTATGGCATGGTGTATGCATTCTTTAAAACCTGCTATTTTTATTGCTTGTAAAGTATGTACCCATAACAGTTTATATTTGTTTAACAGAACATCAGAACAGACATTGTCATGGATGCTTGTTTCAGCATAAATCCAGCTGTAGATATAGGACAGGTATGTACCAATACTTCCATATGCACGCTTGGCTGTAGATGTTAGTGATAGCATTTTCTTGCACCAAAATACTTTCCATTAAGGGAGCCATTCCAGCATCCACTGAAGTCAAGAGGAGGTTATCCATTGACTCTAATAGGTGTTGGATTGGACTTGGAATTAGGCAATATTTGCTTTTTGTTGCACGTGTTAATGATAACAAGTTAAGTGGCCTGCTACTGCAACATGCTGAACATTTTCTGAAGGGTGGTGAGTGACTGCAGGTCCTGTAGACTTCACTGGGAACTGAGCCCTTGCAGAAAGCACTCAGCATATCACAGGATTAGGTCACTAATCCGTCTTGTTGTCTAGTCTTCATCTTCACCTCATCCTACACAGAAAGCAAAAATAATTCCTGAAGGCCAAATCCTGGTCCCATTTAAGTCAATTGCAATACAGTTTGACTTCAATGGGACCAAGATTTGGCAACAAGTTTTCTGGTAGTGGTAATAAAAATCAGAAAAATGATTTTTCATTATGAGGGTGAGTGGGTGGTTGTTAGTTTGTTTTTAACATCCTTTCCATGCCAATGTTGGCACACAGCAGGGAAATCAGTCTCTTCCATTCCTCTCTGTCATTTGCTGCTACTTCCATTTGCTCGGTGGTGTTGAGATTGACTTTCTTCTTAAAGTTTCTTTTCGAAACCCTCATCTCCTCACACCAGTTGGTTTCCACTTGACAGTTAGTGTGGGAGTCTGTGTGTTGGCATCTAGTGTATACGGCCCAAATATGTCCAGCGCTTCCTTCTGATTCTGGTGGAAATGAGCTGCTTGTTGGTGATTTCTCAGATCTCTTCATTGGTGATGATGACTTTCCACTCAATGCCAAGAATCTTTCATAGAGAGACAAGGGGGTCAGGTAATAGCTCTTATTAGACCAGCTTCTGTTGATGAGGGAGACAAGCTTTTGAGCTTAGACAGAGCTCTTCTTCAGATCTGGGAAACTAAGGCCATGTCTATTTTACACAGTTAAGTCAACATAAGGCAGCTTACGTTGACTCAGCTGTGGCAGTGTACACACTGCAGTGCTCCTCCTGCCAATTTAACTATCCTGCTATGCCTACATTATAAAACCACCTCAATGAGAAGTCTCTCACAATGCCTTACTGGAGACAAGCAACAAACCCCTCCAGATGCTTTTACCATTCAGTACAACCGCATGTGGAGACCTACATACAGCCAGATTGCATGATTGTTCCCAGAGCTTCTCATGAATCACAGAGAGAGAGGCACCAGCCTAATTCCCCTCCAGCTCCCAGCCTTGTACCACCGGAATATACCATCTTGCACTGCTCAAGAGTCAAGACCTTTTCTTGAGCAATGCAGGTTTACTAATTGGTTCACCACTTCATCAATGGAAAGTGGACATACACCAGCCTTTGTAACCTGAGCAGATTTACCAAACACTTCAGTCAAACTCACTGGTAAGGATAAACATTAGACTAAGTTTATTGATTACAAAAAATGGTTTTTAAGTGATCATAAATGATAAGTCAGTAGTTACCAAAGGAAAATAAAAGATAAGTCTTTTAGACACAGTCTAAATTCTCAACCCTATTAGATGGGGCAATATCTTGACTAAGCAGTTTTTCTCACCCCACTAGATACTGCACATTGGTTACAGTCTTTCATATGCAGGCTTTCACTGTTAGCCTTGGGATCAATCTCCTCAGCTCCAGCATTCTCATTGCCTTCAGCATGGGTAGGGGAGGAAAAAGGACAAACCATGCGGCTTCTGTTCTCTATTTTATATCCTCAAGGCTCCTATGTTTCATCAAGGGGAGAGGGAATAGTTCAGTGGTTTGAGCATTGGTCTGCTAAACCCAGGGTTGTGAGTTCAGTCCTTGAGGGGGCCACTTAGGGATCTGGAGCAAAATCAGTACTTGGTCCTGCTAGTGAAGGCAGGGGGTTCAGGGCCGGTGCAAGGATGTTTCATGCCCTAGGCAAAACTTCCACCTTGTGCCCTCCCCTGTCCTCCGCCCTGAGGCCCCCTGCCGCGGCAGCTCCCCCTCCTCCCCCCTGAGGCATGCCCCCCTCCCCCGCGGCAGCTCCCCACCCTCTGCTCTGCAGCACCCTCCCTGCCCCACCTCCTCCCCGAGCACACCATCGCTGCTTCACTTCTCCCGCCTCCCAGGCTTGCGGCGCCTAAGCTGATTGGCGCCACAAGCCTGGGAGGCGGGAGAAGTGAAGCAGCCATGGTGTGTTCGGGGTGGGCGGGCAGGGGTGGGGAGTTCCCTTACTTGCTGCAGGCTGCCCACCCCGTGCCCCAGCTCCCTCCACCTAAATGCCGGCAGCGACTGGGGCAGCCGAAGATCCAGCCGTCACAGTCACTGCTGAAGAAACCTGCCCCCCAAATCCTAGCTCCCTAGGCGACTGCCTATGTCGTGTAAATGGTTGCACCGGCCCTGAGGGGGCTGGACTTGATGACCTTTTGAGGTCCCTTCCAGTTTTAGGAGATAGGATATCTCCATTAATTTAATTTAAAGCATGAAGGTATTTAAGAAGCCAGCTCAAATCATTCCTCCTTCATAAGCATTGAGGTCTTGAGCAGTGCAGGTAAACAACGCACATTACAACAAAGCTTAAACTTGTTCTTCATAATAATTTTAAAAACAACAGTAGCTGCCTATTTAATTTTAAAAACAGCAAAATATCCACCTCCCTTTCCATTTCTTTTAAGGAGTCATGAAGTTTAAACCTCAGTGTGACAAATATGCTTGCTTTGATCTGCTTAGCTCTTGGAAGTCCAGGGGCTACGGACTGCTGGCCCTGTGCTGTCCAGGGTTCCCAGGGACAGCTCTGTCCACCATTAGGGAATCCCCCCCCCCAAGAACCCCCTGTAACGTTTCACAAACCCTAGTTTGGGAACCACTGATCTAGTCTGACCTCCTGCACAATGCAGGCTACAGAATCTCACCCACCCACTCCTGTAACAAACCCCTAACCTATGTCTGAGTTATTGAAGTCCTCAAATTATGGTTTAAAGACCTCAAGGTGCAGAGAATCCTCCAGCAAGTGACCCATGCCCCACGCTGCAGAGGAAAGGAAAAAACCTCCAGGGCCTCTGCCAATCTTCCCTGGAGGAAAATTCCTTCCCGACCCCAAATATGATGGAACAATTTACAAGACCCCTAATTTTTGGCTAGCCACTCAGATTAAAAGAGGTAAAGCTGTCAAATAAAAGTGTCTGACAACTTTTCTAGGAAGAAAGGTCAATTGTCCTCCACAATTCCTTTTTCAATGTGTGTTAGATTGAATTAATTATTTATATTACAATTCTTGGGCAAATTCTTGGTCCTGTCAGTACAGCCATTGAAATCAGTAGGCCAGATTCTGCTCTTGGTTACACCAATGTAAATCTAAAATAACTCTACGGACATCACTGACTTCATTCTGGATTTACACTGGGGTAAAGGAAAGTAGAATTTGACCCAGTGGGAATATTTGTGTGAGTACAACTTGGTCTCATATAGATTCATAGATTGTAGGGCTGGAAGGGACCTCGAGAGGTCATCGAGTCCAGTCCCCTGCCCTCATGGCAGGACCAAATACTGTCTAGACTATCCCTGATAGACATTTATCTAACCTACTCTTAAATATCTCCAGAGATGGAGATTCTGCAACCTCTCTAGGCAGTTTATTCCAGTGTTTAATCACCCTGACAATTAGGAAGTATTTCCTAATGTCCAACCTAAACTTTCCTTGCTGCAGTTTAAGCCCATTGCTTCTTGTTCTATCCTTAGAGGCTAAAATGAACAAGTTTTCTCCCTCCTCCTTATGACACTCTTTTAGACAACTGCTATCATGTCCCCTCTCAGTCTTCTCTTTTCCAAACTAAACAAACCCAATTCTTTCAGCCTTCCTTCATAGGTCATGTTCTCTAGACCTTTAATCATTCTTGTTGCTCTTCTCTGGACCCTCTCCAAATTCTCCACATCTTTCTTGAAATGTGGTGCCCAGAACTGGACACAATATTCCAGTTGAGGCCTAAGCAGCACACAGTAGAGTGGAAGAATGACTTCTCGTGTCTTGCTCACAACACACCTGTTAATACATCCCAAAATCACGTTTGCTTTTTTTGCAATAACATTACACTGTTTACTCATATTTAGCTTGTGGTCCACTATAACCCCTAGATTCCTTTCTGCCGTACTCCATCCTAGACAGTCTTTTCCCATTCTGTATGTGTGAAATTGATTGTTCCTTCCTAAGTGGAGCACTTTGCATTTGTCTTTATTAAACTTCATCCTGTTTACCTCAGACCATTCCTCCAATTTGTCCAGATCATTTTGAATTATGACTCTATCCTCCAAAGCAGTTGCAGTCTCTCCCAGTTTGGTATCATCTGCAGACTTAATAAGCATACTTTCTATGCCAGTATCTAAGTAGTTGATGAAGATACTGAACAGAGCCAGTCCCAAAACAGACCCCTGTGGAACCCCACTTGTTATACCTTTCCAGCAGGATTGGGAACCATTAATAACTAATCTGAGTTTAGCATTTGTCTTTGGCCCAGTTGCCATGGAAGGAAAAGAGCCAGTTAATGTTGTAGATCTAAAAGTTTAGTTGTATTCACATTTTTATCTTTTAATGTGAATGAAAATAGAAATTGTGTACATTTTTTCCTCAGATTGAAGGTGCCTTTGTTCAAGGAGTTGGACTTTATACAATGGAAGAAATAAAGTTCTCCCCAGAAGGAGAGCAGTACACTCTGGGTCCAGATACGTATAAAATCCCTGCTGTCTGTGACATACCTGAACAGTTCAGGGTTTACTTGCTGCCAAACTCCCGAAACCCAATTGCCATCTACTCCGCCAAGGTAAACAAGCCAACTGTGCTGTATAAAGTCATAGCAAGTCTTACATGTTACCAAAGTGCATGTGTGGTATTTTAAAAGTGCTTTCCAGCTGTTGCAATATTACAGGTTTCAGAAATGTTCCCTGTACTTAAAATGGGGAACATCACAGGCACCAGTAATACCTTTAGAACCAGAAGGACCTTTATAAGTTCACCTGCTGTGAGAAAAAGGGTAATTTTCATGCATTAATTTATTTTGATTTTTTTTGTCTCTCTTCTTATTATGTATTTGTAAAATTATGGTAGTACTTAGAAAACCTCATCTGAGGCTGAAACTCGAGTATGTACAGCATCTGGCACACACACATAATAAGAGACAGAGCCTGCCCTGAAAGAGGTTACAATAAACAAAGGGTGGTAGAAAGGAAGAATTATCTCCATTTTACTGATGGGGAAGTGAGGCAAAGAGAGGTTAAGAGGCTTGCCCAGTGTCTCACAGGAAAAAACAGAATATAGATCTTCCATTGTCTTATCCACAAGGAACTTCCTTCATATCCTTTCCATCTTGTGCTGTAAGGATAAATTCACCCCTGTGTAGAGCCAACCCAAGGTTTATGCACCAATTACAACCTCAGAATAGAGTTTAAGTAGGCCTTGTGCTGGTAAGAGATGCAGATGTCCAGTGCCCTAACCTAGTATCTGGAGGAACTGCATCTGAGACATGGGAATTTCCAGGAGAAAGTTCACTTTGGATGCCTACTAGGGATAAATATTTTTAATAGCTTAGAGCAAATAGACATTTTCTAGTGGAGATGATACTAGAGCCAGAAACCATCACAGTTCTTTGGAGAGATTAAACAATGCAAACTTTATCCATTCAGGAACTGGAATAGAGAAAGGAAGGCTACCTAGTTCTGTTTCATCATATACAATGAAATCCACTTAAAAGGAATTTGGATAGATTGGAGGTGTATTTATACTGAAAGTTCTGAATTGTTTCATTGCTTTCATTGCTTTGCAGTGTAACAAATGCAATCCAAGTCAGAGCGAACCTTTGCTTAGAGTGGAGATGTGCTATGAATTTTTAAAAAAATATGAAGCAAATCCTTGTCCTCAACTCTTCTATGTCTTGGAGTACTCAGAGCCCTGAGGAGATTTATTGTGTCCAGCTGTGTTGATATAAAACGTAGTGTCTGAGCCAGCTCTTTAGCAGGCCTAGCACCATTGACATGAATTGGACAGATCTTCAGCTTGTGTAAATCGATGTAGTTTCAATGGAGCTATCTCAATTTGTACCAGCTAAGGATCTGGGCCCCTGTTGTCAATCAGTTTCTAAAGCAAACCTATGTGTCTGCCTTTGTTCCCTGCCAGGGAATAGGCGAGGCAGGGCTGTTCCTGGGATGTTCTGTGTTCTTTGCTATCTGGGATGCAGTGGCTGCTGTGCGGAAGGAAAGAGGATTAACTGGGACCTTCACCCTGAACAGCCCTCTGACGATTGAGCGGATTCGAATGGCCTGTGCCGATAACTTTACTGAGATGGTAATGGTTTTTTAATTAATTCTTTGGAAACATTACTGGGTTAGTCTCCTCCTCTTCCTTACGTCATGTCTTGATTTTGAAGTATTCTGTATTCACACAAATTCGTCATTGAGCTGCATCTTTTTTACGTACTGCATTACACTCACTGGAGCCTGCATTCTATTTAGTTTACTATACTTCATTCTATTTTTTTTTTTTTGCCAGTGCAGGATATGCTGACAGCTAGAGATGAGAAATCATAAACTGAGGGGTTGGCTGAATCAGGCTCTGAACCTACCAATCTGTTCAATTTCCTCACTGATAATGACTTGAATTTATATAGCACCTTCCCTCCAGAAGAACCCAAAAATACTTTACAAATTATGGGCTGACTTTGGGTATGTTTACACTACGGAATTATTCCGATTTTACAGAAACTAGTTTGTATAAAGTCACGTGCACGCGGCCACACTAAGCACATTAATTCAGCGGTGTGCGTCCATGTACCGAGGCTAGCGTCGATTTCCAGAGCGTTGCACTGTGGGTAGCTATCCTATAGCTATCCCATAGTTCCCGCAGTCTCCCCCGCCCATTGGAATTCTGGGTTGAGATCCCAATGCACGATGGGGCCAAAACAGTGTCACAGGTGATTCTGGGTAAATGTTGTCACTCAATCCTTCCTTCGTGAAAGCAACGGCAGACAATCATTTCACGTCCTTTTTCCCTGGATTGCCCTGGCAGACGCCATAGCATGGCAACAATGGAGCCTGTTTTGCCTTTTGTCACTGTCACCGTATGTGTACTGGATGCTGCTGATAGACGTGGTACTGCAGTGCTACACAGCAGCATTCATTTGCCTTTGCAAGGTATCAGAGACGGTTACCATCCCTATTGCACGGTCTGCCATTGTAAATTGGCGATGAGATGATGGTTATCAGTCATTTTGCGCCGTTTGCAATTAGAAATTGGTGATGACTGTCATCAATCCTTTTGTACCGTCTGCTGCTGTCATGGGTGCTTCCAGCTGGCCTCACTGAGGTCGGCCGGAGGCGCATGGACAAAAATGGGAATGACTTCCCGGGTCATTCCCTTCTTTATGTTTTGTCTAAAAATAGAGTCAGTCCTGCCTAGAATATGGGGCAAGTGTACTAGAGAACCAGAAAGCACAGCTGCTCCGAGTCAGAGCCCCAGAGATCCCGCAGAAATGATGAGCTGCATGCCATTCTAGGGGGTGCCCCTGCAACAACCCCACCTGTTGCTTCCCTCCTCCACAACCTCCTGGGCTATGTGGCAGTGTCCCCCCATTTATGTGATGAAGTAATAAAGAATGCAGGAATAAGAAACACTGACTTTTTAGTGAGATAAAATGGGGGGGAGGCAGCCTCCAGCTGCTATGATAGTCCAGGCAGGACATTAAAGGGTGCGGGGGAGAGGAGCGCAGCCTCCTGCTGCTATGATAGTCCAGGGAGTACAGAATCTTTTCTTTAGACATGAAAGGGGGGATGGCTCATGGAGCTCAGCCTCCAGCTGCTACGATTAGGATGGTTACCAAGTGTTTTGTACTGTCTGCCGAGAATGACAGGGAATCATTCCCATTTTTACCCAGGCACCCCTGGCCAACCTCACCGAGGCCAGCCAGGAGCACTCATGGGCTGATGATGCCGATGGATACCAGTCATTTTGCACCGTCTGCCACTGGGAAGGGGATGCTGGTGTTCAGCGCTGCAGCACCCCGTCTACCAGCAGCATGCAGTAGACATAGGGTGACATTGAAAAAAGGCGAGAAACGATTTTTTTCCCTTTTCTTTCAGGGGGGAAGGGTGTAAATTGACAACATATACCCTGAAACACCTGGGAAAATGTTTTTGACCCTTCAGGCATTGGGAGCTCAGCCAAGAATGAAAATGCTTTTTGGAGACTGCAGGGACTGTGGGATAGCTGGAGTCCTCAGTACCCGCTCCCTCCCTCCATGAGCGTTCATTTGATTCTTTGGCTTTCCGTTACGCTTTTCACGCAGCACTGTGCTGTGGTCTCTGTCTATCATAGCCTGGAGATTTTTTTCAAATGCTTTGTCATTTCGTCTTCTGTAACGGAGCTCAGATAGAACAGATTTGTCTCCCCATACAGTGATCAGATCCAGTATCTCCCGTACAGTCCATGCTGGAGCTCCTTTTGGATTTGGGACTGTATCGCCACTCGTGCTGATCAGAGCTCCACGCTGGGCAAACAGGAAATGAAATTCAAAAGTTAGCGGAGCTTTTCCTGTCTACCTGGCCAGTGCATCTGAGTTCAGATTGCTTTCCAGAGCGGTCACAATGGTGCAGTGTGGGATAAAGCTCGGAGGCCAATACCATCGAATTCCGGCCACACTAACCCTAATCTGACATGGCAATACCGATTTCAGCGCTACTCCCCTCGTCGGGGAGGAGTACAGAAATCGGTTTAAAGAGCCCTTTATGTCGATATAAAGGGCTTCATTGTGTAGACGGGTGCAGGGTTAATTTGGTTTAACGCTGCTAAATTTGGTTTAAATGTGTAGTGTAGACCAGGAAGTCCCTTGTGTCATTTCATTTACTTCTATAGCATTACACAAGTAATGAATTTGTTCCTATACAAGTATCTATATTTACAGTGGCTTCCAAATAATATCTGTATGGACCTTAAGGTGTTGGCTTTAAACTGTAAAGCTCTAGGGCCTGGTTCTCTCAGATCATCTCATTCTCTGGCTGATACTCTGGCCTTTTTTATCACTGGTGATTATCACATTCTGGATTGTATAAGAGACTAGAAGCAGGGTTTCTTTGGTGAGAGTCCTCAACTGTAAAATTCATTCCCGACTTTAATTCATCAGAGCCTAGATCATGTTATATGTCTCCTTTGTTCTCCCAAGCTTTCTATGTGGGGTGGAAGGGAATTGAAGGATGTATTCTGTCACAGTAGGACAGCATTAATTTCTGTGGCTTTGCTGGAGGATTATGTGGCATGACTCAATATGCCCCCACTCCTTGCCCTCCTATTCCACTCCCAAACCCCAAAAGTGCAAAGTTCCCAGGGTTCACACAGAAAGGCTTCTGTATGGTTGGAGGGAGAGGTGCATGATGCCGCATTGTGCCCCCACCTGACAGATTTGGGCCATTTTTGCAGGTTTTTCTGCTGCATTAATCGCCCTCTGTGCTCTAAACGTAGAGGGATGACCTGGCCCTGATACATCTGGCCTTGCTTGCCGAGAATGTGTGTCCATTTATAGCCTGCAGGAAAAGAAATGGAGTAAAGCATGGACACCAACTACATAAATGGCAAAGGCTTAGCCACCATCCTAGCCAAAACCTGTATCCAAACAGTAAAGCAAATCTTTAAATTAATCACCCTTTCCTGGGATGGGAAAACTGGCTCCGTTTTGTTGCTTGGGAGCCATCAATCCAGACTATGATAAATGCCTTTATTTAAAGCTTTCCCCTTAAATCAGGGTCTTGTGGAGTATGTGTTTGCAGTCATAACTTGTCAGTGTCAACTGAGGAGTCTCTCTGCCTGCTTAGCATGTTCTGAACCAAGCTGGTTTTGGTGGCACTATAACAGTAGAGAAAACTATCCAGACAATTCCCCAGCAGGCTTAAAGGGCAGATCAAACCAGACACAGATGGAATCTGCTCACAACCTCTGCCCTATCCAATCTTGGTGTTAGAAAAAGGCGATGATGATGAGTGCACTGGTGAGCCACAGAGCGAGGGCCATTGTGAAACACCAGGAACACATTGCCAGCACAGCTGCTGAGCACAGGGCCATGCAGAAATTCTGCTTGGCCATTCTGTGGATGATAGCACAACCTGACCCTTTTTGCTTCCAACTTTCAAACCCTTGGAAAAACATACCAGTTTCACTACTGTGCTTCCAGTGGAAAAGAGGGGGATAGGGACTTACACAAGAGCACGTTGCATGATGAAACAAGGAGCCATGCCCTCTTCACTCAGGATGAACTACAGTAGGCATGGAGAAACAGTCCAAAGTCCTCTGTGCCACTGAAGCTCCCAGCTGGGGGCAGGAGGCTGGCCAAAAATGTCAGTATGAAGAAGCTGCTGTGGGCAGGCAGACACAGTGAATCCAGTGGCCCAGACTGTTTGATCCAGGGGCACAGAGGGGCAGCATCTGAAAATAACAGTCCTGGTGGGGCATCCTTGCAACGCCTTCGGCTGCCTGCAAGTTAGGGGAATTAATTCCACCTCTGCTTATTTCCTTGCACAATGTTAAATGTAAGCCATACTTATAGAATGGTGGATTTTATCCTAGAAAGCAGTAACTGAGAAATATTTGGGAGACGTGGTGGATAATCAGATGAACATCAGCTCCCAGTGCAACCCTCTGACCAAAAGGGCTAATGCAATTCTTGAATGGACAAATTGGGGAATGTTAAGTAGGGGCAGAGAGATTATTATACCTCTGTATTTGGCACCGGTGCAACCACTGCTGGAATACTCTGTCCAGTTCTGGTGCCCACAATTCAAGAAGAATGTTGATAAATTGGAGAGGGTTCAGAGAAGAGCCACAAGAATGATTAAAGGATAAGAAAACATGACTTAGGGATAGACTTAGGGATAGACTCAAGGAACTCAATTTACTTAGCTTGACAAAGAGATGGTTAAGGAATGACTTGATTACAGACTGTAAATACCTACATGGGGAACAAATATTTGATACTGGGCTTTTCAGTCTAGCAGAGAAAAGCATAACACGATGCAATGGCTGGTAGATGAAGCTAGACAAATTCAGACTGGAAATAAGGTATACAGTTTTAACAGTGCGAGCAATTAACCATTGCAACAATTTACCAAGGATCATGGTAGATTCTCCATCACTGCATATTTTTAAATCAAGATTGAATGTTTTTCCAAAAGATGCTCCATGAATTATTTGGGGGGAGCTCTATGGCTATATAGGAGGTCAGACTAGATGATCACAATGGTCTCTTCTGGCCTTGGAATCTATGAATTACTTAGGTTATTATTATTACTTATTCTACAATGATGCCTAGAGGCTAGAGGCTGTGACAATTCTTGTTAACCCCGTGCTGCCAATGTAGGTGAGACTTGCTTGTGCACAGCTGGGTGTCAGCTCCCTGACAGCACTAGCCTGTTAGTCACCCAAACGCTCTCCTCTGGACTATTACAGCCCTTGCTTTGCTTTGCAGGTTAACAATAGGTGTACCCAAATCCCCAAGCTCCTTTGAAGTGTTTCCTTGTAGTGTCTAGCCTCTTCTCCACTGAAACCCACAGAAATACCTAGGCTGCTGGCCACAGAGGAACAGTGTACGCACCAGCTTGAATGACTCCGCTCAGGATCACAGCATTTAGATGTATTGATAGTGAAAACAAGTATGTTTATTACCAGAGATTCAAGAGCTAGTGAGTAAGGATAATGGAAATGAAAGATTACATATAAAGCACAATCATAACATGCTTTCTAGGGACTAAACTATTAGGTTAATCTCCTGTCCAATGAAGTTTAGCTCACTCAAAGCCTTGTGCGCTGTCCTCCATCAAGACTAGTTGTGATGCAGTTTTCATGAAAGTAAATCCACTTCCCGTTTACTTCCGAGGTGCAGGATGACGGGGTATCGTCTTTGTTTGAAGGCCAGAAGAAGGCGTTCAAGAAAGATTTATCTGAGAATGTGGTCCCCATGCAGGATGGATTGTAATTGTTTGATGATACCTTGTATGGATTCCATTATAGGGCAGTAGGTGACAACGAGGGATGGACAGTCTTGGGAGGTTTTTTAGATACAGTTGCTGCACACAGTAATAACTAGGCAGTGTGAGAAAAATCCATTGACTTGGAAAATAAATGTCACCAAGGATAAGGACATTTTTACAGGCAAATTTTTGTTAATTTCTTTTACTTGCAGATATGCTCCCTGCAAAAATGTGAATGCAATTCTATATCTATATACCCTGATCCTATAAACTTCATGGCAGTGGAACCAAAGAACAGGAAGGGTCCTTGGTTCTTTTCTAGGAGGGCTTCTCACCCACCCTCCTGCCACACAGCTCCAGTCCTTTCTCAGCCTCTTTACAGAAGTCTCAGTTCCCTGGTGTTAATAGGGTATTCAGTAGTGTCCTTCAAGGCTGGCAGTCTACCCAGGACACAGTATTAGCCTGATTAATTTAATTCCCATTTGCTAATGCCCAGACCTACTTCCTGCAGCCTCAAACTTACCTTCAGAAAAGATCTGCAAAAATTAAAATGGCACCAGCACTGCCATTGCAGTGGGGAGGGATTGAGTCACAAAGGAAAAGACAGGGTCATTGAAGGTTGACAGACCAGCCTTCACCCGTGCTGTTTGTGCAGGAATTTCAGTCATGTCTACCATTTAAGAGCAATCCCTTTAGCACATACAATTCAACTTGTTTTGGCCAGAGACACCAAGTCTGTGGGCCATATTTTCTCCTCTGAGATTTCCTTCTGATGGGGATAAAGCAGTGGAAATCCCACTCCTTTTGATATCAGAGGCAAGGGACTTAAGGCAACACAAGATAATGAATCTCCTACCATACCCATCTAAACCCTGCATGAAAATTCAGCTTAGTTTATCTTATGTGGCTTCAGGGGGAAGCATAAGTGTGGGGGCGGGAAATGGTGTTGATGAGAGAAAGCTGATTTTTGTGGCCCCGTCATGCTAGGACCCTGCAGGGCTTTCCCCCAGTAAGTTATTGCTGGTGAACATTAACTCTCATTCCACACCTTCAGACTTTCCACAGGGGAGGTTGGGGCTAAGCATAAAAAAGGAAACCAAGACAGAACAGTTCCCAGGGCAGCCATCAGACTAAACCATGGAAGGTCAGACTCTGCACTGATGCCCACCCCATCACTCTAAGAATTCCCTTAGATCTGTGCGATTCCCCTGCATGACCTCTGTGGTTTAATATAAGCCACAGTTCCACAGACAACCAGTCTCTACTCCCCTCGCCGCCCCCAGTCACATGATGTAGTGAAAACTCTGCTGCCAATTTTTCTGTCTGACTTCGGCTCTTTGGCCTATAGGCTCATCCATGAGCAGGCCTGAGCTGTCTGTGTTATTGGAGATTGATTTTCATTAACTATGGTTATAAATCTTCAACAAGCTACTTAAGGTCATGGTTGATTTTACAATCTATTATAATCAAGGTGTGAAAGTATGGATTAGTCTAGACAGTGACATTTACATGGATAAAAAGAAAACATTTTGGGACCACAGAGTTTGAATTACAGTGACTTATCTCTTGTTTAATAATGTCAAACTTAACAAAACTATGATTTTTTCATTTTTTTTTCATTTTAGATTCCCAAAGATAAGCCTGGAACCTATAAACCTTGGGCCATTGACATAGCCTAATACTGTATCTTCCAAAGTATGAAATAATTATGTGACAGTTTCCATCACTGTTGGTTTAAAGCACTCCAAATGTAGTAATAAAATATTTGATTTAAAACCCACTCTCTCACACATTTGTGGACCAAGATATTATTAACTGCAGCTCCACTGTACTGATAGAAAGAAGATCTTAATTTCGGAGAAACTGTGGACCAAATTCTGCTGTTTGTTACATCACTGTAAATCGGAGTAACCCCATGGCCTTCAAGGTAATAACACACTGGAGTAAGAGAAAGCAGAATTTACTCCCAAATTGCAAGCTATGCTTCTTTGTCACTTGCTGCATCCACTTTATGACATACTTACACCCATTGTTGTAATTATTAATTGAGTCGATTGCTGTAGCACCTAGGAATCCCAATCCCATTACAGGTCTCGGACATGATTCAACAGGTGAATGATACAGACACACAGATGGGGAGAAGTGGAGTTGAGAGGGAAAAATCACAACAAAATGAACTGAGTTTATCATAAAAGAAAAGGTGTCAGCTCACCACTTGCCCAACCAGTGCCAGATGGTAGTGATTTGTATGTAGGCATCATGATAGAGGTAAGTTTAAGGATGGGTTTTAAAGAAGATGAGGTGATAGCATGTAAACGTCCATTGTTGGGGTTCACTGCCTCTCTGGAGCAGCTGGGAGCCAGGCCATCTCACTACACGCCACAACAAATGACAGTTCCGGGCTCAGACCCTCAGGCAGGGGCTGAGCAACAGTTCAGTATATTAAGCCCAGGCTCCTGGGCCTGAGTGTCAGGGCAAGGGGGAGACTGCCACCCATGAGTAGGGTGGCAGGGGGGACACAGGCCCACCCACTCCTCTGCATCCCAGCCCGGGGCCCTAACAGCAGCAGGCAGCCTGCTGCTGTGTCAGTGGGGATCCTGGCCGCAACACACTGACATTGGCTCTGGGTGAGCTGCAGCCAGACTAGGGTCAACTGCCCCCAGGCTACTCCCGACCTCCCCCTCTACCGGTACCTCTATCTCAGCAGCATCTTCTGCAGCGTCCCACACCATAGGCTCCTCGGGATACTGAGCAAGGGGTAAACTGGAAGCAGCTGGCACCACATCCCTGCGGCCCCTGGGGAGATGGGGGCAAAGGGCTCCACGCACTGCCCTCGCCTGCAGGCACCACCCCCCACAGCTCCCATTGGCCAGGAACTGGGAACCACAGCCAAAGGGAGCCTTGGGAGTGAAACCCTCAGGCGAGGGCAGTGCGCAGCAGAGCCGCCTGCCCCACCCCCAAGAGCCACTGCCAGACATGCTGGCCACTTCTGGGAATGGCATGGGGCCAGGGCAGGCAGGGAGACTGCTTTAGCCCCGCTGCATGCAGCTGCCACCCCGGAGCCCCTCCTGTACCCCGCATCCCAACCCCATCTTGAGCCCCCTAACTCCCTGACCTGAGCCCTCTGCCATACACCTCTTGCACCCCAACCCCTGCCCTGAGCCCCCAATCCCCTGCCTTGAGCCTCCTGCTGCACCCCTCCTGTACCCCAACCCCTTGTCCTGAGCCTCTTCCTGCACACTGCACCCCCTCCCACACCCCACATCCCCTGCTGCACTCCAACCCCCTGCCCCAGCCCTACATTCATGGCCCTGCATACAATTTCCTCACCCAGATGTGGCCTTCAGGCCAGAAAAGTTTGCCCACCCCTGGTTTAGAATATCCTCAGGTGCTAAACTTCCTGCCTGAACCACCAAGTTATTCTGGTTTTAACATATTATGTTAACTAACTGTGATATTACTAGGCTGACTAGACAGCAAGTGTGAAAAATTGGGACGGGGGTGGGGGTAATAGGAGCCTATTTAAGAAAAAAGACCCAAAAATCGGGACTGTCCCTATAAAATCGGGACATCTTGTCACCCTTGATATTACACATACACACACATCCACCTAACATGAAGTCTGAACCAGTTTGGCTGGGGTATGAGAACACAGTTAAGGTGCTTTGAGGTATGTTAATTGTGTATTTTAGTACTTGCTTTGTCTTTTAAATGTACCATTACTTTAAATTTTCTGTTTGCAGCCATGTTGGTCCCAGGATATTAGAGAGACAAGGTGGAAGAGGTAATATATTTTATTGGACCAGCTTCCTGTTGGTGAAAGAGACAAGTTTTTGAGCTACACACAAAGCTCTTCTTCAGGTCTGGGAAAGATGCTCCAAGTGTCACAGCTAAATATAATGTGGAACAGATTGTTTAACATAAGTAGTTATACATTGTAAGAGACTATTCAAGGTGAAGTGGCTCATTAACATATCTGCAGTCATAGGACAAAAAATGGGTGTTAGTGGGTTACAGATTATTTATTGTAATAAGCCAGAAATCCAGTGTCTTTATTCAGTCCATGATTTTTAGTATCGAGCACAGTTATGAATTTAAGCTCCCAAGGTCATCATTTGAAACTCTTGTGCAGGTTTCCCTTGAGAATGAAGACTGAGAGGTCAGATAGGGACTGAGTGCTTTGTGAAAAATGTTCACCCATGAGTGATAGGGAGTTTTTATCTTTTGTCATTTTTCTGTGTGCATTCATTTGAGAGTGTAGTTATTGTCTGGTTTCACATACACAGTTGATACTGGGACATTTAGTGCACTGGATGATGTATTCCACATATTGTGATAGGCACCTGTATGATCCATGGATCTTGAAAGGTTAGAGGGTTGTTTGAAGGCCAGAAGAGAAGCTTAGGAAAGATTTCTTTCAGGATGGGGTCCCCATCAAGTATGGGTTGTAATTGTTTAATGATATCCCATATGGGTTCCAGTGTGGGATTGTAGGTAACAACTATGTATATAAGGTCAGAGGCTTTCCTCCTCCCCATATTGAAGCATGTTCTTTCGGGGTATTCCATGATGTGATCTACTTCTCTGGTGGAGTGTCCTTGTTTGGTGAAGGCAAAGTGTGTCAAGATGTGTACCCTGGAGCATCTTCTGTGGTATCTGAGTGCCTGGCTTAGATAACAGATTTCTTGGTGTGTTCGGGGTAGTTACTGTGAAATTAACTGTACTGATCTGCAAGTTTCTTGTATATTGTTGTGTGTAGGGTTCCATTGTTGAAGCTGATTGTGATGTCCAGGAAGAGATGCTGGTGCAGGAGTGTTCTAGAGAGTTTAATGGATGGATGGTTTGTTGAAGTTGTGGTGAAAATCTATGAGGTAGTTTAGGTCATTTGCCTAGAAGATGAAAACATCATTGATGTATCTCAGGTATATCATTGGTTTTGTGGTATATTTGTCCAAAAATTCTTCCTCAAGGTGGCCCATGAAGAATTTGGCATACTTGGGAGCAATCCTACTACCCCTGTCTATTCCTGTCATAGGGCCAATAAAATCTATTACCTCCCCCTCCTTGCCTAATATCCTGGGACCAACATGGCTGCAACACTGCTAACTCAGATAGCACATTTATATGGGATGCAAACAAATCTGGGTCTAAAAATCAGTCTGTTCTAATAAGTCCCAGTACAGGAAAGCATCCCTATTTTGGAAAGCACATAAGCCCCATTGAAGTCAATGGTACTTAAGCACTTAAAGTTAATCATGTGCTGAAATGTTTTCCTGAATTGGGACTGTGACAGATATGCCTATTTCCTGCATATAGTTGGGAGACCTTATTGAATTAAGTTTAAGTATCTTTGCAATCCATTGTACTAAACACAAAGTTTAGGTATTACTGTGGAGTGAGATTGCATGTAACCTCTCTAGGAGCAGACATGATGTGAGGCCTGGAAGTTCATAGGACTATACTGAGAATGTGTCCAAGAAGAATGGACTTTTGGGATATATTGAGAATGTGTCCAAGAAGAATGGACTTTTGGGACAAGTGTAAAGTAGATTTTCTGGGGAAATACCTACGAAGAGGTTAATGCAAATTCCCTGGTTATACAAAAAACTCAGCCTCTTGGAGCTACGTCCTGAGGAATTGATCACTGTATACTGTTCAACTGTTCCCAGAGACTGGAGGTCAAAGGTCTTAGCTGTATAAATAAACAGCTGAACTACCTAGCCTGTGTTCTGGTTCTGAATTATGTTATGAACTTGTAATCACAAGGAAACTCTAGTTGTGGGTTTTGAAGGATTGACACCTACTGAAGCCTGAGCTTGGAGTTGGGGGCTTACCTGTGGTAAGCTTTCTAGCTATGTGGGTAGGTTCTTTGATTGTTTTAAAAATGTTTTTCTGTAATGCTTTCACATTAAGAATAAATATGGTTGCTTAGAAAGGACTGTGTGGTACCTTAAAACTGCAGGCAACACACTGGAAAGAAAACAGACACTAGCCTTTTCAATAGTCTGGTGTGCTGGGAATACCCAACTGCAGGCAGCCATCTGTGCAGCCTTAATAATCCCTGGTCAAGAGCAAGTAAGATGTCGTTCTTCGCCAAAGAGAGATGATAGTTGGACCTCAGAATGTGAATACAGGTGCAGTTACCCTAAAACTGACAGGAACCATAAGGAAGAACAGCAGAAGGCAAATGTGTTACTGAGAACTTATCTGCAACCAAATGCTATTATTAATACTGTAACCACGATAAAATAACAAATACACCCTAGTTATTCACCCCTTTGGGCTTCAGAGGGCAGTCTATCTATGCCATGTCCGCCCTGCTTAGATTGTAAATCCTTTTTGTATTTTGTACAACGCTAAACACATTGTTGGTACTTAAACGATACACAACACTATCATATGTAAAATGTTTTACATTTTTTTACGGGAAAAAAATCCCTTCTCCCTCTGTAATTTTTTTAAACCTGGAGGAAAATCCAGAGCGTCCACACACTGAACAGTTTATACTGCAACAAAAGAATAAAAGGCTCATTTTGCCATCGTTATCTGGAGGCAGAATACGCCTTAGATCTCAGTGGTCAAACACTGAATGTGTCTATTGCCCAGCGCGAGGAGAGCGGGAACGAGCTTGCTCTTTATTCGCCTAACGGATTAGGCCAGCCACGTTCGCTCTCTGGCGGCGATACACAATTTCGGGTGGCGAATTCAGATTGTTGTCATTACCGACCCCCACCAGGCCGGGGCTCGCAGGCTCGATCCTGGGGGCCGGAGCCGGCAGCCGCGCTACGTAGGCGGGTTTACGGGGACAAGCAGGCGAGCTCAGCCCAGCTAAAATGGCAGCGCTTCCAGCGCACGCGCTCACTGCCCTGGGCGGCTGCGCGCCGCGAACCCAGCAGGGGGCGTTACCGCGCCCTCCCCCGCCACTCAACCAGTATGAGTGACGTCCCGGGAAAGCAAACCGTCAACTGCCCCTACCCGGGTAGCTGCGAGTCCCCCCGCCCCTCTCGATGGACTGATCCACTTGCCTAGAGAGGGGCAGTGAGACGGTCGCTGGCCACTGACGGTAAAGCAGGAGGAAGGCGATCTGGATGCGCTCACTGACAGGGTAGGGGAGCTAAATCCGCCCGTTCGCTGCGACGGAAAGGAAAGTGCCGGTCACCGCGAGGCTGTGTGTGGCTGGGACTCTGCGGCGCCCCTCACGGTAAGTGTAGATGCGGGAGGGGCTGTGTGCTGTTGGGGGGTGTGTGTCACGAAATGAGTTAGGCAGGTTAGTTCCCCCCTCCGGGATGGGATGGTCTCTCCCAGCGAGTCTATCAAGGCGAGGCGGGGCCCTCCCTTTCCTCCCTCCCCTTCGCCGCGGTGGTTCCGCTCGCAGCAGGATTTAGCCGCCGCCGCCTGCTGTCGTCTCTGCTTGTAGTGAGGGGCCCCTGGACGTTTTCTCTTTGCCTTAAAGTCGGTGAGGAGCGAGCGGGGCCTCCCCCGGGCGCGGGGCCGGGAGGAGCGGGGCCGGGCCGTGGCGGGGCCTTCTCCGGGCGCGGGGTCGGGCCGTGGCGGGGCCTTCTCCGGGCGCGGGGCCGGGCTGTGGCGGGGCTAGGCCGGGGCCTGCAGGGTTCTTTCCCCCTCCCCCTCCCGCGGCGGCCTGGCCCTGCCGGGTAACAAAGCCCCGGCCTGTGACGGGGAAGCTGCGGCGCTGAGCGCGGCCCGGCTGGAGGAGACCCCCCGCCAGCCCCACCCCCAAATCCACCGGCTCTAGAGCGCCTGTAGCGGCCGCCTCCGCCCGGGGAGGCCCGGTGGGTGCTCAGCAGCCCGGCGAGAAGGAGGCGCGCGGGGGCCTGGAGCTCCCCGGTCCCGCGCGGGCGGTGCGGCGCGGAGGCCTGTTCCTCCCCTGGGGGCGGGGGGCCGGGGCAGGGAGCGAGGACGGGTCTCGGGCGGTTACTCGCGCCCTGATGCATATTGTCCTGCTCGCCTGGATCCGGTCCTGCGATCCTGCCGTCCGGGGTCGTCTCGTGTCGGCCCGGCCCGCACGGCGCTGAGCGCGTCTCTGCCAGGTCCGAGATCTCGGTCTAATTAAACACGCCTCATCTCTATGTCGCGCTTTTCGTTGCCTGTCACTGTGCTTTACAACGGAGATCAAATTATCCTTACCTTACAAATAGGGAAACTGAGCTACAGAATGCGTGATTTGCCCAAGGTCACCTCAGATGCTAAGAAAATTCATTCACTCTGAGGTTATCATTTTATGTCTTAATTAGACTGATCTGTCTTTGCCATAACAGCTAATAAATATTGCATGGCTTGAGTGAAAATGTACCATGATCAACACTGCTGCAGTAACTCTGAGACTGATGTTCTTATCCAACAGGCAGGCCCAGGAACTAGCAGTGCAGGATTTGCATCTCATATCCCTGACAAGAGTGTGGTTATAGTAAAGTAGGGGAGGAATGCAGTCTAAGGCTTCAGTCACTTTCAAATAATACTTTGTTTTTGAAGTGTGAACTCCTTCCACGAGGAGATGTGTACCGTAGCTGATACACATGCTTAGAATTAAAGCATGGTGTAGGAATCATCTGCTTCTTAAGGATATCTTGAAGAACTTTTTTTTCTTTTTTCACAGGGTGTCTTTTATGAATAATCAAAAGCAGCAGAAGCCAACGCTATCAGGCCAGCGTTTTAAAACTAGAAAAAGAGGTAAATATTAATCATTTGTGTGTAGCTCATGGCCAACTCTGTACAGAAGACCTATAAGCATGTGCTGGGCAAGAGAATGAATACACACAAGCTTATTAGTATGTGTCAAGCCCAGAGGTTCCCTGAACTGTGTGGTGTGCCCCCTAAGGGGTTGTGGAGGAACATCTGGGGCCAGCCTCCACGAGGGAGCACCACCCAGCCCCTCCTCACCCCCAGCTCTGCTCTGGTCCCACATCCCTAGTTCCCATACCCAGCCTCAGTGCAGCTCTGCCCACAGCAACCCCTAGCCTCAGAGGCTGGCAGTGGTTCCACTCCCAGCCTGGGGGGAGGCTGGGAGTGGAACTGCGCCTGGCTGCTGGCCTCCATCACAGCCTGTCTGTGGCTCGGCTCTCTCCTCAGCCACTGGCTGTGGCCACAGACCAACACCCTGTTCACTTCTCATCTCTCCTCTCTCGTCCCCCGCCCTTTCAGCAGTGGCCCTGCTCCCAGCCCAAGGGGTGAGTTCAGGAGTGTGACTCTGAAAAGTTGGGGGACACCTGGTCTAGTCTTTTAAGAACTTGTTTAGGTAGGTATCTGTAAATAAAGACCTGTAAAGTTAAACATGATGTATATTTTTACCATAATTAGCTTTTCAGTGTAGGCTTTAGTTTTAAATGTGCCTTGCACCATAAAAAACAGCTTAAATTCTGATTATGCTTCTTTCCAAACAATGCCTAATCTAGAACACCTTCAACCAGTGTGGAAGTTTGTCAGTAATAAAGAGCCTAAATTAGGATGGCATTAGTTTTATGGGAAAACTCAGGCTTCTTCAAGGGGTGGAAGGAAGCTGATGGGCTCTTCTAGGATCCAATTTCAGTCTGTGAAGGCAACTTTACTTCCTCCTTCTATTCTTAGATTAGTTAATGGGAACAAATATTCTAACTATTGAGGAAACAATAAAAGTGGAGGTATAGGTAAAAGGCTAGAGTGGAATGGTGGCATCATTGGTAACTGGAGAGTAGTGTGGCTAGTAAGTAGCTAGAAAAAAACTGCCATTCTCTTTTTAAGAGGGAATTGGATGCTGTTATAAATTAAGGGTCTTGGTTTGTTCTAATCTAGGGACTTCTAGAGAAAGTTAGAACCCTCCCCACCTTCAGGAAGGCTAGCTAGCTCACATTTTTCAATTCTCCAATTTCTCATTCTAACAGTAATGGCTATGAAAGCATCTGATTGGCTTTGATTGGTGTATGAATTTACCTGATTTGTCTGAAGTAGAATGAAATAAGGAATTAAATAGTCTGGAATAATAATGAAGAGGTTCATCAAAGTAAAACACACTGAAGATAGGATTCATGCTTATCTCAAAGTACAGAAAATCTGTTTCTCTGGTTCAAGATCAGATGTGTCATTGGATGAAACACTGAAGTGGAAGAGTAGGCTTTAGTTTGGTTTTGCATATGAAACATTTCTAACTTCTTTGTCTGCAAAATACTACTTCAGTTTGTCCGTATTCCCACCTTCCAGTGACTTTGCTACCTCTGTGAGTCTTGTAGATGGCTGTTCAAGAAAGGATTGCCCTCATTTCTCAGGATATGTCTGTACTATGGAGACTATAACTGCATAGCTATGTTGGTGTAGCTGTGCTGGCACAACTCCATTGCAGAGATGTAGGTTTTTCCATAAGTATAGGGAACACCACATCCCCAAAGTTAGCTACCTCGGTGGCAGCATTCTTAAGTTGTCATAGTGTCATCTTCTACACACATACTTAGGTTGGCATAGCTATGTCAGTCAGTTATGAAATGACTCAACAGCTGGCAAAACAATGCAAGGAAGCATTTGGGAGGACTCTATCAACTTAAGGTTTCCACCACTGTCTCAGTAGGCATCTCCTACCTAGTTGGCAAATAACGTCTCCTTCAAGGACAACCCTGAAAAAATGATTGAGAGAAACTGTGTAACCTTCCCTTTCCATTGATTAGGCCCTTTCTTCACTGCCAAAAAAAAGTGGGGTGTTATGTTAAGAGCAATCTATTTTGGTAGTGAAGACAGGCATGCATGACTGATCCCAAATATAAAATGTACAGGTTCTGTCTGGAACAGGAAGAGGCTGAAACATGGCTAATGGAATGTGATTCAGAATCACATTCCTTCTAGCACTTCATATTTAAGACAGGTTTTTATCCTAAATCTGTCTGCTCAAAGTTCTGACACAATTTACTGTGTTTACACTCTTCCACCACTTTGAAGCAAACCTCAGAGCAGGACAGTTGCATTCAGAATTTCTTTTGGTTAAGAACTGGACTTCAGTCCTTTCATCTGAGCACCATGCAAATAGTTTTCAATGCATGGCAACTGGTTTATCTGAAGTGCAAACACTCTTTGATGCTTCTGTTACAAAAGAGTGGTAGGCTTAACTAGTTATAGTGAATAGGTCAGAAAGCATTAATGTGGATTTAACTAATGGTAAATATTGGTTAGCCTCATTAGTGACTTCACACTTCTAATTTAAATGAAAAAATGCCCAGACTCATGTCTCATGGATGATGTCTGGATTTGAAGTCTTAGCATCTAGGCTGCAGTCTTCCTCTCTGCTGGTGGTTTGCCTAGGTCAGGTGGCTTGGAGAAGTGTAGGGACTTCTCCTCACAGCAGGAACTCAGGCAGGGGCTCCCCCATTGGGTAGGGTTGCAAGCACCCTAGCCCATGACCTACTCCCCATATTGGAGGTACCTGGCCAGAGGGACAGCTACTCTGCTGTCTCAGGCATGGTCTGGGAGGCAGCGACTGCTGGGTCTTAGCTCAGACTAGCCAAGGAGGGGCCTAGGACCCAAATGCCTTGGGGGGAGGAGATTGCAGTGGCTTTTTTGTATTATAATAATAATAGCAAGAATTTGAGCGGTCATGGTAAGGCCATGTCAACGCTACCACTTATATCTGCAAAACTTCACATTTGGAGGTGTGAAAACATGTTGCTCATGGGGCCGGGGGGGGGGGTGTTTAAATTTCACCGGCATAAGTGGTAGTGTCCACAGCACTATATTGGCAGGCGAGCTTTTCCTGCCAACATAGCTATTGCTGCTTATTGGGGGTAATTTAATTATGTTGCTGGGAAAGCTCCCACCAGTTGATATAGAGCAACTACACGAGAAATCTTAAGCGACACAGCTGCATCAGTACAGCTGTTCCACTGCAAGGTTTCTAGTGTAGACATGGCCTTAGTAATCTGAGACTCTTATTAAATGTAGTATAACTGCTCCATGACTCTTGGATTATTTTTTTTAAAAATAAATCTTCAACCCTTGCATAATCTAGCTTTCACTGTCTTGATGAAGAGATAGTAAAATGGGCAAAACCGGTATTGTTGCAGAATTTAGCAGGAAAAAATTACGGTGGGAAAACAGGCAGGGATTAGAATGCAATGCATGTCGTTTTAAGTATTGGTGCTTCTTGGCTTAAGTGGAGAAAACATTAGTCAAAATCTTGTAACTTCTAAGTGAACAGCTAACTTGTTCAAGGCTAAACATAGTTGCATATTCTCACTGAAGTGATCAAAAAGTCAATGGTGGCTGTTACTGCAGCTATTGCAGTTGATAGTTGACATGTTTGGGTCAAATGGCTAATGCTAAAGGCAAATTCACTGGCTGTTTCAGGTTTCCCTGGTAAACTCAAACACTTTTGAAACTGGTTTAATTACTGAATGAATTCCTGAAGTTGGAAGATGCTGATACAGAAATTGACAGTATTATCTTTAAGTTAAAGTGAGACTAAGCTCCTACAACTAGTAGGCTTATCAAATACCAATGCTTTCTCTTTTATTGCAGATGAAAAAGAGAGGTTTGACCCTACTCAGTTTCAGGACTGTATTATTCAAGGTCTAACTGAAACTGGCAGTGACTTGGAAGCAGTAGCAAAGTTTCTTGATGCGTCTGGAGCAAAACTTGACTATCGCCGCTATGCAGAGACACTCTTTGACATCCTGGTGGCTGGTGGAATGCTGGGTAAGTGTCTAGCTAAACTTTTAAATATGGCTGCTTTGATAGATTGCATCATTCTCTCATTTGGACTCAAATGACACTTGCACGCATGCTTAAATGTAGGTTATTGATCTACTTTGTCACTCAAGTATAAAAATGGATGCTGTTTATTTGGATTGCCTCAAACCTTTGTGGTACATAAATTAATGCTCTGTCTCAGCATAATCTCTGCTACATTGGATTGAGGGTGGCTGCTTGCACTGCAGCAGAAATGGCTCACTTTTTAAATAGTCTGTCCTTGAACACAGTGAGAATCACTACTCATATAATAGTGTCTTGTCTTACGGTGTTACCTGCTCAAGGATGGAAGAGCTCTTGTGACAGGTTCGGTCACAGAGACCTCCATAGGATTGTCACCTGATGTGCTGAAGTTATCTCTGAACCTGTTTTTCACTGCCATCTTGGGACTCCAGAACCCTACCTTATTGAGCCAGACACATTAGTTTGCTGCAACACAGACCCAGGTCTGGTCCATGGCCAAAGCTGCAGACTTTAACCAAAACCTGCTCAGCAAGTCATTTATCTCCAGCACCCAGACACCCACTTCCCAATGGGATCCAAACCTCAAATAAATCCATTTTACTCTATATAGGACTTATACGGGGTAAATTCATAAATTGTCTGCTCTCTATAACACTGATCAAGAGATGCCCAGCTGTTTGCTCCCCTAAGTATTAATCACTTACTAATAAATGTGACTTTTTTATTAAGTAGAAAAAGTAGGATTTAAGTGACTTTCAAGTAATAACAGACAGAACAAAGTAAGTTACCAAACAAAATAAAACAATGTGCAAATCTAAGCCCAGTAAACTTAAGAAACCGAATACAAGTAAATCTCACCCTCAGATGTTCCAATAAGATTCTTTCACAGATTAGACTCCTTAGTCTGGGCCCAATATTTTCCCCTGGTACAATTCTTGTTGTTTCCAGCTCAGGTGGTAACTAAGGGATTTCTCATGACTGCAGCCCCCTTTGTTCTGTTCCACCCCCTTTTTATGGCTTTGGCATAAGGCAGGAATCTTTTCTCTCTCTGGGTCCCCACCCCTCCTAAATGGAAAAACACTGGGTTTAAGATGGATTCCAGTACCAGGTGACATGGTCACATGTCCTGTGAGACCCTAAGCCTCCATTCTTTCCAGTCTGACTCAGATGAACACAGGAAGGCTTCCAAGTAAACAGCCATTTACAACCAATTGTCCTGGTTAATGGGAGCCACCAAGATTCTAAACCACCATTAATGGCCCACAATTTACATAGTTGCAATAGGACTTCAGAGTAATACCTCATTTCTAGCTTCAGATACAAGAATGATGCATTCATACAAATAGGATGAACACACTCAGTAGAATTAAGCTTTGTAATGATACCTTACAAGAGACCTTTTGCCTAAAGCATATTCCAGTTGCATTATATTCACACTTACAAACATATTTCCATAAAACATATGAGAGCTGACACATTGCACTCCATAACTGTTGGCTTTCTCTTTCAATTTTTTTTTTCCGTTGTTGCTTCCTCTTTTGGCCTTTATTGCTTACTACCTGTCACAGCACCAAAGCTTGGGGCTCATGCTTCAGTTTTAAGTTGTCACTGTTCTGATAGGCTTCCAAACAGGACCTCAGCATCCAGTACTGGCAGATCAGCAGCAACACTTCATAATGAAATGTCAAGTTTCATCTGCTAAATCCATCTCCATGTAATTATGGATGCTGTAGCTGCTATTAGTCCCTCAACAGTAAACTGCACTTCTCGCTTCAAGTGACTTAACAAGGCTTCTGGTATGCTGCATCTAGGACCCCTGTTCTCGCTACTGTAGAAGCGACCTATGGCAGTGGGTTTGGGGAAATATGTACAGCAGGATTTGAGAAGAATGTGCAAAACAGCAGATAGTTTGACAAATGTTAATTCCTTTGTGTTAGGGATGTTCCCTTCTGTGAGGGGACACTGCCTTAAATGATTGACCTTGAACTCTTTAAAGCTTAAGTGTTCTTCCGTTCTAAATGTTGTGCATAATTTGGCAAGCTTGTCTTGTATATTAACTTTAAAAAGGTGAATCTTCAACAGTGAGTATAACTTTCATTAAAAAGTCAATTTTGGATCATGCAGCATGTGTTTACTCACTGTGATAAAGCTTTCAAATGATTAGTTAACTTTAAATGGCCACTAACGATGGTATTTAAAATAATTAACTTGCATTTCTTTAGAACACTTGTGAAGGGCCTAAAGCACTGTACAAGCCTCTCACTAGTACTGTGGTTTAGTATTAGTAAAGTTGCATATCAGGGAATTAAAGCAAATAGGGTGAGTGACTTGCCTGATGTCTCATAGTATATTGGTGACTGAGTCAATAGAATCAAAGGGTCTTGATTTATCCAACAGACTACTTCACTGTGGAAAGCACTACTTATAGCAGTATCCACTATGTGCTAAGCACTCTCCAGATAAGAATGAATTGTTGCCTCAAGAAGCCCATAACCTATGGTTAGACACCTACAGATGTATGTGGAAGTGAATCTTCAAGAGACTTTAATATGAGAAGTAGGAGCTTTGTAAATTAGTTCCAAGGCCATACCATGTATAGAAGGCAATGTGGAAGAAAAAGCTTGACAAATGGGCATTTATCAAGGTTCCCACTTTTAAAACTGGGAAGAGGGCAGAAGGGGATACGAGTTTGGATAAGTAAGGAGGGGAAAATTTACACAGGACTTGAATTACAATGCATGATGCCTGAATTTGATGTGGTCATAAATGGGGAAACAAGTAGAGTAACATAATCAAAATGAAGGGCATGGAAGAGGACTCTTGCTCCTGTGTTTTGTGTAGGTTGGAAGAGGGTAGTGTGTGCTCTATGGATTCCAGAGAGGAGGATGTTGCAGTATTTGAGACCAGAGAAGGCCCTAAGTGAGAAATTTAGTGATTGGGTATGAAAAGATGTACAAGTTTAGAAAACTCTAAGTGGAAAGAAGTAGCAGGATTTGAGTGTGCAGGGCAGGGAGATGTCAGAAATCACTTCCACTCAGACCTACACTCTGGTAGGGAGGATGGCAGTTTTAATAGCGAGTGTAGAGGTTTTGGGAGGGAAGATAAGAGTGTCCTGTCCATTTAAATAGGACATGTTTCTGAAGTCTTGCTCTTATCAGATTACCATGTTTTGGGAAATCTCAGTCCATAAAGAGTCCTCAGATATGGATGATGAAACAGGTATTCTAAAGTGTCTTTGATTTCTTTAATAAAGAACTACATTACTGTTTCCTTTGTAGTATCTGCAAACATTAGAAAAACATTAACTTGTGCTCCCACTGCTCGCTCTGCCAGAGAATAAGAGCTTTCTACCCACATGAAGTGGTACCATTTTAAATTCTTGGATGTTGTGTATTAGAACACCTGCCTTAACTCTTGAAATAAATATTCTAATACCTGATTAGCACCTTCTATATCTGAACTCAAGTGATAGATTCTATTTGCTTTTTCATTCTAGAAATGTCACAAAAATCAAATCCTTAATACACACCAGTGTGATGACCAAAGTTTCTATGTAGATCAGGCCTCTATCACCTTAAAGCAGTGGGTCTCAAACTTTAAGTGGCGACCCCTTTCACATCACAAGCTTCTGAGTGCAACACTCCACCCCCCACCCCAATAAATTAAAAACACTTTTTAATATATTTAACACCATTATAAATGCTGGAAGCAAGCAGGGTTTGGAGTGGAGGTTGACAGATCACAACCCCCCATGTAATGATCCCCTGAGGGGTCCCAACCCCCAGTTTGAGAACCCTTGCCTTAAAGTAACAGGACTTTGTCGCCTTTAACCAGAAGTCCTGCTGTATAACAAACAAATTAACAGACTAGTCTTGATGTTGCATCTTACAAAGACTCAGTTCTAAATCAAAACTGACTTGAGCCCCACTTGATCTGTCCTTGAGTACTTTTGACTGGCCGCTAATAAATTTGGTGTGAAGATTTAGGGTGGGACTCCTCAAAGTTGCTCACAGTTGGCCTAATTCCCTGCCCTGGAATCAGCAGTGAGACTCCCATTGAGTTATCTAGAAGTAGTTGAACCAATGCTTATGCTGTTGAAAATCCAATCTTAAATGTTATAAGTGACTCCTGTATTAAAGTGGGTATTTTTGGAGCCATGGTTGCTGTTTTGCTTAGCACACTGTTAGAAACTTTCTTCTTTGACTTTATTGAGGTTAGGCTTTAAAAGAACCTTCCAACACTAAACTGCGATGCTTTAATTTTTGAGCCATTCAAAACTTAGTGTGGACATGCAACTTTATAAGAGTTAGGTTTTGCTTCCAGGGCTGGGTCACTCAGTTTAAAAAATAAATAAATAAATAAAAATAACTGTATTGTGTGTGAAGTGACTTTAGTAGATACAGTATTTAGGATTAAATCAATGTAATGTCTCTCGTAGCTGCATTTGGAAGGAAGCTGCATTTGGAAGGAAAACTTTCATGATCTGTTGGTTTTTTTCAAGACAAAACTAATGTATTATGGCTCTCATGTGTAAAGCTCTTCTGTTGTACAGAATATCAGATCTGAGCATTATCAGTCTATTTGATACATCCTGACTTAAGTTTCAATGCAACAATAGTAGATGACCAAATACAATTATCTGGAGACCTACATTTAGTGGTATAGTCACCACTGATCTTCAGTAAAGGACAGCTGTAAGATTCAGGATCATATGACACTAAACTTAAAGCAGATCAAAAAGTCACATTTTACTGACTCTTTGCATATAAGCAATAGTGTAATTCTTGCTGATCAAAAAATATATTAGAAATTAAAACTGGTATTTCATACTTAGTGTTAACATTAAAACTTCTTCTAGCCCCAGGTGGTACTCTGGCAGATGACCTGATGCGTACAGATGTCTGTGTATTTGCAGCACAAGAAGATCTAGAAACCATGCAAGCATTTGCTCAGGTTAGTCCTGAGTGTGTAGAGTTGAACTTGACTGACGCTTACCTTGTGTGCACAATGGTTGATAACTAGCTGTCATGTTTAGCATTGCTGTGGAATAATGGTCTACAAAAACTGGTCTTGGTGTTCAAATAAACTAACTTTTTTTTATATAATTTTGGAAGCCTCCCAGAAAATGGCCTTAGACATGCAGCATTTAAAAAAAAAAAACAACAAACCTATTATGTTAAACTCTGTAGTGTGGCAAACTATCATTGGTACAAAAATGCCAGACTTGACATGTTGAACCAAATGTTCAACAAAGCTGGTTTGAAACTCGTTACTTTTTGCCTTGATTAGAGTCCAAATGTAATGTACTAATTTTCTGTCTTCTAGGTTTTTAACAAGCTAATCAGGCGTTACAAATACCTGGAAAAAGGCTTTGAAGATGAAGTCAAAAAGGTATTTAACAGGCTTCAGATAACAGCAAAAAACCCTGCGGCTAAGTTTCAAGACAACCACGCACTCTAAAAGGAAGAGTGCTGTGATTAAATCTTCACTTACTAGAATAAATGTCCTTGTATCTTAATGTGGCATTTGATTATATAAATGACAACTAGTTTAGTGTGGAATTAAATTTCAGTCAGGGTAACATTGTACTTTATGGAGTGATCTTGTATTTCTGCCCATCATAAGCTACTATGATCACCAGCAGCAAGTTTCTGTATCGTAACCTTTGGTTCGGGGAGGCACTGGCTACACTAGCTGATAATACTTAAAAGCTTTGTGTAATCATTTTGGAAGGATTACCATTCTTCTTTCTATTGCAGCTGCTGCTGTTCCTAAAAGGTTTTTCAGAGTCTGAGCGGAACAAACTGGCCATGTTGACAGGTATTCTTTTGGCCAATGGGACACTTAATGCATCAATTCTCAACAGCCTCTATAATGAGAACTTGGTTAAAGAAGGTAACTACTAGTACTAAACAATTCCATTAGATGGTGAGGGGTTCTGGGAGCAGGGACCAAGAGGCATTAGTGACAGATTTAACCAAAGCTAAAATTTGACATAGATGTGAACTGTGGCAGCCACATACTTTGCTGCATAACAGCAAGTCTTATCCAGTGACACAATCTGTTGGCCTAACTAGTTCTGAAGCAAAATTTAACTGGCAGTCTTCTACCTCTCTTCCACCCCATGCGCATGCACACCTGTGAGGGTTTGTCATAGTTTGGGTAGCTGATATATTATGGAATTGAAGACACCACAGGATGGGGAGAACCATTAACATTGCAAGCAAGTTCTTCCTTTCATATTGAACTATTAACAGTACCTTTCTAACTCCTGTTGTGCAGGTGTTTCTGCAGCTTTTGCAGTAAAGCTGTTCAAATCATGGATAAATGAGAAAGATATTAATGCAGTGGCTGCTAGCCTTCGTAAAGTCAACATGGACAACAGACTGATGGTGAGTATTCAAATGGATGACCTGAACACTGTTATCTGTCCTTGCAGATACCTGTCCACTTGGCCTATCTGAATTACTAAAACTTGTATGTAGTGTTATAGTTGTGTTGATCCCAGGATATTAGACACAAGGTGGCTGAGGTAAAACCTTGTATTGGACAGACTTCTGTAGGTGAGAGAGATCAGATTACGCAGAACTCTTCAGGTCTCCCGAAGAGCTCTGTCTAAGGTTGAAAGCTTGTCTCGCCAGCAGAAGTTTGTCCAATTAAAAATATTACCTCATCCACTTTGTCTCTAAAGCAAACTTGGCAACCCTTGGACTTAAATGTGTCCCAATATAAAATGCAGGCACTAATAACTTCTGTGAATAGGAATCAATGTAAATGTTGGGGTTTATTTTTTTAGGAACTGTTTCCAGCCAACAAACAAAGCCTTGAACACTTCACAAAGTATTTCACTGATGCAGGACTAAAAGAACTTTCAGAATATGTTCGGAACCAACAAACCATAGGAGCTCGTAAAGAGCTGCAGAAAGAACTTCAAGAGCAGATGTCGCGTGGAGATCCATTTAAGGATGTAAGTATACATATATTTAAACAAGATACAAAAAAGTGAACTTTTTTGTTTAGTTTAGTTCCACATAGAATTAACCCACCATTACTTGGATCTTTGCTTCCTGGAATCTTAGAACTGTGATGCTTATTAATAGAGTGAAGGGAAAGGAGTCAATTTACAGAACTGATTACTAGACTGTATCTAGTACCTGAGTGAGAAACTTGGCTGCTGTTGGAGGACTAAACCTGTAATGCATCTGTATGTCTTACCCGATCTATCCTCTCTAGAGGACAGAACTCCCAGGCATTCTGAATTTAGAATGGTGGCAGCAGTAATCATTAGCTGAAAGTGACTCTTTGGGTGTCACTGCTTAAATATTAAGCTGCTAAATTCAAATAGAAAGTCTTGGCCTGTGTTCTCACTCTTCTCACCAGCTCAAGAAACTGATATTCTTGGTCTCCAGTGTTTACTAGTCACTTGTATTTAATCTTCTAAACTAATGGTGCAGTACCTGGTATTTGCATTGTAAAATGTAGAACCCTTGCTTCTTGACCTATGACTGAACTGCTGTTATCTAAGGCAATTCAGAACTTTGAAAGGGTCTTTTGGAAGTGAAATCTAAGTATTCTGATTAAACAGCTTCCTTTGTGGCTTATAATCAGTAGCTTTCATACTAACATTAACTCTCTGACTCTGCAGATAATCTTGTATGTCAAGGAAGAGATGAAGAAAAACAACATCTCAGAACAGACTGTGATAGGCATAGTCTGGTCTAGTGTAATGAGCACTGTGGAATGGAACAAAAAAGAGGAGCTGGTAGCAGAACAAGCCATCAAGCACCTGAAGGTATTTGCTGTAGCTCTGATACAAGAACTCTGAATAACTGAACTTACTGTAAAGACACTTAATGGGCTGACCCAGTCCTTTTCCTCTCCCTGACCTAATTATACCCTCAACTCCTAGTTAGACACAAGTGAGAATATACTGCACCCTTTTCCAAGTAGAACTGCATCCACACTAAGGGAGTGAGTGTACTATTGGTGTAGTTAAAGTAGTTCAGTTTTCTAGAGTAGACAAGACCTAACTCTGGACATTACCTAGCAAAATGGGGAATCAATCTTGCTTGAGGACTCCAGATGCTCGAGAAATACAAATGAGATGCTACTCGATGGAGGAAAAAATGGTTCCTGCAGGTAACTAGTGTGTACTAAACACCAGTGTGGATTTCAGCCACCATTCTTAAATATGCAGCACTTGATTATTGGACTCAAAAGGATTAGACTATCATCCAGTAAATCTTGAGAAGCGCCCACTTCACCATTCACCTCAAACTGAAATGTTTGTCAGTAGCAAAGTAGTAAGAAAAGTTTGAGGTCTTAGTCTGATTCAGGATTTACTTCATATATTTAACATGATGTTGATATGTGCCTTACTGGTTTAATTTTTTTGTCATTAAGTAATTCTGACCCCATACTTACCCATAACTGTTTTTATATTGATAAAAACAGCTTACAAATTGGTATTACCTGTTGAAATTCAATTTTAAAAAAGAATTCTGCCAAGCCAGTAGATGGATTGCTCCTTAATCAGGTAGTGGTAAACGAAATATAACTAACTAGCTGCTTGTGTAAATAGCAGCTTTTTTCAGAAAATTCAAAACTGTAAAAGGCAAATATCAAATTTCAGTGTTTGCAGGGAATTAATTTTGCAGGGAATTAATTTTACAGTTAAACTTAGATCTCAAGGATGGAATGAATCCTTGAAATTAAGTAATGTTACTTGTAAAATACTTTGTCCTTGAAATTGACTAAGGTAACTGTCTAATACACCCAAAACTAGACACTTTTCTCTAAGGGGGGGCGGGACCTAGTTAAAATCCATTTTGGAGGTATTTTCACAATTTCTGTGCCCTCTGAAATAGTAACTTACACGGGGGTGGAAGTATATATCTAATGTCTTGTACTCTTTCCAGCAATACAGCCCTCTGCTTGCTGCCTTTACTACCCAAGGTCAATCTGAGCTGACTCTGTTACTGAAGATTCAGGAGTACTGTTATGACAACATTCACTTCATGAAAGCCTTCCAGAAAATAGTGGTGCTCTTTTATAAAGGTAACTAAACAGTCTGCAGCATATAACTGTTTGCAAAGACTTTCAGTTCTTAACTCAGAACTCTGAAAGGCTAATTTCTGACCTGTGGCAAATGAAATTGTCAAGATCCTCTGCAGTCAGTTAATTGGTAGCTGAAATTCTGGTGCTTGCATGCCCATCTGTACAAACCACCATACCTTTGTCAATTGAGGTAAATTGCTAAACCGCAGCGATGACAAGGGCCTCTTACCTCTCCTCGCTAACTACATTAGTTTTTTTTTAATGTCAACTATTAATTTTTGGCTGGCATCTAGCAGCCATGGTGCATTCTTGCCCAATCAGATCAGTCTCACTTCTATACAAAGATAACTTAAGGTTTTTCATCTATTAATAGCAAAACCATATATTAGTGTATGGGGAAAAGGAACTTGAGCCAGTTTTCTGGCAAATGCTGTACAGGCTAGCCTGACAGACCCTCTTCTGGTTTCTGTACTGCTGACAAGTTTCACTATGTCTTTCTATAAGTGTGCTCACTCTGCACTAACAAAATCGTTTTCTGCTTCATCTTTGCCATATGGCTGCAGGATGGCACTCCAGGGACAGGGCTGCTATAGATCTTATCTGTGTCACAAACCAGTAACATATGGACAACAAACTGTCTACTTTCTGGGAGTAGATAAACAAACATAGGTAGGATATGGAGTCAGTTCCTTTTGTGAGAACTTAACTGTGTCCTGGCTTTAAAGCAGTCACCTCTGAGACTAAAGTTAAAGATGCAATTTTCCCTAAATATAAATCTTGAAACTTGGTCTCCAATATAGCCTCACATTGTTACCATGACATACAAGAGCAACTGACTAGTCACATGACTGTCAAATACAGACTTCACTCACCACCTACTGCATCTTTCAGGAAAAGAACTTTATTTCCTCTGTCACCTTTAATGTTAACAAATGATGACTTGATGTATACCATAGACATACCTGTCAAACTCCACAAATGGGTACTACATTTAAACAATCTTGTTTCTAGTAATATGTGGAATGGGGAGCCTTAAGGGAATGAATATATTAGGGGAGTGGGAGGAAGAAGAGTGAAGGGTGACTGTGTGACATGGCTGCCAATCAAGGGTGGCTGGGAGAACCTAGCCCTCAAAGCAGTATGTTGGTACAGACTACTTCCACAGTAACCCTGCCTTGGCATGTCTTAAACAGCTGAAGTTTTGAGTGAAGAACCCATCCTGAAATGGTATAAAGATGCACACCTTGCAAAAGGGAAGAGCGTTTTTCTGGAACAAATGAAAAAGTTTGTGGAATGGCTTAAGAATGCTGAAGAAGGTAACTAAACAATTACTGTGAAACTTTAGCTTGAAGTTAAACAAGAAGAATGGGTTTTATAGTTAAGGAACACTAAAATCCCTGGTATAGATAGTGGTGCAGACAAGAGGAGATGAGCTGTGAAGGCTCCCTGTGTAGCCTCTCTATGCCTCCTGCCAGCATAATTAAACCATCCCCAATGAGTAGCAGTGGCTCTATTATGGGGAGAGCATCTCCTGCTGACATAGTGCTGTTCTGACCAGTGCTTTTGTTGGTGAAACTTACATTGGTCAGGGAGGGGTTCTCACTCCCCTGACAGTGCTAGTGTAGACAAGGCCTGATACTCAATTCTGAAATTGTGGGGTAGAAATTCCTTCATGATAGGCTTTTAACAAAGCAGAGTGGATAAAGGAATATTTCATTAAGCTTTGTTCTTCCTGATTGCTTTCCAGCTTGGAGGACTGGATCTTGGCAACAGAATCTGACCCCAACCCTGTGTAAAACTTACACAACATGGTGGCTGTTTTGAAACTGCTAGCTGCCATTTAAAAGCTCAGATAGCATAAATTAAACAGCGTAGTTAGTAAACAGTGGCTGCCTTGGTAGGCCAATGAGACTAGGCTCAAGACTCACTGTTGTGGGCTCCTCTAGATCAGTGGTTCCCAAATGGGTTTGTGAACCCCTGGGGGTTCACTAAATGTTAGAGGACTCTTGGGGGGGGAGGGGGGACTGCCCTAATGGCAGACAGAACTCTCCATAGGGTCTCTAGGCAGCATGGAGCCAGCAGCCCAGAGCCTTGGGGACTTCCAGGAGCTAAGCAGATCAAAGCAAGTGTATCTATCACACTGAGATTTAATGACAGGTTTCAGAGTAGCAGCTGTTAGTCTGTATCCGCAAAAAGAACAGGAGTACTTGTGGCACCTTAGAGACTAACGAATGTATTTCAGTATGAGCTTTCGTGAGTTACAGCTCACTTCTTCACTTCTATGCATCCAAAGAAGTGAGCTGTAGCTCACGAAAGCTCATGCTGAAATAAATTTTAGTCTCTAAGGTGCCACAAGTACTCCTGTTCTTTTTACTGAGATTTCTTTCATTATAAGAAATTGAAAGGGAGGTGGATATTTTTTTGCTGTTAAATTAAATAGGCTGCTAGTGTGTGTAAATTATTATAAAGTTTAAACTTTGTAATGTGCATTGTTCAAGATCTGAATGTGTGTAGGAGGAATGATTTGAGTTGGCTTCTTTAAATACCTTTATGCTGTTTAACATCTGATACTCCTTGATGAAACATAGGGGTCAGAGGTGCCAGTATGGGGGCAACGAGGGTCATGTGCTGCCCTGACATTGGCACACCCATCTGAGTCCCTCCCACGTTTCTGGTGGTCTCTCCCTCCCACCCAGCCCTAGGGTGTGCAGGGACTTTGCCCCCACTTTTTTCCCCCCCTCTCCTGGCACCACTGATAGGAGGCTTGTCTTATAACAGGCTTAATCAAAAGTGATAAAGCTACAAAAGTGAGATCTTGGAAGAGTTGCTATTTTCATATTGTAATAAAAATATGATAGTAGTATGCAATAAAATGTAAAATTTTATATTTCCAAGATCACTTCTTTTATAAAGGGAGAAAATCCCTGGAAATACTCATTTTTAGGAGGGGGTTCATGAGACTTGACTTTTTAGTGAAAGGGGTTCATGGGTTATTAAAGTTTGGGAACCACTGCTCTAGATGAGTCAGGTCAGTTTAATGCTAACTCCTTCTACTGCATTAAAATTCTTACTGATTCTGGAGGGAGGAATAGCTCAGTGGTTTGAGCATTGGCCTGCTAAACCGAGAGTTGTGAGTTCAATCCTTGAGGGGTCCATTTAGGGAACTGGGGAAAAATCTGTCTGGGGTTGGTTCTGCTTTGAGCAGAGGGTTGGACTAGATGACCTCCTGAGGTCTATTCTGATTTGTGTGTAATCTTTAATTCATACATAGGATTACTGCTCTGCAGTCATCTCCCAAAAGTACTGCTGACATGCTAAAGTTTAAAAAGCTATGTGATACTATAGTAAAGTAAATTTTTGAATCTATGGAGTTGAAGTGCAAAATACAGTGTTCTTTAGGCTGAGCTAGCAGTGTCCAGCTGTGTTCTTACAGGTTTATTTTGGAAGGAGTTATAACAATGTTAACACTTTAACTTATGTTAATCTCCTAATGATTAAATTCTTTCTTTTCAGAGTCTGAATCAGAAACTGAAGAAGGTGACTGACATGTGAAACTGTCCTCAGTAAAGCAAACAAGACCTGTAGATAAATGTCATGTCTTGTGTCCTTTTGGTTCTTGCATCCTACCTCCCTGTATCAAGCATGATACAAGGGCTCTCATGGCAAATTTATTTTAACTGTTCTATAGCTATTGAAGATACTGGTTTTAGTTTTTAAAACCATGTTTTAAGTACAGGAGCTATAGATTTGACTCTAACATTGCATTAGTCCTTTCAGTTATATTCTACCTCCTGTATTTTCTACTGTAATAATGTAACTTAAGGCCTTCCACAAATCATTTTATCTTGGGTTTTCTATATAAACACTTAGTTATGATTTGGTAAAGAGATTTATTATGGAAACTCTATTTGCAGATTAAACCATACAAGTATCTCAACTCAAAAGGCCCTGGGGGGGAGGGAGTGTGATTTGGCATGAAACTTGAGACTGGGAAGTCCCATCCATGGAACTAGCTTTGCCATGCAGGTCTTTATTTCACAAGCACTGACTTACGCAGGTATGTATTCTCAAAGTAATACTCTAAACATAAGTCTAGCCAATACGGGGGGCGGGCTGCCAAAAAAGCGTAACTTAGAAGTTGTGCAGAAACAAATTTAAAGCCCTGGTTTTGCCATTTTGAGTGACCCTGGCTGGCAAGATTCTGTAGTAAAACTTTTTTTCCTCTTCCCAAGCAAAGCAAGCAGGCATTCTGAGCTGACTGGCATGTTTCTTAAGACTATTAAACTTGTCGTTGAAGTTTTAATGCCATATTTTTGGTTATGGATCAATGGACTGTGTGCCAATGACATGCAATAAAACTGAATGATTTAACATCTAAGAGTAACGGGGTAAACCAAAAAGTCAATTGAAGTGTGGCTGACAATTGTCTACTAAAGGCAAACTGCTGCTCAGTGGAGTGCAACAGGGTCATAGTTTTAACTGTCATTTAAGTTGCATACTGCTCAGGGTTCCACTGCTTATGAGTTCTGCTTCACCTCCACCCAACCCCTTTCTCTTGGCCCTTCTATAGTGTTAAATGCATGGCCATTAGATGGTAGGATTAAGGCACTGTGCACAGGCATCTCATGGCAATAGGTTTACTAATGCTAAATGCTGCCAGAGTTTCAAAAAACCCAACTATGCTAAACGCTGAAATGTCTCTGCATTCTTAATGGAAATGGCATCACTTTCTCAGGACATCCTTGTTGAATCAAGAATAGGGAGAGACCTTTGTTAATGTTGAAAATCAAATTTGGAGTAATGTAATAACCTAATGAAAATATTAACTGATCCCCTTGTGAGTGAAGTATTTGTTAAATGGGTGATCTTGGTAGAACTTTGGTGCACAATGTATTCAATAGGTTTCTACTGTAGTGATCTGCTTCCTTTGTAACTTGTCTTTCTAAAGACTTTTTTAAAATAAAGTCCATCCTTACACTTCTTAGGTTAGTCTTTTTTTACCAAGCTGGCTTGTGGTGTAAACCTTGGAGTTACAAAAACTCATTCTTCAACTCTGAGTTTTCAGATGTCTAGCTTGCACTCTAAAAACTAATGATTTTAGAGGGTGAACAAGTTTCCTGGACTCTAAACAGGCTGTACCTATAGTAACTAGCATAATGGTAAAGCTAGATTAAAATACAGCAAGTGCCCCATCTAGCACCTCACCTGCTCCTGTTAGTGACTCCAGTTTACTCTCAGATTTGTGATTCAGAAGTTACAGAAAGTTTTCCTTGCTCTTGCACTGAGACAGGACAATAAAAAACCCTTTCTAGTAAAACTGGTTGTTGTACTAAATAGATTTGCACCAGTTTTATTACTGTGTTCAAACTCAGTACTTTTAGATAAAGCATAGGCAGTCAACAACCACTTCTGCAAGCTTAAGTTTATTGAAATAAAGTGTTCAAATAAGAAACATGGTCATAATACAAAATGACATTTACAAAGCTAACTGTACAAAATAAATAAAGCTTGTTTTGATGACTGACACAGTCTATAATCTTCTCTGGAGAACTACAGTACAGGTTTTACTTTTCCTGTTTTAAGGCAGAAAAGAAAGGATGGGTCAGAGCCTCCTGAAGAGTAATTCTTTTGGCTGGGTCATACTCTAACATTTTTTGAATGAGGTCAAACAGATTCTCATGGTCCAAATCTTGACAAAGCATGAACTCCTAAAAAAGGGGAGGAAAAGTCAGTTGAGAAACCTGACTTCTTTCCACAAAGAGAAAAATTAACTCTTAACCATCAACTCTTACCTTGAGTGGTTTACAGCGTCTTGAAACATATCTACCTGCAGAACTATGTTCATCCCAATCCAACTGGTTATGGTGGAAATACTTGCGCTTCCTGTAGATTAAGAATTGTTTGAGGCAATCACAAACCAATGTTCTGGAACAGTAATATTACCATAAACTCAGGCATCTATAAATTCAACTAATCCTTTTGTAAGGCTAGAAGTGTGTAAGTAATTACTAATCACAAACTACATGTAAGTTCCCATCCAATACTGTTAAGTCTTAGTGTTAGTACTTACCATCTTAAACTCTGCATTCTGAATGAACATTAAGATGTAAAGAGAATTCTATTATAGCAATGGAGGCATCAGGCCCCATCTAATCACTCTCTCATCCTACCCCAACATATCAAAAGTCAGAGCACTCCAGAAAGATATGGACAAGTGAAGCCAGTATATTTAACAGGTTTGACTCAGCTCATCAAGATCACTTATCCTCTGCAATGCATAACTGACATTCTTTGACCTGTTTCAGTCTGAGGTGAGGCAAAACTGGACTATATAGTCCAGAAGAAGTAGTTTTTACTTTATAATTATGCAAACAATTTAATACTGTACTCTCAACTAAATCTGACTGGCCCTGTCAGTAAAGAAATAAAGGACCAGTACTTAGCTCAAGCACCCCCATACCCCTTCTTCATTAACTGACCATGTCAGGATGAAAAGACCTGGCCCTTGGGTTCCATTCCTGTATTCCCTTAATACAGAAAAAGTCAGTAATCATTTGCCAACTTTCACCCAGGCCCAGCTTCAACCATGCAGAAAGCTGTAGTGCAGCAGAAGCAACCTTTCTGCAGACCGTCACTTCTGCACTCTAGAAGCAGAACTCACCACAGCCAGTGATAAGGTTTGTTCTTGGTTTGTGTGTGGTTTGTGTTTTTGTTTTTTTTGAGGGGGGAGGGTTAGCTCAAGTTAATATTACAATGTCCTGAGGTATCTATGCCCCTCAGACACTTGTATGCATTTTCCCCAATTCCAGTAAAGCTGAATATTTCTATTCTCTGCTTTACTAAGCAGTAACTCTGTGGATATCTAGATTAACCAATACAGGAACTGGAACTTCAAATGAAATTTAAAAAAAAATCTACTTAATTTTAAACCAAAGTCTGAAATGATTATAAAGCAAACACATTATAGAGAGAAGAAAGGTCTGAGTATAATTACCTGGTTTTCTCTATCATGTGAATTGGTAAAGGCCCCAGTATTCTCTCCATCATTGCCAAATGCTCTTTACTATCATGTGTCTAAAGAAAGAGTAAAAGTGTGTAGCTTATTACCATCCCATAATCTGTTTGTCTATTCACAAAGAGATGCTAGGGTTTTTTTTCTATTAAGTTAACAGCAGAAAAACCTGGGTTTTCACTGATCAGAAGCTTATTTGTATATGTCAACTTCCAAAAGTCATTTACAGCTAAATGTTATCACTAAACTAAGCAACACTTTCCTCACATTGGCAGATTAAGTTAAAAAATACCAGTATCAGCCTTCAGTACAAGAATATGAAGTGGTGGTGGGCTGTTTTAATAGAGTTGGTCAAATAATGTCTAATGGCAGCTATATGTTTTCATCTAGAAACTTACAAACATTCAGAGTCCTACCTACCTCTGATATTAACACTTTTTAAGCAAGGCTAAAGTATTAAAGCTTTTATTTTTAAAAGCTACCTTCTCTCCCGTAACAGCTTGTTCCCACTACAAGCAAATCCAGGAGACTGGCCTTTTTTGGGCCATGTATTTCTAAACGCATTTCATTTTAAACAACTTCTGCATAGCCTGCTACAACATACAAGTTGTTAAAATAAAGCTTACAGTTGAAATAAATGCAGTACCTCAGTAAAGCTTTGTACCTGCTGAGACTTGGACATCTCCAAGCAGTGTACCTAAACTATTGCAAGGGAAAGAGAACCATAAACTCTGGGACTGGAAATTAAAACTGAAAATGAGTAAAAGAGTTAGTGGTCCCTTTAAAGCTACATATTTTAGTTACTGATTTAGGGTCTTGAATCTATTTGCTGAAGACAACTTTTCTGATCCATTAAGTGACTGAAAACAAGCTAGTTTTTGCAATTTTTTTTGAAGTAGCAAAAATATTTACTGCTTTGTATCATCAATAACTGTGCTGGTGGTATTCTGTATGTGCCAACATAGGCAGGGAGAAACTTCACAGTGAACAGGGGTCATTTCTGTGCAGTTGTACTTTCTCCTCATGTTCTCATTACAAAACAAAAGGACAAATACTTTTCTATAGACATTCTGATGGTCAGGAAATCATTTCCCCCATTCTCTCCCCCTCACTCTCCATATAAAGAATTTTCATAGTTACCTACCGGAAATACTGTGAATCCAAGGTAATACTCTATGAGAATACAGCCTATGCTCCAAACATCACAAGGTTGTGACCATCCCAGGGCTGTCAAAAATAAAAAGTGTGCAAGATTCATACATAGCCAAGAGCAATACTCATTTTAAGTGTATTAAACAGTTAACCTACTCCCAAGTGATGTTGTAGACAGATTAATAAACTAAACAACTGATAATCCATCATATTATGATGGCAAAAGAAAGCAGAGTTTTCTTTCCCGCAAGTAAATGGCCTGCGAAATAGAAATCCAGTACGAGTTCACAGGATGATAGTTAACATTTTGGCAAACACCACCAGCTTTAGAAAAAGCAAACTGACCTCAAAAAAATGCTGCATATCAGAATCACTATTTAGGGCAATAATGTGACAAAAGGGTGCTTCAGAATTAATCAGCACTGCAGATGAGTATAAATTTCTAAATAAGCTGGTTTGAAGTTAAAAGTGTTTTCTGACCTAAAATAACTTCTGGAGCTCTGTAATGTCTTGTAGACACCAGAGTACTGTGATGTTCGTCGTCATATGTTGCACTTCCAAAGTCCACAATTTTGATGTCTGGATTTTTTAGCGTGCGTTCGTCACGTTTCTAAAATGAAATATACAGCATTAAATGTATGAACAGAATAAGCCGAAAAAATATGTTGTAGTGAAAACAATTTGAAACTATAGATTTACCAGTTTGGGGTTATACTCTTCTACATAGTCAGACTTCACAAATAAAATATTTTCAGGCTTCAGATCTGTATGAGTCAATTTGTTCAAGTGTAAAACTGCAAGAGAAAATGAAAGTTATCAAACTATTTAAAGAATAATAATTTCAACAACTGAAAAATATTAAACATACTCACAGTTTACAGATTTGCAAATCTGATATGCCATCTTCCTAATGTGGTCAAGCCGAAAAGGCAAAAAACTGTTCTCTTTGATAAAGTCGTAAGTACTAAGTCCCAGTAGTTCAAAAACAATGCAAACATGACCATGATGTTCAAACCATTCCAACATCTGTACACAGCGACTGTAAACAAAAAACCAATCCAGTAACATGTACTGTAATAGACATACAGCAGATATGCAAGTGTTATGAATGCTGATACTGTGCTCATAAAATGGCTGTAAAGTGGCTGAACAGTGAGTATGCAGTTATAATCCCAGTATGTAGTAAGATTTGCCTGTATGAATGTATTGTTGTAGCTTAACTAGGAGCTAGAACTGAAGGGAAGGCAACACAACAATTCCAGATAAGCAAACTCCCAGCTAACATCAGGGACAACCACATGTTTATGCAAGCCTCCTTACAATGTATTTCAAATTTTCTATGGCATGTTAGTTGCCCTTTGAACTCTCTCAGAATTACACTGGACAAACCACATTTTTCTCACATTTCAGCTATGTGCAATTGTTTTCAACTGCAACATGTGTGTACGTGTAACACTTTGCAAATTCTGCCTTGCTGCGCCATTCCTGGATGCAGCAACCACTGCACACTTCCAAGCTCCAGTTCAAAGTGACACAGCCCAGTGGTTCTCAACCAGTGGTCTGGGGCCTCCCGGGGGCTGCAAATAAGTGAGAAAAGAACTGCAAGGTCTAAGCCAGGGCTGGGCAAACTTTGTGGCCCGAGAGCCACATCTGGAATAAAAATTGTACGGCAGGCCATGAATGGTCACAAACTGGAGTTGGGGGTGCAGGAGTGGGATCAGGGCTGGGGCAGAGGTTTGGGACATCGGGGGGGAGGCTCAAGGGTGTGGGCTCTGGGCAGTGCTTACCTCAAGTAGCTCCCAGAAGCAGCAACATGTCCGTTCTCTGTCTCCCATGTGGAGGCGCGGCCAGGTGACACTGGACATTGCCCCATCTGCAGGTGCCACCCCTGCAGCTCCCACTGGCCGTGGTTCCAGGCCAATGGGAGCTGAGGGGGATAACACTTGGAGTGGGGGCAACATGCAGAGTGGACCCATCTGGCTGCCCCTACATGTAGGAGTTGGAGGGGGCCATGCTGCTGCTTCCAGGAGCCACATAGAGCAGCCCCCAGCTGGAGTAGGGAAAGCACCAGCCTCCACTCCCCAGTAGGAGTTAGAGGGCTGAATTAAAATGGCTGGCGGGCCGTAGTTTGTCCACCCCTGGTCTAAGCATAAAAATCAGACCTGCTGAGGTAATTGTGGTTAGTAACAGGGGACTGCTACAAAAGACCTGCTCTGAGTCTGTGATAATCATGTGATTCCACTCTGAGCAAGACAGTGCTTGCTACAGACCAGGGAGGGGGATCAGAAGGGGTCTCAGGTGCATTTCACCCAGCAACTGTAAACTAGTCAGTAGAGTTTACACAAATAGAAATAATTTTGTTGAAGGACCAGAAGTATACATAATTAAATAGCAAGTAAAAACACGGTCCCCTACACCAAAGGGTTTAAAATCTAGATTAATAATGAGATAGGACACTCGGGCAGATAAGCCTAGAAGACATAGGAAGCAATTATCAGAATACGGTTATTGGATTATTTAGGCAGTACAGTGTCAATGTTAGTACGTAATATTAAAATTACAATTATGGTTTAAAGAAAGTCACAGGAATTTTAGAAAGGAGTCAAAGGAATGATGAAATCTTAAAACCAAAATATCTTCCATTCTAATTCTATACTTACAATGTGCTCTTGGGATCTGATGCATTCAAATGCTCCAATACCTGTATTTCTGAACGAGCTGCTTCACAGTATCTATCAACATTTTTTACTATTTTCACTGCTACGTGTCTACCTTCCCTGTAAAATAAAGTTTTTGAATGGCTATAGACAACTGCAGAACTATAGCATAACCATAACACCCTCCCATAAGTTTCATTTACATCAGAATTCAACTGCAAAACTCCCAGTTAACTAGCAAATGATCACTACAAATATGAATTTAATTTTAAGGATGAAAAGCACTATTTTTAAAAGAATGTTAAGTTTCATACAGACACAAAAAACTTATCAATTTTTCCCCACTGCTTATTTGCATTCTAATGTGTTAAATATGCTCAATCATAAATTATGTTCCACCTGTGTTACTATAAAAATAAAGTGGCAGGATAAAATCAAAGTCTTTGTTATGTACTAAAATAAAGTCATGTGGGTTCAACATGATAGCAAGTTACAGACTATATACATATGTCTCTCTGTCCCATGTTAGTGTTGGATGAAAGTTTGATATACTAAGATGTGGTGTCTGTCAGTCATCTTAAGACTTGGGATAGTCAGACACTGGATTTACAGTTCTCTTCAATGTCATTAAGTGAGTAAAAAATTACATTCTGGAGTGAGACATTTGCACACGAATTATCTAACCAATAAGACTGTAGTCTGGATTCCACAATGATAGATATAAACAGGTACTATTGCCTGTCAATTATGCAGTCCACTACTTGGAGGCAAATGTATGTGTTCTTGATTTATCAAGTGCTTATTATATACAGGTATTCCAAATATTAAAATCGGACTGCACCTTCATACACAGTAACCTTGCAAAACTCTGTGATAAAGTAAACTATTTAAATCATGCTATTTATTGTTCTGTAGATAGGAGAGATGCTCATGTGCATCTCTGAGTAACTCTCAATGACTCAAAATGGAAGTCACATACAGACAGCTGTAGCATAATTTGATACTCTAACTGGTGAAGGTTGAACTGTAGTTCTTCTGTATCAGTGCCACTATATATAAATAGAAAAGCAATGAGTATAAAGATAGTCAAGAAATTACTAACCTGAGAAAAACAAAATTTAAACGGTCAAATAAAATTTGAATACATATTTACTAAAAACGTGAATCTATTTTGTAAACTAGGCCAGGCTGGCATTGACAAGAAAGTTACACTTTAAGAAAAAATGACTTACGCCTTGTGATCTATGCACTCCACAACTTTTCCAAAAGCACCTTCGCCCAGAGTAGCAATAATTTCATCTAAAAGAGAAAACAATCTCAATCAAAGAAGTAGTGATATTGTAATTAGTTATTCACAAAACTAAATTCTATCAATGCAGATTAATCTAGGCTGTGCCTCTATAAAAGTGTAACTGAACATCTCTAAGCTAGAATATTTATTTTATCGAACAACTCTTCAAAACAGTTATTGCTATGTCATTCCAAATTTCATTAACTTCATTTACTATTTTGGAAAATCAATATCAATGTTTAATTTCTAGAGAAAAAGAAAAACAATCCCCCCACAAAATCAAAATAAAAAATAAAAAAATCAAGAAAGAAAGAAAAGATTTCCAAAGCCCCTGAAATCTTATTCTAAAAGAAATTATTCTATCTGAAAAGTTAATAAATTTTGAAAAATATTCTATACATCTTGCACTTAGTACGTCTCCACTCTGACAGATCAGGTGACCCTCCTCATCATCCTCTACACTCCTGGATCTTTTCCTTCGGTGACTCTTCTGGAAACGGCATGTGGGCGGCACCAAGATCGTCCAGCCAATCAATATACCCGAGTGAATTCAGGGCAGAATACGAAATTCATTCAGCGGGGAGATATTCAGGCATTCAGATACGCGCCAGGCCACAAACGGTTGGCAGGAGCAATTTCAAATTCAGTCCCCAGAAATTCACAGGGCACATAGTTTATGTTACAGGAGAAAAACATGGCAAGGAACAGATTTTCAGATAAGATACTCAAAGTGGCAAGGCAACAAAAAATTACAACACAATTGTTTTTTCGTTTAAAAAAAAGTGGTTCACTTGAAGCACTGAAATTTATTTTAGGATTCCAGTGTCCTTGTTTGCAAGTCTAATGCTGTAAAACAGCAGGATTTAATATTTACTTGTCTATATAAAATAGCCTTGTGGCCAAATTAGAATACCCAAGCTAAACAAATCTCAGTTTAAAGTATTCATCTGAATTAAACATTCTTCTTGAGTAATATTTCAGAATAAAAAAGTCACAAAAAGAAATCTACTCCAGGCTTCTTCAGTTAAAGAGTTATCATCATAAGTTACCATATTGTCTTCAACTGTTCTGTCAATTAAAGCTATACACAACTACATTAAGAGATCAGACAGCATGCCCTGCCAGTGGATAGACAGCATGCATGTCAGATACTCAAAAACATACTGCACTTGTTTATCAGACATTGTGTTAATTAACAGTTGGGCGGGGAAGGAGAACTGACTGCACACGTCTCTCCTTGTTATTTCAAAGACATTAAAGTTGTTAAGTTTAACAAAGGCAAATTTAAGTAATAGCTTGCACATTAATGCTTTGGATTTTGAGCAAGATGGAAATATGTAACTTACAGGACGTACGAAGACTTACATTTTAAGATATGTGAGGGGCAATACTGATGTTTTAGGTAATTATTAAATAAAGGTAATTAATCAGTGGTTATTACTCATTCATCAGTGGAATTCTATCTGATAAACAATTATACGCTCTAGGGTTTAGTGAGTATATCTGTGTGATAAGGAAACTTCTCATCCAAGGGAGAAAAAAAATAATACTCTATTGTGAATACTGGCAATAAGACCATCCCGAACTCGCACACTTGACTGCTACTGCTCAAGATGAGAAGTTATTTTCCTAAAATAAAACAATCAGAAGTTTAAAAATGACTCATACCATTTGTGAATGATGATGTGAGGCACTGTGATATGTCTTGTGTTTTCTTTTATAACTACTCCTCCCACTATGGCCTGAAGACTTGCTACTGTGGTTGTGATAACCATTTTCATGATCTCGATGATGGTGCCCATTTTCATACACTTGACTGTAATCACTTCTATATTCTTCAATGTAACGCCGGTCATGATGATCTCTTTCATTTACGGACCTGGCTTCCGAATGATGACTAAAAATTAAAAACAAATGAATTCAACTGACATCAATTTTTTTCAAGTGGAACCATCAAGACAATTCTAACTGGAAGGCTTCGCTCTTTAAATATCTGCAAAATACTGCATCAAGAAAATACTACAAAAAATAAGTTACAGATGATCTGCTTAAGCACTTACTGAAATTTAAACTTAACAGTTCTTAAAACAAAGATTCAGCAGTTTACTACTATTAAAAATTCAAAATGTATTACCTATCAGAAACTTTGGAGTGATTATATTTGCAGCGCTTGTTCTCCCGTGCACTGCTGTGTGATCTCTTCTTTCTCTTATGGCTGCTGCTGCACTTTCTGGGATCCCAACTTTCCTTTTCATCCCAATCAGGATACTCGGTTCGTTTGGAATGCCGCATCTGTCAGAGACAAGCCAATTCCCCCTTTAAATTACATCCCAAATATAGTTACAATTTACCAATACGATGTAATATAAATAGCAGACTGATCTAAACTGCTAACAGAGATTAAAATAGTTTAGTCTTCCTGGTGAACTTAATGGTTTTGTAGAATTCTTTTTGCTCCACCCCCTAAATGTTTTTGGTCTCAAAAAAAATCAAGACATCTATAGAGAGATGGGGACCAACAATCAACTCAAATATTCTTACTCTAGCAGGGACCACTCATTCTTCAAATTCCACCCTCCATTAAATCAATTTTTGAGCAAAAAGTGTTTACCTCAACATCCAGCCAACACACTCTTAAAAGCTAGCAACGTACTTCGTGTATTTTTTAACAGATTTAAAAATTTTATTAAAGTTACTATTTAAAAAATGATATAATACACAGGTTAAGAAATGAGTGTTTGTCCATCTGGGTATAGTGCCTAGATGATCCACAAATACAAAGTTTGTTTTAAAAGTCATAATACACATTAGTACGTAATTAGCAATAACCCAAATTTAGGTGAATAAATTTAACAATACAGTTAGTTTAGATTTCAGAATCCAAATACTCTGGTACATCACTCATGAAAAGTTATATAGAGAGCTAGTTGATTGTGGAAAGCAAATATAGCAATGAGTGATGATTGTCCCTCAGTAACTCAGAATTTAGGGTAGGTTGTACATTTAAAAAAATACAACCCATGAGGAAAGTACTACAAACTTTCCTCCTATTACACCTACCAGTCAAGCCGCTACCAAGATACACTGTGAACTGCTTAACTATAATCAATCTGATTCATTTATTGCAAAAAGGGGAAGAGTAGGAAATGGAAAAATATACCCAAAGCTTCTCTCCTAGGCCACCCTTCAACCATAAACCAATTCAAGTTCCTAACACACACACCTGCCACACAAACAAAATAAATATGAACCTGCCATCTTGTATCCATCCCATTTAGAGATTTCGCAGGGCCTGCAACGCTAGCAATCCTGCTGCCCCTGTACTTTCAGGCGCTCTCTAACGTACTAGTCTGATGAGTCAGGGGAAGGAAAACAACATTCCCGTTCGCTCTAGACTGGGGAGCTTCAGCTAACCATTCCCATGGGCGCTCAGCACGGGCCCTTCTTATTGACAGACCCCGCAGCTCTCCACGAGCGAGGCAGGAGCAGGCCGAGCTGGCCACTGCGGTCACCTCTACACGTGTTAGGCCTCTTCCAGGTTTGCGCAGTCTCTAATGCCTATCAGCCCTGACCTGCAGCTCCTCCCCCCATCCCATACCAGGAGCAGCTGCTGCCTCCCCGAGCGCCCGCCACGTCCCTCCCTGGCTGAGGAGGCAGCACAACCCCATGGTGGAGTACGAGGACGAGCTTAAGCCGGGTCTCTCACTCGCGATCCAAACCCCTTAGGGCGAGGCAGGCACATGGCCTGGCTCCGCGAGGCCGCGGCCGGCGCCTCTCCCCACGGGACCAGCCGCAGCCATTTTCTCGCCGCCCGGCGCAGACAAACACAACATGGCGGCGGCGGGGGGGGGGGGGCAGCTCCTACCTGGATTAACGTATTTAACGGCCGCCACAACCCCAGCAGAGCCTTCAGGGGGTAGGGCGGCTCCAGGCGGCGGACCCAGGGTCATACCCGCACCCCCCACAGGGAACAACAACCCCCCCGCCACCCCCTTCCCAGCCGTGCGGGGGCAGGTGACGGCGACACTCCCACCTGCGCCGAGGCGGGGGCAATACCCCCGGCTTCAAGCAGGGCCGGGGCGGCGATATCTGCCCGTCCCCCGCTAGACTGGGGCAGGAAACGACACCCCCACCACAGACACACGGGCGGGGTCCAGCGCCCCCCAACTCCCCTTTACCTCACCGCCAACCAGCGACTCACCGCTCCGGCTGGTGCCGCTGCCACCTCAGGGGTCTGCTGGTGCTGCTGAGCCGCCGAGTCCGCGCTACACACACAAAATGGTGCCGCCGACTGCTAGAACCTTCTGGAGCAGGGAATCGCGTCACACAGGGGTGCGCATGCGCGGGCCCTTTCGGCTGCTCTGCGGGGCGGGAGGCGCGCGCCCAGCCGCAAATCCTGGAGAAAAGCGCCTCCTCGTGACTGATTGTGCTTGCGCGGTGCGCTTAGTGACGTCAGGGTGTGTTGGTGGTGGAGGGAGATGGTCTCGGTTTCTATGGTTGCCGTGCCACATGGCCTATGTCTTTCTCAGCCAGTGCTTCCAAGGAACACTGCCAGAGAGGGGGCAGGGGCTAGCGGGCCGGACGGGGTAATGGCGTTCAATCCCTCCTTAGCGCCCCTGCCCAGGAGTTAGCAGGGGATGAACGACTTACCTGTGAAGTACTTACTCTGTCCCATCTTGTAGTTAGTTGTCACCCTGGGCATGGCTACACAACTGTGGCTGGCCAGGTCAGCTGATTTTGGGTTGAGGGGCTGTAAAATTGCAGTGTGTCTGCTCAGGCTGGACTCCAGCTACTCTGGACTCCTGCTGGAAGGGAATAATAGTGTCTCAGATCCTGGCAGCAGGCCAATCCTGAATACCTACACTGCTGTTTTTAGCCCAGTGGCCCAACCCCGTAACCACAAGTAACTAGGTGCTAGGGGCCTTTTATTGTGGTGTAGACATACTCTGAAAACCTTTCCGAGAAGAAGAGCTCTGTGTAGCTTGTCTCTCTCACCAACAGAAGTTGGTCCAATAAAAGATATTATCTCACCCACCTTGTCTTTCTAATATCCTAGGACCAGCGTGGCTACATCATCGTTGCAACAGTTTGAAAAGATACAGCAGCAATTCAGTGTTGTTGAAGCAACACTGCAAACAATGTCCTTTTGAGGATAAATATGTGATTTATGTCTTGGTTTGAAATGATGCTTGTGATACTGGATTTGAACATTATATGTTTTTAGTTTTACTGTAGCTCTGGGTAGCCATGATGCATTGCACTACTCATGTTAATAGTGTCTGGCACCCTACGAAAATTTTCATCCTTCTGTCCTGCTGGCAGTGTGGCAGGCAAACATGCAATCAGTTGCTTTCATCTGCTTCTGCTGTTGCCATTGGTTACTAGGGACAGAGGTAGAAGATACAAGTAGGGTTGCCAGTCACCAACTTTCTAATCACACAAAACTGAACATCCCTGCCCTACCCCATCTCTGAGGCCCACACAAGCCCTGCCCCTTCTCAGAAGGACACGCCCACCACTCCCTCCATCCCCCTCCTTCTATCCCTCACTCTTCCCCACCCTCACTCACTTTCAGTGGGCTGGTGCAGGGAGTTGAGGTGTGGGAGGTGGTATGGGCTCTGGGGTAAGGCCAGGGATGAGGGTTTGGGGTGTGAGAGAGGACTCTGGGCTTTGGCAGGGTGTGTGTGTGGGGGGGTGAGGTCTCCAGCTGGGGGTGGGACTGGGGATGAGGGGTTTGGGGTACAGGAGGGGACTCTGGGCTGAGCCAGAGGGATGAGGGGTTTGCAGTGCGGGAGGGGGATCCGAGCTTAGGGTTAGGGTCAAAATAATACAGATGCATGGGAATAAAACTCAGAAATCTCTTCAATTCCAATTTCCCAAATTAACCATTTGTGAATACTCTCTTCATATTCAAAGCACTCCACAAACATTAATTAATCCTAAAACTAATTTCCACAATGGAAAGAGGCATCAGAGCAGATTTTACATAAAACTCAAAGAATCACATAAAATCATCATCATCTTCTTCCCCTTCGAAAGTAGAACAGTGCATGATCCAAACAGGTCATCTGTATTTGATGGGGATTTGCATGGGAAGTGTATTCAGTGTAAGTGACAAGACACTGAGGTGGAAAGCAGTAAGTCAGAAGGGAGATGAAAAACAGCTGTTTGGACCTTTACAATATGAGCTCCTTAGTAATTTGTTTGTATATGGCTTCTTGGGACAAGCAATCTATTGTTTTTCATATACTGGTCATCATTTCTTTCCCTCTCTTTTTGATGACTTTAGGATAATAAGGTTGCATTAAGAAAAAAGTACCTTAGTCCCACAGGCAGGGGTCATTGGAGGTGCAGCGCACTGCTACTTCACAGAATGCTCACAGTGATACCTACCCTAGATCAGCAAGACTGACTTTTATGGAGCATCAGGACAGTTAGTTGCTTGTTATTACAAGTATTACAGGACACTCATCAGTACATCTGGCTCAGGGCTGGGTCCCACCTGAGCAAAGACTGAAGAATACCAAATTAAGTGAGATTCTTTTTGGGATTCTGGCAAGTAGGAACTGAGGATAGTATCAGCAAGTTTATTTCACTTTCAAGCAAGAGCTTACGAGGGGAAAGAGAAGGGGCACAAAAGCATTTTAAGGCTGCACTCTTTACAAATGGAGGCTCCTGGGCTTCACTTGTCAGAGGGTTCCTTTCTCTCATCGTCATTGCATTGCCCTAGGTCACTATAGCTCTTATCCCACAACACACTGCTTTCTACTAGGCCCATTTTCCCTCTGCCCCTATTACTTGTGGAGTAACAGGAGGAAAAGGAAGTTAGAGAATGCATGATCATCTAATATTCTTAAACAGTAGCTGTGCAGAGACATGAACATTTATACTACCTGTGACAGAATGTACCTGTATCCACACTCCACATCCTATTGTAATAATCTTTGCACAAAGCATACCTTGTACAGAATCATTTCCTGGTCATTATCATCCTGACAAAATGTGTGGCAACACTGCATGTGAAGTCATGAGATTCCACTGTAATGTGTTATTAATTCATGTTCCAAACTGAGGTTGGCAAACAGGTCTGTCTTAAACACCGGAATGTGTGCTCTGTTTAATTTGCATTTAAGCAGTAAACAGAGTCATCAAACAGGAAGGGAAACAAAGCGCACTCAAACAGGTGAGGAAAAAGTAGCAATGAACATTCTGCCCTATATTCTTTGTCTCCTTAATCTCAGCTGGAAATGTTTTTCAAGAGGGGGACTGACACTCTAAAAAGGAAAGACAAACACCCTAAGATATCCCCCCTCTCTCTCTGCCCATCAATTCACAGCACCCAAAGGAATAAAGGAAGTGACACTGGACTGGAGAAGGAGTCCTGACCTAAGAAGTTTGATCAGTAAGACTGCTGAAAACATGTGGCGAGAAATTTTGCTTTAATCGTATATAGTGTGTTCAGGTAGGCACCAGTGGCATTTTAACTTTATTTCTTTGTAGCCATTTCTGACTTTTATGCCTCATTACTTGTACTCACTTAAAATCTCTCTGTGTAGTTAATACATTTGTTTTATCTAATCCAGTGTGTGTAAACTGAAGTGTCTGGGAAACTCCATTTGGGGTGGCAAGTTATGTGCATATTAGTGCTGTTAAAAGCAAATAATGGACTTTTTATAAACTTGCATTGTCCAGGAGAAGCCTGGACAATATAGGACATACATTTCTGGGAGAGGAGAAGACTCTAAGACTTTGAGTGTGTTGGGGTTTCCCTGCAGTATAGCCACGGCTGGTAAGAGCCAAGTTATGGCTGGCTGGCTGCAGCATGCACATTGACATAGCTGGGAGTGACTTGCATGCTGGAGGCTGTTAGTGAGCACTCCAGGCTGGAGCCTAAAGCAGTGAGGCATTGTAAAGGGCTGGGGTGACAGTGACTCATTAGTCTGGATTGTACACTAGAAAAATCACACTGTCATGTTCAGTACTACCAGTATTGTGCTAGATGTATTAAGGGCTGTGCAGGAGGAGAGAGACTGCTGTAACTGCACTTTAGATGGAAAGCAAGTTCTTGGTATGCCCCACTACTAGACATGCCTTCTTTGGTACACAGTTGCAATGGATGTCATAGATTTATTATATATTAGTTAAGGACAGACCCAGGTGATGCAAAACAGGCCACACTTTCCTATTACAAGAGTAAAGTCTGATTTTTGGACTGGCTGTGAATTGTCAGCTAAACTACTTATACATTTTTCTATTGAACAAATGTTACTTGCATGTATTCATCTCACAATTGAAGTAGTTATTTCAATTTTCAGCGGTAATAGTGGAGGGAGGAGCAGTTATTTATGATCTTCCTGTTAGATAGATTGGAGAAGTTAGCAGACTTCAACACAGCAGGAGAAATGAAAGACAGGGCTTCTCTGTGCAGAACCTTTAACCAGAAGGAAAAAAGCTCTCAGAGTGCTTCCACCTAGAAGAAAGGTATATAATGTACCAGTTTTTCAAAGAATTGTTACAGTAGGTTAGGATTTAATGGGAAAGCTTCAGAAGAATAGCAATATGACATTTTGGTCAAATATTTTAACGAGGGCTGTCAAGCAAGTAAATGAATCGTGTGATTAAACAAATTAATTGTGATTAATCACAGTTAAACAATAATAGAATACCATATATTTAAATATTTTGATGTTTCTACTTTTTAAACATTGAATTCATTAACAACACAGAATACAAAGTGTGCAGTGCTCACTTTATATTTATTTTTATTATAAGTATTTGCACTGTAAAAAAAAAAAACCACAAAAGACATTGTATTTTCAATTCACCTAATACAAATACTGTAGTGCAATCTCTTTATCATGAAAGTTGAACTTACTAATGTGTTTACATTTGCAGGAAATAATGTTGCCTGCTTCTTGTTTACAATGTCACCTAAAAGTGAGAACATGCAAATGTCTATTCTCACTTTCTGGTGACACTGTAAATAATAAGAGGGCAGCATTCTCTCCTGTAAATGTAAACAAACTTGTTTGTCTTAGTAATTGGCTGAACAAGAAGTAGGACTCATTGGACTTGTAGGCTCTAAAGTTTTACATTGTTTTGATTTTGGAGTGCTGTTATGTAACAAACAAACCAACCATCTATGTTTGCAGGTTTCACTTTCACAACAAAGAGATTTCACTACAGTATTTGTATGAGGTGAATTAAACATATTTTTTGTTTATCATTTTTACAGTGCAAATATTTGTAATAAAAAAATATACACTTTATATTATGTGCTGTAATTGAAATCAATATATATGAAAATGTAGGAAAACATCCAAAATATTTAATACATTTCAATTGGTATTCTAGTGTTTAACAGTGCGATTAAAACTGTGATTAATCACAATTAATTTTTTTAATCACAATTAATTTGAGTTAATTGCAAGAGTTAACTCTGATTAATCCACAGCCCTAATTTTAACTGATGTTATATTAAGACAAAAAACAAAAGATTGAAAAAATATTTTTAAAAAGATTCTTCCCCTTTATCTTACATGTACAAAAAGTAAACTAAAGTTCACAATCAGAGCCTTGGCAGATTGTCTGGAACAGCTAGAACTAGAAGAGCCAGTCTGAGGCTCCCCTTTGTATCCTGCCTGATGCTGTCAGCTCCTGAAAGTCCTGCATTCAAGCTGTAAAGGTCTGATCCAAATTGACATCTTTTTAGTGTCTCTTCAAGACTATGATTAGCAGTCAGTCTGACCAGCTTCTCAGGAATCTGTCCAGGCACTTTATGTCTATGAAGCCAAAGGGTTGGCATGAATTGTGACATCCTTAATGTGAACATCGTTAAGAGGTCGGTAGGTTTTCTCATTCACCGGGAGCTTCTCCAGCTCATCTAGGGTCTCCAGACCATCAATTACCCTGGAAAGAAAGCAGAACAGTCATGAGAATTCTCTTGTAATGAAAGGCCCACTTTTCAGAGTCTCGGTACTCCAAAGCACTTTACAGTGAATTAAGGTACCTGCAATGCAAGGACTGAGTAAGGAAGTAAGACAGCCATTATGAGTTTACTAGTAGTTTAATGTCCCTTCGACATAATAACCTATTGTGAAAGAGAATTTTGAGTGGCCACATATGACTCTTGGGAGGGTGCCACAGTCCTTTTAATTTCTACCTGGGTACCAAGAGAGATCTAATGTTCCATTTAAAGGACAGCATGTTCCTTTGCCCTGCCTGCCAGCACATCATATGACACCCAAACAGGGTTATTATTTTTCCTCCCCACAAACAGGATACAAGTAACTCCCAATGACTTTGCGATATCACAATTCATCCCAACCCTATCACTCCATAGTTATAAAGTGCCTGAGAGGATTCCTAAGAGGTTGGTCAGACTGATCATAGCATTTAAAACTACACTAGCAAGATATTCCTCAAACTGGACTTCACTGGGAATTACTCATGTCCTCTGACTGGGGAATCAGCCCCCAGATGACAGATTCTAATCAATAATGTTCTGACACAGAGGCAGGAGTGGTACTAACAGAACCACTACTGACCATATAAATTTGATAGCTCTGGGACATCCTAGATACTGATTTACTGCAGGATAAATTTAGAGGTAGAGTTTATACTTCTGGGTTTCTGTCCAAGCTGGAAAGGTGACATGAGAAAGCAACTGAACACTAATAGACACCTTATACATTTTTAAACAACTGTTACTCTGACCATCTGAGAAAGAGGTAAGGAAACATGCAAAACACTATGAGGACATCAATATAAAAACTATGTTTCTCTGTGATACTTGTAACAACAGTAGGTAAAAAAGAAACACCTATGAGTAGATGACTATAACTGAAAGATCAGAGGAAAAAATATTGGATTTCAATGCTGGAAGTTTGTTTTGTGCATTTGGCCTTACTTTGTGTAATTTCCCCTGTATAGTCATAGAATATCAGGTTTGGAAGGGACCTCAGGAGGTCATCTAGTCCAACCCCCTGCTCAAAGCAGGACCAATCCCCAACTAAATCATCCCAGCCAGGGCTTTGTCAAGCCTGACCTTAAAAACCTCTAAGGAAGGAGATTCCACCATCTCCCTAAGTAACCCATTCCAGTGCTTCACCACCCTCCTAGTGAAAAAGTTTTTCCTAATATCCAACCTAAACCTCCCCCACTGCAACTTGAGACCATTACTCCTTGTCCTGTCATCTGCTACCACTGAGAACAGTTTAGATCCATCCTCTTTGGAACCCCCTTTCAGGTAGTTGAAAGCAGCTATCAAATCCCCCCTCATTCTTCTCTTCTGCAAACTAAATAATCCCAGTTCCCTCAGCCTTTCCTCATAAGTCATGTGCTCCAGCCACCTAATCATTTTTGTTGCCTTCTGATGGACTCTTTCCAATTTTTCCACATCCTTCTTGTAGTGTGGGGTTCAAAACTGGACACAGTACTACAGATGAGGCCTCATCAGTGCCAAATAGAGGCGAATGATCATGTCCCTCGATCTGCTGGCAATGCTCCTTCTTATACAACCCAAAATGCTGTTAGCCTTCTTGGCAATAAGGGCACACTGTTGACTCATATCCAGCTTCTCGTCCACTGTACCCCTAGGTCCTTTTCTGCAGAACTGCTGCCTAGCCACTCGGTCCCTAGTCTGCAGCAGTGCATGGGATTCTTCCGTCCTAAGTGCAGGACTCTGCACTTGTCCTTGTTGAACCTCATCAGATTTCTTTTGGCCAAATCCTCTAATTTGTCTAGGTCCCTCTGTTATCTTATCCCTACCCTCCAGCGTATCTACCACTCCTTCCAGTTTAGTGTCATCTGCAAACTTGCTGAGAGTGCAATCCATGCCATCCTCCAGATCATTAAGGAAGATATTGAAAAAAAACAGCCCCAGGACCAACCCTTGGGGCACTTCGCTTGATACTGGCTCTCAACTAGACATGGAGCCATTGATCACTACTCACTGAGTACGATGATCTGGCCAACTTTCTATCCACCTGATAGTCCATTCATCTAGCCCATACTTCTTTAACTTGCTGGCAAGAATACTGTGAAAGACTGTATCAAAAGATTTGCTAAAGTCAAGGAATAACACATCCATTGCTTTCCCCTCATCACAGAGCCAGTTATCTCATCATAGAAGGCAATTAGGTTAGTCAGGCATAACTTGCCCTTGGTGAATTCATGCTGACTGTTCCTGATCACTTTCTTCTCCTCAAAGTGCTTCAAAATTGATTCCTTGAGGACCTGCTCCATGATTTTTCCAGGGACAGAGGTGAGGCTGACTCACCTGTAGTTTCCCAGATCCTCCTTCCTCCCTTTTTAAAAGATGGGCACTACATTAGCCTTTTCCCAGTCATCCAGGACCTCCCCCGATCGCCATGAGTTTTCAAAGATAATGGCCAATGGCTCTGCAATCACATCCACCAACTCCTTTAGCACCCTTGGATGCAGTGCATCTGGCTCCATGGACTTGTGTTCGTCCAGCTTTTCTAAATAGTCCTGAACTACTTCTTTCTCCACAGAGGGCTGGTCACCCCCTCCCCATACTGTGCTGCCCAGTGCAGTATTCTGGGAGCTGACCTTGTTCATGAAAACAGAGGCAAAAAAAACATTGAGTACATTAGCTTTTTCCACATCCTCTGTCACTAGTTTGCCTCCTCCATTCAGTAAGGGGACCACACTTTCCCTGACCACCTTCTGGTTGCTAACATACCTGTAGAAACCCTTCTTTTTATTCTGAACATCCCTTGCTAGCTGCAACTCCAAGTGTGATTTGGCCTTTCTGATTTCACTCCTGCATGGCTAAGCAATATTTTTATACTCCTCCCTGGTCATTTGTCCAATCTTCCACTTCTTGTAAGCTTCTTTTTTGTTTTTAAGATCAGCAACAATTTCACTGTTATGCCAAGCTGGTCGCCTTGCCATATTTGTCAGTCAGCTTCACCAGTTTGTGTGAATCGTTCACAGAGCAAACAGGGAACAGAAATCATTTTTAAAAATAGGAAAATATGATGGTAAATTCCACAACAGGCGCAAGTAGTACCTGAAATTGCTTTTAATTTCCTCTTCTAAATTAACTTTATTTCAGGATGAGTCTGTACCCTTAATCTCTGTTGTCTATTTAGAAACTATCTGCTGAGTTTATCTAATTTGACTAAGACAAAGCTAAAAACTAAATGAAGATGAGATCACTATAGCACTCATACTTTTTCCATGGCCGTTATTACCCAGTCTTTCTATCACTTTGATAAAGAGCTCTAGCTTACCATGATTGCTCAGTGTGCTGTAAAACTGCAGCCAGTGTTGATTAGTATGGGTATGATGCCTATTGGGGCAATCTGGTAAAACAAATCCACCCTTTAGGTTTTGTTGTCGTTGTTTTAATTTGCTCATTTCCAAGTAACTCCCTCTCACTAAGCAATGGTAACAGTATTTTTTTTTGCCGGGGGGGGGGGGAGAGATGGGGGTGGTGAAGAACCTTGGAAGGCATGGCATGTGCCCTTGCCAACCACAGTGCCAAAGCCACCTTGAAGCGTATGTGCCCTTTAGGGACTTGTTTTTGTGTGTGTTTAAGGAAGTGATGTGATTAGAAAAAAAGTTTGGAGCACTAAGTCACTAGGAAAACTCATGGTTTAAATATTACATAAAGGAGTCAACCCCCCACTCCACTCCCCCAAAAATAGTAGTCTATCTGTTCTGATTATGTAGAAAAAGCAACTGAATCAGTATGAGACTTCCATCAGTTGAGCAATTTTAAATGCAAAGGGAGATAAAGCAGTGTTTCTCCAAACAGTTTAATCTCCCTTTAAAATAAAAAGGAGGACTGGTATGCAAAATTGTAGTGGTGACAAAGAGGGAAATGCTACAACCAAAAGAGAGAAACTTACAAAGACACCATCAGTACTAACAGGCCCCAAGCTGGACCTACTTTTTTCTTTTCAATTTGTATGTATAGTCCTTGTAATTCTTTAAAGTTTCATCCCCCAAAATGCCATGCATATCAATGCTCTTGCCCAAAAGAAATATATGCCAGTAGCCCCCTAGCACTCATTAACAGGACCAACATTAATTCAGTTTTTTTTTCCTTTTTCTATTCAACCTGAATGTCAGATTCCATGGAAAGCTACTCTTTGATACATATTTTAAGGAAAGTTTCAGTTTTAGTAAGTTAGTTTAAATCTCTGACTTCTGAGTTCTCTTGGGACCATCAACCTGTACGCTGTCTCTCAGAAGCTAAAATAAGCCCAACAGCAGTATAATTGAACCTACAGTGTAGCTGGTAAAGCACACACGATGTACCAAAAATACGCCATTCAGACTGTCAATTGCACAACACAAAACAAGACAAATAATTAGAGGTCCAATCCTACAAGCAATTCTATTTAATTCAGTGCGACTACTTGTGAGAGAAAGGGGTTTGTAGATCAGGCTACACATTTGTAATGCTATAATTTATAAAAATTTTCCATGAAAAATTAATTGTAGCACATTTCATAAAATACTGACTTGTGGTAGGGTTACTTCATTCTGTAATTTTTACATCCAGAGACTCTCACGGGCTGCGTCCAGGAACAATTCTACATAATAAACTAGTGTGTGCCTGGGTGATAAAGATATTCAGCTATTTTAAAGGGGCAATTATGATTAAAAGTGAAAAATACTTTGTTTGTGTCTTCTAAAATACAGAACAACAACCTTATGTAGTATCTGAAGAAGTCAGTCACAGTTCACACTTATGGAGCCAAGCCTTTTACAGGTTTCTGCTGTAAAAAGGACTATAGGTTTCCACTACAGTTGCCCTGATGTATCCTTGCCATTCACAGTGTATCATGAGGAGGCACACTGCTGGGTCACTTACTTCCCAAAGACAGTATACTTCATATCTAGGTGTGGCTGTTTGCCATATGTAATGAAGAACTGAGATCCATTGGTGTTTGGGCCATTGTTCGCCATGGAAACGACACCACGGACACTGTGCTGAAAGAGAGGTAGAAAGGGAAGAAAATGCATACATACGTATTCTGTGAATGCATGACTGCAGCTGACAGCCAGGGCTTAGTTACCTAGCATTCCGACTCCCAATCTTTATTAAAATATACAACAAAATCTGACTCCCTCCCATGTGCCAAAACCCTCCTTCATGATCCGCAACTAGCCCCTCAGATTTGACTCTGCCACATCAAATGCCTCCCTTTCCCACCGCACCCCAAGGATGTATGACAAACACCTCAGACCAATACAAAACTTCCCCATCTCACCCTCCACAGAGAGAAGCACCCCAAACTCTAAATTCCCCAAACTACTGAAACTCTCCAGTATCTCACTTCAAAAACAAGCCTCCCATTCTCTTACTGTGGGCATGGACTTTAACATATTGTCAAAAACGTTATTTAATCCCAGTACTACACAATGTTGATCATCTCCTGCTCTTGAAAATGAATTAAATGTGAAGAAACAACAAAAGTATATTGAAGAGCACAGAAATACCTTTAGGTGTTCACTGTATTCATCTTCAAATTTCCTGCCCCAAATGCTGTTACCTCCTTTCCCAGAGCCTGAGGAACAGTGACAGGGAGGAATTACCTTTTTCTCAGGGTTGAGACAGAATCTCCAATCACAGTCATTTTCAGAAAAATTTGAACCAGAATATTGGTATCTTAAGTTACAGTTAAAACTCTAGACAGATTGTAAGCTGCCTGAGGCAGGGAATCAATTTTTCATATGTGTGTTAGGTGCTGTACAAACAATGAGGACCTGATCCCAGTTGGGACATATGGATGCTACTGCAATTTAAATAAATAATAACTTAGAGCAGGAGAACAAGAGACTGAGATATTCCCAAATTCAAATCAATATGATGGCAAACAGCAATAGAAGTGAACAAGTCTTTCCTTTAAATAGCAGACACTTTCTGGATCATAGTCCTAAATGCTACAGAGACAGTGTTCAGAGGCAACGTGACCTGGTCACAAGCATGGAAAACAGGTATCTCTGCATTCAAATGCTGGATCTCCCACTGATTAGCTGTCAAATCATGGCAAATGATCATGGAGATAATATTAGGCACAGAATGTTGATTGAGAGGATTAAAATTTGTACAGTGAGTTGAAGATGTAATAAGCTTATGACTAATATTCATATTTTAAATTCAGAGTGAATAGCAACTTCTCTGAAATCTTTCCATAGAAAAGTACCCAGAACATGAAAGTCTCTCTCATCATTACAGCATTGTGTTACTTACCTTGTCTCCCACCTTTGAAAAAGGGCTCAATATACCAGACACTGATGGAAGGATTTACCTGTTGGATCCCCTGTCTGCACCATGAATCCTTTGATATTCCGGTGAAATATGCAGCCATTGTAGTAGTTACTAGCACAAAGAGCCAGGAAGTTCTATGGGAAGAGCAAGAGTGCTCATTAAGAAGCAGTCCAGAAGTAACATGTTCTGTGCTGGACACATTATGTTATTCTGAGAGGAATGCTCAAGGGTGACAGGATTAAAATTAACCCTTCCAGCTTTGGTTTGTATTGTGAGCGTACTATGCTATCACTTTGTTATCTCAGATTGCTCCTGGTTATTGAAATACACTAAAAAAAAAGAAATCGGTTCTCCATGATCCCTCATTACCTCTCCCTTCCTCCTCAAAGACTTACCAAAATTACACACTGTGCCAGTAACAATAAAAACTAGACTGAAAACTTTTACACCAAAACCAGTGCATAAGGAATGGTGGTTTTCTACATATACTATATAGAGGGGAAAAAATATCTAATGGACACAAATAGTTGGTCACATTACATGAAAAAACACTTCTCTATATAGTCCAGAGTTGTATTTATATTCAGACAGGGACTGCTCAAGACTAATTTAGTAAAAGGCAAAGTTTTTGGTTGTTTTTTTGGGGGGGTGGGGGAACCCAACCCAGAAAAAAGGTAAGATGGACAATTTTTTCCCCTCTCTCTTCCTTTTTGTTTTTAAACTCATTTTATCTTTTTTATTCTTCCATGTACACTGGTAACAGAACGTTACAAAATGGAGTCACTTGTTAGGAAGCTGAGTTAGATAGAGGGTTCTATAAACCTATTTTCATAGATAAATCTTTGCAGAATAGGAGCCTATGTGCATATTTAACTCTAGGAACTGTGAGGAGTCTAACTGAAGTCAACTGAACTACTCTTGCTGCTTAAAATTAAGCATGTGTAAATATTTTTGGGTTCAGGGCCATAATTAGGAACATAAAAAATGCCATATTAGAGACTACTTTTAATCCCGCTCCTGTTATTATGGCAGCAGGTCCTGCGGGACTCATGGGATCCTGGTCCCACTGCAGGGTCCTACACTAGTCTCCCGCAGGTCCATCTAGTCCAGTATCCCATCTCTGGTAATGGCCAGTATTAGATGCTAAAGAAGAAGGTACAAGAAGCCCCATCATGAGCAATTATGGAATAATTTGCCCATAGAGGAGTTTTCTTCCTAATCCTTGACAGTGGTTATCTTATGCCTAGAAGCATGAAGGTTTACATCTTTTATACATTTGTATCCTGTCTAATATAGTGTTTTCATTTTCCGTGTAAATGTCTAATCTTACTAAACTCTTGGCTTTAATGATCTCTTATGGCAATGAATTCCACAGGCTAATTATGCACTGTATGAAAAGTTCTCACGGTGTAAGTTTTATATTTGTTCCTTTTCACATTCACTGAATGTTCTCATAGGATACAAAAGGATAAATGGAAACATCTCAAATTTACTTTCTCTATGGCATTCATTATTTTCTTTCTATCATGTCCCATCTTATTTGTCTCCTCTCAATACTAAACAGTTCCAGTCTTGTCATATTACTCACTTCACAGGCCTTAGGTGTTCGCTCACAGAATATCTCTATTTTAATATCTCCCACATCAGTGTGCAGTGTGACAGCCTGAGGGTGAAGGAAAGAAAAATTAAACCAGAATTTTGACTCAAAATCAAAGACTGAGAGCTACTAACTCTGCTCTATTTACTAGTCACCCTGGGAATATAAATGCATTTCCATTTCCAGCTAGCTGTCTGTGTATGTGAAGTTAAGATGGAGACCAAAATCTGGATTTGTTCCTAAATTAAGTGAATTCCCTGAGCCCATGTGCATGGGATCTCATAGACACAAAAAAGCTGAACTGCATCCAGAAGTTAGTTAAAAAAAAGTTGTCAGTAAAACTGGGAACAAGTATAAAAGATTAATGCTCAGAGCTTTTTTCGTGCTGTTGCCAAGCATCACTCTGAGGAGTGAGCTGTGTCCCATGGACCTGCTCACATCCCCAGTGAAGTCAACAAGAAGAGATTGGACCTCATGTGAATAAGGCCCATCATTAAAATGAACTAACAAGGTATTCTTCAGAGTAATAACAAAGCTCAGCTGCATATATTTTTTCATCTCTGTGAACCAGACCAACACACACAGCTCAAAGAGGACAGAAAAAATAGCCTAGTCAGTCATATCTTGGCACAGCCATGCTAGAAACCCAAGTTCCTCCCAGTTTCATTCTATGAGATGGTAGTACATGCACTCAGTCAGTCTATAGTAGGAAGGAACAGGTGCCTCATGTCACTGACTTGCAATCTTTTTGGTTGAGTTAGCACAGATGGGCTGCAAAAGTGTCCTATATTGTCCTCCCTCAGAAAGATGGTGGCTGCAAAGCACAATTTTCTTCTCAAGGATTAGTAAATGATGTGAAGTATTCAGTTGAAAGGGGAAAAAAAAACAAATCAGTAGTGTCACTCACATGATTCAGTCTGTGCTCTGGATTATTCATAATGTATTTTGTGTATATGAGAGGGAATGTTGATTGGGGTTTTGAAAATAAGCAATGGGATACATCAGTTTTCAGACAGATGGGTGTGCCAGTTATCCAAGTGTTACACACAAAGCTATCATTCCTCTCTTCACCCACATCACAAAATCACAGTACTTACATTGAAAGAACTATATTAATGTGGTGACAAAGCATCACACCTACTAGTAGAAACATACATGTACAGCAAAAATTACAAAAACAATGTTCTGTGGTGCATGTTTTCCATACTTTACATAGAAAGAAGGGAAGACAATTGGCTGGGATCTCTATGGAGCCACAATAAAAGAAGTTTGTGTATCTATCTTGTTTGAGAAATGCAACCTTACACTTCATCTCTTGTGTTTAAAATTTTTTCATTTTTTAAACTCTAACATTCTTAAAAGGCACGTACTCAGACCACAGATATGCATTTACACCCTTAACACATTTTTATGTGGGAACAGAGACCAAATGAGATGACTAAAATGATTATCCAAACCAGAATTTGAATTTAGTGCTCTAGCAGTAGAAAGCTAATGCACTATCTAATCTCATGAAATAGTAAAACTGATACATTCCCTTTTCCACGGCCTACTGGACAGAAATCAGTTAAATGGGTAGCTGAGCTTTACATCACAAGTTCTTTACAATGAATTAAATTGTCTGATTATTTGGGATGCAGAGCTGCTGTCCAGTTCTCAATACTAGATTCACAAAATTTAAAAATATATCTAAAAACTGCCCGTCTCACCATGTCTTTTTGTCAAGAGAACAATGCAGACAGGTCAGATGGTTTCCTGCAAAGAAAACACGTTTATTTTAGTTTTTCTTCACCAGCTCCTTTAAAAATTCTAAAATCTTTTAGGTGGTCAATTAAATTATACAAATAATTGCACTATGGATTTTTACAGTAGTGTTCATATCAACCTGTTCATAAGCATTTTATGAATATTACATAACTACCCACCACTTAGAGAGCTAGAAATTAATAGAACAAAGTATTTTATAAACAAATCAATATATAGAAAAAACTTCCATATGATGAGAGTCTGCAGAGATTGCAACTGTTCAATATGAATCTTCTCTTTAAAGATTTTTAAAGCCAAAAGGGACCATTATGATCTAGTCTGCTCTCCTGCATAATACAGGCCAAAGAACGTCTCTCAATAATTCCTACATCAATCCCACAACTTCTGTTTGAGCTAGAGCATAACTTTTAGCGAAACAGAGATTTAGTCTTAACTTAAAGACTGAAAACACCACATTTCTAGAAAACTATTGGAACAATTTTAATTACAGTCACCGTTAAAAATGTGTGTCTGATTTCTAGTCTGAATTTGTCTAGCTTAATCTTCCAACCCTTGGATTTCATTATGTCTTTTTCTGCTAGTTTAAAGGGCTGTTCACTATAAGAAATCTTCTCCTCATACAGGTACTTGTGAACCATGAGCTTTCCTTCAGCAAACTACAGATGTCAAGTATCAGAGGGGTAGCAATGTTAGTCTCGATCTGTAAAAAGCGACAAAGAGTCCTGTGGCACCTTATAGACTAACAGAAGTATTGGAGCATAAGCTTTCATGGGTGAATACCTACTTCCCCATGAAATCTTAGGCTCCAATACTTCTGTCAAACTACAGATGATTTCTTGAGTACCTCTGCACAAGGAAGGTTTTCCAGACCTCTAATCATTCGCCTAGCTTTTTTTCTAAATACTTTCCAATTTTTCTAAATCTTTTTTGAAGAGTAGCCAACAGTCTCACTAATGTACAGACATAATACAACTTCCCTACATATGACATTCCCCAGCTCATATATTTCAGGATTGTATTTGTCCTCTTAGCCGCTATGTGACTATGGAACTGTGGTTTATTTGGGCATCAGATAAAACATTCTTAAACAACTTTCTATTACCTTTCACATTTTTAAGGTTACATTTTCCCTCCCACACTCAATTATGCTCATGGTTGCTTTCAGCTTTGGGAAAGTGGCCCTTTTAAAGCACCCAGTGCTTTAAATAGCTATTTCGGGTGGTCAGGAGACTATTGATTGCACATAAACGAAATTAGGCTGTCATCACTTGCACCCAAGTAACTACCAATGTAATGTTCAGGGATCAATTCGCCTTAGCCCCTCAGCATGAAGTCTGATATCGAACTATCCAGAGTCTGTTATGGTCCATCAGGACTTTTGAGAGCAACCACCCATCACAAGCAATGGTTAGAGGACCAGCCCGCTCCCTCCTCAGACAGGGCTGACTAGCACTACGGGGGTCCAAAGACAAAGCGGCTCAGCCTGGGAGCGAGGGCTGGGCAGGGGGGCCAAGCCCGTAACGAGGCTCTACGGGGCTGCGCCCTAGAGCCTCCCGTCCCGACCCCGCCGAGCCTCGCAGGCCCCGGCCCGGGGCAGGAGCTGCTCACAGCCCAGCCGACGGGCCGCTGCAGGGGAACCGGCTCCCCCGGCGCCTCAGGAGCAAGTTGGGGCCCAGCCCCGAGCTCCGCAGCCGCCCGCTCACCTGCTTCCCGCGCTCGCAGCAGGCCCCGCCGGCCCAGCGGAAGGGGCCGCTTCCCAGACGGACTAGGCCCCGCGCGGGGCGGGGGCGCTTTTCCGAGAGGCGCCGCCAGTCCCGGCCGGGCCGAGGAAGGTGAGTCCCCGGCGCTGTGTCCCCGCTGCCCCGCCTGGCAGGGGACGTGCCTGCCCGAGGCGCCGCTCGCGGACAGAGGCGCTGATGCTGCCCCAGGTGAGGGCTGTCAGCGCGGCCGGGCTGGCGCCGGGGGTGGGTCATAGCGCCCTTCCCCGTGGCACCGGGGCTGCAAATGTTCCATTGAACAAACTGGCCCGAGCAGGAGGCCTAGCCTGGGGCAGGGGCTGAGCCCACCCTCTGTCATAGCTTCTTCCCTGGCTCTGCTCCCTACAGAAACCCTGGCTCCCCAGACCCGCCAATGGCTTCCCTAGGGTGGCAGAGCCACAGCTTGTCCTACCTACCTAACCAGTGTTGCTAGATCAGTTAGCTTTTATAGCCCTTATGGGTGTGCAGCAAAACCATGGGAACATGCCCGAGCCTGCCCCATCTTCCCCAGACTGCAGAGAGCCTGAAACAGTAGTTCAGCAGGGTACCATGGTGCTGCTAACCCTTGTGTTGAAGGAGTGTGAAAGTAGAGGAAGGAAGACTAGTTCCAACACTAGAAGATGAAGTGAAAGTCTGTCTTCATGATGGGGTTTGCAAAGTCAGCCTTAAGATTTTCAAAGACAGTGAGCTGAGAGAAGGATTGTTCTGCCCATGACTTGCTATTTAAGTCTGTGCAAGACCACAAAAGCTCAGGATCCCAAGTTCTGTTGTGTTGCATATATTTAAAGACAGCCCTGGTTGCTTCTATAAGAGTTTTATTACCATCTCCCTCTATCTCACATGCAGCATTCATCAGTGTTGGAGAGCAAAGAATGTCACATTTTCTTTCTCCCTGTGGCTAGCAGTTCTTGTTGCAGTTACAGTCTGATCAAAAGCCGTATTGACCTGTCCCCAACATATCATGTTCATCTATGTGTCTGATAATTCTGTTCTTTACTACAGTTTAACCAATTTGCCTGGTACTACAGTGAGGCTTACCAGCCTCTAATTACCAGGATCGCCTCTGTGCCCTTGGCATCCTCCAGTCATTTGGTACAGAGGCTGATTTAAGTGATCGGATAGGTTACAAACCACAGGTAGTAGTTCCTTCAGAACTCTTGGGTGGATACCATTTGGTCCTGGTGATTTACCACTTTAATTTATCAGTTTGTTCCAAAACCACTTCTATTGCCATCTCTGTTGAAAAATATTGAATGTGATGCCCAGGTGGAGGTGTTTTCATACCTGGGCTGGACATTGTCCAGTCTGAATGCTCAGATATTGGTGTTTAACTTAGAATTATCTTAAACTTCTTCCCCATCCCCCAACATTCCTAATTATGTTTTGCCTCTTTAGATATATGCATGCTGCTGTCCTGTGTGCACCTGATTCGCCGACCTCTCCAGTGCATCCAACCTTTGATTGTCTTGCCTTCACGCTCCTTCATGGATCTAAAAGCTCTAGTTTCCTCCTTGAATGACTTTGCTTCACTCTCTCTGGCTGAAAGCTGGGACAATGTAGGATTACTGGTAGAACCGAGCCCACCCCATACTGTGGGCACACTCTTCCTAACTAATGACCTTACAGAGGAAGTAATGCAGGAGGCATTGCAGAAGAAGGCAGATCTTATCCTCTCTTACCACCCACCCATATTCCGAGCACTCAAGCGCATAACATGGAAAACCTGGAAAGAGCGTCTTGTGATCCAGGCTTTGGAACACAGAGTTGGCATTTACTCTCCACACACAGCATATGATGCCATACCTCATGGAGTCAATAACTGGCTATCCAAAGGACTTGGTGAGATACCCCCTTTTTTAACTGATATTCATTTTAAATTACTCTTTATCAATGCAGTGTAAGTCTATGAGGAATGTCTTTATCAATTTTCCTGTGTGCTTTTATGCATGATTTGAGTTTATTTTGTAAAAAGGGTGTTTTTTCATAATTTTAAAGTAATCTGAATAATCATATGTTGGTAAAAAGTTCCAGATAGTTCTAGAAGCAAAGTTCATAAATTAAGTCTCTTATTTATCTACAGAGTAAGCTTGCCTACATTGCATGATAAATATGACTCAGCTCTGACCTGAGAGAGAACTTTTAAGGCAGAATTTCCAAACTGGTCTGTGGACCACTGGCTGATCACATAATCTTGGATCTCATCCTTGTTTCTACCTTAGTGAAAAGATGAGAGCTCGTGATGAAGTACTTGTTTTTTCACCCAAAAAGGACATATATATTTCACTGTCAGCTAAATATGTATACATTCTTTAATACTTTTATTTATGTGACCCTCATCACATGGTATCTGAGCACCTCTGAACCATTGATGGATTTCATCCTTGCAGCATGTCTGGGACATAGGGAAATATTATGGAACTGAGGCCCAGGACAGATTGTGACTTGTCTAAGAGCAAACTGGAAATAAGGCATTTTTTTCCCCACAGTAAGAGTAATTAACCATTGGAAAAAATTGATGAAGGTTTGTAGTGGATTCTCCATCTCTAACAATTTTTAAATCAAGACCGAATGTTTTTCTAAAAGATACATTCTAGGAGCTACATAAGGGAGGTTCTGTGGCCTGTGTTATGTAGGAGACTAGATGATCTCAGTGATCCCTTCTGGCCTTGGAATCTATAAATATGCAGGAAGCCTGTGAAGTGAGAACTGAACCTAGGTTTTCGGAGTCTTAGTTCAGTGCCTTGACCCTGAGACTGTCCTTCCCACCAAGTATCAGAGGGGTAGCTGTGTTAGTCTGGATCTGTAAAAGCAAAAACACATCTGACGAAGTGGGTATTCACCCACGAAAGCTCATGCTCCAAAACGTCTGTTAGTCTATAAGGTGCCACAGGATTCTTTGCTGCTTCCTACTAAGCAACTGTAAGCAATTGCTATAGTTGTCACAGAGAGGTTACGTGATTGGGACTAAAAGGCAAAGTGTTCCACATGCTCATGAATGGTAGGTGTTATTTAATTGGCCAAATGGGTCTCCATAAGGCACTCCAACCTGTACCCAGAGGCAAGTATGCTGACATTTAACACTAGACTAGAAAAAGTACTAGAAAAATATATTGTAAGGAGCAGTCCTGCACCAGCCTCTGGGGGATGAGCCTTATTGGTCTTTTCCATCTGTAATTTCTATACTTCTATTATCAAGTGTCTGAGAACAGAACCATTTGAGCACATTTGGTGTGTAACTTGACTACAACAGTTTAAGCCACAGATCACTGGATGTGCTCTGGTGTCTCCTGGGTAATAAGAGTGGGTCCTTTCATATGTTTAGGGTATAAGAACATTACAATAAACACATCCATTGATACTTAATAAATCATTCTCCCTCCCAGCAATCCTTGTTTTCAGTTAGAAAAAAATAACTTTCTTCTGTTTTTATAAAGAGTTACAATTGAGTTCTACATGTATGATGCGCTCTTGGGGATAGACAAACTTTTGTAAAGTGCAAAGTCTAGCCACTTATACAGTATTTTTGCTACATGAAACCTCCTAGATTTGTATTCTTTACACGGAAAAATGGTTTGGAATCACTGGTACTATATCATCTATAGTTGGCTCGCTGAGGCAGGTGTTTGTACAGTACATCTTTGTGTTTGTACAGTACTTAGCACAGTGGCCCCTAGCCAATAACACAACACACTGCAAATAATATGTTAGTATTAGCCTACAGGTACTTTAAAACAGATTCAGTCCATTGGAGACAGCATGGCTTGGGAGACCACTGTTGGAGTCAGGAGAAGTGGGTTCCAATTCTTTCTCTGCCATTGACTCATTTTGTGACCTGGGACAAGTCACTTCACATCTCAGTGCTTCAGTTTCCTCATCTGTGAAATGGGGATAATAGTGCTTATCCACTTTATAAAGCACTTGAGATCTTTAGATTAAAAGCACTAGAAATGCTATTATTATTATTATCATCATCATCATCATCAAGCTGTTGAAGAGGTTACTGTAGACCATAAAAATAAGCGGAGTCTTGTGTCTGACCATAAACCAGCCTTGCAAAATAATTATGGCAATTTACCAACCCAAGAACAAAATCTGATTGTCCATAGTGATGTTGATGATAATAAGGAAAAGCATAATGCTATTTTATTCACCTGTCAAAAAATAAAGTCGTCTGTGGTTGAGTGCACCAGTACAATTTTGCAAAGCTATTACATTTCTGTACTGCATGTTGTTTTCTCAGGTGTCTGTGCCACTGTCCCACTACACCCATCAGTGGCTCCCAGCTACCCAACTGAGGGCACTCACCGAGTGGAATTCAGTGTGGACCACACTGAGCACCTGGAGACAATCCTATCCAACATGCGAGGGATCCCAGAGATTTCATCTCTCATTACTCTCCCTGCCAGGTACTGTGCATGGCTCTCTGTTGTTTTCTTCTGTTGCTTTGAAAAGGGAAAGGTTCTTCTTAAGATACAAACTACAATAATGAGAAAAAATATGCAGGTGACTATCTAAGGTCTGGATAAGATGTTATAACTTCTTACTGAATGTTTTTACCATTGTGGGATAGTGGGCCTTTAAACTGGAGATAGAGATTATTTAACTATTATCAGTTTCTCTGGGAATTCTTCAGGCACTGTTTTTTGTGTTCATAGCTGGTGGACATTTGGATGCATTTGATAATAAATCTGACTTCCTCAGGTACAGCCTTCTGTGTCAGGACTTAATGAGGGAAGTTATTTAACTTAAAGTGCAGTGACCTCAATAATAAGGAGATGGTTAATGTATCAGCAGAATGTGTGGGCCAACTGGTGTGTGGATGTAGTGGGAATAGCTTTTTGTATGAAACTGAACTTTACCTCCAGGTGGAAGCTGAAAAGTGGTCTTAGTGCCATAAGAAAACCTTAAAAATCTCATTTTCAAATTCATTTTACAATTTATTTGTAGTGAGAAGAACTGACTGAGCAAGATGGGTGGTCATTCCTTTTAAAGAAACCCTCTTTATTACCAAGTGTTGAAATTCCAATCTGCTATTCTGAAATAACCTTTGTGGATTTTTTTTGTAAACATGGATGCTAATGGCATTAAGAGATCAAACAGAACAGGCAAGGGGGGGAGCAGGGATAGCTCAGTGGTTTGAGCATTGGGCTGCTAAACCCCGAGTTGTGAGTTCAATCCTTGAGGGAGCCACCTGGGGCAAAATCAGTCCTTGGTCCTGCTAGTGAAGGCAGGAGGCTGGACTCAATGACCCTCCCTTCCAGTTTTATGAGATAGGTATATCTCAATATATTAAAACATATATATATTATATTAACATGTGACCCTTCTATAGTGTTTCATTGGGCAGACAGAATTGTGTTCAGTTTGCTCCACAAAGTCTAAATTTAATATTAAGTACAAACTGCGATTAAAGGATGGCTAGTAACTCAAGAAGTTACAGGTACCAGTCCAACTGCAGAGATGGAGGAATAATTTTGTCATTCAGTTTGATGAGAACAGTATGGCTTAATTCCCTCATTCCCCTTAAGCTGTATGTTTCCTTTATAGTAGCATGTTGGGCTGTTACCATGTCTCCTTTTTTTTTCTTCTATGATAGAAAGGATAGTTATTCCATTAACTAGATTATGAAATTCTTTTTTTTTTTAGTAAACACCAAAAATGTTGTCATTTCTCAGGGCTGAAGATGAGGAGCAGACACGAGTCAGTTTGAACTGCACCCAGAAGGCACTTCTGGAGGTGGTGGCATTATTGTCACAGAACAGCCTTCTTTATCACAAGACTGAAATAATGTTATTACAGAAGGTAACAGAATTCACATACTACTTTCTCTTTCTGTGAATTTATTGCTTGTGAAAGGCACCAGGCTGATAGCCCTGGAAACAGAAATCCCCTACTCGCAGACCAGAAACAGCACTAGCAGCAGCAATGCACGTTTCCTTGAGATGCCTCTATCAGTTTGCCTTAACACTGACCTTGAGGGACTTGAAAGCATTTACACTTTCTAAATCTGTGAAAATGGTTTTATGTGACCTACAGTAGCATTTCAACCAGTATTTAGTGTAGATGTGGCCAATGTGTTACCTAGTCCTTTGGAATATCTTATGCATCTTTCTTTGCAAAGCACTCAGAAACTGACTTTCTATGTTTAATTAATCCTCCTGTACTCAGCACGGTGGTGTCTAGATGTCAGTTCCTGTTAGAGTAAAAGGAGATGTGAACAGCTGCAGTGAGCACATTCACAGTAATTTTTTTAAACTTCTACTTCTGCGCAGCCTCTGCTTCCGCATACTGGAATGGGACGCCTATGCACGCTGAGTGAGCCAGTCTCCCTGTCAGCCTTGACTGAACGAATCAAAAGCCACCTAAGGCTGCCTTACATACGCCTGGCCCTGGGAACGGGGAAGACATTAGGTAAACAAGTCCACAAGTGTGTTTGTTTGATTTTTCCACTATAATTAGTGCCCCATACACACAAGAAGTGGGTGGGGGTGGGGGTGTGGAGTGGTTATTACTGGTATATTGTCTCTCATGTAGGACTGATATGCTTCCTAGTAGCAGGTGGGTCTAAAGAAGAACTGGGAACTGGTTTTAGTAATTATACTACATAAATTCTAGAGCAGGGGTCGGCAGCCTTTGGCATGGAGCCCATCAGAGTAATCCGCTAGCGGGCCGCAAGACATTTTATTTACATTGACTGTCCACAGGCACGGCCCCACGCAGCTCCCAGTGGCTGCAGTTCGCCGTTCCCAGCCAGTGGGAGCTGCGGGAAGCGGCAGCCAGCACATCCCTGCTGCCTGCCACTTCCTCCAGTTCCCACTGGCTGGGAACGGCGAACCGCAGCCACTGGGAGCTGCTGGGGGGCGTGCCTGCAGATGGTCAACATAAACAAAATGTCTCGCAGCCCACCAACGAATTATCCTAATGGGCTGCATGCCAAAGGTTGCCGACTCTTGCTCTAGAAGACTCCTTTTCTAATATAGTCTGAATTTTAACAGTGAATTTTGTGTTACTCTGGTTATCACTGTGAGGGAGAGAGCATACAAACAGCATGAGCTATCTTTTTCCATGAGCTATACAATAGCACCTCCTGTTATAGGGTCTTTCCCAAGACTTTTGGGGACAAACACAGAAATGCCACCTTGCAGGTAATATTCTAGAATCTTTTACATGATTTGCAATTTAACTTCTACTTGAAATAGTAAGAATACTGTATACTTGTGTAGCACCATACAAAATATGTACATATTTACTGGCATTATTAATATTGATATGGGAAACCACCAAACACTAATTTAAGCATTATTTTAAAATAACATCATTTTATTAAATTTAAAGGCCAAATGATATTTATACAATTGCTTTAAAGATGTCTAAAAAGCCTAAATAATAAGCAATTTACTACATCCAAATAGTAACAAAACATTATGCATTTGATTAAGATGCTTACAAGCAGGCTAATCCCAGGGCTGTTTAGACCCATATTGGTTGACTTCAGTGTGGTCAGGCAGATATTAGCAATGAACCCTTTAAGAATTTCCTTTTTTACCCTTTCACAAACAAATGACTTTGTCATTGCCCATTACTGACTTTAGCTAAAAGCCAGTTTGAGACAATTTTCCCTCATTTTCAGTTTTAAATTAGGTAAAATTTACATCCTCCTTTTTTTCCCCAGGCCTTTCCATTTTTATTTTTGCTGATGCACCTTGCTTACCAGCAGACAGTGGGAAGGTTTGGGCTTGTTTTGTTTTTTTTAAAGACAGGTTTTGTTTTGTTTTGTTACTGCAGCTCTTTATTTTATTAGTTACTTTTGGAACCATAAGTCCTTTCCACACTACAAGTAATGCTAATTATTTTCACAGCCTTCTTTTCCCTACTAGCCACAAACTATAAAGAAAATGTTATTTTTTTAACCAATATTAAGCTAACTTTAATTTGTTTTATTTTATACTTATCCTATAATATCCATGTTTTGTGGGAGGAGAAATTGAGGCACAGAGAAAGGGACTTGCCCAAGGTCAAACAGCAAATCAGTAGCAGAACCTAGAATACAACTCAAGTCCTCTTGGTTGTTACCTGTCCTAAACCATAACGGCCTCCGTTCAAACAGGATAACTTGTGAGACTGAATAATTGGGAAAGTTTGTTCTTAATTCTTAGTATTGTCCCTGAGAGAGGCAAGTGTTATTAAAAAACTACTGAGATTAGCCTCTGTGTTCCTAAACCATGCTCAGTGCCCCATGTTCAGTATTCTGTAGACCAGTGGTTTTCAAACTTCTTTTCTGGCAACCCAGTAAAAGAAAATTGTTGATGCCCATGACCCAGTGGAGCTGGGATGAAGGGTTTGGGAGGAGCTCCAGCCTCGGGCAGAGGGTGTGGGTGCAGGCTCTGGGCAGAGTGTTGGGGTGGAATGGTTTAGAGGAGCTCAGGGCTGGGGTAGGGTATTGGGACACGGGCTTACCTCGTGCGGCTCCTAGTCAATGGCACAGCAGGAATGCTAAGGCAGGCTTCCTGCCTCTCCTGGGACCACGCAGCACCTCGGAAGTGGCCAGCAGCAGGTCCGGCTCTGCATGGCTCTTGCCCACAGGCACCACCCCCTGAGCTCCCATTGGCTGGTTCCTGGCCAATGGGAGTGCAGAGCCAGTGCTCAAGGTTGGGGTAATACACGGAGTCCTGTAGCCCCCCCGCCGAGGAACTGGACCTGCTGCTGGCCTCTTCCGGGATGCAGCACGGTGTCAGAACAGGTAGGAACTAGCCTGTCTTAGCTGGGCAGCACCACCAATGGGACTTTTAATGGCCCATTCGGCAGTGCTGACCAGAGCTACCGCGACCCAGTGCCTTACATACGCGACCCAGTACTGGGTCGCAACCTGCACTTTGAAAACTGCTGGGGTAGACTGTAATCCTAGGACTCCTACTTAAGTCAGCAGAAGTTGGATGATTATTCATAAGGTGATACACAGGAGTGTTAAATTTTGAAAATTCTTATGTCACCCAATGTGTTTTGTTTTTGTTGAACGTGGTGTGTGTGATGGGGGAATAGATTAATTGTTCTTACCATATACATATGAGATCATTTTATTCATTACTAATAAGACACTTTAACAGGTGAAAACTAAGCTGCAGTGGTCAACAACCTGCCACTGTGTGGCAATGTGCTGAAAACATTTTCTCTCTTCTCCACACATCAACTGGAGAAGGTTCCTGCTAGTGAGGAGGAGCTGTCCATCCATCAGTAGTTTACAATGACCATGGGTTTTTGCTGCATTCCCAGAGAAGTTAGTGGCCCATATGCCTCCTCCAAACTAACATCTCCTCCCAGCACACAACAAATTTCCATTGGATGTAAGACCAAGACATAGGTTAGCACTGCATTTATCTGTATTGAAGCTGGCATCAAGGCTGAGGGGTAGGAAGGGAGTTTAATTGTGGCATTTGCTATCTTGCAGAAGCCAAAGTGAAAGTGGCTGCTGTGTGTGCTGGCTCTGGGAGCAGTGTCCTGCAGGGTGTGGAAGCCGACCTCTATCTCACTGGTATGAGACTTCTTGTTCTGTACTTATCTTTATAAAATGGTCACTAGAAAGAGCAATCTGACTGGTTGCTGAGGAATCCAGCTGTAAAGAAGAATGTGGTATAATTGCAAAAGGCAAGGAATCAGTTAGTTACTAAAAGAACAAATAAATCCTACAAGCAACAATGCAGGTCCTTGCTAGACTGACCACCTGGTAACCCGATAAAAGTGTCAAATGTAGGAGACTTTCTGTTCAAGATTGTAGCCCAGTGTCCATGTGGAATTTGTCAGTCATACCATTATAGTGCAGATGCTTGTATTAGATGTATATACATGCAAACAATTTAAGTCTAACAAAATTTTGGGTTATGTCTTTCTAATCATTAAGAATAAAATGAGATGGGCTTTTGAAATAAATAAGTTTAAGAAATAAATAGCAAAAACAAGGCTCCAGTCTTGCAATTCAAGGCACATGGGTGCAGGCCTGCGTGGAGCCCCGTTGACTTAAAAGGAGCTCCACATGGTGCAGTTAATTGCAAAGTTCAGGGACTAAATCTAGGAGGAGACCTATAGTAAAAACTTAATCCTATGATAAGATTCTTAACACAGCATTTTTCTTAAGGAGATGGTTATAATCTAGATTGCAGTAGCTCCCAAAATGTGAGAGGAAGATGGTCTATAACCCCAAAGAGCTTCCACCCTAAAAAGAAAAGTGAAGAGTTGGGGAAGTAGAGTGATCAGCGTGAGGCTAGGCATATGTTTCATTATCTGGATGTTCATTTGTTGGTTTTGTGTGTTTGTTTAATTTTAAGTGTCTAATTTAAAAATTGTGTCTTTCTGCCACACTGGTTCCCAGCTTCGATTCCAACATCCTTACAACCTGTTCTTCCTATATGTGAGCAGTTCACTCTGAGATACGTAGGTGACTCAGTGTATTGGTGTTGTGGAAGAAGTTAGAAGGATTCTGTAGTCTGCCAGATGGATATGGAACCTCTCCTCTTGTCAGGTTACAACTAGATCTTCCTACCATTAGATCCAGCTATTCAGTTTTAACTTGTAAACCTGGAAACCCACCACCTTCTGGACTGTGTGTAGCTTCACATTCCTAAGGCTGGGCAACTCACCTTCATTCTTCCCAACCTGGCTCTCCCAGCACAAAATCCAACCCAAAAGGTGCACCTTGTAGAACATGTCATGTTATTCTAACACAGTTTTCAGCTAAACATTTCAAAACATCTGCTAGAATTACTGGTATTACATTAGTGCCTAAAATGTGGTAGATGCTGTGCAGACATACAGAAAGGCAATTCTATCACATAAGCAAGACAGCCTTTAACAGCTAGTGCTGTGTGAAAAGCAAACTGTCAGGTGTGTTTGCACAATCACTGCGCTTCCAGTAGCTAATATTGTTTTAAAAGGTACAGTGGGATACTTGCTGTCTGAAAGATGCTGTGTAAATTCAAGCTCTAAGCTGTGGAGGTAGAAAAAGTTCCTCATTGGCTAAATCCTCAGAAGGTCTCTGGATAGTGTCTGGGAAAGATAATTTCAGCCATTGTATGACACTTAATCTAAAATACTGTGTATAATACTAAAATGTAACTATGATTGTTGACAAAGAACTACATGGTAACACAGACTCACTTGGAATGGTGTCATAGGGTAACTTCCCCCCAGCTAATAAGAGGCTGTGGCTCCAGAAGAGGGTTCTGGGTCAAGAGAGCCTTGCTGGTAAGGGACCTGGACATAACCTTAGTCTATCAACTCCACTTCACTCAGCCCCTTCCCCTTTCAGCTAGAGATGCTGGGGGGAATTTGTACAAAAGTTCCAGCTGTAGGTTAAATAAACTAGACCCTGAAGGAGCACTGTTCAGTATATATAAGCCTCACTGGACTTACTGAAGTCCACTAGGGGAAACTGAGGTAGAGACACAGTGGTGGTGCTGCTGCACCAGGCAGACAGCTGTGCGTTAGGAGTGAGGGCCCTCCCTGTAGATGGATTATATAGCAGACTGAAAGTTACTTATTTTAAAAAATAGATTTAAATTATTAGTGCTAAGGGCAGATGTGTTAGAAAACTACATCAGACCATTACTGTATTATTGAGAATGTCAATTTAAAAATAAGTCTCCACTGAGCAGAAGTGAGGGGAAAATAGTAAAAGCAAAAATTCCTGCAGAGGTGGGGAGTGTGGGGGTAAATACTCTTCAATTTTATGTAATGGAGTGTTTGAGGTCATTTAAAGTAAACAATTCTGTAAAGTTAACATTCAGGAATTCTTTAAAAAGAGCACTCTTGTACGGTGGTGGAGTCTAGCACAATCCACACCACATTTCTCCTTTTGAGGGACACGCATTTCCATAGCTCTCTACAGAGCTGTATTCTAGAAAGTGGAACATAGCAGCATTTTTGCAACACTACTCTTCCACAAGAGCAGAGACTGTTAAAATATATTACTTATTATGAACTACAAAATGATGCAGGTCTAAATAGCTAATCTACACGGTATCTCTTCTCATTATGGCAGGAGAGATGTCCCACCATGAAGTACTGGATGCTGTTGCCAGAGGGATAAGTGTGATTTTGTGTGAGCACAGTAACACTGAGCGAGGCTTTCTGTCAGAGTTGCGAGATATGCTGGCTACACACTTAGAGAATCAGATTACCGTCATTGTGTCAGAGAGGGACAGAGACCCTCTTCAGGTGGTATAGAAGACAGCAAGGGTCACAGCATGGAGTCCAGAGTTTGTGTCCCACACAGACTTAATGCAAGTGCAAATTTGATTAAGATGCTCTGAACTGGTACAGTCCAGAATAACTGTACAATACATTCCCCAAAGTGTGGGAGAGGTAAAAGATCTGTCAGGTAAAGAAGAAGGTTAATTTTGGGCTGACAAACTATTTCCTGAAGATTACTACTTGCTGCACTCAGTAGGGATGGGATCATGAGACTGTAACTGAGTAATCCAGCAAGAATAATATAGGCTTGATGTCATCAATCTATACAGCTTGGTTTCATAGCCCCACCAGCACTAGAATATGTCCCTAATCATCAGTACAAGTGACTTACATTTTAGGGGATGGAACTTCTGTTAACATTTCATTAACTATTTACAGATCGTTGACTCTAAATACTGCTAATGCACAGCAAAACTGTATAAAAAATGTGGAACAAGATTTTGGCATTTGGTACTAATATGTAATCCTTGATGTTGCACTAAGGTTCTTCTATGCACAATTGGGACATTCCAACTTGTTTCCTTAACCTCATTATACATAAGTATCAGTTTTAATTGGTCTCATCTTTATAAAGCAAATTTCTTAACCTATGCTACTAACACTGCAGGATTACCTACATTGAAGTAATGTCTGTTTTTCACCATAAATGTTGAGCACTTACTTTATAGTTCAGTAAAGCTTTGAAAATGAAAGGAAACTCTTTGGGTTTCACATGTTTGGACTTGTGGGCTACCATGTTTGGACTCTAGCCAAGCAGGGAGATTTTGATATTCAAACTCAAAATGTTTCCAAGACTTTAATTTAAAGTGGACACATTCTTGTTTAGTGCATGTAAGAGACTGAACTTAGTAAAAATAATCCGCTCTCTCCTGTTAGAGTTAAAGTTGTTTGAGAGAGTAAGGAATTGGATCAGGATGCAGTCAGGGGAGCATAGGAGAAACATAGTTGTGTGTGTTTTGGAGGTGTGTAATGATTTATAGATCTTCAAGCCTGGATCAGTAGATACCACCTAAGTAGAACACTGGCGTGTTTGGAGGGTTTTTTTTTAATAAATACATGTAGGTTCTGGTTGCATGCTGGTTTGAGCCTTTACCAGGGAGTTGCTTCATGTTTTGAAGCTTATCTCAGCAACCATGAAGGCTAAGCACCCTTTTTAAAAACAAAAACAACTGAGCTTTCTTGTGCAATCCTATGTCCAGTAGTATGGTTTTGAATTAAAACCACCCAGTATCATGACAGTAGGGAAGATGAAGAGTGAATGCCTCCAGCCAGCACTGAGCCTATCCTGCTGCAGGAAGCTGAGACTTATGCTCATTCCACTTCCCTGAAGATGGAAACAGTTCTGGTAAATACGGGTCACTTATTTTCACACTTTTAGGGTACGTCTATACTACCCACCAGATTGATGTATCAAGGATCAATTTATCGTGTCTTGTCTGGACATGATAAATAGATCCACTAATCGATGCCCGTACTCCACCTCTGCAGGAGGAGTAAGTGGAGTTGATGGAGGAGCCGTGGCAGGTGACTTGCTGTCTTGAGGATATCTTAGTTCGACTTACCTAGCTATTTCGACTTCAGCTACACAAATAGCATACCTTAGATGAAGTTGCATATCTTAGTTCGAACCCTCCTGCCAGTGTAGCCCAGGCCTTAAAAGCCACCTACCCAAGAATTCTCATACATGGGAATAGTGAAATGTGATTTTCTGAGCAGTGGAGTTGGAATCTAAACACAGCTGCAGATCCCTCTAAGCCAGAATGATTTTCATGTCCTCAGAAAATGTAGTGCTTGGTGCAGCAAAAAGACGGTCACTAGCACTAGACTCTACAAACTAGGCAGGGAGGGGTGATTGGAGACCATGACCCTCTTCACAAGGCAGCAGAGATGCCTACTGCACTTTCAGTGGAAATTTAAGACTAAGCTTTCTCTGTGCAACGTGCCTGCTTTCGCAATAGCTGCACGTGCTCCACTTGTAATATAGCATCCCTCCCATGGCCAGTGGCTTTACAGACCCAATCAGGACCTTCCTCATACATAGTTTGAATGTTGTCATACACATTGCCTTTGTTTGAAGCTCTGAAGAAACTTCACTGACCCAGTCTATGTATAATTCCCTTTAATGTTAATTTCCTCAAGCCTAGACCTTGCACAATCTAGTTCACTAGGCCCTGCTAGCCCACATTGGTTAGAAGTCCATTCTTGTTGTTAGGCCACTGTAGTGTGCCTGTGAGCAGTCTGAATCCATAGACTTGAGCATACATGGTACGTGAGGGATTTAGCCAGGAATCTTCACTTAAAGAGAAGTGGAAGCAAATGGTTAAAGATTCTCTGCCATCTAACCAAAGCACTCATTTCATCATTAGTAAAATGTTTTCTGAGGCTAAGCTAGAGCTTATTTTTTTCTGAACTTTCTTTAGGTAAATGAAACAATTATTGCATTATGCAGTATTGCAGTAGGCTCAGCTTCATCTTATAGACCAGGAGTCAGTAGCCTTTCAGAAGTGATGTGCCGAGTCTTCATTTATTCACTCTAATTTAAGGTTTCGCATGCCAGTAATACATTTTAACATTTTTAGAAGGTCTCTTTCTAAAAGTCTATAATATATAACTGAACTATTGTTGGTATATAAAGTAAACAAGGTTTTAAAAATGTTTAAGAAGCTTCATTTAAAATTAAATTAAAATGCAGAGCCCCCCTGGACCAGTGGACAGGACCCAGGCAGAAAAATCAGCTTGCGTGTCGCCTTTGGCACATGTGCCATAGGTTGCTTACCCTGATATGGACGAATACAACTGACCATAACTGGAATATCAGCTATGATACCAATTACAGCCAGCACAGTAAATGCATTATGATGTATCTGATAGTCAAATGTTTTATCACCATTATGAATGCAATTCACTAAGCAGGAAGGGGAATTAAGACTGAATGAAGGACCCACTCCTACTTTATTAAAGTTAATGGGTGCAAAATTGATCCCAAAAAACCTAGAAATTAATTCTGTATTGCAGTAGGCACTAACGGGCAGCCATTAAGTGACAGGAAATTAATGCACAGCTTAGGCAGTCATTTAATTGTTTTGGAAGGCTCAAATTTAGACATACTGCAGGGATAATTTACCTGAGCCTACATGAGGCAAGAACAGAATCTGTCTTGCAGACCAACACCTGTCTGTTAGCAGAAATGCACGTCATCCCAGGAAGCCATGCAGCTGATCTGAAAAGGTTGCCTCACTCCTGACACCTCTGATTCACTGACACCAAAAAAATCTGAATCAATTAAAAGGTTAAGAGTATTACAACACCACAGTACTTAGTACGAGTGAGTTTCAAATCTAGCAAAACACAGCTGATACTTAACTCCACTGAAAGCACATAGTTCCACATCTATCTTTAATAATAAGGGGCGAGGGTGGAGTACAGATCTGAATTATGTCCCTCCAAAATAGAATTCAGTTCAGTTTTGAGTTCTGTAGTAACCTGAGTATCAAGTGGTCTAAGCACAGAATTGAGTATGTGATGGTCACTAAAAAGAAGTCCCTCCCTCCCCTGCTTAGATGGGAGTCACTACCAGGAATTCTGAGTTCTAGCCCCAGCTGATACTCCTTTGGAGACCTTCAGGTAAGTCACAATCTCTGGCTCAGTTCCCCATTGTGATGTTTGTAAGTGTTAAGTATTAGTAGTAAAAGGGGGTAGACTTCTCTTTGGATTTTCAGAAACACAAGGTCCTGAGAAAATATGGATGAAATGAGATTTTAAATCCACTTCTTAAGGCAGCCAGGCATTGTGTCAGCAATAATGAAAATGGGGTTTCTGTCATCTATACACCAGGAGATCTGCGAGAGAAACTAAAGAACATGAATAAAAGTTTATTTAACATTCTGTCATTCGAAACAGTCATTTATACGATGGATTGCCACAAGATTAGGCAATAAGTTCAAGTGTCCCTGAAGTCTGACTGGCAGATAGTTTTATGTAGGTGATAGAACTGCAGAGCTTAAGGTGACCTGCAAAGGAAAAAAAAAACTACATCTATGTCTCTTTCTTTCTGATATATGGAGAAGGCATCAAAGTACCCTTACACTCCCATATTAACCACATTTTTTCTTCTACATTAGAAATTCAGATCAAGTCTTTGGTTTTCCTAGAAGGCACTACAGACACTGGAGAACTGGTAGACTAGACCAGATAAATCATGCAGGTGAAATGAGACTGGACGTTATTCTTATGCAGACTTTTGAAACATAAAAAATAAAATTTTAATGTAGTGCAAATGCCTAAAAAATACCATGAAGAAAAGTGACCTTTGCTGAACTTATCTTCTATTCAGGACCTCCAAAAAGTTCTCCAGGAGAGCCAACTTGGACATCCCTGATTTAAAAAACAACAACAACAAACAAAAAAACTTTAAAGCCTTCTGTACATACATAAAGCAGGAAAAAGTCACATTGTTTTTCCTTCCCTCCCATTACAGGTCACTTTAGAGCCCTTCCCAGTCACAATTTTCAATACAGATTCCACCTTGTAAAAGGATTTGGATTTTGGGAAAGCTCCTCTATTCTACTGTTAACATTTCAGCAGAGAGGGAAGGTTTAATAAGTTACCCACAACATTCCAACCTCTTGTTTTTTATGTTCCACTTTTATTCCACTCCATCCGACTTGACCACCTAAGGTAGATCACTTGGCATTCTAAAAATCTCAGCAACTTCACACACTAGGAGCCCATCGGCTTGACCAATGTGGGGAGTACTGGAAGGCACTGAGCTGTGAAAAATTACAACTCTCATACAAAATAAAGCTCTGAGCATGGAGTCATTGCATTCCTCAAGTGAACTGCTCCAGCCAAACCTTCCTCTGCAGAGAGGTAATGAGCAGAAAGCACAATCGTACTGAAGAGTTAGTTTTCCTAGTCTGTAAAAGTGGCTGCATAGATACGAAGAAGGCATCACGTGAGCTGGAAGACTAAAAGAATACAAATCTAAACTCAGAGTAAGATGTGTCTTGCATATGGAATTCTTTACCCAGAACTACTCAAGTAATTAGAACACCAAACTTGTAAAGTGTCACATTTCATTAAGTGGTCCAGCAGCCCATGCTCAAAGGGAGAGCAATCCGAGTTCAGACCCCTCTCCAGCATCCCTTGATAGCAGTTGGTGTAGATGGTTTGGGATTTGAGAAGATTCACATGTCTTCATCCTCTTTTTCTAAGAAATCAGTCAAGGTCCCGTTGTCTACAGGAATTAATAAATACTCCACTCCATCCGTTCCCTGAAAACGGACACACACTGTCAACACAAGACTGTGGCAAAGAAATTGCACCGATGCAAAATGAGCCACTAGACAACACTGTTACAAACAGCACAGATTCGACACACTAACATGGCCTTATGTAGTGAGGTGCCCAGCCAGGTCAGTGTTCAGTGGTACTAACTACAATATTAATCCAGGAATATTTCCTTAGCATGGCAACAGGCGAAAAAGCACATTGAAATAAATCGGCTCATATCTGGTTTGGGAGACAAACCCCAGAGCTTTAGAAGACAGCTGACTCAGTTACCCTTCCATATTACACGAGAAAGTGGGAGTAGTCCCTATCCACTTCACTTAAATGATTTACTGCCTCAGAACTTGGGAATGCAGTCTCATTGCTGGAGCTGGCTAGCAGTCTCCATTCCGGGGACTCCAAGTACAGACTTCAAAGCTTGCTAAATAGTCTCTTCTAGTTATCCAAATGCTTCAGATTGCTCCTCGAGATCTTCAGGTACTCAGGGTTCCACTGCATACCCAAAGGAGCTCTGTGTTGTTAAGTAATTAAGCCGTGGTGCACTTTTCTGCGGTCTCTTTCCATTGCACAGAATGTTGAGAGACCTGCATGCAAAAGTGGATAGCATGCTATAGGCCTTCAGCCCTTCACTAATGAACCGACCATTTGTCTGTGCTTCAAACAGTGTACTTTGGACATTGCTACAGCTCATCTCAGGTAAACTCAACAGCTGCAAGTAGTGAAATAAAAAGTAAGGCCACCAGCAGTAGTCACAGTCAAGATAACAGTTGCCTAGCTCACCCGCTTGGTCCGGATGAGCTTGTGGTCCCTGAATTCTGTCAGCTGAGCCCGAAGAGTCAGGTCACTGTTCACAAGGAAGGCCTCCCGACACCGCTGGTAGAAGTCTTGGAAAGATAGTCCTGGGTATGGAGGGGAGTTAAATAAATCAGGACAGCCAGCATGCAAAGCAGATTCATGTGCTCTGGTAGAGGGCAGAGTTACTACCTCTCCTGCAGTCCTGAAGGATAGCTTGCAGTGCCTGCTCACTAGAAAACAGCATTACTGGGACATCCAATTTGAGGAGCCCCCTTAAAGAGAGGAAGGAATCTCATGCTATTTCAGCTGCTCCTCTGATCAAATTCAGAACATACATCCTGACCATATTTAATGCATTTGTCAACCACAGCTTTGTCCCACAGAGACAGCCAAGCTAGAGGGAGTTCAGGAATGGAAAGAGGCAGATCTGACAGGACAAGATCCTCCATTTGGTAAAGAAACTTTCAGAGCACTCAAGTGCACAGCCCAGTGTGGGATTCTCTTTCACTACACAGCTCCTGTATTACTGTATCTTGATCTTTCTAGATTAATACTATGCCATTTATTTGCAAATTGCAGAGCATTACAGACTAATCTGTAGGTATCATAGGGGGACAAGCCAGGACATAGATTAAGTGGCTTAACTAAGGTCTCACAGCTTGTCAGTGGCAGAAGTGGTAGTAGAACACAAGAGGTCTCGACTCGTCGTCTCCCCTAATCAATTTGTAACTGAGCCCCACGTGGAGGATTTCACTATCAGACTGGATGACAGTAAGAAGAGATCCTCTGAACTCAGCCATTCATCCGATTTCACGTCACACATCAGAACATGTAGCCCAATGCACAGCACTGGTAGAGATGCTCTGTGCTAAACTCACATTCAAAAGCCAGTAGTTTCAATAAATCTGCTATGGCAACACATGCTAAAATGGGAGAACCCAGCTTCCACCTTGACTGAACTGCCAATGGTGCCACGTCAGACAAGAGAAGAAATGCCACGTGCATTCCTACATCAAACACCAGGTACCTGGGTAAGATGGGTTATCCTTGTTCTCCAGATGATACTGGGCCAGCAGTCTGAAAATCCCTCTGTGGAAAAGGAAAGAGGCCATTACAGAAATGTTAAACAGTTTTTCCTGAAGAACAGAGTCTTGTGCGTACACAACAGCTGGAGGAAGACTTGCTTTCCAAGAGCCATTCATTTAAAGTAGTCCCATTCCTCCATCATGTAAGGGCTACTGATCACTTGGAAGCCAAGTTAAACAGTGTCAGAAAGCTGATTGTTCTACAAATAAAGCCCAAATTAAGTTATCATTCCATAGAGCAAGGGTGGGCAAACTATGGCCCGCGGGCACCCCTGTGGCACCGCAGGGCTAAAGCAGGCTCCCTGCCTACCCTGGCCCTGCACCGCTCCCGGAAGTGGCCGGCACTATGTCCTTGCAGCCCCAGGGTTAGGGGGTGGGGCAGAGGACTTTCTACGCTGCCCTTGCCTGCAGACACCGCCCCCTGCAACTCCCATTGGCCGGGAACGGCAAGGTAAGCACCACTGAGAGCTGGAGCCTGCACCTCGAACACCTCCTGCACCTTGCACCCCAACCCCCTGCCCTGCACCCGTCATACCCCTCCTGCACCCCAACCCCCTGCAGAGCCCCCCCACACTCTGCACCCTCCCTGCACCCCAACCCCTCCCCTGAGCCCCTTCCTGCTCACTGCACCCCCCCCACACACCCAACCCCCTGCCCCAGCCCTACATTCATGTCCCTGCATGCAATTTCCCCACCCAGATGTGGCTCTCGACCCAAAAAGTTTGCCCACCCCTGCCATAGAGCCCAATAGAGAGGACTCAGGACTACACTCATGTAGTCAACTAATTATTTTATTGTTCCCACTACAAGCAAGAAATCAAAAATGGCAGGTCGTACTGCAACGCGAAGCAATTCTGTAGTTCATACACTGCATTGCAAAGCCAACCAATATGCTGGTCGTGGAACCTGCCTCTTTCATGCAGTGAGCAATATTCACTATGAGTTACAGAAATAACAAGCTTGACTTTCTTAGTCAAATAAGATGCTAACACTGAAGTCATTTAATTATTCTCTTTTTCCCTGCAGGTTTTCAGATTAAAACTTTGAATTTGTATTTTAAAGGAGTCTGAGCTAGATTTAAGGTGAAAAGTCTTAGATGTTACCATACCCCCATCCCAGGGATGGCTGCCAAGACACACACAGGCTCCTCCATGGACAAAAGCAAGCTGTCCAGTATTGTTAGAAACAGACTGTGTCTGCAGCCACACACTATGTGCAAATGCAGCAGGAAGTGCTATAGAAGTTGAGATTGAGTTGTGTCTGTGTGGTGATAGAAGCACCAATACAGCATGCCAGATCCTCGATTCTTGGTTGTTACAATGAAAGGTCTATTAAACCACCCCAGCATACTAGCTATCTATTTTCTCTAGTGCTATATATCAGTGGCTCCTATACTATGGTCCATGGACTAATGGTCCATGGTGAACTTGCTGGTCTCTTGGCGAGGACTCTGCACGTTGTCTCCCGCTGCTAAATGGCATGGAAAGCAGCTGCAAATAGACATGTTCCCAAAGCTGCAGTTGCTTACGTGAAAAAGTAACAGCTGCTACAGCAACATTCTGCAATATTGAATGGGCAGGGAGACGCTCTGCAAGATAATCTCACTTTAAGAGCTGTCACCTTGCTCCTTCACCATAGGGCTCATTTCACTGACTCAGAAAGAAGTGCTGAGAGAGCGGGTGGAGCTTCCCCCAACTTTTCACCCATCAATGACTCACTAAACAGTCTGAAGAGGGGCACTAAGCAGAACACAAGATCCAAGTCCTTGTGTAGCCAGACTCTGCTGGCACTTCAATATTTTGCATTCTAAACTTCCTCCAGCTAGACTGAGATCCATGCTGCTGAGGGACAGCCAGTGTGGACCTTGCTTTCAAATTATGAGAAAAGATGGCATGTGGTTAAGGAACTGGACTGGGACTTAGGAGATCAGGGTTCAGTTCAAGCTCCACCACTGTCTTCTTAATGACACCAGGCAAGTCACTTAATCACTCCATGTCTCAGTTCCCCATATGTAGAGTCCTGCGCGGATATAAGTCAGTATCGGCGGAACCGCAACAGTGAAAGGAGCAGAACATGGGGTTGTCGCTCCCAGGAGTCAGCACCCCGCGCCAGCAGCTCCTCCAGTACCGTTGTACTGCCTGCTGTACCGCCCCGCCTGCTGCCCCGCCCCCAGCCCTGCCCCCTCCACACAGCTGTCTGTCTCTCCTGTCCGAGGATATGCGTGCCGCTTGCACACAAGAGCACAACCAGGCACAGCTGCCTGTGAGCCTGGTGTCCACTCCATTGGGAGGTACAGACGCACTGGAGGAGCTGCCGACATGGGGCACTGGCTCCTGGGAGCAGTACCCACGTTCTGCTCCTTTCGCTGCTGTGGTTCCTGCAAGAGCCCTGAGGTTCCGTGGATACCGGTTTATATCCACGGATATAAATTTGTATCCACACAGGGCTCTACCCATATGGAAACTGGGGATGGGAACCCTCTCTCTCTCACATCCTTTTTGTCTCTTATGTATATAGAATGTAAGATCTTTGGGATCGAGACTGTCTCTTACTACATGTACACACAGCACCTAACACAATCTTAACTGGGGCTTCTAGCTGCTAGAACGATAATGGGATAGGTTCTTACCTTGCATTGGGGGTGAGGCTGTGCAAGACATGCGTTAGGGAGCTCAGAGCCAGAGACCCAGATTGCTGCACTAAGAGCGAGTTCTCATAGGAGGTTTCTTCCAGGTAGGGACTAAAAGTGGTTGTTTCATACCAGAGCCAGTTATAGAGGCTTTGTTTTGCCTGATCCCACACTAGAGACACACACACAAAAGGGAAGAAAGGAAAGACAGGGTTGCAGATTTAGCTTCTCCCAGTCATACAATATAAACCATCTTAGTGCAGCAGCACCACCTTAGAGCAGTGGTCCTCAGCCTTTCCAGACTACTGTACCCCTGAAGGCCAAGTGCTGCTGCATGGGGCTGAAGCATGTAACTTAGCTTCACGGGGGCCCCGGGCAACTGCCCTGCTTGCTACCCCCTAATACCAGCCCTGCACTTACAACCTCTCTAAATCCATCCCGTGACCCCTGATCTAGACAAACTGACGTATTCCCTGGAAGACTTGTGTACCCTGTGACATACTCCGGTTGAGAACCACTGCCTTAGCGAATCCTCACTTACATAGAGCAGTATTATTTACCCAGCCATTTACACTCAGAGTGAAACGTTCCCTGCACCAAAGAATTTACACGCACACTGCGCACATCCCCTTTTCCATTCCACTTTCAGTTAGCAGCTACAGGATAGCACCAGTCTGAACAATGTGTGTTCAAACCAGTGGTTCAGCGAAGCGTCAGTACTGTACAGATAATCTGACAGTGATTGGCAGCTATAGTCGTGTGTTTGTACAGCCCCATGGGCAATGGGGCTCCCACCCTGACCATGGCCTCCAGGTGCTAATAGAAAGCTAGCTGTACATTATGCACCCACGGGGCAGAGATAAGGCAATGCAAGCAATATACAGAGAGCATTTAACAATATCAGAAGGGTGGTTTTTCTGGAAGCACAGTGGAGGAGACCAAGGCCCTGGGACTCACTGAGTGGAGCATTGATGTGATCGATGGAGGCGATGAGGTGGATGTTGGGCAGGGATGCTAACTGTGCAAGAATTTGCTGGCTTTTGTCTCCTCTCAACATCTTGCTGTCCAGGTTATGGATGAGGAGATAGAGCTCCAAGGAAGAATCTACAAAGGGGGGGAAAAAAACAGCAAGGGAACAGTCACACTAAGGAGCTGCACGAAGAGTGAAGCGATTCCTCGTTCTCACTGTGGTTTGAGTGTAAGCCAGTCCTGTCAAACCCCCTATGCACGTCCATCCAGCACTCCAGTGTCAGAGGACTTTGCCTTTCAGCCTGTATTTCAGATGCCCTGAAATATTTTATACAAGCTCTTTCCACTATAGCTCCTGCCACCACTGCAGCTTTCCTTTCATAACCCCACTTTTGCTTGCTTATAACCCGTCCAGAAGTTTCTCTTTTGGGCTGAAGCTTTCTATGCTTTTAGTTCCGAGCCTCTACACGAGTGCGGGTCACGGCCCAGGACTGGCTCGCAGAACAGAAGGCACTAGGACACAGCAGCACTGGTCAGCACTGCCAACCAGGCCGTTAAAAGTCCCATCAGTGGTTCTGCCCAGCTGGTGCCTACCTGTTCTGACACCGCACTATGGCCCAGAAGGGGCCAGCAGCAGGTGGAGCTCCTGGGGGAGGGGGCGCCACAGGGCTCCGCATGCTGCCCCTGCCCCAAGCACCGGCTCCACACTCCCATTGGCCAGGAACCAGCCAATGGGAGCTGGGGGGGCAGTGCCTGTGGGTGAGAGCCACACGGAGCTGGACCTGCTGCTGGCCGCTTCCAGGGAGTGGCACGGTCCGCAGTGCAGGACAGGCAGGAAGCCTGCCTTAGCATCCCCACTGTGCCATTGACTGGGAGCCACCCGAGATAAGCCTGCCTCCCAATCCCCTGCCCCAGCCCTGAGCTCCCCCAAACCCCAGAGCCCCTTCCTGCACCCCAAACCCCTCATCCTCAGCCCTACCTCAGAGCCTGCACCCCCAGCCCAGAGCCCCCTCCCACACCCTGAACCCCGCATTTTCAGCCCCACCCCACAGCCCTCACCCCTGCACCCCAACCCTCTGCCCCAGCCCAGAGCCCCCTCCCAAACTCCTTATCTCCAGCTCCATGGGGTCATGGGCATCAAAAATTTTCTTCAACTGGGTCACCAGAAAAAAAAAGTTTGAAAACCACTGCTCTAGACAATATGGATTTATTTTAGGAGCGGGGTTTAAATACAGATCTGTTCTGCTACTTTTGAATTATGCAAGAAAGAGACCAAATAAAACCCTCCCACTCACAAAGGATCTGAGCCAAAGCCCACTGACTCGAACAGAAATCTCTCTCAACATGCCTTTAAGGAGCTCTGTATGGGTATGTCTACACAGCAGCTAGGAGACGTAATTCCCAGCGCAGGCAGTGGTACACATGCTAACCTGAGCAGAGCAGTGTGGCAGTGGTGGGCAGCTAGCCTGAGCAGCCAAGTACAATCATGCCCAAGCTCCTAGGTATGTGCTCCAGGGGCTAGTCCTGCATGCCACAGAAACTAATTTTTAGGTGCTAGCTTGAGCAAAGCTAGGGCCTGTATAGCTAGCCAAGCTGGGAATTGCATCTCCTAGCTGCTGCAGAGATGTACTCTGAGACTTATCGACACACAGAATGCAAATGGGTGATCTTTAAAACTTCAAACTTGGCCTGTTGCTGCTAAAGCTCCCAAAGAAACAGCTGCTTGGAGAGCCCAGTAAACTCTCTGACCAGCCATTAGCCAATTATAAATTCTGTTTTGTGCAGAAATCAAGTAGCTACTCAACTACCCATAGCCCTGGGTTTTCCACAGGGAGACAGCTAGAGTTTAGCACCTGTGATGTTGCATAAGAACAGCTACAATTGGGGGACTGCCTCCAGCCAGCCAACCTTTCCCCTACCCAGTCTCTGTAGGAAAGCACAAAGACAGATGAAGGATGAACATTTGGGGGGGTGAGGGGAAGAAGAGTTAAGGCTCCAATGGCAACATCATATATGCACAGATGTAGACACCCAAAATTTACCCACTGGAACTGTACACACACACAGCATACAGCTATACTGTTACATATATACAGAGTGCTTGCCGAGTTCCATATGAGATGACACATTTAACATTGCTTTTAGAACCTGAACTCCCATGTCCTACTCTGTTTGCTCAAAACAGCCATCAACAACAGAGGGGTCTGCATACATTAAGTTACATCGCTTGTCCCCTTCAGGCCATTAGACCTTGTACATTCGAAGCTCAATCCAATGTCCGTTGAAGTCTATGGCAAGCCTCTTAGGCCAAGGTTCTCAAAGGAGCCTAAGAGAGTTCAGCCCCCTACTCCCATTAAATTTCAGTGGTATTCGGGCATCTGGGCTCTTTTAGGCTCTTGAAATTTTCACCTCTTAGCTTCAATGGGTATTGGTCAGGCCTTCAGGCAACTAGTAAGAACCTCCTTCTCCCATCCACCTCCATACAAAAAGCTTAGGTTTTGCCATTATTCTATCAATGAACCTACAGCGGAGGAGAAATATGGCACAAACTCCTCCAATGAACCACGTGAAGAGACTAAGCACTCAGTACAGCAGACATTGAGGCTCTCGTGCTCATTGTCAGAATGCTCATTTTCCCTTGGCAATGTGCCCAAGCTAACATGCTGAAATTGAGGAAAGGGAATGCTGTATTTCCAGGTACTCAATTTCAAGACACCTTCACACATTTCACAATCAAGAAGCCAACACCCTGGTGCACTGACGCATCTATTCAGAGAACTATGTATATTTTCCATGAAGGCCACAAAATCACAAGACAGGAAACAGAACAGCAAGAGTCAACACAAAGATTGCGATTGAGCAAGTGGGAAGTATATGTGATTTCAAGGAAGACACCAGACTTGCACAAGATCAGAGAGAGTCTAAGCTTTAGGGCATCTGCCCAGCCTCTTTACCTTCTTTAAATCTTTTCATGATCAAGTCTAACTGATCCAGAGGGCTGCGGAAAGTCCCCACGTGATCCAGCACCTCCTCTGTTATGGAGTTCAGAATCTGTAACAGAAAAATGCAAGATCACTATCATCCTGAGGGACTTCTGATAACTATGGGCTTAACACCGAATCCAAGAGTTGGGCCTTAGCTAACACCAAGGATCTTCACCAATTCCAGCCATCTATGGCCAGTTCCCAGCATAGCTTCACATGGTGCAAATCCCTAGGGTAGTCAAGGTAAGTCATGATTTTCTCCAGTTTCAAGCAGAGGTAAATTGTATTGGAGTATGTTGCATATTATGGGATACCTCATCTATACTAGGGAGTTTGCACTAGTTCAGGTACACCAATCCCCAGCATGGTCAAAGTTTCTTTAAACTCAAGGAGAAGGGAGAATGGGGAATGCTATTCATTGAGGAGTCTGTGTTTAGAGACTGGGAAAGCTTCCTGTGGGCTACACTAAACATTTTGTATTGGAAGATTTTAGTGGCTGCAGATAACAACCAGCAACTTAAAAACCTCACAAGCTTTGTCACACTTACTGATCTCACAGTGATGCTGGGGAAGAAGCCATTGACAACAAGGTGAACAGAATCCTGGAGCAGAGAGGTACGAAACTTCTCCAACAGATCTCTCTTTGAGCCCAGTCCATAAAGCACAATACTGAACCCCAGGCTGCAGCAAAGAGAGCAGGTTAAAGGAATCAAACTGACAGGTCCTTTTAGAATCTCACATCTGTTTCCATTACATGAAACAATCTGATCCCCTCTCCTCCTACAATCTTACAATTCTAAAGAATCAATCAAGTCCAGGGTACTTCAGCTTGCAGCCAGCCAGTCCCACAGTTTGTATGGGGTTTGAGATGAGTGGGTATGGTGGTTCTGTGTAACTAACAGGACTGTTTATCAGCGTGCTCAAGACCTGAGAATTTGCTGTCCTCACACGAAAGGGACACTTGTCTGAAGACTATCAGGTCCTCTAAAACAATGCAGACTAACATGAAAATTGCTCACAAAGCCACTGCATAGGCCCCTCCACCCAAGCTATTGAGGCACAATACACATTCAGCTTTTCCCATGAATCACAGCAGTTATGAGACAACAAATGGAAGCCTACCAGTTGCTTCTGATGTGTCTTTTCTAGTCAAGATTTCAAAATCAAAACATGCTATTCTAGTACTTGTGGTTTAACCTTTAACTATCCAGTGCAGCCAGAGACAGGCAGATACAAGGATGCTTTAGGACACTGCAGATCACTGACCTCTTATGAGGAGAGGCACAGCATCTAAGGCTCAAAGGAAGAATGATGTGTCAACAAAAGAGGGAAGAGTGGGCCAGATCCCAAGGTGCTGTGTGCAAACAACTCCCATTAACTTCAATGCAAGCACGAGACCTCTTTGGCTCAACTAAAATATTTATTGTAAACCTATGTTGCTCTTACTCCCCACACATTGCATCTGCCACTCCTCACCTGCTCCCTCTGCCTCACCAGCCTGCCATCTTTCTCACACTATCCCATATGCCCGGGACTGTCCCATGAACCATGACACCGCAATTTCCTCCTTGCACCACACTCCTTTTGCAAAGCCTTCTAGCACTGATGTCCTCCCATACGTCTGCACCTGCCCTCCTCTGAGCTACTAGCCTCTGTATCCTTTGTCCCTGTTAGAATCGAATCCTCTAGAGGCAGGGACCTTGTCTTCTGTAAAGCACCATGGAATCTTATAGCTCTATAAGCAACACCCAGTATTAAATACACCTCTACCCTGATATAATGGTGTCCTCGGGAGCCAAAAAAATCTTACCGCTTTATACTGAACTTGCTTTGATCCGCCAGAGCGCGCAGCCCCCTCCCCGGAGCACTGCTTTACCACGTTATATCCAAATTCGTGTTATATCGGGGTAGAGGTGTATAATGGAAGTGTGCCCCAACCTCGCTTTCTCTCTCAGAAATTGACACAGAATTCCAGCTCCTACAGTCCTCAACAGACCCGGCACTTTTCTTCTCGCATCTACTAACTATTAGATCCCTCATGCTAAGAAAGCTCACTATTACACCACTGAAGAAAACCAGATTCTATGAGAAGTGGTATTGGCGATTTGCTAACAAAGTTGTACACTCTAAACTGTCTTTCTCCCTTTCCTCATATACTCGACTGTTTATAAAAACATACTAGTGAGCACTTACTGCTCCCATCAACTGGGGACACTCTACACCTCTAAAAACCCCGGCTGTTCAGCTCATAAAGAGTAAATTTTGCACAACTTGTCTCAAGAGATGCATTACCCAGACTGCGCCCTAAGAAATTACACTTGCTTATCCTGCAGCCTCAGCCCTAATTCAGTCAGGGAATCATTCCACTGCTCATCTGTGGGACAATGATTTAAATTAGCAGACGCTTTCCTGATGGTATGTTGGGGACTAATGTTCACTGAATCTTCTTAGAGGAATCCATAGATACTTACTGTAACTGCAGCATCCATTTGGAAAACAAGGATTCATGCTGTTGGTTTAGTTCCTTCAGTTCAGCAGTGAAGGCAGGGGGAGCCTTGTTCAGGAGGACAAGCAGCGTTTGCTGTGTTTAGAAGGGGAGAATGGGACAGTCATACAGGGTTTAGGGTTGAAGACAATGACTAAACAGGTGTCTAAATGTGTGCCTGGAGTGTGTGACTGAACCCTTATAAACACTGCACTTCTACAGCACCTTCCCCTCAAAGATCAGAATGCTTTACCAGTATTAATTAAACTGCAATACTCCAGTGGGAACAATTAGCCCAGGTTTGCTGATGGGAAAGTCAAATGACTTGCCCACTTTTACACAGGAACCTGTGGCCGATCTGAGAACAGGATCAAGGCTGATGCTCAGTCCTGTGTCTTGGACACCTCATTCTGCCTCACCTTGCAGCATCTGGGCATACTGTTACTGAGACAATGGCACATTCACAGCTTCTTCTGCGCCAGCAGCTGGATTTTCTCCGCTAAGCATGCTCTGCCAATAATGGGTGCACCGAACCAGAGACAACCCCATTAGCAATGGGCAAGACCAGAGTGCCCATCAATGTGGTTTGCGTTAGTTCAGTTGATTCAGTCACTATAGGGTTAAAGGCCATGAGGTATTATGTTTAAAGAGAAGACTCCCGAGTATTAGAAAACAAATAGGAAAGAATTCACCTGCAGATCAAATCTAGTCTCACCAGAGAAAGTGCTATGAGAAATGAATTACGAATCTGGAGGGCTAATTCAGGCTTTTAAAAGACGTGCCAGAGTCCTGATGTGTAAGCTAGCAGCACTACTTATAATGTTGGCAACGAAACTGGAACTGCTGTAGCATGAGACCTATGCAGGCTTCAAATTCTCCAATTAATGCATCCACTTCCCACCCCCATGTGGCAGAAGGGAGTTTACTCTGGTGAGAAAAACAGAAGGGAACTGTACTATTTCGAACAAACAAAAAACTTTCAGAGCATCAGGCTGCCCATCAGTCCCTTTGATATCAGCAGAAGATTTAAAACTGCACGTATGGATTTCCCAATACACAGGAGTGTCCAATTTAAACCATCAGAGTTCTCCCTGGGTAATGCATTATGCAGAATCCAGGCAGCAGCCAGTAGGTAATCTGAAGGCATGTGTTTTGGTAACATGGAGTTAGACCAGTAAACCCCGACACAAAAATCTTATGTATTCACCAAGCAGACAGCAGGCACCAGTACATGTTTCTCTGAGTCCCTGCTCCGGAGGGTACACCTTTAGGGACAAGGAGATCATTCACTCTCTGTGATATATTCAATCCACGGCCTCTCCATGGGGAGTGTCAACAAGTTGTCCATTTTATTTTTTTTTAAAAGCCACCAGAGTTAGATATCTACTGGGAACCAGATTGGGATAACACTCCTTCTCACACATATACAGAGGCCAATGAATAGCTGTCAGATAGTAATGCTTCGGGCTGTCCCCAACCTGGGTGGGATTTGAACCGCAAACCCAGAGCTGAAATCTTCCCCCACACCTCCCCTCTTTTCATCTGGGGGAATAGATGGGTTTTTACTTTTAACAAATTTGTTCACAAAAGCCAGACTTCATTGCTGCCCTCCATTCGTATCATCCCTTTCTACCTCCCCTGCATTCTGAATTCTAGCGATTGCAATGTTCAATCAACCTCTTAGCCAGCATCTACTACACACTTCCCTCCCCTCCATTGCTACCACTTTCTCAGCCCTAACGGTGGGAGCGCTAGAGCACAGAAGGCGATAGCAGTTTAACCACCCTGTCACCTGACCCTACTCAGAGCAGCTGTACATCACATAATAGTTCAAACACCAATGTACTGTTGGCACACTGTCTACACTAAGGCTCCTGCTACAGATATCTCTAGTACAGCTGAACTGGTGGTAGCAACAGGGCGGAATTTCAAGGGGGAAAAAAATCCACCACAGACAAGACCTTCCATTCTGAAGGTGGTTTCATCTGCTGCAACTTTACCTGATCCAGCTTTCTTTTCTGCAGCTTCTGAAGGGTTCGATCAGACGTTAGAACTTTGGAACTACTGTGTGCCTCAAAGTATTCTTCCACCAGGTTGCTCTGAAAAGGCAGAGTGAAAGGTCAGTCTCAGGCAGGTTCTGTGGACTCGCTCTCTCCATGCCCCTACCCGAGGCTCAAATTGCTGTGTTAGGATGCCACTTTACAGCCACACCCACTCCTCAGTTCCGAGGGGATGGGGTTGAGGAGAAAACCTAAAGCAGAGATGCCAACCTTGTTCTCAGACTTTTAGGAATGTTTATGAAAAAGATTTGTGAGGAATTAGGGAGGCTGCTTTGACATCTCTCCCCCCACCCATCTGCTGGTGAGGGGGAGGGGCTGAAACCCTACCCCCAAACAGGGAGACAGAGCATAGGAAAGCTGCCCTCATATGCCACCTAGGGCCCTTAATTCCTTGGCCAATGCTAGGTCTGGACCTCCTTTCCAGAATAATCCTCCTCCATCACGTTCCTGCTCTCCTCCTCCTGCCACTTCTCCCCTGCCATGAGGGTCTGACAGGAGACAAGCCACAGCAATTGTTAAGTGCGTCTGGAATGCTGGATTCACCACCCACGCCCAGGCAGCATGTTGTGTTCAAACTGCCCCATGTGGGCCCTGCTGGGCTACATTAACATGCTCAAAGTATCTAGAGCGCACGAGCAGGGTGGTGAATCCAGCCCCACCAACAATTGCTGTCACCAAGCATCTCTGAATCTCTCCTATCAGGGCTGTATTTCCTCCACACTCACCGTCATTTCCTCCTTCAGTTTCTTAGCTGGTGTTTTTTTGGAAGCAGGAGCTGCTCTAGTTTTACTTGGGGTCTTTTGGTCCAATATGACATCACTAGTTTCTTTGTGGTCCTTGTCTTCTTCCTCCTCCTCCTCCGAGCATGAAGCAGAATAGTCACTCTCGCTGTCTGAACGCAAGCTTGGAGCTAAGGGGAAAGCATTTGAGAGCTGGTAATATCTTTTTACAGAGAACCCTTATTACACATTTCCTGTAGCCTAGGTCTCCTCTTACACATTTTCTATCCTCTTTCAAACATCCAAGTCCTAATCCGATTTCATAGCCATCATGCTACTAAAAAAAAAAAAAATCCATTCTACATAGACCTGAAAATATGCACACTGCTCTCTTTTTCCCTTCTCTTTCCAATTATTTAGTAAGGCTCTTCAAATTGGCACAAGCCTCAAAGTGCGGCTCTACTCTGAAAAGTGATTCTAAAAATGACGTGGGATTCCATATTTCTCTTAAAGATGCTACATCAGTCTATACTAGTAAGAAGAGTTATTCCACCTGCCAGTCCTCCAAACATAAGTTGGGTTCTTTCTGGCTCATGTCACCACTAGCAAAAAAGGGCTTTGCCATGGGAATTTTACTAACAATTCAAGAGTGAGAACAGAATCTGGCTCACTCTTTCATGGCTTTGAAGCGCTAAGGAGCAGTAATTTTTTAAAAAGTGCAAAATGTTCAAAAACACACGAGTGATTTAGAAGACCAAGTCACTTTTGAAAATGAAATTTAGGTACCTAGGATCCTGAGATCCCCTGACTGTCACTTAGGCACATCTGAAAATTTCACCCTCAGCCTAAAAAGTGACCAGCTATCTTTATGCAGAGTGCATATCCCACGACAATTTAACACAAACTACACACAAATGAACACAATTGCAAGAACATAAAAGAGGTCTTAATTTTCTGAATTACAGTAATCTATAAACTTCCCAAAGTGAGGTTCAAACAATCTTACTGGAATGGAATTTTTACTAGAATTTTCATATATTTTTACTACAGATGAATAAAGCCCAAACAACTGAGCTTGTCAGATTAAAAGCTAATCTGCCTAGTTCAGTGGTTCTCAAACTTTTGTACTGGTGACCCCTTTCACACAGTAACCCTCCGAGTGTAACCCCCCCCCCACTCAAATTAAAAACACTTTTTTTTTAATATTTAAACACTGTCATAAATGCTGGAGGTGAAGCAGGGTTTGGAGTGTAGGCTAACAGCTTGTGACCCCCCTGACAACCTTAAGGGGTCACAACCCTGTTTTAGAATCCCCTACCTAGCTCAATTTACTGTCACATATACACGTTAAAACGTGTAAGAACATGACATGTAAATCTCTCCCACACTGATCCTACACATTTGAAGCCAGCTAATGACTTGAAATCATCTACTATAGATATAGAATATTAAGCTTTTCAGAGTGGCTGGGATTTTAACAGCTTCTTAAATCAGTTCAAGTGATTACGGTTGACGGACACAAACTCCCAGCCTACAACGGACAGAGATTAGAGAGTCTAACAGAAGAACTGAATTCCTCACATTTAGTAAAGCATCTGCATACAGGGGATTATTCACATGGTTTTACCTGCTAAGACAAAAGTCACTGAAGTAAGAGATTAGGTGCTGCCACTCACACCCCAGCACCTCAGAAACAGTATCGTGCAGTGAAGGAACTATGTATCCCAAACACTGGCTCAGAAAAGATAGCTACTGTGCTGTTTTTACTTGGGAGTCACTTGAATTCTCTATGCAGGCAGCAATGTTCTTGAAGCACCCATGGGGAGATAAATACATAAGAATGGCCCTACTGGGTCAGACCAAAGGTCCATCTAGCCTAGTATCCTGTCTTCCGACAGTGGCCAGTGCCAGGTCCCCCAGAGGGAATGAACAGAACAGGTAGTCTTTAAGTGATCCATCCCCTGTCACTCATTCACAGTTTCTGGCAAACAGAGGCTAGGGATACCATTCCTGCCCACCCCAGCTAATAGCCACTGATAGACCTATCTTCCATCTAAAGAACTAGATACATTCATGGAGCTCAGACAGCAGGTTATTAAGTAACAGAACACTAAGATCCACCCTAAGCTTTTACTTAACAATGCTACTGCACTCCTGTAAACTGGAGCTTATTGCAAATGGTGCTCCTTACCTGACAATCTCTTCCTGAGTCTGTAAGGTGTTGTGGACACAAATTCATTCTTTTTACTCTGCAAGAACACAAGTATGTTAGTAAAGTCACACATGCCCTACCAGTAGCAGCACTTTGCCAGGCAAGGGCCCAGGGTTTCATTTCGGAGCTCTCTTTCAGCTGGCAGGGACCTGAGAATGCAGAAGCAGGAAGCTTTGCTTGGGAGAGGGCATTCCTTGTGTCAGATGACCACCTTTTTAGCCCTGGGGGAAATGGGGATCACAACTCACAACCAGGATGCGGAAACTTCAGAACCCCTTACCCCTGAAGGAGCCACATGGAAGTGACGACAATGGTAACACTCCTGCCAGACAGAGCCATGATGCGCTAGGTCACATATTCTACTCACCAAAGTCACTTGGGGTTCCAATAAGTGAGCGACTAGCAAAGCATAAAAGACCACTCAGAACAGGCTGGCAGGGTTGAGAAGCCCAGCGGCAATGTAATGTGTCTGAGGAGCACTGAGCAGTTTTGTTCAGTCACTGTTCACTTAACCCTGTTAAACAGATCATTTCTGTTTTGTGAGGGAAGGAGGTATGATTACATCTTATGTCCAAGAGAGTTTAACTTTAGAACACACAGGATGTGCAGAGCCACAGAGCCTTCTCATCTAGTTAAACACAATATATTATCAGGACATCAGACAAAGAACTCCTAAGGACAATTTTGCTAAGATATAAACAGATCCTCCCATGGCAGGGCCCTGGTAGGTTTCAAGACCATTTTTTGTAGCTTTGGACCTTGGTAGCACATTTAAAGTGCAGCTCTAGTCTTAAAGTGACTATATACAAATGTCAGTCCAATCTGTGTATGTTCAGTTGCATCAATTTACTGTGTGTAATAAGTAGGGGGGTTTGTTTTGTTTTGTTTTTTGTTTTGTATTCCTGTTAGCAAGCAAAGTCAATATAGATCTGCAAGAGGGAGCTGGGTTCTGCTGCAAAAACTGTAAACCAAGTTCCAATTGTAAATTCTTTATTACTGAAAAGTAACCCAGAAAGAACACAGAACATTAGAACTGTGTAGATGATGTGTGGAACCATGATGCCATCTTTTAGACTCACTTTTCAGATTAGAACAGCACTTTAAATATGCTTCAGAGCACTGCACACACCTACAGTATGGTGTTATATAAGCAATCATTCACTGGAATCTGGTCTCTATTTCCCAGCATTCACTTCATGAACTCCTCAAGGGGCAGTCCTGCCCTAATGCAATCTCAGCAGACTTGCCAAGGCCTAACTGAATTATGGAGACTAAACTACCCTCTTACATCTAGGCTGTCCATCTAGTTCAGAGTTGAAACAAGTTGTTGGGGCAGCATAGATGAAAGCTTGCACTGCTGCTGCATAAAGTCTGCCTGTTTCGTTCTGTACCCGAGGACGACTTCAGTCTCATCAATCTTTCCCCAATATTAGATTTACATTATTACTAGTGGACACTAAAGTGACCAAATGCTAATGAGCCACCACAGTTTGCAGCATTTCTGGAGCACTCACATCCTCCAGTCCTAAAATTTATACAATTTCCTCCAGCAAGTTTTACAAGCTGCTGGAAATCTAAGCATTTAACTGAATATTAAAGGGATGTCAAACATGTCCAGTTGCATGAGGCAAGGGAACCATCTCTCACCCATGCTAATTAGTCTGACAAATCTACTGATCTGCGTGTTCACTCTAAAGCCCATAAATCCAAGATCCTCATTTGCGGCAGTTCCAGCGCTCATTTAAACCCTTCCCTGCCTGCTTCGAAATGGAGACATCTGCACTGTGAAAAATCTAGGGAGGTGATGGGTGGGGAGAGGCTCTTCAAGCCCCAATCCTCATGATAATCAGATGGTTTGTGTTTTAAAATAAGATCAAGCAAAAAGCAGTCACTCACCTTCAGCTGGGCTTTGTTTGAAGCAGAGTACTCTGTAAAACAAACGAAACAATGAAAGTACCATATATTTCCAGCACTGCCAGCTCCTACAAACATGGGCACAAGATGCTCATGTTTCCCCAAGTAAGAAATGCAAGCATCCACTCTCAGTGTCTCAGAGATACTGTCTCTGCATGTTAACTCTCTGGCCAGTCACCCTCATGGGTGCAAGGTGCAGCAATCTGCAGCTGCCCCAGAATGGGAAATACGCCCCACAAAAGGGGCGGTGGTGCTACCACCACTGGTGGCTTTAGCCAGGGTCCATGGGTACTGGGGACTGACAGGAAATGTCAAGTGAGCAGGAAGGGGGTAAAGGTTTAGGTAGAGTGGGGAAGGACGGGGACAGCAAGTAAGGCTATTCTCCATGTCTAGTCCAGCAAGGAGCTGTGGTGCGGGCCAGGAGCGGGAGCCTGAGCCAACCCTGCAGTAGGGGTGTCCAGTTCTTGCACTCCAGCCATTGCAGCTTGGAGCAGGTAACTGCCTCCCAGGACCCTTGGGGAGGAGGGAAGCAGGGCTGGATGTGAGGCATGGAGAGGAGGAGCAGGGTTGGCTGTGGTATAGTGCACCCATTGAACTGGGGAACTACCATGGGGAGGTGCTGAACAAGCACATCTACAGGCTGGTCTGTCCCTGTCCCTCTCTGGGGCTGCACCAACCAGCTCCAGACCCCATTGCAGAACACAAGTCGGGGCCTTCATGCTAGGGTTGGAATGCAGCAAAGGATATTTCTTCTCCCTCCTCCTTTAGCACTCAGACAAGGACATAGCACAGGCCACATGTTAAAGACCGATTGCTTCCTGGACCGCCCCCCTCCCTTTCAAGCTCACACACCAAGCCAGGTCAAGACTCCAAAGCCAACAGTTAGGTAAGGGTGAGGGTATGGGCCCCGTTTATTCCAAAGGCCAGCTTGACATGCCTTCTTTGCTGCAAGACGTGCCACTAGGTGTCTAGCACTGATGCTCCATTCTCTCTGCTCCCTGTGCAGAGCACCCCCTGCATATTCTACTCCCCAGTGCACCTGTACAGGGGCTGCCAGTCTAGTCCTTCACGGTCCTCATTAGCCCTGATTTAAAGAATACTCAAGAGAAGCATATGCAGCCAAGTCAGAGGAGTTTCTAAACTGACTCAACGTTACTGTGCATTGCAGCAGCAGACACATTCTGCTCTAAGCTAGTAGGAAAAAAAACAAAACAATCAAACAGCATGATCCACAAGAGAACTAGAGCACCAGGCAGACTAAGCGGCACTATTTACAAAGCACAAAACTAACCCTGGAATATCAAGTATGCTGGGAGTTGGACCCTGAATGCCAACCTTCTTAATTGCCATTTGTGCTGGGATACACCTGCTCGCTACTTGCCATCAATTCATGAAAATGTCTCAGAACTTACTCTTGTTGCTTTGAGGGGTGCTGGCTGGCTTCTCAGGATACTGGGAGGATTCAAAGGTTACATTCTTCCCTGGCGTCTGGGCTAGTTCAGAGGCTTTAAATAAAATAATAGTTTCAAAATGTGATAGGCACAAAACACACACCGGACAGCTGTGGGTGTGTCACAGTGACACACAGAGTTCTTTGCCCAAAGTAATCTCTTACATAGTAACCCCATTTCCCAATCTTTTCAAGGAGCTGCACCAACTATTTCCCTTCTCTCTCTACCTTTGACAGTAAATTTAGTACTCGTGAAAGGTTCTTCAAGACTACACTCTTCTGCTGATGCACAAGACAGGTACAGAGTTAGCCTGACCTAAGTGTCACCCTAGTGGAGGGGCCACCCCTTGAGGTGAGAGAATATTTTAGTCATGACACTTGGTCCTCCGTCTGAGGCTGCTGAACTGGACTCTCTGGTAACGGCTTATGTGTTGAGATCATCAGTCCACTGGGAACTGGACTAAACTCACATTTTATTGACTCTCTTCTGATAATCATCAGTGTGGGTTGGATTTGAACTGGTGACTTGAATGCAAAAGGCTATGTATTGCAATAACAGTACTGAGAATCTAAACTTCACTCAGTTCACTCAACTAAGACTTCAGCTTTACCAGCAAGAATCTCTCATTCCACTTGGCTTGTTCTAACCCATAACAGAGCTCAAACTGTTCCAAACATCACACTCCGCCTGCAAGACTGAAGGATGGATCAGCTCAGACTCTGCTGTGGGATTACGGCATGCACAGTGGAATAGGAGACACAACGAAGCCCAGCACAAAGCTTCAGCATTACAGTAAGGGAAACCCAGAGCACCAGTGGTTAAAGCCCGAACTACTGGTGACACATAATATAGTGGATGTGAACCTCTGCATTAACACATACTGAAAGGGGACCACTATAACATGAGGGCTGCCATTACAGAAGAAGCAATCACCAATATGTCCAAATCCCGAGCTTCTGTTTCTCAAAACTTTTGATCCATAGCTAATCATAAGACTTCTTAATAGTACTTTTTAAATACAAGTAAATTACAAGGAGGCTGTCAGACTAAGATTCCAGAAATAATTTATTCACTTGGTAATACTGAAAAGACAGACATACCCAGCTCTGCCATCTTGCCAGAACGTTTTGGAGTCTGGAATGAGTAAATTTCACCCCCACCTGCACTGGAGCCATTTCTCAAGGAATCTGTTAGAAAACACATAGACAGCCATACTGGGTCAGACCAAAGACCCCTCTAGCCTGTCTTCCAAGAGTGGCACGCCTGGTGTCCCCGAGGGAATGAACAGAACAGGTAATCATCAAGTGATCCATCTCCTGCCATCATTCCCAGCTTCTGGCAAACAGAGACTAGGGCCACCATCCCTGCCCATCCTAGCTAATAGCTATTGATAAGGCCTATCTTCCATGAATCTATCTAGTTTTTTTGGACCGTTATAGTCTTGGCCTTCACATCCTCTGGCAAGGAGTTCCACAGGTTGACTGTGCATTGTGTGAAGAAATATTTTCTTTTGTTTGTGTTAAGCCTGCTGCCTATAATTTCATTTGGTGACCTCTAGTTCTTGTGTTATGAGGAGTAAGTACCACCTCCTTATTTACTTCTTCTGCACCAGTCATGATTTTATAGACCTCTTTCATATCCCCCCTTCAGCTTGAAAGAGAGACAACTAAAAGTCCCAGTCTTATTAATCTCTCCTCATACAGCAGCCGTTCCATACCCCTAATCATTTTTGTTGTCCTTTTCTGAAACTTTTCCAATTCCAATACATCTTTTTTGAGATGGGGCAACCACATCTGCACACAGTATTCAAGGTGTAGACATACCATGGATTTATACAGAGGTAATATGATACTCTCTCTCTTATTATCTATCCCTTTCTTAATAATTTCTTACTCATGGATACATAAAAAGCACTGACATATTCCTGAACCATGAGAATCAAGACTATGACTTTTTTTCATTGAACTTGAAAGGACTGTTTATGTTATGGAAGTGGGAAAAATGCCCACACGCAGTGCAAGAACCATTAGAACTTAACCAGTCAAAGTTCGTGGTCACTGCTCATCACTCCCTGAAGCCAAATAATTGTTTGGCTAACAACTCCACCACTTTTACATGTTACAAGAGTTTTCTGAATTAGACACATACTATATCTTCCCCAGAAATACCTTCAGCACATGCCCCCAAAACAGCCACATAGTTCTGCTCTTCCAGGATCTCCTGGGCCTCATCATCATCAGAAATGTTCTCAAGTTTCTTCACAAATCTCTTTATATTGAGCGCAAGTTGAGCTCTATCCTTCCGCACTTTAACACCTAGAATCACAACCGCAAAAATGTAACTTCTGATAAGCTAAATTTAATTAATAATATTGCAGTAGTACCTTGGAGCCCCTGTCCTAAACCACCCACTTTCTCCCACCCCCTCAGAGCTGTGCTAGGGGCTGTACAAATAAAATAAAAACCACAGACCCTGTCTCCAATGCTTACAATTTAATTAACCAAACCTGCAGTGAATGTCTCTGGCTTTTAACATTCATATGGAAACTCAAGACAGCACCTGTCCCAACTGCCAAACAGTGATTTGGAACTGAGACATTAACATGACTGGTTTTTTTATTTGTTTCATAGCTACTTCTAGATTTCATACCAAGTTCTCAATATCCATATAAGCGATGACATCAGTACAATTCTGAAAGTGTTAACTGCTACTGCAGAGTTGCATATATCAGGATTTGAGGCCCATAAAGTCTAAGGAAATCACACAGAACACCATAAAAAGACACCCCAAGCCAACTTTTTAAAAGGAGATGCTCACATGACATTACCACTGCTGGGAATATTTAAATTGTTAACATTCAAAATTTTCAGGAGCAACTAGTGATTTTAGGTGCCTCAGTTTTCAGATACTAGTTATCAGGAAGTGCTTAGCACTTGCTTTTTGAGCAATCAGACCCCTCCAAGATGAAGTTGGGCACCCAGAGGCTACCAATCAATCATTTTGACGACCCTGACCCTTGATACATTTCAATATCTGCAAAATAAGTTGCCTATTTACGCTTAAACCACTAGTACCTCCGTTATCAGAAATGTGCTTCAGAACATCTTCATCTGCCACAAACCTGGCTTCCAGGACCTTGTTTCTCTTTAACTCCAGCTGACTCATAGCAGACAACCTGCAATGCCAACAAGCGTTAACTAGGTAGGAGGCCGGGCACTGCCCACCCCTCAGAGCACCAGGCAAACCCGCAGCTTTGCACCCCCCCTTTCCGGGCAGCAAAGCACCACGTGCACCCGGCCGCAATAGCCGCCTTACAGCTAGGGGACTGCGCACGTAGACTTTGCAAGGGGGGAGCGGCCTGGCCCCCAGCTGCCCGCGGAACTGGAGGCGGAGGCTGCAGCAGGCTCGAGCCCCACCCCCCCAGTTCCTCTCCCGCCCCCGCGGCTCACAGGAGGCTCCAAGGCGGGTGGCAGCGGCACGAGTCGGAACCAGGTGCATCCTTCCTGCCTCTGGGCCGCACAGCGCGAATCTACCGCCCTCCCGGGGGAGGGGCAACAAGGGCGGGGACTGCGCTGCACAAATAGGAAACGCAGCTGCGCGACATCCATTTTCTCGCCAGCAAATCAACAACGCCTCAGGCTGGCTCCTTCCGCCCGTCCCAGGAGGTACTCGCCCTCAACCAACCACGGCGGGGGCGTGGCCAGGAAGGTGTCCCGCCCCCGGACTCCTCCCCCTTCTAGCGCTTGAGCGGAGGCGCTCGCGGCGGGGAGCCGGATACGCACCGTCTAGGCCCGGCCCGCCCTAGCCATGGGCGGCGACACTGACTTACTGCTGAGCCGGGGATCGCGGCTCCGCTCGCGGGCTCTGCCCTCGCCGTGCCTCGGGGCCGCGCCGACCCCTTTGTAACGCCGGAACAAGCGCCCGACGGGCAGGGGCCCCGGCGCCTTGTGTAATTTCGGGAGGGCCCCTATGAAGCGACCTGCTTACAGCGGCGCCCGCGCTGCGCCTCTTCCGCCCACAGGATTCCGGGGGCCTGGGGTCTTCGGCGGCGGGGGGCCCCCGCTCCGGGACTCGCCGCCGAAGTGCCCCGAAGACCCGCAGCGGGGACCGCCCGCCGCCGAAGCTCAGCTGGGAATGCGGCGGCGAGGCGTCCCCGCCGCGGGACTTCGGGGCACTTCGGCGGCGGGTCCCGGAGCGGAAGGACGCCCCCCGGCCGCCGAAGACCCGGCTGCACTTAGGAGGCGGGTCCCGTTTAGGCGGGAATTCGGCGGGGGTCAGTCCGCCCCGGAGTGGAAGGACGCCCCGCCGGCGAAGAGCAGAAGCAGAAGCAGCTCCGGGGCCCCGGGAACAAGTGAAGGACCCCGCTGCAGGGGCCCCGAAAAACTTGTGGGGGGCCCAGGGCAAATTGCCCCACTTGCCCACCCCCCGGGCGGCCCTGCAGAACCGTTTCCTGAGGCGATCCCGCAGGGCAGGCCTGGCCCGTCCCCGCCTCGCTGCGGTGCCGGACAGCGCGCCCGGAGCCCGGTCATACGCCACCTTGGAGTGGCCTGGCTCGGACACGTGTAACCTGTCACGCTTTAGGGGCGCCATAGGTCGGGTTCCCAAGGGCAGGGCGCAGAGAGGTACAGGTGGGGATACCTGCAGCGGGGGCAATCAGAGGAAGGCGGGTACAGTAGGGCTCCCCGTGAGGGCAGCAAGCCCAGCACCCAGCGACAGCCCTCAGTCAGCGCCTTCCTAAGGGACCCCTTTCCTCAGCGCTGTGGGGGAGGTGGGATCCAGCAGCTGGGGTTTGCAGGGGTATATAGATCAACCAGCTGCGGGTGCAGGAGAAGGACGCATGGGGCTTTCTCTGTTGTGGAAAAGGACCCGCCGAGGACCCTGGACAGAGACAAGCAGCTCCAAAACGAGGCCATGTGCAGAAACCCTTTATGTATGGTAAGCCTAGTTACTCAGACGCTTCCTACCGTTTGTTTCATTTAACAAATGGGGTTACATCTTCAACTACCGGTGTGTGGCGTTCGCTGGAGGGTGCCACAAAGCCAGATTACCCGGGAAGCTGCATACCAAACCAACTCCGTTCTTAGTGAATGGAACCTGCCCACTTTGCAAACCACCCTCCTGAACACTAAAAACGTTGCTTACAAAAATAAACAAATGCAACGAGGTACGTTAAATCATTGAGGAAGACACACCCACTCTCCTAAAAGTTGCATGAGGAGTACTGGCCCAATTCCAACTCTGGAGATTACATTCGCCCTGCCGAAAAGCAGGGAGTGGTGAATTTTAAGTATGTTTTATTTAACTTCTGATCAAACTGCAGCATAAAACTAGTGTATACTGTTAAACAGCTGCCATGTTTCATCCCAAGTTAGATACATGTCAGAGATAAAGAAATGACATCTGTATTGAAATTAATTCCAGTCCTTAATGACAGCAGCAGCATTATTTTACATGCTCAAGCAGGTGTCTGACTTAAAGTATGCTTTCAATGAGGATATGTGCAGCAGAGATCATTCCTGTGCTTATTTGTGTAAAAAGTGATTCCACAATCTGAAATTTAGGTCAGAAGCTCCCTCTCCTACTGAAGTCTTCCTTCATGGCCATAAAATTTGTATAAACAGGGTTGTGGAAAGGCCTCTCTCTCTGCTCATAGCAAATTAGCTTACTGAACTCCACAGCACCTGGAGTGTGCACCATATACGATTTAAGCATATTCCAATATTTTCAGAAGAACTAGTCTCTTAGTTCTTATGCAATTCCATTTGTAAAACAGTAACAATGATACACTATCTTCTCACTCACTACCTGTGTCCTCCGGGCTTTCTTCCTCCCTTTTACTCTCTGCACTTTCCTCTTATAGACTCATAGGTCAGAAGGGACCAATCTGATCATCTAGTCTGACCTGCACAAGGCAGGCCACAGAACCCCACCCATCCAATTTTATAACAACCCCTATCCCAGGACCGAGTTATTGAAATCCTCAAAATTGGTTTGAAGACCTCAAGCTGCAGAGAAACCACCAGCAAGCGACCTGTGCCCCACGCCGCAGGGGAAGGCGAAAAACCTCCAGGGCCCCTGCCAATCCGCCCTGGAGGAAAATTCCTTCCCGACCCCAAATATGGCGATCAGCTAAACCCTGAGCATGTGGGCAAGAGTCACCAGCCAGCACCCAAGAAGGAATTCTCTGCAGTAACTCAGTTCCCATTCCATCCAACATCTCCCCGCAGACCATTGAGCAGACCTATCTCTTCTTCCTGTTCCTTCACAAGGATAGCCTCCTTTACTCCATATTAAGTTTACTTGGAAAAAATAAAATCAGTAAAATGCTCTTTTGTATGGGATGAAGTGTATTTACACAACAGACTGACACCCAAGGAAAGTTATCAGGTAAATTGGCATTAGCAGGATATTAATCTGAAATATGGTCTATTAGTGTTGACAGATATATACTGCATATTAATTGTCCAATACTCCTCCCTTACCACTCAGTATCTGCACTCAGCATAGATCATCTAAGTTTGTAAAATGACCATTTGCATTAAGAAACCATATAGAAAGATCCATTACATGTTGACACCTTAACAGAAACAAATCTATATATTAAACAAGAAAACCATGCACAAAGTTAAAAAGTACAATTGACACAAGGTGTACGCATTCATCCAGAAACAACAATATTTATTTAACATTGTGTGTATATATATATTCTGCATTGCAGACTGTTTTCCATTTTATACATCTCTATTTACAGTGATTTAAAATATTCTTTATTTTTTTAATCTCTGGCAAATATATACAAGGTCAACAGTAACTACATTTCACATTTCAACAACAATCAACAGCATTAACCAGTTTCAGTAAGACAGTTAAGGTAATGGCTTACATGCACCAAAAACATGATCTTCAATGTGTGTTATCTTCAGCTCTGTAAGAATGAAGATTTTTCACTGGTCCCAGGTTAATGGACATCATGCAACAGAGACTGCATTTACTACCCATTCTGTTTAGTTTTTCACCAGCACTATATCCTGAATGTTTGGGAGAGCATACCAACATGCAGGGTTACACACTAGTGAAAAAAGGGCATCTACACAATTCAAGCCCTTTGGCCAAACAGATTTGTCCACAGAAAGTAGGTTATTTGCTGCCTGTCCTCCTTTTGTGACAATGACAAAATTACATAAAATGCCAAAGTAGTAAAAATCCTTCAGAAATCTTAATCCAGAGAAACAAACCTTGTATGACAGAAACAGTAAGAAAATACTATCTCAATCCTTGCAGATTGTTTCATTTTGCTAGTCAAACTGACTGCAAATTCTATTTTGTTACACAAACAGTAAGACTCAAAAGATTCATTGTAAAGTAGAGGAATTTATTACAAATTTAAAAAACATAGCACAGGGTACCTCAGTTTACTTATAGCAAATAAAAGCTACCATAGTAAGTCCAAAATGTATTGTGTTGAGATGATCTACTTATTCACAATCTTTACTAGCTTTTGCCTGGTGTCCTTGATATGGAAAAATGATTGCAGTTAAATGACTCCCTTAAGGTTATTTACTTAATTATATGGTTTCATTCTATAAATAACCAACTAGTAATGCCCTTGCCCAAAAGTATTTACTATTTTCTTGCAGAAAAGTGCAATGTCGTGTTTCCAAGTCATATTTGAATACACAAAACATTTTGAACACTAGCAAACCCATGAATACTTTGCAAAGACAAGTAATTTATTCTGAGTGATTGCCAACTCATATTGACTGAAAATTAGAAGCCATGTACTTTTTGATAGTAACATTTTTCATAAACAAAACAATATGCAAGACTAGTGAATGGTCTGAACTGGAGGGGAAAATTTAAGTAGCTTATTTTCTGTCACTTCTATGTCCTATAATGTCAAGGAGAAGAAATTTAATTTACTTAGAGAAACTACTAACAACCTGTTAAATTTCCTACTCAGTGCTGGGAAATAGCAGGCTCAATTGTCCTACACCTGAAATAAAGCTACAGTGACAAAGCACCATAAAGGAGTCTAGTCTTATTGGAGGGTACATCTAAACTATTATCTGTGTACAGACACGATATAACTATTTGCTCATTTGAAGACATTTCAGTAATTAACTTGATTTTTCTAGAACCAATTAATTTTTTTGTTTGGGAATCAATTTTTTTTTAAATTTAGTTTGACAGAAATATTCAGTCAAAATACTGGAGTCTTCTGCTCTATTCACTCACACTTCACTGCTTGTAAACCTGAAATAGGCATTCATGATGAAATAATTAGTTGACAAAGTCCTAGCTCAAAATGTAGTCCAGGATCTCAAAATAACTGTACAACTGTTTCCATCTGTGTTTCCTCACAGGAACAGAAAAGCAATCCTTTACATTAGAAGGGACAATTTTTTGAAGGATGGACCCCATTTTAATTACATTTGGTCCCTTAATGGTCTCTTTTGGTATACTGTCTGATACATGTAGGAAAGATAAAAAGGAATTTGCTTTTCTATACTCCTATAGGGATCACACTAAATCCTGAAACAGAAACAGCAGTTTGCATCTAATTTAGTTAAATCTAGAATTAAGCTGTCTGGGTTGGGGTAGATTGTCCACTAATAAAGTTCATTTCTCATCCAGATTGTATCTGAGGTTCTCTGTGTAACTACAAAATAAACAGAACTTATTCTTATTGCAGATACTGACCCTAGCCAACCCTCAGGTAAAATTTACTAATTAATTTAAGTGCCTACATCTATTTTCTTTCTTCCTGTTTTATGCTTTGCAAGCTCGGCTTAATAAGGCAGGATTTTAAAAAGCCATATTAAAAATATTAGCAATGGTCATATAAACATATGTATGCCAGCCTTGCGAAATCTTATTCTCACATTCACTTGAGGTGTTTTGTTTTGACGTACCAGTGACGGATCAGTTTCCCCCACTCCTCTCCATTGTCTTCCATCAAAATGTAATAGGCTGGTATATATACTGGGCTCTCAGCTGATCTATTATGACAATTTTGAAAGAAGGGTTTATATGTTCATTTATACTTCAGCCATAGAAAATATCTAAATACACTTTCAGGCAATGCACAACCTTGATTATCCAAATGCCGTAAGGAATAAATGAGAAACAAGGGAATTTTCAATAAGGCCCAGGTCCTAGAAACAAAACACTAAGTTTAAAATACCAAACAAGATACCAAATATTGTATGGTCTGGTTTAAGCTGAATACTCAGTGCATGTACACTACAGTGAATTTGCCCTTTTTATTTTACGTGTTTGGAATGGACTGGCACAAGTTACGTCTGGCTTTGCCCCTTGAGTTCTGCAATCATTCCTGACTCGAGAAATAAAAATACATGTTCACTGTCCACAATGCTACTCTCACAATGCCAATGGATACAATAAATATACCTAATGCATTTGATAGTAAGTTTAACATATTAAGGTAACATGTCTTAGAGTTAGGCAATGATAGATTGCAACAACTTAGGGTTTGTATGATTTAGTATTTAAAATATCAAGACTGTCTTTTTGTTCTGTTTGTACAGTGCATAATAAATAGCAGCTTAGCTCATATTCTATTTATCACTTTTTTTCCACAATTTAGAGGGACAGTATTTTGTATAACTTAATTTAAAAAATTTCTTTTCTTTGAACAGTCAATTTGGTCATTTCTATCTTCAGGTTGTTTTGATTTTCAAGAGTTTTTTATTTTTGATTAAAAAAATCAAACTGAAATTACTTATCAATCCATTTGTGTGAATTGTTTCCAGGTTTAAGAAAATTCAAACACCTTTAATCTTAAAAGGAGGTAGCAACTGGCTTATCTGGAACAACAAAAAAGTTTAAACTGTTGATTTAAAAATGGCCTCAGTGTAGAATAATCTGTTCCAAAATTAATCTTCAAAATATATTTGTGAACCTTTTATCATTATTTTGAATTTTTCCCCCTTGAACTAAGCTTTAAAATTAAATTACTAGTTATCCAAAAAGTAAAGCAACCCCCTTTTATTTGCCACTATTTAGTAGTGGATCGTACCCCCAAAATTTTCTAATATGTTTACATTTATATACAATACACACACAACTGAGGCAATTGATTGTCATCATGTGACAACGTATGTACCTACCCACACACAAACCTCACATGGTGAGAAAAAGCTCTGCCCCGGTATATTCTACTATTCACAAAAGTAGTGCAAATAAAATATTTTGTCAGAAAACAGTATTTCCACTATTCCAATGTCAAAGCAGATGATTTTAATTACTTTAAAAGCTAGTAAGAAATATGAGAATTTATTTGGAAATATCAGATTTATGTATCTGAGACTATTATATTTGCAAACCATACAAATATCTGATATAATACATAACTGGTGTGATAAAATGGTCACTGCTACAGAATGGAAGGACAGGCTCCACACTCCTAAAAAAGCTTTTTCAAGGTCACATCACAAATTGGTATTTGAGATGTACAATAAGGTATAAAGTCTCAATATTCTGAAAACTAAACTAAATGGATGGATAGTAGGGTATTTAATCTTCACTTGCAACATTCGTTTAAACAGCTATTGTCATCTTGCTGCCTGCATGAAAAATGGCTCACAGCTCAAGCAAAATGCCACTTGAAATAGCTTAAAAGCTGATCAAAGATTTAATTAGCACGCCTGTTATTTTATATTTTCTTAAATTATGAAGCCCCAGAAAAAAGAACAAATTACAAATGCCAGCAGATTATTGTACACAGTTATGCTAAAATCAAGGGATAATACATTTATCTTTACTTAAATGTGTATCTACACCTAGCTATAGTACCCATGGTTCTCCACTTCAGATTTGTGCATATATACTATCTCAGATAAGGAAGAATGTCGTATTCTACATTCTGACCTCTTGTATACTGCAACTGTACTCAACTATTGCAGGGGTCTAAAACTAGTGCATGATGTTACATACCAAATGCATCATAATTACGGAGAGACAATAGAGTGAGGTAAGGAAAAAGAACTTAAGTCTAAATCTTTGTCAGAAACCTATAATTTTAATAGTTTTGTACTTAGTTTAACAGCAGCATACAACACCCTCCAAAGTCAACTCTGATTATTCTTTCTTTGTATCCCAAGCATTTCCATTTCAATTAATGCCACAGTACTTTGAAGTTCACCAAAGCTAAGTACATCATATTTCACAACTACCTTGACATGGATTGATGGACACATCTAAAAGCATTAATAACATATAGCACTGACATGACACATTATAATGGCTGCTTCATTTGTGTTAATGGATGAGTCATTCCAGAACATAGAGAGAGGTTGATCAGTGAACATCTGACACGAAGCAGTCAAAGGATCCTTTGGACAAGTTATTATGTATCATATCAGTCCACAGTGTGGAACATCTAGGATGTTAATAGGGACAGAATTTGAACTCTTATCAATAAGCATATTATGGTGAAAGTAGTGTGCATATACACACAAAAGCAGATTAATGAATACTTAACAGATTTATAAAATATAACAAAAGGCACTCCACCAAAATAAGGACTAAATACCTGCAAAACTGGTTTTAAAAAGTGACTAAAACTTAATTCAAATTTGAGCACCCATATCTGACTCCCCATTTGAAATCACAGGACTATTTCATTTTGCTGAACTGGTTTAACTGCATCTTGTAAAAGAAATGGATCATGATATGGAAACTTGTTTGCTAAGTTTTAACCTGATGCAAAATTTTTAGAAGAGTTATAAATCCCTTAGGTGAAAACTAAGGGTGGAAAATATAGAACCTCGATAGCTGAACTACCAAACATCAGTATGTATATTTTTGTATATACCTCTACTATACATACATACACACACACACACAAAATAAACACTCGAAAAAATATATTGGGATTCTTCCAAAACTAGCCTGACCGTCTGACTTACATTTCCATCTCAAGAACTAATATAAAGGAATAATTGGTCCTTATCAATTTGAAATTATATTTATCTTTAGTAATATTTCTTTTTTTTTATGTTATCATTCCTCTTTGAATGTGAAATATGAAGATTAAGTGACCAAGTAACTCATTCAACCATAAAAATGTCTTCCTTTTCCTGTTTATAAGTTTGAAAGTCACTTTGAAAAAATGCTACTTGAAATGAGGGTGTTAAAAAGAGAAGAATTGAAAGCTCGAAACAACATTTAAACAACCAACCCATTAAATACCCACTAGCAATGTAATGCCATTTTAGTTCTGAATTTCGTACAATCTTTATAAATCGAAAGATAGCCTGTTATTTGTAGCCATTTGTTTACATTTTTTCCACAGTGAAAATTATAAAACAAAAGTGCCTACAGAATGAAAAAATGTAACTCTAATCTGTTCCATGGGTTAATGGCCTGTAAACTTCCAGGTCACAACAGAGTAGAGAAAAAAGACTGAGACTTCCTCTTTTCTCCTTAGTTATCCAAAGAAAGACACAGGCTAAAATATGATGGACATCCTCCTTTGTAATCAGAAATGTACTTTTAAGTAGTGATCGCTAGCATAGGTAGCAATTGCTGCCCATACATCAATCACATAGATTCAGGACTTGGCTCAATGGCATGAGTTCAGAGTTTTCTAGGAGACTGCCTGTCTCCATCAGCAAAATGATCAGATATTTACAAAATTTACAATGGATTGTAAATACAAAGGCAGTGAAGTGTGGTCCTTCTGGGAGAAAAGACTACCCCGTTATACCAACATTGTTTCTAGAAAGTGTTGCACATTGATGCTTCAGTGTTTCCAGCAAACTATTATCTCAATCCCTGATGCATCTCCTTGGAGGATTATGTCTGGACTACAGACTTCTTAATCTATGCTGTGACTGAGCTAGGAACACCTAGAAAGCAGGAGGGGCTCCCTAACAGCTATGATACCATAGAATGCAGCCTGAGAATCCCTCTGTTTACCTGAAGATGCACTTGTTTCAATTCAGTGATCATCACCTCACACAAATAGAAGCAGAGCTAGTAGTTAATTATTTCTGGGAAAGTGTGTCTCTCCTTCCCACTTTTGAATTATTTCAACAGGTTTGGCCTTTCCAAATTCCAGTGTGTAAGCGGAATGACCCTGTGTCCTGGAGGGGAAGACATATAACATAAATATGGCTACAACGCCATAAGTAATACATTGTGACCTACGTTCTCTACTTACAGCCCTCTTTATCTGAGGGGCAACGACTTGGTAATAGGCATGCCTCCACTGTTGAGCAGGAAGAGTTTCAGAAGTAGGAGAGTGGGGAAGGAAAAGAACAATTCTCATTTTAATGGAAAAGTGCATTGGTCAGCAAGAAGCAACAATGACATTCCCCTCTCCCAGAATTGACTGCACAAACTCAGAGAGGTCCAAAGTCACATTAGAATCTCTGAGGCACTCCTGGTTCTAGAAAAATCATGATCCAGTAGTCTTTGCAGTACTATAGACTGATAAAACTAACCCGTTTCTATTTCTTAACAAAGCCAAAGCATCATCTCATAGGGATCACATTCACCATTTCCTCCAATATCACTAGTCTCACAGTGTTGAAATGGGACTGATCAGCCTATGATGGATTGCACATCACCCAAGGAGAAAGGAAGGTGTGGAAAAGGCATACAGTACATTTTATACTGCTTCACAACCATGTTCACAAGGGGTGGGGACTGGGAGTTGAGAGGAGATTTATTGCTGTTTCATACAAAATACAGGATGATATCTAAACTGAATCAAATGAGATCACAATGGTCAGTATTTTCACACTGTGGGATGAAGGTTCTTGTTTTTGCCCAAGGATGAACTGTCTGTTGGTTAAAGAGGAAGAGGGGAGTCAAAGCTACACCTGGGATATCAGCTGCATATTGAAACTTGGGGATCGAGACTGCTTGGTAAGGGGAGCCCCTGGAGTAAGGAGATCTTTACCTTCCCCAGCTTGGCCTAGCCGGTCCTCCTGTAGACTGATAGTTGAAAACCGATTGGAATTGCCAGCTGCTAGATTAGTAACACCCGCAGTGCCAACCCCAACAATGCAAGCTGCTTGACCACCATTCACATAGTCAAATGATTTACTGGAGGAAGCACTGGCAGTCCGGATTAGGCTCAAGCTACTGGCTTTTGGTACCACCTGCCCAGCAGGCAGGCTGAGGTGTTTCTTTGTAGGTGTCATCTCAATTGTTTCTGCAGTAAGGTCAGTTGGTTGGTGCAGGTGCTGCTTCTGAGCTACTGAATCTCGAGGGCTCTCATTGGATTTAGTGGCAGATGATGTTTCTTTATCCTTAGCTGAACGCCCACTTGCTGCTTTCCTTAAACTGCCCCTCTGGGATGTGGACGATAGAGGCTTGGTCCCAACTGGCTGGCTACTAAGGGAAGCTCCTGATGAAAATCCTTCGTCAGCATCATTGAAGTTCACGGATTCCTCTCTTCCATTTATACCCTCAGTATCTACAAAAACCCAACACAAACAAATTAGACCCAGAAACTAAACAGTCACATTACATGAAGTAGATGTATACAGATGTAAACAAAATGTCACTAAAAACAAACTTCACTTTCTGATCCAAACACTTTTCCACTTGTTAACTGATTCCTGCAACCAAAATTTTTCCCTCTATACATAGTGGATAGTAACTTTTGTCAGCATCAAATTCCAGTACTCTACACTAGCAGCCTGATTTACCTCTCACTTGCCTGATTTTACACTGATGTAGCCTCATTCACTTCAAGGGAGTTATTCCTGATTTACATGTGTAAACACAAAAAAAAAGGCTCCACATGGTTTATTTATTCTCTGTTCCATTCATATGCACTCTGCCCGGTTCTCTCACACTTGTATAAATCTATTACACTTTTGTTTACACAAGTGAGAGGAGAATCAGAGCCTCTTGTGTACATACTTTTTATCTGGGTAAACCTCTCATCTGTATTAATTCACCATCTTCTGTAGAACTCATCAGCTCAAGCATTACTAGTAGAGGCACAGATAATTGTGAGCATCTGAACAACTCTGCTTGACTATCCAATCCATTACCCAATTCAGTCTAAAGGATTCTTCACAACCCCTTCACTCATCCTTTCAGCCTAGGTTGCTATTTTTATCCTGATTTAGGGCTGCATCCCGAGAGGTGCTGAATACAGTAAATGCAGCTCCTGCTGAAGTCAATGTGAGTTGCTGCAAGAACTCAACAACCTTTAGGAACAGGTCAGACCATTGGTCACCAATCACCACCATGCCTGCAGGTGTACTAGATTTTAGCAGATGCCAACTGGCACATGTGACTAAACTTTTTCCTGGAGATAAACCCTAATTCCTATGTGTCATCTCTCCTCCAAACCCCAGTCCTCCTTGCACTTCCAGTAATTACATGAAGCTGGCTTCCATCATATTGCCTGTAACCTGGCTGCCTAAATATCTTCTATCTATAAAATACCTCTTTGTATATGGAATACAAGATTAAGCTGCAAAGTGCTGCACACTGTGGAAGAGACTTTGTGCTTCTGAACAGGACCTGCCTGTCAAACAGCAACCTATCACTCCAGGCCATGAATGGAGAACAGAGAAAACCTAGAGGAGGCCTCAGTTTCCTAGGATGCAACCTGAAGTCTGGTTTTGAAAGTTGGGAGTTTAAAACCCAACTGTGAAGGTATGTCTGTGTTTCAATTAAAAACCCATGGCTGGCCCATGGGGCTTGGGCTCAGGGTCTGTTTAACTGGTATAGACGTTCGGGCTAGGGCTGGAGCCCAGGCTCTAGGACCCTGTGAGGTGGCAGGGTCCCCATAACATCTAAAGCAAAATTAAACAGTCCCTTATCCGGAGCCAAGTCAGTTGGCATAGGCCAGCTGCAGATGTCTAACTTTAGTGTAGACATACCCTGAGTATATTAAGTCAGTGACCTTTGGAAATACGTTTGACTTGACAGGGTCCAAAGATGGATGAGCTCTGCTGGTTTACTGGCTAAATTTACTGGCAGCGGGTTCCTTTGCAAACTACTTCTAGTTTGTGGTTTTCATTTTGCTCCCTTACTTTCCATTACTAAGGAAACAGATGCATTTACTTCTTAAGTGCTTGCTTTCAGTCCTATACCATGAAAAGGGTTGTACAAAAAATAGCAAGTATTTTCATAAAAAATGCAATTTTGTTTCAGGCCATTTTGAAACCCCAAGGAAATTCATAAAGTAGTTTTTACAACAAAACATGACAAAATATGCATTTATCATGTATTTGAACAGGACTTTGAATTTCAAAAACTGTAGTTTTTGCATTTGAATGAAAGTATGCTCATTTTCACTCCAGCTGTCTTACTTTCAAAATTAAAAAAGCAAAATTTCACCTTTAAAAAAAAATAAAAATAAGGCCTTCAAATTGTAAGAATTTCAGATTTCCCTGTGATAACCCTAAGTATGACTGCTTGCAGGAAACCCCAGGAAGTGTACATGTCTGACGGCTTCAACTGCTGCATTATTCCAGTGGCAGTTTGCTCATTCTGCTCTGGCACATACCAAAGAGCTTGTCTGAAGCTCCTTAAATGGTGGCAAAAGGTTTATGAGTCTAACATACAGGAATGAACCTACCCTTCCACAGACTGTTGTCAATGCACTGACAAAGGTGACAAGTTGTTTTTAAACTTTCAAGTTACACTGCAGCCTATTGAGGCCAGTACTTTGCTCTTGGTGCTCCTTCACCGTGCAAAAATATCTAGCTTGGCTATGCATCATATTTCAGAAGCAGAAAGCAGAACAGCTTTACAGATAGGTTTTTTTTGGGTCCCTTTCCCTTGTAGGAAACCCTTTTTGTTGAAGCTAAGATCACTGTTATTCCTGGTTTCAGCCTCCCAAGGGGCACTCAGCCACTTTCTAACCTAAAGCCATTCTCAGTAGAATACAATGCTGGTCTGCTTTATTATGTAATCCTCATAGAATTAATCTAATCTTTAACCTCCCATAAACTGTAAGCAACTTCACAGTACTGCAATCTTCATACTTGGAAAAAACTTTAGCCTCAGGACAAGACAAACATTTTAAACTCTAAGGGATATTTTCTAATTATTAAAATGCATTTACTACAACTTCCTGAATACATATTTAAAATATGGGTTTTATTTTTTTCCCATTTGATCAAATCAGTCCTTTAGAAATACAAAAGTGTTTGTCTTCTCATTTATTCACACAAATACTTCCCCACATTAAACAATGAGACATTTTATGAACCACCCACCACCACCGTCCTCAAAGGTGCTGGTAAAAGGATGATACAACTGAAATACCCTGAAACCAAAAGAAGCAACTTTTCCCATCAGACCCAGCATTTATATTCTTTTATACCATCATGCAAAACTGAATGAAAGTGCATTGATTAGGAACCACGGCAGCAGCTAACACCTCCTCTCTCAACCTTCCCTTATTCAAATGGATGATGTGTAACTTGCAGGAAGACACCGAAGTGTTCATGAGAAAATAATCAGGGATGCTAAACAGATTATCCTACTTCAGAAAAAACACCATGAGACAGCAGAAGGAAATTGGAAAGGTAAATCTGTCAAGTATCATTCAATTTAGAGAGGAGAATGAGAGGCTTGGTGCAAGCTTTTGGATGCTGCAACCATGCAGAGGCTCAGGCAGCACATCAATGCTGAAGAATGAAGAAAACAGACAAGACAACATGCAGGAAAATCTCTCTCGAGTCAGATCCCAGATACTCAGGAAAGTTCTCACTGGAATGAAGTCTTTCACCTCAGTAAAATACAGCTTAAATATATACAGTTATCCTGCTGGATGATAGTTTTCTTTTAACACTACCCTCAAAGACAAAGAAACAGGAGAGTGCAGTTCAGTTCTCTATACCCCTTATTTGGAACAGGTAACTCAGAAAAAGTGGTAGGTTTCTTCTTTTCCTACAGAACAGTAACAATCTAAACAACATCTTTCTCCTGAACAACCCCATAATTAACTACAATCTTGGAAAGGAAAGGAGAAAATGAGAGAGAAAATGACAAGTCAACCACACAGCTTTTGTCTTCAAGTTTCTCAACATTTTCTATAGGAATTAGTGCTTCTCTAAAGAATGCACTTTTATTGCGACACAGAAGTCAATACAAAGTAGATCCAGCAGAAGTATTACATTTATTTTTGGATTTGTTCCATGTCAGCTTTCCCGCTACCATTATCTATTGGCCACAAATGACTGTGTATATCTACTGCTGCAACCCAACAGAAGAGTATGAAATCACGTAACCCTTTTAAACACACATCCTTTCTGAGGCATCACTAAGCCACCTTTTGGAAACCGGCAAAACATTCCATGTATTGGTTCCAAACACTAGTTTAAAAAGGATATTTATTCTGTTTATCCTTCTCATAATTAGATGCATAAACAAACTTGAACAATGAAAGGGATTACTAGGGTTTACCAAGAAAGATCTTTCTTGTTTCATGCTGTTGTCAGGTAGGACATAGTCACTCAATTGAGGGTATTTGCTAATTCAAGTTTTCTGCAAAATTATCATCATCAATTAACAAGGTAATATACATAACATACAAATAATAATTTAAGTATTAATAATCAAATCTGCTTTAGCTCCATAGGCACTTTCCACCCCAGAATATTACTGAGTGGCAAAGTTTGTACAGTTTGAGCAAACAGGCAACTGTCAGCTTTCTATGTTCAGTTATCTGTTCAAATATTCTTCACTTTCATATCCAGGAAAACCATACAAAGTGATGCAGACTCCAAAGGAACAAGTCAAAAGATATGGATATTTTAAAATAACTCAAGTGTTAGAAAGGGAAGGCTACATTCTTGGCAACCATTTTTAATGAAGGTTCTCTGCAAAGCTCAGGACTTCTCCATATCCTTCAGGACATGCACATGCAACGGTCAGTACAGTGGAATAAGACGAATCAGAACAAATGGAGTAAGGATGGGTTGGGCTCGTTTACTGAGCATGCTCAAACGCACTACGCACCAAGGAGCAGTTTCTAAAACTTCAACAGCATCATGTTTTTGTAAGTATCTTATTTTCCAAAGAAGTGGGATGTTGTGACCCTCATTCATTACGTGCTGATTCACTGTGGTGGATTCCATGGTAACAATACATCAAATCTAGAAGAATCTCAGATTTTTGTTTCCACAAGGACACCCTGAAGCGTATGCAGTACATATACAACAAACACCTTCTTTGTTTCAGAGAAATTGTGACCTTTATAGCTGTTGGAAATGCCAAAGGAATGTTCACACAGAAAAGAAAACTTAAATTACAGAAACAGATTAGGAAGATCAGAGGACTCTTGGGAATACATTTTCAGCTAAAAACCTGGGGAATTAAGCACTCCACCACCACCAAGAGAAGTCATGAATCAAATTCACTGCATGAAAGCATACCTCTTACCAAGTACAGATGATAAGTTAATAAACTCACTAAAGGAAAATGAACCTATATCAGACAACTCACAGAATACTACATGTGGCTGCAAGGGCAGCTGTTGCAAAATCCAACAGCAAACACCAAAAGAACCCGTTTGTGAAGAAAAACAGTCACTGTTTTAAAGTGGCAGGAAACGTTACAACTTGATTCCAGTTAGGAGATTGGTGTGGTTGTTTACAGACAGTCCACTCACACAGGCTAACAAGATGGTGAAGCTTTAGTGAATAGAAGTGTGGGGAATAAATATAAAATAATTTATTCAAAGCACAACACTGAGAATCTACATCTTAGGCAAACCCAACTTTAACAGCGACAGGAAATTCACTTTGGAATTTTGAAACATTGTTCCAATACTATCTTGTTAATCTAAAGTTGTAGTAAGATTCTTTTATACCCTAAAACGGATTCATCAGGTTTTCTGAACTAGGCTCATGCTCATTTGGTGCAGTATTTTTCTCACAAATATTAGAGTAAACATGCTCAGTAATAGGAAATTTCCAAGCAATCTCAATGCTCTTAGATGCTGCCCTTGCCTTTTCATTAGCCATGCCAAGCTGCCTTTCACCACACAGAGATGCAAGCCCCAGGCCAGCCCACATGATAACAAAAGGTAGTACCTGACCTGGTGCTAGGTATATAGGGGATGTGTGTATTGCAAAGAGAAGCTAATACACCCTGGGATAGTGGAAACACGCACTAGAATGGAAAGTAGTCCTGCTTGGGGATAGGGAGCCAGGATCTTCCTCCGGCAACTGCCTCACTGACTTCTGCCTCCTCTCTGTCCTACCCTCTGTTGTGGCTGCTGTCAAGGTGGGCTCCGGTGAGCCATGCTCAGGGGTCCTGCGCACCAGCACCTCCCCCTCTTGCTCACGTTTGATCCCTAGGTCTGTGGAGCCGTGCTGGATCGGGGAGCCAGGAATGCTTGAGTCAGCCTCGTTTGAGAAGTCAAAGCCATCTGGGATTCAACACACAAAATTTTAGTGCTTTTCTATTCCTTTCTAGGCATTCCAATCCAGGCAGGGAAAAGAGAAGATTTATGTGAATATGGAAAAACAAAAGCACTATCCACATTTAGGGCTGGTCTACACTGCACTGTAGAGTGGGTTGGGCGGGGCAAATTGCAGAGTGTACAACAATGGTATGCTCTAACTGCTCCATGCAACACTGCTGGAGCAAACTAAAAGATACCTACGCTTTTGAAAGAGGAGTATGTTAAATGCGAACTTTGTATCTTTTAGTTCATGCCAGCAGCATCCACACACGGCATTCTGGTGCACTCCGCAATTCACACCCTTATAATCCACACTGTATGCACTGTAGACATACCCTTACTTATATACACACACGAATACATTTGTGTGCACACCCACAGAAAGAGGAAGATGAACTATACTGTACATGAGAGAGACTGGCAAATGAATAAAACAATATCAGTGCTAAGGACAAACGACTGAAAATATGCAAAATGGTAACGTTTGCTTCTAGGCTTGGGCAGCCTGACTTGACAGATCATGAAGCACTCTGGTTCTTCATACATAAAAATAAACTGTAAAAGAAAGGATAGGGTTTGAAACCAGAGATCAAGTTTTCCTCTGCGATATCTTAAGTTCCCACTTTTTACTTTCAGCCATTTATGCAGCTTTTTCAATGGATGTTTTTATACATGCAGGAACACAAAGCTTTTAAATATGACAGTGATTTCTAAGCAAGCTTTTTGCCATACTTATACTGAAGGTGCACCTGACCACAAGAAAAAAACTACCACATCTATTTTTCTTCCTTGCACAATTAAATACTATTCTTAGCAATACAAGTATCCCTCAAGAAAAACAGGGGAGTGAAGGGGAATGAGATAAATTAGTCAAAAGTAGTTTAGGAATTTTTCTCTAAGAACAAATGGTCTGATTTAGAGCTGCACAAGTCAATCTCCCACAGACTTAAGTGGGATCAGTGGTTGCTCAGGACCACTGAAAAAGTCAGGCCAATAGTACTTCTTGCACTATTAGGAAACAACGTGGTCTAACGGACTGAGTGTGGGACTGGGAGCCAAGAACTCTAAGATCTAACGCACCTCGGCCACTGATACTCCATGCTACGCAACATGGAAAAGATACCTAACCTCTCAAGCTTCTCCATCTGTAAAAGGAGGGTAACATTTACTTACCTACCTCACAGGAGTACTGTGAGATTTAAAGAGTTCATGGCCATGTAGTGCTCTGAAAAGATGTAAAGCGCTATATATTGTTACAAAATACTGCTGTTAGAAAAACAATTAAATGAAAATATTCTGTCAACATTTAGATTCAGAAGCTAATTGGTAATGATGGAGATGAACACAGTACAGTAAGTTATTCGCGGCACTGTGGTACAGCTCACCTTCTCTCCTCCAGCGATGGCGACGGATGGAAGCTGTCGTAATGGCAGTCCGAGAAATCCTGGGCACTGTAGGAGTAACCTCTACCTTCAGCACCTTCTGGCCTTCTTGTGACATATCAGGGGCATCAAAGGGCAACGAGTTCTTCATGGCATTTGCAACCTACGGTAACAGTAAAATCCTATGCAAACTCACCATCCTCGACTATACTAAGAGCAGTGCCAGATTTCATTGTCAGACTGGATGGGGAGACAAAGATTTGGCAACAGTGTATCAGGCTGCCACACATAGACATGGCAGTGACTTCAGGACTTCATGACCACTGACAGGCTCATTGCAAAGCTGACATATCTGGACTACAGAGGACTTCCTTCTCCCTAGGAAGGTTTGAGCTTCCCCATTCTCATTTTATTAAATGATCTGTTTGTTTTGCTGCAGACTCACTGCAGAAAAAGAGAGTATTCCAACAGAGTCAGACTTCAGATGAAACCCAGTAGTACTATCCTTCAAGAATTAGGTCACAAATCACATCAGTGCAAACAGCACAAGTGCAATCAATGGCTACATAAATAAAAATAGTGTTATCTTCACAACGGTCACATGATTAGCTCCCAATCTTCAACTACCCCTTTTTGTCAGTTTTCTACAAAATGTTAGAGAACTGCAGCATGACAAGTACAGAAGCTCCACAATAAGTTGTTCTCTACAATAAAAGATAGGTACTAGAACTGATGATAAATCTGGAGCTCTTATTTTTGCAGCTCTGGAGAATAACTGATCTCTTCCAGTTTTGAGACTTAAAATACTATTGTAAACATAAAAGCAGCTGTAAAAAATGGCATTATGGGGTTCCACATTTATTATCTTTCAGTAACTTCCAGATGAAACCTCCTAGTTTACCAATAAAAAGATGGCTGTTCTAATAGCCAACTGCTAACAAACTAGGATATGAAAGTCAATTTGGGGTTTTTGCAGCTTGTGCACCATCACCAGTATAATAAACTTGCTGTCAGAATTTGGTTCACAACTTTTTTGATAGATGAGAAAAATAGAATCTAGGTCATCATCTGTGGCTGTGTTGACTTTGCAATACTAATACACTAATAAAATAAAAAATACTAATACTTGGCACTTACATATCTTAATTCAAGGATCTCAACATTTATTAAAACTTTCCCTTAATAAAGCAAGCTGATATTACTCAAAGGGGAGTGATAAATTGAGTGACAAGGTATCATTTCTCTAGTTATTTTTCCACCTTTAATCTCACTTAGTCCCATCCTATATAGCAACAACAATTGCTATTGCTTTTCTCTGCAATTCAGTTAACAGGCATTAAGAAGAACAATGCTATGTAGTCACCCAACTGTTCTTTTCTTGGATCATTTAAAGTCATCAATGATTTATCAAAAGTCGAAGCTGCAGAGACAGAAGTATTTTAAAGACTGAAGTTTGTATTAGGATGTATAACAGAGCTGCAAGACATGGTCCTTTTTAAAATCAAGTAATTTATTTGGTTGCTAATGGCAAAGACATGCAAAACATCAGTGAAATATATTTTAAAATTGACAGAACAAAACCCAGAGACGGATAGTCCTATGTCAATTCAACTGAAATCCAGATTAACTGAGGGCAGGCCTACACTACAGCCAGGATTGACACTCTGAGATTAATCTACCGGCGGTGGATTTAGCGGGTCTAGTAAAGACCCACCAAATCGACAGCAGATCACTCTCCAGTCGACTCCTGTACTCTACCCCCGCCCCCGTCCGATGAGAAGAGGAAGGTAAGGCAACTGCAGATTTTCTCCTGTCAACCCCGCACAGTGTAGACCCTGCGGTAACTCAACTAAGGTATGTTGACTCCAGCTATGTTATTCACGTAGCTGGAGTTGCATAGCGTAGGTCAATTTACCACAGTAGTGTAGACATAGCCTGAGTATACACCTTTAACAAGAGGCTCTACTGTGACATACAGGCTTGTTGCTACCAACTGGCAAAGGGTTCATGACTGTCAGCAACTCCTACTAGGCCTGACAAACTCACTACACCTAACACATTGCTTTCATAGTATTTATCCATAAACTAAAGTATCAAACGAAAGCTGATCATTGTATTGTTGTGAAATATATGTACTATACTGACATTTAAAAAGTTTTGTTTAGATACTGTAGTATCTAAAGTCTGTAACCAGGCACAGCTGACAAACAGGTTTCCTCCAGACAGGAGATAAGATGGGTCTCTCTGTCAAATGTAAATTGAGCACTGAAAGCCAAATCTGCATACTGTGAAACAGGCAGATGGAAAGATGCTGGAGAATAGAACCCACAGAGGGTTGTCTAATCTCTGGGGTGCAAAGACAATGGACTTTGGGGTATAAGAAGGAAGCACAGGGAGCACTCTTTTATTCTGTGCTTGAGGGGGTAACTGGGCAGTGCACTTATGCCCATGAAAACAAGATTTCAAACAACCTTGGCTGAAATGATGTAAGGAAGTTCTTAGATGAGAAATTGCTTCAGATGAGGTTAGCTTGTTATAGTTCAGTCTAAGTCTACCAGAAGTGTGTTATTTTATTTTATTTGTAACCTGTTATTCTTGTTACCTCTTCTCACTATCTCTTAAAATCTTTACCTCTGTTACTAAACTTATACAGTAGAACCTCAAAGTCATGATCACCTTGGGAATGGAGATTGCTCATAACTCTGAAAAAAACATTATGGTTGTTCTTTCAAAAGTTTACACATGAACATTGATGTAATACAGCTTTGAAACTTTACTATGCAGAAGTAAAGTGCTGCTTTTAACCATCTTAATTTAAATGAAACAAGCAGACACGGTTCCCTTGTCAAATTTTTTTTAAACTTGCCCTTTATTTTTTTAGTAGTTTATGTTTAACACAGTACTGTACAGTGTTTGCTTTTTCCCCCCTCCTGACTCTGCTGCCTGATTGCACTCTTCCGGTTCCAAATGAGGTGTGTGGTTGACCGGTCAGTTCATAACTCCGTGTTTGTAACTGAGGTTCTACTGTACTTGTTTTCACAAAAAATAGATTACAGTGCTATGTTATCTTGGAGCAGATAGTCATTTGACTCAAACAGGCTGGTGCGTTCATACAGTTCCCTTGGGAGTAGGGAACCTGGTAATTGCTGTGAGTGTCAAGTGACGGGCTAGATTCTAGGGGGGGATGCTTTTGGAGTAGCTCGGGGCTGGGGTCGAAGAGTTGTTCAATTGTAATGCAAAGGAGGGGCTGGTAGAGCCCTGCGGTGATTGCTTGAATGGTTGAAAGGCTGGTGGCATCTGGGAGCTGACACCTCGCTACCACAAGAAAGACTCCCTCTCGTCTGAGGCAAAGAGTTAACAAGGTGACTTGTAGTCCTGGGCACTCCAAGGAAGTGTCATATCTACTTTTCTGTTAACATGTTCTTTTAGTCCATACTCTATACCAGGGGTAGGCAACCTGCGCCATGTGAGCTGATTTTCAGAGGCACTCACACTGCCTGGATCCTGGCCACCAGTCCAGGGGTCTTTGCATTTTAATTTAATTTTAAATGAAGCTTCTTAAACATTTTTAAAACTTTATTTACTTTACATACAGCAATAGTTTAGTATTATATTATAGTCTTATAGAAAGAGACCTTCTAAAAATGTTAAAATGTATTACTGGCACGCGAAACCTTAAATTAGAGTGAATAAATGAAGACTCAGCACACCACTTCTGAAAGGTTGCTGACCCCTGCTCTATACTTTTAGTCTCTTCTATACTGAAGAGAAACACAGGAAAATGCATTGTTTAAACTGTGAGATGTCCTTTGTCTAAATTCCTGTGGTTGTATCAAATATTTTGTACATAGTTATGAATACATATTCCTTTGGGAAAGAGTTCTGCCCAAGGAAGGGAGGGTAAGTAATGGCTGTGATATCTGAACTATGTGTCTTGTTTAACAATATTAACAATTTTAAACTGTAATCCCATTGTTCCCCATGATTGGGGAAATTCTGGTAGAGGGTAGTCTCTCCTCCCAGTTTATTGGCACAGCATAAAATTCTCTATAGTGCCCACAAAAGGTCTGAGGAAAATAAGTCGGTAAGGCAGTCACCCGCCCTTTGGAAAAGTGTAACAGTTTATCTTGGAAAACTCACAAGTGAAAAGAAAGGAGAATTTTACACAATGTATGTGGATGTTCTCAGGAACAAGCAGACTGATACTGTTGTAAAGTTTACAAGCTTCTCCTCTTTCCTTTTTTTTATTACAGTTGTCCACGCTGCCATCCTCTCATCACCCAGGCATGTAACCTGGAGGTTATTTTTGACTCATCCCCCTTCCTTACCACACACATGCAGGCCATTTCCAAATCCTGCTGCTTCTTCCTCGTCAACATCTCCAAAATTCTTCCTTTTCTCCATCCCTAGAGCCAAATCTCTCATTACATTCTGCCTTGATTACTGCAACAATCTCCGCTGGCCTCCAAACACACACCCTGACCCACTTCAGTCCATACAAACCTGATCTTTGCCTGTTGTTTTGATCATGTAAAACGCCTTTTCAAATCTCTCCATTGGCTTCCTATCTGACATAACAATTTTTAAGATTCTTCACACTTTCAGAGTTGTACATAACTCTGCCCCTCCCTGCTTATCCTTCCTTGTCAAGCTTTGTTTGGTCTCACCCCCTCAAACCCTTTTTGTTCCACTATTGCTCCCAAACCTCATCCACTTGGTTTGTAAGTGTCTCTCACAATCCACTTCCATGCATTCCCTGATGCATAGTACAATCTCTCTGCATTCGTCTGCCGGGCCATCCCTAGGGAGGTGCAGGGTCCAGGACAAATCAGCCCCACTCGGTGGCGCACGGGGCCGGGAGCATTGCAGCACCCTCCACCTACTCCTAGTTCCTGCACCTATGTCTTCCAGGACCGACGGCGGTGGCCAATCGCACCAGGCTGCAGGGCCCCTCAAAGCACGGGGCCCAGATCAGTTGCCCTTATTCGCCCTACCCAAGGGACGGCTCTGTTCATCTGCACCCTGCTCATATTCCCTCCCAAAAACTCCTGCTGTGCTGCCTATAGTAAATCAAGCTGACATGGATATAAGATGTACATTGTTGTTCTCCTTCCCTGATCTCTGTCTGTTAGTGTTGTCAGTACCTCAGAACAGGGACAGTGCTTAGTCAGAGCTAATGAAAAATCTCAGTGCAACAGCAGCTCCAGAAAAATATGAACCCTAAGTGTGGAAGACTGACTGACAAGCACTTTCAACCAGATTGTACTGCTAAGGAGAAAAGGGAGGGGGAGAAATCATGCAAGAAAAACAGACCTCATCCAGCAGGAAAAACTTGCTAAAAAGTCCACTTACATCAGTCCCAGCCCCTCCTGAGAGAAAAGTGATGCAAAAAGATGCAGTGCCTAACTTTAAGCACTGAAATAGGCCTCCAAGGAAGATTGTGGAATCCCCACTATTGAACTTTAAGAACAAGTTAGACCAAACACCTGTCAGGTATAATCTAGGTTTACTTGTTCCAGCCTCAGCACAGGGGCCTGGATGTATGATGACCTCTTGAGATCCCTTCCAGCCCCACATTTCTATGATACTATCCTGTCTTACTGCCTTATCATCCCAAACCAGGCCCATTAAGGCCTAGGCTGGTGATCCCAACCTGAAAGAGCCAAAGACACTTCATGGAGGAAGCAGCATTCTGTCTGTGCAAACAGAGCTTGCAACTATCCGTGACAAAGCAGAACAGGCCACAGGCCAGAAACATCCATCCTGTCCCATGAGGAATATATGCTCAGCCAAAGTCAGTCAAGTAAAAGAAGCTGGGGCATCAAGCAGTGACGGTATGGGATGCATCTCAATCAAATTAACAGGTCAGTGGGCATAGTGATGTCTGTCTCTTGCTTACAATCAACTATTTTGCCCAACACACTTTGCGTGAGGGCGTATGCTTACTGGGGTAGCCTGGACATCTTGTTTTGCACTAAAGACTGGGAGTTCCTTTTGAAGCATTGTGCAGAGGACCTGAACTGGTATAGGGCAGATGCTTGATAGAGAGGCATTCTTTAGTCCACAGTAGCTGGGCAAGAATATTGCATCTTTTTGCTTAACTTCCCACTGTAAAAGCCCCTCCTACAAGTTTTCTTTGCTGTGAGACTGGCACAGGACATTTGGTTGCAGCAACTTAGGGCATGTCTACACTTACCTCTGGAGTGATCAATCCAGTGGGTGTCGATTTATTGTGTTTAGTGAAGATGCAATAAGTCGACCACCGAGCACTCTCCCATCAACTCCGGTACACCACCAAAGCAAGACGCATAGGCAGAGTTGACAGGGGAGCATAAGCAGTCGACCTACCACAGTGAAGACACCGTGGTAAGTAGATCTAAGTACGTCGACTTCAGCTACGTTATTCACATAGTTGAAGTTGCGTAACTTAGATCGATTCCCCCTCCCCCCCCCCCCCCGCGCGCAGTGTAGACCAGGCCTCAGTTTTTCTTCCTGGACTAAGTTGTTTTTCTTGCATTACTTTTCTGCCTTTGGTACAGCCCCTGGGCAACACTAAAGGTGCTTGCTGGCAGTCAGTCATTTACCTTTCACTTGTTTTGTAGCTTACTGAGGCTGCTATTTTGGTCATGTTTTCTGTTTAGAGGAACACAAAGGGACATAATCTTGTTTGTACAGGAGCACTACATGGAGTTTTCTGAGAAGAAACGCCAAATACAGTGGGCTGTGGTGTTGCTCTTTTTAATGCAGACCAATAACATTTCCCCAACTATGCAAATACCCTGGTACAGGTGTCTAAAAAAATTAACTTTCACTCAAAGCTCCTTTCACTCCTGCATGGACTTCAGATAATTTGCTGTTGTCTTTACATATGCCAGAGGAGGGTGGGATTGAAAATCATGTGGGAGACTAAATGAAGTACTTCACTGAGTGACAGCAATTGCTTTAAATGTTATTTTAAACACTGTTTTGTACTGACGCTAGATTGTATGTGACTTCTCGAAAATTTAACTGGATGAAAGAGAATTGTTTGTTAAAGAACTCGAAGGGTCATCTGCCTTAATATGGAGCAAGACAAGGGACATGCAATCCATCTGTCCTAGAACTTAACTACAATTTTTGTAAAACATGCTTAGAAAAAGGCAGGGCTTCCTGAAGAGCCCTTCGATAGTTGTAAAATGGCAGACTGGGGAGGACAAGCAAATGACCAGAGAAGGAAAAAAAGGAAGTAGCAAAGAGCAGGGAGGTGGTAAGAGACAAGGCTATAACAATCACTAACAGTCGACAGAAACTACCAAACAGCTTGTTCAAGAGGAGAAGAGGGAGAAAACACTTTTGTTAACATTGTAAAAATAAAGATAACCTAGAAGGATTTACAATCACTCAGAAAAAAAATTTTTTAAGCTGATTGTTCAGTTTTAATCAGGAATAAAAGCTGTTACACCAACAACCGAATTCAAATACAGAGTCACTTACATGCTTTTGTACTGTAGCATGTTCTGATAAATCCCACTTTCTCAGGTTCAATATTTAATTAAAACTTCCAATCTAATGGTGCAATGAGTCATTTCCTAAAGGAAATTGCTGTTCTAATAATTCACTGGATAAGATGTATTTAAAATGCTTCACTCAGAAAGCACAAAACTAAGTGTCCTAGCCAATATTAATTCATCATGAGAACAGTTTTATCAGACTTATGGGAGAAGTACAGAATTTATCTTGGGATTGGCCAAGAGAAAAAAGATCTCATTCAGTACTTCTCTGCAAACAGGCCACTACTTTAAGTTATGGGGAAAAATAATATTTAGAGTTAGCAAATTGATTCACTGTGTGTTAGTCCAGAGGACTACCACCAAAGCCTATTGCCCACATTAATTCCTGATCCAAAAGTGGTGCAAGGTGCCAAAGACTGCAACAGTCCTGTTTCTACCTTCTGCTGATTTTGTTTCCTTACCTTGAATCTCCCCCCAACCTCCACCAGAAAGAAAAAATAATTCCTCCTCTCTATTTGTCTCTCTCCTTCCCCTCAATCACCTCCAACTTTGTCTGTCTGTCTCTTTGTTCCTCTTCTTTCTCTGTCTCCTTTTTTATTTCTCTCCTTTCATCTTTTAGGGTCAGGCTAGCAACTGCAGTAGAATTTTTTTTTAAAAGCTATATTCTTAGAGAAAAGTGTCTTATCTGGAGGGCTGGCTGCAGAATGGAATGAAATGGATTAAGACTGGGTGACAGTCAGTTTAAGACTGCAGATAGCTCTGTTGATAAAGTTTGTCTGAGAAAGTTCAGCACTATTCCATTTCTGCTCCTCCCACCAAGAATACTGTGGGTGGAGTCAACTGAACAAATTCTAAATCCCAATTAATCACAGGTGAGCAGAATACCAATTTGTTCACCACCAATATCGTGTGATATCAGATGATTACTTAATTTGACCCCTTTGGGTATGTCTACAGTGCAATCAATAACATGTGGCACAGCCTCAGCGGGGCCAGGTCAGCTGACTTGGGCTCATGGGGCTCAAGTTACAGGGCTATAAAATTGCAGTATAGCTGTCCAGGCCTGGGCTCCAGCCTAAGCTGGAATGTCTATACTATAACTTTACAACCTCATCCCTGCAAACCTGACCCAGGCTCTGAGACTCAGTGCCAAAGGTTTTTTTAATCGCAGTATAGACATATCCTAGGAGTTATCTTTGTGTAGCTCTTGCTACAAGAGTGTATGTATTTTAAACTAGAACATTATATTAGGAAATCCTGTTTCCTAGCACCAAGGAGTTATAATAAGCGCTAAGTACCAGAGTTTAACACTTAAGCAAAAGAGGGTGATGTGAATAGTAGCTGTGTTAAAATACCAAGCATCAGACTACAAATAAAATTCTGGCTGGTAGTAAATGGTTGTAACTGCTAAATGAACCTTTTAAGAGCAATCCATTTTATCAGCACATTCATATGTTTTTTAATCAAATAAAATTATTTCAGTGGCCTCTTCCTTACCAGCAGTGGCTGAGAGTAAAGTTCAAGCTGTGCTCTGTAAATTATGTCATCCAATACTTCTTGGCCAAGACCCCACTGTCCATTATATCTAAAAAACAAAGCAAACAAGACATTCATCATTAAGTACTTTTTGAACCCAAACCCTTCTCCTTTGTATCTACAAAGAACATACACGAACACAGCATAAAGGAATAGATGGAGCACCTCAGTTATTATTCTAATTGATATTAGAACAAATTGTTCTCTCCCATCTCCCAGCCAGAAAGATGTTATCATCATGGTAAGGGTAACAGTAAAGAAAGATGGAGGGGCACCATTTGAAAATTACATTACATGGTATAATCGTTTCAGATTCGTGTGTTTAAGCTAACCCAGTGGCTTCATGTCACACTGCCATTCCAGGGGACCCAAGTTTATCAGCTACCTTGAAGCTTGCAAACATTACACTGGTGAAGAGAAGGGACACTGTGGAAGTGACATCCCTGGGAGAGAAGAGCACCACTCTTCAGCACCCAACACTGGTGACTGAATGCTGATAAAGGCATTCCCAAAATGTCAGCTGTTCAAGATAGCAAGTCAAGGGAAAATAAGGAGATAAAGCAGTGGCTTAATTCATGTTTTCATGCATAAAGACAGAGAGAAAAGAGGGTATTTTAATTCACTAGAAGCCATTCAGCTTTTCTTCTTCCAAACTCCACCTACTTACATGGCATAATAGACACCGGTGAGCAGTTGCACCATGAAGTCAGGATCTAGTACCACTCTGTTACAGAATTCTTTCCAGCGTTTCTCATGCTGCCGTGGAAATCCACTCACGCAAAGCCTGGCAAAACATAATACAGAATCAAAACTCTGACCTCATGAACACTCTAAGAAAACATGCTTAACATCCATTAAATGTGAGACACTCAGATGATAAGCTCTGATTATTCTGTCAAACATTAACTGTTCAGTTTCTTGCTGCAAAGTCTCAAGTCAGCTCTTCATGCATTTAAGCAAGTATCTCACAGCAGAGCCTTGAAATATTGGCCGTAATTCCTGTAGTCTGACTCCATACACCCTTATTCACAATAGCTTGGATGAAATCACCAACCAGCTAGTTGTGAGTGTGGGAGACAACTTCTCAGAAGCTAGCCAGAAGATGTGAGAACAACAGTGAATGTGCCTCAGATAGAATGTTTAGTTTACTGCTTATCTCCTCTGTAACATACTGTAACAGAATATTAATAGGTGACTGTTTCATTTAAAAAAATAAACTGGGGAAAACAAAGTTGCTTTCTTTATGAAAAGAACTATTATTTCAAATGGCATCTTTTTATATTGTCAACTCCTCGGAGCAGGTGCTTTGCCTTCCCCACATCCAGTTCAGTGCTGAAGCACATCATATATATTCAATGAATATAATCACCACTTTTATTTAGAGCTTTGAGATCTGAATACCAGACAACATGGAAGCTGCACACAACCATTCTAATGTATTTAATGCAGAAGTACACTCACAACAAAATTTCTCAGGCAAAGAGCTAATGTAACAAGCATTAGCCTGTAAGAGCAAGAAACACAATGGAACCAAGGGGCTGATGATAAACATCTTAGCTCTTTCTTGCATCAGACATTTCAATGTTCAACTTTTACAGTGAGTTTTACAAAATATTGGGTTTGGAAATTTCTATGAAGGTTCTGGACAGAGCTGGGAAAAGGCTGTAGAAACACCTAACTCAAGCAAAGGGCACAATAATGATATAGATAATGACAGAGGACGGTATTGAGAATGCCAATCTTCCATTTTAAAAAAAAAATTATTTTGGCCAGCACTGCACCATATACAATCCTCTTTTCAGTAAATACTGTAAATGGCATTTTGTACCACTTGTCCGGAAGAGACCCTAGATGCCTGAATATTTCTCTCTCATATCAAAAAACATGAGGGAATGAATCTGGCTAAGAATAAGATAACCACTGTTTAATATACAGAATCATCTAGCGTAAAATAATTTAATCTGCAGTTTGCTGGTTCTAATTCAATCCAGACACAAAATCTATTATTTGATATGTGTTTAATGGCCTAGATAAAACGTATTGGTAGTCCAGTCCCTTCCTAGTGGGCAAGGAGAGATATGGACAAAAAACTGATAGCATACATGGCACTAACTGGCAACTCTGGGCAGAGAAAGGAATGAATGGGTCTGAAGAGCTAACCAACTTCTCTCATCATTGTGCCAATGTTCTTCCAAGTCAGGAGTGAGAAACTTTGGAAGGAGCCAGGTGGGGAACTTTCTATGTAATTATTCTGTGAATAGCTAAGGAACTTTTTTCCAGGTTCATTAAACCAGCACCTTTCATGAGCATAAATTCACACACAACAGGAGAAAGGGAAACGTAATGTTTTACAGACTAGCATGTCAAAATCATGCTGATGGAAAGGAGGTGGTTCCTAAACTGACTTCCAAAAGGGTTTCTTTAAGGGGAACTTGCAAGCGTGCACACAAGTGAGAATTCCTCACTCAAGGTTGTTTGCAATACAAGAACAAGGACAGACACTCACATATTTGTATTTACAACATATTCCTGTAGGTAAAGCACAGGAGGAAAAATGAAATGTTGAAGAAACCATTATACAGGGCAGATTACGATCATTAGATAGCAGGAAGTGGGTGTTATCAAGGTGTATGTGGTTTTAGCTGGCTGCTATTGTTAGTCTCAATGGTTTTACTAGGTAAGGAAGGCTTTATTATTTTAATGGGTTTGTTTTGTAAGTGTTTTACTGTACATTCACTTAGGGCAAATGTTTGGGTGCTTTAAAGTGTCAGAAATAATTTAATAAGTGTAGCAATTATTTAAGAAAGAAAATAGGTTAACCCAGCAAGCATCTACAAACCTGAAGGTCTAATTTCAGCTATGGGTGAAAGGAAAAAGGAAAACCAAGCACTGCATCAGAGGTACAACTTGCATGAGATGAAGAGCAGATGCCATAGACTTGAGGTATGGTCTTGGTTTTTTGATAAGTTTCTTAGCTTCTTGTTCCCAGCATTGTTAGGAACAAATTGTCAGCATGCCAAAATCTCAAATTATTCCACCAAACAACTTGTTCTTTACTCCTAAGACCTCTGTCTCATATCCTGCTATCTCTAGAAAATCTGTTGACTGGGAACCTGAACATCAAGACATGAAAGTACACTGATTTGAAGCCTTGCTGCACTTAAGCAGAGACTGGATAATGTAACAAAATAGTTGTATCATACTGAACCAATTTCTAATTAATTTCAGGATGCTTCTGTAAGATTAATGGAGGAGTTGTTATTTTCATACAGCAAAATTGGAGTCTGCCTCCTACTGACAAACTACATGTGTTCAGATAGGAAGATTTACTCAGCAATAACCAACACTGCCTATTCAGCTGAATTTTGGGTGGAGTTTAGTGGAGAGGTACTTAGAAAAGCAAAATCCTTTGAAGTTAAATACAAGAAATACAGGAAAACCACAGGGTAGAAGATTTTCCAAGGCTACTCTCTGTATGCAGATGTGGTCGCCCCATCTCAAAAAAGATATATTGAAATTGGAAAAGGTTCAGAAAAGGGCAACAAAAATGATTACGAGTATGGAATGGCTTCTGTATGAGGAGCGATTAATAAGACTGGGACTTTTCAGCCTGGAAAAGAGACAACTAAAGAAGGATATGATAGAGGTCTGTAAAATCACGACTGGTGTAGAGAAATTAAATAAGGATGTGTTATTTACTCCTCATGACACAAGAACTAGGAGTCACCAAATGAAATTAATAGGCAGCAGATTTAAAACAAACAAAAGGGAGTATTTTTTCACACAACACAGTCAACCTGTGGAACTCCTTGCCAGAGGATGCTTTGAAGACCAAGACTATAACAGAGTTCAAAAAAGAACTAGATAAGTTCATGGAAGATAGGTCCATCAATGGCTATTAGCCAGGATGAGTAGGGATGTAAACCATGCTCTGTTTGCCAGAAGCTGGAATGGGTGACAGGGGATGGATCATTTGAGGATTACCTGTTCTGTTAATTCCCTCTGAAGCACCTAGCATTGACCACTGTCAGAAGACAAGATACTGGGCTAGATAGACCATTGGTCTGACCCAATATGGCCATTCTTATGTTCTAACTTCCCATATGGCTGAATCTGTTCCTTTTATGATTGAAGTTCAAAGGGAACATATGTGATGTTCTTTTCTCATAATACCATCCATTTGTAACACTGTTAGCTGTGAGTTGTGCTAGAGAGCAATAATGGAACATTTGTAAGGTTGCAATTCATAAGTTTCATAACAAAAACCTTGTGAGAGGTTTTACAAAGGCAAGTTTCTGTTATTGTGGTACTCTGGGATTTTATAGGACATTTTAGGTTTGGACTGGAACACTGAAATTTGAAGAAATATGGTACATTTCTACATATTAACAAATTCTATATCAAGGAATATTAACAAAAAAACATTCATCGATTTATAAATGGAAAATAAGGCCTGACAAATTTCTGCACATTACTTGCACAAGATGAAAGAGTAGACATGGTTTACCTAAATTTCATAAAATACTTTAATAATGTCTCACAGAACAGAGTGACTTACAAAGTTAGAAAGTATGAGAAAAGAGATCACAAAATTGGTTTAAGGACAGGAAACAGAAGGTGCCAATGAAAAGAAGCCATTCAGGATGGGGAGTCATAAGTGGGATGATATAACAATCAGTTTTAGGATCACTTCAAATATGTATACAACTGACTTTTGGGGTGTAGGGGACAGAGTATCATTTCAAAACTAGTTACATGCACTGAAAGAAAAAGTCAGAAGGCTTAGAGCTAAGCATTATTTATTGTTTATGCAGAAGTGTACTAGGCACTTTATAGAAGAAGTAAAACTCAGATTTATGCCACAAATGTCTAAAATCCAGATGATAAATTATGATAAAAGATGTGGGGGTAGCAAACAAACAGAAGGAGGTGGGAAAGGGTGAGCTAAGATAAGAGAATAACAATGTATACAGTTACTGGTTTGCACACCTTGATAGCCACATGACTATTTTTAGCTCACTTGAAGGCAACAATGCAGAAGCTAGTTTTTAGGGAGAGACAGGGAGAATGTGGTGCACTGGTGAACATGAATTTGAAGGCTCTCCACACGTGTGTGAAGTGTATATATAGTAGACCCGGATTATAGTAAACTTGGATGCAGGAAAGCTCAGTTTATGGTGAAACTGAGTAAAATTTTCAAACTATTTCAATGTGCAAATTACAATTCCAGTTACAGGGAACCATTTTCCATAGTGAAATTATTCAGTGTTAAAATTCAGTCTGTTGTTATAGGTTTTATTCTGCTATATCTGAAGAAAGGAAACATTTCACATGTAAAGAAGTACAGTACACTTGGCCAAACTCAGCCAAAGAAAAATTCCACTCTGTGAGATTCAGGAACAAAGGAATTGTAGAAACAACAACTAAAAGAAAAGAATAGAATAGGAACATAAGAACAGCGATACTGGGTCAGACCAAAGGTCTGTCTAGCCCAGTATCCTGTCTTCTGACAGTGGCCAATGCCAGGTACCCCAGAGGGAATGAACAGAACAGGTAATTATCAAGTGATCCATCCCCTGACACCCATTCCCAGCTTCTGGCAACAACCCTTGGTGGGAGTACATATTGTGTTCTAATGGAGTATAAACTGATAGAAGCTATTTTGATCCTGCTGTACACTTGGAAAAACATTATCTGCATTGTGTATAATGCTTGTCAGCAATTTACAGGAAATACACTGCTGAAGCTGACAAGGCATATAAAAAAAACAGAGAAAAGGAATCTGCTGCTTCGTGAGTATGTATTATAGAGAACGATTAGCCACCCATGGCCTGTTTGTTTTAGCATAAAAAGCTGGTAACAAAGAAGATGTGTAGGGGTATCAAAGATATTTAAGATTCTAGAACAAAAAGAAAAGCTTTTATGTCAACAAGCTGTTTTAACTACTACTCAAGAGGTCATGGAGAGGATAGGTATAAAGAAAGAGAAATGATGGCACAATTTCTCCAAGTGTGGTGGTGTTATGAAACAAACTGTCAAAATGTTGTTCAAGTCAGTCATCCAAACCAACTCAAAAGTAAATTGGACGAACATTCAGAAGCACAGGAAATAGGCGGTACACTAACCAGGTTACTGGTCACTATAAAGAGATGCAGTTGACTTGCCTTTACTGCAGGTCTTGACACACTACAGTTTTTTACTATTAATGTTCCACAAAGCAAAACATTACAAGACCGAGAACTAAAGCAAATGCAACTGATATACAATCAATGCATTATTTTCATATGCAAAAACAGCATTACATTTCTAATTAAATTATGATCTGTCAAGTTACCAGAGAGGACTGAGTAAACTCATTTGCTTTCTTTGCATATTTATAACGCTAGGAATGTTCCTTAAGCATGAGATCCTCACCTGGAACCCATCCTGCAAAGTGACTGACAGGAGGAGGCAGGCATGTAGACAATAGCAGAGTTGTAGCACAGCATGAGAAAGCCCAGCACCTCAAACCTGAAGAAAGACAAGAACATGAGACAAAAGAAACTACATGGATTCCGATTTTTAATAGTCCACCAGAAGAACTTAAAAAACATTGTTAATGGTTCACTCGCAGGACAGGATGGCATCAGAAAAACAGTACATCAGCCCGTAGGTATTGCTCTTCCATTTTAATTCACTGACTAGAAATAATCTATCAAAAGACTCAATATTAAATACTTTAAAAGGTATGAGATGTAACAGATTACTACCCTAATGCCACCGCATTGTATGGAGGAATAATGCAACAAGCTATTTTAGAATATTATTGAAGACAGACATAGTATAGGAAAAGTTTGCATTTCCCATAAATAATTTTAACCGAGTCTATGTCTGCCAATCAGCCTTCCAGACTACTTGGCAACACCACTGACAGAAACGGTTCTGATGGACAAATTATTTATATCTAATGAATTAGTAACAGATTTACAAGCTCTAAATTGTAAGAGAAGAGCCAAATAAGGTCTGTATACAGTGAGTACCTATTGACCCACTGTTTTATGCTTCAGACTAATGAAGTATCTACAGCTTGACTACTCACCTATTCTGTGCAGTGAAGGTTTCTCTCTGAGGATGAAGATCACTATAAACCACCCTGATGAGGTCATGTTGACATAGGGCTCCCTCAGTCAAAGCCATGGATCCAATAGTAGAAGGCTTGGGTAGGAAAGGCATGGGGAAAATAAAAATAGAAAATGCTGCCATAAGAAGGATTCAAACCTCATGAAATTGTATCTACTTCTCTCTTGTGGTAATCTGTAAAACTGCTAAAGATTATTCCTAAAAGATTTTAAGGGGACACAGTCAACTTAAACCAATCACATTTGTGTCTGAAATGATTTACATACCTGTAAGTGTTGTTGGTTTTAATAAAAATTAAGTATGCTAGCATTGAAGAATTAGAGAAATATTTCATTTTCATTACCTTCTATATTTTGTGTCTAGTCAGTTTCTCTGTTTCCCATATTGTTTCAGGAAACAATAGGGAGAGAAAGCATTAAAAAAATAGGATTGCAAAACCAAGAAACATTGACAGGGAAAATCAGGAGGAATACTTGAGGCTACTTTTAACTCACATTTTAAAATTTAAGTTGACTTTGTCCCCCTCAAAATGACAAAAGCAGCAGAATCATTCAGTTTCAACTACATGCAAATAGCATGCATAGATCAACACCCAAGAGCCACACTTTCAACTCAATGCATAGAGCACTAGTCACAAAACACCCACTAATGCTAAATAAGCTGTGGCATATCAAGGCCCTCCATTATGTTTGGAGAACTTAATGGACATAGATTTGTGGGACTAAGGTATATCTGGTGCCACATGAAAATGGGGGAAATAGAAGGAGTATGAGCTATGCAACTTGCCTGACATAGACTCACAGACTTTAAGGTCAGAAGGGACCATTATGATCATCTAGTCTGACCTCCTGCACAATGCAGGCCACAGAATCTCACCCACCCACTTCTATAACAAACCCCTAACCCATATCTGAGTTATTGAAGTCCTCAAATTGTGGTTTGAAGACCTAAAGCTGCAGAGAGTCCTCCAGCAAGTGACCCATGCCCCACGCTGCAGAGGAAGGCGAAAAACCTCCAGGGCCTCTGCCAATCTGCCATGGAGGAAAATTCCTTCCCGACCCCAAATATGGCGATCAACTAAACCCTGAGCATGTGGGCAAGGCTCACCAGCCAGCACCCAGGAAAGAATTCTCTATAGTAACTCAGATCCCAACCCATCTAACATCCCATCACAGACCACTAGGCATACTTACCTGCTGATAACCAATGATCAATTGCTAAATTAATTGCCAAAATTAAGCTATCCCATCATACCATCCCCTCCATAAACTTATCAAGCTTAGTCTTAAAGCCAGATATGTCTTTTGCCCCCACTACTCCCCTTGGAAGGCTGTTCCAGAACTTCACTCCTCTAATGGTTAGAAACCTTCGTCTAATTTCAAGTCTAAACTTCCTAGTGTCCAGTTTATATCCATTTGTTCTTGTGTCCACACTGGTACTAAGCTTAAATAATTCCTCTCCATCCCCGATATTAATCCTTCTGATATATTTATAAAGAGCAATCATATCCCCCCTCAACCTTCTTTTGGTTAGGCTAAACAAGCCACGCTCTTTGAGTCTCCTTTCATAAGACAGGTTTTCCATTCCTCGGATCAACTGTTGTCTGTGAAGCATGTGCTGGTGGTCTATAACAAGCTGGCTGGACATATGAAATATGCTGCAGCCAACCTCTATACATGGGGTCTGTGTGCCAGCCCACTTTGTCAGTCAATGGTGCATGTTGTCAACGAGTTCAACTAACCAGGCTTCATGGTGGCCTTAGGCCCCTTCATTCTGTGATGGGGCCTAAGCTGCTGATGGGTGACTCAGCAAGCACTGCAAATGCTAGAAGATGAACAGTTATATGGTGCTGGCTCTCTTGTTTACAGTTGTTAAATTGCATTAATACACTTTCAATCATCACTTTTCCATGTTAGAAATTGCTGTCATTGCCTTAGGGATATTATGTGATTGCAAATAGGACGAGAGGTTGTTTCCCCAAGACGGCAAATAGAAGGAACATGTAGTTCACAAGCAATTCCTCTAATACAGGATTTCTCAAACTTCATTGCATCGTGACCCCCTTCCAACAACAAAAATTACTACATGACCCCAGGCAGGGGGACCGAAGCCTGAGCCCTAGTGCACCAGGCAGGGGGGCCAAACCCAAAGTCTGAGCCCCGCCACCTGGGGGAAAGAGGGGGCAAAGCCAAAGCTTCAGGGCTTCAGTGTTGGTCAGGGGGGCTGTAACCTGAGTCCTGCCACCCAGGGCTGAAGCCCTCGGGTTTCGGCTTCAGCCCTGGGCAATGGTGCTCAGACTTCGGCTTCAGACTCAGGCCCCAGAAAGTTTAATGCCAGCCCTGACAACCCCATTAAAACAGGGTTGCGACCCACTTTGGGGTCCTGACCCACAGTTTGAGAACCTCTGCTCTAGTAAGAAGGAGTTCAGTGTTTAGAAAAAGTTTGAGAACTTCTGCCCTACATAGTTCCAGATGCAACAATGCCCCTCAATACTGACCTGCAACATCTTTTATTTAAATCCTGGGTGTCTCATATGAAAATCAAAACCTATGTTCATTTTACAGTGATTTTGTGATGTGGCTACACATCTGCTAGGGACTAGATTGAGACCACAAATTCACTTTTACATTAGTGTATGCAGGATTTAAACCCAGTGTTCAGAGAAAGAAGCCCAGTGCAGCAATACATTGCGCCTTTCACCTCACACATTAGTAATTTACACAATGAAAGATGTAATATTGCTGAAACTTTTGATTGTTATTCAGATATATTTTAGACTGCAAAGAGCTATGAATTAGAAGAGGACTGTGTCCATTTTTACACATAAAGGGAAAACTAGAAGAAAATAACTTACCACTGCTTTATGTCCCTGACATAGCTATTTACTAAGAAATGTTTGTTTTTACCTCCAACCCTGAAGAACAGCCACTGTTGGCAAAAAAAGTCTTAGAGTGGAATCCTAATCGTATTCAGGTCACAGGGAGTTTTGCTGCTGACTTCAGTGGGGCCAGGATTTCACTAGTAATACTTAGTAAGATCATTTAATATAAAAAGAGAGCCAAATAAATAAAAATCCACTTGAAACTAATTCTACGGAAAACACTGCTAAATAAGGGCTAATACATGCACATTGTGTGCTGCAGCTACTACAAATCAGCGCATGAGTCATAGTATAGGATCAAAGTTCTTCAGTTTCCACTTTCCTTCACATTCCCAAAGCTCACACCACAATGCAGCATTTAGGGAACATGTTTAGTTTTCCCTGCTCATCAACTACAGCTGGTAATCTCCATCTTGCTGGAGACAAAGTTATGGTAGCACTAAAACACAAGAACAAGCTGGAGTAGGGCAAAGGAGGAGTTTTAAACAGATAAATAGTACATACAGCCGAACAATGTAGTTTAATTTTTGGATCATTTTGTTCCAGTATTTGATAAAGCAGAATCATGCTTTAAATATGCTAACAGCATCCAAGCAGTAGACATGTGAAAGGATGGGAATCTGTAACTCAATGAAAAACTGAAAACAAACGGAACAAAACATACTATATCAGATGGAAGTATATCTCTACCCCAATATAACATGACCCAATATAACACGAATTTGGATATAACATGGTAAAGCAGTGCTCCGGAGGGGCGGGGCTGCACACTCCAGTGGATCAAAGCAAGTTTGGCATAACCTGGTGTCACCTACAACACGGTAAGATTTTTTGGCTCCCAAGACCAGCGTTATATCGGGATACAGGTGTATTTCATTATTCACCTTGAAGACTTACCTTCCCCCCATCTTGTTACTTCTATTGGATTAAATTACACTGTTGCAAGAATTTACCCTTGAAAGTTCAATGAAGAAAGATACATGCGGAATGTTTATCTCTAGCACCGAATGGATCCAATTTTAGTTTTTATTGGACCCAATTCCAACTTACCACCACAGTTGCACTCTTACCTCATGGTATATTGAAGGCTTGGATAACGAAGGGATGGTGAAAGATAAAACTTTGTTGTTCCCATCTTTGTCAGCAATTTCCTACAGGAAAGAAAGAGACATGAGGGAACTTGGTTTTAGACTCTTGTGATTATACCACACAAACATTAAAAACATAAATCATGAAGTAAGGCCCCGATCTTGCAAAATGATTCATCTGCACAGGCCTTTATGCCTGTGCACAGTGCCAGGAAAGTCAATGGGACTGCCTCCGCTATAGTAGTTTGCTTTGCAAAATCAGGGCCTAAGAAAATTCACAGAAGAGTGTTTGTTCTTTTTGTGACCACGACTTTCTCAGACATTTAAGAAAGGATTAAAGGATTTTTCTAGTCCCTCCTCTAATTTATAAAGCATAGAATTACATAGTGAAACAAGGGCCAAAGGAATGTGTGTGTATTACTGCTGATGAATCATTTGCTAGCAATTGGTAATGCCTCTTGATAAACCCATCAAAAGGGAAAAGGTGAAAATGAGGGGACTGATTTCTGCAAGTACTGTGGCAAAGCAGTAAAGGATATATAGAATATTTTGAATACAGCTTTCACGTCAATAAAAAATGCATTTGCATATGGTGTGCTTGTGTTATAGCATAATAATTATAATTTATTAGAAGCAATCCTGTAAAAATATGCCAGAGTCAGCAAACCCCATCTTTTCACATTCTACAATAAAATTTCTAACACACTGAGTATGAGTCACTCTAGTTTCAGTGACAATCAACTTAAGGCAGTGTACCACTTCCACTTAGCTTCAAGAAACTGTGTGGAAACTAGAGTTGGCTGCATTGATAAAGCTGCTGTCTGTCTAGATTTAATTAGTTTCTCAAGCACTTTTTCACTCAAAACCAAAACAGTAATCAAGTTTCAGAGTAGCAGCCGTGTTAGTCTTTATCCGCAAAAAGAAGAGGAGAACTTGTGGCACCTTAGAGACTAAAATTTATTTGAGCATAAGCTTTCGTGGGCTACAGCCCACTTCATCGGATGCATGCAGTGGAAAATACAGTAGGAAGATATATATACACACAGAGAACATGAAACAGTAATAAAGGAAGGATTTTTCTTTAATTTAAATCTGAGAATTTTTCACAGAGAAGATATCAGAAATAATATCCTTTAGCTCAGTGGTTCTCAACCTGCAGCCCAATTAGCACCCAGCTGTGTGCTAAAGAGAGGCAGGGACTTGCAGCAGGGTCCAGGGTCAGGGTCACTGCTCAGCCCCTGTGGCAGGGTTCCGGGTCGAGGCTGCCACCCAGCCCTACACACCAAGGGTCAGGTTCGGCAGTGGGGTTGGGTCAGGGTTGCCACCCAGCCCTGCACAATGGGGTCCGGCTTTGTGATCAGGTCTGCTGCCCGGCCCCCACACTGCAGGATCTGGGATTGGGGTCAGGGCTGCCACCCAGCCCCACTCAACAAGGTCTGGGGTCGGGGATGCTGGCCTGCCCTGCATGACAGGGGTCACGGTTGGCAGCAGGGTAGGGACTGTCACCTGGCCCCGCACAACAGAGTCCAGGGTCTCTGCCGCCCAGTCCTACCACCAGGGCTCCGCTGCTGGCCCCACTCTGTGGAGGCGTCTATGGGCTGGGGGCACTGGGCATAGTGGTGGTGGGGGAGGATTTGGGAGTGAGACAGCGCCCTCCATAAGACTGTATGGAAATATGCTTATGAATATATATGACATAACTGGAATATGTTCTGTGCTACCTATGCCATGTAACATAACCTTTACAGAGATATGATCTACTGAATCTATTAATCCTATTTGTATGCATGTATCATTTTTGTACTCAAAGTTAAGAATATTGGCCGTGTACTGACTTGATTACTAAATAACCTGAGTAGAGCACTTGGTCAGTTCCTGGAGAAAGGAATTCACAAAGTTAAGTGCCCAGTCAGGAAGCACTTAAGAAACAATGCATCTTGGAATGCTCCAATCCACATAAGAAGTCTTCCTGGAGACATTCAAGATACCATGTGGGCAATGGCTTCTGCCTGTAAAAACTGAGAGTCATGCATGGACATGTGACTTGCCCAGGTGACTCCAGAACTCCATCTTGGAGCTGGACTTTGCATAGGAGAGAGGAGAGGGTCTCCACCCACAAGAGAAAGTCTGTTTAAGACCAAGAGAGACCCCTCCATTTTGTCTTCAGATGGCTAAAGAGAGAGCCTCTCCAACCCCCAGGATACCTGAAAGAAACTGGAGCAAAGCACAGTAAAGGGGGTGTGCGTGATTGCTGGACCCAGACTTGCAAGAGACTAGTCTGTAAAAGGAAGCTTATTGGAACTGGTGAGTTCTTATCTGTATTCAGTTTCTTACTGTATTAGACACAGACTTGAGTGTTTTATTTTATTTTACTTGGTAATTCACTTTGTTCTGTCTGCTATTACTTGGAACCACTTAAATCCTATTTTCTATATTTAATAAAATCACTTTTTACTTATTTATTAATTAACCCAGAGTATGTATTAATACCGGGAGGGAGGCAGAGGCCAAACAGTTGTGCATATCTATCAGTGTTATAGAGGGCGAACAATTTATGAGTTTACCCTGTGTCATAAACAGATAAGTAAGAGTTAATAGAACAGAAGTACTTCATATCTCTTTTGCCTGTAAAGGGTTAACAAGATCAGTGAGCCTGGCTGTCACCTGACCAGAGGACTAATCAGGGGACAAGATACTTTCAAATCTTGAGGAAGGGAAGTTCTTGTGTGCGCTGTTAGATTTTGGTGGTTGTTCTCTCTGAGGGCTCAAGAGGGACCAGACGTGCAACCAGGTTTCTCTCCAATCTCTTTGATACAGTCTCTTAAATATCCAGAATAGTAAGTACTAGGTAGATAAGGCAAGTTAGGCTTATGTTTGTTCTCTTTATTTGCAAATGTGTATTTGGCTGGAAGGAGTTCAAATTTGTATTTTGCTGAAAGGATTTTGATTTGTACTTGTATACTTAGGCTGGGAGGGTATTCCCAGTGTCTATAGCTGAAAGACCCTGTACCTATTCCATTTTAAATTTACAAAGATAATTTTTACTGTTTTCTTTCTTTAATTAAAAGCTTTTCTTGTTTAAGAACCTGATTGTTTTTTTATTCTGGTGAGACCCCAGGGGACTGGGTCTGGATCCACCAAAGAATTGGTGGGGAGAAAGGAGGGAAGGGGGAGAGAAAGGTTAAGTTTCTCTCTGTGTTAGGATTACTTTCTCTCTCAGGGAGAGTCTGGGAGGGGGAGAGAGAAGGAGGGGGGAAGGTGAATTTTCCTCTCTGTTTTAAGATTCAGGGAGTGTGAATCACAGTGATCTTCCAGGGTAACCCAGGGAGGGGAAGCCTGGGAGAGGCAATGGTGAGGGAAAGGGTTTACTTTCCTTGTGTTAAGATTCAGAGGGACTGGGTCTTGGGGGTCCCCGCACAAGGTGTTGTGGGGACCACAGTGCACCAGGCACTGGAATTCCTGGTTGGTGGCAGTGCTACAAGTACTAAGCTGGTAATTGAGCTTAGAGGAATTCAGGCTGGTACCCCATCTTTTGGACGCTAAGGTTCAGAGTGGGGAATTGTACCATGACACCCTGTATAAGCTTTATACAGAATAGAATGGATTTATTTGGGTTTAAACCCCACTGGGTGTTGGGCATCTGAGTATTAAATAGAAGAACACATCTGTAAGCTGCTTTCAGTTAAGTCTGCAGCTTTCGGGCAAGTAATTCAGACCCTGGGTCTTCGTTGGAGCAGATGGGAGTGTCTGGCTCAGTAAGACAGGGTGCTGGGGTCCCGAACTGGCCGGGAAAGCAGGGGCAGAAGTAGTCTTGGCACATCAGTTGGCAGTTCCCAAGGGGTTTTCTGTGATCCAACCAGTCACAGGGAGGTGCTGTGGTTCTCAACCTGCAGCCCAGGTAACTCACTGCGGCCCACAATGATTAATAGGTTGAGAATCACTATTCTAGGTTCTTATTGACATCTGCAGCTAGGTGCCAAGATACTTGTGTCTTCAGCTAGAGAAAAGTGTTGTTGAGTCACTCCCCATTTTACAACCTCTTCCTTCTATTTCAGTTTGGAGGGAACGTAGCAGCATTAGCTGCTGTGCTTATACACTGTGAATCATCCGACATGAGTTCCAAAAGGACCAGCTCAAGTGCCTTGATGAAAGCTGAAACTAAAGACAGATACTTACAACCTACTTCAGCCCAACAGATAAAAATCAAAAGCTAGTAGCCAGAATCTGATATTGCTTACACCACCATAAATCCAGAGTAACTTGACTTTATTGGAGTTAATGAGGATTTACAAAATGTCACTGAGATCAGAATTTGGCTCCATGTCTCACTTCCCAGGCGTATGAACATAAAGCACTCTATAATAACTCTAACACACTGCTAAATGAAAACTTGTTATAATGGAACAGAGAAGGAAAATATTTTAGGACAATTTGTATTTTAAAGCCATGTAAAATTGAAATTCTCATCACAAGAAAGGGCATATGCTAACAATATTGCTAATTTACCAGCCATGGCATATTGACATCAAAATTAAGAATATAAATTTGTATGATATGCACAATTTAATGTCCCTGACAGAATACTATTTTTGACAGCCTGAAATCATCCCTAAGTTTGACATCACATCTACAGTGAACAACATTATGATGATGATTTTTTTATAGTCCCAGCCAACAGATATTTCCCACCCATGCACAACTTGTGATTGAATGTTACTTTAGCCTCAATACTTCACCTTAAAAGGTCATTCTGAGTAACTAAATAGGAGAAGCCGAATATGGAAAGACTGAATAAGCATATTGTTCAGACAGGGCTATCAGCAAATTTCAACTCTTTAGATATTTATACAGACTTACTAAATTCTTCTAGCAAGCACATCATACAGGGCAACAAAAAAATCTTAATTAAAAAATTTAATTGTTTACCATAATATTCGTAGTGCTGCGCTGAGGCAGTAAATCTGATTTACAGGCTACCAAAGATATTTCTACAAACATGCTTTTTCTGAACACTCATTATGTTATGCTTTCCTCTAGGATAAACACTTAAATTTAACTGCATTAATTCATTAGCATTTTTCATATTTTGCTCTGTTAATATTCCTGTGCCTTACTTTATTTCTACTGCTCACTGATTATCTTAAAGCTCTTCACACCCATCCCTCCTTATCTCACTTACCAAATTGTAAATCCCAAGAAGCAGTGCTTCAATGCAACCGTTACTCTGTCTGTCCCTGCTGGCAGTAAGACGCAGATAAACCCAAATCAATTCTGGCAGGAACTGCAGCGTGAACCTCTTGAGTCGAACTTCAGAACTACGGTAGAGTTCAAAGAGCTGGTGGCAGACAGGTTCCAGGAGCTATAGTATGAGAAAAGACAGTTAAATGTTTTAATCTTGTGTATTAAAAAATGCACAAATAAAACCACCACAACTGGCAAAACTGGCATCATTGTTGGCAACCTTAGAGATGCCACAGATTGAATGGGCGTGGAGACTAAGTTACCCACTCCCTGCTAAACATGGTCTTCAAGAATAGGGCTGAGGTACATTGATGAGGATTGTGATGAAGTTCGCACTATCACGGCCCTTAATGTACCTGATCTGTGGGAGTTTCATCTTCCAACTTTGTCAATATGACACCTTTTTATAAGCACCAAATTCTTTTACCCGTGAGATGATTTGAGCTGTGCAGACCATAAAGTATGTTCATTTGGAACCTCAATGCTCTAGAAAAATCTCAGGTGTGGAAAAAGAAATACTTATTAGTGAAATAAGTCTCTATTCAGTATAAGAGTAGAGAGTGAATTAACCCTTTATCTAAGGGTGGTTTTTTGTTTGTTTGTTTGTTTGTTTTAACACAAATAAGAAGGGGCAGGGGGGCATTTTTGCTCAATTGTGGGCAAACTAATCTTTTAAAAGATAGTCTTGATTTAATTTTGTTCCCTTCAAACTGGAAGGCTTTCTAGCACTAACTAGAGCTAGATTCAATGCAAGTAGCCAAGATTCCCCAAGGCCCTTATCAATTCAACTCGGTCTGGACCCACAAAAACCCTGCATTCCAATAGCCTATTGTGCCTAACTGGCAGTTTTGTGATGCGCACAAAATGGTGAATCATTCCCTTTCATTTGTAACCTAAATTAACATTTGAACCCAGGTCTCCACCTTGCAGAGATCCGTTGAAAGCACACATATCTTAACTCTCTTTCCTGGTGAACAGACACATCAGATGCATCTGAGAAATGTGCTCAACTCACAGAGTAGAAAACAACAAAAACCTACAGGCTTCATTTAAACCTCAACTAAAGTCAATCGCCAGATTCCTAATAGGATTTGATTCAGGTCTTAGGTCAGTATCTACAAGCCACTCAAAAGTTTTGAAAGTGACGGAAGCTTTCTATCCAGTGACTATCATCTGTGTGCCTCAGTTTTCTAACAGATAAAGGCAACTGAGGCACAACTGATTTAATTTAATTTTTTAATATGGAGATATACCTATCCCCTAGAACTGGAAGGGACCTTGAAAGATCATTGACTCCAGTACCCTGCCTTCACAGCAGGACCATGTACCATCCCTGACAGATTTTTGCCCCATATCCCTAAATGGCCCCCTCAAGGATTGAACTTGCAACACTGTGTTTAGCAGGCCAATGCTCAAACCACTGAGCTATCCCTCCCTCCTCCAACATGTTACTTGACCAGTCCAAAGTCATACAGCAAGTTATTGGAAGAATCTAAGCACAGAGCCCAGATTTTCGTAACTAAAAGTCTCCTTTTCTAATCAGAAAAAATACTCTCTCTCATTATTACTTACTTGTATTTCTTCAGGACAGGGAGATATACAAGAGTCTTTACATCAAATCATATTATCACTTTTGTAGGACATGAAAAACCCATGTCTTACCACCTTCAGAAAACTTATTTAATTTCTCTCTTATTATAAGTGCTTAGTTTGAACATACAACAAATTTGCATGGAAGTAAACATCTGTATTGCTATATAAATATATATTCATATACACATGCATAGATTTAAAGGCCTTTACTCAACTAAAAATCTCAGTGACACTAAAAATTAATTCAATACAATCTAGGCCATTATCGTCTTAAGAGTAACTGCTACATTTTTTCAACAAAAAGGTGAGGTTAATCATTAGTTTCATTTTTAGCACACAGTACAGTATGGATGGTAAACATACCATTTCTTAAACCATTAGTTGATTACATAAACTGTGACATCACATCCATGTAGAACATCAGTCAAAACTCTTTATTATACAAGGATCTGATATAAGCACCTTGTGTAACAAGGTTGCAGGCTGACAGCTTCATCACACTGAATGAAAAGACTTTTTATAACTAAAGCAAGAGACTAAACAAAGGGTAGTGAAGACTGTTCAGCAGGAAAAGTTTAGTAGCAAAAAAATCTTTTATTTTGAAATAAAATATAGGGATTTAACAATAAATGTAAGAAATAAAAGCAAGAAAGCAGAGCACCTCAAGACTCTCCTATTTAACTTGGGGTTTTCCTGGCATCGCAAGCCAGTCAAGCCATCATCAGATCCCCTTGATGGAAAAACAGCCTTGTTCTACGTGGTTGAACATCTGGTTATTCTATTTAGCATATTAACTATAATACTTAGCACATATAGCACATTACATGTTCAAAGTGCTGCACTGCCACTCAAATTAAAAAAAGGTTGCGAAATCAAGCACTCAGTCAAGAAATGCACCGCTACGGCTATACCAAACCAATAACCATCCTCTTTTCCTCATGACTTAACAAAAGATCTTTTATATCTATATAAATGTCAGCTAACACAATACGTACCATAATACAAAATGGAATTTCTTTATACAGACTTAACTACAATAAGTTACATAACAGTGCAGTTTTCATACCTTTGTCTGATTTTTTACATCTCAGTGAGGTGTACAATGCAAACCAAGTTTTAAGGAAGTTAATTCATTTTGTAGATCTCACTGAATCTTAACAATAAGGCCAGGTCTTAAAGCTGCATTTGCATGACTGCATATACAATACAAGATAAGGTTACATAAGAAATTCCAGTATTTTATCATGTTAGAATGAATGACCTTATTTTAAGGCATAAGCATAAAAGGGGAAAGTTAAGAGAAATCAGAATGTCTGTAAAGCACTTTGAACACGGGAAAGCACTGGATCAGGGGTCGGCAACCTTTCAGAAGTGGTGTGCTGAATCTTCATTTATTCACTCTAATTTAAGGTTTCATGTGCTAGTAATACATTTTAACATTTTTAGAAGGTCGCTTTCTATAAGTCTATAATATATAACTAAACTATTGTTGTATGTAAAGTAAATAAGGTTTTTAAAATGTTTAAGAAGCTTCATTTAAAATTAAATTAAAATGCAGAGTTGCCCGGACTAATAGCCAGGACCCGGGCAGTTCGAGTGCCACTGAAAATCAGCTCGCATGCCGCTTTCGGCACGCATGCCATAGGTTGCCTACCCCTGCACTGGATACATGCTTTTTTTAAAAAAAATTAATTAAAGATTGAGCTTTCAACATTAACTCTGGATGTCTTGATTTGAGTACATGATTTCTCAACTTCAGTACTGCATTAATATTATTGTTTGCATGGAGCAGATATAGATTTCAGTTAATTTGCCCTTGCCCGTACCCCATACCAATGAACCAAACAAAAAAAACTGAACTGTCAGTGAACAACTTGTACTTTTAAAAAGTAAGGAAAATATCAAGTACACCACTTACACATTATTCAATTAAATAAGCCACTTATGAGCACTCTTTGCTCTCTTTATTTAAATACTTCATTTAAAACTGCCCTTCTCAATCTTTTCACTATATTAAGACCCATAAGGGAATTTAATACTTTAATTTTGCAAAACTAACTTTACTTAACATTAATTTCTCAGTATAACTGTTGTCCCTGGAGAGCAAGCATGTTCAGCATGATGAACAGCTGCTAATAAAACACACACCTCTGAAGAATATTATTGTAACGTATTTATTAACCTATTATGGAGCCAGCAATCTTCGAGAGATTTGTTTTTAAAACAAATTATGATGAGAGCCTATCTGAATGCTGCAAATCTACATTATTCTTTAATAATACTGTAGATTTTAAACAATGGTGCAGCCATGATGAGGCTCAAGTTATGCTAAAAATTCATATCCCTCTTTTCATTAGAAAGTAATTCCCTAATTCCTTGTACCCAGATTTTTACTACTCATGTGGTAGAATAATAGACATCTACAAGCAAAAAAATTATCCTCTTGCTAACTATGAAGATCCCACCTCCTAGAACTAGATATTAGTGCAGCACTGAATAGGTAAAAGAGCCTATTATGTTGTTATATTTCCCTTACGTATAATAAGTTTGGAAGAAATAAGCTAAGGAAAGTCTTGCCACCTTGAAAGTCAAGATTTTAGCTGATATTTTTGGAGCAGATTCTGATCTCAGATGCATGCTATATGCACTAGCATGTATTCCTAAATACCTGGGCAGAAGTCAAAGCAGTGGATTTAGGTTTTTTAAAATTTATTTTAAGGCTGTCGATTAATCGCCGGTAACGCATGCGATTAACTAAAAAAAATTGCAATTAAAAAAATTAATCACGATTAATCAGTTTTAATCACACTGTTAAACAGCAGAATACCAACTGAAATGAACTAATATTTTTGATATTTTTCTATATTTTCAAATATATTGATTTCAATTACAACACGGAATAAAAAGGGTACAGTACCAGAGGGGTAGCCGTGTTAGTCTGGATCTGTAAAAAGCAAAAGAGAGTCCTGTGGCACCTTATAGACTAACAGAAGTACTGGAGCATACGCTTTCGTGGGTGAATACCCACTTCCTCAGACACATGTCAATGTACAGTGCTAACTTTATATTACTTTTGATTACAAATATTTGCACTGTAAAAATGACAAAAGAAATAATATTTTTCAATTCATCTCATACAAATACTATAGTGCAATCTCTTTATTGTGAAAGTGCAACTTACAAATGTACATTTTTTTAAATGTAACTGCACTCCATAACAAAACAATGTCAAACTTTAGAGCTTGCAAATCCACTCAGTCCTACTTCTTGTTAAGCCAATCGTTAAGAGAAACAAGTTTGTTTACATTTACGGGAGAAAATGCTGCCTGCTTCTTATTTACAATGTCACCTGAAAGTGAGACCAGGCATTCACATGACACTTTTGTAGCCAGCATTGCAAGGTATTTACATGCCAGATATCCTAAACATTCATATGCCTCTTCCTGCTCCAACCACCATTCCAGAGGACATTTCCATGCTGATGATGCTCATTAAAAAAAAAAAAAAAAGCGTTAATTAAATTTCTGACTGAACTCCTTATAAGAGAATTGTATGTCTCCTGCTCCATGGCTTTACCCGCATTCTGCATATAGTTTGTGTTACGGTAGTCTCAGATAATGACCCAGCATATGTTGTTTGATTTAAGAACACTTACACTGCAGATTTGACAAACACAAAGAAGGTTCCAATATCGGATTTCTAAAGATAACTACAGCACTCAACCCAAGGTTTAAGAATCTCAAGTGCCTTCCAAAATCTGAGAGGTACGAGGTGTGGCGCATACTTTCAGAAGTCTTAAAAGAGCAACACTCTGATGCAGAAGCTACAGAACCTGAACCACCAAACAAGAAAAATCAACCTTCTGCTGGTGGCATCTGACTCAGATGATGAAAGTGAACATGTGTAGGTCCACGCTGCTTTGGATTGTTATCGAGCAGAACCTGTCATCAGCATGGATGCATGTCCCCCGGAATGGTGGTTAAAGCATGAAGGAACATATGAATCTTCAGAGCATCTGGCACATAAATATCTTGTGCAAATGGCTACAACAGTGCCATGAGAACGCCTGTTCTCTCTTTCAGGTGACATTGTAAACAAGAAGCGGGCAGCATTACCTCCTGCAAATGTAAAAAAACTTGTTTGTCTTAGCAATTGGCTGAACAAGCAGTAGAACAGAGTGGACTTGTACGCTTCAAAGTTTTACATTGTTTTATTTTTGAATGCACGGTTGTTGGTTTTTTGTACTTTCATGATAAAGAGACTGCACTACAGTATTTGTATTAGGTGAAATGAAAAATAGTATTCCTTTAATTTTTTTACAGTGCAAATATTTGTGATCAAAATAAATATAAAGTGAGCACTGCACACTGTGTTCTGCATTGTAATTTAAATTAATATATTTGAAAATGTAGAAAACATCCAAAAAATTTAAATAAAGGGTATTCTATTATTCTTTGATTAAGATTCATTTTTTTAATCGCTTGACAGCCCTAATTTACTTAGATGAGTCAATTTTCAATAATACAACAATAGAGTCAGACCCTTAAAATGGATTCTCCTTTTGAAGTTTTGGTTCTTTGTAACTTAGTAACCTATGGAGGTGCAATCAGATGCTTTTCTTCTGTGTAAGGGAAAACCTTTGAAACATTCAGAGACACAGATGGCAAGACAGAGAGGGACAGCAGAGGCAATAGTACTGTTACAATTTACAACAGTTTCAAGATGAATTCCAAGCCTCCCAGGAAGGAGGAAAAAAGAGAGGTCAGTATACAAGCTTTTAGTCCTACCAGAGAAGCAAAGCAGCACTTTAAAATCAAGCTGCTTGTTAGGAAAAGATTACCTGAACTTCTTCAAATTCAATCCAGTAAACAGCACAGGCACTCTTGGAGGCTGTATCTGAGAAGATAAGAAGCTACTTTCCTGTGTATTCCTCACATTTTCATTAAAAAGCACACAAGAGCCTAAAGATGATAAATCTTTCCTGACTCTTTTGATGATTACTATATAGAAGTGTCAACATAAAGTGGCACGTTTGTGTAATTTGTTCAGAATTCAGATTCATCCATAAGACTTTCCAGTAGTTCTTTCTCATCCTCTCCCCGGTATTCTATGGAATGGAAAGCTTAATTCTTTGTTAACTGTCCAAGTCATGAGCCACATTCATAGCTATGTTTTCACTATACATATTTAAATTTGATTCTGCTCTCAGTTACACCAGCATAAATCAAGAGTAATTCCATGGAAAGCAATGGAATGACACAAACATAACAGTAGTGTAAATGAAAGGAAAATCAGGCCTAGTCATAATTTCATACTGGAGTAGGACATATATTCCATTCTCCACCAAATTAATAAATCACAAGTGAATAAAATAGAATTCTTCAAGCCAAATTAGTCTAAAGAGTACTTTGTGTCAGCTATGGCTAACTGGCTTCCAAAAAGCAGCTCATACTGAGTTGCACCCTAAAACTTGTTATGTTACAATGACCAGCCAAACCCTGCAGCAGTGTTCATTATTCTTTTGAGAGCAACTGGTTTGCCTTTTAAACAGAAAGAGATATTCAGCAACTGTCAAAAATGTGAAAAAGAAAAAGGGGCAAAACAGAGAAAGAATATTCTCCCTGCATCAATCCCAGGTTAAAACAGCAATTGACAGTTCTTAATTACTATGATTTATTTAGAAAAAGAAAAAGGAAATGCCTTCTCTGGGAGTCTCCTACCTCATTATTTGGGTCCTGAATAACCTTATAAAGAGCTGGCACCAGTGATTTTTTCCGGTGCAACGTTGATGCATAACCAGAGATTTGATTTTCAGGTAATGCCTAAAGTAAGAGATATAGACAGCAGTTACTATAATGAGTAGTTCATGTGTAAGCTTTCATGCACTGATATATCTATGAACATGATAAATCCAGTTTTGATAACATTAAACACAACAACAATCCCTGAGCTTCAATCAAGAGAAATTCACAACTTACTACACTAGTAAAAGGTGGAATTCTGTCCTTTCAGTACTGATTCAAGCAAGCAAACTGTCCATAAACCTTACAGTGCTGGGAGCCAATCCTGCATGGTGCTGAATGCTATGAATATTCATCAACTTGTGTGGTAGCTGAGGACATCTGGCAACTTCCAGGACTAGATCACTGTACAGCTCTGGGCCGCTCCAGATTAAAATTATCTGCCACAAACCCAGTCTAGTCTCTGGGCCCTCTTCTCTTTCTCCCTGTTCAACGAGGAACTTTTCTAAACCTTAAATAAATTTAAACTTTTTTTTAAACCTATGATAAAGCCTGAGATTATTAGAAGTGAAAGTATTTTAAAAATCCAATTTACTTGTCTCTAGGTGCTGTTTTATTTTATACTTCTCTCAGCTCAATAAAGGAGTTTAGATTTGGTTTACAGTCAAGACAAGCATGGAGTTCATCCATTCTACAAAGTATATTGTTTTTAAAACTATTTTCACTGGAGTTTTTTATATTGTGGAAACACTTCTATTAATCTTAGATTTTATAAAAAGTTGGTTAAGTTTTTAAATTTTGTGAACAAGTTGACAGTTTCCCTTTAAAGTCTATCAGCTTGATTTACAGAGTATTGTGCGCTCTGAAACGAGAACTGCATAGTATGCTATATACTCTGTACGATAATAAATATTTGTATTCCAAATTGTGCTTTTTATCTTAATACCTTTATATAGACATCTACATGTTGTGCAGTAGAACAGATACAAAAGATTAAAAATCAAAATAGGCTTTTACACTTTAAATGTTTAATCATTAGCATTCTTAACATTATATGCCATTAAACAACATTATAACTGTCATACACCTACTCAGCTGACCTTGAATTCTGATAGCCATTCTTCCACCACACAACGTTCGGATCCCAGCATTTTCTTACAGATTATTCTCCTTTCTTACCTTTAGGAAGAAGAAAGAGAAGCTCAAAAGGTAGAATGCATTTCTGGCAACAAAGCATAGTTCTGTAAAACCCTGTTCTAAAGGGGAAGACAGTTCCAATATCTGATGGTTTTATTTTACATCAAACATTACCAGATGTTGCAGTTCTGAAAATTAGTCCCGTTTTCTAATGATTTTTTTAAACTGTTCTCTTGATCCTCCCGGACATAAAGCTACAGTACTTCAGCGGGTCAGAGAGGATTCAGTGCTTCAAGCCAAATAGCACATTATCTAAGACAAAACGCACCATCCATCCCTGCACTCTTACCAAATATAGCACAAAGAAAAGACAACTGAAACAACTGAAGAGCATCATGGAACAAAGCCATGTGACAGGTTGTAATGACAACTCTGGATATGACACAAAGCAAACACGATTTCATAAAAAATAATATCTTGGAAGTCATGGTGGCAGTATGTTTTATTTCTTAAAGCTGTTCTGGAGGAATTGTGAAGTTTCTCTTTCAACCTGCAACACTGATGATATATTTTAGCAGTAAGCTGTATTTTTCAGAAAGCTAAACATACAAGCACTATTAGTTTTTTTTTAAAGCCACACAATTACTATTATTACTTTCCTACCATATAGCAGTTTTATTCTAGCATCTTAAGTTCAGACAAAAACAGGTCTCAACCCAAAACCACGGAGTTTTATGGTGTCTTCTACTTGCATACTACTTTGAAATAAACACCCTAATCTTATTAGCTATCTCTATTTAAGTACAATATTTAAGTTGCAGCTGTTTTCCTAAATTAACGTAGGGTTTTGTTATGTAGTGTGGATTTCTGAGGTATTTAATCATCTAAATATTCACAATAAATGGATTCTGAGCCAGTTCATTACATGAACTTTAAACTACCCAAATACAATGTTTAACGCAAGAGAGGATGCATTAAATAAAGACGTCATTTCATAAGCACCAAGATCAATCCATCATTGGCAGAGGGCTGGACACGATGACCTAGTACATTCTTTCCCTCTCCAATTTCTATCATTACTTTCTTTTTATTAGTCTCAGCACACAGACATTTAATCAGAGCTATGCTAAGCATATTCACTAAGCTACTGTTACATTTAGAAATTGTTGTGATGTGTCAGCTGGAATACTCTGACCCACAGTCTTGCATTTGGTTCCAAAACCGCCATTACTAATTTGCCTTTTCACAGGAAGACAAGTGTTGTTGCTAAACAGGAATAAAACAGGCGATAGGAAAATGTATATAGTAGATACTAATAGATATGAAAATAGAATGTCACAGAACAAAATATTGTGAAACTATGCATTACTTTCACACATTCACCACAAGAAGAGATGTCTCACACAAGAAGAAATGCAGGAAAATAGCCATATGCAAATCTGGCCAGCGTAAAGCCCAGTCAGGGCCGGTGCAAGGAAGTTTCGCGCCTGAGGTGAAACTTCCACCTTGCACCTCCCCCAACCCTGCAGAAGCTCCCTCCCATGCCCTGGGCCCCCCACCGCAGGAAGCCGTGGAGAACATCCCCACCCCAGCTCACCTCTGCTCCGCGTCCTCCCTGAGCACACCACCCCTGCTGTAATTCTCCTCCCCTCCCAGGCTTGCAGCACCAAACAGCTGGGAGGTGGGAGAATTAGAGCGGGGGCGGCATACTCGGGGAGGACATGGAACAGAGGTGAGGAGCCCTGTGGCAGCTTCCTCCCCCCGCCCTGAGGCACCCCCATGGCAGTTCCCCACCCCCCAGCCCGGGGAGCCCTGCGGTACCTCCTCACCTCTGCTCCACGTCCCCCCCAAGCACGCCGCCCCCGCTCTAATTCTCCTCCCAGGCTTGCGGCACCAAACAGCTGATTGGCGCCGCAAGCCTGGGTGGCGGGAGAAGCAAAGCAGTGACCGCATGCTGGAATCACTGGGCTGCCGGTGGCATGCTGTCCTAGGGAACCCCTGGGCTGCTGGCAGCGGCTCAGACTCCTTCTCCCTCCCAGTGCAGCAGCTGCTGAAACGCTTTAAAAAAAATTGGAGGGCGCCGCTTTTTGACACCCCAGGCAACCGCCTAGTTGGCCTAAATGGTAGCACCGGCCCTGAGCCCAGTGCACAACTATATTTCTGTAATAGGAATAGCTTGCAGTCTTCATAAGAGAATCTGTATAGTAAAAATATACAGTAATAATGTATTCAAGTAGTTTAGAAGTTCTTTTTTAATGTATTATGGAAGTTCTTGCTGGAAAAATCCCAAAGATCTCTGATGAATAGATTTCTGAATAAATCAATCTATCGGAAACATATTGCTCATGCTAGCATAGCTTTAAAGGGAAATCATCATTAAAGGAAGGATGAACAACAAAAAATCATGGCTAACAAAACTTTTGGAAATCTCACCTGCTAACTTATTTCTTTTTCACTTGTAAAGATATAAAGGCACGGTAAGATACAGGAAGTCAAACAAAAAGGTAGACACAATCATAACATTCTCCAAAATAGCTAGTATGTATAAACTCCTGAGAGTTCTTCATAGTCCAGTTTAGATTTGCACAGAACAGCAAGTTAAAGGAAAAATGTTTGACTTGAGTATATTAATAAATGGGAGTAAACAACTAAAATTAATCTAATTAAATTAGATTTAAAATATACTTTACCGTGTCATTTGGAAAAGGCCATAATCTATTCTTCCAAATATTAGTGTTGAGACTTGACTTGTGATTTCCCTTCCCCTTTGATTTAAATTTTAAATACCCTATTTACATATTTATTTACAGGAATTTCAAAATGTTTTCTCCAGGGATATCTGGCACAGGCTCAGACAATTAATGTTTCTGTTATGACTTAAAAAATTTAAATCAATACCAATACAAAAAATTCTGGAGGAATCTGCTGTTAGTTATGTAATCCAACCTCTCTTCCCCTATTCCACTGTTCTGCCCTTCTCCATTTAGCAAGTTGATGTTTCTATTTCTTATAAAATACAAGTCAAAATGGCTATGCCATTAGCACCAAATATCATGGGTAACATATTCACACAGTTCCAAGACTACGAGCTGTTAGCTGATTTGAATTTCCTCTGCCACTTGGCTACCTTTAAAGACTACATGACTCTCCACTATTTAACAACAGCTAGCACTGTTTTTAAATTTGTAAGTGAAGGAGTTGAGAATTTAATATTAACCCCTTTCTTCCTGCCTCCTCCTTCCTTACAAGCCCCAACCACCAAATGAGGTTGCCTCAAAACAAATCATGGGATTTAACACCACAATAATACATTTGGGGTTCTATTTATTTGCCTTCTGATTTTTCAGTATTTAGAATTCAGGTTTTCAAGCTTTGCTCTGCAACCATAAGATTGCAAACTGAGATTCTCCTATAATGAAATGACTCCAGGAACTGGAATTTTAGGAAAAACACCAAATATTGATAGAAATTGGCCCTTTAAGGAATAATTAATTAAATCTAGTGAATATGGAAAATTTAAGTATAGGATTTTGGTGTTTATTTTACTTTTAGAAAGAACCAATTACAGTACATTGTGTCAGGATCAGGGCAGCAGGAGTCTCAAAATCTCCAGTTTGAATTCAATATAGGTTGGTAGCGATCCAAAGTAATTACTGCCTCAAAATAGTTTAGTAGTGTAAGTGAAATGAATGGGTGTTTCGAAACCAGTCTCTAGGGAATGTCTATATACAGAAACCACCACCATAAGTTGCACCCTTGTCGACAGTCTCAATAGAGAGGCCAAGGATTGCATTGACATGGAGACCCAACTATTCTCATGTTTAGAGCATTCAGTCCACACTAACATTGAGTTACGTTGACTGAAAGACTGAACTCACTCCTGGCTACACTGTACTAGATGTATGAAAATAAATAAATAAAACAAAACAAAATTCTATCAATTTCCAGTGCTGTCAACAGGCACTCTTTAGGAGCTTTTTAAAAAAATGATATTGATATTTTAATGGAGCACAATGGGATGATGTAGGAACTTCGATCAATTTTGTTAGTAAAATACTCACAAATCATGCACAAGGGATTTTTTACAAATTGGAACAGTCCCTAAACAGAGCTTCAACAGATGCATTAAACCAAATTAACATGCTACCACAGAAATTCCAATCTGAAAAACAACCTGATGAGCAATTCAATTAATTTTTATTATACAGCTCTCTGTTAGAAAATACTCGAAGGCAGCAAGTCTTTTCAAGACAGCTACTACAAATGTAGCTGACCAGGTGCTTTTAAAATATTATTATTGATATTTAGCACAGCATATTTTACTATTAACTAATTCAGAGTCAACATCCCTGTAAGGCAGCCAAGATTTATATAGGAAGACATGGAAATGCCCTGACAATCTGGACAGATAAATTACTAAACTACACAGAAAACCAGCTACGTGGGAGATAAAAAAAGAGATGGTTGTTTATCAGTTCATAGCAACACAGTGAAAGAGTTTAGTGCAGTAAATTATGAAGAATCTCTTTTCTAACTAAAATTATTGAGAAAATGTGGACAGGAAGAATGCTGCATTTATTCAGGTCACCATGTTTAAAATACTTACACTCTAATAAATAAAATGCCAAGGGGGATTGAAGTGTGGCCTGCTCCCTATTGATACGTTTATAAATTCCAGAGGCTCATGAGCAATAATTTTTATTTTAAGCTTTTATTAAATTTAACTTTTTCCCCTCAGAGGCCCAACTTCCTGGCTGCACCTCCATGGGGTAGTGGCTAGATCCTGTGCACCAGGCAGAGTATGGAACTGAAAGTGCTGAAGAAGAGCAGCAAGAGCTGAAGAACATTTGCCACTTGCTGTCCAAGAGAAGAATCCAGACCCTGGCACAGCCAGTGAGCCACCAATGGTAGGCGAGGTGCAGAGAACCTTTGTGAAAACAGAAAAGTGTTGGGGGCTGCTGCAGGAGCTAATGGTCACCCTATTTGTATTTGGGAAAGGAAGGAAGAGGCGCGATGCATGAATAAAACACTGAGATCAGAAGGGGAAGACACTGATCAAAAGAATGGAATTCAAAGGGAGAGATCTGCTATTCCTTTCTTCCTTTTCCATCTCCTTTCAGCTCACCCTCTATGTTCACCTGCTCTGTCAGTCACTCCTTTACATGTTGCGGACTAAACAGTTTTCCTTCCCTGGTCTTATTGAGCTCCTGCTGAGTCGCTTCTCCGATTGGCCATAATACTTTTTAGAAGCTGTAGAATCACATGCTTGTGGGAAGCAGTGGCCGGTACATCCCTCAGCCCATACAGCTTCTCACAGCCCCCATTGGCCTGGGACGGCGAACCGCAGCCAGTGGGAGCCGCAACCGGCCGAACCTGCGGAAGCAGCAGGTAAACAAACCAGCCCAGCCCACCAGGGTGTTTATCCTGGTGGGCCTGTGCCAAAGGTTGCCGATCCCTGTTTTAGAGCTGGATATCCTAGGTTCAACTGCTACAAGTGACCCACACACGATTGTTATTGTATTAGTCACCCCGTCAGATGATTTCAGTTATCAGTAGTGAAGCACAGAAAACAAAGTGCAAATCTGTTTGAAGACAGCAGGACAAAGGCCTCAAAATAAATGATACCACATGCAGGAACGGCTCTAGGGATTTTGCTGCCCCAAGCATGGCAGGCAGGCTGCGTTTGGTGGCTTGCCTGCAGAGGGTCCACTGGTCCCGCAGCCTCGGACTTCCCGCAGGCATGCCTGCGGGCAGTCCACCGAAGACACGGGACCAGCGGACCCTGAGCAGGAAGCCGCCGAACGCAGCCTGCCTGACGCCCTCGTGGTGACTGGCAGGGCGCCCCCCGTGGCTTGCCGCTCCAAGCACGCACTTGGTGTGCTGGAGCCGCCCTTGACTACATGTGATAAAACTCCTTCAGCTCCAACCTCCCCCACAAAGACTCTTCATACATCTTTGAGAACCTAGGGGAAAATATAAAAAAAACCCACAATATAGCCTTTAGGAATATCAAGTGAGAAAATCATCTATATAGGAGAGACAGCTTTTAGATTTAACAAAAGAGCAAGAAGGAAGTAGAAATTAATCATTGCAAAGGAAGAATTCTTCCCTCAGAGTACAAGGCTCCCCTCCAAAATACCACAATTGATAAATTATCCTTTTAACCATTCCTCTCTGCTAAATGAAAGATTTCCTCAATTTCTTTATCACAAAAAGCATAGCTGATGTACAGAGTAGGAAGACAAACTTTTTAATATTCATGGCTTATAAATGCAGGATAGACAAGAAAACTGGAGGAAGTTTTAGATCATTGTTAGGAGAATAAGGGAAGGGACAAGCGCTGCATTTATATTAACGGAAACTGGAAAAAAGCTTCGTAAAATGTACATTAGGTCAAGTACAATCTAGTGTTGTAATAATGGCGGAAGGGAACTTCTTTCTGTGTACAAAGAATTGATTATGGTTACATTAATTTATTAATATGATTGTCTGAAATTGCATTTATGCTGAAAATTACTCCTGGTTGGAGCTAGTGAGATTATATTTTAAAATTTGAATACTGTTCCTCAACACATAGGTTAATTGTTATAGAGCTGAGTACAGACTGTTTTAACATGTTTACCTCTGGCCAGAGGCTTTACTAACACACACGAAGGTTTTAATAAGGTTTGTGCCTTGTCACATGTATTAAATAGCCTCCTTCTCTTTTTCAACTCTTTTGTTTATGGTTCACAGTAAAGAGATTGTGTTAAATCTCTTAGCCTGAAGTTTAAAAAGACTTAAAAATAAGTGTAAGGAGATTGGAGCCTTTAGGAATTTGGACAGATTTAACACAGACCTCTCACATCAACAGGAAACTCACTTCTCTCAAACAGTGAAAGGAGCTTGGTATCATTCAAACAGTTTCCCTATTACAAAACTTCTTCTTTCCCAAATCAGGAGATTCCTGCCCAGGCCAGGGAGTAAAGGAACACGTTGTACAGTTCTGTAGCTAGCCTGCCAGACAATGCAGCAGTGACACTTCTGAGCACTGGCACTGGAAAGAGTGCAGAAGTGTGGGGTGGGGGCCAAATCTGAGGCAGTGGCATTGTGATCTAGCACATGGGTTTGCCTTTGGCTTCCATTTCTATAGAAAAACCAGAGGGGTGGCCTTCCCCTCCAAATAAGGACGCTTACAAGTCAGCCCTATGTATTCTATTCAGGAACATCCCAGACAGTGTTCAGAATTACATGCATTTGTCCAGTGCTCAGACTTTGGACCCTATGTGAAGCTGCAGAGCCACTGTACTGACTCACTACAGAAGCCAGATCAGATGGAGTTTTAACTTCATTTCAGGGATATAAAAAAAGTCTGAGGGCCACAGAGAAAGGAACTAGAAAGGAAGACAGGAAGACACTCTGAGCAGGGTTTGAAGGTTGCTCTAGGACAGGGGTCAGCAACCTTCAGCACGCAGCCCATCAGGGTAATTTGGCGGGCCGCGAGACATTTTGTTTATGTTGACCATCTGCAGGCACAGCCCCCCGCAGCTCCCAGTGGCCACGTTTCGCTGTTCCCGGCCAACGGGAGCTGTCAGAAGCAGTGCAGGAGAGCTGCGGGGGGCCATGCCTGCCGATGGTCAACGAACAAAATGTCTCATGGCTTGCCAGCGGATTACCCTGATTGGCCGCATGCCGAAGGTTGCCGACCCCAGGTCTATGATCTAAAACAAAATCTCACTCTCCTTCTCCTCCTGTTTTGCTATTAGGTGGTGGATACAGGGAAAGGCACAGAAATGGCCTGGCAACTATATCCATTCACACTACCATCCAGAGTTTAAAAGTAAGTTGTTGGTCCCCTGGGAATAGTGAAGAATAACGTCCCAGATCCTGGGCTGCCATGTGAAAGAAACCCTTACTGATACTGTTTCCATAGGAAAATTGGGTCAGTAATACTGTAAAACAAACAGCTGACCCGCCTCTTCCCTCTCAAGCACTCCCCATCCACATCAGACCAACCCTTCCCAGAGCCCTTAAGTGAGCACTTCTAACTTAAAAATAAATAATCATTTGAGATATACCTCTCACACAGAGCTGGAAGGGACCTTGAAAGGTCATTGAGTCCAGCCCCCTGCCTTCACTAGCAGAACCAAATACTGATTTTGCCCCAGACCCCTAAGTGACCCCCTCAAGGATTGAACTCACAACTCTGGGTTTAGCAGGTCAATGCTCAAACCACTGAGCTATCCCTCCCCTTCACCCCCTACCCACTACCGCCATCCTGACCCTCTCAGAGTCCTCAAGGGAGCCACCTGCCTTCTCCAGCCTAGCCCTCCCAGAGTCCTTGCCTCCTCCATTCCACCAGCCTGACCCTTCCAGAGCACCTTCCTTCCCCACTCTTTACCTTACCCTCCCCTGCTAGTGAGCCTCTCACCCTCGCATGCTGGGTTTGTCCCACTTCCTGGATCTGGCTGCTCCCCCAGCACCAAGAGGAGCCACTGCTGTGGTTCTGGCAGCCGCCAGATGACGGACCGGCACACAGCACAATGCAGAGTGGGGCCTGGTTGTCACATTGGATATGGTGTGACAAAGAACAGGACCCGGGTGCTGGTCAGGTCACAGCACACCTCCGTCCAGACAGGAACATGTTCAATTAAAAAAAAAGCGGGGGGGTGGTGGTGTGAGAGAGACAGGGGATGACACATGGCACCCTCTGTTTCTGGCACCTATCCTTGTGTGCTCTGAACACTGTCCCATCCCAGTCTCTGCAGCCAGAAGGAAGGCAATTAAGAATGTGCTGGAATGGGATCAGAACAATGACGCAGAGTAGTATGGAAGAGTTTGGGGGCCACATGAGGCATCTGGAGGGATAAAGTGTATTCTAAGAAGGTGAAAATGTTGCAGGGAAGCAAGCAAAACAGATGAAAACAAAGTCTGTGTTACTTTCATAGTTTCATAGACTTTAGGATCAGAAGGGACCAATGTGATCATCTAGTCTGACGACCTGCACAAAGCAGGCCACAGAACCCTACCCATCCACTTCTATAACAAACCCCAACCTATATCCGAGTTATTGAAGTCTTCAAATTGTGATTTGAAGACCTCAAGCTGCAGAGAATCCACCAGCAAGTGACCCATGCCCCACGCTGCAGAGGAAGGCGAAAAACCTCCAGGGCCTCTGCCAATCTGCCCTGGAGGAAAATTCCTTCCCAACCCCAAATATGGCGATCAGCTAAACCCTGAGCATGTGGGCAAGACTCACCAGCGAGAACTCAGGAAAGAATTCTCTGTAGTAACTCAGATTCCATCCCATCCCATCACCGACCACTGGGCATACTTATCTGCTGGTAATCAAAGATCAATTGCCAAAATTAAGCTATCCCATCATACCATCCCTTCCATAAACTTATCAAGCTTAGTCTTAAAGCCAGATATGTCTTTTGCCTCCACTACTCCCCTTGGAAGGCTGTTCCAGAACTTCACTCCTCTAATGGTTAGAAACCTTCGTCTAATTTCAAGTCTAAACTTCTTAGTGTCCAGTTTATACCCATTCATTCTTGTGTCTACATTGGTACTAAGCTTAAATAATTCCTCTCCATCCCTAATATTAATCCCTCTTCTTTATTTATAAAGAGCAAGCATATCCCCCCTCAGCCTTCTTTTGGCTAGACTAAACAAGCCAAGCTCTTTGAGTCTCCTTTCATAAGGCAGGTTTTCCATTCCTTGGATCATCCTAGTAGCCCGTCTCTGAACCTGTTCCAGTTTGAATTCATCCTTCTTAAACATGGGAGACCAGAACTGCACACAGTATTCCAGGTGAGGTCTCACCAGTGCCTTAATATAACGGTACTAACACCTCCTTATCTTTGCTGGAAATACCTCACCTGATGCATCCTAAAACCGCATTAGCTTTTTTAACGGCCATATCACATTGGCGGCTCATAGTCATCCTGTGATCAACCAATACTCCAAGGTCCTTCTCCTCCTCTGTTGCTTCCAACTGATGTGTCCCCAATTTATAACTAAAATTCTTATTATTATCCCTAAATGCATGACCTTGCACTTTTCACTATTAAATTTCATCCTATTACTATTACTCCAGTTTACAAGGTCATCCAGATCTTCCTGTATGATATCCCGGTCCTTCTCCGCGTTAGCAATACCCCCCAGCTTTGTGTCATCCGCAAACTTTATTAGCACATTCCCGCTTTTTGTGCCAAGGTCAGTAATAAAAAGGTTAAATAAGACTGGTCCCAAAACCAATCCTTGAGGAACTCCACTAGTAACCTCCTTCCAGCCTGACAGGTCACCCTTCAGTATGACCCGTTGGAGTCTCCCCTTTAACCAGTTCCTTATCCATCTTTCAAGTTTCATACTGATCCCCATCTTTTCCAATTTGACTAATAATTCCCCATGTGGAACCGTGTCAAATGCCTTACTGAAATCGAGGTAAATTAGGTCTACTGTATTTCCTATGTCTAAATAATCTGTCACCTTCTCAAAGAAGGAGATCAGGTTGGTTTGGCATGATCTACCTTTAGTAAAACCACGTTGTATTTTGTCCCAATTACCACTGACCTCAATGTCCTTAACTACTTTCTCCTTCAAAATTTTTTCCAAGACCTTACATACTACAGATGTCAAACTAACAGGTCTATAGTTACTCGGATCACTTTTTTTCCCTTTCTTAAAGATAGGAACTATGTTAGCAATTCTCCAGTCGTACGGTACAACCCCTGAGTTTACCGATTCATTAAAAATTCTCGCTAATGGGCTTGCAATTTCATGCGCCAGTTCCTTTAATATTCTTGGATGAAAATTGAATGGGCCCTCCGATTTTGTCCCATTAAGCTGTTCAAGTTTGGCTTCTACCTCAGATGTGGTAATATCCACCTCCATATCCTCATTCCTGTTTGTCATCCTTCCATTATCCCTAAGCTCCTCATTAGCCTTATTAAAGACTGAGGCAAAGTACTTATTTAGATATTGGGCCATGCTTAGGTTATCCTTAACCTCCTTTCCATCCTCAGTGTTTAGGGGTAAGATATTGAAGCAGAAATAAATATCCCAAAATTGATTTTTTGAGAACATCAAGGCATGTTTCTTTGGCACATTGCTTGTCTGAATTGGACTGCTCATGACAGTAAGCACTGCACCGGCCACTAAGTAGTCATATGATCACGCTCTGTGAATATACACTCTTCACGACAAGGATCTGTCTTAAGTGTTTCTTAAGCATGCAGTACTTTTTGGGTACTTAAACTGTGGTAGTATTAGTAACAACAGTAGATTTACTTGAATTTAAGAAGTACCTGTTCTAGTAGAACTGCTTTCTGCATTAGATACTATCAATAATAGAAGATAACTAAAAAAAGCATGCTTTGGAAACAAAAATAGCAAACAATGTCATTCGCAAGTAGATTTCGGAAGCCAGTGATTAGCAGTCATAGTTTGCATGACACCTAAATACGGTTATTTAAAGAAACCACAGGAAACACCAGAGGAGAAGTTACTAAAAAGTCATGATTCAGTTTGTCATGATTGGTATAAAAATTTGCTATTGCATGTGCCATGTCCAACTTTACCTCTGTTTTAAGAAGTCAGTTCTCTAAAGAAGGAGGAGGAGGAGGAGGAATAATGCAGCAGTTTTCCAGTCTGGAATGCATTTGTCAAGCTTTAAAATATTCCTCAGTTCTGTGAAAGATGAAAATAGAAAATCTGAGATAATCAAAATAAAGACGCAAGATGGGCTTTGGAAAACTACATACTATACGTATTTTACTTAATACATTTTTCTGCATCATAGACAAACTACAGAAATTACCAGCTAAAAAGCATTACCCAATCCACTAAAATACATCCATTCCCCCTTCCCTCCCAAAAAAAATCTATAACAAACACAATACCCCAAACAGTGTTTTACCCTAAAAATGAAGAGAACCAGAGATTATGTGAAATTTACTAGAAATTTTGTAACAGAATTTATAGGGAAGGTGTTCAGATGCTGCAGTGACTGGCACCAGTATAAAACACAAAGATCGAACGAACACTAAAAATGAAATTTGATAATGAACAGTACATATAAAAGATACCCATAAGACACACTTATTAAAATTAGTATTTTTGCAAGATTAAGCACAATCAATAGTCTGAATCTTCAGAATATAAAAATCAAAAGATCCAAACCATAACAGCAGCATGTCTTAAAAACTGTTCCTTCTTCCCATCGCAAGCATTTTGTTTTGATATATATTTACTACAAGGTGAAAAGTTTCAAAATCACTTCAGGGAAATTGTCACTGCTGAGAAAAGTCAGTATACTTGCCAATATAATGTAGGAGCCATTAGCTAGGGACTTCTATTGCAAATAAAGATTTTGTACACCTCAGATCACTGAACTCCGAAGACTGCACCTTCTTATTGTTAGTATATTTTAATGACTTCAGTATAGTTGAAGAGTACCTTGGATTATCCTACTGTATCACTGAGCACTTTCAGTTGTACATTCAATACTACAGGGTTCTTTCACTCACGCTAAAGTGTGCACACTCACAAGCCAAGCCTAGGTCGATTAGTGAGAATAAGATGCTGAAATCCTACTATGTGTTTCCAAAGTGTATGGAACTGTTCCATTCTATACTGTTTAAGTTACTATTGTACCTTCTCCAATACAAACAGTTAGTAAAAAGTCCCTTTCTCTCAATATTAGTAAAACATATATTAAGCAGAACAGCAGCTCACATTAGGCTAAAGTTCCACTGGAAGCCTTTACAACAAATAAAAACAGAGTGAACTTAAAGGGACAGTATGAATTTTCTGTAATCAAACATTTTTATGCAATTTCTTACAGGAATCACTATGTAATATCTGACTTTTTGGTTTTTAAATCCTTTAAAAAGGGGGGTGGTTCTTCTTCCATGTTGATATTCATACGGATCTTTTCAAGCACGTAAAAAATGACTATCCAAGCGGAACAGAGAAACTATGTGCAGACTGCTGTCAAATGCACACAATAGACAGAAAAACAGAAAAATATTTTTTCACTCTTTCAGCTATAGTAATCTCACTTGTTACTTGAACTCTAAAACAAACTTTTCAGACAGAAATGTTAGTATTTCAAGTGCATGTTCTCCCTTTCATTCACTGTAGCCAAGAACCCTATAAACTTCCATATTTTAGAACAATAGTTGTGATTAATCTCTGAGCAAAAGTATTGCCAAGCTTAAAATGAACAAAGGTATTGTCAGTGTAAGGCCTCAGACTTCCGCTTTGCAGAGGTGAAGAGGGCACGCTTTGCTGAAGTAAGCTTAGACTTGTGGTCAAAACACGCTGCAACCAGATAACACATTCTAACTCCTATAAAAGTTGATGAGTGGTGTCCCCGGGCACAGCTTGTCTAACCCACAATTAAAACAACTGGCTACAAGAAAATAAGTAAGTATAAATTATACAGTCAAAGTGACACAAAGAGATAAGGAAGCATAAATTATACAGCCAAGGCGACAACGCTAACCACAATAAAGATTTGGCTGACCCTAACTGGTCAGTCTGTTTTAAGACATGGTGGACTGATCAGATAAAAAGTACGAAGGCATGGGACTGTATGTGTGTGTGTGTTTTGGTCATAAGGAAAACCTGACCCACTCTCCTTGAACCAAAGGGACGTGCACTTCACAACTGTCTGTACCTGGCTAGTGCGGAAAATGGACGACTGAAGGGTAACGTATTCTCAGGTGAATGCAGGGTAAGGTTATGGAGTAAAGAAGTCTGGTTGCTCGGGCAGAACTGATCTCAAGTTGTATCGATACTATAGTGTTAAGATAACTTTACATGTACCTGTGCTTGTCTTCAATATAACTTGTCATTTATACTAATCCTTATTCAGTGCTGGTCTTTAATCGTGGTTTTTTTTATTTTGTCTGTGTTGCCTTTATAGTTTAAAGTCATTAAAAACCTTCTTTGAGGAATATTCAGTAGTTTTAGTTTTTCTTATACAGGCACTACTCAACCTCATTATATCTGTGTTGGGTGGTGCGATCACCCAGGGACCTGATGCGTTCCTCCCTCTTCCTTGACCTCTGCAGTAGTCAACAGGCGGACCACAGGTCAAATACGGCCCACCAGAGGCTTTTGAACGGACCCAAAAGTCTTTTTATTTAATTATTTATTTTATTATTTTCTCTGGAATCTGCTCCTTGACTATACCTTAACCACAAAATTTGGACACTGACAAAAAATAATTGACTAACCCTGTTTTAGAATGTGTTAAAACATTCTTTGGTCCTGAACTTGAAATATGACCTAGATGAGGGGATTTATGTCCATGCAGAGCCCCACTAAAAATCAGGGGGATTTTGCATAGGCATATGGGTCTTCCTGCATGGTGCTAATTGCAGGATCACAACCAAATAAGTTAAGACTGGGGGGAGGGATAGTTCAGTGGTTTGAGTATTGGCCTGCTAAAGCTAGTGTTGTGAGTTCAATCCTTGAGGGGCTATTTAGGGATCTGGGGCAAAAATCTGTCAGGGACCATACTTGGTACTGCTGTGAAGGCAGGGGACTTGATTCCACCTTTCAAGATCCCTTACAGTTCTACGAGATAGGTATAGCTCCATATAATAATAAACATTTCTCATCATTTATCTGTACTACACAGCAACCAGTCACATTCCAGAAAACCTGCAGATATTTTACTTAAATTATTAATCTTAGTATGAGTACTTTTAAAGTAATATAATCAATATAATTTCATTATATAACCTCACAAAAAGACCCACCAAAAACAAAACAAAAACCAGCACAAGGATTCCTCCACATACAGAAAAGCAACAAATCACTGTCTTTGAAACAAGACTGATACAGTATTTGCTTCTATCAGCTCTTAGACAATGACTCCTCTTTCCATTCTGTCTTCAAACGATTACTGTAGATTGGAAGATTTTGCTAAGATTCTGAACAAGCGGTCACAGTATACAAACACCATACACTAGGTGAGCCCAAAAAGGTAAGGCCAGTTCTGCAGTAAGTGCAAATGTGGCTATTTCTTTGGAGAAACCTAGCATAAAGGATGTAGAAATATGCTTTATAAAACAGTCTCCAACAACCATTGGTCTATATGACGCAATGTCAGGCTTCCAGTAGGAAGACAAAATATACATTTTATAATGCTGGGCTAAGCACTGAATGTTGCTCTATATTTTAAACAACAAAGGCTTTTTGCCCTCTAGCTCTGAAATTCAGAACAAATCTGCAGTAAAAACACAAAGAAAGCTGACTTCTGTTGAAACACAGAGACTTAGAAGGCTATCAGCAGAAACATATATCAGACCCATTGTTAGTACTGTTAGATGTATAGTGGAGGTGCAGTGAATGGAAATGGCAGTGCAGTACTATAGATTTAGTGACACAAATTAATGAGTGTGAAGAACCAGTGACTCTCTCTAAGTCAGAATTTCCCCTTACATATGAACAAACCTGCTGTACTAAGAAAATATCCCAATAGTTGAAAAATAGCAAATTCAAAAGCTTCAGTCACATTTCAGAAAAGTCCTAATGTTCCTAATGCAAAAGGACAGAAATGGAGGGCGTTCCAATAGCACAATCATTAACTTATTTCAGAAATTTTCTGCCCAACTAGCAGTGAGGAGTTAAATTACACAGCAAAAGAATAGTCAATAGAACACTGTAGCTATAACTTTGCAACAAAGAGCATACTGCAACTGCCCAAAGTGTGTACACATAATCTTTGGCCCTCACACACCCAGCAGAAACAACCTCACCCACAGCATAAAGACTGCGTCCATTGTTTATTAAGTACCTCCTCTTGGCAGAAACTTTAAAAAACTTAAGCCAGATTAAAATGTTACACTAGTTGCTCCCTGCAAAATGGCTATATTACAAGGAGCAACAAATACAATCTTGCTCTGCATGTTTTTAAAAACATTAATCAGAAAAAGTACCCAATGTACAGTACATAAACTTTTGGCATGTAACAGATTGTTTTCCAGTTTTAGGTTAAAACTGATGAAATCTAAAAGCAAAAACTAAAACACAGTGGGGTTGTTTGTTTTTGTAAAACATAAAACTTTTAAATAGAAGTCTAAAGGTTCCTCATGCTCATTCACTTCTGGAGGCAGGAGTTTGCAGTGGGTCCTGGTTTTATTTTTCTACAGAAGGGGAGTGGTGTGGGAACCAACAAGTTTCACTACTAAAAATGGGCAATAAGTTCTCTAAAATTAAAACATCGAAAGTCAGTAAATAAACTAAATTATGAAAAACAATCAAAAGATAAATGATTTCTATGTTTTCATTCAAACTACTGGCTCAGATCTTCACTTAATCTAACCCCAAAGATATTAGCTTTTGGATAAAAATCCATATTTATGCTTCACACATTGAATCTAAAGGTAGGTTAAAGAAAGAAGGAAAGAAAGCAAGAAAGAAAGAAAGAGAAAAAAAGATTTATAGAACATTTTTATAGAAGAGCTGTTTTTTATTTTAGTCTTTTCTAGTATAGGATCTACCTACCTGTCTACTCAACAAAACTTCCACATGCTGACATAGTTGTTTGATTACATCAGTACAGCTGCTTGCTTTGACACTTCCAGGACATACTTAAGAGGGTGTATGTTATCAGGCCAACAATGGGTACATGTGTCCAAATACAAGCACTATCTAGGTTGAAGACTGACAAAATAGTCTGTTTGTATGCTCACCTGGAATCCCACCTATAGAATAAAAATGTAAACACAAACTATTTTCCCAACTCAATCATGTCTTGCATTTTATGAACACTTTTTTAAAAAGTCAGGACTATCAGTTATCATCATTAAAAGGTTCAAAGATTACTTTCTACAGATTACAAAGTGGTATTAATTAGGCAGGGTCACAATTTATATTACTTCATACACACGTTCTCTCTCTGGTTCTCATTTAGTCGTTTTTATGTAACAATGTTGCGGACTGTTAGATAGCTGATGTATCCCATCCCACAGATGACTACATTCAGCGGAGGGGGAAGTGTTCCAGGTTTTTATTTTATTAGCTATCATACACATATATACAGAATTTGCACAGTGCTTTGGATCTGCCAGAATTAAAACAGATACCTAAATGTAAAAGGATAGAATACCATTTCTCAAGTTCATACCCTAGACCAGAACATAAGATAACTGGAGTAAAAAATTAACTAAGATTCCCAGGTAAAAACAATCTTTATAGCTGCATCCAAACTTGAACTTTGCTAAAAGAAAATATAAAGGTTTTATTACATCATAAGGAAGAACAAAATCCATGCACTATAAATTATAAAATACATACTATTTCATCTAATACTGGATATCTATAAATTACAGAATAACCGTAGAGAAAATTTTATTCTTAATTCCAGAAAATGTTTGCTGTTCTTAATTCCAACAGCATGCCATTTGCACTTTGAGATACCAAAAAGTGGTAAACAACTATTTTTAAAAGGATTTACATAGTGAGGAGAAGTCGTTATTACTTGTCAGCCTCAGCTCTCTGGGCAAGATACATTTTCCAGTTTAGCATAAACTGAATATATAGTACATGGTCAAAGCTTTAAAAAAAAAAAATCCTCTTCACCAAACATACCTGTACAGAAAGGCCCCATTATGATGGCAGTCTAATGTAACTTCTGCTACAGCTCTGGTTAGCAATAATTGAGCACACCTTTTTTAATTTATTTTGAATTTTTTACATCCTAACCATACACAGTTTTCAAAGAACAATGGATAACAAAAAAACAATTTTGGTCTTTTATTTAAAATATCCCCACATATTTGAATCTACCTCTGTAAATCTCTCTTCTATGTTACACACTGCTTCCTAGCTACAAAGTGGGACCTTTAATGCCCTACTAACATAGGCAAGGAATATAGTATAGACAGAAAGCCAAACAGTCTACAAAATGATCCAAGCTAGAACACCTGAAGTGCATGGCAGGGGATCCTACTACTCTGTCCCCACTCCAGGAGTACAACTGAAGCACCTAAAGAAGAGGTTAAAGGGTTAAAGGCTGGGGGTGAGAAGCTGGCAGGCTGAACATAAGATCTCCTAAATATCCTAAGGGAGAGGTCCCACAATCTAGCCCTCTTCTCCACAGCTATTATATAAAGAAGTCCCTGACTACTCCATTCCATCACCTTACACCCAAGAAGTATGCCCTTTCAAACCATATTAATACCAGCTCAGTAGCTAATTCTCTGATCCAATCAAAGAAAGGCAGCCCCAGCCCTTCCCTCCCCATAGGGCTTAGGAACACACATGCACACCTCCAATCTACAAAAGAGAGAGGCCTCTTTTTGCCTACTATACCTTCCCCCCAAACCATTTACCAAGCCCCACTGCATCAATTTTGAAAAAGTACACACCCACCCTGGCCAAGAATTACCCCACTGAAGCATGATATCGGCAAGAAGTTCTCTACCTTGCAATTCAAATGCTGGATGCTGCAAAACATTTTCCAGCTTTCTTAATCCACTTCCTGCTCATAACGGGTTCCTTTCACTACATCATCATAAATCCAGGAGAGGTCTCTCTTTGCAAACAAGCAGTGGAGATTTACAACAAACATTAAAAAACTGCAAGACCAAGACTGGTATTTTTGTTTCCATTGAGGTTCACACATTTTTAAAGCAAGTAATAAAGGTTAAAAACAACTCTAAATACACTTTGAGAAATTTTTGCTATGTGGACTTTTATTAATAAAATTACCAAAATACTCATCATCCCAAAATAATCTACACCCAGTTTTTAAAAATACTTTACATAAAATACTTTACAGCTAAAAATGTAAAACAGAAAGGCTTGAGTCAGGAATGCAGTAGCTGCTCACAGCTCGAAAGACTGTTGCCTCACATAAATCAGGTTTCAGAGCAGTAGCCATGTTAGTCTGTATCCATAAAAAGAACAAGAATACTTGTGGCACCTTAGAGACTAACAAATTTATTTGAGCATAAGCTTTTCTGCCCACAAAACCTTAAGCTCAAATAAATTTTAGTCTCCAGGGTGCCACAAGTACTCCTGTTCTTTTTAGGGATACAGACTGAGGGTATGTCTACATCTACAATTTTGCAGCGCTGGTTGTTATAGCTGTATTAGTACAGCTGTATAGGGCCAGCGCTGCAGAGTGGCCACACTTACAGCAACCAGCGCTGCAAGTGGTGTTAGATGTGGCAACACTGCAGCGCTGTTGGGCGGCTTCAAGGGGGGTTCGGAGAACGCGAGAGCAAACCGGGGAAGGAGACCTGCTTCCCCGCGGTTTGCTCTCGCGTTCCCCGAACCCCCCTGCAAACCGCAGGGAAGGAGACCTGCTTGCAGGGGGGTTCGGGGAACGCGAGAGCAAACCGGGGAAGGAGACCAGCTTCGCCGCGGTTTGCTCTCGCGTTCCCCAAACCCCCCTGCAAACCGCAGGGAAGGAGACCTGCTTGCAGGGGGGTTCGGGGAACGCGAGAGCAAACCGGGGAAGGAGACCAGCTTCCCCGCGGTTTGCTCTCGCGTTCCCCAAACCCCCCTGCAAACCGCGGGGAAGGAGACCCGCTGGGGGGGGGATTCGGAGAACACCGGAGCAAACCGCGGGGAAGGAGACCTGCTTGATTACCAGAGAGGCTTCCTCAGGTATGCTGGGATACCTGCTTATTCCACGGAGGTCAAGAAAAGCGCTGGTAAGTGTCTACACTTGATTACCAGCGCTGGATCACCAGCGCTGGATCCTCTACACCCGAGACAAAACGGGAGTATGGCCATCGCTGCAAACAGGGAGTTGCAGCGCTGGTGATGCCCTGCAGATGTGTACACCTCCTAAGTTGCAGCGCTGTAACCCCCTCACCAGCGCTGCAACTTTGTGATGTAGACAAGCCCTAACATAGCTACTGCTCTGAAACCTGATTTATGTGAGGCAACAGAAACTGGAACATTTTCCTCAAAACTAAAATTAATGTATTGTTAACACACAGACAGGGTATTGTGGATCCATCATAAAGTATTTTAAAAATAATTACCATGCCTGGTGCATTTACTCTAACTCTACCGCTTTACCGTATTCTGCTCTCTAGCTCTACATAGTACCACTGCCACTAGTAATTTAGTAAAACAGAATGCTCTCCTCTGCCACCTAAACAAACAGCAACCTAACCAGGATTTCAGGGAATACTGTAAAAACACTCTACAAAGATGACCATGAAAATAGAGATTTTTGTGAAAATGGTTAATAGTTTATTCAGTTCGGCCTTCAGAAGATGGCAGCTGCTACCACAGCAACTTCATTTCTATTGGGAGGCCAGTTAACACTTTCTTAGACTTTCGCTTTCCATAGTAAATTCAATGTGATAATTAATGAAAAAATTTAAGTGAATAATTTTTCATGAAAGATGTCAGTCTATGTGACCTCCATATTAAAGGGACAACCCACAGGGAACAAGTGGCCAGCCCCTCTGAAGAGGGAAGGAGCCAAAAAGAACTACAAGAAGTGTCATAACTGAGCCTTGGAGACAAAATTCCTTGATTTACCTTTACAGCAGGTACAGCACAGGCAGTGGCTGTTAAAGTTTCTCCGCACTGTCACAACCTTCACCTACAATCTGCTATAAAGATTGCAGGGCAGTAGTTCCATTTTTATATGTCCATTTACTTTTTGGCCTCTGCAGAGAGGGGCAACATGGCATCAGCCAGCCACAACTGTGACAGTGATTGTGCAAAGTGGACACTTACCAGCAAAACCCAAATTAACTTCCTATGTCTACAAAAATGATCACTAGATTGCAGTACTTAATTATTCCTAATCTAGCCACTTCTAAACTCAGAGATGAAATGTTCTTTATCTAATTACTAACTCCTGAGACTTCTAGTCATCCTAATTATTTAAGTGTAATAGTCTGAAATCAACAAGATATAATTTAATAAAGTGTAAAGTACTTTATTTAGGAAAGAAAAATCTTATGCACAACTACAAAATGGGGAATAAATGACTATGCAGTTGTACTGCTGAAAAGGATTAGGGAGTTATAGTGGATCATAAATTGAACGCCAGTCAACAATGTGATAAAGCTATGAAAAAGGCTAATGTCATTCTGGGGTGTATTAACACGAGTGTCATAAGACATGGGAGGCAACTGTCTTGCTCTACTCAGCACTGGAGAGGCCTCAGCTGGCTTAGTGTGTCCAAGTCTGGATGCCACACTTTAGGAAGGACATGGACAGACTGGAAACCATCCAAAGGAGAGCAACAACAATGAAAAAGGTTTAGAAAACTTGACCTACGAAGAAACATAAAAACAACTGAGCACTTTTAGTCTTGAGAAAAGACAAATGAGGGGGAACTTGATAACAGTCTTCAAATATATTAAGGGCTGTTATAAAGAGGATAGTGATCAGTTGTTCTACATGTCCACTGGGCTTCATCTGCAGCAAGGTAGATTTAGGTTAGATGTTGGGAAAAGCTTTCCCACTATAAGGATATTTAAGCTCTAGAATAGGCTTCCATGGGAAGCTACGGAATCCCAATCACTGGTGGTTTTTAAGAACAGGGTGGACAAAAGCTGTCCAGAACGGTGTAGGTTTAGTTGGCCCTGCCTCAGCACAGGGGCCTTGACTATCTGACCTCTTGAGCCCTTCCAGCCATACATTTCTATGATTCTATAAACAGCTACTGCATCTACCACATCAATAAGTTTTGGAACGAACTGGTGAAATGTAGTCATCAGTAACGACTACCCCAAAAAATGTGTATATAAAATCAGTGACAATGAAGATAACAACAGAAAGAGTGCAGAAAATTGTTTCCATTCCACACATGCAATTTCCTTGTTTAAAAAAACCACAAAATCCTCTTCTATATAAAATCCTCCTCTATTTACTTGCTAGAAATAAGTTCCCACTTTAAAGAAGTCACTCCTAACATCAGACAATGTTCACTATATTCTTCCAAATCCTCAGATACAGCTTATTAAAATCACTCACACAATTGGTACAGATCAAACACTGCATTAATAAACTCTCTAAGAACCTATCAACTTCTGTAATGAAACAGCAATACAGACAAGAAGGGTTCAATCAACTCCTCTAGCTACAGAACATGACTATTATTTAAACTTTCATCAGAATGAAAATACATTGCACAAAAACTCTGAGAATAGCAGAGCAATGCAACATATGGCTTCATGTCCTGCTCATTCTTAGGGGGAAGTCAATTGACAGTCAGAGAACAACACTTGCTGACAATTAAGGAGAGATGACCATTTCAACTTTTTTAGATACAAGACTGTTATGCTGGTGTGAAACAGAGGGGAGAAGTTACACAAAGGGACATGACTTTTAAGATAATGAGTCCAACTTAGACTGTTACTAGAGTTCATGATTCATGCAGTGCAGTTTAGACTCCCAGTTGTGTGCTAGGGAACCTTCATCAGATGTGATTGTACAGCAACCTTGTCATAAACAGATAGCTAAGGGTTAATGTCTCTTTCACCTGGAGCACCTGACCAGAGGACCAATCAGGAAACCGGATTTTTTCAACTTTGGGTGGAGGGAATTGTGTGTCTGGGGTCTTTGTTTTCTGGCTGCCTGCTTTCTCTGAGCTTTGGAGAAGTAGTTCTGTTTTCTAATCTTCTGTTTCTAAGTGTAAGGACCAAGAGATCAGATAGTAAGTTATATGGTTTCTTTTCTTTGGTATTTGCATGAATATAAGTGCTGGAGTGCTTTGATTTGTATTCTTTTTGAATAAGGCTGTTTATTCATATTTCTTTTAAGCAATTGACCCTGTATTGTATCATCTTAATACAGAGAGACCATTTGTATTTTTTCTTTCTTTTTTATATAAAGCTTTCTTTTAAGACCTGTTGGAGTTTTTCTTTACTTCAGGGAAATTGAGTCTGTACTCACCAGGGAATTGGTGGGAGGAAGAAATCAGGGGAGATCGGTGTGTGTTGAATTGGCTAGCCTGATTTTGCATTCCCTCTGGGGGAATAGGAAAGTCCTTTTTGTTCCAGGACCGGGAACGGAGAGGGGGAGTCACTCTGTTTGGATTCACAGAGCTTGTGTCTGTGTATCTCTCCAGGAGCACCTGGAGGGGGGGAGGGAAAAAGGATTATTTCCCTTTGTTGTGAGACTCAAGGGATTTGGGTCTTGGGGTCCCCAGGGAAGGTTTTTCAGTGGGACCAGAGTGCCCCAAAACACTCTAATTTTTTGGGTGGTGGCAGCAGGTACCAGGTCCAAGCTGGTGACTAAGCTTGGAGGTTTTCATGCTAACCCCCATATTTTGGACGCTAAGGTCCAAATCTGGGACTAAGGTTAAATCCAGGAATTTCAAATTCAAGTGTAACTGACAAAAACTAAGCCAGGAGTCTGGCAAGGAGCTGCTCGTCAAAGGAAATAAATAGTTGTATATCAGCATGTCTTAATGATAACCAAGGAGAATGCACTTTTCTTTACAAAGTAACTGAAGTACAAATAGAGAAGTTGATTACAATTGATTTAAATCATGACTTTTCATTTGGTGATTTAAAATCAACCAGCTCTGCTTTCTCCTTTTAACAGAAGATGAACTCTCCTCTATTTTGGACTTTTAGTCAGATTTAAACACACATGTTGAGTCTACAATAAAATAAATATGTTAAAAATACATTTGTGACATGGTTGGAGAGCAAACATGCTATAATATGATTGTTCCTTGTCCATCAGGACAGAGGGGGCAAAGTGTATAACCATGTTACAGAATCTTGTTTTAACCCCAGGGGCAGCTGCAGCTGGTTACTGTCAAGGATTGCTGGAATGGAAAAACGATGGGTAAAAGCCTGGCTCAACAGAAGTCAATGACAACACTCTCATTGACTTCAGTGGGGCTTGACCTTCAACCAACGAGTTCAGTCCCTGTCCAAAAGAGTCAAGTCACTTACACCCCTGCCCAAAAAGGAGAGGGAAAGAAAAGATGCAGCCCATCTCCCATTCCAAAAGGGTTCTACCTCACGCTGAGTGTTTAACACTCAAACTGCCTCCGGTGCCTTCTTGGGTGCCACAAGGCTCCGCTGCCAAACTCTTCATCTTTCTTCAACTAATATAGTGAAGTTACGCTTTGTAGATGCAAAATTCTAGCAGCATGCTGAAAACAGAAAATTTAAGGCCATCTACAAAACTGAAAAACATTACAAAATTGAAATGTGTATTGAAGTCAATGCAAAAATGTATTACACTGATAAGATGCATTTTCCTATTTAAATCAATAAAACCTTCATTTTAGGATTACTCGAAGCTTCTGCAAAATTTCCAGTTTGCCCCCGGCAAAGAACTACTTAACAACTATTTAACTAAACTATCTACTTAACAAACTAATTAACAACTATATGGAACTAGAGATAAACGATAGACAAGCGATAGAGATACTAGGAGAGCTAGGGACGTGGAGGACAGCTAAGCCGCGCTCCACAGTTCCAACGACCGACACGGCGGTAAGAAGGAACTGAGGAGCGGGCGGGCCGGCAGGGGTATATATAGAGCGCCATGGCGGCGCCACTCTAGGGGGCGACCTGCCGGCCCACTGGAGTTGCTAGGGTAAAAAAGTTTCCGACGAACGTGCACGCGCGGCGCGCACACCTAACTGGAATGGATGTGAGCAATCACTCGAAGAAGAACCAGGAAGCTTTATCAGAGAAGCTGGGTCCAGCTTGTCCCTGGGGCCAAAGGACTTGGATAAAATGGAGAAATATCTTGCTCACTTGCAGCAAAACTCCTATTTTTAAACAGCTTATACGAAGAACAAAAGACAGTTTTAAACACTCTGGGGGAAAAAATCAAAACATTCTCCTTGAAGCAGCTCTGAATTTGAAAAAACACATTTCTACGCTCTATTTAATAGGTTCTGGAAACAGTACTATAACAAGAGAGAACTATTATCTAATCTTTAATACAGCAACACACAAGACATCATTATTCCATTAAGATAATAAAACTATGTTTGCACTGTTTAAAAAGTGTATCTTAAGAGCAGATATTCGCTCACCTCATACATGCTTCCAGTACCAGTTTCCTTAGAAACAACATCATGCAGTCATCCTACTTTAAATCAGAAACATTCTCTCTCATCAGCTCCTGTGCGATAACCCATCCTACCCTAAACACAATTCAGTCTCTCTTTCCCTCTCCCACGAGCTCCTATGTAATAACTCTTTCGATGCTAAAACAGACATAGGACACACTTACCACATACCACCACCTTCCCCCCAAACATCCTCTCAAATTGTATGTAGTCTAATAGATTTGTTCTAAACCAGGGGTGGGCAACCTTTCAGAAGTGCTGTGCCGAGTTTTCATTTATTCACTCTGATTTAAGGTTTCGTGTGCCAGCAATACATTTTAACGTTTTTAGAAGGTCTCCTTCCGTAAGTCTGTAATATAGAACTAAATTATTGTTGTATGTAGAGTAAATAAAGTTTTAAAATGCTTATGAAGCTTCATTTAAAATTAAATTAAAATGCAGAGCCCTCCGGACTGGTGGCCAGGATCCGAGCAGTGTGCCATTGAAAATCAGCTCATGTGCCGCCTTCGACACATGTGCCATAGGTTGCCTACCCCTGTTCTAAACCAAACCTAAGATACACAGACTCTGCTTATGAAATACACTAGATCTTTAATAATCCAAATTAAATATAGAGTAAAACATAGCATGAGAAAGTAAACAGCAAAACTAACTATACCAACCACAAATGAGGGCTGCTCTGCACCAAGTCCATAGACAAAAGCTTAAGCAAGTGCTAAAAAGGAACAGACACCAATAAAAGAATAAGATATAAAGAAATAGATTTATAGAAGAATGAGCAAACCAGAGAAAATGGATTGCAGCTGCTTATGGTGAGAAGGTAAATGATCACGACCATTGTTGCAGAGAAGAGAAATTCATGCAGGAACAAATAGTTCTAGGAAATATGAATTCTGAATTTTAAACGGCTTCCTCTTTTTCACCCTTACCATCTTTCTCTTGATCCAAATCAATGTCTATTATATCATGGAAATAACTCACCTTCAAAATTAAGTGCTTATTAATTTTAGACCATTAAAACATCAACACACAGTTTTGGCTGCAAAATCTGCTACCAATTGCAATCCATCCAAACTGGAATTTAGGTTAGATACTTGGGACTTAAATTACTTGTTTCTCTAGGTTTGCCTGAGCACTCCCCAAAAATGCTGCTGAAGGTTTCTCTGCTGTTACCTGTTGAGTGCTGGAAGTGAATGAAATCTCTCCTTCTAATCTTATCAACTTTTAGTTGAAAAAGGTTTCTCTTCAAAAAAAATAGAGGGTAACTAAGTGGGACAGCTGACTGTTTCAATGGCTTTTCTTAGATCTCCTTAAAGGGAAATGTTAGATATTTCTTATTCAATTCTATTTCAACCAAAGCTATGCCACAACAAAACATATATTACATAGAAAGGCTACATTAAAAGATTATTAAGGTTGCAAAGCCAAGAACTCTAAAGTTAGAAAATGTCACATTTAAGGTTGCCCACGCATTATGTTGCAGTCTTCAGTTATATGATTACATAACATTTTGTCCTTAGGATTTCTGCCTCATTCAGTGCACAGGATGGAGCATGCTCAAGGAATGAATCAGAGTTATGCAGTTAATGAGGCTGCTTCATTTTTTTAATGTAATTTCCTAGTTTTTTAAAAAAGCAAACTGAAAAAGAACAAAAAAAATACAGTGAAACCCCACTATAACGTGATGTTTGGGGTCCAAAAACTTCGATCGCACTAAATGCGGGGTCACGGTATAGTGGAGTTTGTCAGTGGTCCCCAACGCAGTGCATTGATGTGTGCTGCCTAGTGCCTAGCAGGGGAGAGGAGCCGCGCACGGCTCCTCGCCTGCCAGAGACAGAGAACTCTGGGGCTGCGGATGCTGGTGCTCTCTGTCCCCGGCAGGCACGGGGCCGCGGCTTCTCTCCGGATTTAAGAGGAGCCATGGCTCCCTGCCTGCCGGGGACAGAGAATGCCAGGGCTGCGGATGCCAGTGCTCTCTGTCCCTGGCAGGTGCTGGGCTGCGGCTTCTCTCAGAGTTCAAGAGGAGCCACAGTTCCCCGCCTGCCGGGGAGAGAACTCCGGGGCTGTGGACGCCGGTGCTCTCTGTCCCCGGCAGGTGCTGGGCCGCGGCTTCTCTCCAGCTTCAAGAGGAGCCGCGGCTCCCAGTCTGCCAGGAAAAGAGAGCACCGACGCCCACAGCCCCAGAGAAGCCGGAGAGAAGCTGCAGCCCCGCACCTGCTGAGGACAGAGAGCACCAGCACCCACAGCCTCGGAGTTCTCTGTCCCCAGCAGGTGCAGGGCTGCAGCTTCTCTCTCCTGCCATGGTGATGGGGACCATTAGTACAGTACCGTACTGTATTATGCCTTAAAAGAGGAGCCAACCTGTGATCGTGTTTTATGCAATTTCACATTATGGCGGAGTGCGTTACTGCGAGGTTTGACTGTACCATCATGTGTAACCATACTGACCCCTCACATGGGTCATCAGCAGGGCTGGAACTTTTAGATATACAATATAGACCTTTGTCACTTGAACTAAGGGGGTAACTGCTAGCAACAGCAAGTTGTCATCCTCTCTGTGGACCAGCATTGGAGGGGGGAATGAATTTTTTTTCCAGCGGCTTTCACAAATATTTGCTGACAACAGAGGAATGTTAAGACTCAGGAATCCGGGCTTCATTTCCAGAATCTGGAGGACATGGACTTCAGTCGATACAGGCCCTTCTGCCCATCTTCACCAACTTTTCCCAAGCTCATCCCAGTCCCCACTCCACAAGCTCCACAGGGCCCTGCATTCCACAGTGCCTTGGCACCGTCAGTGAGGGCACTCTGAGAGCAGGAGAGTCTCCAGCTCTCAATTTCTGTGGCTGGCATCACAGTAGCCCAAAGGAACAACTACAGGGAACATTCTGCTCAGCCATAAAGTTCTGGGATGGAGTGTACATAGGGTGACCAGATGCCCCGATATTATCAGGACCATCTGAATATTAGGGGCTATGTCTTGTACAGGATCCTATCAACCTAGCATAGGACTCTATTATCCCCCACCCTATCCCGCTTTTTCACATTTGCTATCTGGTCAGCCTAAGCACACCTCAGTCATTCGGTGGGGATGGTGTATGCAGTTTGGTCAGCATGCAGGACTATGGCAGGATGGAGTATCCTTAGTGCAGACAATCTTCACAGAATGCTGTTGCCAAACAAGTCTCTACTAAGCTTATGAAACTGATTTTCTGGCTAAATTTGGGCAGATTTTCACAGGGACAGCAAAAGGCAGATCCCTTTGTGATGGGTTGGATCACAGAAACCCCCTTGGGAGCTGCCACCTGATGTGCCCAGACTACTTCTATCCCTACCTTCCCTGCCAGCTCAGGACTCCAGCACCCTGTCTTGCTGAGCCAGACACTCCTGTCTGCTCCAACAAAGACCCAGGGTCTGAATTACTTGCCCCAAAGCTGCAGGTTTACCTGAAAGCAGATAACAGAAGTGTGCTTGTCTTTAACACTCAGATGCCCAACTCCCAATGGGGTCTAAACCCAAATAAATCCGTTTTAGCCTGTATAAAGCTTATGCAGGGTAAACACAAATTGTTTGCCCTCTATAACACTGATAGAGAGATATGCACAGCTGTTTGCTTCCCTAGGTATTAATACATACTCTGGGTCAATTAATAAGTAAAAAGTGATTTTATTAAATACAGAAAGTAGGATTTAAGTGGTTCCAAGTAGTAACAGACAGAAGTCAGTCACCAAGCAAAATAAAATAAAATGCGCAAATCTATGTCTAATCGAACTGAATACAGATAATCTCACCCTTAGAGATGCTTCAGTAAGTGTCTTCCTCAGACTGGACACCTTCCAGGCCTGGGCACAATTCTTTCCCCTGGTACAGCTCTTGTTCCAGCTCAGGTGGGAACTAGGGGATTCTTCATGATGGCTCCTCTCCCCTCTTCGTTCTGTTCCACCCCTTTATATATCTTTTGCATAACACAGGAATCCTTTTTCCCCTCTCTGGATTTCCATCCCCTCCTTCTCAATGGAAAGATACCAGGTTAAAAATGGATTCCAGTTCAGGTGACATGATCACATGTCACTGCAAGACTTCACTGCCCACTTGCCAGCACACAGCTATACAGGAAGACTTACAGGTAAAACACACTCATCTGCAGACAACTGTCCCAGTTAATGGGAGTCATCGAGATTCTAAACCACCATTAATGGCCCACACTTTGCATAATTACAATAGGCCCTCAGAGTTATATTTCATATTTCTAGTTTCAGATACAAGAGTGAGACATCTATACAAATAGGACGATCACACTCAGTAGATTATAAGCTTTGTCATGATACCTTACAAGAGACATTCTGCGTTAAGCATATTCCAGGTACATTATATTCACTATCAAATTTTTATAAAATCATATAGACTGCAAGGTCACACCCTTGTATTAGGGTGACCCCTTGCCAAATTTCACATCCCTAGTCCAAAGCATAGAGGCACTAGAGCTCCTCAGTGAAACCCTTATTCTTTTTAAACATGGGCAAAACAACGTATTTTCCCCAATTTAATTTTTGAAAATGGCTAAACCAGCTTTGCTGAAGCAGAAAGATAGACAAATCAGACTGAGGCAGATACCCAGCATGGAACATTTCACCCTGAATGGCTGTAATCTGGCAAAGTTATAAGGCACTGAAAACAGGGTCTTTTAAGGTGAAGAGTTACGCAACCTTAATGGTGTTGCTAACAGCACCTACCTCCTAGAAAATCCTTAGTACAGTAAAATATACAAAACCTATGGCACTTAAGAGTTCTTTAAAACAAATTACAATACCTGTTCATTGTGGGTAGCATTAAAGCCATTGTTCTTTTGTCAGGAATGAGAACCATAAAAAACACAAAAATCAAGTATTATCAAACAAAATAAGAACACCTTAGATCACACTCAGAAGCCTGTTACGCTTTGACTCTGATAGAGCCAATTTCACTAGCCTTGAACTGAGAAAGGCCTATGAGCAGCTATAGCATTTTTAGCCACAAGAACCAACAGCATGATCCTCCCAGCTGATCTTAACTATCATAATAGGGATGAAAGAACTCTCACTTAGGTCACCACAGCACAGAAAATTCAGATCTTTAAAAGTTATCCCCAGTATTTTGAAGAACACCTAGAAGTAGATAGGAAGTGACTGCAAAGACCATTAAGCAAAGTTGTTCTGCTCTCACAGCATCTTGCCACGCTCACAAGGCAAGCAACCATAATGTGCACCAACCAGGTAAACTTCAACTATAATCTAAACAGAACCAATACAGCATATCCTGGAGGCTGACCTACTTCAGGGTCCAGTATGGTTGACCTATTTCAGGGTCCATATTAAAGAATAAAATAGTCACAGATTTCGGAACACAGGACTGAAGGAACTGTCACCTTCTGGGTCACTAAGTCCCATCCTCTGCCATAGCAGACAATCCAGTTAGAAGACAGAAATCCAGAGAGAGATAGAGAAAGCTGGAAAGAGTGAGAGTTAAAGAATAAAGGAGGAAGGATAAAAGAAAGATGAAGTAAAGCTAAGAAGATCTAAAGATCCTAAAGGAGGAATGGTCCCATCTGCGAGACCCCCAAAGATGCAGGTTAAAAAGCAACGGATGAAAGGAAAAGGGCTTCCATCATGACAAACATCCCACTGCCTGCTATTGCACTTAGCAAGTGCATTTTTCCTCCATCTTCCCACCTCTCCTTCTAGCTAGCAGTAGGATGATTAAGAGTTCTATAAACAGCAGAAGCTTAGAATCTAGACAATTTAGATTGAGGTATCCTTGTACAGAAGTGTTTTTATGGCATTTTTTCAGAAAGATTAATTTATTCTAGGAAAAACTAAGAAAAATAAACATTGAAATCAATAGTCTCAAAGAGTATTTTACAGTGAGCTTTGCCGATGGATACATATAAACAAAGTTAGAATTCAAAGTGCAGTTTCACTGGGAAAGAGTCAAACTGGAAGGCACTCTCTTTTCCCTCACATAATTATCATCATCTAGATGCTAACTCTTTTACAACAGCTTTTCAACAGTTCTGTGTGTATGTATGCAGGGTGGAGGGGAAGTAAGTACTGCAGAGAAACTACTGAAATAAAAAGAGAAATGTAAAATCTGTTTTTTGTTTCAACTATTGTGTAACAATACTGAGATTGGCCTGAGATCATTTTAAAAATCAGAATTGCTATATGTGGGGAGTAATAATTCTCTAACAGCACCTGACCGCATTAGCTCTGTGCAATGCCTCCTTGAGTGAAACATGATGATTCACAGGTCCAGAAGAAGCACCTTTAAAATTTACTACCCACATGTTTCTGTCTACTGACTAAGGTGTCTAATCCTGCTCATGAGTAACTTTATGCTCAGGAGTAATCCTACTAACTTCAGTTGGATGGCTCCTGGGTGTAAAGTTACACCTGTATTTGCAGGATCCAGTCCTATGTGAAAAAAACAAAAGAAGATCATGTTTCTCAAAAAAGACCTATGCATTTTAATCACTGCACACAATGAAAAGCCCATGTGAAATACTGAAAATAAAGTTTCAAATTAAAATTAGCACTTCCTGGCCTAGCACCTGGCAGTACCTGCCACCTTGCTGTAAAATAATTGTGCCACTATCCATAAAGCATTACAGTGAAAAACTAAACCAGTTCCTCTCTTGTTTTAATACTAGTTTAATTATTAAACTTCACTGTTGAATAGTTAGACACAAGGTGTATTGTTCACAGTGTACAGTCATTCTTCTGAGGTTAAATCAATATTAGAACAGGATGGAAACTGGCCAGTTGTAGAATGGAAAAACCTAAGCAGTTAATATTTTAAAGCAAAGTGGTCAATTTCACACAGTTTTTCATAGTGGGAAGTAGGTTTTTAATATATGCATTTCGTGACTCAGTAAAACATGCAGTTTCTTTTTAGTGGCCTATTTAAAGACACAACATTAGCTCAATATTAATCAGTTCCCAAAATGTTAACTAACTGGATCCTTTATCTACCCAATTAAGTAAGAGAAAGCCAACTGCACTCAATTTTTCTTAGGTATAGATGCGAGGTAGAAAAATGTACATAGATATTGTGGGTCAAATTCACCATTAGTCTAAACAGTTACTGCTCTAATGGCTTCAACACTTTTGCTCGTGTTTAATTTGACTCAGGAGTAGCGGGCAAAAATAATTAACAATGGATTACTATTTATTTTCTTGAGTTTGGAATAATCAAGTAAGTTTTCTAAGGGCTTGTCTACATCAGAAAGTTGCAGCGCTGGTGAGGGAGTTACAGCGCTGCAACTTTGAAGGTGTACACATCTGCAGGGCATCACCAGCGCTGCAACTCCCTGTTTGCAGCGCTGGCCGTACTCCCGTTTTGTCTCGGGTGTAGAGGATCCAGCGCTGGTGATCCAGCGCTGGTAATCCAATGTAGACACTTACCAGCGCTTTTCTTGACCTCCGTGGAAGGAGGAAGCCTCTGGTAATCAAGCTGGTCTCCTTTCCCGGTTTGCTCTCTCGTTCCCGGAGCCCCGAGCAAGCAGGTCTCCTTCCCTGCGGTTTGCAGGGTGGCTCCGGGAACGCGAGAGCAAACCGCGGCGAAGCGGGTCTCCTTTCCCGGTTTGCTCTCTCGTTCCCCGAACCGCCGAGCAAGCGGTTCTCCTTCCCTGCGGTTTGCAGGGTGGCTCCGGGAACGCGAGAGCAAACCGCGGCGAAGCTGGTCTCCTTTCCCGGTTTGCTCTCTCGTTCCCCGAACCGCCGAGCAAGCGGTTCTCCTTCCCTGCGGTTTGCAGGGTGGCTCCGGGAACGCGAGAGCAAACCGCGGCGAAGCTGGTCTCCTTTCCCGGTTTGCTCTCTCGTTCCCGGAACCCCGAACAAGCAGGTCTCCTTCCCTGCGGTTTGCAGGGTGGCTCCGGGAACGCGAGAGCAAACCGCGGCGAAGCTGGTCTCCTTTCCCGGTTTGCTCTCTCGTTCCCGGAGCCACCCTGCAAACCGCAGGGAAGGAGAACCGCTTGCTCGGCGGTTCGGGGAACAAGAGAGCAAACCGGGAAAGGAGACAAGCTTTGCCGCGGTTTGCTCTCGCGTTCCCGGAACCCCCCTTGAAGCCGCCCAACAGCGCTGCAGTGTGGCCACATCTAACACCACTTGCAGCGCTGGTTGCTGTAAGTGTGGCCACTCTGCAGCGCTGGCCCTATACAGCTGTACTAATACAGCTGTAACAACCAGCGCTGCAAAATTTTAGATGTAGACATGGCCTAACAGTGGACTGAATGAACAGCCTTAAAAGCATTGTAGTTCATCCCAAGCAATCCACAAATCAGTAGCAATGGGATTTTTCTTCTCCATTCACCATTGTACACTTTGAAGGCAAAAGCCCCAAGTTCTATAACTAGGCAGGCCCAATCACTAATAAAATGCACATTTGTAGAGTTAAATAGACATGTATGCAGCTTTGGAAGTCCACACTAAACAATATACCTATCTTTCAGGGTCCCCTCCTCTCCACTCAAATTTAATGGGGGACAGGGGGAAGACTCTACTAAATGTGCTCAATTTACAATGCTCAACTTTGTAAAATAAAATCATATTTCAAAACAAGGCAAAGACACAAATCCTTACTGTCCTCATTATCAAGACTTTATATCAAGTTTCAGTGCTGAAACGTCAGCCATTTTTGACACAGCCCTGTTCACATGCGTGTTTAGAATATTTTGAGCAGGAATAATATTATGTAACTCAAAAAATGGCTGAAAAGATTTCTCACGAGCTTTCCATTAACTTTTGCATGGCCCAAGAGGTGAGTATTTCAGAAAGGTAAGAACATGTGAAAAAAGAGTGTCACAATAAAGTGTTTTGCAGCCTTACCCAAAAGTTTTCCTTTCAGCAAATTTACTACAATATATCCACTTGAGATGGAAAAACACCTCCAGTTTTTCTATTCTGTCCTTTCATTTAGCAAAATCATCCTATGAGTCTAGACAACATTTCTGGTATTACAAATTCTCTATTAGTTCACACCCCAGTAATTCTTGTATCTTCTAGGGGCTGTCTGTTCTTTTTGTATGCCCTTAATAAGGACTTTACATCAAGGTGTGTGCCCCAGTTCACTTTGTCTAACCTTTTTGACTGTTTCATTGTCTTGCTTTCCTATATAAATTTGTGTTGATAGGATGCAGCTGTGTGTCATGAAATAGCAAATAGTGGTTCCAGGATTTTTGTAGGGGAGAGGAGATGATTTTGGAGTTTTCTGAAGAGCAAAAATAGGTTCATATTCTTAAATGTCCTTCACAGAATTTATTTCACACCACTCATCCTGGCAGCCTTTCACAATCCCCCTGCTCTCAAAAGGCAGAAAACCTATGAGAGATTGCTGTTGCGCATCTTGTGGACTTGTCCATCGCCAGGTAATTTCTGGAAAGATGTGGTTGATTACACATGTGACGATTCCACTACAAATGAGCATTTGTTTGTTCTATGTATTCAAAGAGACCATGTTGAACAAATACAAATACTCATGTGGAGATATAGTACTACTACTTTTAAACAACTCTGAGGCAATACTTCCATTTAAGACAATTGCAGAAAAGTCTCCTACTTTGACATGTTTATTAATATTGAGTAGGCAACAAGTTCGATAGCTATGTTAGATTTGTTGATTATAATCTCTCTGCTTTCATACTTTTTGCATATTTTACTTTTACCTTTTTGCCACATCTGTCACCCGCCGGTCAGGGCATACATTTTAAATGTCTGGCTCTAACTAGTACGTCTATAACTGTACTCTGACAACTGGTGTTCTAGTCAGCAGTCAGCTTCATTTCAATAATTAAAATGGAGAAATAAGATTCTAACCTCATAGACGACATCTTAGTCTCTCACTGCAAAAGTATTAATAGATGCGATGGGTAGGATTTTATTTTCCATTACAGCCATGGGAGTACATACATGCTATATTCATGCACATTTACTAACAGCAAAACTTGCAGGGATTTCAGAAAGTTGCAAGAGTTGACAAATTTCAATTAATAGATAAAAGATTAGCATCTCCAATGTACAGGAGCCTAGGAAAAACAAACATGAAGTACATTGCTAAGGGAGAATACCTCAATACTCCATAGAAGCAGCACTAAATGCTAGAACACTTCCGAAAAATAGGCAAGATAGGCAAACATTATATTTGCTCATTGCTAAGACATGCCCTTTGAAGGTGTGTCTGAAAACTGCTTCAAAGCAGATGACTTTCAACTAGAATTATCACTAAATTCAAAGGGTAGTTTCCTAATTATTAATAGGAGAAAGTGAGTTGCTTACTGAGTGCCTGACCTTTCCCCTACACACACTTATGTCACTGTCAAAATTCCCACTGGCTTCAATGGCAACAGGATTTTATCTCTGACTGCACAAAATGTCCATGCATCCACCTATGTCTGAACTGATAGCAAATTCTGAAATTATATTCCATTTAACCAAAAACCAGAGGCTTGACCTTAGATTGGGACAGAGAATAAGTCTGATTTTAAACCGTTGAGTAATTCCATCAGATAACAGTCCCTGGCAAATTAGATTCATGATAGCGTGATCAGCAGAGAGAAAGGCTTGGCTAACCATCACACCCCCACAAACCTACTCTGGCCAAGAATGGCAAGGTTCCAAACAAACACTTCAGCGCGACGACTAGGAGCAGTGCTGAAGAAGCTTTTCCACAGCAGTAGGTAGAGAACCGTTGGCAAGGATACCATGCCAAACAGGGCATAACAGATCATTCTAAAGCTTTTGCGGTTTAGCTGAAAGCTTAATGCATTAGATCAACTATTAATATCCATAGAGACCCTCTTAACTAGTTTCTACATACACATCTCAAAAAAATTCATTTTACTAAAGGATTAGACGCTTGTTCCATTAAGTTCAGCACTCTCTCTAAGGCTTGATCTACACTACACAGTTAGGTCAATGTAAGGCACACAGCTTGGGCTGTCACCCCCAGAGCGGATGGGCAACACCAGCTGTGAGCCCCACACAGCTGTCAGTGCCCCACAATGCCCCACTTCAGTCACTGCAAGCGCTCCAGGTGAGGAGGTGCACCACCAGCAGAACAAGGGTAGTGTGGGCACCAACTGCCAACTGAATTACTGCTGTGGCTGTAAGTCAACCCTAAGTTAAGTCAACCTAATTTTGTAGTGTAGAGAAGCCCTTACACAGGACTATCCAGTGGTTCGGGAGGAAAAAAAATCATAGCATATTTGATTAACTGCACATTGCCCAGTACAGTACAGACAGGGAAAAATCCTTTCCAGCCCTTGTGGTAACAGCATAATGCTCAATTACTAAACATTAGCCAACTATACCCACAAATATTAACATTGATCAAAGTTATCTGAACCCTGACCTGATCTGGAATTTCTATGCCGCAAAAGTATTGAGACAATTTGGGATTTCATTCTACTTCGTAGCAAGTTTCACTATATCCAAATTCACTACAAGAAGATTTCACTCTGTAGCTTTAAATTAAGTACACAAAAGGTAAATTTACAAAATGATATGAATACAGTTAAGTGTGCAAATACTAATAATTTGATTTACTAGTGTAACTCCAACCACCCTTCTGAAAATATTAAGTTAGTTCAATTAGACATGCTCTGGGGAGTTAAAACTAGATTGTCATGATAATACAAATACTACTACGATCTTAATATTTGATTCCAACTGAAAAAGAAAATAAATGGGCACTATCTTAAATTTTTTCATACTAACTGTAAAAGTCAACTAGGTAAAAACAATACCAGATTTGTGGCTAATCTGACAACCTGAGCCCCACAAGAAAAAACAAACAAACAAAAAAATATATCAGCACACGCAGAGCATAAAGTCCAGTTTGAAGAGCAATTCCTGCAACACAAGGTATATCCACTTCATCATTCCATTGGTAACCACATTAGGATAGACTTTGTTTATCACAAACGTGTATTATTAAAAGATAGTCAAAAATTATTTTTCTTTAGCTAGCACAAGTGTGCAAAAAACACCTTCAACAGGTAACTCCATGCTCCCACTCTTCTCTGAAACAAATTTAAAGCATGGTGTTTATGAACCAACAAAAAGATCTAAAATATTCAAAGTCAACAAGGGTAATTAACCAAAACAGAATACAAAATAAGATTATAAAAACAGCCATACTGTGTCAGACCAAAGGTCTATCTAGCCCAGTATCCTGTCTTTCAACAGTGGCCAATGCCAGGTGACCCAGAAGGAATGAACAGAACAGGTACTCATCAAGTGATCCATCACCTCTTGCACATTACCAGCTTATGGCGAACAGAGGCTAGGGACACCATCGCTGCACACCATGGCTAATAGCCATTGATGAACCTATTCTCTTATCTAGTTCTTTTTTGAATCCTGTTATAGTCTCGGCCTTCACAACATCCTCTGGCAAGGAGTTCCACAGGTTCACTGTGCGTTGTGTGGAAAAAAAAACTCCCTTTTTTTTGTTTTAAATCTACTGCCTATTAATTTCATTTGGTGACCCCTAGTTCTTGTGTTACGAGAAGGAGTAAATAACACTTCCTTATTTAATTTCTCCACACCAGTCATGATTTTACAGATCTCTATCATATCCTCCTTTAGTCGTCTCTTTTCCAAGCTGAAAAGTCCCAGTTTTATTAATTTTGTCCTCATATGAAACCTGTTCCATGCTCCTAATCATTTTTGTTGCCCTTTTCTGAACCTTTTCCAAGTCCAATATATCTTTTTTGAGATGGGCGACCATATCTGCATGTAGTATTCAAGATGTGAGTGTACCATGGATTTATGTAGAGGCAATATGATATTTTCTGTCTTCTTATCTATCCCTTTCATAACGATTCCCAACATTGTTAGCTTTTTTGACTGACACTGCACATTGAGTAGATGTTTTCAGAGAACTATCCACAATGACTCCAAGATCTCTTTCTTGAATGTTAACAGCTAATTTAGACCATATCATTTTAAATGTATAGTTGGGATTATGTTTTCCAGTGCGCACTATCTTGCATTTATCAACACTGAATTTCATCTGCCATTTTGTTGCCCAGTCATCCAGTTTTGTGAGATCCTTTTGTAGCTCTTCATGGTCTGCTTTGGACTCAAGTATCTTGAGTAGTTTTGTATCATCTGCAAATTTTGCCAATTCACAGTTTACCCCTTTTTCCAGATCATTTATGAATGTATTGAAAAGGACGGTCCCAGTACAGACCCCTGGGGGACACCACTATTTACCTCTCTCCATTCTGAAAACTGACCATTTATTCCTACCATTTATCTTTTAACCAGTTACCAATCAATGAGAGGACCTTCCCTCTTATCCCATGACAGCTTACTTTTCTTAAGAGCCTTTGTTGAGGGACTTTGTCAAAGGCTTTCTGAAAATCTAAGTACACTATATCCATGGGATCCCGCTTGTCCACATCCTTATTGACATCCTCAAAGAATTCTAGTAGATTGGTAAGGCATGATTTCCCTTTACAAAAACCATATTGACTCTTTCCCAACAAATTATGTTCCTCCATGTGTCTGATCATTCTGTTCTTTACTCTAGTTTCAACCAGTTTGCCTGGTACTGAAGTCAGGCTCACTGGCCTCTAATTGACAGGATCACCTCTGGAGCCCTTTTTAAAAAATTGCCATCACATTAGCTATCCTCCAGTCATGTGGTACAGAAGCGGATTTAAATTATAGGTTTACAAACCACAGTTAGTAGTTCTGCAATTTCACATTTGAGTTCCTTCAGAACTCTTGGGTGAATACCATCTGGTCCTGATGACTTATTACTGTTTAGTTTATCAATTTGTTTCAGAACGTCCTCTAATGGCACCTTAATATGCAACAGTTCCTCAGATTTGCCACTTAAAAAGAATGGCTCAGGCTTGGGAATTTCCCTCTCATCCTCAGCCATGATGATTGATGCAAATAAATCATTTAGTTTCTCTGCACTGGCTTTATCGTACTAGAGTGCTCCTTTAGCATCTCAATCGTCCAGTGGCTCCACTGGTTGTTTAGCAGGCTTCCCACTTCTGATGTATTTAAAAAAAAAAATTGCTATTACTTTTTGAGACTTTGGCTAGTTGTTCTTCAAATTCCTTTTTGGCCTTCCTAATTTTATATTTTTACACTTTATTTGCCAGAGTTTATTTTCCTCACTAGGATTTAACTTTCATTTTTTAAAAGGACACCTTTTTGTCTCTCTGCTTCTTTTACTTTGTTGTTTAGCCAGGGTGGCACTCTTTCGGTTCTCTTACTATGTTTTTTAATTTGGGGAATACATTTAAGTTGAGCTTCTCTTATGGCGTCTTTAAATAGTTTCCATGCAGCTTGCAGGAATTTCACTTTTGGCCCTGTGCCTTTTAATTTCTGTTTAACTAACTTCCTCATTTTTGTATAGTTCCCCTTTCTGAAATTAAAAGCCATGTTGGGCTGCTGTGGGGTTTTCCCTGACACAGGGATGTTAAATTTAATTATATTATGGTCACTATTACCAAGCGGTTCAGCTATATTCACCTCTTGGACCAGATCCTATGCTCCACTTAAGACTGAATCAAGAATTGCCTGTCCTCTTGTGGGTTCCAGGACTAGCTGTTCCAAGAAGAAGGTGTCAAGAAACTTCATCTCTGAGTCCCATCCTGAGGTGATATGAACCCAGTCAATATGGGGATAGTTGAAATCCCCCACTATTATTATTTTATTTTTATAGCCTCTCTAATCTCCCTGAGCATTTCATAGCCACTATCACCATCCTGGTTAAGTGGTTGGTAATATATCCCCACTGCTATATTCTTATTTTTGGAGCATGAAAATTCTAGGGTACAGTTTGGTTCATTTAAGATTTTTACTTCATTTGACTCTATGCCTTCTTTCACGTATAGTGCCACTTCCGCACCAGCATGACCTGTTCTGTCCCTCTGATATATTTTGTACCCTGTTATTACTGTGTCCCACTGATTATCCTCATTCCACCAAGTTTCTGTGATGCCTATTATATCAATATCCTCATTTAATACAAGGCACTCTAGTTCACCCATCTTATTTAGACTTCCAGCACTGGTATACAAGCACTTTAAATACTTTCCACTTTTTAGCTGTCTGCCATTATATGAGGTAATTAAATGGGATTCTTTTTCATTTGACTATTTCTCATCAGATCCTACACCCATATTTTACCATCTTCCATCCTCTCCTCCTTACTAGGACACAGAGAATCTCCATTAATAGATCCTCCCCTAAGGGTTGTCTTTGTCCAAGCCACATGCTCATCCATACCACAACTCAACACTCATACCATGTGTGGTGTTAAGAAAAATTCTCAAAATTTCTCTCACAAAAGTCCACTCTCATATATACAAAGAACAATAGATAGAGTCTTAGCAAGCAAAATAAGAAAAAAATAAAATTGAGAAATTCTGTAATGGCAGCAGTTACTGGTGTTAGCATGGAACTGCTGCACATATTGCATGGACAGTCTACATACTCCCAATCCATAAAAACTACATGCACATAAATGCATCCCAAATTTCTACGTCCTCCGTTAGAATCCATACCAAGGGGCCGTATTCCCAGCCAGTGCTTTGGTGCTTAGACTCACTAACCTGCTGGTATACAATAAGCCTTGTTGTATATTTAGTTCCTGCTTGCCAAAAAGAGTTTGAAAAATTTAATTGCCATCTCATTCCCTATAGCTCAGCACAATAAGGGGACTGGCAAAGATCTCCCATCCCAGAAAGTTGGGGGTGAGGGGCCATGGAGTACCTCACACAAACTCACAGAAGAAGGCAGGAAGAGGTCTCTCCATCTTTTCCGAGCATTGGCAGACAGTTGGCATGTGGAGAAATTGAGGGACCAAAGCAGATGAGAGAAGAAGTTGTGGCAGGTACACAGATATAAACAGAGGTAGAAGGTGGCAGCCATGGTAATATAGCAGCTGTTTTGCTGACAGAGACAAATCAGGAAGCATTCATGGAGGTTCCAATCTAACAGCAGTAAATGTTGCTGTCACAGAATGCTCATGAAATTAAACAGTACAGAAACAATTGATGAATACTGAACTAAAAACATTAGCTCAATCTATTCCTTTCATTCCTAAATTCACTTTATACACTTTCAAGATTCCTTTTAATCCTTGCTGCACTCTATTTTAGATTAAGTAACAAGGAGCAGACATGACAGCACTTAAAGAGCCTGATGGTTTCAAAGATTTTTCTAAACTTATCTTTGGAAATACAAATCAAGACAATAGAGCAGCTCCTACGAAGCATGCTACTGAAGGCCTTAGTTTGTGGTCTGCTCTAGAACAGTACTTTACTCTAGAACAGCACTTTACAGTTTAATACTCTCCAGGAACTTGACAATAAAAACATTAGAAACTTCCACAATCCACCCACCATACTGAAATAGGTCAGTTACCATCAAACAGTAGTTACAGTTTGGTCAACATCTTAAGGATCGAACACAATAGCCATACTAATTAAGTATTTAGAAGAAACCTGCTACAGCCCAAGACTTTTGAACAAAACTGATTCCTAGCTATGAAGAAACAAGAATAAAAGGCTGGCCATTTTCTACTGTGCATCTAAATTCCCCCCTGCTCCCCCTTTCACCAGCTTCTGGACCAACAGAATAACAGTCTAAAAAGGATTAAATTTTCCAGTTACAACCATGGAAGGATTCAGGCTTTTATTATGCTGGTGTTTTGTTAAATTTCCTTATAATTTATAAACCGAGGGACACATTACTTTGTTTAAAAGACTCTGATTTAAAATCATTTGTAGTGTAACTCCAGTGAAGTACATGGAGTGTCACCAAGGATTCATTTATCCCGTTGTTTTTCCTAGAAAAGTTTTATTATAACATTAGAGTTTGGAAAAACATTTTTCTCCCAAAACAAAATAAATGCTATATTGGACAACTACTTCTACTACTACAGTCCTACAAGAAATAACAACATATGTCAGGGTTATGGCACAAAAAGCATTTATTATTTACACCCGCTGAAGTTTACTTTCAGTTACTTTCAGCAAGGCAATAGGTCTAGTGGTTAGAACAGGAGCTTGGAGACCTAGTGTGAAATACCGCTTTCAATGAAATCAATGGTAAAAACAATCAATTGACTTCAGTGGAATTTCAACTCCTTGTTTCTACTGCCCACATCTCCAATAAACCAGTGTGTGACCTTGAACAAAACACTTAGTACATCTATATCTGAATTCCTAATCTATAAGACTGGGATATACTTAACTACCTTTATAAAGTGCTTTGAGAGCCTTAGCTGACTAAGTAAATATCAGGGTTGGAAGGGACCTCAGGAGGTCATCTAGTCCAACCCCCTGCTCAAAGCAGGACCAACCCCAACTAAATCATCCCAGCCAGGGTTTTGTCAAGCCCAGCCTTAAAAACCTCGAGGTTCTAGTAATACAAAGTATTATTTACTACTAGAGCCACAGCACATCTAATACAAGTAAAGAACACTACCTGTCATTCTCCATGTTTCAACGCAAGAATCCTCAGAGGCACTCAAACATTCGGGTAGAGGCCTTCTTTATCCTACGCATTCAATTTGGGATAAACTGCACAAAAAAGAATTACTATCAGCATCAACCAACTAACCTATTTAAAAATAGAGTTATGAATCTTATCTGCAAAATACAGTTCCTTGCACAGACTCTCTCCTACAGGAAGGAATGACTTGCCATATAAACCAGCATACAAAACAAAACATTACAAAGGAAACTCCAAGTTAAAAAAGACACACACACAGTGCTACAGTTAATATAACCTTTGCAGAGTGTGAGTATATATTATTAGCATCCACTACCCTTTGCCCCATGGCATAAACACAGAAGCTGTACACAGATGCTTCCCCTGTAATTAAAACAATTGATTGCGAACACAAACATCTGACATATGAGTAGCGCGATGCTTTTTCATTTCATTCCTTGCAGGAATAACTCACTTTAGGTCAAGCATCTGACAACCCATAGTTCCCAAAATTAGAGATGTACCACTCAAGGGACTGGAAACCCATGACTCCCAATATAGATTGTATACACAGATCTTGAAGAGCAAGATTTTTGTGTTTCTTAATATCCTGCTGCTCACCAGAATAGAGCAGGCAGATCATAGAGATGCAGAGACATGTACATACCTGGTCATGTAAAGACTCACACACCAAAACAAAGTTGGCTGGTAGGCTAATTTTAGGTCTGCTAGACTTAATATTGTTTTAATAACTAATTAAAAAGGGACTCTAATACCTTTTCCAATTTAGTTAGAAAATCTTTTCCCTGAACAGGATCAAGTAAGCCAATATTGCATTGAATCTGTATCTAAGCAGCCATTTGAGATGCACAGTCTCATCTTGATACACAGGAGTTATACAAGTATATTCCCAGAATCAAACATTTTTAAATGACTGGCTAGCCCAAGTATGTCATTTAACAGGAGAGTCCAAGGATTCAAAGCAAATAAGGAGAGGCTGATCTCAAAATTCAAATCTCATCATGTCAGTATCTCAACATGGAGATTTGTGTTCAGTCAAATATAAAATCAATTCATTTTAAACATGTCAGTTGATATCTAATTAATTCTTCATTAGCCATTTTGGGAATAGCCGTTATTAGAAAATAGAATATTCTACATAGGTTTTTCTTTAATCCATCTCCAAAGCCCTAAAAGGTGGCAGATCTCAATTTTTGAAAACCTCCCACCTTGGCTTTTACTAAATTTAAGATAGAAATAAGCAAAATACTCAAGCAGTGATACTAAGTGTGTGTCCTACTTTGGTAGCACACACTGGGACATTGATGACTTGTCTGTTCCAACCCTCACCCAAAGAGACATTTGTTTGGAAGAACTCCTCCCACTTTCTTCCAGTTATTTCAACTAATTGGTCATGAGTCTCCATATCCTGCTGTAGTGTTAGTTATGCATCTATACCATATGCTAAATTATACCAGTGTAACTGATTCAGCCCATACAAGAACAGTCCTCTGTACATAAAAGTAGTTAACATTTAATTAGCATGTAAAATCTGTAAGGAATTATATTTGATACATTTTCACCATTAAAAAATAATCAATCTTTAACTTATGATAAGTTAACCTAAGATATTTCCATCACAAAGTCTACTTATTTTAGTCCACTAAAATCCAGTGGACTCTCACCCAGGGCAATTAGAAAGCTTTCCTGGGTAAACGCCATCAACTTCTGCAGAATTTTCATTTTAATAAACAGAAACCTGGTTTTAAAAAATAATAGTTTTGAAGATAACCTTCCAAATATTAAACGATTCTTCATCCACAGAATTTAGCATTTTCCAGGACGCCACAAAATTCAGGATTTTTGCAACAGCATTCACCATTTTGCAGCAGCGAATGGCCTGACATTTTGCTTTCTGTATCTCTGATCTTCTGGGACACTTTTGCAGCTGTCAAACAGGTAGTACTGGATTACAGTGTGAGCTCCCTGCATTATTCTAGGGACTCATGTAACAAGGAGTCAGGGAACCAGACCCGCAGGGCAGCTTGCAGCCAGAGAATGAGAGGAAATTAGAAGCATAGGTGGCAAACTGAGCTGCCTGGAGACTAGAGCAGCAAGGACCAGGGAAAGGGATTACTGAAATTAAAAATTCCTACTTTCATGGTAAACATGAGGGGGGGAATGCAGTTCTGTGCCAGTGATTGAACTTAGGCAGCCTAGAGACTACAGAAAAAAAAATCCCTTAATGAAAATAACTGTTGGTGAATTTTACATCTATTAGTATTTTCAAATATGAACTAGAGGTTTTTCTGGAGGGTTGGGTTAGGAATGAAGGATATTTCATGGCAGGAGAATAAACTGACATTGAGGATGCATTTCAGTTCAAGTGTTGTGCAGACTACATGGGACCCTGATTACATTAAATGGGCATAAAGCAAAGAACGAGATATTGTATTTGAGTTTGAGAGTGGCCGCATCATTTCTTGGGCAATTATAGCCTTCTGGCTCCATATTTATTATTGTTCTTATTGTACTATAGCTGTACACAAGATTTTAGAACAGTGTGTGCCAAAGAAAGCATTTCCAATATACCATCTCTGTCTTCTCTGTCTGCTCCCACTAAACAGAAAAAAGAAACCTTACACTCAAATGCATCAGGTCTGACACAAGAGCACACAGCTGGAAGAAGAATGCTAATTGCAGGGCAAGAAGTTTTCTTATGAGACATTAACCTTTTGTTGTGGTAGATAAACCAGAGCATGTCTTATAAGAATGTAGAACGTTTATAAATTATCTGTTATTATTGTGCCTGGGCTCTGCTCAAGGTTTCTTCATTTTCTGCTCCACAGACTGCTACTACAGCTCTATTCAGGTAAGAATTTCATACAGTATGGTTGTGCTGGCTAACAACATTCTACTTATATAAAAGTGCTGTTCTACCACACAGAATGGTGGTTTTACATTAAAATTTACTAAACTGTTTTTCAAGTTCAGAATCCTAGCTATACATGTTCTTGTACCTTCATAACAGATAATACACTTATTCTCCAAATAATTATTATGTTTTCAGAAAATGGTTGTCACTACTTTATAGTTATTTCGAGAGCATACAAGAAACACTTGAACAGTTTATACAATTCAGGAGTTAATATTTCTTTAAGCACGCAGAACTCCATGAATGCAGAATCAATAAAGTTCCAAGGAATCAGAAGCTAATCATAGCTTCCTCCTCAAAGGAAGATTAATAACAAGGCTGGAATACAATATGTTTAAAGATCAACTGCAACTTTAACTCCCTGAGGAAAACATCAATCTTCAGCAGTAATGAACCTCAGGCAAGTCCCCAACAACATTCACTAGCCACAATAGGAAGGGAAGCATTTCACAGGTAGAGATAGATGAACCTCTCTTTATGTACTCAAAACCTTCATGAAAAACCCAACCAAAGAAAGCAAACATGTTTGCCTTCCCCAGCTCTAACACTGCATCCACAGTACAAAGATCTTACAGATCTTATATCAGTAAAAAATATTAACCTCTGAAAGCAGATAGAGACGGTCTTTCTACCCAGAACAGTTTCACTATTAATAATATGATAATGGAATTCCTACTAAAACTCCAGTCTTCACCCTCTACTTGAGCATCTTAATAACAAAAGCAACATTTGAAATCCCAAAAGAAATAACATTTGCATACTAACAGAAGAATCTTCTATGTAAGCTCATCTTAAAATTGGTCGGTCTCATGCTACAGACCCAGGCTTATGCCTATACAAAGCAAAATGTGGTAAATCATTTCAACATGTGTACACTGCCTCAAAAAATGGCGTTACAGCAAAATCTACAATTAAGTAATGATTACAGTGTTTACGTTACTTCTCAGATTAGAACAAAAAGCAAGGACTACACACTCAATCATGAAGGGAAAAACAATTTGCAATAACCAGGTGCAAATATAATTAACTCTTGAAAATGGCACACAAAGATTGCCATTATGAGTCTTCTTACTACAGTCCTGTTAATCGTTCTCTTCATACATTCCCTAATGGCAATTAGCTAAGGGAATAAAACAGTAATTACACTAGAGAATCTCTGCCCAAAGAAATGCCAAACTTCCATTTACCTTTTACTGTAGATTCCAGAATTCCACGTTTCCCAACTCTTCCTGAGAAAACAAATATTTGAGGGTATATTGAGACCCAATAATCCAATCTATCACTTAAGAAAAACCTGTTCTCTCTCTAGATTTGAGTACCAGCACAATTACAATACGTTCTTCTCTCTGACTATGTGTGTGTGTGTATATAGCGTGTGCATGAAGAGGGTATCTCCATAGAGATCTGTATGGTGCAGACCTCCTTCCCACTCTGCATCGCTCTTTCTGTAGGAGAGTGTCAGTGTGTATGAGTATAACAGAGAGGTTACATAACCAGTAGATACAGAAATGTCTCTATCATTAAGCTTGTGTACTTATGCTGCCAAATTCTATGCTTTCCTCACAACTATTGCTGCGTGTCTTGATATTGGGGTTCCTGAGCTAGATCCCTGTCTCTTCTGGGGACTGTGATGTCAGTAAGAGAGAGCTCCAGAGGAGAAAAGTGTCTGTAAGGAGAAAGGTCTCCGAATGCCACGGGGAGGGGGGTCTATGCGTAGCAAGGGAAGGGATCCCCAAGTGCCACGGTGAGAGGTCGGGGGGGGCATGGGGTTCCAAAGTGCCGGGGGAACAGGTCTACGTGGGGCAGGGTAAGGGATCCCCGAGTGCCGGGGGAGGAGGGTAAAGGTCCCCGAGTGCCGGGGGAACAGGTCTATGGGGGAGGCAGGCAGGGGTCCCCGAGTGCCAGGGAACAGGTCTACGTGGGGCAGGGTAAGGGATCCCCGAGTGCCGGGGGAGGAGGGCAGGGGTCCCCGAGTGCCGGGGAACAGGTCTCTGGGGGGCGGCAGGCTGGGGCCCTCGAGTGCCGGGGGAACAGGTCTACGTGGGGCAGGGTAAGGGATCCCCGAGTGCCGGGGGAGGAAGGTAAAGGTCCCCGAGTGCCGGGGGAACAGGTCTATGGGGGGAGGCAGGCAGGGCCCTCGAGTGCCGGGGGAACAGGTCTACGTGGGGCAAGGGAAGGGATCCCGAGTGCGGGGGAGGAGGGCAGGGGTCCCCGAGTGCCGGGGGAAGAGTCTATGCGGGGCAGGGGAAGGGATCCCCGAGTGCCACGGGAGGGGTCTAGGCGGGCGGCGGTCCCGAGTGCCATGGCAGGTGCCAGCCCGGGTGGGGGCGGTGTCTCAGCTGCCCTCGCACCTGTGCGGACAATGGCGGCCCCGGCACAGGGGCTTGCAGCCCAGCGCGCCCCCCGGAGGGTCAAGGTCTGACCTCCCCCGG